>NC_133581.1:36766045-38219795 GCF_964106895.1 Numenius arquata
AGATATAACCAAAAAATATATATGATATAACATAGATGATATAACCAAAAACACAAGGACCACCACAATATATAAATACATACAATAATTCTGAAACACTAATTAACAAACACAATTAACAAATTTGGTGCTCATTCTGCCTTAATGCATAATCTAAATTTTCAGATAAGGCATCATGTACAGCATAAGCAAGAATAAAATAAGAGGCTCAGAAGAAAGTAAAGGTAAGAAATACGGCTGATGCAAAGGAATGTGCCAAACAATAACTCAGATAACAAGGGCAGTGAAGTCAGAGTGAATTTTGATTATAGGGAGTTGAATATTAGCTTGTGTATTTGTCTGTCTTATATCCTCCAGACTAAAAAAGATTATTTCATCTTCAAACCCCCTCCAGACATGTTTTTAAACCACTTAGCTTTCTTGTAGCTTCTGGAAGAACTTAGAAAGCATTAGCAGACATGCCTAGTTCAACTGATATGAAAACTGAAGAGAACTCTAGCCCTTGGGAATCATGGTGAGTCTGGTTTGGCAGGAGATGATTTCTTGGCAGTAAGATCTTACAGAGACATATGTTGCACGGGAGGACGGGCTAGCTTTGCCATATTTTCTGTCTCAAAAACTATCCTATATAGATTTCCAAGGAAAATAATTAAAAAGGAAATGCATTCATTATTTTGCAACTTTTTAAGCAAAGGATGAGAATGAAGAAATGAGGTTTGAGAAAATACAGGATGACCTGAATATTTAAAATCTATTAACCTTAAATGGAAGGGAAAAGGTATTTTCCTTAGGCCAAAATGAAAATAAAAGCCCTGGGAAATATTTTGGCTGCTAACTATCATCTGAGACTGAAGAAAGTGCCAAACTGTGGAGAACTGCGAAGTTTTTATAAGGACTGGAACTGTAAAGTTCTGGCAAAGTTTTTAAACATTAACATGTCAACCAGTTTGGTGAAATGGTTGGCTCAAGGATCAGGTTATGTATAAACAATAACACACTGTCTTAATTGAAGGATCTCAGAGTACATTATGGACATACACTATTTGAGACTAAAAATATTGGGAGTTTAGAAAGCAATATCCACAGTCCTGAGGAATAAGCTTTTCATTCTGTATATAAAAACTTCCTTCCGTTTCCATGTCTGCGTACTTTACTTGCACAATGCATCTCCAAGTTCATCCCTATAAACCTTTTTGCTTCATGTTGTTTAATGATTATACAATGCAAAACACCTGTTTTGGGTGTAAAGGAGATTAATGAAGGGGTTTGGAGGATGGCTATTATCTGTAGTCCTTTTAAATTTCCGAAGTTGTGTTGGTTTTATCTAATCAGGTGCAAATTTCATACACAGAACCATATTACTCATAATGTAAAATCAGGACACTGATAAAAGATTATATGGTAAGATGTAAAATTTCATTATTTTGGAGGAAAATAAAATCAAATAGGAATCTCCTTGCATTCTGTATAATTTATATAGATAGATCTGACAGCTTAATTCCTGCGCATCTATATATTTGGATGAGGATTCTTCAGAGACTGTCTAAAGCTCTAATTGAACAACAGAATTTTGGTTTTGACAAAGCAGCATAATGAAACAAAACAACGTCCTTCAGAGAGTCTTGATAGTCTTCACATGCTATTGAAGATACTTCCCCTACTTGCCTAGTCTCTTGGCATATTCCTCTGTAGCTAAGTTTTGATATATAATTTATATTAGTGGCCCCAAGTCTTTGTCTGTGCAAGAAAGAGTGATGAGCTTCCAGAGGAGCTTTTGGAGACAGGTGCTTAAGAGTTTTGATAGTGACAGAGCGCCCCAGGGTCCCTACAATTCTGCCGCAATAAAACGCCTGCTATTGAAATCAGTGAGTGGTTCCATAGTCATCTATTCATTACAGAGAAAAGAGAGCGATTTATATGAGTATATGTACTCATTTCTTCTTTGCTTGAGCCTAAGAGACTATCCAAATATGTGGGAGTGATTTTTTCTTATTTTACTTTCTTGAGATTTGAACGGCATAAATAGAGTTGTTTTTTTTCCCTGTCCTCCATTTTTCCACTCTTCCCTCATCTTTCTTGTTAAAGTGTTTTTACAAATGAGATACTGAATATCTTTAAAAGAAAAAAATGCATTCATTCAGTGTTCCCCTATGTACGTGCATCATGACTGGAATGATAATTATTATGCATTATTTATTGTGAAAGACCTTAAACAACACTAAAGTTCAGAGAGAGCAACAGTTGGTGGGGGAAAGAAAGAGACAGAGACAGCCCCTAGGTCCGTGAAGGGCTCTCATGAGGTATGGTCAGTTCTCTGGGAGATGAAGAAAATAGGCTCTGAAATAAGAGAAATGTCGTATAACTAGCAGCAGTACTGAACCACCTAAGGATGGGGGGAAGGAAAATTCTGTTTAGTATTGGCAGTAGGACTCAGTGTCAAGAAATCTATAAAAGACAGGACGTAATTTGAACCAAAAAATAGAGAGAAATAGTAAAATACATATGAAGACCAATTCAGTAGTAAAGACTGCATAAAAAGAAGAAAGAGATAAATAGTATGTAGCACACAGAGATATAGCTTCCAGATTCAAGCTAGGGGAGTATTTACTAGATTGAAGTCTGGTACGTGTGTACGGTCCATCTTACATGCCTGTGGGGGTTTGGCTGCCTGCAAGAAACAGGAAAGAAAACATTGTTGAAAATTTGATTATTTGTGACTCAGATATATTCATTTTAGGGCTGTGAAACCCTAGATAGTGATAGTAAAGTGAACCTTTATCAGAATTTCCTAAATATCAAGCAATGGCACATCCAGATCAAGACTGATGATTTACATTCCAAATTTTGATCCTCCTTAGAGCAATGCTACTTAACACCATCTCATCTGTCCAAAGACACCTCTCTAGCTCACAGAACAAATTCTTTCCATTTTGGAAGCTTGGTATGAAAAGTGGAATAGTGTTAAGAAGCTATTAAGTAACCATGATACTAATTTGGAAGCCACAAAAATGCCTTAATTTTAGAAAATTAGATAGACTTTTCAGAATCAATAGTGGTTCATACTTGGGCTTTGTCAAAAGCCAGACGTTTATATTATTAAAACAGTGAACATCAGCAAGATAAGGTGCAAGTACAAACTGAGAAAATTCCTCCCTAAGTCTGTAAACTGGGTGGACAAACATACGGAGAAAGAAATTAGTTAAAACCTGATAGTTCTTGACAAGTACAAACAGCAGACTCGGGAACAGGTCTGCTGGTACCCACACAAAACATCCTTAATCAAAATATTTAATTTTATGCTTTAGCTTCTAAATAATTTTCTTCTTTTTTCTCCTTCCACTCTCTGTTTTACTCTTTATTCTTATGGTAATTGAATATTCAGTGGAAATGTGTAATTTGATAATAAGTATTAGATGAAGCAATGGCTATAATTTCTGGTGAGGCCTTTGTGCTGTCGATGCATTAAATCAAATGAAAAGGGAAACAAATTAGCATGTCTAACTGGTCTTCATCTCTTTCAGTTTGCAATGTTAAGTGCTTAGCAAATCAAAATAGATATTCACACTTACTTGGAAAGACAGTAATAACTTTACTGTCTGTCCTTTGTTGAAATTTGTATATCAAATGTCTATTCATGATGAAGTACTATGATCTGTGAAGATTACTTAACAGCTGTGATTCATGAACGGTTTTCTTTCAAGACAAACAAGTGGAAATTTGTCCTATTAATTGTATATGCATTTATGTAAGTAGATGTTACAGAGCGCATCTCATTAATTATACTGATATGACCATCTAGCTTGTTTCTGCAAGTTGCTTGCAATCTTTCATGATAGTAACATAATACCTAAGCATTACTATTTAAATCCTTAGTCAGTCCAGGGCACTTCAGGAAAACACTGCTACTAAATTTCTTTTCCCATTAACGCAATGTGCTGACTATCTGTTATATCAGTTTTTCATTAATCAGCAAAGGAGAGTTGGAGAAACTCTCATGTAAACAGATTTTAGTACGCAAAAGCAGCAAGACGCACAGAATGTAGGAGAACACTGAACATTCCAATATAAGAAACCATTCTTATGGCAAATGCAAAAAATTGCAAATTTAAAATATTCTCTATAGAACAGATGCTGCCTGTACCATTTTTTGTAATATATTTTGCAAACTAAATAAAGTTTTCAGAATGTAGGATCCTAAAATACATGCACAAATACCAGTACATTCTTTGCAGGGAAACTACACTCATCAAGAACACTTCTGTCATTCCCAAAAATCTCTTTTTTTTTCTTCAGCTGATAACAAAACAGATCCCCAAATGACAGCATATTCCCCTATGGAAGCCAGGGCACTGAATTTAAAGAAAAAGTTTGCACAGTTCTGTCTCAACAGGAAATCCAGATATGACAAGGCATGTGGGACCTCCTCCAGGTCTCACATGTACACAAGCAAGGGAGACATGTCTCCTGTTTGCTTCATCTTCCATAACTCACATTGAAAAATGAATGTCCGTAGCCTGTCCAGAAGTGTTCAAAAGATGCACTCACAATAAATTCAGGATTATTTTCAATATTTAATTACTCATATTGAGCTAAGAGTTCTAGAATTGGCTTTAAAAAAAAAAAAATCCAAGAAAAACTATGAATAAACTGATTAGCAGTGATCTAAGAATAGAATAATCTGGAAAAATAACATAATTCAGTCTTTTTGCAAGTTATAAACATCTGCTGTAATCATAATTACTGCAAATTTCTGAATGTAGGAATATGCAACACTGAGCAACACTATCAGAATGGGTTTATATTTCAAATGATGGTAAATTTGGGTGTAAACTACTTAGCAGACTTGAGTTATAATGAGATATATTTTGGACAGATGCATACAGTCCTATCACTAATAAATTCTATTTTCAGGCTTCCTATGCCAAAGAACAAACAAACAAAACAACTGCTATCCTGCAGTGATGGAAATAAGTAGCTTTCTGCTATATATCAGGCCATTTTCCAAAGTCAGGATGTTATTCAGCTTACGATACAGAATATATTTAGCCGTTATATGCACACACATAAACCTGCCGTGAAAAATGAAAGGGAAAAAATCTACATTAGTTACCCATACAGTCTAGAGAGTGAAGAACTGCCATTGCTTCTCCCTAGGTAAGTAAAATATAGAACTTTGCTGAACAGGAGGAAAATTGACAACTCTGTGGAAAAGATGGAAACAAAGACACCAAGTCATCAAGACAGATAGATAACTGACAACATGAGCAGTAAAGAAGCAAACACACTCTACATATTTTTGTTATTTAATAAGAAGTACTCTTACCCTCAAGAACATAGAATCATAGAATCATAGAATGGTTTTAGTTGGAAGGGACCTTAAAGATCATTGAGTTCTAACCCCCCTGCCATGGAGAGGGACACCAGGTTGCTCAAAGTCCCATCCAGCCTGGCCTTGAACCCCTTCAGCTATGGGGCAGGCACAGCTTCTCTTGGTAACCTGTTCCGGTTTCTCATCACCCTCACAGAAAAGAATTTCTTCCTCATATCTAATCTCCCCTCTTTAAATTTAAAACCGTTCCCCCTCATCCTATGGCTCCGCTCCCTGATCAAGCGTCCCTCCCCATCTCTCCTGGAGCCCCTTTAGGAACTGGAAGGGGCTCTAAGGTCTCCCCGGAGCCTTCTCTTCTCCAGGCTGAACCCCAACTCTCTCAGCCTGTCTTCATAGGAGAGGTGCTCCAGCCCTTTTCATGACCCTCTGCTGGACTCGTTCCAACAGGTCCATGTCCTTCCTGTGCTAAGGAAGGACAAGGGTGTGGAAGCCAGACACTATCTCACAATAACAACCCCAGTTAAGAAAGTATGGGATTCACCTATATGGGTTAAATGGAATTATTACTAAGTACACCTGCTCTCTATAAAGCACTGCTAAGCAACAAAGGAGTCTTGGAGGGTTTGTGGATGGTAGATTTGTGGTTTGGTTAAGACTGTAGCCAACTGAAAACCTACAAGAATCATAACAGCAATACAGTTGTCTGCCTCATCATCAGTAGAAAGACCTGGCCTTTTGGTGTAATGAGGAAAGGGGCCCTTCCGAAAGGCCAGATTTGTACATGGACAAGGAGCATGAAAAAATGAAGCCTCTTAGTTTTGTTGAGTTTCAGGGTTTCTATGGTGCAAATCTATACAGGTGGATGGTTTTGTCTCTGTAGGAATCTGCAGTGGTCTATTTATATCTAAGGGAGAGAAAAGCTCTTTAAAGTCAAAGAGGAAGATTGACAGCTTAGTCTCAGAAAAAAAGTCTCTGAGGGGGGAATGCTGCCCAGTGGGTGAAATAGTTAAAGGCCCTTGTTTCTTATGGTTATATTTTTAGTTGAAACTTTTATGCAGAGGTGTTCGAATTCCCTTACAGACTTCACTACCTAGGCAACCGGACTGAGAAGAGAGTTCTGAGGCTTCCCTTCAATTAGTGATAATCGAGGCAGATTGATTCACACATCCTGGGGTAGCAGGTTCCGGACGGCACTTTCTAAGCCTCCTATTGAAATTCAGTTGATTCCTGAGCAGCAGAAGTGGCTTATTTAAAAAGTTCTTCAGAAGTAAACATTGCCAGATAGAACTCAGGCCAAAGAGGAAAATATGTATTTTGGTTAGTGGTGAATTCCAAGCTGCACGTCACCACCAGATCTTGCCGTAGTTGCTTGCATTTTGATTGCTTCTCGGAACTGCATGATAGCATTGTGTCCTTCAAGCCCTTGAAAGACCAAGCCCTTCAGAGAGTTGAAACCAATCATACACTGTGATAATTAAAATCCACATCTTAAGTACTTGCATATTAGTACAATCACCTAATAACAATGCTTACTTGGTCTTTGCTAAAAATTCATGCTTGAAGCAAAGGATGAGGAAAGAAAGGTAACTGATGGCCATTAACTGAATAGTGGCTGATTCTCCAAACCTGTCTCAGCTGTGCTGTGAATCGCAGAATCATAGAAAGGTTTGGGTTGGAAAGGACCTTAAAGATCATCAAGTCCCAAGCTGCCTGCCATGGGCAGGGGCACCTCCCACCAGACCAGGTTGCTCAAAGACCCATCCAGCCTGGCCTTGAACCCCTCCAGGGATGAGGCAGCCACAGCTTCTCTGGGTAGCCTGTTCCAGGGTCTCACCACCCTCACAGCAAAGAATTTCTTCCCGAGATTTCATCTAAATCTCCCCTCTTTCAGTTTTAAACCATTACCCCTCATCCTATGGCTCCAGTCCCTGATCAAGAGTACCTCTCCATCTCTTCTAGAGCCCCTTTAAGGACTGGAAGGGGCTCTAAGGTCTCCCCGGAGCCTTCTCTTCTCCAGGCCGAACAACCCGGACTCTCTAAGCCTATCCTCACATCAGAGGTGTTCCAGCCCTTGGAGCATCTTCGTGGCCTTCTCTGGACCTGTTCCAACAGGTCCATGTCCTTCCTGTGCAGTGCTCCAGGTGGGGTCTCCCCAGAGTGGAGAAGAGGGGCAGAATCCCCCCCCTCACCCTGCTGGCCATGCTGCTGGGGATGCAGCCCAGGATATGGGGAGCTTTCTGGGCTGCCAGTGCATGTTGCTGGCTCATATTGAGCTTCTCATCCACCAACATCCCCAAGCCCTTCTCCTCAGGGCTGCTCTCAATCCATGCTCCACCCAACCCATATTTGTGCCTGGGATTGCACTTACCCAGGTGCAGGACCTTGCACTTGGCCTTGTTGACCTTCATGAACTGTAGAATTTAGTTGCCCCTTTAAGGAAAACCTAATTATTCTTGTCCTTCCATAGCTGGATAACCTGGGTTGCCAAATGCATGTAGCTGAAAACAGAAGTTTCATAACGCTCAAATCTCTTGTCAAGGTAGGAAATCAAAACAAAAATACCTTTTTTATTTTATCATTTGCACCATAACCATACAGCATAGTGACGACTGGAAGCAAATGTGTTGCTAGTGACCTAACGAGTCCTACTGAGTTCCTTTTGTCCCAAAGTTCACTACAATGCAACAATACTAACCACAAATAAATTATGCAGCACCAGCAGGAAAATGATAAATTGCCTGAAGGGGCAATAAGCCATGCTTATCTGAGCTCCAGGGATGAGTTCCTGTAACATCAGCTCATCCCTGTTGATGATATGTGGATAAAATTGTAGATTAATGCCAAATCTAACACACCTACCATTGTAAAGTTTGCACTTGGTAGAATCGGAAAAAAAAATATCTATTTTCACTGACTCTATACAAACACTTCTTTTATGCTAAGTAAATGATAAAAAGATTACTTGGGTTATTAAAAAGTTGTTCAACTTGTAACAACTACCATTCATTTTTTTTAATTTTATTTGTTAATTTTCAGTAGTCAAACAATAAGAGATGCTTTCTCCAGCACAATATTAAGCATATTTTTTGTAGATTTTAGAATCTGTGTGTCTGATTTTAAAGAAAAGGAACATATTTGTTTACCTAAACCATACGTGGTCTAAAAACTTTTGCATGTAGATAACAGCTACTCATGGGAATATGTCCAGGAGAGTGAATAAGACTAATTAAACATGCAACTACCTTCATAATGCTCCTGTAGCCCTACCTGAGGGATAGCCAGAGACCTTTGGAATACAGCATGTGAACTGCTGTAATTTATAGTCACAAGCAAAGGTACTCTGGTGATTCACATTCTCTCATTCAAGCACTGAAAGAGACCCAAGATAACAATGGAGACACTTCTATTCACACAAGAACCATTCAGTTCACAGGCCAGTATGAGTTTATTCTTTTATTTTCAGGACCCATAGGTCAAGAATTGAATTGACAATGAATTGAATGACAAAGAATTGACAATGGTACTGTATTGGAAGTCAATGAAAATGAACCAATGTTAAAGTCAGACATTACGAACACCAAACAGCGTGAAAACAGAATAACAACAGTGTGACTGGCAGGAACAAGGCAGGAAAAGATGGTGCAAGATGTTAGCAAGCAGTATTTGAAGTCTTGTAATATATAACTATGTTCTGCATAATAAGAACGAAAGAAAAATTAAGTAGTATAATGATAAGAAAAAAAGAGGACTTTAGGAACACTAACATGAGAGAAGTTTTAATCAGGAAGGTTTCAGAACTAGTTGCTACTGCAGGCACAGAATGAGCAGATGAACTTTTTGTCTGCAAGTGGATGTAACTGCAAGAAGTATTTTAAAAAGGTAAGAACTTTTCTTTACCCAAAAAATTTTAAACCCTTATTATCTATAACATTGTATGAGTGTCAACACCTACAATAAAAAATCATGAGTATGCTATTACATAGTGCAATATTTAAAATATTGCAATTAATACCAGTTTTCATTATTGGGTGGCTATTCACCATCACCTCAGCACTGCAGACATCTCTGGATTTTCTTATGAAAAGTCACTCATCAAATTATTACAAAATAATTGTGTTTTGTGGAGCAATCGCTGTACTCTCACTACCTTGGCTATCAGTGGGTCCTGAGTTACTGGTTTAAATAGTATAGAAAAAAGTCTGTGTGTTCATGGTTATTTCAGTAATTCGACTTAAAAGAAAAATATGATTTAAAAGATTTGATCACCTATTACATGAAGACTGATTTTTTTTTTTTTTTAATAACAGAAAAATATTCTTTTTAAGATCTTTGCAGGCTCTTTGTTACTCATTAAGTCTACCCTTTAGAACTTTTTAATTATGAGCCAATGCAAAGCTAATTAAGAGACTCTAGTAGAGATTCCTTATCAACATAGCACTTTATGAAGAATAATTAATCCTGTGACTTTCATTCCGAAGTCACATACATTTGGAGATCTGGAGGTCTTCAGAGTTTAAAAATTAGTCTTTGACAGAATTTTGGAGTAAAACTTTAATATCCAAAGCACTGCACTCATAAAGGAAAGGGATCCTTCCTTAGTCAGAAAGAGAATATTTTTGCTATGTTTGGACTTCCTGACATTTTTAATAGTGAAAAGGAAAGATCTGGCACAGCCCAAAGGGTCTTTTTTTAAATTATGTCCAGACAGCATGTTCATTTTCTAAGCTAAGTTTTCTGGTTTCATTGGCGTTCTCTTCCAAATCAAGATCTCTAATCGGATGTACCAGAACCTCTACTTTCTAAGATAAATTTTGCTAATGGTAGATTTTTAAGGGCTGAGTTAATAACAAGGTCTTAGTGATTTTTTTTCCTAGTACATTGCTGAAAAAAGAAACCACTAAGATCATGAATGCACTGAACAGTAAACTGTATCTTTGGAGAATCCATTGTTTATCTGTAGGAGCTCCAGGGGAGTCACCAGAATGAACATTATTAATGGTTCTGCATAAGGAGTGAAAATAACTCTGTAGATTTCCATATATTTGTTCATTTTTATTAACAATGTTATGATTTTTGACTGGCACCAGCATGAAGAGAAATCAAAGACACACTACTATATCCAGTAGCGTATTGAACTGAAGATGTTAGAGCATGAAGACTGATTACATATATTATTTCTACATTGTAATTTGTCTTGCAAGTCCACCCTATGTCCTGAACGGTGCCCAAGTTTCAGTCCTAGACCTTCACGTTCAACCAGTTAAGCCTCTGAAGCTAGTTTGTGCCATTAAACTGGATCAGGAGTATGCCCACTCAATTAAGTATACGCTGAGTTATACTGTCTGAATGGGAAACACAGCAGCTGAGGTGTTAGGAAGCTCTTCATATTCATCTTTCAGCTACTAATATCTGCAGTTTAACTAATACAGGAATGCTCTGCCCAGTAATGGGATAAAGGAGGAGAGTAAGTTTGAAATAAGCTCCAGCCTCAGCTAAAGCTTGCACTTGCCTGTGACAAAGTGGCTAAGGTTGAAACTCCCTGGGCTAAAATTCAAGCTGCAAGTTATTCTTCTATGGGTCATTTGAAACTCCACGAAGGACAGGATTCTTTAAGTCTACATCTAGCCACAGGATCCTTGTTTTTTGAAGGTCCAGAGAAAAAGAATCTGAAAAAGAATTTACTTGTTTCCAAAGCCTAGTAAAATGTATTAAATAACAGTTGTTAGGTCATATATGTTGTAGGACCAAAACTGGAACCTGGATACTTAACTGTTGGGGTTTTTTTAATGTAATAAGGTGGTGGAAGGTAGAGAAATTAAGTATGCCGAAAATGGGTTTTAAAAAATCTTCCTAACTGGTTTACAGAGGACTTGCTCAATAGAAAGGTCCTAGAACAACAGATGTGTTTCTAATTGCATTCTTAATATGAAATGCTTTAATTCAAACTCTGCAGCACAGGAAATATCCTTTAGCAAAGGGCACCAGCTGCAAAATAATAAGATGAGGTTTGAACATTTATCCAGTGACTGGCAGGTTTTTTGCCCCCATAGGCAGCATAAAGTTCATATTTGTTCATGCAAAATGCAAAAGAGGAATTTTAGCTGGTTTAAGTCCCAAAATAAACTAAATCGTTTTGACCGTTCATGTAGTAAGTAGCCTGAAATGAAAGACTGTGGGTACCTGCAATACGAGCTGATGTGATCTTTTTAGTGGGGCCTGTTGCTATAGAACAAGGGGTAATGTTTTCAGACTAAAAGAGGGTCAATTCAGACTAGATATTAGGAAGAAATTCTTTGCTGTGAGGGTGGTGAGACCCTGGCCCAGGTTGCCCAGAGAAGCTGTGGCTGCCCCATCCCTGAAGGGGCTCAAGGCCAGGTTGGACATCTCCCTGCCAAGGGCAGGGGGCATGGAACTAGATGATCTTTAAAGGTCCCTTCCAATGCAAAGTATTCTATGATTCTATGATTTAAATAAGCACTGTATTCCAAGGTAATAAATGTTTCAGTCACCCACATTCTACTGAAAATACTTACTTGTCTGGACTGAATAATTGTTTACAGTGTTGGAAAATTCCACACTCAGACTGGTATTTTATTCCAAATTATCTATTTATTTGAAATTTCTTAGTAGGAGCATTTTTTAAAAAGCTTACCTAAACGAAAATGAGTAACCATTGACTAGTGTAACCCAACTCTTGAGAAATGAGATCATATGGCTGACGTTTATAATGCTTAATTTTAGTTATGTGTACTGGTGGTCAGCATGTTGACCTCAGAGTCAGAGTATCTGTTATAAACTGTTCTCTTCCACTGACCTACTTAAACATATCAATTCACTAATGAGTGCCTCAGTTTCTCTTTTCTCACTCAGATGTCTCACCATCTAAATCCTTAGCTGTGAATTTCAAATGAAAATTCTAACCATTGTTGCACTAAACAGCAAGATACCTGTGGACTAACAGAAAATCATTCTCATTTAGACAAAAGGAATGAAAAAGAAACTTCTGTTGGCACACGAAAAAAAAAAAAAGAGAAGAACAAAAAAAGAAACAGAATGTGATACAATGACAAAGTGATCCTGAAGATAATAGTTAACTGGTAGAATAAGAGTAAATGGAAGCTACTAAGTCTGCAGTAGCAAGAAATCACAGGACAATTAAAAAATGAAGTTATATCTGAACCAATTGTCAAAAGAGAATTTCAGTTCAAAAATTCAAATAATTCTATGCTAACAGACTTATATATCCTGTGGCCACCAGAGAACATGTTAATTAATTTTGAGTTAGTTTTAGCAAACAAAACACAGAAAGATGTGTTTTCTTCCCTTTTTCAGTAATGAAAGATTTTTATTTATTTTTTTTTTTTTTTTTAATCAATGGTAGGGGATTTCATTGGGTTAGAGATCATTTAGTTAGGCAAACTTGATACCCACAAATCCATGGGCCCTGATAGGATTACCCACGAGCGTTGAGGGAGCTGGCAGATGTTATTGGGAAGACACTCTCCATCATCTTTGAAAGGTCATGGAGAACAGGAGAGGCGCTTGGGGACTGGAGGAAAGCCAATGTCATGCCAGTCTTCAGAAAGGGGAAGAAGGAGGATCCAGGAAACTACAGGCCAGTCAGCTTCTCCTCCATCCCTGGAAAGGTGATGGAACAGCTCATCCTGGATGTTATGTCTGAGCATGTAAAAGAAAAGAAGGTCATCGGGAGTGGCCAGCATGGATTCACAAAGGGGAAACCATGCTTGACCAATCTGATAGCCTTCTATGATAGAATGACTGGCTGGGTGGATGAGGGGAGAGCAGCGAACATTGTCTACCTTGACTTCAGCAAGGCTTTTGACACTGTCTCCCATTACATCCTCATAGGTCAGCTTAGGAAGTGTGGGTTAGATGAGAGGACAGTGAGGTGGATAGAGAACTGGCTGAATGGCAGAGCTCAGAGGATTGTGACCAACAGCACGGAGTCCAGTTGGAGGCCTGTAACTAGTGGTGTTCCCCAGGGGTGAGTACTGGGTCTGGTCTTGTTCAACACATTCATCAATGACATGGATGAGGGGACAGAATGTTGCCTCAGCAAGTTTGCTGATGACACAAAACTGGGAGGAGTGGCTGACACACCAGAAGGCTGTGCTGCCATTCAATGAGACCTGGACAGGCTGGAGAGATGGGCGGTGAGGAGTTCAACCCTCCGCCCAAGGGTACTGACAGAACTGGTGGATCTGCTGACAAAGTAACTTTCTATCATTTACCACCAGCGCTGGCAGACTGGGGAGGTCCCCATTGACTGGAAGATAGCAAATGTGACACCCATCCACAAGAAGGGTCAGAAGGATGATCTGGGGAACTACAGGCCTGTCAGTCTGACCTCAGTGCCTGGGAAGGTCATGGAACAGATCATCCTGAGTGCCGTTATGTGGCACATGAAAGACAACCAGGCAGTCAGTCCCAGTCAACATGGGTTCATGAAAGGTAGATCCTGCTTGACAAACCTGATCTCCTATGACAAGGTGACCCGCTTGGTGGATGAGGGAAAAGCTGCAGATGTTGTTTACCTGGACTTTACATCATTTCCCACAGCATTCTCCTGGAGAAACTGGTTGCCCGTGGCTTGGATGAACATATGCTTTGCTGGGTAAAAAACTGGCTGGAGGCTGGGCCCAGAGAGTGGTGGCGAATGGAGTTAAATCCAGTTGGTGGCTGGTCATGAGTGGTGTCCCCCAGGGCTCAGCATTGGGGCCGATTCTCTTTAACATCTTTATTAATGATGTGGACGAGGGGATCAAGCGCACCCTCAGTAAGTTTCCAGATGACACCGACCCCAAGTTGGGCAAGCATGTTGACCTGCTTGAGGGTAGGAAGGCTTTGCAGAGGGATCTGGGCAGGATGGATTGATGGAGCGAGGCCAATGGTGTGAGGTTCAACAATGCCAAGTGCTGGGTCCTGGCCTTGAGTCACAACAAGTCCATGGACGCTCCAGGCCTGGGGAAGAGTGGCTGGAGCTGCCCAGCAGAAAAAGACCTGGGGGTGCTGGGCAACAGCCAGCTGAATATGAGCCAGCATTGTGCCCAGGAGGCCAAGAGGCCAACAGCATCCTGGCCTGTGTCAGTAATGGAAACATAAGAAACATTGAAATACATACTATGACTCAAATGATTTTTTTCTTTAGTTAAGGTGGTAGATTGCATGGGTAGAACAGGGGACTGAGTCAATATTCCTGCTTTTTGTTTCTAATTCCACAGTTGATTGCCTGTGTAACACAGATAAACAAAAACTTGAACATTACTTGGATGTAGTCTTGTTCAAGATCCTAACAGAAATCTTAGACAGAGCAAGTAATTACATTTAGGATGACACTGTGACACTTGACTAATTACTTAAACAAATCTACACTTCTCCCTATTTAGACAGTGGTTGGAGCCTACCTTTTTAAATACATCCATGGTTCTTACTGACCTTGAATAAAAGGGGCAAAAATATTATTAAAACTAGAGACTGTAGAAAAAGATTTAGACCCAGAAAATTTACTTTTGTGACTGGTTATGTGACAGAGACATAATCTTTCGTGCATATTCCTGGTCTTTCTTGGTCATTATAAAAAGTACTCCCCTCCAATTTTTGAAAAGAAAGCATTCTCTTTAACAAACAAACCACAAGTTTTCCATTCTGCTGGGATTCCTGCTACACTGCTTCAAGCTCTTTGTTTTACTTTTAGCTTTTCTGTGTTTTCTGAAAGGGAAAACTCTTATGTGTTTGAAGTGAACATTCTCTTTTCCTCTTGTTATAACTGTTTGAACTAGATGCTGAATTAATTCCTACAAAAGCCAGGTTCTCACTCGTGTTTTGTGGGATGCGGTACAGAACTGGTTAAGTGATTATTTGTTGTACTTGGAAAAGTTAAGTATTATGAACCCAGACCACGGTTATAATCTAGTCCATTGGAACACAGGTTCTGTAACATCCAATATCATTTCTAATAATACTTCAGTGAAGTTCTGTGCCAGGAAACATTCTGCTACTATAAGAGCTTTCTTTCCTTTTATTGAAGCAGGTTACTTCTTTTTATGGCATCATAAACTTTTCTCTCCTCCAGCTTTGTTTTCACAGAACTCAGAAGAAAGGGAGTTTATGAGACCCTGATAAGCTAGAGAGTACTAAGGCACAGAAGCTGTATTTTCATTATTTGCAAAACTGATACTCTGCCAAAAAGTTAGGATGAAATTTAGTTACATATATGTTTTATAGATGTAAATTGAATAGCATAAATTACATAATACCAATTTCTAGTCTTAAGATATTTCCATATGAATGACTTAGTAACTTTCTTATGCATATGTGTAACATATACTTCCCAGATTTTCTTAAATACATATCCTAGAGAATTCAACGGCTAGGAAAGACAGAGATATGACATAGTTGTTCTCAAGCATTCAGGAAAGGACCACATTAAGATCTTCTGAAAATTTGCCATTTCTTCATCTGTACAAAATTCCTGCCCCTTACAATCCCATTTCTGCCCTCAGGTGATTCGAAACTTTGGGTTCCTTCAAAAAATTAGGTAAGAGATTTGTGATTTCTGACTCACTCACTTAAAATGACACATTACAATGTGCATTTTTTGTGAAGCAGACCACAGAACATCAACTCAATCTTACTGTTAGGGAAAAATATATAGAGATCAAGTGACATACAGAAATGATTAATTATTGTTTTAAAAGTTACAATACTGAGTATTGTACTCCTTTATACTCCTGAAGCAGCAAAGAGTGAATATTTTACCTGGACCAGGCATGAACACTTAATAAAAGAGCAAACAGTAGGCAGTTTTGTGACACATACACATTCCCAATAGTCAGAGGAGTTATGTATGCATGTTCCTCTCTAAATCCCACAATTAAAAAAAGTACTTTCAACATTTCATTTTCTCCCAGCACTAAATTATGAGAGAGAAAGGTGGACAAATGCAAGAGACTGGGGAGAGAACAAATAAAATCTACTATCTCCAAAGAAAAACTTGATGCCAGTGGTGTCCCACACGCTGTATTCAGGATGGTCACTGGCGAATAGCTGAGCTCTATACAAGCTGTAGCCCAAAGCAGTGGTCCCCTTCTGTGACTAGCTAAAAAAAATAAAAATCAACAGAATAGTCTCTTTTCTAGAAAATATAGCCACATTTTATTACTTCAAATGACATCCTGCATGGGATTTTGTTACACTCAAGGATGAAGCTGGTCTTGTTCAGATAATTCATGGAGCCTAATTCACACGTGTGAGAGAAGCTGCACGGGAGTGATTGCGGACACGAAGCTGGTACTGTACTTCAGACTATATTCTAACAAAAGAAGACATTTTTCTTTCAATAAACACAATCCTGTAAACAGCATATGATTGCTCATATCTGCCATCAGAAATTGTTGCTTCAAGAAGAAGTTGCTTTCTTGAAGAAGCCCACAGCCATAGCTAATTCAGGTCTGAGTGTGCTACACTGGAGTTGTTCATTGATGCAAAAAAGATCTTACTTAGATGTCAAAAGATTATTTTTCCTCCACAGTTCCATGCAATTCTAAGTGGAATTTCATTTTATTTAGTGTTATGTACTGGAAAAAAAAATGTGGGGCTTTCATATTACTGTAAATATAAAGAGAGTCAGTAGATAACATAGGAAGGTTCTAAGGGTGCTGTTTTCTGTGCAAAAAATGCAACATCTAGCTAAAACCCACAGTTCCTTGGTATAGGCAACATACCAAGTATTAGCTTTGGGCTGAAACAGAAAAGAGTGGATGAAAACTTATATGGAAATACAGAAAAAAGAATAGCAAAATGAAAAATAAAAAAAGGAACCCACATTCAGATTCTCTACCTGTGGGAAAAATGTGGGGAAAATGCTACACCCAAACTGAAGTTAGGTTAATTACATTGAATGTGATGGCAGTAGATTACACATATTTGGGGCCTAGAAGTGAAAGGGTAAAAAAAAACAGTTATACATAAAATATATACATCCTAAGTGTCAACAAAAGCGAACCTATTATGCTTGTTATTTGTGAGATACTGCCATCATCTTCATGCTCTCTCCGAATTTGTGTGCTAACTTGGAGGAATAGTGAGATCATATATTTAACCATAATGTTAGACATTAGAAATCATCATTCAGGAGGCATGAGGCACAGGAGGACACTTCACTGCTGTGTGGACCGAGAGACAACCTAAGCCAGGGAGGCAGCTTGGGCACAACTGCCAAGCACATGAAGACAAATCAATGGCTGTCACATATCGCTCTGGCAGAAAGCAGTTTATACTGCAGTACATACATGCTTGCTAACCCAAATTCACTTTCCAAATCTTTTGCGCTTAGAGCAAGGATTGCAGGGTTTGACAAAGCTTTCTTAACGTTAGAAATCACCTGGATATTGTTTAATATATTCTGCATTATTGCTTCTCCGTTACTATGTTAGCTTTAAATCAATGGGGCTTAAACCAGTTTAGGATTGGTTCTTGTGTTATTTCCAGCAGCTGGAATTCATATTTATATTTGTAATATTTAATTTCCAGTTATTATTACTGAAGGGAAGTTAGATTTGCTTTTAGTTTTCACAGTCCTTTACAGAAACTTCCATGATACTTCCATGATACTTCCATGATTTCCTACAGGAGTATTTCTGAGTACATTATGAACAAGAAAAAGGTTGAATAATGTTTCTTCTGTACCCACATTTCATTACTTTTGGTCTGGATCAGGTTTCATTTTAGCACTTTGTCAGTTGTCTTTTTTGGCAGTGTTTATTTGTGTCCTTCCCTGCTGACTATAAGCTTCAGACTTCTGCTGTTGTGTCTTTGGCAGTCACTACTTTTCTTTCACTGTCCTAACTCTTTATGCCTCACTTCATTCTCTTTTTCTTTCTTTGTTTCAAATATCTCTTTTTTGTTGAGCTCTTAGTTCCTTTTTAATGTAAATGTTTTATCTGCAGAATAATGAAAGGAATTACATTCCACATGCTTTAGAATATAGTCTAGCCTAGATAGTTTTGCTCTGCTAATTATTTCTACTGTCAGAAGAAATGGACATATTTAGTATTAACATATAAAATAATTTGAATCACTTCCTGAAAAGGAAGTACAGGCAACATTTAAGAGACCTTTATTATTTGGGAGTTAGAATTTGAGCATTTGTTTGTGTCTGGTAACACACTGTATTTCATTTTCACTACAATGAATTTAGGAAAATTTAGGAAGTCAGGCTGTACTTACTCCAGTGAAGTACAGCAATCGAGAAGAAAACTCCAGGAATGAATTTGTTTCAACCAAATTTTAGATGTTTTACAGTGGTACAAGCAGGGACTGAATGTTACTCATTAGACGTCCAGAACAATTCTTAAATCTCATTTGCATTATTTTTATCCTAATTCTAGTCCCATTGCTCCTTTTCTCTTCTTCTCCCATTCTTTTTATGTTGTTTACTTACTAAAAAAAGGAAAACTTTTTTGGGCTGTTGAAATTTTTCCAGAATCCAGTATTTTTATGTGCTCCATAAAAATCCAAAATGTTCCTTGAAAGTTTCAGATAAATAAAGTTTGGGGTTTATTTTTTTTTTAATGTTTTTTACATTTTCATTTTTTTCCTAATAATTTCTGTAGTTTTGGGAGCATCTATACACTGAATCCTTGGCAGTAGTACCTAAACACATCCTGGGTTTCTTAGTTCTTTGGAAAGCACTTTGTCTTCATTCATCACCCCATTTGCTGTAACGCGTCATTTTCTCAGGTACCTTCCTTTTATCTGTCAATAGTTACAAAGAATACAGAGAGATATATAAAGCGCTTGCAAATTACATCAAATGCATCTTAGCATTACAGCATTTATGTGTGTTCGCTACTTTCATTATTGTGACCTCAAAGCAAAGCAAGAGCCTTCTGTTTCAATTCAATTTCTGGTTTCGGTTTCAATTTATTTCTGGTTCTAATATGACAATCAGGGATGTGGTTGAAACAATTGAGAAAGGGAGGTTGCAAGGAATCAGAATGTCTTAAATCTAACCAGAGACATAGTTAGAATGGGCTTTGGGGTTTTAATATTTATGGTTAGGAAATGTCCATCATTTAGGTAATAGTAACAATATTTTTATCGGTCTTGTTGCATAGAGAGAAAACAGAATGAATATCGGGGAAATTCCTGATAATGACATACAGAAGGATGTATGAAAGTTAGAAGCTGGTCTTCTGATGTTTTATTTTTAAAAAGAACTGCTTGGCGTTGTGGGTGAACAGGATTGTGGAAGAAGCAAGACCACAGGAAGGAATAGAAGAAGCAGGAACACTGGCAGGGATCGACCCACAAACAGCGCCTAAGATGGCAGTTGGGGGTTGCAGGGGTGCGTTATCTGGGAAAGAAGATACTTAGTACTATATAAGCTGCGTTTTTGTTGTAATAAACGATTCAGGTTGCACCTCTGACCTGGGTCCGTGCCTTCATACGCTACATGGCATGCAGCTTGATTAAACTTCTCACTTAATAATGGAGGTCTTAGCTGAAACTAGAGGAGGAATCAAACTTTCTTTTTTAAAACGTGATGACAACCATTCTCAGCTTGACTGATTTTTACAGTACTTATGATAAGTCTTAGCTGCAAATAAAGCTGAAAATCTCTTAAATACACATCTGAGTTATGTGATCCTAAATTGCATGTATATATCTATTATAATTTTACCAAGTGTTTTGAAATGCATTTATGCCTCTCGCAGCTTCTGTACCAGTATATAAGTGACTTGTCCAACCACTGTATATTGGTCCACATGCACCACAGGAAATGCAAAGGGAGTGCATTTGTGTGTATGTTATATTACACAGCAGGGGTTTCAAACATAATAGTTCGTTGAGGAAATTGTAGCTTTTCCTAAGAGCTCTAATAAGGGAAAGTCTATCAAAATGCAAATCTGGTTTCTTAGGCTTTAGGGACAGTGAAATTTTTTATCTTGTTGGGATGTTGAACAGATTCTTTAGAATCACCTGAGAATTCCTGGGTTATCTTCATTTGTTATCATACCTGTGCTGGCTGACACTAGTGTGAAGCAGCAGTTACCACCAACTTGAATAGCTAAGTCCTTAGGTGTCAATGTTGCTCCTGTTTCTGTGTGGTGACTTCAAGCATAATTAATATGCGTGCCCTAAATAGGGCACACAGTAAGACAAATTAGTGAAGTACCAGATTTAAAATAACAATTTTTTTTTAACACTGATCTTTCACTGATGTGCACTATCATGGAACTCCCAACTTCTGTGCTGGTCCATCTTTAAGGTCATCTTAGGCCTAGAAATAAACAGATGGGGGCAGGCAAAAGGGAACTCTAAGACAGCACTAGCACCTAGAAAACTCTTTGTGGAATTGCACCCTTGGTTCCCTCATAAGAGTTTAGACTTTTATTGACACATGTCCCAAGACTATGGGGGGATCTGATCAATGTCTATAAATACTTAAAGGGTGGTTGTCAGGAGGATGGGGCCAGTCTTTTTTCAGTGGTGGCCAGTGACAGGACAAGAGGAAATGGGCACAAAACTGAACATAAGGAGTTCCATCTAAACATGAGGAGGAACTTCTTTCTTGTGAGGGTGGCAGAGCTCTGAAGAGGCTGCCCAGAGAGGTGGTGGAGTCTCCATCTCTGGAGACTTTCAAAACCCACCTGGACACGTTCCTGTGCAACCTGCTCTGGGTGAACCTGCTCTGGCAGGGGGTTGGACTGGATCATCTCCAGACATCCCTTCCAAGCCCATGTCATTCTGTGAGATGAAAGTCAGGACCTAGCTTTGAAGGTAGTGGCACACAGTACTTGTTTGGGAATATCTGTCCTCGTGTCAACAAATGTAATATTATTACATATATAAAATCAGAGCCAGTATAAGGTGCATATACAGTCTTCCCATGTTATTCGCTTTTTTTTTAAAAGTCACTTTAAAATATAAGGATCAATATTAAATTGTTTGGTGTATATCCTTATTAAATGCCACAATTTCCTGTAAGGTTTTGCAGGGGTAATGTATATGTATTAAATGAAAAGAAAAACATATGTTCTTTTCAGCCTAGGATTCTGGTAATTTGGTTTAAGACAGTGTACATCTCACCAAAAATAAAACTCTGTCTCTCACAGTTATTATAGGACCAGATCTGTCCCTAGACTTTCATGTCATGCTGATGTACAGCAATTGGCTGCTTTAGAAATTCTGATTGTGAGATTTATTTATACCAGGAAGACTAATAGGTGCATCAAACAATTTCACATAGAATGAAAAAGACAGATCTGTTTGCTAAGATAAAGGACACCTTATTATATAGTCTGTTTGGTCAATGCCCATAAAAGTTTATAGAATCACAGAATCATAGAATGGTTTGGGTTGGAAGGGACATTAAAGACCATTGAGTCCCAACCCTGAAGCCCTGGGCAGGGACACCTCCCACTAGAACAGGTTGCTCAAAGCCCCATCCAGCCTGGCCTTGAACACCTCCAGGGATGGGGCAGCCACAGCTTCTCTGGGCAACCTGGGCCAGGGTCTCACCACCCTCACAGGAAAGAATTTTTTCCTAATATTTAATTTAAATCTCCCCTCTTTCAGTTTAAAACTGGTACCCCATGTCCTGTGGCTCCCCTTCCTGATCAAGAGTCCTACCCCATCTCTTCTGGAGCCCCTTTAGGGGCTGGAAGGCTGCTGTAAGGTCTCCCTGGACCCTTCTCTTCTCCAGGCTGCATACTCACCAGAAGTTCTTTTTTTTTTAGATATCACAAACTGCCATTTGTGCTCAAGACCTCTTTTTCCACCTATTTCTTCATCCTCAGAGGGAAGTGCCAGTACAAACAAATCATGAGTGAAAAACATTGTTGTATGTGTTGTCTTGTAAAACTCCTGCTCCTGTCTCCTCTCATCAGTCGAAATACCAGCAGCCACCGGAATCGCACGTTACAGAGGAGCAGCCAGGCAGGGTCCTGCCTGGGCTGGAATTCATGCAATTATAACTCCACACGTAGCAGATGAACTGTTTTGGTGAGAAAGGTCAAAAATATTAGGTGCAAATACACTCATTTTGGGCTACTTTAAACCAGTAGCTACAAATAGTTTGGCAAATTGTATTTGTTGTCTCAAAGGAAATGGTTCTTCAGAAGATCTGAGCTAAGATGCTTTTGAAGTTTTTACTTATGTGTTTACCCAAAAGGGGAAATTTATTAAAATTTATACACTGTAAAACGTTTCACAGTTGTACTGCAAATCCAAATAAAATAATCATGCTTTTTTTTAAGAATGAGAAACTGATGATAAACAAAAAAATAAACAAAATAAAAAACAACAGGAAGTGGCTTGTCCTCTTCCATTATCTCATCCACATGAATTCTGAAGTGGGGCATGGGAGAGAGGAGAACAGAAGGAGAAAATCCAACATCAGTATTAAAAGTGTGATAAGAGTATAAATATTGCCTCAGTTAAGATTTTTAAAGTAGTTAGTTAAAATGCATACAGGTATATATAACATGACAGTGAATCTTGAGAAATTAATGTAAGCCAGTTTGGCAGAGGAATGATGATCTCACACATGATTTATAAAAAATATTTCATCCCCATACTTCCTGTATTGCTTCTTTTTATGAGGAAAAAGCCAAATATATCATCTGCAAATGACATATCGTGAAAGCATACAAAACAGTAGCAGCAAAAAATAGTAGCTTTTGATTTTATCAAATCCATGAGCATACTTTTTTTTCTTTAAAACAGAAAATTAGAAGTTGAAAAAAGAAGCTTATGTTAAAACTTGTGATAAATACAGGTCTTGTATTTCCCTGGACTTTTCTGAAGTGCATCTCCATTTTGCTTACTCATCTTTATTCTGCAAGTGGTTTAGGAGTCAATGCTTCCTCCACTTACTTTTTCAATGAAGTTATGCTGTTTTGATACATATTCTTAGGTCTTGTACCAGCTCTAATTGAACTTAGTGGAAATAAATGCCATCAGTTTAAATAGGCTCATGACCTTTTGAGCCAATATGGCAATCGGTGCAACTCTGAATGTACTATAAGAGAATTGACCTATCATTTTTGCCTTAGATTCAATGGCTCAGAAAATCTTGCAATTCATAGTTGGCTGGTCCACCAAAATTATGGAGAAAATAAAAAATGCTCACTAGTTGCAGGCAAAAGCAAGAAAACTCTCTTTTTTTCCCAAAGCAGGAAATGGGGTTCCAATTTTACACTTTGGAATTATTACCTATTCAGTCTCCATTTTATTTCATCCAATTGCATCTGAAATCCAGATGGGTGCCCATTATTATAGCTGTCTTCTAGCAGCCTGGAGGACCGCAGCCTTTATTTTTTTCTACTTTTTCTTAAAGTTTTTATAGTATAGTCCACTATAATTTATTTCTATTCTATTCTATTCTAATAAAAAATAAAGAAAAGAGAAATCACCATTAATTACTTTAAAAAATAAACTGAATCCTCTTCAGCAAGTGAAAATTATTTAAACTTGCTCTGATTTAGCTTTTTGTCAAAATACACTTTTCTATGGGTTCTCTGAAGAACTCTTCCTATCCTTATCAGAAGCTTAAAATGATATATGAGGCAGCTGTAAATTTTGTTTATAGACCTGCATTTCTATGAATATACATGTATATGTTATTGTTATTATTTTCCTATTTATTACAACATTCACTGAAAACCGAATCTGTGAGAAAACTTATTTCCATTTCCTCATTGTCCTGTCTTGAGGTGAGTAAGATGGAAAAGAGAAGATGACAAGTTAATATTAATTATAAGTAGCTCACTATTACTTCAAGCATTACCATCCGTATGCACGGAGATTTCTAAAGACACTTTCTTACTTTTGGAGTTTATAAGCCATGAGCAAGTGTGTTACCAAATTAGAGGCAATATGCCTGATTCTTCATTATAGCATTTGATATCACAAATAATAACCCTTAGTTTGTTGCTGAGCTTTGTGGACCTGTAGTGTGTGGATTCCAGCCTACAGGCTCTGAGCGTGTACCCAATTTAAATGATAACTAAAATAGGTTCATTTTAATACTTTCACATCTTCATTGTGTTGATGTTGATGCTTGTACTAGTCATAAGATGATACCTCTAGGAATAGAAAAAATTCAGACATACTTAAATTCAGCTAGTGTGTATTGCCAAGGGTGAGATAGTGTCGAAGTGTTAGAGCAGTTCATTTATTTAAAATGAAATGCGTTGGCTGTTGATACTTTGATGGCACATATGTCCTAGAAAAAAAAAAAAAAATCTGCTATCATTCAAAGTTTAGGTGAATATGAACAATCATCAGTATTTAATGGTTTATATGGAAAAACACTAGACAAATATCTACCTTGAATAAATTTAAAATAAGCTCCACTACATTATGTTAAATAGCCAAGACAGTACACAAAGGTTAATATTAAAGACTTCTATTCAGAGGTCTCAATGTAACTTTCTTCTACAGAGACCTTAATGTCAGACACAATTTTATTTCTTGCTTTGAGAGAAATGTAGATGAGTTTTGAATTGATTTTGGGTAACAACAGTCAGTGTTTTGTTACTGCCGGTGCTGCTAAACAGACTGAAAACCTGGATTTAGGCTGTTATTCATGAACGTGTCTCATCCCATGAAACCCTCAAGGGATTTCTGCATATTTGGTTTTAAATACCCAGCATTTATAAAATATGTGAAATATAATACAGAAGGAATACAGATATTTAAGGTAAACCAACTTCATAGCTAAATTCAGGAGATGAAATTTCACATCAGATGTTTGACGGAGCAGCCTGACATATGGTAACTGAATGAAGTGAACTACATAGAATTCACAGGTTTTAAGAGGTCAGGAAGGGGATTTGAATGTTCAGCACCTATAAATGAGGTTGAATTTTGAATGCCTCAACTCCTGTTTAGGCATTTAGACAGTTTTCTATAACTATTAACTGAAGGAAAAGGTAATGAGTGAAAAGCCATTAGACTTTGCCAACATCTCTGTGATTTTAGAATTATAGTAAATGCCCATCTATGTTATAGATTATAGTATATGCCCGTTTTCTTAGAATGCTAAAAAGGGATACACTGACCTAGACATTTATCCATTTATTCCTGAAAGAATGTGTGAGAGAGGCAGTGGGAAACTGGTGCACTGAAACAGGTATTTATTTCTTTGGATTTATTTAGGATGGAATAAATTACATGAGGTAATGAGGGAAAAGAAATAAAACCTTAGTAAACGTAAGCAAGACAGTGATGTGTGTGACAGACAAGAAAGGGCAAGACCGTAGCAAACAACCAAACACTGTGGAGCAGACAACATTTTAGAGAATTCTCTGCAAAACTGAAAGCCCTTGAATTTGCCGTTGTGGTGTATTTTTTTTTCTTTGCTTTTCAGATTTAGTGTGTAACTTTATTTTTGTAGCTCTTCTTTTTCTTCCTCTAATTTTTTTCTTACCCATATTTTATGTTTAGCCTCTTGAACAAAGTAAAATAACGTTTCAATCTGTATTTCTTGGGAAAATACTATTCCTCTGAATTTTAAAAGTAAAGACCACACTGTTTCTTACAAATGAGGTTAATATCACCTGTGACATAGGTGATAAGGGATTGCAAAGACTATTAGGTGTCCCAGAGTATTAGGATCCCACCGCACATTACCCTTAGCGCAATGGCAGCATTTTAAAATATTTCGCCCCATACATCAGAAACTGTATTTGAATTCCCACACATACTGAATATATCCTTTTTCATGTTATTCTGCTTTGCAAATAATTCTTCTGTATAATGCTCATAGTTGATGGAAACAAACAAACTGCTATGTCTGCATTTTCTATATAATCATTTTCTCAGTCCTTCTCTTCCTACTACTCTATTTTGTCTTTTTTTCAGGGTCAAGTCCTGTAGTTGCTATATTAATACATCTGCCTCCATTTTTACACCACTTGTAAAATTTTTAAGAAAAAAATATTCTTTTAGCTTCCTCTGCTCCTTGTTTCTGCAAAGGGCACAGAACAAGTAACCCGTTCCACTCAAAATGCGAAACCAGCTCTCACTTGAATTAGGTGTGAGCAGCGATATAACTGCGAATTATGCTTCTGCACTTTGCTTTTGTAGGTATTTAAATATCTTTTCATAGAAAATGTAACAATCTAAACAAGTGAACACATATAAGACGCTGCTAAGACAGTTAGAATTGAATCACAGAATCATAGAATTGCCTAGGTTGGAAGGGACCTTTAAGATCATCTAGTCCAACCGTCAACCTCACTCTGATAAAAACCATCACTAAACCATGTCTCTAAGCACTATGTCAACCTGTCTTTTAAATACCTCCAGGGATGGTGCCTCAACCACTTCCCTGGGCAGCCCATTCCAATGTGCAATAACCCTTTCTGTGTAAACATTTTTCCTAATATCCAATCTGAACCTCCCCTGGTGCAACTTGAGGCCATTTCCTCTTGTCCCATTGCCTGTTCCTTGGGAGAAGAGACCGACCCCCCTGGCTACACCCTCCTTTCAGGGAGTTGTAGAGAGCGAGAAGGTCTCCCCTCAGCCTCCTTTTCTCCAGGCTGAACTCCCCCAGCTCCCTCAGCGTCTTCTCATACTTACTCTCCAGACCCCTCACCAGCTTTGTTGCCCTTCTCTGGACCCACTCCAGCACCTCGATGTCTTTTTGTGGTAAAAAAAGTTGTATCTTGTCTGCAAATTACAAAGTTCTGTTTATTGATGTACGAAGAACCATCCTTCCCAAATCATTGTTTTATTTGAAGTATATATTTTGAGATCAGTTTCTAAGCAATTAATAGACGGATTGAAACTTTGTCTAGTAGGATTGGTTATTTTTATGTAACCATTTTGTTTAGAGTTTTTTCCTTGTTTGTGAAAAAGTACATGTGTTCTGAATAGAGAACGAAAACTTCATAAAATTCCTTAACCATTATAGTGTGTATTTCATTGAAATGTACTGCAGTAACTGCTCTATTAAGTGAGTGAAATATTACACTGATGGCACTCACACTTTTATTTTAGTTACTTGGGTTTATAAAACCTGGGCAAACAAATTACTAAATGCAAAAACATGACACAATTTATTTAAGTGCTTTCTGAATCTCTGACTTTTGGGTTTTTATGGACTCATGATTGATATCATTGCACTGTGACTGATTCTGAAACCCCAACAGCACCCTGGCAAGAAATAAACTACATCCTTGTGCCCAGTTAGAAACTCCTCCCTCCTCTCAGTAAAGTTTGACTAATATTAAAGAAGCTCTAGAGTTGTTAATATTGAAGGAAAGTTGTTATATCTAAATCTTAAATTGTTAGTATTTTTATTAGGATGCAAATTATCTCACACACTCTTTGATGATAGGCCTGGGATACATCAACTATCATGGATCTTGAAAAATGAGAACAGAAGTGAAAATAAGGAACTTTTCTAAATATCAATTCAGAACAAAGGAAGGTCATTATATTGCCACTTTGGTTTTATTATTGAATTATACTTTCAGCAGTGAAATTATTTTTTTTTTCTCTTGTTAAGATTAGGGACAGTTTGTGGCTCGGTGTATCTGCAAACAAATTTTTATTTCTATCCTGAATGCATTCTCTCCAGTACATTTCCTGTGACAATTATATTTAGTGGTATGATTTTATTGAATGTGAATAACTCAAATTTCCTGGCTGTGATGTAACTCAAGAATGGTACTCTCATGTGATTAGTATGTATAATAAAAACATAGCTGGAGAAGTAATGTTGTTACTAGTGCTGCAAAGGGACCTGTGCAAATGGAAAATAGACACATTTCTCTTTAATGCTTGGGATTTATATATTATTCATGTGCCCTTAGTGTCTGAATTAAATTCCTATGGATCTTGACTTTCTGAACTGATTCCACACAGTTAATTTTGCCCAGACAGCAGTCATGCATGAAAGAATGGTGAGTGTAATAAACAGAGCCAAACCTGATCATCTGTACTTGGTATCTCTCCTTTCTGTGTGGCTTTTTGTGACAAAACAATATAAGCCCATTGAGGTTATGTCTCCTTTCATCTGTAAGATACTTTCACGTGTTCTAAGTCATCTCCAAGACAGGGCAATTCCCTTAAACAAAGTGTGCTGTTTCTAGCCATCAGTAGGAGGATGCATAAGTTACATTTAAAATCAATGTTGTCTTTAGAAAACCTGATAAATATGTTTGAAACTGATTAGAAGAAAATAATAAGACCCTCTGGTTGTCAGGAAAACTAAGCAGTTTGACAGTAAGGTTTTTATGGCCAGGGAAGTTGCTGTCTTTCAAACCCTACTGCTATAAATTATGAATTATCGGAATATTTAACCATAATGCCTCAAGAGAAAGAGGCATTCACAGGCAAACTGTGAGTATGTTTTCATAAACATTGAAAAATTGCCTTTTGTTAGCTCAGTAGCTCCATTAAACTGGGGGCTGTGAAATGAGAGTTACTTGCTTACCCATTTACTAACAAATGTGTCAATTTAATAGTTATGATGCTTTTCCATAAGTAAAAGGCTGCTCACTTAAATAACTCATTTACATACTTTTCAAATCTTAATTCTGCTAAAGCCATAATCAGTCTGTTCTAAAAACTGTTCTGAGCCCCAAGTGACGTTAAGAAGTTTGTCATAGGAGACATAGCTCACATATGCCGTGAGCTGTATACATGGCAGCATTTCTAACAAACTTATGGAGAAAAGCACATAGACATCATCAGCACATTACTAAAAGAAAATAAAATTTAGAACAACATTTATGATTTACTCAGTGATTTCAAGTGAGTTTGACAGTTTGGGTTTTGCACTTCTTCCTCTTTGCTCTTGGAAAATGGGGCGTTTCAGTGCATTTTTAGCCCAATTTTTAAGGAAATTATATTTTATGACTAAGTGAAAGAGGCAAATAGCATGGTCTTCTCCCCCTACGTCACCCTGGCACCCACAAAAGATTCTTAAATCTGTTGGTGAGTACTAACCACATTTGTCAAACTGATAGGAGTCAAAAAATTGTATTCCATCAAGTATAGGGAACCTGAAAGCTGGACAGAAGATAGATATGATGGCCAGTTCATGAGCTCATAGAATCATAGATTGGTTAGAATTGGAAGTGATCTTAAAAGATCATGTAGTTCTAGCCCCCTGCTGTGGGCAGGGACAACTCCCACCAGACCAGGTTGCTCAAAGCCCCATCCAGCCTGGCCTTGAACACCTCCAGGGATGGGGCAGCCACAGCTTCTCTGGGCAACCTGGGCCAGGGTCTCACCACCCTCACAGCAAAGAATTTCTTCCCAGCATCTAATCTAAATCTCCCACCTTTCAGTTTAAAACCATTGCTCTTCATCCTGTTGCTCCACTTCCTGATCAAGAGTCCCTCTCCATCTCTCCTGGAGCCCCTTTAGGGACTGGAAGGGGCTCTAAGGTCTCCCTGGAGCCTTCTCTTCTCCAGGCTGAACAACCCCAACTCTCTCAGCCTGTCCTCACAGCAGAGGTGCTCCAGCCCTCGGAGTATCTTTGTGGCCCTTCGCTGGACTCATTCCAACAGGTCCATTTCCCTCCTGTGTTGAGGACTCCAGAGCTGGACACAGTACTCCAGGTGGGGTCTCCCCAGAGTGGAGAAGAGGGGCAGAATCCCCCCCCCCCCCCGCCCCGCTGGCCATGCTTTTTTTGATGCAACCAAGGATGCGGTTGGCTTTCTGGGCTGCCAGTGCATTTTTCTGGCTCATGTTGAGCTTCTCATCCACCAACACTCCCAAGTCCTTCTCCTCAGGGCTGCTCTCAATCCATTCTCCACCCAACCTGTATTCATGTTTGGGATTACCCTGACCCTGGTGCAGGACCTTGCATTTGACCCGGTTGAACTTCATGAGGTTTACATGGGCTCCACCTCTCAATCCTGTCCAGGTCCCTTCCCTCCAGTCTGTCAACCACTCCACACAGCTTGGTGTTGTTGGCAAACTTGGTGAGTGTACACTCAGTCCCACTGTCCATGTCCCTGGCTAAGATGTTAAAATGCACCGGTCCCAGCAGTGATCGCTGAGGAACACCACTTGTCACTGGTCTCCACCTGGACATTGAGATGTTGACCGCAACCCTTGGAGTTCACTGAGGCAAGTGAATCTAGTAGTGATAAATCATAGAGTGTTTGCATCCCATTTACACTTACCTTGGTAGAGCTACAACAGTATTGGAGAAAGAGATTGTGACAAAGCACCCACGGAACTGGAGGAAGAGAAGAATTTAACATGACATGAAACAAGTACTTCTTTTTCTCTTATTTTGTATCCTCTAGAAGGCTTTCCTGCTTGAATATTACTGTCAGATCCCTTTTCTTTTGGAGCGAGTGGGAGTATCTTACCCTTTACAGAGAATGACTCTAAACAGGACCATCTATTTTGTCAGATAGTACAGTACAGGTGTATATGGAAAAAGTAGCTTAAGTGCCTTTAAATGCAGTGAGGATATTTATTGAATGTCTAGGATTTTCTAGCTATTGACAGAAGCCACATATTGGCCCTTGTTTCAACAAGAAGTCACATTCCAGTGGATTTTCCCCACAGGCACTACCAGAGCCTTTTGCTTTAATATAGAAGTGTGGCTCATGGCTGGCTGTCCGTATTTATCTATGCCACCATCCTCTGGTTCGCTGAGAATCAGAATAAACTTTGGCATTATTTTTTTACCTCCCATCAGAGGAAGGTAAATATTTCTTTAGACAAATGTTGCAGGCACCAAGAAGTCAGCTTTACTATGGGAGATAAGAATTTAGCCATTAGGTATTTAAAAGTGGAGGAAGGAGGAAAGAGGATTTATTTCCTGTCATCAATGATAAAGGAAGAAATAGGACCAAAAGACGAGGAAAAGTGAAGCATAAAACTCCAAAGATTACAACAGAAACTCAAAACATTTTTATTTCCGTTTGATTTTACATTAAGGAACAGTACAGCTGTATCAAAGTAATTATATTGTTCCCCCATAGTTTAGTTTTATTATTTCTATCCTTCCAAGTTCTCTCTAAGAAGGAGGAAAACTTTTTGGAAATGGAAACTTATGGTGAAAAAGCAAATTCTTAATTATTTTTCTGCTATTTATAACCAGTTATTCAAACAAGAATGGAAATATGCTCACTAGTTCTATTGGGCTAATCCACAGCTTAATCCATGCATTAATTTCTTGATGGGTGTGTTGTCATGGATTTAAAAAATCATTTTAAACAATCTGTCTTTACAAACATAATTATTTACAGAAAGATCATAATAATCACCCTTATTAATCTTGATTTTCAAAGTGGATTTTTTTTTTGGCAACGCAGACGAAGTGAGTGAGAAAATAGTTATGAAACCTAATCAAGTATATTTTGGTTTCTTTGTGCTTAGGCAGGCACCACAGCACCTTTGAAAATGCATAGAGATCTATTGACTTCTGAAGATAAATCTGTTTGGGATTATAACCTTTCATGTCATGCAGGCTAAAACAAACAGTACTAGGACTTTAGTCATAAGAAAAAGCCTTTATAATATTAGCTTTTGTCTCCATCCCACATCTACTTTGAGAGGGTGAATTCACTCACAGTGAATACTACTGGGTTCAACTGGAACATCTTTGGAGGACACCTGTCATCCCCTTGAAATTTCAAGAACAGTTAATTTATCACCTTAGAAGTTAGTTTCAAGGATAATTTTCAATTGTTTCAATGTTAATTTTATCTATGTATTCATATAGCGTGAGGTCATGACAGAACTAACCACATCTTTACAGAGTTTTAAGATGTTTGTTACCTGGGGTTTTAGACAATACAGCAACTGATACTTGGTTTTGCTTGTTTATTGTATTGGAATGTTCAGGCTGAATTGGAAACAAAAATAATCCAGAATATTTCTGTCTTTGTCAGCCACAGGTAAAGTGAAAGTGCATTTACCTGTAGAATATACAAATATGTTTATACAATCTCTGATAGACATAACAACTTATTAGATAATGTAAGCCTTCCATTTTGTTTTAACTGATTTGTTATGCTTAATATTAAAAATGTATATTTGTCTTAGTTATCTATATTTGTCTTAGATATGAGAATTCAACTATCTTAGAGTATTTTTAATGGGAGCCTTTTGTAATGAAAGCTTAGAAAGCAAAGAACAATTTTCTCAGAGCTCAAGATAACCAGCAAGAACATCTTTTTAAAAACAAAATCTAATCAGTAAGATATCGTACGTTTAAAGACTTAATATTTAATAAGGAAATGAGCTGAATGACATATGGATGGTGCCACATTTGGAAAGTGCAGTTCTTTAGACATTTTTGAGGCAGATTTTAATTTTCTGTTAAATTCTAGTGAATCTAAGAAATACTATTTCAGAAAGCAGGTGGGGTTTTTTCAGTTGGTTTTGTTTTTTTAATTCAGTCACAGCTTTAAAGAAGTATTAAATAGATGGGCATTACTACACCAAAGTATAGTAAAGTGTCTGCAAAGTTACTGAACCAAAAAGGAGGGCACATTCAATAATTTCAAACCACAGAGGAGTCTGAAAGACAGGTTTTCTTCATTTAGAAAGTTTTGAGAAGGGAGGGAGCTGTGAGTGTCCCTGAACTAAATGTTTCATCATTTCTAACTATTCTTGTCCTCATTTTTGCAACATTTAGTGCAACGTCTGTTACTACAAGCAAGACACTTGCGGAGAAAATAGATACATAGAAGCATCAAGCAAAAAACATTTTTCTTATTGAGAAACTATCACAATAAGGGAACTTCGAGATTTGGAGTATTTTTTTCTTGTAAAGATTAAAAAAGTGACTGAAATGCTATTGTGGCTCAAAGGAACAATCATACAATGTTAAATACAATGTTTTTGCACATGGAAACTCCAGACTCATCTTGCTTGAGTCTGGATGGTGTAAGTAGGACATTCAGAATAATGGTATGTTGAATGAAGTACGTCGCTTGTCATTTGTATCTTGTGATTTCTAGAAAATCTGACACCTTTCCAAAAGTCCTAATTTTAATGATGCAAATCTTGAGAGACACTGTGACAGTATAAAACAAACCCCCACATCTCTGAGTTTAAAGATAAAAGAATCAATTTCTAAAGTGTATCCAAACACTGTTGAACATTGACATTTTACAGCATTGTTGCTGTTTTGCAGTAGATTTTTTTTTATTTACTTATTTGAACTAGATGTTTTCATCATAAATCCTGTTTAATCACATATTTTGTGTTCCATCATTAAGATGGTTTCTTGTCTTTCTAGTGGAATTGTCAACCCACTGTAGTCCAAGACAATACATTATAACACCCAGGAAAGACTGATTTCTGTGAAGAAAAAAAAAAAAAAAACTAAAATTATTTTTCACTCTGAAAAATAAGTGTGATTTTAGTATAGGTGGTATTTTTATCAAAACTCTTTCTATCCCTCTGCATTTCTTATCCTATTCCTTTGTTAGCCATTTTCACAAGATCAAAGCTAAAGATGATATATGCAGAGCATGTCTTCTGTGTCAGTAACTTCTGTTTATATGGGGGTGGGAAATTAAAACGTCATCCATAAAATTATTAAGAATCATCTTGATTATTTAATACAACATATAAGGTATTTAAATCAGATTAATTGTACAAATGCCTACACTGGATTTTTCAAAAGTACTCAGCTTTAACCTCAGACGTCTTCTGAAACTACCAGATAATTTCAGTGGTGTCCAATGGAGCAGATTAAGGCCAAACTTCCCAGAATTTCTGAATAAAAGATTCTTGATATTGAGCGTGTTTAGGAACCTAATGCCATGGTAGAATTTCTCCATCAATACAGCATTTGGTTTACATAGCTCTTTCCATGCTGGTAACACAATATTGTTTCTTACTCTATTTGCTTAAGAACTCTTAATTTCAAGGTCTTGATGATGTTTTTCCTTTCTTTCTTCTTATCTCTTCTGACACTTTCAGGAGCTTTTCCAGAAGGGAACACTGCCCTGTGACTGCAGCACAACAATAAGCCTTGGAGAGACTGACTGTCTGGCAATTTTTGCTTTGCTGGTCATCTACCTTGTCTGTTCCCCTAAACGTACAGCAAAGGGAATCTTACCAAACCCAGTCAGTTTTACTTGGAATATCAATGTCTTGAAGGTGAAAGAGGTAGAAAACTGCCCAGGTAGTGAGCTGAAACAATTTTGTGCAATAGAAGTAGGTTTGTAGAGATGTAAGAGGAAGAAGTGCTCTCTCAGCAAGCTTGGTAAGTGTGTTTGCAAAAGTACCCTCCCCCACATTTATCTTCCTTTCAGCTTTTAAACATTACCACAAATAAATTAATCTTAAAACTAGACTTTAAAAATGGCTTCAGAGGAATATATCCCAGGAAATGAGACTCATTCTCTTTATCACTTGAGTTCCAAAAGTGTGCAAAGTGGTTAAAATCACAGCTCAATATTATTCCAAGCACCACTTAGCAATGTACTGGAAAATCTCTGCAAATATCTAGATGTTAGGCATAAGCTATCACATCGATATTTGCTGTGACAGAAAGCCTGTGTGACCTGCAGCAGGAAATGTTCATGCTACTCTTGCCTACTCAGAGAAACCCTGTTAAAATGTATACATGTTATTTTACAGTCCCTACAGGAATTTTGTTTCTGTAAAAACCCAAGTGTTGGGTCGTACTTAGTCCCTATTTTGCTCTCATATTTTTTAAACTGTGAATAAATTAACCAAAAATCAAATCTATGCAAAAAAAAAAGGGTATCTAAAGTGTTATGAAATCTTGAGAAATTTTAAGAAAAATAAATAACGACAGAAGGCAGATGTTATATGTAAAGTTGAAAAAGCAAGGTGTGTGGAAAGGAAAACATTCAAGAAACAGAAAATACATGGTATTGAACCATATCACATTATTATTACACAAACATTACTGATGTATTTTCAGAGCGATTGTTTAATTGACTATTTCTAATAGATCCTGATAGAGTATAGCTTTTCTTAATTACCATTTTTTACACATAATTGCCTAGGAGGTGCCCCAAACTGCCAAAAAGTACTTTTTTTTCCACTCAAAGATGGGAAGAAAGGCTTTTTTCTAGAATATAATTAACACACAGTCTAAACTGGAGAGTCAGGATGGGACTCAGTTCGTGAGTAAGCATTTTGTGACTGTCTAATTATAGACCAAAATTAATAAAAAAAATTTTACTCATTCTTGCCCTATTTACATTTTTATAATGTACATACATTTATAAAACCTGAAGAGTCTGAGCACGTTTATCACAATAGCGGAATGCTGTAGATATGATTTATGATAATTTATTCACCTTCAGTAATTGCTTAGGAAATTTGTTTGGTCTATAAATTTGTCGGTTTGCAAGCTAATCAACAATTTCTAATATCCAACGTTGAAAATTCATATGAAAACAGAAAATAAGATTGCATTTTTTTCTTATGTAAACAAGGACTTCATAATCTGAACATATCTGACAAGTGGTGGTATCTGATGGAGGAGAGAATCCAGTTCACTCTTCCAAGGAGTCTACATCTCCTGTTCTGTCATGAATGTAGTTCAGAGCAATTTGGAACCTAATATTTTTCAGCTCGTTTCAGGTCAGATACTGGCCTGGATGTCTCAATCAGGTTTTTTTTTCTTTGCCAGTATCGTAGCAGAGTCCAAAATCGGGAGGGCAACAGTTAGCCAAAAGCAATAGTAATGTGATAGAAGTGATTTAAGAGAGCAAACATATTCCTGGTTTATTGCTTGAGTACTGAACTATGCTTGTCCTCTGGTACTGAAGGGATTAAACTTTATATTTGAAAGTTTTCACATCTCAAAGAGCTTTTGAATTCCCGGGTAAGCTGGTAGTTAAGCTTTCTCATTGTGGTATAGTTTGACCTTCAAGAAAATTCTATTTGTTTCAGTTCTGTTCACTGGAATTGTCTACTGTCTGTTGTGACAATTTCTATAAATGTCTTAAAGTAGACCTCAAAGGTGGTGGTTCCACATCCCATGTATTTCATGCTGCTTACCATACAGATGCTCAATTCCTTTGTTAGTTTAATCTATTAAATTTGAGAGATACTAGAGGGTGGCTTTTCATTCCACAAGTTTAGCTTCTACTGTCTTTAATTTTTGTCTAGAGTTTAAATAGTCTCAGCTGTGTCCCGTACCTTGGAAAGGCTTCCTTTCTTTTTTCCTATCTCATAGGGACACTGTCATGACTGAAAAAATGGTCAGATCCTGGGATTAACCTTCCCCTCTCTTTCCTTCCCAGTACTTCCTTTGTGTGTTTGCTTGACCATTTTGAATAATCCCAGAAGAAAATGAAATTAAGTAAAATAGCAACAAGCTCTGCATATGCTGTTTAATTTATGAAAATGGAGATCTGGTGGTTTCTAAGGAAACAAAAACCTACCACTGTCACTGTGCACCTGAGGAATTATCAAATCATTATAGACCAGAAAATGAGATTAATATAGATATTTCAGTAATGTGATATGAATTTTTCACCCTTTGTTTTCTGGAATGCTTTGAATGTATCACTGCTGGGATTTTTAATACTGAGGTCCTCTTTGCCACAAAATCATGTCTGTGATATATGTTGACCGGCCTTTTGATAAATACCCATGCAGATTCATTGGTGCATTTTTTTAACATTAATGCCAACATGGATTGTGTTATGCTTTATTGTCAATTATAGAATGGAAGCTCATGAATCTCCCATGAAGCAGTGGGAGGCCCATCAGAAACACTATGATGTACAATTGAAGTAAAACCCTTAGGCTGTTTATTTGCTTCTGTTCTGCCACTACATAGGGAAATGGGTTATTTAGCAAGTATTAAGAATTGTTCTGATGCGTAACTTTCTTTCAAAGGAAAATCCAGGGATGCACAGCATGCTGGCTTTGGTGTTTTTGTTCTTTTTTCACCTCCTAACAAGCTCCATTCTTGCCAGCTGCAGAAAACCCTTACTAAGAACCTGGTGATACTGAATTTTGGATACTATTAATACCCCTCTACTCCGCTCTTGTGAGACCCCACCTGGAGTACTACATGCAGCTCTGGAGTCCTGAGCACAGGAAGGACATGAACCTGTTGGAGTGAGTCCAGAGGAGCACCATGAAGATTATCAGAGGGCTGGAGCACCTCTCCTATGAAGAAAGACTGAGAGAGTCAGGGTTGTTCAGCCTGGAGAAGAGAAGACTCTGGGGAGACCTTATAGCAGCCTTCCAGTCCCTAAAGGGGGCTACAGGAGAGATGGGGAGGGACTCTTAATTAGGGAGTGAAGTGATAGGATGAGGGGTAATGGTTTTAAACTGAAAGAGGGGAGATTTAGGTTAGATATTAAGAAAAAATTCTTTCCTGTGAGGGTGGTGAGAACTTTCCCCAGGTTGCCCAGAGAAGCTGTGGCTGCCCCATCCCTGGAGGTGTTCAAGGCCGGTTTGGATGGGTCTTTGAGAAAGCTGGTCTAGTGGGAGGTGTCCCTGCCCACGGCACGGGGATTGGAATTCAATGATCTTTAAGGTCCTTTCCAACCCAAACCATTCTGTGATTCTATGATTCTATTAAATCCACTTAGCAAGGGAAGAGGCTGAGTGGTAACAGTGACATACAATCCCCATTTCTTAGATAATCAGAGATAAGTGACCTATTTATGAGCTTTCAGGATTATATAAAGGCACCTCTTTAAATAAACATTTATGTCAAATGAGTGAGAGACTACCTTATAAATTTTGAACATGAATTAGCCATTAATATCTTCTGCTAATGTAACATTATGAGTAACAGACCTCATGTTCAAAGTTTTTACCTTTTCTCTCCCTCTGCCTCCCCCTTTCTCTTCCCCCCTTCCCCCTCCGCCCTCAGTTCTTTGCTGGTATCTAACTACTTCTATAAACCATAACTTCCAAATAATTTAATGACTTTTGTACCAAATTGAAACACCTGATGTTTTCTTCCTGTTGTTATAATGAAAAAGAAATAAGTCTGTTAAAACATGCTAAACATGCATCCAACATGCCAAACATGCCAAACAAATAAGCCTATTGCTTTCACTACACATCTGAAGGATCATCTCCTTATTATGGTAAAAAAATCAACAATTTATTTTAAGTATATCCATTGAAGTAGAAATCTGTGTGTTTTGGCACACTTTAGAGTCTAAATGTCTACTTGCCAGTCACTGAAGCAGATTTTACGACTAGACCACAACAATTAAAACACAAAAGGGGAAACTCCTCTTCATGATGGGCCAAAGTTTTCTTTTTAACCAATGACAAACGATTAAGCTGAAAACTTAGTTTTGTAATTTTGTTACATTTTATTTCTTTTTATTTCGTTTTCATTGCATGCAGGTGCCTCATATTTTTCTAAGCAATGAAAAAAACAAAAGCTAAGTGAAAGAAAGACCTTGAGGGTGATGCAGTAAATAAGCATATATACATCTTCTGTGTATGAAACAATCATATAAATCTTACATATTCAATTTCAATCTATATGAGGGGCCAAATTCCATTATCTATATTAAGAGCAACATCCTGTTGATCTCAGGTGAAACTCTTGTTCCTGAGCCATGTTTTGGATCTACCTCAGGAAAAATATGACTTAAAAGGTCATTGGCTTTATCAGATAAATTCAAAATTCTGACAGAAATAATTTCTGAAAAAGGGAACAATTAATTTCTGATTTGAAAAAGAAGTTAAAAGCATGAAATGCATAATCTAAATTTTTTCATTCTGTGCCTTTTCCTTTGTGTAGAAATAATCTAAAACTCATTCCAAAGTTGTAATGATCTTTATCTCTTTTTCATCTCGATCTATATTGTATACAATATAGAAAGAAGAGAATATATAGAATATATTATAAATAATATATTTTATATAATATAATAATATTATATTATTATATTAATAATATAAATAATAATTTCACTGAATTTCACTGAATTTTTTTTTAGAGTTGGAAGGGACCATATAGATCATCTAGTCCAACTCCCCTGCTGAAGCAGGATTGCTTAGAGAATGCTACTCAGGACTGCATCCAGGCGGGTCTTGAAAATCTCCAAAGAAGGGGACTCCACAACCTCCCTGGGCAGCCTGTTCCAGGGCTCTGGCACCCTCACCGTGAAGAAATTCTTTCTCATATTTGAGTGGAACCTCCTATGTTCCAACTTGTGCCCGTTGCCCCTTGTCCTGTCACTTGGAACCACTGAAAAGAGTCTGGCTCCCTCCTCCTTCAACCCACCCTTGAGATACTTATAGGCATTAATAAGGTCTCCCCTCAGCCTTCTCTTCTCCAGACTAAAGAGTCCCAGCTCTCTTAGCCTTTCTTCATAAGGGAGATGCTCCAATCCCTTAATCATCTTTGTTGCCCTTTGCTGGACTCTTTCCAGTAGTTCCCTATCCCTCTTGAATTGGGGAGCCCAGAACTGGATGCAATACTCCAGTTGTGGCCTCACCAGTGCAGAGTAGAGGGGGAGAATGACATCCCTCGACCTACTAGCCACACTCTTCCCTATGCAGCCTAGGATTCCGTTGGTCTTCTTGGCCACAAGAGCACATTGCTTGCTCATTGTCATTTTGCTGTCTACCAGGACTCCCAGATCTTTCTCTTCGGAGCTTGGCATAATAATATTATATTGGCATTGTATAATATTGGCATTATAATATAATATTATGTTATATTACTATATTATAATAATATAATAATATATTATATATAGAATATATATATTCTATATATAGAATATATATATTATATATATCTAGAATAAGAAACAGGTGAATGCTAGAATTGATTTCCTAATGTATTCTTCTGTGCTCCATAAACCTGAATGCATTGAAATTCTGGGCTCAGATGGTATAATCCTACCCAGAGAAAGTCTACAAGTTACTTACATGTTGTTACACTTTTTAGATAAATTAATTGAAATCTTGTCATTTCTTTTTCATTCTATTTATTAATTTGTGGGAATCTTTGAGCTTGCAATATAAACACTAAATAACGTTCATAAATTACCAGTAGACATCACATTCATTCAAATAATCACAGTTCACTATCTTAAAATCTATTGTAGTCAATGCAAAGATTTCACAATTTATCAATTTATGAGAATCATGGGAACTGCTTCATAATTTCCGCCAACTGTTGAAACACACCAAAGTCTACATGTGTCCACTTTGTTGGCTTCTATACCATGAGTGTGGGAGACTAGCTCCATTGCTTTTGAATCTGTAGCTCAAGAATGTTGTCTGTGGTAAGACAAAAGAAATCACCTTTTCAAATCACAGTAGTAACTGCAAATGTGAATATTCAGTATGAACTCAACAGTTAAATGTCTTATAATACTGTCATGTCTAAAGACTTTCTGGAAAAGATCCCACTTACTCTGTTGAAATATAGTTGAAACAATATCACTCTTTGGAATTACTGTAACAATTTCACTTGGTTATTTCAAATATACATACAAAGTACTGAAAATCTAACATAAATGTATCTGTCCTCCGCTAAATTTCAGATTTTTGATCAAGGTCAAGCAGAAAATGCAATTTATCTAAACTCAGGAGGATAAGGCCAATTTTTGTCTCTGCAACTAGCCAAAAGGTACTTCTCACACTGGCTGTAAAAATCACAGGGGATTTATTACAATGTCAGATTTGTCCCTAGAGGGAACATCATTTGAAAGGATTAAAAATGTACTTTAATATAACCAATATTCTTTCTTTTTCTTTTTTCATTGACTTGAAGATACCTAGTCCAAATCAACCTCCTAGTCCTAATCTAAAGGGCAGCAGGGGACCACATTAAATTTATTTGAAAAGAGCTTATCTTGGAGATACTCTTATTTGGTCTTGTAGCTAGAATGGCAAAACTGAACTAGAGATGAGCTACATTTTCATCAGAGAAGTATATCAGAATGTGCTTTATTCTCAGTAGTTTCATAGACCCACTATTAAAAAGTAATTATAAGTAGTCATTAAGAAATGGAACATACCACATTTGCTCAGTATTTTGTGACTCAAATACTCATGACCTAAAGGACGTTGCAAAATCGTATGGGCAAAATGTTCAGAAGCTTTAATATTTTTATAGAAGCAATTGAGAAAATCAAAGACTATCTCAAAAAGCAGATTAATAAGAATGAGCAGGGTAAATGCACAATGACAAATAGTATAGAGAAGGTAGATTTTAAAAAAAATATAACATAAAGACCCAGAAAGACAAAAAAAAAATGAGGTGCCAACTATAAACCCTGGTAAGCTATACTCTGGTCCCAAGTCATGTGAAAGTCTGTGGAACGCTTTGGCATAGCCTGACTACTGAAAATGAAATTTAACAAGATTTAAATAAGCACTTGACCTTTTGAGAGAATGTTTGGTACTATTGGGAATAACAGGCAGAAGGGAAAGGTGCATTTTCCTATTTTTTAACTTCCTCAACATTCTCCAAAAACCTCTGTCTGGAGGCCAGCGTAATAGATGGGTAATGGGTATAATTACTACATGAACAACATCAGAAACCATCGACATTGGTTGTATCCAACAATGACTACCAATAGATGATTCAGTGCAGGTACAAAAAACCTTATCTAACAACCGGTAGTTAATATAAATAAAAAAGTTTTAATACGATAGTTATGTGTATGTATAATATTTGAACACAAATTTGTGAAACAAATTATAATTAGATTTTAAAATAACCCACCTCTCTGTCGTTTAATTTCACGACTCAAATTGTTTTTACTCTTGTGAACAGAAGTAGGTTTAAAGAAAAAGAAATTATATTCTGTTTGGTATATTTCAGCACTTGATTCTAACTCCATTTTGGAGAAAAAAAAAAAAAAAAGACAATGCCAAAATGTATCTAGAAAGAGAAATAGACTCTTGATTCTGAGATGGGCTGCTTGCTGGCATTGCTGGGGCAGGTGAGTGTGGGCCAGTACATTGGAGCCTGAAGGTCCCACCTTCTCTATTTCCAAACTGCCTGGTGCTTGGCTGCTGTGCCAAAAATAAAATAGACTTTGGAATATGTTCTCCTCACCCAGCACCTATTGAGCTGGGAAAGATTCTGTTTCAAATCAGAATATTACACACACACAGAGAACTTTATTTCAGGTACCAGTATTTATGACTCTGTGTTCAGTATCTCCATATTAATGTTGACTGATAATGTTTAGGTATCAGCAGAAGGTCATCTTCTCATTGCTCTTTCAATGAGAAAAATAGGATTTCAGGAGCAAATGCAGCCATGGTAAACCAATAAAATGTGCTACTGTTGTAATAAATTGAGATCCAATATGGATTAGTACAGATAAGCAGTGTTTTTTCTGGTACGTGGGGACATCTATTGCCACCACTATCCTCACTAGCTTGTAGATTTCTGCTTTTGATTATTGAGCCAACTGAAAGACAAACAACTACTTCCTTTGGTCCTTAAAATTACAGACGATTTGCTCTGAGGAACAAAAATAATTGCTTTCGAGAGAAAATGGTGTCTGTCATCTATGCTAATCCACAGTTTTATGCCAGTTTGTTCACTTCAATTTATAATCAAGGTGCTTTTATTACTTTCATGCTTGCTGTCTGTCACTTATGCTCCAGCTTGGGTTAAGACCAAGAATGAAAGGGAATGATACAGTGAAAGGCTAAAGCCTGAGACAGACCAAATTCCTCAGTTTCCATGGGTTTAGAGAATAAGCTGCTATTAATTTACTCCTCCTCAGACCTACTCCTCCTCATGCAGCACTGGTGAGCTGACTGTTAACATCGCTTTTGTTCCATGTGTTGTAAGGTTGATAACATTGGGATGCACTGTAAATTATGTAAACTGTGCTGCAATGTACAGTGTCAAAGAAATGTCACAGATTTGGGGTTAGAACAGATGTAGCAAAATACATTCCTTCATATAGATTACAGTGATTTTGCTTTTACTGGTTTGTGGAAAGAAGGGGGCACAGATACCCTTACAGAAATACTGTAACTCTCTATCAAAATCACAAACTGTACTCTGTGGTGTTTATCCCCAAATAGGGTGGACTTCTGTTTCTCGTGGGCTGCATTAGTGGACATTCTTGTATTGATACCTTGCACTGATTAAGTCAGGAAAGGCAAGAGGTGACATTCAGGTTGGCTTTGGAATCAGAGATTCCTAGACTTCTACTGATTAGACATTGAGATTATTTTTTTTCACTCCTCTTTTAATACCCATTGGTGCAAAGATTCATGAGGATTTTTACTTTCTGAATTTAAATCTGGATGCCTATTAGTAAGTCTCTTAAAGGAATGGGTCAATTTTAAGGGGAGCTAGATACTCACAAATACAGCAAAAAAGTAAATTGATATTTCTGAGTCCTGCTACTCTTTTAATTGGGTTCTTAAATAACTGTGTAAATATGTTGTTTTACCTACACTTTTATGAGGTAATGTCTCTTTTAACAAGTTTGATCTTCAATATGGGATTCTAAAAGAACACTCTCAAAATCTATGTAGCAGCAAAGTCTAGTTCGTGTCTATAAGCTGAATTAGTTACATGACTTATACTGGAGGATGGTAAGAAATATAGCAAACACCATATGTCACCAATGTTGCCATTGGAATAAGATGCAGGATCAAAAGGAGAAAAAAAACAACGTGTGAAATTTATTAAATGAAAATATAACATGTGAATACATCTCCTTTTCAATTCTGATAACCTGAAAGACACAAATTCAGCAAGAGAAACTGAAAGGAGTTTGGAGTGATAGGCCAAATCGTCTGCCCAAAGACAAGGAATATTTCTCCATCAGGGAGAAGGATGACTAGAAAGAGTTGAAGTTGCAGTAAGTTTAATGACACAAGCTGGCTAACCACTATGGCTAAAATATCCTGTCCGCTTCAAAGCGTTCACTCTTCTGTGTGTCGAAGGATTATGAGACCAGAGAACAAACAAGCCAAGGCCTAAAAAAAACCTTTTCCAAGAATTACAATGACCAGAGTGCTTTATGGTCTTCTAGCGGACCACGTCTCCTTAAAAGTCTTCAGTATCTGGAACGATGGTAAACAGCAATGTAGTAGCACTTGGATCCAACATATGCCACTAACCTTTTCTGTAGCTTATCAAAAGTGAAAGCACAGCTACATGTAGAAAATAAGAAATTCTAGATAGTTTTGGTAATAAGAGCTTTTATGGGTTTGTCAGAAACCAGAAATCTATTCTCATCAAAACTATATCAATCATCTAATAAACATCTTAAAACTCAGAAGGCAGATATGGCTCTTCTTAGACATCAACTGTCTCCTAAGCAAAGATTACATCTGTGTAGAGGGAGCAATAACTGTCCAGAGAATCAAATGTGAAAAGAAGTAAGATTGTTTTTCATTGAAAAGACACTGATCAAGAAAATTCAAATGTAAAGTAAAAGCAGATAAGTTATGAATCTCAGAACATTTTTCATGTTGTCTGCAAATCTAATTTACAAATTTATATGGACATTGAGAAAAGTATGTTGTTTTTTGGTCTCACTTGACTAAGATAGGAAAGCCAGGCCGTTTCTAAATTGGGGTTTGTTTTTTTGTTGTTGTTGTTTTGGCGGGGTTTTTTTGCAGGTTTGTTTTGTTGGTTGATTGGTTTTTTTTGGCTTGGGAAACATTTCAGCATTCCTGAAAGGATGATAATAGGAGAGAAAGATGGCCCTGATAGTCACCTACATATCAAGGTTGCTGTTCAATGAAGAAAGCACTCAGCTTGCCTTACAGTTCAGCCACTTGCCAACTGCATATGTAATATTTTCTTAAAATCTAGAAAGTCTAAAGGCACCAATTAATGCTCTTTGTTTTAATGTATGTGCCATGTGGGTAGAAGGGGAAGAGCAAACCTCAGATTTATTCATTGTTTCAGGTATAATGTTAAAATTTAACTTTGAATGTAACCTATAATATTTGCATTTTCAAATCTCTATCTAGTTTAACTCCCTCTGGGCCGTGACAAGTAACAGATGCTGTCAATAAAACTACACCACTTACATAATATTGTGACACACTTGAGTGAATTCAAGCGTTCATCTCAACTGACTGACTCATACAACGTCAGCCACTTTTCACATCTGTCCTTCTTCTTTCTCATATCATCAACCCTATTGTTTAGAAAAAAATAAAATAATACCCTGCCTATGAATGTCCCTTTTCTGGAATGTAGTATTAAAGTATCTTTGCTTTCTCCTTGAAACTTAGTGCATGAAAATCCCTTATCGAGTATTATGGATGTTGATACCATAGGCAACCATCCAGTGAGAGTGTACATTTCAATCTTGTCTTTAAATCCCACTTAATTCTCTGAGAATTTACCCTTTCTTTGCTTTTTCAACCATTTACCTCAGTGCTGCACTCTGACCATACCAATTTGCCAGAAATGGCATGCTGGGATTGGTATGATATTCAAGAAGGTGGATATCTTTCCATGCTATTTCATTTGAAACAAGATGCAAAAGTGACTAACCAAACAAAGGGAAAATATAAAGATAATAAACATCAGGTGATGTAACTTATTGCACAGTACTTTTATATTCAATTACAGTTCATGACAAGAAGAGTACCATTAAACTATCAGCAATAATCAAGATCATGACGACAGTAGGGGGGGAATTTTTGCTCCCTATTGGGATGTGTGCTGAATTAAACTTAAATTAAATATGAGAAAAGGATAATAAATGGAGTAACTTTGATGACAGGGCCTGGAAATTGTATGGATTCACCAACTACCACTTATCATAAATAGTTAATCTCTCCAAATGGCTTACCATAATCAATGCAAGGCTACCTCAAGACACTTGTTCCAACTTTTTAAAATCATTGGCAATAAAAGGAAAACTCAGTTAAGACAGGTGGTTAAATGTGCCTGAGGAATATAAGTACAATTGAGTACCATTATTATAAGATTCATTAGTCTAAATGGGTTGGTTACCTGAATTTTAAACTGCTCGTCTCTGCTGCTTCTGATATCATTGCTGCTGCAGGAATTTGGTATTGGTTTGTAAAGTGTAAAATTTTTTTAATACTTGTTGGTTTAGGGGTTTTGTTTATTTGTTTGTTTGTTTGTTTTTGTTAAAAGAAATGCTAATAGTATGTCTGAAAAATATATATTTACCCTAGAAGCCCCAGCAGTACTCTATGATAGACTTTCTGTAATATTGTCGGGAATTTTTAGACCTAACAGCAGAAGCAGTTTTGAAATTTTTTCAATTATTCACTTTTCCTAAAACTGTATGGACGTAAGACACACACAAATAGTTACTCATATGGATGCACACTATATGCAAGCCCTGTCAGCCAGGTGTTCAGCTGAAGTTTTTGGAAGCAGCTGCTAGAACTTATCTACAACATCAGGTGCATGATAACAATGTAAATTGCGTGAGGGAAGTAATTAGAAATTAGGATATCAAGGTTCCTCAAAAAAAGGAATAAAAATAAAGAACACAACTGCTGCTGAAAGGCAACTTTGTTCCAATGTTCCTACTCTTTTGCATAAAAAACAGCTGAAATTTCTCACAAATCATTCCAAGAGTGTTAAGCCCAGGTGGTAAAAGAATTCTGTTCTTAAAAAACAGCATTAATTATGGGAAAAAGAAAGAAGATAAATAGTTGCCTATTTTGTGAACTCCTACCTGAAGATCCTTTTCCAGTGAATATTATTCAAAAGGCAACATACAGAAATTGTTTCATTTGTTTTGTTTATCAAATTTGGAATTTTTCATGTCTGTCAAAGATCCTCTCAGGTTTGCTGGAGAGCAGGCCAACTTGCTGCAGTCTGCTGAGCTTTCCTGCTTATCTAAGGCTACATAAGTAGAATCACCAGTCACTTGGAATATCCCTATTCCAAGTGACTTGAACATCATCTACAGAGGCATTGGCATCTCCTTTTGATACCCAGGGATATTATATTGGGGAACTCCTCTTCAGATTTTTATTTTTTTTCCTTTCTCTCATTAACTTCTGTTGTCTTTTTCACATACCTTTGTTTTGTCCACAGGTATCTCTGCCTCTGCTTCTGTATTGCCCTTCCAGATACCAGCTTTACTCTTCTCCCACAGTGTTTCAGGCCCTTCTCCTTACCAGACAATACAGTGAGCAGAGCACTCAGGGCCACAGGTATGCTGGGACAAAATTTTTAGAAAATGTAAAGAATCAGAAAGCAATTATCTGATATGAAGTCTGAGCAGGTTATAAAAATTAACACTTTTTTTTAAAATGTGGGCAGGTATTTTCCAACCACAAGGCCTCAGTTTTACATCTATTCACTTTTAAGATCACCAGGAGTGCATACAGGTGGAGCACTATGGTTGAGCAATAATTCACTATAGAAGCCTTCTATGTACTAAATTCTTTCAGTACATAGCTTCCTCCTTCCTTAGACCTATTATTGTTAAAACACAAGTAAGTAATTACAGTCTAAATTCTTATCTCAAGTGCTCCCAAAGTAAATATTCATTAGTACTGGCTTCTTATCTGCAAAATAAAATACAATACATAATCAAATATATATGGGCTTATAATTTAAGCAATGGGACCTAAGACTAACATGCTCGATTTTCAGGGAAGAGTTGCAGGCATTAAAAGTTGTCCTAAAATACAACCTGGCAAAGACAGCACACAGCTGGCCGTTAAACGGCATGATGTAGGGCTTGTACAGGATGGTGAGAGGCAAGACATCCTGAAACTGCATTCAGTGTCAGTGACTCCGGTCTCACTCACATGGAGGACCAAAACTTAAGAAGGGCTGAAAACCAGGGTACATTTCCTTTCAGAGAGCCAAACTACCCCAGAAGATTATTAGCAGCAGCTTGTCTATTTGAGAGGCAGTGTTTCTTGGATCTGACCGAGTTTCTGCTGGCAGACACAAAACCTGTAATATGGAAAATACAAAAGACAATCTGGCAAGCTCTTCATGAGAGTTTTTCAACCCCTATATGAAGTTTCACGCATAAAGAAGGCCTGACATAAAAATAAGTCTTAACTACCTGAGTTGTTTTTTGCTAAACATGTTGTAATATTTATTTTAACAAGAAGAACTAGCATAATTTCATGCCTCTCCTGCGCAGAATGTTTTCTGCAGTATTATCTCCCAATTTTCCTTAACTGAGACATAGAAAAGTGAAATTAGCTGACTTATAACCAACTAACTGCTCTCAACATTAAACTTCTAATGTGTTTTCAACATATTAGAGTCATGGTTCAACTTTTAGTGCATTCCCACCTCCAGTTTACACACATCCACATATGTATTTAAAGGCAGAAAATAAATTTGGTTGTTACGATCCTAAATAGCAGAAAGCAGACACATTAGGCTAATGAAAACATTTCCTTTGCGTGAGTGTTTCTTTTGTATCAGCATTGGTGTTCACAGGAAGTATTTCTCCATTGCTACCTGTATTCTTCTCCGCTACTGATAGTTTTATCACACCTTCATATTGCTCTTCACCTTTTTCTGCTTCACTGGTATCTTCTGTGGTGCTCTGTATTACAGAATTTCCTCTTATTTAATGTATTAAAGGTTCAGTACTGGAAGCCTTCAAAATTCTCACCTTCTCTTTTGAGGTTACCTATTACTGTGACCTTTATATATGAAATCTAACTTATTCTATGATGTATAACAGAAAGAATGCCATTTAATATTTAACTTGAAAGCATGTATCTTTAGCCTTCCAGCAGAAAGCAAGAATGTATTTGTTTGGCATCTCTCATTTGTGATACAAAATTGCGTAGCAGAGAGGTTAGATGCAAAATTTGGATTACATTCTAGATTTCAGCCCTAGTACCTGTCCCAAAAGTGTTGGCTAAGGATATTGGCCTATTCCATATTAAGAACAGAGAACAGTTACAGATTCAAGACAGACCTAAATGTTGCTGAAATTCAAGACTGTTTGTAATAAGGCATGATAAATAAAGGATGATTTAATATAATTTTTTAAAATTTTAATTAATATAATCATCATGAACCGTATTCATATAATGTCAATGTATTAGCACTTAGCAGCAAGTTAATCCCATTGGGAAAATCTAAATCTGAAAGAAGGTCAAATTCTTCAGAAAAAATACATCCCATTCTTTATTGGATTTTACATGCCATATGATTCATTATCTGCCAAGAAAAAATGTGGAAACACTTGTTGTTCTAAGGATCCTGTCTTTGTAAAACAAAAGAGGTGTTTGTTAAAACACTAAAATATTGAGGGTCATGGAAATGTAATCCTGAGTGGCTACACACTTTCTCAAGAGTAAGTTTGTTATGTAGAAAAAGACCAAAAGAGATAAATAAAGGAAAACATTTTACGATTTGAGTAAGCCAGGTCAGGTAAGGTCAGGCACAGCCCCATCACCAGCTCACTGCAGATCCACAGTGATGAGGCAGGCGGGGGTCAGGCCAGGAAGTCAGCCTGTGGTTTGGGGTCCAGGTCCAGAGCAGCGGGCCCAGGGCCACACCACGGCCCAGCCATGTGGTGGTGGGCATGGGAGCTCCAGTGGGGCCTGGGGCCAGGCCACAGCCCAGCCACATGGTGGTGGGCACAGGAGCTCCAGTGGGGCCCATCACTAGAGCCTTGGCATAGAGCAGATCTCACGTGAGGAGTGTCAGCCTGGGCCCAGGCCTCCCCACAGCGCTGCCAGAATGTCTCACCCCATGGCCACCAGTGGGAAGGGGACAGCTCTCAGCTGTGCTGGCCCTGAGACCCGCAGCCAGACCCCCCAGGAGGAGAGACATGCTTGGGGCCTGGGCAGCAAGGTTTGTCCTCACGCTTTACACAGCTCTGGAGGCACTTGATTCTGAAACACTGTGGTTATAGTGAGGGCGTGCACAAGGTCAGCTGGATCCCAGGCAAGGTCAAGAGTCCCCACGGGTCTGTTAAGTTCCATCTAAACACGTGGAGGAACTTCTTCACTTTGAGGGTGGCAGAGCCCTGGAACAGGCTGCCCAGAGCGGTGGTGGAGTCTCCGTCTCTGGAGACATTCAAACCCACCTGGACACATTCCTGTGCACCCGGCTTTAGGAGGACCTGTTTTGGCAGGGGGGGTGGACTAGATGATCTCCAGAGGTCCCTTCCAACCCCATATCGTTCTGTGATTCTGTTATTCTGTTTCAGCGACCTGTGGGGCTCTGTGGGTTGGAGTCAGTACAGATCAGTCCCCAGACAACATGAGGCAAAGGCAGGTGTTGCCAGGGGTCCACTGTCAGGTCACGGTGTGGACAGGGGGCTGAAGATACCACTGAAGAGTTTGCAAGGCCAGGAATAGCTCTGTTCACAGATGTGTCAAACATCCATCTCTGATAGGCCAGGGAGTAGAGTGGGCAACGGTGCTTACGTAGCAGGCTATTGGAGTGAAAATGTCTGTCCCAATGAACTTATGCCCGTCCTGTACCTCAACATAGGGAACAGTATATGATCTAATTCAGAAGACAGAATGGAAGGTGCAGGTATTCAAGTATGAAAATTACAGAAGTGTGGGAGGATTAGTGAAACTCTCAGAAACGCACAGAAAGGAGTTCTGCCAATAGACGAAAGAGGAGATGTATGCAGCAGCAGCAGACAGAAACTCCATTTACCTGAAAAAGAGGCTAAAACCATTTGCTATACAGCAGAAAAAAATAATTTTTTTTCTTTCATTTGTGAAGAATTCCTGAGCTACAAGAGAAAGTTCATGTGTCTGTGACCTGTGCCCATTGAATGCTCAAGAAAAATAATGACACTGAAGCTGGAACACAGGAGGTTCCACTCAAATATGAGAAGAAACTTCTTTCCGGTGAGGGTGACAGAGCACTGGAACAGGCTGCCCAGGGAGGTTGTGGAGTCCCCTTCTCTGGAGATTTTCAAGACCCGCCTGGATGCAGTCCTGAGTAACATGCTCTGACATGCTCTGGGCAATCCTGCTTCAGCAGGGGAGTTGGACTAGATGATCTTTATGGTCCCTTCCAACTCTAAAAAATTCAGTGAAATTCAGTGAAGCAGGACCATTACTGTGAAACTTGTTATTTTGACAATACCAGTGTATATATAATAAAAAACAAACTATTTCAGAATTTGAGAGAATAACTGATTTTTGTTGGAATTTTTTTTTGTGGAGGGTGGGGTTTTTTTATAGTTTTTCAACCATATGCTCCTACATAGACAAACTGAAAAAGTTAAAACCCCAAGAAAAATAATCAGAAAAAATCATGTATTTAAGATTCCGGACAGTCTAAGTACATGCTGTTAGTCCTCATGGAAGAGGGGAAAATAGCTGTGTTTAGAATGAGAGACAGATATCTGTTATCAAAAACATTTGCCATGAAAATAAATTGTGGAATAGTTTGTTAAGGCCAAAGATTGCATGAGTCAGTACACTGGTATCCAGTAGAATGACCTGGAAAGAGTCTACTCTATTATCCTTTTAATATGGAAAAATATTCTTCCTATTTAGCAGCCTTTCATAGACAGATCTTGGTTTCTATGCCATCCTACTCAATTAATAAAAAAAATCAAAATATATCTCATATGAACTGGGCACTTTTTTCCCCAGGCCAAAATTTCCCAAAATAAAGACTACAGCTTTTGTTTCCTCTCTTTCTGTTAAAAACATTTGCATTGCATCCTTCCTACATTTTGACCATAGCTGATAAATAAAGAGGAATCTTCAGACTGAAAAGTTGATTAAAATATGTCATCAGTATGCAAAGTCTCCTTTCAATTATTCAAGTCACTTGGTCATGACAGTTGTGTGTTGTAAATTTCATGTTGTCTGGTAATTATGAAAGATTTGCTAATATTGATGTTTACCACCCTGAAATAGGAGCTGAGATCTATTACTAAGGAAGAGAATCTTTAAAGTGATTACTAACCCTCTGTCAGAACATTCTAAGGATTATACGTATCAGAAATGTCTGTGAACTTTTAGAAACAAGGTAAACAGCATTTAAAGTTGTCATCACAACTTGATTGTCTTTACATGTCTGCCTACTTTCGTCCATTGTGACCAAGTCCACCCTTTGCTGCTGTATGTAGTGATAACTGTTTTCACCGACGATCCCAGCTAAAGGACACCACTGGACTGACCTGCAATTTTCACCTTTTCATACACGTCCCTTCTCATAGCATAGTTATCACTTATTTTTGTTCTACCTGATTGTCTGTCATATTCCTTGAAGATACTCTCAGAAAGATCTGGCATATGTTAGAAGAGATGGGGCAGTACAGAAACACTGTCTTTTTGCATTTTCTGAGTTGTCAGATCTGCTTTCCATTTGCTGGCATCCTTTCTGTGATGTAATTATTTAGTACACCCAGCATGTTCCATACTGAACCGTATGGCTGCATGCATCCAGATGTGAATACTCTCATTTATACACCTTCCTGGGAGCTCTGAGACTGCTCTGAAAGGAGTCAAAACCTGGGAAAATCTTTGTTCTTTAGCGCGAAGGAGCAAAGGCTTGAGAGGTGCAAGCCTCATGAAGTTCAACAAGGCCAAGTGCAAAGTCCAGCACATGGGTCAGGGCAATCCCAACCACAAATCAAGGCTGAGCAGAGAATGGATTGAGAGCAGCCCTGAGGAGAAGGACTCAGGGGTGTTAGTTGATGACCTGGCAATGTGTGCTCATAACCCAGAAAAACCTTGTCCTGCGCTGCATCGAAAGAAGTGTGGCCAGCAGGGCGGGGGAGGTGATTCTACCCCTCTATTCTGCTGATGTGAGACTCCACCACTGCACCCAGTCTGGAGACCCCAACAAAAGAAGGACATGGACCTGTTGGAGCCGGTCCAGAGGAGGCCACAAAGATGATCAGAGGGCTGGAACACCTCTCCTATGAAGACAGGCTGAGAGAGTTGGGGTTGTTCAGACTGGAGAAGAGACGGCTCCAGGGAGAACTTATGGCAGCCTTTGAGTACCTAAAGGGGGCTACAGGAAAGATGGGGAGGGATTCTTGATCAGGGAGGGGAGCCATAGGATGAGGCCAAATGGTTTTAAACTGAAAGAGGGGAGATTTAGATGAGATCTCAGGAAGAAATCCTTTGCTGTGAGGGTGGTGAAGACCCTGGCCCAGGTTGCCCAGAGAAGCTGTGGCTGCCCCATCCCTGGAGGTGTTCAAGGCCAGGTTGGATGGGTCTTTGAGCAACCTGTTCTGGTGGGAGGTGTCCCTGACCAGGGCAGGCGTTTGGAACTCAATAATCGATCCCTTTCAATCAGAACCATTCTATGGTTCTATGATATAACTATGCATACTGGTATATGCTTCTAAGGTTGTATTACTCTGTAGCATAAACTATCAGCACAACACACACATGACAGAAGTTAACAGACAGTTACAGACAGTAACTCTGGGACTTCCTTTTGTGGCATAGACACACAGTTTCTACAAAAGCATAATATCCTTTCTCAGACAAGTTAAAGATTGAGAAATACATTTCTCTGAGAACAGACATTTTAAGAATAAGATATAGTACTAGTCTTAAGCAAAACTCAAATCAGTGAAAGGTTTTGTGAGTTTTGTAAGATGGCCAGCAACAGATAATTTTAAAATCTTTAATTACAGTAACCAATAACATCCATCAACGTTATCTTTTATTTGTTCCATACCTCTGTTTCAGTTTTGTTTACTTAATAATTCTGACCCCCTTTTTTCCAATGATAAAATCAAAGAACTTACAGGGAGGGACGTTGAAATTTGTTGGTGAGTTACTCTGCTATCACCACCTACACTTTTATGATCCAAACATAGTTCCAGACACCCTTTCTCCTCCCCTTCCTATTTATGCTGGGAACAGCACAATCAATCAGTGCAGTAGTGGAGATTTTCCTGAGCAATCCTTTAACAGTTACCTTTGGCCAAATCAATGGACTAAAGTGGCCTCAGCAGGAAAAAATTGTATTATTTATTTTCTGTAAGAAAGGATCCCTATTAAAATTTTTTAAAAAGTGTATATTTTAATTTTAGTAACTTATTCCCTTCATTATTAGTTGTATGCTCAGTGGTCAAAATAAATACAAAAGTGTGTTCTGCCTTCAAAGATTGTCCCTATTTGCATAAGGTGTAATATCTTCTTTTCTGCAGAATCTAGTATTGAGTACTTTATAACGTATTTTGCAAAATACATTTAAAAGTCTCGCTAAATGTCTTCAAGATCCAAATACTTGCAAAAATTATGATGTTCACTGATTCACATTTTATTAGTTTTACCATCTTCAAAATAAGAGATAAATACATATTTATCTGACATCTGTTAATATAGATGCAGATATGACAAGGCATGGGAAATTAACAGGAAAAATAGACTTTTGAGGTGCTCTGCTATTGCTGTGTCATAGGACTTTCTGGATAGATTTCTTACAGATGATGGAGACTAAGTTTATGATTCTGCAATAGCTCCATGAAAGACGAACTGAATGTGCCACACATATCCTACCTCCTTAGAAATTCTAATAATTTATGAAGAAATAGTTTTATAAATTGGAAATAGATTTCAGCTTGGGTAATGACAAGAAAATACTTATTTAAAAATATATTAATTGCTTATTAATTTTGGTGGAACAGATAAAAATGAAATGAGATTAATTTTTCTCATTTTAAAACGTGAAATAGCTGTATGGTTCCAGACCATTTCCCAAAACACGATCACAGCAGACTTTTTTAACTCTTTTGCTGACAGTAACAGAAAAGATATAAAACCCGGAGATAACAATGAAAACTAAAAAACCTCTTTGGGCTCCCAGTTAAGGTGCATAGTATATTTTCAGGATGCTTCCTGGAGAAACTGATGTCCGATCATATTCTAACAATGAGATAAAACTTCAGAGCAGGCTTTTGTCTTCTCTTTTACTGTCCATAAGAATTGTTCCTGAAGTAATTTTTATCCCTGAGTTTGAAATGTTCTGTAGATAGAAAAAAATTAATGGTAGGTGTCAGATCCCGGCGCCTCTTCCACTTAATAATGATTTCCAAAGCACAAAAGTGGCAACAGCCACAGAGGCTTTTCCACATGTGAAAGGGAAGCCAGGTCTCTATTTTGCCTTCCCTACCGCTCCCCACTTTCACCTTTCTCTGAGTCCCAAACCTTCCCCTGCAGGTCCCCCATGTTCTTCATGCTTGTTTCTTACATGACAGTTGTTATTGGCATTCCTTTTACTCCAAGGATATTCTTCAAGCATAGTTCTAATTTGTGTACTTTTATTTTATTATGCTTGTCAAATCAATGTTTACAGGTTTTTTATAAAGGATAACTGTGGTGAAGATGACTTTGCATTAGGGGAACAAAGCTGGTGAGGGGTCTGGAAAGTAAGTCTTATGAGAGGTGGCTGAGGGAGCTGGGGTTGTTCAGCCTGGAGAAAAGGAGGCTGAGGGGAGACCTTCTCGCTCTCTACAACTCCCTGAAAGGAGGGTGTAGAGAGGTGGGGGTCAGTCTCTTCTCCCAAGCCACAGGCGATAGGACAAGAAGAAATGGCCTCAAGTTGCACCAGGGGAGGTTCAGATTGGATATTAGGAAAAATGTGTACATGGAAAGGGTTATTGCACATTGGAATGAGCTGCCCAGGGAAGTGGTTGAGGCACCATCCCTGGAGGTATTTAAAAGACAGGTTGACATAGTGCTTAGAGACATGGTTTAGTGATGGTTTTTATCAGAGTTTGGTTGATGGTTGGACTAGATGATCTTAAAGGTCTCTTCCAACCTAGGCAATTCTATGGTTCTGTGATTCTACAAGCATCTCTTATTTTACATTGAATGAATGGAAAAAGGAAAATAAAAGGAAAATGTGACAGGATTGTTTGTCTTAAAATATTTATCTTAATAATAACATATATACATGCATTATTGAAGCACAATTGTAAACTCGCTTGGATATCAGTTAAAAATAACCGCAAATGAAACAGATATTTGCTTTAAAATATTAGTGTGTTGTCTTGTGGTTTTGCGTGGTAACTCTATACCTAATACAGCTGCTATTCTCTTTCTGGAGATGCAATAACAAGATACTATGATATTTGCAAACGCATGCATATGCGTATGTACCTGACATACTTTGAAAATGTTTAATATTAAAATCATTTGAGGTGTGAAAATGTAGATCTCTCACTTCACTGTAGAAATTTTCATGCATGTTGACTAAGGCCTCTTTTATCCTCATCTAGGTTAAAGTTTCTAGGTGTTAATCTGCTTACATATTTTAAGTAACAGCACCTTTAGTTTAAATGGATGTGTTCTGTAGAGATCAATGTCTCCTCCAACCCAATGTCTTCTCAGTATAAACCTCTGTTTATGCAAATAAAGGATTAAGTCCTATTCAAAACTGTGATAAATAGCTCATAAATAGTAGTAGCTTGAAGAGAAAACCCACTGATTACACGTTTTCTCCACTCTTTAGTGGATGATGGTTCATTTTATTTCAGGGCAAGACATAATTATTCTGACCAAACATTTGCAGGTTTTGGCTCTATGCTGTCAGGCTTTCCCAAGCTTCATTAAAGCGTAGCCAGAAGCTTATTAAGACACATGAAAAACAACAATTAACTTAAGAGTGGTTTCAGGCAAGGTTCAAACTGGATTTCAATTATAATGCCATTGAAGTAGCTGAACTGGGATTTACCTATACTGCACATCAGAAACTTAAATGTGCTTCACAGTATTCTATGAAACAACTATATTATTTATCATATTTAATGCATTTCAAGGTCATAGAAAAATATAGCAGCAATAAAAAGTCATAAACTGGTGAGATACAGTGCACCCTACATTGTGCAGTATACTGTTCAGAATGATTCCAAGAGACTCACAATAACTAAGGAGAAGGAGTAGGCTAAGTGATCCGGAAAAATTGTTAGTGGTGCCCATCAACTGAAGTACTTCATTCTCAGAAAAAAAAATGTCAAATCAGTCTAAACCAAATTTTTTATAGTTCAGAAAGATTAAATACTATGTTAATTTATTAATCTTTTTTTTTTTCCCTGTACTCTGAGGCATAATCTTAATTCTGCCCTATAATACAAAGAGCCATACTCCGAGAAGGCAAACTCAAGAACTTTTTCACCTGCTCCCTCTGGAGATGTATGTCCTATTGCATGGAATATTCAGAAGATGGATCCTGAAAGCGCAGCTGCTGCAAGCACTAGGCTGCATTCAAATTTGTTCAGAAGCCTTTAATTTACATCACTTCTGAAAGAATGAAAGAGGAAGGCCTGTATATTTTAAAATATACAGCTTTTGCTAAAGAAAAAAACGAGAATAAAACTAAAGAACCAAGGCCTAATGGAAATACCTGAATGTATTTTACAATATATTCAGAAGTGAAGTCATTATGATGTGACTAATGTATTAGCTCCTAAAAATGAACAGTCCAGCATACCTTGTTCACCCCTTTATATCAACCCTCATGTGCACTACCAAATTAGCATAGTAATGGAGGATGGCAGTTATGTAGATTAAATTCTGGCCATATTTAAATCTCTGGCTTTCATGTATGGTAATTTGAGGTTAAAACCAGTTATTCATTATATAATCTAATACACACATGGATATTTTTTTCCTACAAACCAAAAAAAATCTTAATATTTGGAGAATTTAATTTTTCCTTGACATGTAACTCAGCCAGAAAATAAACATGGCAACATACATCAGTTCTTTATCTTTAGGAACTTGTAGTATGATCTTATGAGTTTTATTAAACTATAAAAAGTTTCTACAAATTCATTTAGAGACCTGTTAGCTTGCCTCTTGTATAAGAAGACAAGATAGAGAACTACCAAATATGCTTTAGAGGATTAGCATGCACTGACAAGGGGATAGATTGAATCACCTACTCAAATGTAATCAGCTCTAAATTTCAAGACTTGCGTGTATAACAGTGTGTTGTGAGCATATACCTTCTCTTCATATTTGGAGGGAATTACAACATGATATTGTTCTGAAACCCAAATGATAAGCAGGTACTTATTGGATTTAAAGTAGTCACAACTTAGTGAACTATTCAGGAGAATCAATTCACTGAACCAATCTGTAAAGAGCAAGAAAAGGTTAAATCAGTAAAACCATGCCTAGGGCAACTGTTTTGGTTTTTTTTGTTTTTTTTTTTTTTTTCCCTTTCAGTTTTGATCTATTCTAGTAACTGTGATTAGTGATGAAAAGAAAACTCTTGGTTTTTATTATGTGTTCTCATCCGCTCCTGGCATGAAACTTTATCATTGATTTAATTGCAGGTAAAAGGTGTTCTATTTACTATGTCAACATCCATGTTAACTAGATTTGGTATCAGCCATCAGTAAGCGAGCATACCAGGAAAGCAACAATTTTCATTGCATTGCTCAATACTTCTGAGTTTATAGGACACCTAAGGAGTGTCATTAGCCATATAAGCGTATCTGGCTCCACAGACATGATCGTGCTAGAATCAATTTAATATCAGACCCATTGATAACATGTTTCTTTATTGTTGCTACTCTTGGTTAAACCAATCTGATACAGAAATACAAATCAAGACAATTCAGGAGTTATATTTTTCTCGGACGACTCAAAAAAAGCTATTAAAAATAGGGAGGAATACAAAGAAAGAGAAACTTCATCAGTGAAAACAAATTCCACAGAGATCTAGCTTGAATTCACCTCACTGGAGAAAAATCAATGTGATACCTTTGAAAGGAATAACATTTTTAAACCATCCTATTATACACTGGGGCTTGCTATCAGGTTCAATTTTGGTTTATTCCACAAATTCTCGATACTTTGGCAGCCAATTATTGGTAGCATATTTAATCTTTTCTATCCATGCTCATTTGGCTAACAAACAGCAGACAGGAACACTGTTCCTCACCCATGGGTTGCTCTAGGATGGTGTCAGGGTGCAGTGAGGCCGTAGACTCCCTGGGGACTGGGGACGATAGGGGGTCGCTGAGCCTGTGCCTGTCCTACTGCCATAGCACAACAAGACCATCCTGGCATAAGTGTTCAAACATGGACGTCCAAAATAAGAATTTAGTACGGATGTCTTGGTATTAATATTTTAGTGTACTAACAATGAATTTACTAGTCTATTAAATTACGCATGATGTTACTTGCAGTCTATGGCAGAATCCTCGGTTGCTATGATTATGTGAGTACTCCATTTATTAGCTGCCCTCACAAGAATTATTAAAAAGCTTAGTATTAAAAGTACTATGACTGGAATGGATTTTGAATGGTTTATAGTCTTAAAGAGATGTTTTCATGGAGCTTTGGAAACCTCCGTGTTTTCCAAAACTGTTGTGGTTTGAAGAACCCATAACAATTTATTGTCGTTCAGACAAATATTCTATCACCTGATGACCCCTCCCCACCCAGGAAGGGGAATCAGGAAAAGAGAAGGAAACATAAGGGTTGAAATATAAACAGATTTCAGTAGAATAAGACTAGATAATTAACATTAATAATACTAAAGAACCAATATTGATCTCAATACCACTATAAAACTCATAAGGGCTATCCCCAGCCCATTCCATCACAGGAAGCCGCACAGTCCCAGCAGGGACAGCCAATGTCGGATTCTGCAAGCACTGCTGCTTTGGGAGGAAGGGAAGGGTTCAGGGCTCTGGCACCAGGGCAAGGAGTTCTCATGATCACAGCCATCAAGGGAGAGAGAGAACTCACAGAAAACTTTCTAATTTATATTGAATATGACATTCATTGTGTGAAATAATTCTGTTGGCAGCCTGCATCAAGTGCCTGTGTCTCACTCCTCCTCATCCCTGCACCTTGCAACGTTCAAAACCACTGAGACCTTGAAAGCCCCATACCACAGTTGGCTATAAAGTAACTATTTTCACAAAATCAGACACTAGACTCTTCTAAAAGTACAGTTTTCCAAAGCATTAGAAGAGATCTTACTGAAAAGTGAAATTACTGAAAGAGAAATTAATCCTGTGTCACTCAAACCAGGACAAAAAAGAGGAGATTTTTTTCATCGAGGAATGGAAGCTATCTGAAACAGATTGCTTCATGAATTTTCAATATTTCTAGCAGCCTCTTGCAGTAGTCTTAATTTTTGTGATTCAGAACAGAGCTATGTGAATAAACAGTTCCCAGGAAAAGGTAAATTCATTATGATTCATCACTATTGAAACCTTGATTTCAAAGTATAGATCATTGTTCCTTCCTGACACAGTGCTAAAAGCATCCTCTTTTCTTTCATTCAGTGACACTTATTCTCTACTTCCTGATAATTTGAAAACTAGTAAATCCGGGGGATTGTTGACTTTGGTGTGAGATGATTTTTCTGTTTCTCTACCTAGATGTTTTGATGGCTTATATGTTTTCAGGGAGGGGGAGGAACGGGAATGAAGCTGGAACTTAGTTATATATTTAGCAAACACAGATAAAGATTGGTGGATTAAGCATCCCCACTAAAGGGAACAGAAAGCTTGTTTTGATGAAGTGCCTAATAGACATTTCCTAGTTGCTGAGCCCTTATGATTAATCAATTCCGATGATTAATTTTGTGCTGCAACTTTAAGGAGAGCAGTAGGCAGCATCTCAGTTTTAGTAGTTATTCAATTCCCTTTTAATTCCCGATGAAAGGAAACACGCTCATAAGCTTACATGTGGTTACATTTAGTAAATGTACATTACATCGACATCTAATGCAAGCAAGACTCTTCATGCTGTGTTTAAGGTGACACAAAATAATCTTTTCCTATCCCTTTGTTTGGCTCCATGCTCATCATGTGGTGAGACACAATTAAATGGTGAAGCACAATTAAATATAGCAGTGGTCAAAAATAAAAACTTTCAGTGTCTTCTTCCAGCTCATATTTTGCTTTGACACAGAATCTTGCCAGAACTGGATGCAAGTGATGTGAATTTATACTGGTGCTATTTTCTTTCCTTCCATACTAGTAACCAGGAATTATACCCACTCCTCTTTTTTTGCCCAAGCTGGTACTCTTAAAATGTTGCTGAAGATGTCTGATCATAATTATTCTTCAACAAGTACTTAAAGCTTTCTAGACAAGATTGTCTCCTTGCAAACCACAGACCTGGGAAACTTCTGTCAGCTTTCTCTACAGAGATCAGTAGATCCTATGCTTCTTTTTCTTTTCCTGTTTCATTCTTCTTTGTTCTGCTGGAGATGTCATCTTTCACCCACTCACACGCTTGTTTGGGTAATTTTGCATCGTTCCATGGTATTTTGTTATACATTACATTACTTCCATAACTAAATCACTAATCTTTTTCACTAAAATCCACCCTCCACCCTCCATAACTGCCTGTGCTAAATTCAAATATCAGATGAGACAGTCAAGACATCTGAAATTCCCCTTGTCTTTATTATTTATGTAAATAATGAAATAATAACAACTGACTCAAAATGATGAATGGTGGAAGCTGATGGCCTACACAAATAGATCATACTGTTAATACCCTCATTTTCTCTTCTTTTCTCTATAGTGTTCTGCCTTGGATCTAGCTGACTGTACTTTAGGAGAGGTACAAAACTTCACAGCTTTATGCACTGAAACACAAACATTAAACTGAAATCACCGGGGTTCCTCTAAATCAGATAGTAAAGGGTAGTAAGCCATGTCTAATTCTGGTTAAGAAACACCAATTTCTTAAATTTTGTTGAAATTAAATATAGTTCTGCAACAAATTTACTGACACTTTATTTCATTTTATTTTCAGGTACCTTCTCTAAATCAAGCTTCCACCTCAAACCAAAAAGCAGAGTATATCCTGTGATATTGTGCAGCTCATCACTGACAGAACTAAATGGCAAGCTACCGAAAATAGCCGTCCCTTTATAGCAAGCCTTTGCTTGAATGTCATCTAACATTCTTAGCAATAACATCCTGTATGTGTTTTGATGTAAGATAGCAGAGCTCAATTGTGCTGAATGACCTTTTGAGAATAATGATTTGCTGCTTATTCATGGTGCCTGTTGCTCTTAAAATTACTGGTAATCTTCGCATTGCTATCTCTGAACCTTCAGTGTTGCATTGATAAGTGTTTAAAGTTGTAATGAAAATAATTTTTTTTCCTGAACTGTGGGACATCCCAAACTGATGGCAGATAATAAAGTTAGACATGGAAAAAATGAATAGAAGCATGGGAAATCACCTTCCTCTTTTCATTTACTTGCCAGGACCAGATTTTACATTCCTCTTTTTTCCTGAAACAGCTGCTGTTGCCACTCAGTTGGGGGATAATTCTCAAAAGGAAGAAAATTTTCAATTCCTTTAAAGAAAGCCAAGCAAAAGAGTAATAATATCCATCAAGTGAGAGGACTCATTGTTTTGGGAAAAAAATAAAACAAGGCAAGGATTTCCACTGGCAGCTCCCAGCGCATGCCAAGACTGTATTCAGGAGAAGAATTGGTCATTGTAACTGAAAACATGGACTCCTGACTTCCATCTGGCATGGCAGCATTTTGCAACAATGCAATTTTCTCAATAATTCAGTTTTTAAAAAATATAATATTGGGTTGTGTCGTGTTGTTATGTTCATTTGCATTTGCGACATTTTTCCGCTCTTGCTTTTTTTCAGTAGGAAGAGTAATCGGATTCATTATACAGACAGTAGGATGAATTAATGAATTAGGCATGTTTGGGATAAGAATGATTCTATTCATTCCTGTTTACATAAAAGACTTATTCCTGAATATAGACATTTTCTTCACTGGTCAACATCAAAGAGATATCTTCTCTTAAAATATGATTACATGAACAAGGAAGGAAAAATTATGTCATGCACAGGACTTTGAATGTCTCCATTTGAAATTAACACATTGTATGTCTTTCTGTTTTTAAAGAATAATATTCTACTATTCTACATAATACTATTTCTATATTACCCCAAGGAATTATATTCTTTGTGCTTTTGAATTGCTTTTTGTACAGCATTTCCTTGTCTTACTGCCACTTGTTAAGACTGCACATAAGACAGCATCTAGTAGATACTCCTTGACATGGTCCCTACAGAAGGAAGCAGTAAATTCACCCCAAATACATATTCAGACCTTCAGGGCTACATATGCATAGGTTAATAGGCAGAAGTCCCTATCCTAATATCCCTGAAACTAATTATTTCAGCTGAGTCAGAATTCCATTTTGAGTCTATCCAAATGAAGGAAGTGATATAGAAAGAAAGAAATATGTTTTAAAAAAAGTGTTGCAGTTGCGGTAAATTCTGTGACCTAATCTCTAATTTCATTGTTAATTTATTGGGGTGATGAGTGTCTCTTTGCTTAAACACTATTTAAGACTTTAGACTAAGTTTAAATTGTAGCTTCTTACTACTCCTCTTCACTTTATATGGATGTGCAATATAAATTATTATTTTTAATCTTTAATTCATAAGTGTACTTAAGCATGCTGCGTTGAAAAGGACAATTCACATATAACCATTCTATGATTCTATATAAACTTAGGGCCGATCTTTAATATGCATTTAGAAATACTCAAGAAAACAAAATCTAATTCGATATGTTTCATTACCCAAACAGTGTTGCTTGCTGCCTACCATAATGCTTAAATGTTTTTGATGAAGGAAGAAAATATACTTGGAACCAAATTTAGGCTTTTATGGTGGGTAACAGCACAGCTCCCAGAGGCAGTCAGCAGATGTGGCAGTTTGCACAGCAGTTTCTGAGCTCTGCTGCTTTGAGGTTTTCTTGAGATCTTGTCAAGCTTTCTGGCACTTTCCCTGGGATCTGGGAACTCCCAGGTCTTCCTTTTTTTCCTTTTTGAAGATGGGGGTTATATTTCTCCTTTTCCAGTCAGTGGGAACTTCGTCAGATTACCACGACCTTTCAAATATAATGGAAAGCAGCTTAGCAACTTCATTCCCCGGTTCCCTCAGGACCTGTGGATGGATTTTGCATTTCATCATGTCCCATGGACTTATGTACATCTAAGGTACCTTCAGGTTCCTTAGATGGTCTCGAACCTCACCTTCTCCTACCGTGGGCAGTTGTCCATTCTCATAGCCCCTGCCTTTGCCTTCTACAACTTGGGCAGTGTGGTTAGAGCCCTTCCTGGTGAAGACTGAGGCAAAAAAAGTCATTCAGTACCTCAGCCTTTTCCATATCCTGGGTGACCAGGTCTCCTGTTTCCTTCTGGAGAAGGTCTACATCTTTCCTAGTTTTCCCTTTGTCTCTGGTATACTTAGAGGAGTTTTTATTGTTCTTGATGTCGCTGGCCAGATTTCACAGAATCACGGAATTCTCAGAGTTGGAAGGGACCTCTAGAGATCATGTAGTCCAACTCCCCTGCCAAAGCAGGATTTCCTATAGCACATTACTCAGGACTGCATCCAGGCAGGTCTTGAAAATCTCCAGAGTAGAGGACTCCACGACCTCCCTGGGCAGCCTGTTCCAGAGCTCTGGCACCCTCACCGGAAAAAAGTTTCGCCTCGTATTTAAATGGGACTTCCCATGTTCCAGCTTGTGCCCGGTGCCCCTCATCCTATCGCTGGAAACCACTGAAAAGAGTCCGGCTCCATCCTCCTTCAACCCACCTTTAGGTACTTGTAAACATAGATAAGGTCTCCCCTCAGACTTCCAGGCTAAAGAGTCCCAGCTCTTTGAGCCTTTCCTCATAAGGGAGATGCTCCAATCTCTTAATCATCTTTGTTGCCCTACATTGGACTCTCTCCAGCAGTTCCCTGTCTCTCTTGAACTGGGGAGCCCAGAACTGGACACAGTATTCCAGTTGTGGCCTCACCAGTGCAGAGTAGAGGGGGAGAATGACCTCCCTTGACCTACTGGCCACATTCTTCCCTACGCGGCCCAGGATCCCATTGGCCCTCTTGGAAACAAGGGCACATTGCTGGCTCATGGAAAGTTTGCTATCCTCCAGGGCTCCCAGATCCTTCTCCTCAGTAGTGCTTTGCATAAGATCCACGCCTAACCTATATTGGTGCCTGGGGTTCTTCCTCCCCAGGTGCAGGACCCTACACTTGCCCTTGTTGAACCTCATTAGGTTCTTCTCTGCCCAGGTCTCCAGCCTGTCCAGGTCTCTCTGGATGGCGGCGCAGCCCTCTGGAATGTCGGCCAGCCCTCCCAGTTTGGTATCATCAGCAAACTTGCTGAGGATACACTCTGTCCCCTCGTCCAGGTCATTGATGAATATGTTGAACAGGACTGGGCCGAGTATTGACCCCTGGAGGACACCACTGGTTACAGGCCTCCAACTAGACCCTGCTCCATTAATTACAACCCTCTGAGTTCTGTCACACAGTCAGCTCTCAATCCACCAATTTAATTCTGTCTAGGCTTTATCTTGCCTAATCTGGTTCCTGGCCACTCAGACAGTTTCTCTATCTTCCACCCATTCTATCTGTCCTTGCTTCCACCCTCTGTAGGCTTCCTTTTTGTTTTTGAGCTTATCCAGCAGTTCCTTGTTCATCCATGCAGGCCTCCTGGCCTTTTTGCCTGACTTTTTTGTTGGGATGCACCACTCCTGAGCTTGGAGGGGTTGATTCTTGAATAGTAACACTTGACTCTGTGTGAGTGCTGCTCAGCAGTAATGAAAACATCCCTGTGTTATCAACAATGTTTTCAGCACAAATCCAAAACATAGCCCCATACTAGTTACTATGAAGAAAATCAACTGTATCCCAGCCAAAACCAGCACAGGTGCAAAGGAGAGACTAGAGAAGCTTTTTCTCTGCTGCATATACATTCTTAGGTATGATGATCACACATCAAAGATTTTTCTTCAAGTGCTGCTCTTAGAACTAGACAGAGCCTTGGAAGGAGGCTGCAGCTCTGGCTGCAGAGAAAGCCTGGGGCCTCTTGCAGAGTCTTGGGTACATGGTCTTTTAGCCTGCAGGAGATAAGCAGTTGTTGAGGAGTGGTGCTGACAAGTGAGGGAGCTTTGGGTGGAGGTCAGCAGACTGTGCAGTATCAGAAATGATAAGAAAGAGATCAACTAGTTCTTGTCTGAGACCCTACAGCTTCAAGAGTCTGAACCTCCAACTGCAGAAAGACCGAGTACCTGGTAAATCCAAAAGTGGAAACTCCCATCATGATGAAGGCTGGAAGCTGATGATTCCTCCTACCAGGAAGAAGGCTTCTGCTTTACCTCATGATCTCAGTATAGGTTAACTGTAGCTGATGAGGATCTGGGAGTGTTGTAAAATGGAGCATCTCAGGTGGCTGAGCCTGAGCCACACATAACCACTAGAAGGAAGCTGTGAGTGACAGTGGTAGGAGACTCCCTACTGCAGGGGATAGAGGCACCCATCTGCTGACTTGACTTGCCACCTTGGAAGATTTGTTGGTTTGTTGCTTGTCAAGGGTTTGCACTTTGAATCATAGAATAGTTTTGGTTGAAAGAGACCTATAAGATCAAGTCCACCCGTTAACCCAGCACTACCAGATTATCACTAAACCATGTCCCTCAGCGCATCTACACGTCTTTTAAATACCTCCAGGGATGGTGACTCAACCACTTCCCTGGGCAGCCTGTTCCAATGCTTGATAGCCCTTGCAGTGAAGAAAGGTTTCTTGGGATGTTGTGGAGAGACTACAGAGGTTCTTCTGGCCTTTTGACTGCTACTCTGCTGCTTTTTCATGTAAGCACCAGGACACTACTGGGGTGACCTGGGAAGTGTAAAGTGTGACTAGGGTTCTCTGGGCAGAGTTTAAGGGAATAGGGTTTTGATCCCACTAGTAAAACAGAAATGGCTGAGGAGTACTCAGTGGATCCTGTGGGTGATGGAAGCCCAGCTTTCCTGCAGATGGCTGAACCCCTGCCTGCCCATGGGGAGCAGTGGATGAATTCCTTGTCTTGCTTTGCTTGTGTGCACAGCTTTTGCTCTACCTATTAAACTGTCCTTATCTCAACCCACAAGATTTTTCCTCACTTTTACTCTTCCAATTCTCTCCTTCATCCCAACTGGGGGGAGTGAGCCAGTGACTGCATGGCCCTAGTTGCTGGCTGGGGTTAAACAACAATAGTAAAGAATCTGTATGTATGAACAGTGATAGAGCATATCCTCACTTGCAATTCTATTTCCAGTGTTATTCCTGCTAGTGTAATTTTGTAGACATTGTCTATATAGTTCAGACACTCTCCTGCTGTACAGAATCAACATGGTGTATTATTGCAAATCAAGATGTTCAGGATGGTTCTGGATTTTGCTTGTGACCATATATCAAAACAGTGAGTGACTGACGTGTTAAACTTTGGTTCTTTGCTTGTTGTACCTTTCCTCTCGCTCCCCATTGTGGCTGCTATTTGAGATTATCATGTCTCCTAATAGCTGACAATAGCAACATCTAGGAAAAAGAATGTAGGTAAACAAAGACTTCCTTAGGTGTTTTGCTGTAGCTTTACAACTAGCATGAAGGTAGTTCTGGATAAAATGGAAATGTGTTAAGAAGATGAGGTTTGTGACCTAAGACATTAGACAACTGATATAGTAGAAAGAAGATACAAAAATATGCATTTTTTCTTTTCCTTTGGCCAAAGGGAAGTGGCTCATCCTAGCCATTTAAAAAAGAGTCTTAAAGTAGAGAATTAAGTGCTAAATTTCTAAACCAATTTAAGTGTTTTATATAATTTATCCCTGTTAATATTTATTTGCTAGAGGCCAAGATTAGACTATTTTTAGAGTAACCTATGTAAATTTGCCGCCATTTTAACAACATGCTCTTTGTGCACATCTGTGTGATATATTCATGAAGCACATCCAACTGTCTTAATGAACACTTATCTTATTGTCAACATGTCCATGCCCTTAATTTTAACATGATGTTGTAGGTACTGCTTCCAGGAATCCAAACCCCATTATTAAAAAGCGCAGTGAATGACTTCATGTTTACTGAGTTGAAAATTGACGAGCAAACCCATGTTCCCAAAATGCTGCTTCAATTTACAGCTACTTCGTCCTACTACGAAATGTTAAACGCGTGGCCTCCATCTTCTCAGTGGGTGAGCTGGGTTAGATAATGGCTACAGAATTGCTTTCAAGGGCTCTGTTAGATGTCATCCTGCCATTTCGCATGCAATTCTTCCTGCTTGTTCGAAACAAACAAGCAGGCTCTCAAGCAGAAGGGGAAAATCTATACCTGAACCCATTTCAGAACAATCTATACTCCCTTCTATGAAAACAAACAATTTATTTATATAAATTTATATTGCTCCACAACTATTCTCAGGAAGCCTAACTACAATAACAGTTTCCTGCTATGGTTAGGTTTGTATATCTACTCCTTCTCTCCTCCGTTGACCCTTTTTTCTTCTTATGCCTGAAAATCTCACTGAAAAAGAGCTCCAAGATAAAGTTTCAAATAATTCAGAGGATATAAAATTCTTCATTGTAAAAATATAGATATATTTGCTTTAAACATATTTATCCGATTATATATATATTATAATGATTAATAATTATGATATTATATATAAATTATAATGATTAATATAATTTCTTCAGGCTTAAAACATAACAATTAGAATAGTGTTAAAGAAATCAGTCCTATATAGGGAGTGCATGTAAGTGTTGCTATTTATTCTTTAACACAAAGCGATTAAAACATTTATATCATTACGTACATAATCTAAGAATGATTTAACACTGATACTAAAATATTTTCCTGACTTGAGAAATTATACTATATTCCCAAACATGCTTTTAATCAAAATGTCAAATACCAAGAATGAATAAAAGATACAAACAAGATTTTTTTTTTTTTCATTTTTTGTTTTTAACAAAGTATCCACTGCTTAAAAAAAATCAAAGGCCAAACTTCTGTCTTGCACCAGGGGAGGTTCAGATTGGATATTAGGAAAAAATTTTACACTGAAAGGGTTATTAAGCATTGGAATGGGCTGCCCAGGGCAGTGGTTGAGGCACCATCCCTGGAGGGATTTAAAAGACGGGTTGACATAGTGCTTAGAGACATGGTTTAGTGATGGTTTTTATCAGAGTGAGGTTGATGGTTGGACTAGATGATCTTAAAGGTCCCTTCCAACATAGACAAGTCTATGATTCTTGGTTGTTCTCAGACACAAATTGTCAAAATGGATAAGAGTTCCTGCGGCACCTTGAGGGAGGGGGGAGTGTTAGGCCTAGATGTGTCCATATATCACGTTCAGTGCAGGGAGGAAGATGCATTCTATGTTTAAAATGCAGGGTTGGGAGTTGAGTAATCCAAGGTTGCTGTAGATTTCCCACATCATCTTCTTCAAAACATTTGAATGTTCTGGGTCTTCTCTTCTCAGGAATGAGGATTTTGCCCTGAGGAATTTCTAGTAATACTGTTGCAGGGAATTGAGGTCCTAGAGTCTTCATTTTCCAGCCCTTAAATAATTGAGATAGTGATGTTTGTTATCATCTTATCTTTGGTTTATGGGTCTTCATTAGTTCATGTCCATATATTCCTCTCTGGGGAACAGTTGGAAATGTAGCACTAGAGAATGTTGATATATTGATTAATAGGATACAAGAGGCAACATAGTTCCAGGAAGAAGGCAAGTGCACAGGAGGACAGGAAATACAGGCTTCATTGCTCACTTATGCCAGTGTGCTACGTATCCAGGCAATCATTTCACCATTCTGGGCCTCTTATTTTCCGACTCTGTCTCTTCTACTCACAGAACAGGCTTTTTGTACTGATACTGTATCTTAATATCCCTCTCCCTAGCAGGATCATACTTTCCTTTATTACGGTTTCTAGGTCCTTCCGTAACACAAATAACACAGAAGAAAAACATTTTACTTAGTTTCTTTTTTCTGCAAATCTGGAGTTTTAACTGCAATCAGACATGCGTTAAAAAAAATAAAACAGGCCTATAATTACACTCTCTTCTAAAACAATTTCCATTGTTCCTACTTGTAACTATTTTTTTTTAATGGTAAGAAAAAGGTTAAAATGTAAAATCTTGAGTTCCAAGAAATACTAATGAATTAAGGAAAATTTAAAGAACGGCATAACTAAATTTTAAAGTACATTAATAAGAAATTCAACCAAAAATATTTGAAAGCTGTATTTGAACTGTAGTATTCAATGAACAGTGGAAATAAACCAAAACAAAACCAAACTTTTGGATAAAGTATTCACTACCAGATAGTTTTCTTAGTTCTGGTTCAGAGTGAAGAGATAGTGTCACTTTAAGAATGATTTAAATGTTTTAATTGAAAACATAACGCAAAATATTTCCTACAGAAATTCTCTTATTACAATTCAGAATCACAGAATCACAGAATCGCCTACGTTGAAAGGGACCTTTAAGATCATCTAGTCCTTGCATTTGGATTTGCTGATGGGAACTTGGCTGGGTGATTAAGTTACATGAACTGAGTACTCACAATTAAAATGTTACACTCATTTAATTGAAACATTTTATAAAGTACTAGGGGATAATTGGAAACTTACAAAATCAAATCCTGAAACCCTTATTCTGAAAATTCAAGGCAATGTGACATCTGCCTGGAGAAGACTGATTCTGCCCAACTGTATTCAAGGAAAGTTTTTAATTGTTTAATGAAATAAATGCTAAAGAACTTGATCCATGCAGTGCTGTTGACTCCATCCAAAAATCATGGAGGGACTGTAATGGGCTTTTATTTCAGTAAACTTTTCAGTTAATGTATTTATGCTTTCTTTAACATAAAAGTGTCTTTAGAAACTAGATTTCCAAGTTGGTATTTCCAGCGTTATGGACAGAAACTTCCATTTTCATGGGTAGTGTCATGTCATGATCTGCTGCAGCTCTGAGAAAAGCACCAAATAACATGAGACACACTAATATTTGATAATGCCATCCATGATTTGAACTGAAGAAATATACTTTTTGAAATGGTACACTAATGAAGATTCCTTGTAATGCCTTTCATGAGGGAGTTACACTTGTACAGAACATCCTACAAGACAATCTCATGTCTGCCACCGTTACAATACATTTTGCCTGAGGGTTCCACTTCCCGATTGAGTGCATCCAGGAGAATACTTATTACTAAGTATCAGACTGAGAAAGAAGACTTTTGGTTTCAGGGCAATAACATGGAGGTACAAAAGCATTTTGTGAAGCCTTCCTCTTGAACTTCAAGAAGCCAAAAAGCCCATTATTATAAAAATAAAAACATAGAAATAAGAGATACAGTTTTTGTTTGTTTTCATTTTAATGTACCTGTGCACCCATGGTGTTTTATTTAGTGATTTTTTTATTATTATTATTATTCAGTGTCTGTAAGTATGATTCTCCAAATTTCACTGTAGGAATAATTGCCAAGTTTTCATTTTACTTAACTGGGAGATAACTACATGAAAGCAAAATTTAAATCAATCAAGAGACACACAAAAGTTGCTTCTACAGATTTTGTTATACTTTTTTGATTCTTAGTCATAATAGGTCATTAAAATGGTTTATGTTGAAGTTTGGGAATACTGCTGAGACTTTGATGGTGTTAGATATTGTGCAAACAATGGTGAAATTTTCTGACACCAAGAAATATGCACACTGATGGTTGATGAATTTTTAAAGTTTTTAATTTTGTCTATATTTAAAGACTTAGACCGAACGTTTGTCTGCTTAAGTCCTACCGATATATTTTTGGAGACCAATTTTTGTCTTTCATTTTGCACAATCAGTTGTCAAAGCCTGATTTTGTGTGAAATGTAAGGTAAACTTCACATATTTCACGAAAGCAGCCGGCTGTTTCTAGAAGTGTTAATTTGTGCCAATGAAAGACATAACTAAGGTTTCCATCTTAAGATTCAGCTTCCCAGTTAAAAGAAGTGCAGTTCAATGGAAGCTTTTATTCATGTTGCACCATAAATGAGATGGGCCAACATAGAGCATACTGTCTCAGGTACTGCAAATATTTCATTCATGACTCTACAGATTATTGTATGGCATAATTTACTGTGTTTATTAGTAATTTAATTATGATCATTTATTTTTAAATAAACTGGACTGTTCGTTTGCAAAACAAAACTGAAACTTAGTTGTCGTATCTGAGCCACCTGCTTAGACTTCTGCTAAAACAGGCAGCAATTTGAACGCAGGAATTTATGGCAGAAACGGTTTTCACTGTTATCATTGGTTAGAAAACTGATTTATAATTGTGTGAAATACTGGAAGGCTACTGAAGGTAGTCCAGGGCAAGTAAAAAACCCTGAAGTAGACTTCTGCTCAGAATCATCCTAATTCGAGTTAGGAGCCAAAATGTGGCAAGTATCCTCCACAAACTCTAAACCAGAATTTTGTGGATCACATGCTCTTTTAAATTTTGAAATTACATTAGGACTAGCAAGTCCACACTAAGCTCTGTACATGACAATGTTTCAACTTCCATGTACAAGTTAAATGCTTCCTCCATCATCTCTCAATGATTCACTGTGCAAAATTTGTCAGAATGCTGAAAGTAGGAGGGGAAATTCAGATGGCAAAGCAGGAAGGAAAATAGGAATTGAAAATGTTTTTCTTCAAAGATTGTTGACAGACAGCTTTGATATAGTTTATACATAAATGGAGCTTTGAAGAGCTTGGATATTCCCTACCTAATTGGGTGTCAAAGTTCATTATCACACTCACAGTCCCTGACTATTCCAAATTTTTTTTTTTTTTTTCCCCTAACATTGGTTTTTTTATCTAAAAAAGTGCTGCGATGACTTTCCCAGAGGCAAGTTCCACCTTTTGGAGTACAAAACATCATTTTTGATTTCTAAAAGAATTATGCTAAAACAGCTTTTTACTCTTTGTCATTGTAAGCTTTGGGTTTGGTTTTTTCCTCTGGTGAGATATCATTTGAATTATCTTTTAATTCTGAAATGCCATGGGCAACTACTGGGATGTGATTGTTTGTCATGTATTTTCCAGCTGAAAAAGTGAAGTGTACTGGCAAGTTTAAGCTCACAGTGTCTGGTGTGGAAAAGGACTTCAGTTCTGCTATAATAGTATTAAATTGACATGAAAAACCCAGCTTACAGTTTTAGGTGTCATATAAACTGCAAAACTTACATTAGCATGTTTTATATATTAAGGAAGAAAAACCCCTTTAAGTAATTGAAGCCCCTCTGATACTTACAGTATATAGAAATGCACTACACACATCACTGTAAATACTTAGCTAAAGAGAACTGCAGTAAAACAATTTTGTACACAATAATTTCCTATAGATGCCTATTATTGCTGTGAGTACTAGGGGATTTAATCATTGATTACAGTCTTTTATACATATATATAATATATATAAAAAAACTGGTTGATAACATGAACAAGCAATAAAAATAATACTACTAAGGAAGTTATTATATGAGTCTTCTGGAATTAGTTTAGTTATTTCTTTCAAGAGACTAAATTTCCAAAACATTACAGAACTAGACATCTTTGTGTGATCACTATCTGTAGGAGAAATTAGGCATGGTTTTAGTAATCATCTGGTTACATGCAGACCTTTACTTAAGAAACCAGCTAGGTGTGCTGAAACCAGACTTTCAAATACTTTATGCTTGTCAAGTAACTGTTACTAGATTTTTCAATTTTAATTAATTAATTAGTAAGTTAGTTTGACTTGTAATTTGTTTCTTGTTACTTGTTATTTAATTTTTTGCATGCCAGTGTGCAAACAGAAGAGCAGAAACAAAAATACATAGCAAGAAAATTGGTTTTCATCTTGTTTTAAGACAACAGATTGAGATAGAACAAAGTGTGACACTTCCATATATACCTTCTCCTGATTTTGTTCACTAGGGCAGAACTGTCGCTGAGATCACCTATGTCTGTGTATCCTCAGACTCTGAAAGTATTTATGATGTATGTCAACTTTTAAAACTTTTTTTTAAAGTTATTTTGATGAGAAAGCAGTATTTTTATATTGCAAACTATGAATTCCATTTTTTTCATTAGCATACCTACATTTAAAAGTAATTTTAAAAAATAATCTTAAGAAATGACAATGGATGCAGATCTATCACTTTAGGTCTGGCTTAGACACTTTCAAAATAGCTCTGTTTTTAATTGGAAAATGAGAAAGAAAACCTTTTTTATATACTTTTTTTCTTTATGTTTTGAAGGGTAGCTCTAATATACCCTAATATTTTTTCTATTTGGATAATCTTTTCCTTTATTTATTTGGCAGGCAAGTGAGAATAGTGTAAAAATAATGGAACCTTCTTAAGCACTTCAAAGGAATTCCTTTGCCTCAGAATATTGAGTTTTATGAACAGTGGTTATCATGTGGTAGTTATACAAGAGAAGGGTGCTAATTTTAAATTGTTGGCAAAGTCTTACAGTTGTTGATTGTGTTCTGCCTCCATAAACTGCATTTGCAGGCCATTGTTTTATTTGCTATTTCTCGTCAGCAAATGTGTTCTTTTGCGACACCATAGTTTGTGTCTGCTGGTCTATTTGAAAGACATTGGTCAGGTATACACAGCTCTGAAAATTCCTAAGCATTTTGTAAAACGTGACTGCTGGATAGAAATGATCCTTTTTGTAGTGCCTCTTCCATTGGGAAAGCAGGGGAATAGGTTCGGCACTTAATAAACATTGAAGAATACAAAGGGAAATAAAAGTATTAAGAATTCCCTAATCATCGTATAACCTGCTACTGGCTTGGGCAGCTGACTGGACATCATAGCTACTATCATAAGGAATAAATCCTAAGGAGAAGAGCTTTTGTTACATTTGTTGTTTACAGAGTATATTTTTGTCCTTAATAAAAGAAAATTTATTTTGAAGTCCTTAAGTAGCATCTTAGTAAGAAAAAGTAATTTTTAAAATAAGTATTAATAATTAATAATAAATCTTTAAATAAATAAATATTGATAATTATTTTCACTTTGTCATGAAGGTTGAAACCCTCAGAGCCTTAAAATAGGTATTTTATGACGAAAAAATATGGTATTTATACCACTACAAATTAAACTAATATTATCATTACTTTTTTAAAAAAATGAATTATCCACTAAAAGAAGTAGAATCATAGAATCATAGAATCATCTAGGTTGGAAGGGACCTTCAAGATCATCTAGTCCAACCATCAACCTATCTCTGACAAAAAAAACCATCACAAAACCATGTCCCCCAGCACCATGTCAACCTGTCTTTTGAATACCTCCAGGGATGGTGCCTCAACCACTTCCCTGGGCAGCCCATTCCAAGGCTTAATAACTATTTCCATGTAAATATTTTTCCTAATATCCAATCTGAACCTCCCCTGGCACAACTTGAGGCCATTTCCTCTCGCCCCATCGCCTGTTTCTTGGGAGAAGAGACCAACTCCCCCTGGCTACACCCTCCTTTCAGGGAGTTGTAGAGAGCGAGAAGGTCTCCCCTCAGCCTCCTTTTCTCCAGGCTGAACACCCCCAGCTCCCTCAGCCTCTCCTCATGGGACTTGTTCTCCAGATCCCTCACCAGCTCCGTTGTCCTTCTCTGGACCTGGTCCAGCACCTCGATGTCTTTTTTGTGGTAAGGGGCCCAAAACTGGACACAATACTCGAGGTGGAGCCTCACCAATACCCAGTACAGGGGGACAATCACCTCTCAAGTCCTACTCACCACACTGTTCCTGACACAGGCCAGGATACTGTTGGCCTTGGCCACCTGAGCACACTGCTGGCTCATGTTCAGCCGACAGTCGGCCAACACCCCCAGGTCCTTTTCTGCCAGGCAGCTCCAGCCACTCTGCCCCAAGCCTGTAGCGTTGCGTGGGGTTGGTGTGACCCAAGGGCAGGACCCAGCACTTAGTCTCATTGAACCTCATCCCGTTGGTCTCAGCCCATTGATCTAGCCTGTCCAGATCCCTCTGCAAAGCCTTTCTACCCTCCAGCAGGTCAACACTCCCACCCAACTTGGTGTCGTCTGCGAACTTACTGAGGGTGCGCTCAATCCCCTCGTCTAGATCATTGATAAAGATGTTAAAGAATGAATCCAGTGAATAAATGACAGTATCAATACAGTCTGCTCTTTTTGTTGGTAACTGTGTGCTGGGTTGGCCTTGGCCAGCTGCCTACCCAGCCCCTCCCTCCCTCCTCCTCAACAGGATGCAGGGAGAAAATAAGATGAAAAAGCATGTGGGTTGAGGTAAAGAATAGGAGATCATTTACTGGTTCCTGTCATGGGCAAAACAGACTCACCTTGGGGAAAATTCATTTCATCTACTGCCAGTTAAAATGGATTTGAGTAATGACAAAGACAAAACACCACCTTCTCCCCTCCCCATCCTTTTTCCCAGTCTCAACTTCACTCCTTCCCTCCTGATTCCTCTGCCTTCCACCCTACCTTCCCTGAGCAGCTCCTTCCTGCAGCTCCTTCCTCCCCACATCTTCCCTTTGCTCCAGTATGGGCTCTCCCTCAGCCACAGTTACTTCAGGAGATATCCAGCTGTTCCAGTGCGGGGTTCTCAGTGGGCTGCTGCCCGGATATCTGCTCCACTGTGGTCTCATCTGCGGGGAAGTACTGTCTCCACTGTGGTCTCATTCACAGACTGCAGGAGAATCTCTGCTCTGCCTGGAGCACCTCCTTCTCCCCCTCCTTCTCTGACCTTGATCTTCATGTTATTGTTTCTCACACCTTTGTTTATTATTTTCCTCTCCTCTCTGCTCTCTGGCATTTTTACCTTTTCTTAAATATACTCTTACAGAAAGCTTTTTTTTCTTAGCCTCTTTGGGAGTTGCTTTTTATCTTGTAGCCTGTACAACTGAAATTATTATTCTTGTCTTTGCTGTTTCCCTTTTTTTTGTTTTCTGACATCATTCTCTTCATTACTTATTCTCTGACCCCCACAATATTGTCCCATCCTTGTCTGTCAAAAACAGTCCATCAGCTTTATTATTGTTCCTAACCAGTCTGGCTTTATCCTCCTTCCTTTGGTCTCCTCAGTTAAAAACCAAATGTGTTTCCCATATTCATTTTTGGAATTAGCATATCTTCAAGTCCTTCTATATATTTTATTGCATCAGAAATAACATCTTCCTTTTCAAATGTGTTTTCTCTCATATCTCTCTGAGGGAAGATAGTCTCTGTCATACCCCCTTTGGTAGACTCTCACGTTTAGTATCTTTTCTCTACATGACAACATAAAAAATGGAATGCACTTCCAGATCGAATGTGTAGAGACACAAGAAGAAGATAACCTCCAGAAGCTATTATGGTTATTTAATAAAGACCTCTGCATAACCCTATGTTTATTTACAGCGCTTGTTAATCCTCCATTCTGATGTGCAATTATACTTGCTGAATAACAACATATTTAAGAAGGCAAATATAACACTTTCCCAAACTCAGACAGTACTGGAATACAAAATAGAAATCATCAGCTGTACTCTCCTATAGCCTAAGCCTATAACTGTAGACAACACTGTAAATGAAATATGTCCCATATGAAAACTTTTTAAATTCCTCATTTTGAACCAAGAAAGCTATTCAACCAGGCCAAGTGCAAGGTCCTGCACATGGGTCATGGCAATCCCAGGCACAAATACAGGTTGGGTGGAGAATGGATTGAGAGCAGCCCTGAGGAGAAGGACTTGGGGGTGTTGGTAGATGAGAAGCCCAACAAGAGCCAGGAATGTGCACTGGTAACCCAGAAAGCCAACCGCATCCTGGGCTGCATCCCCAGCAGCGTGGCCAGCAGGGCGAGGGGGTACATTCTGCCCCTCTTTTCCACTCTGGGGAGATCCCACCTGGAGCACTGCGTCCTGCTCTGGAGTCCTCAACACAGGAAGGACATGAACCTGTTGGAATGAGTCCAGCGGAGGCCCACAAAGATGCTCCAAGGGCTGGAGCACCTCTGCTGTGAGGACAGGCTGAGACAGTTGGGGGTGTTCAGCCTGGAGAAGAGAAGGTCTGGTGGAGACCTTAGAGCCCCTTCCAGTCCCTAAAAGGGCTCCAGGAGAGATGGAGAGGGACTCTTGATCAGGGAGTGGAGTCATAGGATGAGGGGTAATGGTTTAAAACTGAAAGAGGGGAGATTTAGATTAGAAATGAGGAAGACATTCTTTGCTGTGAGGGTGATGAGACCCTGGCCCAGGTTGCCCAGAGCTGTGGCTCCCTGAAGGTGTTCAAGGCCAGGTTGGATGGGGCTTTGAGCAACCTGGTCTAGTGGGAGGTGTCCCTGCCCAGGGCAGGGGCATTGGAACTGGATGATCTCTAAGGTCCCTTCCAACAGAAATAATTCTGGGATTCTATGATTCCATTATTACCCTGCGGAATCACATCTTTTTTGAAAAAATATAAATAAAATTTGTAATACTTGCTTGTTTCCCTAATGTAAATATCAATGGTTTTTTAAGGAACCTTCCATTCAGGGTGAGTAAAGAGTCCCATTTCAAAACAACTCATTAGTGGTTGTGATTAATTAGTGTGAGGAATAATGAGGTATCTGAAATGAGAGTACCAATAATTAAATTGATTGCATGAATTCTTGGATTAATAAAATCCACATATTCTTATATGTAATTGGCACAAATTTTATTTGTATCTTGTTTTCAGTAAGTTTGCTAATGGTATCAGAAAGTAAACAAAACAAACTAATTGTAAATGAATACAAAGTTCAATTAAACCTGAAAACCCTGCCAAGCCAGCTTTGTGTAAGATTAGTTCAAAGTCCTTATTTATCCACTGAATGCGTACAAAGCTAATGGACTCAACAGTCCTCGTTTGTGAGTGGATGATACGGAGAAATTGGAACAGTATCTTTTATGCCCATGGAGTCAAATAGAGGTTTCTAGGTTTTGTAATGGGGCAAATTTTTCAGATTGTGAGATCATAGAATTTTTAGTTGTTGTGCGAGGAATTCTACTTGCTTTTATAGAATAGGTAAGATTGGTGCCCAGGAGCTAAAGCCAGTTTACAACATTCCAAGAAGCAGCAGAATTTTTTATTTTGATGTCAAGAAGACTAATTAATTGATTCCCCTTTGTTTCTGCCAACATGTTCTGTTTTGTTAATCATCACTGGAGAATAAGTTGAGAATGATCAAGAAGGAACTCTTTATAATAAGAACAGCCTGAAATAGAATGAAAAAATGTCTCAAAAAATGTAGATATGGAAGACAAAAGAACCTCACAGTCAGATGTTTAATGGGACTTATTGAATACATTCTTGAAGAATTAACACTTGTTTAGGGATAAGAGGACAGGTTAAAAAAGGAAAAAAGGAGAATTTTCTTTATATTTTAAGGTTATTTCTATTTGTTTTGTGAGAAATTCGTGGAAGCCTAATGTGCCAGCTCTCCCTCTGTGAAGATAATGAAGGGAAGGAGGAGGATATCGTGGTATGCTCCGTTATAGACACATCTATTCAGGAAAGAGGTGAAGAATGTGTTTGGGTTTTTTTTCTTAACCACAAAGTAGGAACTGGTGATAAACAGAACCTTTAATTATTGAATATCTGTTAGAAAAGCGAGGCTCAGATAACTCAAGATGTTCTTGGAAAATCTTGGGATCAGACTTACCATAAACGGTAGAAAATGACTGAAAGATGAGCTATTTTAGATTGAATTTTGACCAAAAGTGGTAGAATGACAATAGAAATTAATTTCAGTAGTGTTTCCAATTCTAAGGAATGAAAGGAGTGACAAAAATGAAATTAAGACAATTGACTTCAGAAAAAGCAGACCTCAATGACCTGAGGAAACTAGTTGATAGGGACTTGGGAGACTATTCTAAGGGAAAAAGGATTGTAGCAGAGCTGACAGGTACTGAAAGAAACCATATTAATTCAACAATGGCCAACTGTCCCATACCAGGAGAAAGACAAGAATCCTAGTAAAGGATCAATAGTGCTGTATCAGGAAATCTCGAGTTTTCTAAAATTAAAAATTGAGAAAAGTCACACACAAAGAAGGGAAAACTGGATTTGAAGAAGTAACTTGGGCTTTTAGGAATTAAATAAATAAATGTAAAAAAACAAAAACAAAAACATAAACAAAAATAAAACCAAACAAAAAACACAAACAAAAAAATCAGAGCCCTAAGACATGGATTCATCCAAGAAACGACTTAAAAGAAAACAATAAAATGTATAAAAAATAAAAACAATATGTCTGTTCCTAGATGTAAGGATATAATTGCTGATGAAGAGAAGGCTTAAAACATTCCACTCTTTCTTAACTTCAGTCTTGTCAAAATAGGTTAATTGTAACCACATAATTAATGGAATTAATTTTAGCACTGAAATAGAATATTACAGGATGAAAATGCTTCTTGTTTTTCTTACCACATTCGAAACTCAGGTTTTATTAACCAGTGCCAGGAAAAATGCAACAGCCTGATCATGGTAAGAAAGTCTCTTTTTTATTTTATTTCTAAAAAAAAAGGTTATTTATTTGATTTCTAACAGACTAATTTTTTTGTCTTATTTGAGGGTCTCCAAACTCACAATACCACCATGAGACTTAGCAGACACTATTATAAACTGAAGTAGGAGTTACTGTTTTATTTCATGCCACGTAAAATGGCTATTATTACTTGATTATTTTGTTGTTCTTGTTCAATATTTATGTAGGTGTGGGGAACCATAAGGGGCCCTGTGTTAACTGTGCTATTTAGAAATATCTACAGTCCGTTCTCTGAAGATTTTTACTTTTCACATTTAAGAAGTTCACTGTCCTCATATGGATAAACATATGTATTTATAGAACTTAGTACTGAATAAAAAAGGCAAAGTAAGAGTGAAAGAAAGAAGATACATCACCTTTTTTGAGAGGAAGAATATAAAGACTAAGTACACATAGGTAGCTTTGCAGGTATTAGACAGCAATGCCTCATGAGGCTCTTTTGTCTTTTTAATGTACTGTAAGGCTGCATGTAAATATCTATAATTAAAAATACAAATATTATATACAAATCTGCTCCAAAAAACTCTCTTCAAACTTTCTGAGACTGTTCTCAGTGTAGTGTGATGAACAACCACAGACATTTCAGTATGTTCTTGCTTTCTCTACTGCTTTATCAATCCCTAGATAGTACACCATGATTTTGTTGTTTTGCCACTGCTGCTGTTCAAATAAATTCATTCCTTTTTTAGATTTACTTTCTTATATAGAAAAATAGTGAGTTTCTAAAGTTGTCACAAATACACAAGCTTAATGCCGTACTGATCACTCAGAGTCCATGGCAAAAAATACATAATCCTAAATAGAGATGGTCTGATACCACGCTAGAAGATATTGCTGCTACTAAGTTTAATAAAATAAGATTGACTTGCTGTCTTTATCGTGACCAAGATCACATTCCTATAACAATCCAAAATGACACCCTGAAACTCGCTACTGAAATGCAGAGCTTGGAGACTTGATACTCAGTTCAGTAGAAAATCTCTCCTGCTGAAAGCTACTCGTTCCTGTGTTGCACTCAGAACACCTGCTTTCTCTTCTGGGTAGTCAGGTTGAAGACAAGTTTCCAACCCTTTGAAACAGCCCCCAGGAAAACTTCAGTGTTAGAGTAACCCCCTTTGATTTTTTCCTCTCTGAGACTGTAGCTGTGGTCTTGTCTGAATTCTCCAAAAAGTCCACTGTGCTAAAACTCCTAGAATTTGTGAAGTAACGTGACCAAAAGTAATTACACTGATTCATGAAACCTTTTCAAAACAAAGCAGTGTTTATTAGTTAACTGGAATGTAGTATACAAAGACCTGCTGTTTGCATGACCAAGCCAAACCTTAATTTACACTGGTTTAGTACAGTTGTCTGCCTTGCTTGCCCAAAGAATCTTCATTTCTCTGTTCTATCTGCTGTAAAAGTCAATAGTCAAGATGTTCACTCTTGGCTCCCCTGACTCCTGATTGTTAAAAGCAAGGTGTGCAGTCATTGTCCCCCAGGATGGATGGAATACCTCTTCAGTTCCATTCCAAGCAGCAGAGACACCCACGTGCGATCGCTCTGGTTTTCACTCTTCTGAGTCCTCTTGAAAAGGAATGGTCTCCAGGAAAGTTTTGACTCATTCCACTCTGGTGGGTAATTTTACAGACGGATGAGTACTTTCATTATTTTGTTCAGAAAAACATTACAAAACACCTTTGTATTGTACCTAAGGATTTATATTTTCCCTACAGAAATGAAGAAGCAAATAAACTTTGTTGCAGAGAAAACTTAAAAATGCGTGTTCTAGAAGTTCAATCATTAAAGGAGCTTATAAAAGTTTAAAGGCCAGACTGTATTAAAACTTCATAATCTTTAGATTTTTGTTAATTCCTGGAACCTGATTAATGACTTGGGGAAGTAGGCAGATTGATTTTTATTTTGTACCATTTTCAGCTAAAGCTGAATTTCTCATAGTAAATATGATCAAAACTTTTAGAGAAAGAAAAAATTGTGTTATTCACAAATTACGTGTTGATAAAATTGAGCCACCATTTCCCTCTGTTTTACTTTTTTTTTAAGCTTACTCAGAGGAGTCACACAAATGCGTTCATATGAAGGTTTATTTTCCTGGTGATGTGTTCTTGTGGAAGCACAGAGATGTCTACTCAGCCACCTCTAACCAGAGCAGTATTAATGGGACATTTGGAATATGCTACATTTGAAATACTGATGCAGAGGTTATCACAAGTTCACAGAATGATACGGGGGCCAAAGGGATCTCTGGAGATCCTCTAGTCCAAACCCCTGCCAGAGCATGTGCACCTAGAGCAGGTTGCACACAAACATGTCCAGACAGGTTTGAATGTCTCCAGAGATGGAGACTCCACCACCTCTCTGGGCAGGATGTCTTTCAGGTCAATGTGAAATGCTTTGCACAGGTCCAGATACGTGATGTCTGTTGTTCTTCCATTATTTGCCAATGCTGTAACCCCATCGTAGAAGACCACTAAATTTGTCAATCATGATTTGCTTTTAGTGAAGCCATGTTGTCTTCCAGACCAGAGAGGTTTTAATCACTTGGCCTGCTTAATTGCAGCAGACGCTTCACATTCCTGAATAACCTGTGTTACAGTGTCCATGGTTAAGTCCACCCCTCATTCATGAGCCCATCTATGTGTGGCGTCTCTTCCTTGACATCCTGAGGTGTTGTGACCCAGCTGCTCGGCTTCCATTCCTGTAACTACACCCACAGAGCATTTGCCATCATCCAGGAATCAGTATAGAGATAAAGTACTGGCCATTTTTCTCATTCAGCAATACCAAAAGCCAGATGGACAGCTTTCGCCTCTGCAAACTGGCTCGATTCACCTTGTCCTTCAGTGGTTTCTGTGACTCATTGTGTAGGACTCCACACAGCAGCCTTCCACCTTCAATACGGCAGGACCCATCAGTGAACAGGGCATATTTCTTCTCATTTTCTGGTAGTTTATTATAGAGTACGGCCTCTTCAGCACATGCCACCTCTGCCTCTGGTGATACTCTGAAATCTTTGCCTTCTGGCCAGTCCATGATCACATCCAGAATTCCTGGGCGACTGGAGTTTTCTATTTGAGCTTGTTGTTTGATCAGTGTGACCTACTTCAAGTAGCATCAGTTGCCTTTGGTTTGGCAGGGACCTTTTCTTTGAACCTCCAGCCCAGCACCAGCAGTTGAGGTGCCAAGATTAGCTGTGCTTCTGTACCAACCACTTCTAGAGCAGCTCTGACCCCTTCATACACTGCCAATATCTTCTTTTCTGTTGCCTTTAGATCCTCTATATCCCCAACTCCAAATCCTAGAGGTGGACCTCGAGTCTCCGCTGGTGCTTACCGCCAGAGGCTGCAGGTAGGGCTGTTCTCCCTGGATACAGTTTAGAGGACATTTTGAACACCTTGTCCTTCACAGACTGGCCCCAGAGCTACTGCATGCACTATTTCCTGTTTAATTTGTCCAAAGGTTTGTTGTTGCTCAGAGACCCATTTAAAATCATTCTTCTTTTGTGTCACTTGATAGAGAGGGCTCACAATCAGACTGTTAATCTGGGATGTGCATCCTCGAAAACCCCTTGATGCCTAAGAAAGCTTGTGTTTCCTTTTTGTTGGTTGGTGGAGACATAGCTGCTAGTCTGTTGATCACATCCCTTGGGATCTGACGGTGTCCATCATGCCATTTTATTCCTAGAAACCAGATCTCTTGTGCAGGTCCCTTGACCTTATTTTGGTTTATGACAAAACCATCTCTCAGAAGGATTTAGATTATTTTCTTCCGTTTCTCAAAAACAACTTCTGCTGTGTTGCCCCATACGATGTTGTCATCAATGTATTGCAGGTGTTCTGGAGCTTAATCCCGCTCAAGTGCAGTCTGGATCAGTCCATGGTGAATGGTGGGGCTATGTTTCACCCCCTGGGGTAGTCAATTCCAGGTGTACTGGACGTCCCTCCAAATGAAAGCAAACTGTGGCCTGCACTCTGCTGCCAAAAGGATTGAAAAAAATGCATTATCAACTGTGGCATGTGAATATTCCATTGCCCATTCTGTTGTTCTGTCTATGCTGCTTCTCAGCTTTTATGGGAAGCTGTAAGGAGTCCTTGAAAAGTATAAACATCGCCTAGCAACAATTAAAATAATATACATCATTAACATTCCTTTTACAGCAATCACTAGAAAGAAAATTAACTCTTTCCCAGCTGAAACCAAGACACCTGTGGATACATCTCATTTGGTCCCATGGATCTGTGCACCTTCAAGTTCCTTAAATGGTCTCAAACCTGATCTCCTACAGTTGGTGTTCTTCATTCTCCCAGTCCCTGCCTTTGAGTTCTGCGACTTGAGTGGTGTGACTATAGGGCCTGCTGGTGAAGACTGAGGAAAAAATAACAGCATACACATGTATTAGTAGAAGTTAGTAATTTAGGCTGAATTTTCCTCTGATATCCAGGATTAAGAAAAGAGGACATATAGTATGGCACTTTATGACAGAACCCTCAAATAATTGCATTCTACACTGTTTATTATGTCATCAGTGAAATGTGCCTGTTAACTAAAGCCAGTCCATGTCTTAGATCACCCTTTTTCACAAAGATATGTGCAGCTGAGCCATTTGGCATTTTTATTCAAGGCATATAAAATAATAGGATCTTATATTCTGTAGCCAATATACTTCAAATTAAAGTGTCAGAAATAACCCCCCTCCCCTGCCCCCACTCCACCAAGCCTGCTGCTTATTTTATTTATATATACAGATACACACACATGCAGAGCCTTTTTTTCGACAAAGGAGGAGGGCAGCTGCAGGTTTTCCATCTGGATTTACATTGCAATAAAATGTCTGATAATTGCATGTTTTATTTTTTGTATTCATTCAAGGATATCACAAAGTCTAATAAAGCACAAAATTTACTGTGATGTTTTGATGTTATACCAACTAACAGGAGAGGAAAAACATGTTTCTAATTAGAACAGTGCAAACATAATGATTTCTTTCTGATTTTGCTGCTGAACAGGTTAAATTGACTTGAAATATTTTTCTGCATGTGTTTTTAAAGTGCGTTTGCAAATGCTTGAGTTGTGGAATGCTGGTGCCTCTAAATTTCTTCAATAACCAGTGATAAGAAATAGCTTATTTCAGAATCTGAATAACCCTTGCAGGAGCCTTTCATTGTTTAATGAACATAGAAGAAGCCTATAAAAACTGGTGTTCACAGGATAAAATTAGCTTCTGCGAACAGCCCTTTCTCGTTGAAACAAGACCCACCAGCTATCAATTCCTCTTTTTTTTTAATTTTGCCCAAGCCAGAATGCCTTATATTTAAGTAAAATGAGTATCAGAAGGCTATTACTATTACAGTAAAGTCAGGTATCAAAAGGCTTTATGCTCATGGCTAGATTCTCTAGTCCACTGAGAAAAAAATTGCATGTTAACAAACCTAGACTGTGTTCACTTGTCTACACAGGAGTCTTGCAGCTCCTCCAGAAGACAGAGTGGATTCAGTTACCCACTTTCAAAGCTATACAGTAAAATTGGGAATCAGCATTCCTGTAACACCACTGAGGAATCTGGTAATTAGAGTTCGGTTTTTATTGCTGATTTTTTCAAATTATTTTTATTTATTTTTATTTTTATTTTACCTGATTATTTTTTCTTATCAGCCTAAATCTCAAATGCTTTGAAAATGTCAAAACAAAGTTAACTGATCCAACACCCAAGTAATATTTTTTTTGTTTCAGTTGAAACTCTTCAGTTAATCAGACGCAAACTATTTCAGTAACCCTTGCAATCACCTTTTTGGGCTACTAACCAACGGATCAAAAAGCCTCCAAACAAACAAAAGACAGACAACAAACTCTCTAATACAGCTGCAATGTTAATGTCTAAATGAAAGCACAGAAGTACAAGGTTTGGGAAAACTGTTGTGTGCAATGTCTGAGTACTGTTAAGGGAGGCCAATATTAGAATTCAGATGAGTGTTATCTTTTTTTTTGATAACACAGAGGAACATACAAGATATCTGTCAAGTCATAAACCAGATCCTGATTTTCTTAACGGAGATTGTTGACATTCACAGAGTAGCTCTCAATTAGTACCAGTGGGAGGATAATGAGTTAGCTTAATTTTCATTGCAGATAAATTGCTAAAAGTCAGATTTCCCAAAAAATGTTTGTCTATATTATGGATGAGATTCACTTTGCCTTTCTACCTGAAAGTTTCCCTTTGAACAAAGATATACACTTATTTTTTTCCTACCTGAGGTTTTATAATAATGTTTTAAATTTGTAGTAATTAAATAATATATCAATGTTTTAATATGTAGAGTCAGTATGTAGGAAGTTTGACATAACTATGTAACACATATTCAGAATCTATTTCATACTTGTATGTTTATGATGGCACAACACACTTGACACCAAAGTAAGTATTTCAAACAGAACTGTTAACAGGATTTATGACAGGACTCTTCACAAAACATAGTTAGCAATAAGTTACTAAAAATATGGCAATAAAAAGATGAAGACTTTAGCTAGATGATCTGTTTAGCACTAAAACTGCAATCCCCAACTCCTCTGTCTGCGATAACAGATTCCTTTAAATCAACAAGACAGGGAAACGTGCAAACACAATGCACATTACAGCACAGACACATCCTCTGTGCTGGCTTCACATCTTATATAAAAGGAAAAAAAAAAATGGGTCAAGCACAATACCTGTCATGTTCTTCTTTAATTCTATTTCCAGCCCTTGAAACACACATTAAAATTAAAGCCCTGATGAAACATTGATGTGTTAACTCTACTAGAAACTGTTCCTTATTAGCAGCATGGTCCTCTGTTACATTTCAATAAGCTTTCAAAATCAATAGCTGTCAGTTGCACCAGTGAAAGTTATATTAAAATTTATCTGGTGTGTTTCTTTTACATACCGTGAAAAAACTCTATAGAGTTTCAACAGTCTTTTGCTTGTTTTGTGTTGAACAGGTATTGGTGACCTCTACAGAAGCAAAATCTAATTCAGGGTCCAGTGACATCCATCATTTTGCCACAGCGAATTATTGTGGATTAGTTCGCAGCTGAATACTTCAGTGGAACTTAAACCTGTCAGTTTACCCTGAGTTACCCCAATATGCTAGTCTTAAATAGATGCAGGCTCACAGAGGAGCACTAGGTAGAAAAGAAGCATTTTTCCTCATTTAGTCCAGGCACAATTTCCATAACGATGAGGGAAAAAAGACAAGATGACACACAATCTGGCATTAAAAAGTATACATAAGGTGCTCTCACTCACTCCTCTCAAAGGTGATAGACTTTGCACTCAGTTTTTAGAGCCCATGAACACATAATTCAGAAGAACAGCAGAGATCATCTTGATGACTCTTTTACACCTAGGCACAGCAGATTTCATTGCTCCCTACAGAGGCCACAGCTGAAGTGTTTCATGGTGTTTCAGACACATAAGGTAAGGATAAGCCATTCTAAATACTAAGGTATTGCTTAAATAGGGTATACAAAACGTACATTACCAATGACACTATGCCAACACATGTCTGTGAAGAGATCGCATCCTGCACTTGTGGTCAAAAAAACTCTTAGATCAGAACAGTTTCAGAGCTAACTTGTGCCCAACTCACAAAAAACACCTGTGTTTACTGCACACAAGTTTTAGCTAAGCCGCTAAACATGACAAGCCTGAAAATGGGTAGGTACAGTTTAAAAAGTCAGAAACATAGAGACTTGAATCTTGCATTAGCTGGGTATGTGAAGTTCTGTTCAATTCACATGGGTCCCACGGAAAGGTTTTCATAAAATTTCTAGATGATCTTCAGCTGAAAGAAATCAGGACCTCTTTCCTGTCCTTGACTTAATATCTTACATTTTTTATACTATACCATGTAGAAATGTAACCTGAATTGATTATAGAATATCCCTTTCCTTATTACCAAATTCTACTTGGCATTTGGCTGTCTATTCACTTCACATAGTCTTGTGAACTGTCTATCTTCTTGTGAACTGAAGACAGTTTTCCTTCTGGTCAATATTTGGAAGTTAACAGATGGGGCTTATTGCTCATAGAAATCACCAATATGAAGAATATTAAAAGGTTTTGGCTACTTAAAGACAAGGAAATGTCTTCTCTCTAGTATTCATACCCAAAGCAGAAAACTTTGTCTTGACTAAGCAAGACTTCATCAAATAAAGAGCAGAGACTGACAGTTGCTTTATAGCCACTGTTGGCTTTTGTGCAGAAAAAATTGCAATGGTCTTTTTTTATGTTTTGTTTCAAGAAGAAACTATCAGCACCCGTCCCACCAAAAAAACCTCCTAGAAAACAACAAACTTTTCATGGGGAAAGTACACTATGGATATAAGCCAGTAGAAAATTTAGTGACTACTTCTACTTCTATGTCCTTTGCCATAAATTCCTGTTAGCTGCAGCAAGGTAAAAAGTGTCTCATCAATTTAATGAGGAACATTCACAGAACAATAATATCTGAAGTGTGAACAAATCGTATAGTGTGAAATAAATCGTATTTATTATAACATTTGGGCTTTTTAAGTCTCTCTTCTTTTCACAGTCTCAAGCAGATGGAGATTCCTAACATGCATCTTGTGATGCTCCTTTAAATAAAGATAATTTTTAAAATATTTATTTTAAATCACTTGATTCTGGTTTTTAGTACAACATATTTGTTGACTTAATATCCTAAATATTGCACTTTAATTTGCTTTAGCATTACTTTCAAATTATTTTCTTGCTGACTTTTTATCTGCTCAGTGACAGTACTCCAACTCTTCGAGCCAAAATATCTATTTTTTTAAAATTTGTTTGGGTTGATAAATCTGAATAATAAAATGGGAATGGCTTCTAGGTAGGGAATAAGGGATAAAATGTATGACTGTGGGCTTTGTGTGGCTGTTGTAGGTACATACAGTTACAGTTTAAATATCTGAAGTATTTTCATTAGTATGTCCTAGTCATATTGAAGCATGCAGACAGGGGAGTAAAATTTTACCTGAGTCAGAGTCCCTGTTTTCAGAGATTATGAGACCTTTCATTCCTTGTGACAATGACTGAAACTGTGACAACTCAATAGTTTCCGAAAATCAGAGGTTAAGCACAAGAGGAATAATTAATCTTTTACGGATGTCTCTAATAAAACTCCTACTAATTCTAGTAGGAGCAGAATCTGGCTTTCAATCAGTAGGTTTGGTCCAACTGTAAATAGTCCAATTCCTGCTGTTTAATACATCCAAATAAAAGGTTAGTCATGCTCCAAAAATAATGTAAATGCAACGAAAGTAAAGGTTAATTTTCCTCTCAGGATTACATTGTCTCAAGGTTACACATGCAATTTCTTTAAAGAAGATGTATTCAAGCACACATAACGTGGCAATGCTTGGAAGAACATCTGGAAATATTGGTCTAAATTGAGTAATGCATTATTAATTCCAGAGAATAAAATAGAAAAATTAAGGTACCTTCCTGACAAACAAACTGAGGCATAATTTATGTTTTGTACTTTGTTCAAAGGACAGAAAGTCAGCTTAAATGTATTGACCAGCATTATGTAGCTCTAGCAATTATATAAAGAAAACTACCATTAAACTAGGTAGTGTCCTTCGGAAACTGCTGTTTTTAAAGAATAAAGCGATTCTGCCCGGCGCCCAGTTTGCTACTGGAGAATTATTTGCATGTCCCCTTTACTACTTCAAAAATGACAACTTGGCTAAACTGAAAGGGATTTGAAATAAATTCTTACCACTTCTTTCCAATCCTCTCCATTCACTATTATATGACCAGAGTTTCCTTGTATGCTGAGACAAGGACTTTCATAAAATCATTTTTGTTGGAAAAGACGTATAGATCACCAGGTCTAACCATTAACCCAGCACTGCCAAGTTACCATTAAACAATGTCCCTCAGTATTACATCTACATGTCTTTTAAATACCTCCAAGGGTGGCAACTCAACCACTTCCTTGGGCAGCCCATTCCAATGCTTGATAACCCTTTCTGTGAAGAACTTTTTCCTAATATCCATCCTAAACCTCCCCTGGCACAACTTGAGGCCACTTCCTCTTGTCCTATTGCCTGTGACTTGGGAGAAGAGACTGACCCCACCTGGCTACACCTTCCTTTCAGGTAGTTGTGGAGAGTGAGAAAGTCTCCCCTCAGCCTCCTTTTCTCCAGGCTGAACACCCCCAGCTCCCTCAACCTCTCTTCACAAGACTTGTGCTCCAAACCCCTCACCAGCTCTGGACATGCTCTAGCACCTCAATGTCTTTCCTGTCGTGAGGGCCCAAAACTGGACACAGCCCTCGAGGTGGGGCCTCACCAGTGCCCAGTACAGGGGGATGATCACTTTCTTAGTCCTACTCACCATACCCTCAGCAAGTTTGCTGATGACACCAACCTGTGTGGCACGGTCGACACACTGGAGGGAAGGGATGCCATCCAGAGGGATCTGGACAGGCTGGAGAGGTGGGCCCATGTGAACTTCATGAAGTTGAACCAGGTCACATGCAAGGTCCTGCACCTGGGACATGGCAGTCCCAAACACAGATACAGGTTGGGCAGAGAATGGCTTGAGAGCAGCCCTGAGGAGAAGGACTTGGGGTGTTAGTGGATCAGAAGCTCAACATGAGCCGGCAAAGTGAGCTGGCAGCCCAGAAAGCCCCCCCACATCCTGGGCTGCATCCCCAGCAGCGTGGCCAGCAGGGCGAGGGGGGGGATTCTGCCCCTCTGCTCCGCTCTGGGGAGACCCCACCTGCAGTACTGTGTCCAGCTCTGGGGCCGAATATCTGTGGCTTTTATGAAAATATTACGTTATGAAACATTTTAATGACAAATTAGTCATACATTCAGCAAAACTTTATCCTCTGAATAACACTGACAAAACACTGACAAAACATGGTAGTGATTGGAAGGCAACATCTACATATTCATCCCTTTATATTCTTTCTAAATTTTTGTCAAACCTTAATGTCACTGAAAATAAAGAATAAAAAAAAAAAAGAAAAAAGAAAAAAGAGAAAATAAATAGTTCAAAAGAAAGGAGGAAAAAAGTTGAAAATAGTTTCCATGTAAAATATTAACCATCTGTCGTTTGGTTATTGTGATTATTGATTGCCCCATCCCTGGAGGTGTTTAAGGCCAGGCTGGATGGGGCTTTGAGCAACCTGGTCTAGTGGAGTTGTCCCTGCCCATGGCAGGGGGTTGGAACTAGATGGTCTTTAAGGTCCCTTCCAACTCTAACCATTCTATGATTCTATGATTCTATGATTATTGTGATTAACTATCACTTTGTTTGCCTCAGTGTTTGGATATTAAAACTAACTTCACATAATACATATTAAAATAAAAGAAAAAAAAATTAGCTAAAAGAAAATGAAACAATGCAGACTGAAAAACATGAAAATAACTGAGTCTATACCTTGAACCTCATAGATAAAATGAAGTTACAGTTTCTCATAAGCCACTTGCACAGATGTAAAATATGTCAAGAAACACAAAGCCATGATAATTACTGTCCTCACAGTCATTTTATGTCTCTTATTGCTTGCTGGGAGTCGGAGGTCTGCTAAGTCATGTACTGTTCAAGCAGAAAACCAACAAAATGTTCATCACTCCTGGAGCAATTTGCTCACAAATGCTGTTTGTTACTTGCCTGACTTTTGAAAGACACTCTAGGCTCTTCAAGTGATTGACATTTAGCACTTCCAAAGTACTGAGAAAAATTCCTTTAGTAACCCAGAGACAAAGTTAGGGATGCATCGAATAAGAATGAATATCATGAGTCATATCTTCAGCGTTACAGGTGGTGCACTGAACTAATTCAAGTGGAGAATCGTCTTTAACAAAATTTTACAAATTCATAAACTGGAGTTTAAGTTTAAAAGTTAAAATCAGATAGGAGAAAAATACAGGTTTTCCACATGTCTTATAAGCCCTTTACATTTCCCAAAATGAGACATTTTTAAAATGTAACTTTATTACGTTGAAATTACTTATGTATTGTAGTATCACTTTTTTTGTACTATCCCTTCTTCCTTCTCTTTTATGTTTTTGTTTGGTTTTTGGTTTTGTTGTTTTTTTTTTTTTACTTTTGTTTGTTTGGCTTTTTTTGTTTGTTTGTTTGTTTCCAATGTTATGGTGCAAATTTCAAATGTCTGCTTCTCACTATAACAAAGAAAATAAAAGGAGCTTTTAAAAAAAGCAGCTTTAAACACGAACCAACACCAAATCTAACATGCGATCAATAAAGATTCTATAAAGCATTTTAGGAACTGCAGCACATTCTCACCTTTTTCTGTTGCTGTATTAGGGAAGAAAATTTTCTTTAATATTCTACCCTATAAAATTATTGATGTGCATTGTTAAACAGGTCTTCACACAGGAGAAGTCTTTTTCTCAATAGCAGGAAAAGTGACTGCAATATACACTGTAATTTTCTCACAGGGTTTTCTGAAAGTTAAATATTTTCCAAAACATTTTGAGAATCTTGATTTATAGTTTCTTTGGAACTACGGTGTTCTCCTTGTCCCATTAAAGCCTTTGTTAACCTGTTTATTTTTTTCCCTGTGCATTCTTTATTGTTATTTACAATGTTTTACCAGGAATATAAGCATTATATAAAACAACATCGATCTGTCAGTTGATAGTAATGTTTTCACCAGCTCAACAGAAAGCTATTTGCAAGTGGCTGCGTGAAAACCAATTGCACAAAATGGAGTGGATTCGTCCCTGGCTTCAGTGTTCTTGCACAGCTGACTTCATTTACAACGTTTGAGCAAGACTTGCAACATCAGACCATATGTTTGATAACTGGAACATTTGCAGTAGGGCAAAGCCCGGGTTCGTATTGATCACTTGGCTGCTGGGTCCGACATCTGCCGTGACAAAGAAAATACATGGCTAATGCTGCACCTCATCTAAAAGGAAAATCAGTGCTTCCGAAATGGTGACAGTTTAACAGCCTGCCAGATATTTCAACGGGCGCTGCCAAAATCCGATCAGCAGAGGAGCTGAAGCAAGGATCAGCTTTAATGGGCTTGAAGTACCTTGGGTAACTTTGAAGAGAAAGAAGTTGCTGCCATGTATTTCTTTCAATATACAAAAGCACTATAATATTCTTTTGTACAAAAGTAATTGCATAGTACATTATGAAAAAATAACGACGCTTTACCTTTTGTAGCACCTTCCTTATAAGGATTGAAGTATATTTTAATACTGAATAATGATATTTCACAATACCCTTCCTAGATTGAGGGGAATTGAGGGACAGGAAAGTAAACATACTTACAAAGCAGTATCAGGGACAAAGCAAAGATACTGGGAAACCTGAGTTAGTGCCTTGTGGTTATGGGGGGATTTTTCATGTTTTAGGGGTCTTTTTGTTTTTGATTTAAAAAAAAAAAAGTCACTTAGGTTTTTTACATTTTTCATTATTAAATAAAATAATAAAGTACAAGTGAGATTTCTTTTCATGCCTGTTTTTATCTCTTTCTGTTCTTTTTAAAACACAAGCTTTTAATAGCTGTCTCACCCTTTTTCCTTTTTTTCTTCTTTTTTAAATAATTGGGATTTTGTTAATCAAGTAAATGAATCTACACTGCATATCTATGGCTCTTTCTTCTCTGATTTATAATAGACACAATTGCCATGTGGATTTAAATTTTTATGATGTTCCAGTGGTTCCAGAAAACAAGGTCAGGCCTATTTCAGTGTACTTAATTTTACTTAAATTCGCTGACATTGTAAAAGAAAACTTCTGACAAGAAGATGATACTATACACTAGTGCTGAAAAGAACTAACAAATAATACAAGTCAATCATTTAAAATCTTGTTTGAAACATAAAAAGTACCAGATTATACCAAGGAAAAGAGTCTTAAATCACTAGTCCACTTTACACGAGGAATAATATAAACAGAAGTATGCGAGCGTTATAGACGAGCATTATATTCTTGTCTAACACATGCATATTCTTGTCTAAATACATGCATAGCTCTAAAAAAGTTAAGAATATTAAGCACTTGGTACTTTATTAAATTTTTTCTGCAAGTGACTCTAAGGAAAACATTAACTTAAATATGGGTTGTGAGAGAGGAAAGAAATGTCTCTCCTTCAGTCATAAATATTTAGAGCAGTAGGCTGAAGCACAGCTTAGAAGCACATTTTTCTGTCAAAAGAATATTAATTCTATTGTTTCCAATGGATATTTGTCTACTAACTGTTAAAATACTTCAACCATGGAAAGTTTGCAATTTTTCCAGAAATTTGATTCTTTATTTAAAAAAAAAAACTCCTGTTAAATACCCTGATTTGTTCTTAATGTAAGTCTCATCACATTTACTGTGAGCCACAGTTTGTTCCCCTCTTGGCTAACAGCCCGCTCAGAGCCCTCACCACTTTTGTGTTGTCTTCTCATCCTTACACTTAGCAGCTCCCACTCTTTCAATCCCTCCCTGAGCATCACACTTGCCAGACTTCTGCTAACACTCAGTCTACTCTTCCACCCTCCATCACCCTTCTTGAAGTGCCAGTCCAAAAACAGGGCTCCAGCTGAAGTTTTGTGAATATTCATAGAAACAGTGCTTTGTTGCAAATCTGTCACATGCTTTTTCTTTTCACAAAAAGCATAACCCTGTGGTCAGCTTGTGGACAACTAAATCTTCCAAATCTCCTTTTGCAAAGCAGCTGCCTAAACAGCTGTTCTCATTTTCTGCTTCCCCTCTATGCATGAGGCCTTTCACTTTGTCATAGGATAAAATGAGATGAGATTGATAGGATTTGTTCTTGGCTAATCAGTACTTACTGTCAATCATTTCCCTGTTTGCTTTTAGGAAGTGTTTTTCTTTTAAAAAAAATATTTGTTAATGTAATTGTTATAAGCGTAGCAAAGTAGTACCAAGAAGTTAGTTTTGATGGGAATTTGCCTTACATCTCCATATGAAGTCCTGTAGTATGTACACAACTACTTCATTGGTGACCTTGAATCAGCTTCCATCTTGGAGGAGCAAAGATCAAAATCACACAGTAAGGCCCCAGACAGAGGTCGCGCTTGCAATAGGGGCACAAAGTCCTTCAATAGTTAACTCTCTATAAATGCACATGGCTTACTCAGGACCTAGCAAATTTTCGAAACTTTCGCTAAGTAAAACACAATATTCTAGAAACACAAAAGACCCACGAGAGATCACTGCCCAACAAAACTCAATCCTTCCCTCTTTGCACTGCTCCAGTATGCAACATGGATAAACCCAGTGACAACACTGAGGGAAACCGAGGCAATTACAGCTTTTTTTTTTTTTTTTCCTGGCAGCCTGTGATGGAGGTTATCAGATTCAGCTGACTTGAAAACAGCCAAAATATTTAAATACCTTTTAATCTTTTTTCACAGAAGTTTTATTTCTCTGTGTTGGTTATTAATTGTACTCTCCACCTGTGTTGCTGATTTTGTAGGTGGGACTAATGTAGAAAGATACTAAAAGTATTAGGCTCCTGGACTTCATTTTGTTATCATTTGTCTGGTGAATGGATATTTTCCTTGGGCTTTCTTTTGATGCTAGTATTCTGATTGATTAATTTCTATATCATTTTTATTATTTGATTCTTTTGTTGGTTTGTTGGTTTGTTGGTTTGTTGGCTGTGTCCTAATTATCTGCATAAGTTTTTTAAAATGAGACTTAATTAAGTGGAAATTGGAATTCAGATTAGCTCAAAATACTTGAAGTATGCAATAAATCTACAAGAAAATCTAGGACCTAAATCTTAAGAAAATCCAAGTAGCCATTCAAAACCTGAAATTGAATAGGAAACAGGTAAAGTTTCTGTAAGGGCAGTGTTGAATCACTTTATTATTTTAAACTACTCTATTTCAGGAGAAAGTTAGAAAGAAAGAAAGAAAGGAGACCTACTGAAGGTAAGTGAAAGCCATACTACTACACTGGTCAGGTGGAATATCTGTAACAAAAAGAAAATGTGAATAAAAAGCGTGTTATACAACACTTAATTCCTTTCTTGAGTTATATAGTGAATGCAAGCTTATAGTTAATACATTTTAGAAATTTCCTGAAAACAAGCATTTTCCTGAAACTTTATGCAAAAATATTAAATCATAAATATAGTTCAGTTTTAGTTCTGCCAAATTAATAGTGTAACTTTTTGTGTTCTATATCATACTGTATATGTATAAGTGATTTTGCCTATTCTATGCACACCTCAACATAATATATTCCAAATCCTTTCTTTATTTCTATCTGCAAAAGGGAAAATGGCACCAGGAAATATTATTTTGTTATGGACACAAACCTTTTTGATCTAGATATGATATACCGGTTTACAAAAACCAGTCCATTTTGATCTCGAGTATTTTGGATGTAAACATAGGAAACTTGGAAATAAAATCTGTGTTCTGTGAGAACAGAGGCATTATATAGAAAAGCAAGGAGGAAATACATAGTGCCAAAAGACAGATGTTTGGGAAGTTTTTCTATGGTGTGAGAAAAGAGTAGGACTTAAATGAGTTCCTCTCCAGATTTCGTGATTATACAGTTTTCCAACTTTTACAAGCCCTACTCATCAGTTCTGCTGAATGCATAGGGAGTTTTGGAATCACTTTATTGCAGAACACTGAGAGAAGGGGCAGTTTCTGATGACGTGGTTGGCTCAAACAGAAGTTTGTTCTCTGAGACAAATTACCAGTGGAATGCTATTGGGATCTGTGCTGGAATATATGGTACTCAGTCTATTCAGATACATTCTGGAAAAAGGATTTCATAGTGAATTGACAAAATTTCCTGATGATATAAAATGATTCAGACTAACCAAATCTAAAACTGACTGTCATGCATTAGTCTTTTACTGGCTGACTTGGAAATGAAATGGCAAATGAAATTCTGTGTCAATAAAGGCAAAATATGGCACACAGGTGAAAACGATCCTGTACAACTGTGAAGCTCTGAAACAGACTTTTTTTTAATTGCTTAAGTGATTTGGTGAGTCACTATCTGCTGAAAATTCAGCAATGGTCAAAAAAAACCCAAAAGAACATTAACAGTTATTAGTAAAGGAACTGAGAAATAAACGGTGTGACTGTACCCCTGAATGAAGCAAAACCTAGTGTATTGCATGCTTTTTTTTTTCGAAAATAGATACAATAGACCTAGAAAGATATGGAAAGGGCCAGGGAAATGCTGAACTCTAGAGAAAGGCTGGTGTATCAAATAAGAGCTATTTAACTTTGAAAAATAGATGAGAGGAGTGGGATAGTGATGAACACCTTGGAAAAAGAATAAATGTTTCTCCCAACACAGAAACTGCAGGGAGGAGGGTGCAGGAATAGAAGTTTAATATTTCTTTAAGAGGTTTAAAGGAGATTTCGTTTTCCCTACAATATTCAGTAGGGATTACTGCAACTCACTGATGCAAATATGTTGTTTATAATTATATGAATCAGTTAACAAAACAAAATAGACAATTTCCTTCAAGGAAAGTGAGTAGGGATTATTACATGCAAAGATGCATTGATAGAGATCTGACCCCCCTTCAGGAAAATCCATGTGATCTATTTTTCTGGGAGCGAGCAAGACATAGAAAATCAGTTGCATTCTTTATGTATTTTTTGCTGAACGTTCAGCTTCTGGTTCCTGCCAAGGACAACACACCACGTTAGATGGACCATCTTTCACAGAGCACAGCTTATTCTTGACTATTTTTAACTGAAATATAGCCACAATATTAATATTTTTACTGATTTAAATTATTTGACTTGTTTTTGTAGTGGATAAACAATATGATGACATTCATGCTTCTTCAGAATATTTAGCTTATTAATCTTAAGTGTTTGAAGGGACTTTTAATATACGCATGGGAAAAGAAAGTTTAATGGGCGCATGTTTCCTATTTTTGTGGGAACAGTAGGTGTTTGTAGTGAATAGTGGCAAGAGACAGATAATAGTACCCTTTTCTATGGTTCTTTCTACCAAATGTAACATTCATTAATTTTGTAGTGTCCAAATCCAAATCAAGTACCCTGTATTAAGAATTTATGACCAGGTTACATACATGTAGCAATACGTTAAGAATAAGACAGTATAAAGAGAATCAGAGGGAAAATATATGGGATCATGTCATAGTTACCCAGAGGGTGAAAAAGGGAAGGAGGTGAAAGAATTCAGATCATAACTTGGATTTTTGAGATATTGTACTGCCATTGGTACTACTGCTTATAAAATTCAATAAAACTCAATTTGAGATGGAGAGTTTAACGCACATAGTAAATCCTTAGGTTATTACTAACAAGCAAAACTTATACCAATTGCAAAAGATCCTATGTTCAAGCACAGAAAAAAAAAAATTGCTTCGTCCTGTCTATAACTAACTTTTTTCTCTGTTCTAATCAACTTCATATTACACAGGAAATATTGGATTCATTTTGTCAGTGGAAGTGAAATATTCCCCAATTACTGCATATGTCACAAGGGCTAAGAACAACGGTACAGCATCTGTGATGGAGCTGAAAGAGTTTTACAAAAACCTGCTTGGCCAGCAAGTGCTCTTCCTTTCTTTATAGCTTACTAAGCTCATTATGCAAACACACAGGATGATATTAAGCAAAGAAATTTAAGACTGAACACTGATTCAGAAAACAAACGGTTACAGGTTGTTAGTGCGGATGTATTACAGTCTGGGAAAGTACAAAAGCTCGGGGCCCCAGTATTCCAAGATAAAGAAATGGCCTTGTGTATAAGATAGCGGGAACAGCTGCATGTTAAGGAGGTGCTGAGGAGGAACCTAACTGTCTGGGAAAGGTGTCCATCTGGTCAGGACAGGGGAGGAGATTTTTGATAACGAGTTCTTAGAAATAATTAGAATAGTAATGCCTTTAATTATAATAACCTTAATGAATATGTATGCTTTTCACCATAAATGGACGCTTGCTTCACAAACCGGTGTGCAAGTTTGGCGGAGAAATCCCCCTTGCACCCAGCGCTGCAATAAACATACCTGCTTTATAACTCTCTGCGAGTTGTAAGGTTTGTTTCCGCGCGTCAATTTGGCACCCCAGATGGGACCCCCTCTGTCCGGCTGCGGGACCTGCTGAGGACGGGACTCCTCTGGGCGCCCCCGAGATTTCTCGGAAGGACTCCCCAACTCATCCAGATCACCGCGGGGACAGACAAGGACCATCTCCTGCGGACCAGGTATGTTTTAGGGTTTCTTAAGGGGGGGACCTGTAAGTCGTGAGGAGACGTCCTACGCGTGGTAAAGAGTCGGTGTACTCGCCCCGGGGTATGCTCAAGCTTGGGCTAATGGTTGGTGTGGGATCCCTCGGTTTCGGGTTTTTGTGTTAGTATGTAGAATTGCAATACTGCTGGTTACTTGTTGTATTTGTCATAAGGTACCCGTACCGTGTTATTGTCTGTAATTGTTGTATGAGTGAACTGAGTGATTGAGACGCGGCATAGCTGCGGAGCGAGTGCGGAGTTCCGATCCGCGGTTCCGTGTTCTCCGCGAGGAGAGCGGCCGGAGACGAACGAAGCGTATGACAGACTGTACAGAAGCATTGTGTGAATCTAATATTGAGAATATTAAGTGGCAGTGTCTTGGAGATTTGGATAACGTTTGTGATCCTATTTTTGTCTTAAAGTGCTTTGCTTGTAATACGGAGGTTCGGGTAGATCAGGAGGACGATTTTTGGTGTCCACAGTGTGGTAGCTGGACTGAGTGGGAAAAGATCGAGCGGGCGGGAGAGTTGAAACAAGTAATCTGTGGAGACATAGCCTACCCCTGGAGATAAAGGTAGCGGCAGCGGCAGGGGGGGGTAACACCTAAGTGACACACGGAGATCAGGATCGCCTCTGAACTAAGGGGGTAAGGGAACATAAAATGGGCAATAATCAAGGAAGTGAGATACTGAAAAGGAGTCCCCTAGGGTGTATTTTAGCACACTGGAAGGAGATCGGGGGCTCACCAGGTGGCAGCGTGAACAAGAAAACCTTAATTAAATATTGTAATCAGTGGTTAGATGATCAAATTAGATGATCAAATTAGATGATCAAGAGAAATGGCCCCTTAACGGGACTCTTAATTACAATACTATACTACAATTAATGCTGTTCCTTAGAAGGGAAGGAAAGTGGGATGAAGTCATATATGCGGATATGTTTTTCACCCTTTGGAACCACCCAGAGTACCAACGGGACTGCGGGCTATTACCTCCACAAGACCCGATGGTACTAGCCTTAGAGAAAGAAAGACGAGGAGAAATGAAAGGTAATATAAAAAGATGTTGTTCAGCCTGTAGTATAGGGCAGAGATGCACAAAGCCTGAAAAGATTCGGGATCCTAAAGAAGACGATTTTCTTGACACTTACTTACCACCGGTTAGGGGAATAGAAGACCGTTGGGAGGGGGTAAAGGTTCCTCAAGAAGATAGGGAAACTGAGGCTGATTCCAAAACTGAATCCAAAACCCCACCTGACAGCCCTGTATCGTCCTGCACTCGGAAAAGAACAGAGCAAACAGCGATTCAAGCACCCTTAAGGGAAGCCGTGGGTCCGGACGGACTACCTGTAATGATAAAAGTCCTTTTTTCCTCATTTGATTTAGAAACCTGGAAAAGCGTGGCAAAGAACTATCGGAATGATCCCGTAGGGGTTACTAGACATTTTCAGTTTCTGGTAAAGCAGCACAATCCTGACTGGAGTGATATCCAGTTATTATTAGATCACCTAACAGAAACTGAGAAACAACTGGTTTTAAAAACTGCTCACAATATAGCCACGGACCAACTGAAAGATTCAGGAAGGGACATTAAAGAACACTTCCCTTTGCAGAACCCTCACTGGAACCCAAACAGGACCACTCACTCAGAGGCGCTAGAAACTTACAGGGATTGGATTATAACAGGGATGGAGAGGGCTATCCCGAAAGCCATTAACTGGTCAATGCTGTATGCTGTAAGACAAGGGCCGAAGGAGAGTCCCTCGGAGTTTCTAGATAAATTACGAGATGCAATGAGACGCTACACCCCCTTGGACCCGGGATCAGAGATAGGAATCCAGCAGTTAGTGTCTCTCTTTTTAGGGCAGTCTGCCAATGATATCCGGAGGAAGCTGCAAAAGCTGAGAACAACCGACAGCAGGAATCTAGAGACTCTGTTAGATGAGGCATGGAGAGTGTTTAACAACCGGGAAGAGGAGGATAAGAAAAGGGACAGACGGGCACTGGTGGTAGCAATAAATGGGAGGGGGGAAACGAAAGCAGGGAATTTTAGGAAACCATTAGGAAGAGATCAATGTGCATGGTGTAAGCAGAGAGGACACTGGAAGAATGAGTGCCCAAAAAGACGAAAAGAAAAAATTCAAGCCCATTATAAAGATGATTGACAGGGACCGGGGGAATCTACCCTAGCAGATCCGCTGGTTACCCTAAGGCTAGGGAAAAAGCAACAAGAAATAGAATTTTTGGTGGATACAGGAGCAACGTATTCGGTTTTAAATCAAGCTCTGACCCCTATTGATACTGATTTTATAACAGTAACAGGAGCCACTGGCCGGAGTGAAAAGGCATACTTTCTTAAACCTCTTAAGTTCAAATTGGGAAAACAATTAGGGATACACAAATTTTTATATCTGCCAAATTCACCGAAACCCCTGTTAGGGCGAGATTTATTAGAGCAATTGGGAGCAGAAATTAAATTCCCTCCGGATAAGGGAAGATCAACTAATTGAAATACTAAGTTTGGCCCTAATAGGAACTCCCATTTCTACAGGAGTGCCTGAGGAGATTAAAGCCCAAATTTATCCGGGGGTATGGGCCTCGGGAGTGCCAGGGAGAGCAAAAAATGCTTCCCCAATAGTGATAAAGCCTCAACAAGGAGCACGACCGGTGAGAGTTAAACAGTATCCCCCTAGAATAGAGGACAGGGAGGGGATCCGACCAACTATAGATCGGTTTATTGAGTATGGGCTGCTGAAAGAATGTGAATCAGAGTATAACACTCCAATATTGCCTGTTAAGAAGCCGGATGGTAGCTATCGCATAGTGCAGGACCTCAGAGCTATCAACAGAATTGTTGAGGATTTACATCCGGTAGTGGCAAATCCATACACTCTTCTAACTAAACTGGTACCTGAATTGGCATGGTTTACCGTTTTGGACCTAAAGGATGCCTTTTTCTGCGTGCCTTTGAGCCCAGAGAGCCAGCTTTTATTTGCATTCGAATGGGAAAACCCAGAATCTGGGAGGAAAACACAGCTTACATGGACTGTGCTGCCACAGGGCTTCAAAAATAGCCCGACACTTTTTGGAAATCAGCTAGCTAAAGATTTGGAGCAGTGGAAACGCCCGCTTGGGTCAGGAGTGGTTTTGCAGTATGTGGACGATATATTACTCGCCACTGACACCAGAGAAACATGCATAAAATGGACTGTGAGCCTGTTAAATTTCCTTGGACTTAATGGCTATAAAGTTTCTTCACAGAAAGCACAGATAGCCCAGCAGCAAGTGACCTATTCGGGATATGAAATAACCGCAGGCCAACGGACACTGGGGAAGGAGAGGAAGGAGGCTATCTGCCAGACACCTCGACCACAGACGCCTAAGGAACTTCGAACCTTCCTAGGCATGACAGGATGGTGTCGTCTCTGGATATATAATTATGGACTTTTGGTAAAGCCTTTATACGAGTTAATAAATCTGACTCAAAGAATATTATGTGGAATAGGGAAGCAGACAAAGCCTTCCATCAATTAAAAAAGAGGTTAATGGAAGCACCTGCCCTGGGATTACCTGACACTACTAAACCTTTCTGGTTGTTTTCCTATGAAAAGCAAGGAATGGCCTTAGGAGTCCTAGCTCAGAATTTGGGACCCTATCGAAGGGCAGTGGCATACTTCTCCAAACAGCTTGACGAAGTAAGTAAAGGGTGGCCTAGCTGCCTCCGAGCGGTGGCAGCAGTAGTAATAAACATCCAAGAGGCCCGTAAGTTCACCCTAGGCCAGAAAATCACAGTTATGGTATCACACACTGTCTCAGCAGTACTGGAAGTAAAAGGTGGGCATTGGCTTTCACCTCAGAGGTTTCTTAAGTACCAGGCTATCCTGATAGAGCAAGATGATGTAGAAATAACAGTAACTAATATTGTCAACCCAGCCTCTTTCCTCAGCGGAACCGAAGGAGAATCAGTGACCCACGACTGCTTGGAAACAATCGAGGCGGTGTATTCCAGCCGACCAGACCTGAAAGAAGAACCATTAGAGGATGCAGAGGATTCCTGGTTCACCGACGGGAGCAGCTTCATTCAACAGGGGATACGCAAAGCTGGCTATGCGGTAACCACCACAGAGAAGGTAATAGAATCCAAGGCCCTGGCCCCAAATACATCAGCTCAAAAGGCTGAGATTATAGCACTAACCCGAGCCCTGGAATTGGCCAAAGGAAAACGGATAAATATCTGGACAGACTCTAAATATGCTTTTGGGGTGGTGCATGCTCACGGGGCGGTCTGGAGAGAAAGAGGACTCTTATCTACACAAGGGAAGCACATCAAACATGCTGAAGAAATTCTCAAACTCTTAGATGCAGTATTACTGCCTGCCAAAGTGGCTATCATGCACTGCAAAGCCCACCAAAAAGGGAACACCGCTGTGGAACTGGGTAACACACTGGCGGACCGAGAAGCCAAAAGGGCAGCGGAAATGGGTAATGCAGAAATACAATCCTTGGTCCCAGATGGTAAGATACAAATTGACGACGAACCTAAATATTCTAGGGATGATCACAAATTGATCAAAGACTTAAATGGGAAAAATTGAAGGGAAATGGGCCAAAACCCCACAGGGAAAAATAATAGTGCCTTTTTCGTTATTATGGGCAGTGGTCATGGCAGAACATAGAAAATCCCATTGGGGAACAGAGGCACTTTACAGATACTTGAATAGGCTAATATGTGCTCGAAATCTATATGCCACTGTCAAACAAGTCACTCAGCAGTGTGAGGTATGTTTACAGAACAACCCTAAGACAGGCTCCAGAGTCCAATTTGGCCAGATAGGGAAGGGAAACTATCCGGGACAACAATGGCAAATTGATTTTTCAGAACTTCCAAGAAAAGGGGAGTTTCGATACCTATTGGTGCTAACTGATACCTTTTCAGGATGGCCAGAGGCATTTCCCTGCCGAACCAATAAAACGAGAGAAGTCGTTAAAGCATTGTTGCAAGAAATTATACCAAGATTTGGGGTTCCTGCAGTGATTTCCTCGGACTGAGGACCTCGTTTCACAGCAAAGGTTGTTTCAAAAATTCACCACTGAAGCCAAAGTGGGAAGGTCCCTTCCAGGTACTGCTGACCACTCACACAGCCATAAAGATTAAGGAACAAGCTGCTTGGATCCATTGGACTCGCGTCAAGAGGGCTCCAGAACCCCAATGGACATCAACACAGGCCGGACCCCTGAAACTTCGCCTCCAACGAAAAGATGGACATTAATGACATTAATAGTCATCAACATGCCAGGACTTTGTATTTCGGGGGGAGGGACATGGGATGTGAATACATATTCACGAAATCTGGAAACATTGGTAAGGGCTACTAATCTGTCAGACTGTTGGGTATGTACTACCCTACCCAAAGGAGAAATGAAATTGCCTCTATGTGGGGTGGCAGCAAGCAATTGAAACAATGCCAACGGAACCTGGCCTAAATTTTGGGCAAAAGGGGGGGATGAGTCGAATGGGTATTGTGAGTATGATGATAATATTTACCCCTTAGGACCCAGATTTGATTTACAAGTGTTGAAAGAAGAACTTGTTGTATTAATTAGCAGTAACAATTGTACCTGGGAACCTCGTGGTTACCTAACTTGGCTTGGCTTAAACAACTGTTTATGTTTCTAGTAGCAATACTTGTGTTAGGAATTTTAGTGTGTGCATTAACTAGATGTCTTGTGTGTTGTACCAGGGGGGGCCAAAGACGAATACATTCAATGGAAGAAGCATCAGCTCCATGAACGAGTGGAATCTGGGAAGTATTTTAGAAATCAGATGGAGAGGGGGAATGTGTTATAGGTGATTGTAAAAGAATTTACAAAGTTGAAAGAAAAGGGGGGACTTGATTCAGAAAACAAACGGTTACAGGTTGTTAGTGCGGATGTATTACAGTCTGGGAAAGTACAAAAGCTCGGGGCCCCAGTATTCCAAGATAAAGAAATGGCCTTGTGTATAAGATAGCGGGAACAGCTGCATGTTAAGGAGGTGCTGAGGAGGAACCTAACTGTCTGGGAAAGGTGTCCATCTGGTCAGGACAGGGGAGGAGATTTTTGATAACGAGTTCTTAGAAATAATTAGAATAGTAATGCCTTTAATTATAATAACCTTAATGAATATGTATGCTTTTCACCATAAATGGACGCTTGCTTCACAAACCGGTGTGCAAGTTTGGCGGAGAAATCCCCCTTGCACCCAGCGCTGCAATAAACATACCTGCTTTATAACTCTCTGCGAGTTGTAAGGTTTGTTTCCGCGCGTCAACACTAAGAAAAATTTCCCATGACAATGATTCTGTTAACTTCCTGAGAGAACTGTGAAATATGTAAAACTGGACTAGATAAAACATTGGTAAATGGGTCCTAGGAACATCCATCTAGGTCTCTGTCATTGAAAGATGATCAGATAGTCTGAAAGATCGTCTTTATCTCTGATTTCTATGATCACAGGAAACTGATGACATAATTCTCCTGAACCATTGTTCATACACCCCATGCTACTGCAAAGTGCTATTTTGTCATCTGAACCCTTGGTGCCCGTGCAACCCCAGTAGTCCATTGTCATGGTAAATGCGAAAGGATATCGAGGCAGTTTGAGGGAAGACAAGACAGGAAGAAATAAAACTCCGTATAAACTGTCCACACCTGGTTTGACATACCCAACCTTCTCAGGAGAGAGCTGTGGTTCCCTGTGGTTCCCTACTGTAGTTTCCTCTCTGCTCAGGGGAGGCAGTGTAGCAAAAGGAAGGCTGGGAGTGTGGTGGTGTAAGCACAGCCTTAGTGACAGTGGAAAAGAGTACGTGTTATGGTGGGGAAAGCCCACATCTTCTTCTGTCACGATTTTGGTAGCTAAGCACTTGTTCAGCTCTGAGGGACCCTTTGGAGGTAACAGATGAACTCATTGTCTCTGCTTATGTTGTGGAAGTTCCACTTGAAATTACTTGTGTCTGTGGGAGAAGAACATAGGATGCGAGTGTGGCAATCTGGAAAGCTCAGAGACAGGTTAATAAAGGGAAAAGTTTTGGCAAGGAAACTACAAGGGAGAAGAGGCAAGAGACAGGATTATGGGCTCCTCTTGTGTGAGAGCCACTTGGCCTGGAGTGTGCTACCATCATTCCAGCTGCAACAGACATCACTGTCCCTGCTGTGACAGTGAAATTCTCATCATGGACGTGTAACCAAACAAGCTAAGGTCACTCTCGTCTTGCTCTAGAATCTCATAATTTATGAGATGCAAAAATTCTAGAAACTATTATGGTTTCAGGCTTAAGTACAAACTCAAGAGTGTTATTTAACTTTATCCTTGGGACAGGCCTTGTCCATGCTTAGAATTGGGAAGGAATGGAATCCCTTTTAGCACATTTTTTTGGTACCTTCTGTTTCTGAGGATTGGATAGAGTTCTGTGTATCACCGTCTCCTCCACATTTATTCACACATCCTGGGAAACAACTGTCCCATAAAGCCTACTGTCCCCACCCCACTCTTCCATTTCCTTGATGTGGTCTTTTATCCCTTTATTCCCATGTGTAGAGTCTGAAATGAAGTCATGGGCTGCTATGATTATTTTTTATTTTCTGTGCCATATATATAATCAGATCTTAAATATCTTATTTGCTGTTGCACAGTTTTCTAATGGGTTACAGTTATGTAAATGAAAACACACAACTTCTTTAATCTTGCTTGATTCCTTCCTCCCAGATCAGTTTAGAATAACAGAAGTGAGCTGCTCATTTTGCATCCGTTAGATACCTCACAGTAAGCTAACAACAGGGCTTTTTTAATTTGAAATTCATTGCTGTGTCAAGCAGAAAGATGCTTTTATTTAACACAGGAAAACAATTGGATGCCTGAGGCACCTGTGTTCTATTCTCACCTGTCATTAATTCACTATGTGTCTTAAGCAGTTCTCTGAGACCAAGCTGTTATCATTCAATCAGCTAAATATATCTGAATGAATAGCATGATTTTACATTTTTTTAAATTAATCTGTGGATTTTTAGTGTCTCAGAAAATCATACTTCACTATTAAGTGCTCTCGTGCTAATTTAAATTCCTAACTTTTCTCAATTTGAAAAGTTTAGATAGAGGATTTTGATTTTTCCGTTGGTTTCAGCATTTGTTTCACGGATATAAAATATCCATATTATAGGCTGTTTTAAGAAATTCTTGGTCTTTTAAAGTTCTTTTAATGCCTTCAGTTAAAAATATTCTATAAAAACAAAATATAATAATATTCATGGAGAGGGAAAAAAAATTATACAGTGTAGGAAATAAGGAAATAGTCACTGTGTTCTCTTTCTCCCTGTTCCATCTACCTCCCTCCTACAAAATCAGGAAGGAATTCACATTCTTTTTCCTTATCCCTGTGATTCTCAGCAGCAGCCAAGCTCACTGATGATTTTCTGCTCAGCAACGTTGCACATTGCATCAGAGCAACATGATCAGAGCCAATTCAGTCCCCTGTTATGCATTTCTTACTTATTTTTGACCAATGCTATAAGCCTACAAATCAGCACAAGTTACTGAATTTTTACTGAAATCTGAAAATGTCTAAACCACATTTTTGCATCAGACACTAGGCTTTGGACTGGGCTCTGAGACATTGGGACTCTCTGATTCTGCTTGCAACCTTAAAGTCTGCATGCATTTGAAATTATTTTCTAGGCTAAGCTATATTTTAAATCAGGATAGTAAAAGTCAAGAATATCTTTAAAGCTTGGACTCATTCTGCTGATGTTACAAAAATATGAAATAAAACCAGGAAACTTAAATTACACTTGTGTCAAGAGAAGCCAGTTACTATGTGCTGATCATACAACCTGTGTTCTGGCTACCACAAACAGATGGGATTAAAAAAACCTCTCTATATATATACCCCAAGGAACAGATGGATATGAGTACTCAGATCCTGTTTCCTCTGACCCATCAGCAATTTCTTATCTTCTACCATGAAATTAAACTGACATGACCTTTTGGGTTTGACCCGTTCATCTGCAAGTCACTGTTCGTATACCGTGTCTTGAAAATGTTTTCTGGCATAGCAACTAGTGTTGCAAAGAAAGAAAAGTGTTTCCACAGCACAACGTGTTTAAAACACATTCCTCTAGACTTATGTAAACATTTTTACACAGTTATATCTAAATAAACAGTAAGTCAAAATAGTCCACCAAAACCTGCAAATGTAAAAAATATTTTTTATTTCATTTTTGCATTTATTCTAAGTTAAATTTTGTAAATGTTTCTTACTTCTTTGAACTAGTTTCTCAAGTCTCCTACTCCATATGATTTATTTACAAGATTAGATTGTCCAAGACTGATATAGATTTCAATCATGAGGCTTGTAAATCAGATGTAGCTTCAGTGAAACGACTGTGAGATTCAAATCTATTATACAAAATAATAGATTTCCTTCTTAATTGAAACTTGTACAAAATCCTAACCAGGAAATTTCCTTTTTATTTTATACCTATTTCCTTTGTATCTTCCATTCCAGAGGTTTGAATTCTTTTTTAATGGGAAGATAAAATTTAATCTTAGCCTGCCTCTTGACTTTACAGTAGGTGTCTCAAAATCTCATTTAAAAAGTGCTCTTTCTCAAGCTATTTCCTGCCCACTGCCCAATATATTGCTTATTGTATCAGGAATCCCTTCAAGAGGATTTGTCTTTTTTCCAAGGAAGTGTCTTTTAAATCATCAGGCACAGGTTCTTCTGTTGTTTTTTTTTTTTAAGTCGGTATTTCTCTCCTTCTCGGTTTCTCTGTTCCTGAAACCTGGTTAGTCTGAATTTGGTAATCATTCTGGGCCCATAGTGTTTGAAATATCATTACTCAGTGAGGCAGTTCCAAATTCTTCTTAACGAAATGGTATTTTCTCCATCTTCATTCATTGCTTTCTGTTTCCAAAAGCCAAGTCTCCAAAAATTCCAGATATCATAAAGCTTACCTCAGACATTCAGGCTTATTCATTCCTTTAAAAATCAGAATGGATTGATTGAAAAACAGCAATGTTAACAAAGATGAAAGAAAATCACATCTTCAGCCTTTGAATACGTAATTAAGGAAAGGCTTGTCTGTGGTTTCTGTTAATTTCGGTGTAGACTGAGATAGGACTTCATGTCCTTCTTACACAAATGGTTTCTCTTTGAATTGGAGGATGAGTCTAACAGTCTGCTTCATTATGCAGTCTGAAAAGCATGAAAAAGAAACATCTGAAAAACCATAAACAAAGAGTCATGGTTATATAATTACGAGATGTTCCAATATGTTATGTCAGACAAAAGGGGCTTAAATCCAAAAGTTATGTGTATATAAACTGGTGAAGTCTTATGGCTGAGCCCGTATCATACCCACTCAGGATTTCAAAACTTGCATAATGCCTTTTCAGGGTCAGAGGTTTGTCATCAAGATAAGCTTTCTCGGCTTCTCATGCTTTTGAAGTGATCTACTTCAAAACTTGTTTTCTTCAAGTACATTCTGCCTTTGATAACAAAGGGACACTTTTGTTGTGACTTTTTGTTACCGTTGGAAGAACCCACAAAAATTTATTGTCATTTAGACAATTATTCTATCACCTGATGACCCCTCCCCACCCAGGAAGGGGAATTGGGAAAAAAAGGGAAACATGAGGGTGGAATTATAAACAGATTGAGTAGAACAATACTATATAATTAACATTCATAATACTAAAGAACCAATGTTGATCCTGATACCAATATAAAACACAAGGGCTGTCCCCATCTCATTCCATTAGCAGGAAGCTGTGCACTCCCCACAGGGACAGCCAGTGTGGGACACTGCAAGCACTGTAGCTTCGGGGGGAAGGGAAGGGCTCAGGGCTCCGGCACCAGGGCAAGGAGTTCTCATGATTACAGCCATCAAGGGAGAGAGAGAACTCCTCAGAAAACTTTCCAATTTATATTGAATGTGACATTCACAGTATGAAACAATCCTGTTAGCAGCCTGGGTCAAGTGCCTGGGTCTTGCTCCTCCTCATCCCTACACCTGGCAAGCTCAAAACCACTGAGACCTTGAAACCCCCACACCAGAGATGGCTATAAAGGAAATATTTCCAAAATTTCAGACAGTAGGCTCTTCTAAAAGTACAGTTTTCCAAAGCATTAGAAGAGATCTTACTGAAAAGAGAAATTACTGAAGGAGAAATTAATCCTGTGTTGCTCAAACTAGGACACTTTTCTTCTGATTTGTAAGATAGATGATTGCTTCTGATTTAAGCTTGGGTGATATTTAGTGTTACTTGTACTCACCTGCCAACTCACAAGTTAACCAGTCAAGCTCTAAAGAGCTGAAGCTTCTTTAGAGTCGGGAATTAAACATTAGCGTGCAACAAAGAGTTAGTATAGGTGTATATATTTCTGCCTCTTGGTGGGTAAAAATAGAGCATTAACTCTTCTTTTGTTTCCAGGAAACTTAGACAAAAAGCTGGGGGGCTTTTTCCTCTATGGAAGGAGCCCAGGCTACAGTCCAAGTCAGTTATCAATCAAGGTATTTCATAGTAATATGCTGATGACATTTACAAGCTAATTCTAAATGTTTAGACAACTCTGCAGTGATATGTTGTATTTCTGTAATACGCTGCTGAAATTGAGAGAATTTCAGCGAAGAACATTGTGTTTAGAAAAATTTATGTTGCCATCTGACTTAGTGAGTGAAAACCCAGAGCCCTAACTGGGTCAGACATGCAATCTGGAGGAAGTGTGGGGAACTCAACCAAACAGAAAAACTCAAGGTATCACTACGGAATGAATTCTTTCTCTATTCCTAGTGTGCTCATACCAGAAGCGAATCTGAAACAAAAGTGCTGTTTCTCACTATCACTATCATTGGTTGGTTAAGACCATCTGGTTCATTTCCTAGTTGATAACAAACCTGAAGGACACACTCTGGCTGATGGCAAAGGCAGCACAGAGTCAGATAAGGACAAGATTGGTGTCTGTACATTAACAAGCACTCAAGAAAAGGGAAGGTTCTCAAGGAATCTTCAGCAAATTTGTATCAATTATTTCTGACTTAAACTTCCTTAACCAGGAAGATTCATGTCTTTAAACTGGGACACCGATATCAAGTCAAAAAAGAATTGTTGCATGTGTTAATAAGGCTGTGGAATGATCCCACATGAATTTGTGAGAGGCATGACATATATGTGGGAGGCCTAGTAAGTGTCAGACTATTTCTGTCGACTTAATAATTTTATTTAACACACAATTATCAGCTAGTTTTTTTGCTTTATAGAATTGGTTTGTTGTTCTTCCGCACTGATTGTATACTTTATAAACTGCAGGAGGAAGTGATCTTTGATAGATGATTGCAATCAGCATGATAATATATAATTTTGATTAATCAAGGGAGTTCGATTAATTTTGATGTTGAACTTAGAATAAATCCTATGCTGGAAGAAAGAGCTGTTTGCTGTCATTCAAGATGGGTAATAATATAGAGTTAGGGGAATGCTTATTTACGACTCCTCCAAACACTGAGCTGTAGCTTTCCTAAATTTTGTCTAGAAAAGATAAACAAGACACATCAGTGATATATTTATTGGTACACACATTGTATGCAATGCCTGTCTATTGCCCAAGATGTCTGGAATAACCCTCATTTATTTATGTGTATCGTTTCCTAAAAGACTTTTGTGATTATTACGTTCAGTATCTTTTTTTTCTACTTTTTATTTTCCCTTTGTTACCAATGGTGCCATTCCCACAAAAGTCACACTAAGTGTGACTCTGTCATCCACAGTTATGTCCTCTCGACAGTCTTTTAGATACTATATAGATAAGTGAGAATCATTTTTAACTGGAAGTTAAAACTGGAAGTTCTCTGCATTCATTTGTGTAGATTTTTCCTAAATTTCCTTAGAATTGTCAAGGGACATACTGCAAACTTATTTAGTTAATCTTTTTGGCATAATTCCATATTAGTTAACATGATCTTTCTACTTCTTTAACAAGTAGGACAACCACATGTAGCATGAGAGAACCGGAGAACCTATATTGGGCCACACACGCTGCATATGATCAAAAGGGTGTATTAAATAGATGAAAGAAAGGAACCAATAAAGTTATCATGGGTCACTGACTATGATTAAAATCAAAGCAGCAAATCCTAGCATTCATATTAATGTGAGGTCAACTAGTGGAATTAATGGTTATTTGCATCTGACATCAGAGGTACCTCTCTTTGGAGCTGACACAGATTATGATGGAGTAAAGAAATGCAATTTTAATTACAGCATGTGCTAAACTCGCATTACAAACTGCATTTGTTTCTCCGTATTTTACTTAATTACTTCTGTGGCAATAATTAAATTTATGTAAAAGGTGTGCATTCCAGTGCCAACCAGAATCACATCTACTGTGACAGAAAGACATTTGCAATGCATTTCATTGTTTTCTTGATCTAGTTGTTGTTTTCTACTGTAAATTTAAGCAGAACTGCCAGGATTACAGAGACTAGGAGAAGTGATAAAGATGCCCTTCAATCACTTTCTGTGCATACCTGGATGAATGCAGGGCACTGAGCCTCTGTTCTAAACCAGAGAGACACAAAGGCTGTTATAAAAGCCCAACCCAGTGCTCGCTCCATGCACAGCCAAAGAACTCTGAAGGTCAAATACAAGCTGAGACACAGACAGTATGTACCACAAGGTATAAAATGCATTACAAGATTTATTAGTATTGTAATAACAGCAAGGAACATTCCAACTACAATGGGTAAGAAACATTTGAAACAGTGCTCCTAGGAAAAGATGTTCCTAGGGATAAATGCTAAATTAATTTCCCCATAGCTTTTGAATGCAACACCTGCATGTAAATACAGAGGCCTGCAACAAAAAAATGAAAAGCTCCATCTGTGTTTGCTGTGTTTGCTGTGTTAGAAAAATTTTAAACCTAAGTAGTGAACCCCTCTGCTCTGCTCTGCTCTGGTGAGACCCCATGTGGAGTACTGCGTCCAGCTCTGGAGTCCTCAACACAGGAAAGACAAGAACCTGTTGGAATGAGTCCAGTGGAGGGCCATGAAGATGATCAGGGTCTGGAGGACCTCTCCTGTGAGGACAGACTGGGGGAGCTGGGGTTGTTCAGCCTGGAGAAGAGAAGGTTCCGGGGAGACTGTATAACAGCCTTCCAATATCTGAAGGGTGCTACAGGAGAGATGGGGAGGAATTCCTGATCAGGGTGTGTAGAGTTAGGATGAGGCGGAATAGTTTTAAACTGAAAGAGGGAAGATTTAGATATTAGGAAGAAATTCCTTGCTGTGAAGGTGGTGAGACCCTGGCCCAGGTTGCCCAGAGAAGCTGTGGCTGCACCGAAAAGCTGTGGCTGCCCCATCCCTGGAGGTGTTCAAGGCCAGGCTGGATGGGGCTTTGAGCAACCTGGTCTAGTGGGAGGTGTCCCTGGCCATGGCACGGGGCTGGAACTCAACAATCCCTTCCAACCCAAACCATTCTATGAGTCTATGATTCTATGAATCGTTATATTTGAATGCCTCTGTGGCTCTCTCTGAGGCTTGCTTACCTTCTTGCCTGGCTTCAGGTGCGTGATGTGATGATGGCTATAACCAGTATTCCCCTCAGAAATAAAAAAGTTTCAGACACCAAGGTCTCAGTCAATGCATTCACTTCTCAGAGTTATGTGGACTCTCTAGAGGCACTTTTCAGTACAAGTAAACAACACAGGACTCTCGACTCATTAATACAGTACAAAGATAAACAGGAGAACAATTTTCTAGTTTAGATGTAAACACGTGTCACAATTTTGTTCTGCTTTCAAAGAAGTTCTACAGATCATTTTTTATGGTTTTCAAAAATCAAAGGATGTTTTGGATCAGATGACATTAATTTAAATCACTAAAATCGGGAGCTTAGACACTGTGTCTAGCTTACTTACATGCAAACTAGAATAGTTTTAATACTTCACAACTCAGTATCCCTACACATATTCTGGAACAGAAAAGTCTCAATCTTAGGTCCTTTAAAATCAAATCAATAAAGTTTATGAGGGAGTTAAAAGTGAACTGATTTAAAAATATATCACTAGACAAACAAATATTGCCCTGTAGGAACTGCACAATGAAGCTGAATAATATGTGCCTAAAATTTTGACCTGTACTAGTGTGGGTTTTGAAGACAGAAAAAAACAGGGAATACCAATATTGCTACAACTTAAAATAGGAGTATGATTTTTTGATGACAGCTCACAGTTCCATATTCCAGATTTAAACCTAGTTCAGGTATGAAATATAAAAGCATTGCAACTATTCTCTCTCTCAACAGCTGCTGATTCATGTAAAATACAAAGCACCACAAACCGCCATGTTGCCAGCATTTTCCGCACATTCTCTTATAGCAGGAACAGAAGACTGCTTTAGCAAGAAAAATTCCTACTCTTTGAAGAAATTTGCAGATTTGAGTTTCTTTTATCTAAAAGCTATAAACATACCATGTCTCTGACTAGCCAAATTACCTCATATAAAAACATTAAAAAAAAAGGATGGGTTGGGGTTTTTATTAAACTAGCATGCCTAATCAGATTCAGGTTACTAAATTTCAAGGCAAGAATATGTTCATTTATTCTTTCTTGCACCCTCAACAAAGTTCTAGACTTCCACTTTTACATCATGGATTTGAATTTTTTAAAAGAACGAAAATTAATTTTATATGATATGGCACCAAAAAGGGTCCAAGATCCCTTTACAAATGCAATGGGCTGCCTTGAAAAGTACAGAAGTCAACAGAAACATTTATGGAGGCCTTCCAGACCTATAAACTATCCACAGAGCACGGAGAGCTTTTCTTCTAAGAGTGCCCAAATGAGTTATAAAAAAATACTTCGCTTTTATGTTCTCATGGCCCATTAAGTGTTTTTTAAGGCAGTGTTCTTTTGAATTAATAAGTTTTGAGTGTACCAAAGTACAATAAGCTGCGGTTTTCATCAAAAAGAAAGCTTATTATTCAAATATGTCTATTTTCATCATTGGTTCACTAAACAGTATTAACCTCAGTCTTATGAATGTGGATTAGGATTCTGTGATTTATTTACTTTGAGGGTGGCAGAGCCCTGGAAGAGGCTGCCCAGGGGGGTGGTGGAGTCTCCTTCTCTGGCGACATTCAAAGCCTGCCTGGACAAGTTCCTGTGCGACCTGCTCTAGGTGGACCTGGTCTGGCAGGGGGTTGGGCTGGATGATCTCCAGAGGTCCCTTCCAACCCCATGTGATTCTGTGATTCTGTGTGATTCTGTCATTTGGGCAAATAGACCTTTCAGGTTCTGGATGCCGTGTTAGACACAATTTATCCATGTAGGCATTCCTATTAGAGTCTTGTCATTTAATACAGTGTTTGTGAATCTTTCCTCCTTTCTGCTCCAGTTTTTTTATCGCAGATTCTGAAAATGACTGTATTGTTTTAATTCAGTGTTTATGTAGCAGTGTTCTCAGCAAGAGACTACAAATGCGAACTCCATTTCAGGAATAAACATTGCAGAAGGCCATGCAGAGGAAATCATTTCAATACAGATCTACTTTTTTTGAGAAAACCATTGCATTTCTAAGTCTTTACTGTTGGAAGATGATGGCGAGCTGCTCCTGGTTTGCAGATCCTGCAGCACTGAGAAATTTTTGAAGTCCGAAACAGCAGTAAATGTTTCTTTGTACAAAGGCATTATTTTACCAATATGAGAGGTTGATACTTTGGCTGAATTCAGAACTGAATATGAGCTTTAATGGCCAAAATATTCTTCCTCACGTACAGGCAAGATGCCTGCGATTATCTGGGAGACCTTCTTGTAGCAGTGGCTAAAAGGTGTTATAATAGTGGCTAAAATATTATGACATGAGACTGGTAAGAGAGCTTAAACTTTAAAAAGATTTATTTGAGAAAGCACAGAAGAAGTAAGTATTATCATTTCTTATACATGCTGAACAGAAGGAAAGAGTTTTAGTTAGAACATTGCTCAGAATAGCACTTTATGCTGTAACGTTTGTGCCAGAACTGGGATGTGCAACCAGCACTCTCAAAGTCTCCTTTTGACATTTAAACCTCAAGGATAACCTTTTTTTTCACCCTATAATATGCTAAGAGGATTTTATTTACTGGAAGCAAAATCTTAGACTCCTGTTAAGGCCTGGGGCAGCCAGTGTGGTTTCACATCACAGCAAGGGAGAACGACAGGATTTCTACAGCTGTACAAAAAGGTACACACATTTTCCTGTGTATCCCAGAAACACAGTACAGCAAGAATCCTCATGGTGTTGCACCTCAGTTATAGCAGAGGTGAACTGCAAAGGAACCAGAAGCACAATTTTTGGCTTGGTCTTGGTTTTCAGTTGACCACAGCCAGCAAGTAAGCATACACCACTGCCCTGCTTACTGCCAACCCACCCCTGTCCCCTGCTTTCCTCCCAGCAGGATGGGGGAGAGAACTGGAAGAGCAAAATCGAGAAAAGAAATGTGAGTCAAGATAAAGGAAAGAGGAAAAAAACAAGTAATACAAAGGTATCACTCACCACCTCCCACAAGCAGACCAATAGTCAGCCAACCCCAAAGAAATGGCTGTTTTAAAAAGATCACCCCCGAGTTTTATTTCTCTAAAGATGCAAGAAGCAGATCAAACCACCACTAACAAGCTATGACACCTTCCTTGGTTCAAAAAAAATTTTTTTTTCTTCTTTTATTTTTTCTTATTATCATCTGCCTCTCTAATTCTTCTCCAAAGGGACTTATATTAACAAAATAAAATCTGACCTTATGAATTTCTTATACAGTTTTACAGGTCATGAGGTTTGAGCTGTTCAGATAACGTCAACAGCTGTTCCTGATGTTTACCCAGACTGAACTGACCCCGAACTGAATGCTTGTCACTAAGAAATAAAAATTTTCAATGAGTTTATTATTAATTTTTTGAAGTTGTTATTATTATTATTATTTGTTTTCATACATACAAATGAGAATACGTTACAATGTAATAACTCGGGATGCACAGGAGAGGTCAGTTTCTGTTCTAATAACTACTGTCATGCAAAATATTTCATTCCAGGTCCTTTTTAAGTGCAGGAAATGTTGTAGCTGAGAGAGAGAACTTGACTTTTGCCATGGAGGGCTACTTATCCTTGTTAGCTTAGCCACTGACAGAGAAGGCCTGCTCTGAGCATATTTACAGGGATCATAATAAATTAAATAACCTTTCTTGAGCATGAAAAATATGTCTTGTGCTTAGTGTTCTAGATCACTGGCAACTAACTGAGAGTTTGAACAAGTCACTTTTTCATTGTTCATTTTCTAAAAGGCGGTAAAAAACTCTCACTTCCATTAAAATCAGATATAGCTGAATGTCTTGACAGATGTCTACCTCGGGCATGTACGTTTTTATGTTCCTATGCAAATGTTGTTGTTTCCCAAAGCAGTTAGGCATATTAGAATTTTCTTGGTCTAAAACTCATAAATGTAACAATTTCACTTTCAGGAAGTAGACAACCACTGGCTTTAAGTCTTAATAATGGCAGCTGTCTGTATACATTGGATTTTAAGATACAAAATTATTATTTTATACTTACTATCCAAAAACTAAGGCACCAAAAATTATTATTTTCATAGCTTTAACTTGCAGTTTTCTCTAGGTCTCCTTTGTGTCTCTCAAAACTATGATGCAAGAAGATATTGCCAGGGAGCAGCAACGGTGGCTGTTCTGCAAAGCCATGATGCTGGGAGCCGAGGGTGACAGCAGGAGGGACCGGGGCAATGCCCTGCCAGGTAAGGGGTGCAATCCCAGCATATACGTGGAACGAAGGCCAGAGCAGATCTGGGGATGGTCACCAGGCTCAGCCAACAGCTCAGCTCTTAGTGGACAAGTGTGCGGTGATGGAGCAAATCCAAGACCAGGTACAAGGTGATGATTACACTCAATGACCCAAAAGGTCCTTTCCAACCTAGAAGATTCTATGAGTCTATGATTCTATGATGCAGGTAGAGCCCTGACAGCTGTGCAGGTAGGGTGAACCTGAGACAGCACAGAACTGGTGAAGGCTTCTCATCTGTTTAGGCAAAATTCAGATTCACTACAGTGCTAGAGTAGGTTCAGGTGGGAGAAGATGGATGAGTGAAAGTCCAAGAAAGTCCAAGATGTAGCTCGCAAGAGCGAGCAGTATGTCTTCAGTTTTTTCACTCTCTTCAGCTATTCTACTATATTGTGTGGGCTGGGCTGTTTGCTTTCAACCTGCATTCAAATATGCAAGTCCGAACAAATCAAGACTTTGTGCATTAAAAGATGAGCGGTGCCTGGTTATGGTGCACTCTTTAGCAAAGCCATTTCTACTCAAATATTACTTTGAATGATAAACACATGAGGGATTCGTGAAGGAACAATCACAAAAAATAAATTAATGTTTCTTAATGAAGATGTTATTCAGATACAGCTCTGTGAGAAATATTCTATCCTTTGTTGCTTAAATATAAATTGTAGCTCCAAAAGAGATAATTTCAGTGGATTTTGAGGTTGTTTGTTTTCTTTTACATTTATAAATATTAAGGTACTACTTTCTAAACAAGACATTGCAGTATCAAATAAAATGCCAACTATATTTGTTTTAATCCTTCATTTTTGATATCCTCTTAATTTTTTCTAATCCACTGACAAAGAATAACATTACTGCCTCTTCAAATGCACAAAGAGTTTAAAGCTGTTGCCTGGACCACAGGTGGCAGTACATGTTTAAGTATGAATGTATCGGAGCAGCTTGTGTCAGTAAAGAAACTTGATCCTTGCTTGTTCTCGTTCAGCTAATCAAGATCAAATATTACATTTCTTAGACTGTGTGAAGACAGAACTGAGCTTAAGAGGTTGCAGTATGGGTAGTAAAGCTATATTAGAGAACATGAGAATGAGACATGTTTATGTCCTAAAGGAACTGTGATTGCAATATGCTGTAGAAAAGGAAAAGGCTCTGTATATTGTCTGTTCTGAGTTCAGATTGCTGGTTTTAGGCAGATGAATTAGCTTATCAGAGCTAGACATGGATGGATTTATTAGTGGCCCCATTTCCACCCAGGCCTGTATGAGCTCCAGCATTTTTCTAATCTACTTTGGATTTGTTTGCTTTTACTGAAAGTAGACAGTGAGTATTGACAGCTTTTCATATAAATACCAGAAGCTGACTCAAACTTTCAAGAGACTATTATTCTGGTTAAAAGTATGCTGGAAAAACACTAGGAAGTTATTTACATCCAGTAAAAAAATACTATTTTTGCCACCTGCAATAATTATGCAATAATTAAATAGTATGCCTGCAATAGTTAAATATTTTCACTTCTGTAGCACCCTTTACTACAGCTCAGATAAATATTGGGGTATGAAGTGGCTCATAGTGAAAGGCTCATAGTGAAACCACACAGTAGAAAAAAGCAGTAAGAGAGCAGCTGGATCCACACACACTGTGGCTCATGTTAGACTCAGGGACAACTAGAAGAACTATTAGGCTTTATTTTACATTTGAGGCACAACCTTTGTTAGCGAAGCAGCATCGAGGCATTCAGGGGTAGTGATCCAAGGCTTCCTTCTCCCTCCTAATCTTCCTAAATTACCAAAGAGCAGTATAGGAGAGAGAGTGTTTGAAAAATTATGTAGCTGCTAGACTGTTATCTTAAATTATTGTAGATATTATTCACTATTTCTTTTTATAGTGTTAGGAAAAAAAAAAAAAAGGTTATGATTACACACATGAAAATAGCTGTAGTAGAATTTCTTGTCTCTAGACAGAAATGACCTTGAACTCAGTTTCTGCAAAATACATAAGGAACATTTTATTGCTAAAAGGCTGTGTCTTTTGAGTTAGTTTTTCAATGTAAAGTGAGTACTAACTCACAGAATTGTTCTAAAATTGCAGTCATGTCACTATTTTGAGACTGACTAGATTACTAGCCAACTGTATTTATGGAGAGTTTATAGTAAAGAGGTTTTGTACCATTGCTACCTCACATGTGAAAGAACTTCACCCCTCCCCAACCTACCCCGATATTATATGATCCATGGACATTTATACAGAAAAGTATGTTCCTCCTCTGCCTTTATTTTACAAGGTTAATGTTAAATGAGCAAGGCCCTGAGTGAACAACTCTCCAAGGACCATATTCAGAGTGTCTTCTAAGCATTCTCTCAATTAATTCCTCTTTCCCAAATATATACATATATTACATGCATATATAATATATATTTAAAGGTTGAATACAGTATTACATTAAAACCCCTATCAATGCTCTTTACAATGTAATTATTAACTTCTTTCCTTTGGTTGAAATATTTTACCGGAAAATACCTGATAAATCCTAGGGTTACATTTACCATCTCCGTGATGCCTGACATCCAGCCACCAATTAACTGGTGTTCTCACGTTTTTTTTCTGGCTCTTTCATTTCTAGTTCACCATCTCAGAACATTACTTCAGCTCTGTCTCCAAGTGCTGGACTTCCCATGCAATATCATTACGCTTTAATCCTTTTTCTCTGTAGTATCATCGAGTCACCTCAAAGTTAACTAGTTTTTTTTGCAGTGACAGTGCTCCTCTGGTTTTTAATCTTATCATATTTCATTAGTACTCCTGGCCTTTGTTCGAACACCATTAATGGGAATGTGGTAAAATCCAGCACTTAAAAAAAGGATGTCTCTAGATAGAAAGTAAAGATCTGGTGGTGTAGGTGGGATGATGAGATGTTGTAGATGCTTGACACACCAAATACAAGAGTGGTGTGAACTTGTACGTAGCCACACGGCTTCAGAAGAGACTTTGCATGAGTTTTGTTTCAGTGAATAAAATGAATAGTTCACTGCAGGCATTACCTTGGAAGGTTGTGATAAACAATACTTTCTCATGATGAATTTTTCACATTAATTTGCTATGTTGAAATATGGAGGAGAACATATGTTCTTCTCCATGTTTCTACTGTTCCATAGAGTTTTTTGAGTTCAGGACAGGAGATCAACTTGCAGGTTATTTCTATTGTCGTATTACACAAACTTTAACTGATGCTCTACCTGAGTTAGATTGGGGAAAAAAATGCACTTGTCTTCTAGGGGAGAAAATAACCCAACAAACCAACATATGGTTGGCACGATGAGTCCTAAAAACACTACTATACTTCTATATCTAGAAATGGAGGAAATACTTTTAACCTTCTATTATTATTTTAGCATTAAAAGGGGAATTTTCTGACATTACTTTTTTGGGGGGAGGTGTTTCAGAGAGAAAATAAATAGTCATTTGAAAAGCCTTATCCTGAGGTTCTGTGTTTCAAAGACAGTTATTTAAGGCACTACCAATTTTTGCTGGAATGTGAGCTTCCCATGTAGTGCTTAGGGGTCAAATGTATTAGTTGGATATATAAACCACAAAATAGCACATAGTAGACCCCTGTTGCCTCTTATTTTAGCTCTACTGTAACTGTTTCTCAAATGCGGTGTACAATTTTGCTATCAATCATTTAAAGAGGAAATTGATAAGTCTCATTCAGAAAAGAGGTCAGTCAAGTAGGCAGACTCCATTTAGCTTTTCAGTGAGAAGTTTTGGTCCCCCTACTGATAAACCAATCTAAAAATGAAAGTGTTGATATCATTCAGTGACCCAACGGATGTAAATTATGACCCTAAATTCTACCATCACCTCAGCCACTTCCAAGACTGACAGTTTTTTATCACCAGGAGCTCCACAACTGCCAACTTGTGTGCTTTTTTCTAAAAAAAAAAAAACAAAAAAAAAAACAGCAAACAATGGACACCTTTCTTTTTCAGATAAATTTAGGATAGTGCTCTTGTCTAGCTTCAGATCATGCTTCTGTACATGTTTTTAATAGATACTCCTTATTTATAAGCTATGCATGCTATAATCAGAATTGTCAACAGATACAGACAGGAAATGGTAAATTTGCGTTAACTTATCAGACCAAAAACTTTAAGAAATAGACTGAGCTTTCGGCCCCCCTTTTTCCTGATTTAAACTCCCCTAGAAATTTATCACACCAGTCAGTGCATTTGGGGCTTCTAAAGGAGGTGAGGTCCTGAGCAGCTCAAGGATGTGGCAGGACAGATACAAACTGCTTCACCTTCCACTATATAGAATGATTCACCATTGTTTCTTCCATTGTGAAGCACTTTACATATTAAAGGTGTCTTCCTGGAGCAAATTCTTGATTTAATCTTATACAAACCAGTGCTTGGCTCAATAAACTCCCACATTACTTTAGCCTCAGGCTATGGCAATGTCACCTCAGCACCCAGATGGAGAGGTGGGGTTTGTTTTGTAGGTTTTTTTTGAGGGTTTTTGTGGGTTTTTTGGTGGCTGGGGTTTTGTTGTTGTTGTTGTTTCTGAAGCAATCCTAGAGGGAGAACACAGCAGGCTTTTCAGTGTGTTGTACAAGGGAAAAAATGAGGCTAAATGCTACACTGTTATGTGTAGCATATAATAAAGTCATATATATATATAATATACATAATATATATTATATGTATATATAATAAAGTATTAACAATTTCTATTATGTATACTTAAATAGTGTAATTAAAAAAAATAGTAGGAGTTTTTTGGCAATGGGGAAAGTTTAAAAATATTTGAACCTAACCAGTCCTACTGTTTCATCTGCAAGTAGTTGCGCGCAAGTTAAAGTGGTTTTGACCACTGCCTTCCATTTTCCTAATTTTCTCAACAGACTATAACTTCTGACACTGTCAGTATGTGAAACTCCTATATACACATGATAGAGATTCAATTATGACATAAAGGCACTTTTGCAGCATTGTATTATCTCTTCTTTTGAACACTATTCATACATGAATTATTTTTTGCTATTTCAGTGTTTTCCTATGAATTAAGGAAACATTCCACATCTCTACAAATCACAGAACTTTCATAGATTTTACTCATTTAACATTCCATGACTTTTTCAAAATCTGTCATTAAGCTAACATAAAAAATGTAAGTTAAATTTATCAATAGAAAAGATCCAATAATATTTCCATGGTGAAACTTTTGATATTGCATTTTGCCTGGGAAAAGAATAGTGTAGTCTGGCAATTCAAAAATGTATCTTTAGAGGTTGACATAACACTAGTGAGTGTAGTTTACAGGATTGGGATTTTAGAACTTCATTAGTGGTGTACCCTACTTCAGATGGTATGGGGAAGCCATCAGAACGGTGATGAGCATTTTAAAGGACTTAGTTGCTCTATATGTAAGAAACTTGTTTCAAGGGGCTCACTTGCATTTAGGTTTTATTCGTATTGTCTCTTCATTAAAGTGAAAAATTTGGATGAACTTAAGTTTATGGTCTGGAGTTGTTGTTGCTATTATTACTATATTTCTGTTGACCCTTGTGAATACAGGAGGACTGAGAAGCCGTTATAACTAAACAGATCTATAATCTATTTATACTTTATAAAGAAATATCAACATTCCTTTTTTTAAAAAAAAATGACCTTATTACCTATTTTATGTTATTCTTGTTTTGATTCTCAGCTTCAGAGCATGAGAGATTTTATGGCATTCAAAATGGTGCTGCTTTTGAAAATGCAAATTCAGGCAACTGCTCTCTCCTTTAGCTCTTCTTTCCTGGGCTGGAAGTTGATGCTGAGTAACTGCTTGATGAAGGAGAAACTATCTCAGCCCCCCACTTTATTACTGACACAGTGAATTGCTAGCTGCAGAGCAGTAGCAGGGAAATGCAAGTGATGGCACAATTCTCTAACCGCAGGCTGATGAAGCTGCTTAACTTCAAATTGCAAAAAGTAAGTCTGATATCCCAAAAACTACTTTTCATCAATTTTGAGATCAAGTCTCCTGTAAACAGCAGGTCTCAGTGAGTATTTAGGAAGCCAGCAGTGGATAGGGTCAGTGGATAGTGTGACAGTGAGGTGTGGGTTACTCTAACAAAGACACAGGACTGACTGATGGAGAAGGAAAATGCAATCTGTCATCAGCACCTTAACATCAGGTAACACAGAAATACTGCTGTCTACTGGTGAATTTGTGAAACTGTGATTTCAGAATGCTTCTAAAACATAACTCTAAATGAGAAAGAAAAAAAAAAAAGCTTGTGCTTTCCCAAATCTTCATGTACCTGCTACTGCCTCTGAGCAGAAAGTAACGGAGACGCATCGTTTCTGAAATTCATACCTCGCTTTCAGGGAAGAAGGAGTTCGGCCCCTGATAAACACCGCCATTGTGGGTATCCCTTAACAGGGAAAACTTTGCAGCTCAGTTTGTGCATTTTCACTGCCTTTTAATGATAATCAATGTCAGTCGCCAGCTCATTACAAACCTTTTTTATGGATCATCAGAAACGCAGTAACCGAGGGGATGGCCTTTCTTAGTCCACTGCAAACCTGTTGTACCTGCTATTCACTTTAAGGTACAAAATGTAGACTAGAAACTAGCAGACCAAAACAATGACTACACCACACTCTAATTATTTTTGCTTGAAAAATCTTATTTTCTCTAAAAATCCCTAATGATCCTTAGCAAAGAACAATTTAGCAATGAGAGTTGCATGTAAAGGACCATCCATTTAGATTTATGGGTTTTTTGCTTTAAAGAACAAACCTAAAATTAAAGAACATTGCCCTGTCCTTAAAAATCATACCATCTTCAAAAATTACAGCATGACGATTGGACATCTTTACTGAGCCCTTCATTTTTATAATTATTGTGAGGAGTTTTCTGCTTCATAAATTTTGCTTAGGTTAGTGTCTATTTGTTGTGGGGTTTTGTTGCATTTTCTTGTTTGTTTTTATCTAGACAAAAGGTGAGGTCAACTCTTTGGACTGTATCTCTGAGCAGTGAAGAAAGTACAGGTGAAGTCGGAAAAAGAAATGAAGGTGCCTACGTGAGCAGTCTAAGTGGCCGACCCCACACTGTAAATCCAGGCAGTTCTGTGATTTATTCCAGTTTACACAGTCTAAACCAATTCACCATGGAGTTGCCCAGCAGCAGAGTGCTCAGTCATGGTTACAAATACCTGCCCCAGCCTTAGGTATTTTGGGGAGATTTAAATGTTGGTTGTTTAGGACTGTTCTGCTGGTTCACTAACATATGAGGAACTCAAGTGCACTGTGGGAAATTCCCAAGCTGGGAGACGTAACATTGTTAATGTTTCTTTTCCATTTTTTTTTCTGGTGCAAGAGCATATCTGTGTCTCATAAGATTTAGTATTTGCTTACTTATCACAGCAGAAGTCTGGGATTTAGGAAGCCTGGGTTCTGAGGAAGAAAATATTCTTATTATGACAAGTTATTATATTCTTATTATATGACAAGTCTGTGAAACAAGGAGTTTGCCGTTCATTATTACTGCAGAATGCTTATTTCACCATGAACAGGATAACACAGGCCACTCACTCAAATAGATCAATTGGCAGAGCTGTTGCCTCCTTACTGTTGCTCTCGTTTCGAAAAAATTCCCCCTTGTTACAAAGATTCTGAAGCAAGAAGAAGCTGTGTTAATAACTGAAGAACATAAAACAAACAAGTAAAAATAATGGTTTATAATAATATAATTTCCTGATTTCCTCCCCAAATGCCCACTCCCCTCCCGCTTTGTATTTTCTCCTCCTCTCAAGGCAGGTGGAAAATGAAGTCAGGTACTATTAAGCAATGGACATGCTGAATCTCACTGTCAAAGGGATCAAAATTCAGCCTCTGATTTAAATGTGTCATTGCAGCCACCAATATTTTTTGCTCATTTTACAGCGTAAATTCATCCTTCTGATTACTTAGCATAGGTCCCTCTCGTGAGCCAGAGCTATATGTTTCTTTTTTAAGAAATAAATACCTGCGCATCAATTGAGGACCATCAGTGGTGGGGTTTTGATTTGGTTTTAGATTTTGTTTGGATTCTTTTTTAGTGGAGGAGGGGTGTTGGGTTTTCTGTTGTTGTTTTTGTTTTGTGTTTGTTTTGCTTTTTTTTTTTTAAGAAATACTCTTAAAACTTCGGTGAGAAATAAAATTTAGTATACTAAATATATGAGTATACTCATATATTGAGTATAGATGTTTATGACAGGAAAATGTTGCTTAACGCTCACTAGTTTTGGCAGAAGTTAAATGACAAGACTCCATGCAATTTCTTCATACTTTTTCATCTGTATCATGAGGAGGAATTCAATCTGTATCTTTTAATCACAGCATTTTGCAGGTTTTCCATTCTCTAGCTATCTCTAAACAGTAGTTATGTCCTATAATGCCCTGTAGATTAATAACGGAGACTTTATATGGTATCATAAACCAGAATTCAAGAAATAACGAAGAGCAGTTCAAAATCTAGAACGCAGATGTAAGGGCAACATGAAATAAGGAGCACTTATTAGTTGTAGATTTATAAAATTAAATCATATTCCGTGTGATAGTAGTGACTTTTCAAAGCCCATTGCTCAAACTACCAGATAAAGTGAAAATCTATAAAACCTCTGTAGAATTGCTCTGTTTTTAAATGGTACTTTTCAAGGGGACTCTCCCAATTCTTCAAACCTCATAATGATTTTCTTCACAGTCCTCAGCAAATGAGTCTGTTGTTTTGATAAGTAATCAATTGTTCTCCCATCTACTGTACAAACAGAAAAAATATAGTTTGATTACTGGGAAAGTGTTGAGTTTTTGTTGTTTTGGGTTTATTTTTAATTTTTGTTTTCTTTTTAGACTTTTTAAAAAACACGATAACAGGATTCCCTTAAGCTTATGAATTCATGGAATTCTTTTTCACAACACCTTGCATAAAAATATCTAGTAGTTTGTCAGTTAGTACTCTTTGAACTATTTAATGTTGTTTGGCTTTCAGTAGCACTTTTATAGATGTGTAAAACTTTGTCTGAGCTATAAGAATGTGCTGTTAGATAGATCAACTGACTCAGTCATGTCAAATAAAATATCTTTGGTTGTACCCATCTGTGAGTCAGCAATATCTTGAACACTACACACAGATCTCTGTGAACTTGATGAATGTTTTCTGCTGTGGTGTATGTCAATTATTGGTATTGTTCATACAATGTATTCATATTGACAAATTCGGCATGAAAATTCAGATGAACTCTTGGAAAATTGAAGTTTTAGAGATGACAGAAGAAAGAGTGAAATTAATAAAGTAAAGAGTCAAATGCAGTATGCTGAGCTTCATGCAATCCATGTAAGTACTTGAACTTCCTTTAAATAAGTAAATATATCTAGATATACATATATATAATATCTTTTTTCAGAATTATAACATTCTTCTCTATGTTTTACCACCCACACTTCTAACATCATTGGACATTTATGTGCTTCTTAAACATGTTCTTTTTTTTCTCTGGTGACTGCAGTCATGTCCTCTGTCTTTGGGCAGAACTGCAAAGCAAAGCTGTGTGGGCCTCTGGCATTATGGAACCGAGGAAGACGCTACAGCCCAAGGGTGGCGGTATTGGCTATTTCAGATTCGATGTACCTCCTAAGATATCTCTATATTGCTTCCATTTCAGTTATTGGGTCTGTGGTACTCATGGGTTAACCAAAACAAATGGAGAAAGACAACAATGAATTCAGGAAACAAGAAAATAGTGCCAGTTCTACAAGATGTTAATGTACCTTCTTCATTCTTTATTTTTAATTGTACCATTTATGGGGCCTGATATTCCCACCTGGCAACTACTTGACATAAATCAAAAGAATTTTAATTACTCCAAAAAAGATGGTAGATTAGAGCTACCTTTTCTTTAATTGCATGTCTGTTCATTTAGAATATAATGCAAATTATTATTTTTTAGTTACTAAACTTTCAACTGGTTTTAGAGGAAGACAACCAGAAAACTAGAAAACAATATTTGTTTTACAGGTATATAACCTACACAGTCTTTGTGAGCAATCCTTTAACTTAATTTTGAAGTTTTTACTACATTTATGTTAGTTAAAATGCATTTGCTGTTTCACTATAATTAATTTTTGCTTCTTCAGATGCCACTTGAACTGGAACTTCTGGCTTCAGTGGAACAAATTGCAAAACTTAGGAGAAGACCTGATGCTTCCCTCCCATTCAGGTACTTCCACATGCTACAATACTGTAATTGGAGAGCAGAACTGTCCCTTATACTTACAAACTAGAAAATGTGCTAAGACAGCAGGTTAAAACAAAATTAAAAGGTATAGATATGAACTTTTGTGTGATTAACATTAAAATGTGCCTATACTCTTCAAACAGATGTAAACATATAAAGAACTCCCACCCACTTCCCCCATCTTCTTTCCATCAAAAGCTTCATCGTGCATAGTATGTTAAATACTGCAAAAGAAAATTATTTTTAAGCTTCATAGCAATGACTCTGACCACAGAAAGCTTGTAATGCTCTGTATCTGCTCTGGTATGCATTACCATCTGCTGTCCAGCAGGAGAACTACAACATGTGTGTGTGTGAGTGTGTATATATACATGCAATATCTACATACGCATATACATATGTACATGTAACTGTTCTGTACATTTTTTATGCATTGCCATCTGGTGTCTGACGCTAAAATTATATCAGAGTGAGTGAGATTTAGAATCCTCTGGAGGGAACTCGCAGTGGCAGGATCCTGAAATGTTCAGTGTATTTCAGTAAATGTTCAATGTATCACTACAAATTATTTAAAAAACACAAAAGTGTATCAGAAGCTTTTGGTAAACCTAATACTTTGTTAATGAAATATAGTGAACATTGACCCAGAACTGTAAAGAATGAAACAAAATATTGTGAAGGTATTGAACCAGGACTTAAGAGTTTTGGGGTTTGGTTTCTTAACATAGTTTTTTTCGCTCCTTCTTCTATACTAGAGTCAGTAGCTGTGACTTCCATACAGATGGTATTTAGGAATGCAATTAGTAATTTTCCATTTAATATTCTAGTTCTGAAAGTATTTATATGTATTTGTGATGGGGCTAACTCCTAGGTTCTAATGGTTTAAATTCATCATGAATATGACTAATGAAACTCAGGAACTTGTATTTCATAGTTATAGATATCTATCAGTTCATGTGAAGGAGTTTTTCTATTGACTTCTGAGTTACGTATGAGAAGCTTTATCTATCTGTTGGTACCTGAGACTGAAAAAAAAAGAAAGTACTCTTTTTCTCAGGGAAAAATTAGTCATGCAACTGTTCAACGGTGTACTACTCAATTGGGTCAAAAACTTGTCACCAGAATTACTAGTTGGGAACAAAACTGAAAGGAGAAACAAATTGGATGGACCATTGTTCTGGCAGATGTCTGCAAACATAAAAATCTGCAAGGGGAAAAAAACCACCATAAGTCAGTATCAACACTAGCATGGAAGTCCATAGTTCATGTGGAATAATGTAGAAATCCAGGCTGGTTTTGAGAGTGAAGGTGGTTGAGTCCGTCCTCAAAAGCTGGATTTACAAGTAAATACCATTGGCAGTTCATATTGTAGTCACAGTAACTTGAAATTAATTCATCTTGATTAATGTTGTTATGATGAATATCAAAGACATTAATAATGATTAACCTATTTATTGCAGCATCTTGCTGACTGGGATAATATTTTGTAAAACTGGCACTAGCATTGTGCATCTGTCTTTGCTATTTATGTAGATCTAGATGCAGAATAATTTATATGACTGCTATGGCTCTAAAAATGTAGGCTTCATGAGCTTGGCTGTTTCCATGCCTGATTACAAATTCACTGGCACATGCCAACAGGCTTAGTGAATGCCAGATGAGTTTCTGTTCCTTCATTTGGTAAGCTTGTGTTATTACATATCAATATATTTTCATTCCTGAATATAGACTAACTACTTAAAAGTAATGAATTTAACTTCTGTCCTTTAGGTGTCTTTTCCAGGAGTCATATTAAAAAAAAAAAACAAAACATTACACACAAATCAAGAATTCTCTTTATTCATATTGCTCACCATCGGATTCTGAAAGATACTTTAAGCTCTTTGAAGTTATCTAAGCCACTCAATAGGACTATTATATCTAAAGCTAGACAGAGATATAACTCTGCAAGACCAACATCTGAAACTCAAATGTGCATGTTGTCTTGCATAAGAGTGGAATAAATATCTACTCTAAATGATAGTGAAAATTTAACTGCTTTCCAAATGCTCCACTTAGATGAGAAGAGAGTGTGCTTTTTCAATTGTAGTAATACCTAGAAAACAGCTGACTTTCTGCATTCTCAGAGATTGTACAAACATTAAGGACTTAAACTCTGTCAACGCTTTTCTAACAGAAATTAGTCAGATACATTATTTTTCCAAAATAAGTAAATGTAAAGAACATAGTATTTACCTCTCTGTTCTTTTAAAAGAAATTTTATAAGATTTTGACATAGAAACAAAGCTTATTCATGAATGACAGAATAATTCAAGAAAAGCTAAGAAGAGGCTGATAACTGAGTAGTTGAAATCTAGTGATAGGATTGTATCTAGTTCTGTTGGGTATCAGGAAAAACATGACATGTATTGTGGCTTACCATTTCTATAATTAAATGTGATTTGGAGGCAAGAAAATAATGCAATATAGCAAAATAAATGCCTGCTCTTTTATATAGAGGAATAATTAGACATGTACTCTAGAGAATTCTGAAAGCTGGAGTGCTGGGGGGAGGGGGTTGTTTATTCGTTTGCTTTCTTGATACAGGATTCAAGATTTGCAAAATATATTGTTAAATTATAGGTTTTCTTGTTTTCTTCAGCTTTAACTCAGAAGCCTTATAATAATAGACACAGGCTTACAAGCATACTACAGCTAATGCATGTTCCTTTAAACAATTACACTATTTTTAAGTGGGAGGAGTTAATATTTACACGTGCAATTTTAAGGATATCTTCAGCTAGCTCCTAATGTTTTAAATCTACAGTATAATTTCTTCAGGAAAAACAAAATTTTGAAGGACAGTAAGAACGCTTTAGTGTCCCTAAGTGTATCCTTCCTGTATTAGGTGACTAATCCCTTGACACTCCTTCCAAAAACTATCCAACATAAGATATGAGAAAGTACAGAAGATACTGAAATTTGTTTCTCTTATGACACTATTATCCTACTGAATGAAGCATGGAGATAATCCATGTCTAAGACATATCTCAAAGCATTACTGTTCATGTAGTTCCTCTAGAGTTTAGCTAGCCTCACTGCTTTAGGGGAGGCTTTTTTAGATAATCTAGCAGTATATCATTATTAAATTCTTTTGACAATGGAACATTTTAATGATGTGAAAAGCAAGAATTCCCCGACCAATCTCAGAATCAGCAGCTCAGTATGCAGTGTATTTGTTCAACAGCACAAGCTTGAAGTGAAAAATAAGAAATACAAAGGTTCTTTTATTTCATTTCCTTCACCCATTAGATTGCCTTTTTGATAATTCTCAGTTTGAGGAGAGGGTTGTAACCCAGTCTTCCCATTTTGCTAATACTGCTCTGCATTGGGGCAGGGTAGGGGAAGCACCATGAGGAGAGGTTAGAGAGAGACAGTTCAGGGTTCTGTCCAGATCTCAATAAGACCTGACAACAAATGGCTTAATAAGATAACTCCTTAAATAAAACAGAGTAAGAAGAGGAATACAGACAGCGAGTAAATCTCGCATCTCTTCAGATGCTGAGCACATTTGTGCAGCATCAGCTAAAGCCTGGATGGATTTTGCCACAGATGCTGTCCATGGAGATAAGCTCTCCCTTGTGGTCACTCAAGCTGTTCTATAATTTCCTTACAAGAAAAGAGCAGTATTCCTAAAGGATGCTCTCGTGAGAACTTCTTGCTGTCCTTTTAAATAAAGGTAAGGCCACGCAGGTGGCGTAATCATTTGTACCAAGTGGGAGCTGCCTGCCAGCTCCTCTGTTTCAACAAGGTGGCTGAGGTTATTCTCCAGCCACAGAATTTATGCGGCACAAGGCAGGGCTGAATGCCAAGCTGTACATGCAGCGCAGCCCAGCACAGCCTTGTGCCTGCTCAGGTCAACTAGTATGTGGATCACATTATTTAGGGGATTAAAACTTTGTCAAAACTGTAAAAATAGTCAGAAAGGTGGAAATATGTGGTCTTTGGATAACTTTACAGTTGTGCATGTGTGCCATGTGTCCTGGTTTGAAGTAAAACAGAACCGATTTTTTGTTCGGTAATTTTACTTTTTAGTTAAGCCCCTTTTAACTCTCTAAAATTAGCATCATATTGTGCAGAAACTGTTCACTCTCAGAGTGCTAAGACCTATATTTATATTCCATATCAAGGACTGGTGTGTAGAGAGATTCTTGCTTATACTTATTGCTATAACACCCAAGGTCAGCTAATTTCGTTATTTGCCCCATTAGGCGATTGGAAGCGGAAAAGTGTAGAGGGGTCCCACCTGCCGGGAGGAGAAGACAGGAGAGGTGACCCCAAACTGACCACCAAGGTGTTCCATCCTATCTGCCCCATGCTCAGTATAAAAGCTGAGGGATCAAAGGGTCAGCTCTTCCTTCAATGGCCGACGTCCAAGTAGGACCCTGTCTGTTCATCTGCCTTTGATCCCAATCTTTTCCTGACTCCAGATCCGGAATCCAGTTCCCACCCATCACTGAATCCAGTCTGGGACTTCCCCAGTGTCTGCTGGTGATGTGATCATCAACCTGGGAGCTTGATACAGTTTTTTATATACTGTATCTATTTCATTATTTTCTTTTTATTTTATTATTAATATTTCATTAACGTAGTTTAGTTCCTTCTAAACTCATATATTTCTTTATCTCTCTTCCTCCTCTCTTTCAAGAGAGAGGTGGGGAAGAGAATCCACCATTCATCTTAGTGGTCAATCCAGCCCAAACCACAACACTATGAAAATCTGTAATGCTCACAGAACTCGATCTCATTCTAAACAAGCCTACAGTCTTGTAGAGAACTAGATGGATAATGAGACTGGAGAACCATTATATGGTTCTCCAATGAGAACTGGATAACTGAATGTGTTCTAGAGCACTTGGAGTCAGAGGAATAAAATAAACGCTTACCTTTCTGAGAGCAACTATTCCTACCTTCAACAGTCAAGTTGTAAAAGGTAGTAGAAAAGAGATCCACGTTCTCCGTATTATATTTGTGCCATTGGACTTTAATGCTTTATTAACAGGTTCTCCTAAAAATCTTTCCTAGTAAAAAAATCTTTCCTTTTAATTTTTTTCCTAGTTTGACTACACGCTCTTCTAGCAAGCTCTTAATCATAAAAATTTATAAGTCAAAAAGTCCCTTTTCTGAGATAGCTATAGCAGGGAGAGCACTGAGATGCAGGGCTTTTTTTCTGTTTGCATCATCTGGAGTTTTCTCTTTTTCAATCGCTGCTACTGGACAGAGATGGATACAATTGCTTACTTTCAGTCAGAATATGGGTATCTAATGAAAGCAGGCAATTAGAAAAAGCTTTTGCTGAGATATAAATAAAGATATGTGCTAGTTGTCTCATTTTATAAAATCCTTTAATTAACAGAGATGCAGCCTATGCAAAGCAGTGCACTTTATTTTCTGTTGACTTCCTGACCTTTTGATGAATCTGAATTGATCCCTGTTTGAAATGGTGTTTCTTTTAGAAAACAATATTGAATAAAAAATGCACAGAATCCACCATAACAGCAGCTAATTTACTTTTTGTTAAACAATGGGTGTTGGATCTAGTCTGTACTAATCTGCACTAATCTGCATTCAGTGATAACCACAGGAGAACAAAGGTAACCTTCTGGTTACTGGCTACTGGATCATAAAGCCTTCTCTTACTTTTTGTTTCCAAGTTTATGTTCTTTTTAGGTTGCTGCAGTAGCTCCTTGAGCTTCTTTTATTGTAAGGTTCTCTTCACATTATCAACATTCTCTCTGATTTATGGACACCGTTGTTACAGCAGTAGTCAACAAATGTCAAATGGGAGGTTATATGTACTCCTTAATCTTACTCAGCGTTCTCCTTTTTGCTCATCCAAGGATAACATTTTTTTTTATTTTGGGCACAGCACAGCACTGAGAGTTCATTCATCATTATCCACGAGTGTAAATTTCACCAGGATAGGTTTTGTGATTATGATATTATTTTTTTATTTCTGTTACTTGACCTTAAGTATGGATGTATCATAACAATTATTTATTTGTCTATTTTGTTATGTTTAGCTTTCCAAGAGATTTTGCAGAAAGAGAATGTTGCCTCCCAGAGTCTAATTTAGGATATGACCCTTGTTAATCCTCTCAATAAGCAAGAAGTGCTCTCCTGTATTTCTAAAGCATCATCCTATATACATACTCATTTGACTTCTTCAGCCAAACCTGACACCTGAAGCTACCATGACAACAGTGATGGAAGCCAGAGAATCTGATAACACATTTCTGACAATAACCCACTCATATTTTTAAAAATCTACCTAGCAGCTAGGATTAGGAATTAGCAGCTAGAATTAGGAACAGATTTGTAAGAATAAAATAGTTGGTGATAAAGACCTGGCACCCACAATGAAAACGTTTGGATGGAATTTACTTCAGATTTGTTTTAATGATTTGCAATAAATGAAGCTGACATTGTAGAGGCACCTTGTGACTCTGATAAAGGCATGCTATTTAAGAAAAAAAAGAAATATTTCCTACACTTTTCTACTTCCTTAGTAACTCTCAGATAATTACAACCATTAAAGATTTAACACTGTAAAAATGTACATCTTTCCAAGACCTTTAAATAACATAAAAGGGAATCACTGTATTCTTATAAATAGAGTATTCCAAAGCTTCTTTTTGCATCTTTAGGTGTGTAAGTGGACAGCTAAATTACTTTTTTTTTCCATATTTCTAAATGTTTTGATTAATTTTGTTGGTAAGGTCTTGATTTTTGCACCAAGATGACTAGTATAAGCTATTCCCCTTTTGCCATCTTTTAGGTCTCTCATTAATCATAGAATCATAGAATCATAGAATAGTTAGAGTTGGAAGGGACCTTAAAGATCATCGAGTTCCAACCCTCCTGCCATGGGCAGGGACACCTCCACTAGAGCAGGTTGCTCAAAGGCCCATCCAGCCCGGCCTTAAACACTTCCAGGGATGGGGCAGCCACAACTTCCCTGGGCAACCTGTTCCAGTGCTTCACCACCTTCACAGTAAAGAATTTCTTCCTAATATCTAATCTAAATCTCCCCTCTTCCAATTGAAAACCATTACCCCTTGTCCTGTCACTACACTTCCTGACAAAGAGTCCCTCTCTGGCTCTCCTGTAGGCTCCCTTCAGATATTGGAAGGCTGCTATGAGGTCTCCCCGGAGCCTTCTTTGTATGGACACCTTCAGATATTGGAAGCTTTCTAGATTTTTCTATCCTATCTATTCCTTAAAACAATGCATACCCCTCAAATTGCAGAGGAAGGTGTAACTTTTTTAGACAGAATTTCACAAAATCAAAACACTTTCTTTATACATTTTACCATGTCAAATATTCATCTCCTTAATCTTACAGCTTCTTGTACACTGGTGAAGTGTGGATCTATTGAGAAGATAATAAGATTATCTTCTCCTTTTCCATCTTGACAGTCAGAATTTTATTGTAATTTATGATATATCCCAATTAGAAATGTAACTGAGGATCTTTAATGCATGGATTCCTAGCTATTGGCTTTGAACGCATCGGATTTTAGAGTGACATCTAAGATTCTGGGATTTAGAAAGTAACTGAACTATCCTTTCTTCTGGTTCTTACCGAGTGTACGTTATCTTTAATTATCTTGTCTGAATACTAAGAGCTCTTTGTTTGATTCTCATACGCTCTGGACTGAGCAACCGATCTATTGAGTTGCCAGTTGAATAATTTCAGCAGTATTCATTCCATTCAAGCAACTGAAATTCCAAAAACGTCTGTGGCTTCTGTAATGGAACATACTAATGGCTGGAATAGCCTTTTATAGGTTCCCCATCCTAACATCATCTTCACATCTGTTATGCTGCTGGCAATTACTGACTCTCAGGCAATCTCCATTTCTATTTGACCTTTTGAGTCTTTTCATTTTTCCTTCACAAGTACTAATGTTCCTCAAGCTACTCAGAGATTTCAAGGACTAGGGTTGATCAATAGAGTGATTGCTACAATCAATCTGTGCATTATCAGATTCAAGTCCTGTTGGTAACATTTGGGCCTCCCACTCTCCTTTAAACTAGAGCTGTACCTGTGGGAACCTTCAATCCTGAGTGAGTGTGGGTTTGAGCAAGGAGCAATCTTTCAGAACTGAATGAGGAGAATTTGGGACTTACCAGAGGTTTCATGTTGTTATAAGGAGGTGCTTTGTATGAGTAGGACAGACACTAGTATTTGCATGCACAGAAGTGGTAAGTGAGCATTTTTTCAATCTAATTCTCCAAACATTTAAAGATTGTTGGTTTTTTTTTTCCTCTATGCAATACATACACCAAGAAAGCACAATATGGTTTAAAAATAGAAATGTGGAAATACATTTATTCCTCATAAAAGTTAAATATGGCAATGCCCAAGGCGGTGTTTCCTTTGCAGCTTTTTTGATTTTCTCTGAGGGTACAAATTTTCTAACAACTCCAAGTTGCTTTTATCTTATCTTTCAAGTATTTAAAGGAAAACCTACATTTCCTGGCATGGGCTCTTTTATAGTCTAATATGGTGTATGGCTATTTCTTCCCTAAGCTTAATCTTTCCTTCAGAAATTCTTCTTCTGACATGCTAATTACTAGATACATCTAAACCAAAACGTGTTTCTAACTTCTCTGTGCATGGTACAGGTATACCACCTACTTACAGCTCTGGTACTGACGCTGTGGTTTCATATCTCATTTCTCCCACTTTTAAAAGATGTAAAAAACAGAAATGAATAACAATGTAAAACAGAGTGGGTGAACAGAGGAGGAGGGCAGCATTGTGCCACTCTAAGACACAGAAAAGCCCTTTGTACAGCATTCTTATTTACTGAATTTTCATCCTGGAAACTAAAAAGGAAAGAGAAATGTTCTATTCTTACAATTATTGATTGTAGATTCAATGTGTTTTACTTTGGGGCAAAACAATTTTTTGACTAATGGTTTATTCATTGAAGGAATTGGAAGTGAGTAGTGGTTAAAATTATTTCTGAATATTGGTCAAATTCTGGCAAAACTTTTAGATTACAAAATGAAGGGAGATTTTTGATCCATTTTTATTTTTATGCTGAAAAGGTCTCAAAATTACATGGATCTAAATGTAGTGTAACAAGAATAAAAAGTATACTCCTGCTAGTCTGAAAACATATATATACACACAGATAGATAAATAGATAGATAGATAGATAGATAGATAGATAGATAGATAGATAGATGGATGTAAAAATTTACCTGAAATTTGGAAGGGAGAGATTATTAGAAAAAGATAAATGAATATCATTAAGAGTTATTTTGAGAACAGATCAGCCTTGGATCAGAAATAACAGTTGATTTGCACATGTTAGTCACATAGCACTGCTCTTGGGGTGTAAGTAGTAGCTTTCTGGTTTTGATGGACTTCAGGGATAATAAAGCTTTCAAGATTCTCTTGCTTGGTCAATGACCAGATTGCTTATTTTGTAAAAAGGACCCTCTGTTGTCTGTGCTTCTTTAGTGGTGACTAATAGAAGCAATACCAGCTCCATAAGGGACCTTTACCTCAAACACTTGTCGGCCTAACACATGGAACATAGATCTATATTGAATATGGATAACTGCAAATAAATATGAATGTGAAAGTTTAATAATGAAACTCAAGGACATTCCAGCTACACACTCGTAACCTCCTGTTTATGTGTTTCTCATCCCAGCTCAATTTGTAGGCTAACAATTTGCATGCTTTTTGACTATCAGTTGACACTGAATAGAAGTCTATTTTGACCTCTCTATATACATTGCTCCAAATTCTGAGTGCTTACAATAAGTTTAGAAACTAACAGTATATATGAAAAATGCAACAGTATTTCTTTTAGTTCCCCTTTTACATTCACTGGTACCTATATGTGAGTATGTACTATCCATCCATTACTTTCATTAAATCTGTTCGAGGATTTTCAGTGTTGCCTCCAGCAGATCAAATTAATAGCTTCTTGTGTGCCTATTTAGTGGTTGTCTTCCTCAGATCATCAGTTACTGGTTTTAATTATGCCACTCCAGAACTATCATATGCTATTAGGCAAATTGGGGAAATTCCACCATAAGATTCTGATTTTTACTTTCCATCCTAGCCAATGTTGAAATTTCAGGGTAGGAATTTGCTTTTACTATTCATGAGTGTTACAGAGTATAATTCATCTATTTACTATTTGGAGACTTAAAAACATGTTGTCCAAAAATAAACTAATTGTTTATACTTCTTTCATGGTCGATGAAGAGATATCCAATGATCTTAATATAGTTGGAATGAGCTACCCTCTGGAACTACCTATTTCACATTGTTAATCATAAAGAGAGCCAAAGGAAACATCTAGCACTTATACAACTAGCTTTCAGATATCTAACATCCTTTTATACTGTGAAAGGTTTGGGGCTTTTTGTTTCTTCTGAAAATCTAAATATATTATGACCCTCATCAACTATTTTGGAGATACATTTCGTAACTCAGAGGACTGTAATGACATTTTTCACTGTTAGAGGTGCCGATTTTCCTATTAAGTTTATAAGTGCTTGTAATGTCTTTAATTATTGTTCTAATTCTTTTTTATTTTTTTTTTCTGAAGAAATACAGTGTTTCAAAAATCCCCAAATCATTCTAGTGCTTCTCTAGAAGAAAACTTATTCTGCTCTGGTACGGTTAGTGATTTAAATGTGTCTGTCTACCATGGCAATAGCATATTCATTACCTCTCGTTAGCAGTGCAGAATTCACGAAGGTACAATGTGCAGTAAAAAGCTGCTGGTGACTCCCTTGTAAAGTGTTCAGATAGAATGAGACCATGAAAAATTGACTAAGCCAAACATTTGGGGTCACACATAAAAATGAACTACTTTCTGATGACTAGTCCCACTGTGTTTTCAGAAGAATGATTAAAATCAAAATACTTTGAAAGCAGTTAAAGCTTGAAGCTTAGTTTTATTTCAGCATTCACTAATTTTTCCCCAAATGCAATAAGACAAAAACTTATTACATTCCAGTTTCTGATAAAAACAGGATGTTGTTTCATGTTGGATGCTGTTTACCATTTAATTTCAAACATCTTTATTGAAGCTCTACTTGATGTATGATAATGTGAGATGAGAAATCAGATTTTTTAAAAGGAAAAGTTCTCATTGGAAATTGAATGTGGTGAGGTTGGCAGCTTCTCAAATGGTGCAGGAAAATACAATAAATAAGCTCCTTTGAAGAGCTAAACGACACTTGAAATGTAGCTAAGACCTTGTTTCCTAAGGCCTACTGAATGCAAAGGATGGACTTAGTGTGGGAGCTACTTAAAGTAGCTGCAAACAAATGGAAGAATGGAACTATTCTACTGCTTTAAAACCAGTCTGTTTATGTTTCTTATACAGTATTGGAAACAAGTTTGAAGTACAATACCTTATCCTAGTTATTCACATCATTATTTTTGCCTGTGATCTTTTCTATCGTAGTGACAGAGAAGGTTTTCAGCAGCTACCATAAAATAGCAAGTTTTCTTGCAAGAGAATCTAAATATAACTTCCGGAACAAGCAGTCCTATCAGCTATTCACGTTTGTAGCAAAAAGTGAACTTTTAGATAAATTGTCTTTAGGCAGAGGACTTGAAGTCTAGAGGAAAACTTTGCAATTTTCTCACTTCTTACGTTCTGAAAGTAGTATTTGATGTTCTACTTTTTAAATATAGTCCACAGACTACTAGTTTTTTGGCATGGACAGAAGTCCAGTAGCTGTGGAAAGCATTAAAGCATCCAGCTGCTTTTCTTCATAAACTGGATGGAAAAAACAACGATGACAGAAAACAAAACAAAACAAAACAAAACCAGAAAAAACAGGAAAAGAAGCATGCAAATACTCCAAACAAAATGCTATAGCACAAAGTCAGCTGGGTTAGTCAAAATGTACTTTCTCATCTCACTTGCAAAAATAACTGACGTATATGAGTGAGGAGTCTTCACACATTGTCTTTTCTTGACTTCCCTCTGTGTGAACTAGCAGTAATAAAACTTTTCTGCACCAAAGGGATAAGATAAATCCATTTGTCTTTATCATGGTTTCAGAAAATAGTGTCACAGGGACTACAGAAAAACTTGTAAGTAAAGGAAACTAATGACCTTATTTCTCAAAAGCCACTGAACAGACATCGGATAGTAAAAACATGTCAGTTCTGAATTAAGTGACATCCAAACCACTAAAATTCTCTGAAGAACCTCCCAGAACAAACAACATTCATCAAATTGTACTTTTTATGAGCATGAAATCTATTGCCTTAGAATGGTCATCTGTTTCTGGATGTTTTGACCTTCTACTTCTTGGTGGAGGAGTTCCTTTTAAGTATAAATGACTGAAGGTGCAAGTTACATCTTATGTTTGTATTTCTGCGGTTCAGACTTTCCCTACCAAAAGCTTATGTATAAAACTATCACTGTATACAGCTTCTCTCCTGAAGATGATTTGTAACCTTAAGCAAAAAAGAAATATATTTTTATATATATTTTTTTTTCCCTTTGTTCATTTTAGATGTGGGAAATCTTTGTCTTTTCAGATATTTGTCTTTGATCTTCATATTTATAGTACTAATACTAACTTTTGGGAGGAGAGTGAAAAAACTAATTTCCTCTTTCTTTAAAATGTTTGAAGCATGTTTCTTATTACTGTTTTATTATTTTCCTTTGGTGCTAAAGACAGTCTTTTTAAAGTGCAAAACCCAATAAACCCAATGATTATACATGCACAGCATCAGTTATTAATAATTGATGTCCACGCTTGGTTAACTTAGTCCTTTACATGTGAGGTGTTTACAACGAACACTACAATTCAGCAGCTCCTAAAGTCATTCTATTCACCTTTTCTAGAATTGCAACCTAATCTATGCAAAGTCTAATTCATTAGATTTGAGGCTAATTCTTTTCTTCTTTAATATCCTCTTCTGCTAGAAATGTAATCGGAACGTAGACTTTGAGATCTTTTAACCCTTCAATTCAGACCATTTGGGAATTCACATTCATTTTACCTGCTGTTTTGATAATAAATGCTGTTTTGATAATAAATGCAAATTCATCCTCTGAAGAGTTTGACCTGGTTCGTTAACCCAAGTGCTAAATAAAAAGTGCACTGATTATGGACTTGCTATGGAGTATGTTACTTGCTAATGGACTTTGGTGACCATTAGCATTGCTTGGCAGACATACATAATAGCATATTAATAGATTATAATAGTGTATTAATAAATAATGCATAATATTTTATTAATAGATTATAAAAGAGGTGAGCTGACAGACATTTAGAACTGCTCAACAACAGCATTTAAATGATTTTGAAGGTTTGGTCTTCACACTAATTGAATATATACTGATTTTCTTAAAGTTTTAAAAAATGTGTACCTCACACATTTGTTCAACAAAAGTTATGAATTAGTCAAGTCTTAAAATTGTCTAAACAATGTAGATTAAATTATTTTAACTTTTCAATAAATTGGCAAACTTCAGGTACCGTAAAGGTCAATGAAATAGACTTTTTGTTGAATTCTAGTTTTGGGCACCCCTGATAAGAAATCAGGAGACCATTTCCCTAATTATGAAATCATTAGAACTTCTTGATATAATTGGGTAATAAAATACTACTGCTGCTGAACATGATCTTCCAAATATTTCAATTTTTTTTCTGAAGCTTCAGAGTGAATGGCTTTGTTTCAGAAAATAAATAAATAAATATAAGCTTTCAATTCCACAGGCTATTAGAAACAAGAAACAGCTGTGATTAATATATCTTCTGCAGCTCTCCACAGCTTCATATAGCATTCCAGGAAAAAAAAAGAAAAAAAAATCTTGAAGCCCAAGGTGATGTAGGAAACAAGGTCCTTTGAGGGAAGCAAATGAGCTCAGTATTAATTGAGGAAAACTGTGACTGGCTCGAGTGGCACAAGCAACAATGGAGAATGCAAAGATGGGAGAAAGAATATTAAAGATTTTAGTATTGTTTTTATTCCTTTTCTGAGTTCCACTTCTGAGTTTGTCCCTCTTTCTTATATATATGTGTTTGTGGCAGGGGCTGTGTGTGAGGGGATATTTTTTCCCCTTTTAAGATCAGTACATTTTTGTTTTGTTGTAATTTATTTTTGGCCAGCTATCAGCTTGCTGCACCAACTGGTAAAGGCCAAGTGTGAACTTGCTTGCCAACATAGCTTATGTATTTCTGTCAATTTTTGCCTGCTGAAAACACTCCTTTCTGCAGCAGCCAGCAACAGAGAGAACAGAAGCCAAGAATCGGTGATCAGATCTTTCTTTCCAAGTTGCATCATGTTGCACATTTAGAACCTACAGAGGAGGCAGTTTATCTCCATTTATAAAAGACAATGAGATTTAATTAAATTCTTTTACTTTTGTTTCTGATTATTTGAATGTTTATAGACAGAAGACAAATTTCATTGTTATGAGCACGATATCAAACAAATCACAATATGAACACACTGTAATAGTTCTTTTTATTTGGCTCACAGCAAACAGTAGAGATTAGACTAAAAGTTTTGAAATGTCAGCTTTTTAAAGTTGGTGAATATTCTCATCTGGAGTCTACTCGCATGGAGTAGACTGAGGTATATGTTACCTATATGTAGAAATGGAAGATGACACGGATTGACACGGTCCCCCATGACATCCTGCTCGCCAAACTGGAGAGATAAGGATTTGATGGGTGGACGGTTCAGTGGATAAGGAATTGGCTGGATGGTCGCACCCAGAGGGTAGTACTCAATGGCTTTAAGTCCAGATGGAGAGCAGTGACAAGTGGCGTCCCTCAGGGGTCTGTGCTGGGACCGGTACTGTTCAACATTTTTATCAACGATATAGACAGAGGGATGGAGTCCACCATCAACAAGTTCACGGACGACACCAAGTTGTGTGGTCTTGTCGATACACCAGAGGGACAGGATGTCATCCAGAGGGGCCTGGACAGGCTGGAGAGGTGGGCTCAAGTAAACCTCATGAGGTTCAACAAGAGCAAGTGCAGAGTTATGCACCTGGGCCGGAACAATCCTCGCTATCAATACAGACTGGGGGATGAGGTATTAGAAAGCAGCCCTGAGGAAAGGGACCTGGGGATGCTGTTGGATGAAAAGCTGGACATGAGCAGGCAGTGTGCACTTGTAGCCCAGAAGGCCAATCGCATCCTGGGCTGCATCAAGAGATGTGTCAGATCCAGAGAAGTGATTCTGCCACTTTACACTGGTCTGGTGAGACCTCACCTGGAGTACTGTGTGCAGGTCTGGAGCCCTCAATATAAGAAGGACATGGACCTGATAGAGAGGGTACAGAGGAGGGCCACAAAAATGATCAGGGGGTTGGAGCACCTCTGCTACGAGGACAGGCTGAGGGAGCTGGGGTTGTTCAGCCGGGAGAAGAGGAGGCTCCGGGGAGACCTAATAGCAACCTTCCAGTACCTGAAGTGGGCCTACAGGAAGGCTGGAGACAGTCTGTTTACAAAGGCCTGCAGCGACAGGACGAGGGGCAATGGTTTTAAGTTGGAGAAGGGGAGATTTAGATTGGATATTAGGAAAAAGTTCTTTACCATGAGGGTGGTGGAACACTGGAACAGGTTGCCCAGGGAGGTGGTTGAGGCCCCTTCCCTTGAGATATTCAAGGTGAAGCTCGACGAGGCCCTGGGCAACCTGGTTTAGTTGGGGGTGTCCCCGCTGACTGCGGGGGGGGGGGGTCGGACTAGACGACCTTTGAAGGTCCCTTCCGGCCCAGATGATTCTATGATTCTATGATTCTATGAGGTTCTGAATTTGAATGAAGCATTGTTTGAAAATATACAGCGTGGAAAAAGCAATATTTCTAAATCCACACAAGCACTTGTGCAGATTTCTGTGAATCGGGAGTTCTGTGTATAGTGTTCTCAAGAATCCATTACAACACCCATTATAGATATGTTTCTCCTGAGGAAAACTGTCTTCTAAGGGTGAGATGAAGAATAAATGTATGCTATTTAATACTCTTGACAAGAAATTTGATAAATTATCTTTCTTGACTGTAAAGTGGAGTTTTTTTTAACTGTGTTGCTTGTTTTCTGGCTACAGCAATTATGTGACCTGCAATCGAATTTTCTCCGTTAACAGGAAGACCGTTGTTTTGGTTTTTATTTCATATGACATTGAAACTCAGATCCCCAAAAGACAAGCTAGATTTTTTCAGCCTTACACACCTTATTAATAAAAATTCTAAAGACTGGTTATTTCCATTTATATACTTACAGCTGTCATTAGTTTCAAATTCTGCCCTCTTCTGTCTCACAGAATCTATACACCTCAATGGCGATTCAAGAAATCAGCATTATCTTTATAACTAAAATCTTTACTAATAATGACATAACTGCACAAATGATAACCTAGTTTACTTTTCTACGGTGTATCTCCTCAAAAGCGGCTTATTTTTTAAAGAAATTAAAAATTAAAATGTAATTGTACGCTATTCTTTTGACCTAAATAAGTTAGAATCACAGAAAAAAAACAACCCTCCAAGTTCCAGATCCATTCAATACAATAATGCCTATATAATTGTTCAAAACTCATCTCTCACTTTTCTGTGTTGTATAATTTTCTTAAAATAATCGTGCATTTAAATCGTCATGTATTTTTAGCCGTGTTGTTCTTTACATCGGGTTTCACTGGTTGAGATGCAAGTGAACTTCCCTTGCGTGTTGGCAGTAAGACAAGTATCTCTGGAATATACTTACTCAGTGACAGCACAGCTTTCCAGTCTTTTCTTCCCCAATATGTAGATAATTTTGTAACATTATGAGACATTTGCATATTGCTACCTATGACTCTATAATAAAATTATAGATATAAGATCATGTTTGACCTGCTCTTTTTACAATGAGAAAAGAAAGTCTTTGTAATGAAAAGACATATATTATTACTTATACATATTATTTTAATCAGGGAGGGAGAAAATGAAAAGAAAAAACAAGTGCCAATACAATAATATTATGATATTTAACATTTTCTGGAAATTTGTTAACTGTGGACTATGAATGGTTTCAAAGACATTGCAGAGTATTAACTCAATTATTTAAGTTTTTGAGGGATGAACTTCCCCATTTGCATGGTACAGTGGGACTTCTGAAAAGCTAGGAATTGGGTTTTCTGTTTAAATGTCATTAAACTTCATGCAAGTCAGAACTTTGAGTTTTAATGGGATATCAGACATTCCTAATTTTGAACACTGATGTCCTCAACTGTCTTGATTTTTATTTTTTTAACCATTTGATACATAAAAATTCTGGTGCAACTCAAGTAGGTCTCAGGCAATTTGTTCAGAAGATAATACACATTATGGGTTTTCATTTTCTGTTATGTAATCCTATTTCTGCATGAGTGTTATTTTATTTAAGCATTAAATAAATGGTCTAAATGTTTTCATGCCGTGTATCACTTGAAAGATATTTTTGGTATCAGGACTGAGTGACTGAGAAAATGAAAAATGAAGAGAAACTGGGTTGAGATTGAAGAAGACCAAAGGGTGTCAGCTGAGGAAAAAAGGGATCTTGGAGTGGGGTATACTTTTACTAGAATTTGGTAGAGGTGTTGAAAGAAATGGAAGAGAAATAGAGAAGGATTTTCAGGGACTAGTAAAATAGAAGACATAGATTGAATGAGGATACAGATGTGTTTAATAAGTATACACATAATGAATTTTTTAGCTTTTAAAGCTCTCACTTTAAACCTTCATCTTTGTTTTCTAGTTCAATTAATCAGATATAATATACATATAAATATTACTGAAATCGTATGATCATTTGCAAAACCAAATACCTTAAATACCTGGCTCAGTGCTGATAATTAGGAATTTACATACCTGTCATATTTAATTATTTTGGTAGGGTTTACTTCTAATATTCTCATCTACTCATATGCAAAACTGCTTAATATGAGATCTTTTTGACCAAAATTTAAGATTGATTCTCTTCCCAGGCCTCCAAAAATGGGTAGAGTGAAAAGATTACTTCCAAGTTAGTTTATCTTACAGGAAAAAAAAAAAAAAAAGTTGTATCTGACACACTGGATTTATTTGTGATACCCAGATTTACAATTTATAGCTTTTGATTACGTCTACATTTGTATGAGTCTTCCTTTTGTTTTTCCGATAAAGGTTCACACCTCTTTCGTTTGTTCCCACTTCTTGGAGTTTTGGCCTGTTTTGTGGTTTTTTGTTGATTCTTTTTGTGAGTTTTGTTTTGGTTTTCAGTTGTTTGGGTTTTTTTTCTTAGAATACCTCATCTTCCCATAACTATTGTTTTTTCTGCCTCTCATAATTTTTGAGAAGATACATTATTAAAATTATTTTATCCAGAAAACTCACAAAATAGTTGTTAATTTTCAGAAGTAAATCTCCAGACATAATTGAAAATTATTGTGTTAGAAAATATGTTCTCTAGTTGCAGGTCTGGCATGGAACTACTGCTTCCTTTGGATTAATTAATTCAACAAGACAAGTCATGTTCACAGAACAATTGTTTTCTCTTGTTATAGTTATGCTTCATTATCTTTTAACTAAATCAATGTTTTTTGAGTCTTGCTTTTTGTTTCTGTCCGAATTAAGTGCTAAAAGAACACAAATATTTTTGTGGTAGCCAAATAACGGCTGAATATGAGAATTCTCAGTTTGAACTTACTGCACAGCCTTGTAACACAGAGAGGAAATATTTTGGGGCAAGGAGGTAGGATCCGGTGGCTCCCACAAAGGAATTAAAATTTTTTGTACTGTGCCCTGTGCATGGAAATATCGGAAAGGCTGAGATGCCCGTTCAGCTTTGTGCGGGAGCAGAGTGGGGCAGTACCGGCACAGGCTGGGAAAGGCCAAGCATCTCCTTTAACTGCTGCCCAAACACCGAGGTTTCTCACCAGTCTCCAAGAGCTCTCCTGGAGTTCTCTTTCCATGCCATGAGGAAACAATGTGGTTCAGGGTAACCTGCTACATCAACATGGATTAAAAGCATAGGCGGGCTCTTTTCTAATTGGTTATAGTTACTGCCTTCCAGCTGATAGATGTTAACTGCATGAATGCTTCTAATTACCTTAATGAAAACATCAAGCAAGTTAGCTCAAACACCCTTAAATAACTTATGTTATCATTCACTGTTCAGAATATATCTATTATATTCTAAGACAACTTAAATTCAAATAAACCTGTCCCATATATAAAAAAAAAAAAAAAAAAAAAAGGTGGTAGGGGAAGATGACTGGCATAATACTTTGAATTGGAAGCAAATTGTTAGAGAAAATACCCACAAAGTATAAAATATCAGTTCATTATAGGTTTATTTTCCTTTTTATCTGAGATGGCTCCAACCAAAGCTTGCATTTCCCATGAGAGTGTCTTGATCCCAGTGAATTAAGTGATGCTAGATAAGGCTTTTCACCATCTCTCCTGTTTAAACTGTGCTACTGGACAGTCAGGACTACAGAATTCCTGGGACTTAGAGTGTGCTTGTAGAAACAGAACTTTGTAGTGCATTTGATACTCTCCTTTGAGAGTTCTTGTCCTGTTCCCAGTTGTATGTATTTTACCTAATAACTATTTAATGCAAACATATAATTGAGCCCCTATCATTTATGGTAACCAACTGAGATTTTTACAGTTAAGTTTTATACCTCTCCATGATAAAACAAGTTCCAGTGTAGTGCTTCCCCTGGGCCCAATTAATCTTGGCTTCCTTTTTTGCAAGCGAACAGCTCCAACAAGAAAGGTGCAGGTAGTTTGTTTGTATGGTCCTCTCATGGGAGGGAGGAGATGCAGGTTCAAATCTCTTAGGCAGGAAAGAAAATTAAACCTAAAGATCTGCTACATCCTACACACACTAGAACTGACAAACAACTTTTAAAAAGGCCAAAACCACCAATAACCATTTATTTCTTAAAGAATTTATGTGAGGATTACCTGGATTCATGATCCTGCTCAGGGTTACAGATGAGTGTAGGACTAAGACAATTAGCCAAGTCACAGCTACTGCAGTTAGAAGCAAGGAGGAGGCATAATTCTAGGTGCCTGGCAAACCTTAATAGTTAGTTGAACAAGGTTTTTCAGAATTTGTATGTTATTTTAAAAATTCCATCCAGGCCCTATTTTGTACTAATCAGTGTATTGCAAATTTACTGTTAATGAAATGAAATAATGAAATTAAATTACAATTTAACCAACTGCACTGATTTTAAATCAATGCACCTTATCCTACTTTAATCTTCAGAAAGAGTAGATATCTACTTCTATGATAATGTTCCTTATACTGTGCACTATAATGCATACGGATGTGGAGGTTGTAAAAAAACTATGCGGTAAGGCTCCTGTACTGTAAGAAAAAAAAGAAAAAAAAAAAAGGTTATTTCCTCAGTCCCAAAGGAAAATACTGCAAAGTTCAATGTTGAATATTTACAAGTAATTCAAAATTTGGGAGCTTTTTCCCTTCCAAAAAGGTCCATAAGTATAAATGATTTATTAACGCAATACACTTATTAAGATTTATTTGCTAATAGAGAAAACTCTTCTGCAGCATTACTGACTGGAAATCTACAGCTGAGATGAGACGGATGGAGGACAATAATCAATAGTGCTCACTTGTTCAGGAGTTTAAGACAACATACATATCTAAGTGATAGATACAGGAGAGCTAAGACATGAGTTACGAACACAAGCAGAATACGTGCCAATGCTTTAATTTTCATAAAGAACAGATTAATAAAAATGTTTTAACTGTCATCACTCTAAACCCAAATAAAAACTATGCTAAATATTTGAAGACACCCATTTTTAGATTAATTCACTTTCCAGCTAATAAATATTATTGCTTTCTAATTTCTATTGCCAACTGTTTAGCAGCATGCTCCTTATTACTTATCATAAATAACAATGTTTTACTAATAGCTTTTTAATGAGTAATAAATAATTGCTCCATTAATACAAAACGCACTAATTTGTTCTGCTCTTGTACTCATTCTTCTTCTGCTTGCTATGTGTATATTTAAAAAATGTGGATGTTTGTATTATTTTTAAAAATTCAAACAATAGATACCTGCTGACAGATTGATACTTTAAGGGCCTGAATATGATGTAATTTCATCTTCCATCTTTATGACTATTTATATCCTTAGAAATTACTTACTTTTTCTGCATTGAATTTAAATCTGATTTGATGCATTCATTTGGATAGAAATAAAACAAATGGAGGTCAAAATATCTACTTATTAGGCCAATTCTCAATGGACACCTCACTTGAGTAAAAACTTACCATTCCATGATAGTTATTAAATATATGGAGAAAAACTGTGGAGTAAAATCCATAAAATTTTAGGGTAATTACACAGTATTAAAATATTTGGGCTAAGAAATTCATGCTATAACTACATTTATCACAATAAAAACCACACAAAATTTGATAATTTTATTTTTTCTCTTCCCCTCTGGTTTTTTTGCTTCACACTTCCCCCTCCCCCACCCCAGCCTTTTTTCAGTCAGCCTTCATTCAAGTATAGAGCCTGTTAATTTTGCATTTTATGCAGAATTCCACTAATTTTTCCTCCAGTGCGTGACTGCATTCAAAAAGATTTTGTATCTTTTTACTTCAGCTGAGATACTGAGTATAAATGGAATAAATAGTTCAGGACTTCAGCTCGTGAATGCCATTTTCTTACTAGAGGACAATCTGGGTGCACATTGTACATAAGATTAAACTTGGACCTTCAGTGGTCTTAACTGGTTCACAGCTCTGATTAAGCTCTATGAAGTTCTATGCAGAGACAAGTCTTTTTCTTATGAGAATATATTTTAAGATATACTTAAGATGTAGATATAGAATTCTCTTTGGTTTTAAGCTCTGAAAAACTGTAACATGAGGCACAATTGCGCTGCAGTTGTATTAGTATCATCTTCTTCAATCGGTAGCTGTCCTTAGTGGTATAAGAAAATTACATACAAAATTTTGTGTTTACTCTTGTTTTCTGATGAAATTCTGTGTCTCCTACGGGGCTTTATTTTCCAGTATTTTTATACCTATAGTATTCTTCTGTCTCTAGATAAATACTCTTTGTGAAACCATATGCAAATGTAGGAATGGATTTTATGCCCACGATGAGAATTTGGGTTTTGTTTAGGGAACTTGTACGGATTTCTTTCCTCTGCTCTTTTGTGGGCTTTTTGATTGTTGTTGTGTAAAGAATATACTATTTTCTGTCAATTGTTTCTAATAGAACAGCCTTGATCTCACCCCAAATTTTATCGTAGAAATATAACCTGTTTTTTCTGCTGACTAAAATATTCTGCTCTATATTGAGAAAAGTCTGTGTATATAAAAGTAGTCTCTGAGACGCACAGCCATTTTGACAGGTTTACTAAGTGAAGGCCTGATTCTGCTGGCTGTTTTGCACTTTGCTTTATCTAAATCAACATAACATGCTGATGCAAAAATTGGCCCAGAACTGGCCCAGCATCTTTAGAATTTCCTTGTAAATATTTAATGTAATCATAGTTCTACAATACTCAAACTTGCTTTGCATAAACAATTACAGAATGATATTCCTATAACTTGTCATAAAACTAACTTCTTACACATTAGGGACTGTTTAACATTCCATATACTAAGGGAATATAAGAGATTGCTCCAAGCCAGGTTTCATCCAGAGGCCCGTTGGCCATCCTGGTGAGAGACCTGGCTTGTAAACCCTTCTGAGAGGCTTTGATGTGGTGCTGCACTAACATGGGCACACAGCTTTTGCGCAGGTACTCATAAGTTAGGAAAGGACTGCTGAGGGTTTTGTTATTGGCCATAGAGACCATGAGGTGACAGAATTTAAACAGCTAAGAAAAGTAAGAGAGAGGAGTAGCAGATTGAAGGACTTCAGGAAAGCAAACTTCATCTCAGTCAGGGAAGTAACGGGCAGGATCTGTGGGAGGCTGCTTTGAAGGGCAAAGGAGAGATGACCCATTTTCAAAGACAAACTCCTTATAACACAAAAGGAATCTGCTCCATTGTATAAGAAAATGGGCAGGTGAAATCAGAGCCAGTCTGGATGGTTGGTGAATTCCTCACCGAGCTCCAATGCAAAAAGAAACCATTATGGCAGGGTGCAGCCACAACAGATGCCTGAGACAACCAGAAATTATAACTACACAAATCAGGAGATACTCAATAGTAGGTTGCCTTGAATCTAGCAACACATTTTTTTGAAGCTGGCCTGATCTATCAGTATTTTAAACACTTTCATCGCAGCAATCTCTACTATCCTGAGATAGGTCTAGATACATATATATATATATATATATATATATATAAAAATATATACACATATATATCTACGTATCAGCAAGTTTTCTGATGACACGAAGCTGTGTGGTGTGGTTGACAAGCTGGAGGGAAGGGATGCAGAGGGACCTGGACAGGCTGGAGAGGTGGGACCGAATCATGAAGTTGAACATAGCCATGTACAAGGTCCTGCACCTGGGTTGCAGCAATCCCAGGCACAAATACAGGATGGACAGAGAACGGCTTGAGAGCAGCCCTGAGGAGAACTACTTGGGGGTGTTGGTGGATGAGAAGCTCAACATGACCCAGCAATGTCCACCTTTGGAGTCCTCAGCACAGGAAGGACATGGACCTGCTGGAGTGAGTCCAGCGGAGGCCACAAAGATGATTAGAGGGCTGGAGCACCTCTGCTGTGAGGACAGGCTGAGACAGTTGGGGGTGTTCAGCGTGGAGAAGAGAAGGCTCTGGGGAGACCTTATAGCAGCCTTCCAGTACCTAAAGGGGGCTACAGGAGAGGTGAGGAGGGACTCTTGATCAGGAAGTGTAGCAATAGGACAAGGGATAATGGTTTTAAACTGAAAGAGGGGAGATTCAGATTACATATTAGGAAGAAGCTGTGGCTGCCCCATCCCTGGAGGTGTTCAAGGCCAGGTTGGATGGGGCTTTGAGCAACCTGGTCTAGTGAGAGGTGTCCTTGTCCATAGCAGAGTTAGAACTCAATGATCTTTAAGGTCCCTTCCTACCAGAACCATTCTATGATTCTATTATTGTATGTATATGCACATATATAGAGAGACACATACACATATATAATATACTCATGTGTGTATTCACTTGCAACAATAGAGACATGCTACCAAGCATAAACTATAAGCCTCCTCCAGATACCAAATGACAGAATTAAGACGTTCAAAGCTCAGCTGGAAATGAAATTCTTAAGTAGCATGAAGGGCATAAAGAAATTGGATTTGGTTGGAAATCTAAGTGGCAGCAGTTACAAATGGCACTCCTCAAGGGATGATACTGGAGTTGATTTAACATCTTCACTAACGACTTGAATGGTGGGATACGTTACGATACGATGCACTGCCAAAAAGTCCACCGATGGTCCTGAACTGAGAGTGGTAAACTGGAGAGCAGGGCTGCCATCTAGAAGGCCCTCAAGCAGCTGGAAGTTTAGGCAAAATGTGAAATCCTGTTTCTAGGACAGAATAATCCAATGCAACAGTACAAACTGGAGGGATATTGGCTCTGGAGAAGCAGATCTGGTGGCAGACAAGCAATTGAAGTCAAGTGAGGATTCAGTCATGAAGACTAAGAGGTGGTGAAGTCTAACACCCAGGCGTTCATTGGCAGGGGTGTAGGGTCCTGAGGTGTTGTAGGACTATATTGGTGGTAGGAGATAGCATCAGGAGATATTCTTCTGAGAACAGGCACAGAAAAGAAGTCTGTCAGTGGCCTCTTCCCACCAAAGAAGTGCTGGAGTTACTCCCCTGACATCTGTCTGTATTTTGTTAACCCACTCAGGTGGACCATACAAAGTAGCTGTTGTCAGTGAAATGTGGATTCTTGTGGAGCTGAACAACACAAGACAAAAAAACCCCAAAACTTCTGCTGATCAATTTGCTTTGAAAGTTGCTTTAAAAGAAATCTGTCTGTGACATAGGAAATATAAATCAGTGGACAGAAGTGATTATTGCACTCTACTAGGTACTTACGAGGCTGAATCTGGAATACTATGTTGATAAAAATAAAACGCTGTTTCTCTTTTCTGAGAATAATTCACAATTTTACCACCTAATTCTGAAATCTAAGAATGTTCTAATAGGAATTCTATCATTTTGTCGAAATAATCCATGTTTCCAAAAAAAAAGCTAAAATTAGACTCTATATTGATTATATGCTTTATCTTAGAATTGTAGGAAAACTTAGTTTGGCAGGGATTACTGGACAGGTAATCAGGACAGGTTCTTCTGATTATTGATCTGGTACCCTGATGTTGTATATGTTGCAGCATATAAATTATATCACCATTTATTATATTTCATCTCAGAAAGTATAATTTAGGATTTTGCCTTTATTATAATGAATAAAGGCTGTGATTCCCTGGAATCACAGGTTTTAGGATTAAGAAACTTTGTATTACTTTAGCTAAATTTATTCATGGGTACTTCATATTCATTTGTTCTATTACTATCACTCTTCTGAAACCTAAATAACTTCTTTATGGTGTTTATCTATTATGTCATCTTTATGGACAGTAATCTTTTCCCCTTTATTCTATCAACCTTTATTTTCCCAACAAACAAAAGGCTAAACAAACAAGATTCTTCCAGTTGCCACTTTCATAGCAGCTTCCGCTTTCTTCTAATCATTTTAGTAGTCATACCCCATAACTGTTTCATTTTCAATTCACCTTTCTTTACTAGAGCTAATCAGAGCCTAAAATGTAATCTTATCAGTGATTTTTGCAATACTATTAAAACTTCTGATTGAAACACTTTCACCAGTACACCCCAAATTTGTTTTAGTCCTCTTCACCATATTATACTGACAGCTCAACTTCATCTATATATTGAAACGTACTGTGTAGCCCTTTTCTTCTAACTGATGAGATCTTAAGTAACACCAGACATTTTATTTACCAGCTATGCTGCCTTGCTTCTGTACAACTGAATCCCACTCTACCTCTTTCACCTTCAGGTTACCCATTGCTTCCTCTTATAAAATTCTGGTCATCTCACATGGCTGGGTGATGCCACTGATACGTTTTGTCATCACTACACTATTCTTAGTGTTGTAGTTTGTAGGTGAAATTATGTAAAATACTGATCCCAGGCTAATCCTCCAAGGATTAGCAGGATGTTATGCATCCTCTTATTATATTCTGTCTCTGATGATAAAATTTACCACCACCTTTCCATTCATCTACAATCCCAATCTTCCCCCATCCCACAAATTAAGTGTAGTATAACACTATAACCACTTCCTTACTGAAGAGCTGATAGATAATATCCATATTACTGCCTCAGTAGCAAAACCTGTTAGAACTATTTTTGCCGATGGTGATAATTCAAAATAACTCCAATACCAACTGTGTGTGCCACTTTGAGTCTAGGGGAGTATGTTAGTGCCTGGCAACCCACATACTGAGCTTTTTTTCCTACATTCACTCATTGCTGGAAAGAATGGGGAAAGGAAGCGTGGCACAAAATAGAAAGATGACCCCCTAGCTAAAAATACCTTTGAAACATGCTTCATTTAAAGAATTGCTGAACTCTTTCATTATTCAACATCACCTCTGAGAGTAACAAAGAAATTGGCAGGAGTTCAATTCTGAAAATAGTGATTGAATACTGGATGCAAAGCTTCCATTTGAAATATTAAAAATTAAAATTAATTAAGACTCTTAAAGGCAGTTATTAAGTAAATCTAAACATCTCCACATCTTTACTAGATGAACTCAAACTCTTTTCTCTTAATTACTTGCATTTCATTTACAGGCTTTATATAATACAGCAAGCATTTTTTTCCTTTCCAAAACCTGGACAAATTTGAGCAGGTTTCTTTTATTCATAATGGACAGGACCTAATATTTTTTTCGGAAAATTCTTGCTACTGTTGGTTTTCTTGAAACAAAATTAAACTAAACAGTGTGACATATCCTTCTAGAGAAAAATTTGGTTACTTTGGCCTTCTTAAAAAACAGTTAACTTTTACGGCACTTTGAACAAAGTTGAAAACAAATCTTAGAGCTCAGCAAGCATGGATGTTCAGAACATCTAAGTTCTGAAGTATGAAAAAAGAAGTATGGGGAAGTACTGTGCTAGGATGAAATCCAGGTGAATTTTACAGGCAAAAACTTAGCAAATGAAATAGGTAATAAGTTCTGCATATTAGTGATAATTGCTGGTGATACTCAAAGCAGGCAAATGTTTGGAAAGCTTTGTTTTTCCAGCCTCCCACACATTGCTATGATATTTATCCAGCATATGGCTACCTGTCAGATAATATGTTGGATAAAGCTTCTAATATCATACTGCTTTGTAGTTCAACAGGAGTTTAATCTGCTCTTCTGAATCCACGTGTGACTTTAGTGACAGAAGGAAACGTCAGTCTATCTAGTAAAATTATTTTTATTGTAGAACAGCCCAAGTTGGAAGGGCCTTCAGAAGATCATCTGGTCCAATCTTTCATGGAAAAGGGAGTCAAGATGAGGTTATTTAGCAGTCTCTCCAGTTACGTTTTTAAAATCTGTAGTGATGGGGACTCCACCATATCCCTGAGGAGCCTGTTCCAGTGATTGATTATTCTGATTGTAAAAAATTTCTTTCTCATATAAAGATGAAACTGTGGTCCTCAAAGTAAAGAGACACAACGAGATAACACAAGATAATACAGGAATGAGCTAATGCCATCAAGGATGAGTCACCTCCTGACTGAGGTAACCTGAGGTAACCTAAGTTAACCTAAGACTAATTAGCATGGCAGGAACTTAAACCCCTATTGAGGGACAACAAAACCTCTCCCAGTGCAACCCGTACCCATTGCCCCTTGTTCTCTCTATGCGGCTTCTTATGAAGAGAGAGCCTCTGTCCTCCTTGTAGCTGCCCTTTAAGTACCAGAAAACTGTGATGAGGTACCCCTGTTTTTAACGCATGGTCAGACATCACTTGGTGAGAGTATTTGGACTTTACAATTCAATTCGTATTCTGAAATTATTTGTGAAAGCAGCAGTTTATTCAAAGTTATTTCTTATTTAACATCATACTATTATAATAAGAGCAAGGGATCAATGTATCACTGCATTGCTCTTGTGTTTCACTAACTCCACATTACATTTTTTAAATGAGCTTTCATGCATCCAGTTTTTCTGGTTTGAAAATCTCAGTGAGGAAACACTCACAAAAATATATGCCTTATATATATGTAGTCATTATATGTGAAGAAATTTGGTTGCTTTATTTCAAAAAATGTCTATATGCAAAGAGAGACACTTAGTGTTTAAAATATCCACTGGAGTAAGGAGATCTGCAAATTCCATACATTTGAACCATGGTTTCTTATATTTTAGGTGAGTAGCCTAACCATCATTGGCTATTTGAGTTTAAGTACATCCTGTCACACATTTTTCAGTGAAAAATGTGTTCAACATGTAAAATGTATTGATGCGGTACAGGAAAAATAAAGTGACCCTTAATACTCAAAAAAATATTTTATGATCAGAAAACTATTTTCTACGCATTTTCTTATGATGCTGCTTATTATTATTCTAACAAATGCCTGAAAAGTATGTTACTTTAGAACACGCAACTCAAATTGTCCATGCATGCTTGGCGTGCCTCTGTGATTTCATAGGTACTGTAACAGATGGGCAAAATGTCAGATTGTAGTGCAGGGAGTAATAGAACAGGAAAAGCAATATGATGCCTAATATTCAGGCATATAAAGTTCAGGATATTTACTGGATTGAAACCGTCTTTGTAGTCTCTCTAACTATAAAATACACAGCACCTGGAGGGAAAACGAATACAAGTGAATTTATCAACATTTACCTTCGTGTCAAGAAGTGCTTTTTTCATTATTTAATTTTTCACAAAAACACTTTTTGATTATTTACTTAGATCACTGGTGACAATGAGCAAAATATGAGAAACTGAAGCATTTCTATGTCATTATCGGATTAGTTTAGATGTTTAATGAAAGAATATTTAATTACATTACATTTTCACTTCTGCCCCTTCCCATTTAATCTTGTCTCTAAGAGTAAATAAAATAAAGTTTGTTGGCTTCTCACTTCTGAAAGTATTCTGCAAATATAATTTCTCTCTAAATAGAGTGAAATTAGATCAGCCAAATGCTTCACTGAATATGAGATAATCTGATTTTAGATAGTTCTTTTTAATAGAGAAATTCTAGTTTTCTGTTACAATTGTATTATTAATAAATTTTAGCACACAAACAGAATAGTGGATGCAATTCCTGGGTCTTCTATCTGAAAGTTTATAATGTCAACACCTGGCACGTAGAATTCAGGCTATTGCAAAGTCTTCTCCATTATTTTTCAGGCATTCCAAAAATGAGCATCTTAGCTCTTTAACAGAGGTACCATACATTCTTCGTGCATTATCATGTTTACTCAACAATAACCCCATTAAAATTCCAACCATGCAAGATTTTTTAATTACCAGTTCAAACCTGTTTAATTAGAAAGTTCTCATTAAAATAATTAGTCCCTCTCCTGAAAGGCTAATCCATTGATCCGTATTACTTCTATGTTAAGCCTTGCACTAGTACTGTTGAAATATGTATTCATATGTACTACATATGAAACTAGGCTGTTTCATATGAAACACAGAAGCTAGAAAGCATGTCTTAATATGGATAGCTATCATCCTCTTTCTTCTCCTTCCTGTTTTTAAAACATTTTCAGACATGACCAAACACTTTCTGCCCAATCGAAATCCTGCCAGTCTGAACAGAATTTCCAAAATGGAAAATGTCAATAGAAAATTTCAGACTGACAAATATTGTTTGGGAACTGCTAGTACTGGGCAACTTTAAAGACGGAGCTTGCCCTTCAGCATCTGTGTATTGTGGACTGAACCACCACCTGTGGAAGGCTACACTTCAACTCATTGCACCTATGGTAATCAAGTAATAATGACTGAAACAGCTGTAATATTGGGGGCGTGTGTGTGTGTGTGTTTCTCTCTACTTCTCCAGGAGTGGTTATAAACAAAATAGTTCAAAAAGAAAGGAATGTTGAACCCTACTTAGCTCTGTTCATAATTTTTATTGCATGTGAACATTGCAGAATGCTGACCTGTGCAGGCTTAGCCCACTTCTAGTAGCATATTTATCAATGTTTGTACCTAAATCTCAACATTAATTCCAATGAAACACTATTGTGATTATTAAGTCATAGCCTGGGACTTTGGTATCTTCCATCTATTCTTGTTTTTCTACAGACTCGTTTCCTGGATTGCCCTCACTCCTTTGAACAAAATATTTAGAGACATCAAGCTATATTCCTAAATGCAAGGATAAGCAACTCTCTATAGAATGTCCAAAAAGACTTACAGGCTCTAATAATCTCTACTCAACCTAGAAAATATTCAACAATGTCTCCAAGTGTCAACAGTTGAAAAAGGGGAACATTAATTCATTTTTTAATCTTTTTTTTTTTTTTTTTCTGAATTTTCCAGGATATCACAGGACACTCAAATTTATTAAGAAAGGTAAAAAGCGCTTTTAACTTTTTTGATTGGCTCAGCTCATTGTCCAGTCTCCTTTTTCTAATAAAATACATTTTGTAGGACATTGATTCCTGGATTCCCTGTTAATTTTCTGTCTTTTCAATTGAATTTGGCAACTAACAGATCTAAAACTGAGAAAAAACCAATTAGCAGTATATCTGAAGCAGGTGGGTTTTTTCCCTACTTAAAATTATTTGAAAGTAGAACATTTGTTATGCTATGAAATAAACCCCTTTCTTAAACTCAGTACAGTACTATTGCAAACAATAATTTTTATCAATAAGAGCAGCTAGTATAATAGGACTCCACTAGAATAAAGCAGCAATTATGGAATTTGTATTTAAAATCTAAATAATAATTCTGTGGTTTGAAACGGAATACTGCTACCCCCCCATGTACATATTAATAGCTAGACATCCTAAGATCCAGAAAAGCTGGTGTATCTTTCCCATAGACAATTAAAAATACACTAATTTCTAACAGTGGCAGAATGAAGGCAATTCAGGTCAGTCAGAGGCTGAATATAAAGAAAAGATGAGAAAAGAATAAATTGAGAGTTTGTACAGAAAATTCCACCATAAGGAAACAGAAGTTAGCTTTCATCTTTCATCTTGGACCTATTCTGTTGGTTCTTTCTTGGCCAATGATGTGAATATCGTCACATGGGTATGCCATGTGAAGTTATGCAGAAGATTCAGTGTAAATTTGCAATAGAGTTTCAGCAGAGAAATTCAGACTCTGTTCTCTTACAGCTACAGGTGGCAGAATTCTCTCCCGAGCCAAAGAATCATCAGTGTTAAAAATGTTATGATAGCAGTTGAAACAAATTTCTTCCTCTTTACTGAATTCTACTTTCTTAAAAGACTTGGCTGCTTCAGCGTTGTTATTATTGTTCTTTGTGTTGGGGTGGTAGGAAGGCATTAGGAGTGCTTTTGAAATGAATGCAAATTGCTGGTTGTGCTGAGAGAGTGTCATGCTAGTGATATCTGGGTAATCAGTGAATGGCAAACTTAAATGCACTAAGTACAATTATATATTTTGGGTTGTAAGTGAACAACACACAGATTTTTAATGCTGCAATGAAGTATTAACAAGCCTTTGGAAAGTTTAAGAGCTGAAACTTAAATTGACATGTTTAACACCTGTATGTTTTTTTGAATATTTTTAGCAGTGCAATTTAGAAGAAAAATAAGTTACAGCTAAGATTTACCTTAGACACCTTGCCTTGGTAGTAAACAACAACTTGTTCTCTGACATCTCAAAATCACTATTATGCTACAAATATTTAATAAGAGGCATCTTTAGAAATGTCTTTTCTTATATTTTAATACATGGTTTGCCAATAGCCTTGGAGAAAGGAGAAGAAAAGAAAGCAAAATATCTTACATAAGATCAAGCATATGAACAAAATAATAAAGTATCCCTTGCAGGAATATTTGCATCTGTAGGACATCGTTAAAGTCAAAGCAGAAGGAAACTTAGAACTGAAATTCAAAATTTCTATAGATTTGAACAGGAAAAAAACACATACATAACAGTATTTTCTGTTAAAGGTATTTTAAAAACGTATTTAATTATTTCTTTTATACATTTGTTTGATGTGTCTAGACGTCACCTTTAAAGGTATAATATGATAAAATTTAATTTAGAAAGAAAAGTTGCTCTGATATGAAAAATTGAAAGAATTGATTCCGAGAGACATGCTGTTCACATGGAGCATTGTTTCCCAGAAAGAGTTTAATGTTATTCTTACTAGAGTTTTAACTATTTTAAAATGAAAACTTTATAGAGCAAAATTAGGTTTTATTAAACTTTGATCACAACAAAATATTTCTTCATTGTCATGACAGAACTGTCACAAAAAATTTGAGAACATCCAAGACAGTTTTCCATATAACACACCTAGAAAACAGTACGTTGTCCTGGTTTGAGGTAAAACAGAACTAATTTTCTGTTCAGTAATTTTTTCCTTTTTAGCTGGGCCTCTTCTAACTAACTAAACTCTGAAATTAACAGCATATTGTTCAGAAACTGCTCGCTCTCATAGTGATAAGACCTGATGATACCAAGGAATGGTATGCAGAGAGGCCCTTGCTTATACTTATTGCTATAACAACCAAGGTCAGGTAAATTTGTTATTTGCCCCATTGGAGGGTCGGAAGCGGAGAAGTGTAGAGGGGTCACACCTGTAGGGAGGAGCGGACAGGACAGGTGACCCAAAACTGACCAACAGGGTATTCCATCCCATCTGCGTCATGCTCAGTATAAAAGCTGAGGGATCCAAGGGTCAACTCTCTTCCTTCAATGGCCGACATCTGAAGGAGGACCCTGTCTGTTCGTCTGCCTTTGATCCCGATCCGAGCAATCCTGACTCCAGATCCAGAATCCAGCTCCTGTCCGTCACCAAGTCCAGCCTGGGACTTTCCCCTGTGCCTGCTGGTGATGTGATCATCACCTTGGGAGCTTGATATGGTTTTGTATATACTGTATATTTTTTTTCTTTTTCCTTTTTTTTTTTATTATTTATTATTTCATTATTTATTAGTATTTTCATTAAATTAGTTTAGTTTTTTCTAAACTCATAAATCTCTTTTATCTCTTCCTCTCCTCTCTTTTCCTTGGGGGGGGGGGGGGGAGGGGCCATCTGTCGCTCTGATTGGTTAATCTGGTCAAAACCGCGACATACGTTTAATTGAATGCTTGCCTCACATGAAAATAGAATTTCTCAAATGGGACCTAAATATATATAGAACACGGCATTTTTACAAGAAACGGGCCAAAGTCTCACTGCTCTTAGACTTGAGAATGAGCTGAAATGCTCTACCTTTATGAGAGATCCACAAAGAGATCCACTTTTGTTTCAGATGGTCTAATTTTGCAAAATTTCAGAGAAGACACAGGTGGCAGCAAGCAATGGTGTAACCTGTAGCAGCATAAAACGTAGGGCAAACATGCCTTCACTGAGCTCCAGTTTGCCATAATCAGACTAAAGGTGCTATTTATGATTAGCTCTGGAGTCATGCTACACAGAAATCTGTGTAGTCACACTCTTATAAATCTATTTAAATTACTATTTCTGCAGATATTTTTTTTTTCTGCATTATCACAAATATTGGAAGACCCTCAACCTTACCTAGTTTTGCAGTTGGAAAGCTGTTAGTGTATTAATAACAGAATTCTGTATAGTGATGACACTGCTGTCACTACATAAGGAAATGGTGACCCGCAGTTGTCTGTATTCTTGTAGCATCTTTCCTCTGTGTGCACCGTCAGTTTATTACCATTTCAGCCTGATAAAGGCCACAAAGGTCATGACCAGATGCCCTTTATGCATCTGGGAACAATATTATATAGAAGTAATTCCATTAATAGAACAGATTTTCCATGACTTTATTTTCATTTTTAATATATGTAATTATATTTTTAAAAGACAGCAATAAAAAAGAAAGAAGAATCATTTTATATGAAAAAAAAATGTAGCCAAGTCATAACTGAAAGGCATCATGTTCAAAGCACAGGTGAATAAAAGCGGTGCTTATTGCTTCCTTTATTATAGTTTAAATAATTTATCAGCTCTGCATCCTATTTATTGATTCTCTGAGCATGCAGAAGGATATGGAATTGAAAATATTTGATGCACTTTCCTCCATTTTTACCAAATTAATGATATGTAATTGATTCATAATTTCAAATACTGGAAGCAAATGATGCTTGTTCCTTCTTCCTACTAGGAACACTGTTGACTAAGCTGCTTTAGGAAACCTGACATTTTTCAGTAGATAATCAATTTTTCAGATAAGACATGGAAGTTCTGCCATCTTTTAGGCTAGAATGAGTCTTCAGGAGCATCATGAATATGTTCCGCCAGAGAAGCCATGATATTGCAATTCCAAATCATAGTTCTTTCTGTAGTGCAAAATAAAAGTATTATGTCTTTTTCCTTCCCTTGAGCTAGCTTAGTACCAGTTGCCAAACCAGGGAAGGGAATAAGATGGAACAAAGTATTGAAGAAAACAAAACCAAAACCAAAACCCTATAAAAATTATTCTCACACTTCCTATCTTTTCTGATCTTTCTAGACCATTTGACTCTTTTTTAGCTTTTAGATAGAGGGAGCACATCATACTGTCCCCAGAGGGCATGACAAATGTAGTGGTGCACAAGAGATGAGATGGATCTTACTACCCTCTATTTTCCCGAGCAGTGCTTTAAAGAGAATCACAGCCAGTTTATCAGGTTACAGTTTGCAAGAGTTGGACATTAACCTCACAATCTTCTTCAAAACTGCATTTCAGTGATTATATGGTCTCTGCCTATGTTTAAACATCCTGTCCCTTTCACTGAAAACAACACTTTTGCTACCATAAATCTGCATACTATTGCCTTGGAAACACAGCAGTGATGGAATAACTCCCATGTAAACAAAGGGAAAAAATCCAGTTTTAGAGACACATGGCAAAAAGAATATGTCAGTTCGCTGTCTTTACAGAATTTGAACATTGTCTGATACAACAGAAAAAAATACCTACATACTGAGAGAAGTACCTCACTCTTACTAAAGGCTATAAATGTTTTCAGGAGTTGAACCAAATCCTTAGGTATTATACGTCAATTGTATTGATTCTAAAAGAACTTCCCTCACTTACATGAGATATTACTGTCCATCTCACAGATATGCTGAGAAGCATATTAGTTACCTTTTGCAGAAGTGTTCTAGCAGTCTTGAGTGTATTATGCATATATCATCACAATCACAAAAACAGAAAGAAAGAAAGATAGGTAGCAATATGACAGTTTTCTCAGCCTGAAGAAAACACAAGCCAGATTTCAGAGGATAAGGTCTTGGTAAGCCAAAAAAATTCTACATCTGTGCAGAGCGCACTTTTACCACAGCAGACTCGGTCATCAGCTAACACAAGTTTACACTTGGAAGATCTGAAGAGGAAAAATGTCTTACTTTTAAGGGACATTATTGCTTCCCCTACACTGCAAAATGAAGTGCTATGCATGGAGTGACAATTTAGCTTCAAAGAAACCTGGTATCACATCAAAAGCAGCATAGACTTAGCAGCACAGTACTTGGCACAGGAAAAGTCATTCTGGTAAGTAGCTTATTTCAAGGTAAGGAGAATACAAAAAAGTCCCTCTCTGCTACTGTACCATCCACTAAGGAGGCACATTGGATTGAGCCAGTGCTGTATCTGAGATTGTTTTCTGTAGGACTGGGGTTCTGATGACTTACAGCAGCTGTTGGTTATTACTGAACCAGTAATAACCAGCCTCATTGATGGAGGCTATAACCTTTTTGTGACACCTTCTAGTTCCCTTCAGATACTTGACAATTTGTATTGACTCTTTGTATTGGAAAAAGTTTGAAGTAGAGTACTTGCACCTTTAAGAGCTAATGTTCCCTATCCTGGAACATTTTGGTACAGAGAGAAAAATATCTTCTGTTAAAATCTATTTGGTCCAGCATTTGTTAACATGTTAAAGACATTGATAGTATTCCCTTAATAATACAAAAAAATGCCTAAAATATCTTTTTTCATTCTACTCTCTCACTTTCAAGAGGAAACAAAAAACTCCCTTCCTTTACCTCCCCATACATCTTTACCATTTTGGAAAAAAAACTTTATCAATGTCTAATTAGTCCTCTTTTTTTCCTTGATAATAAGCTGTAAAACTAATGTTGTAAGGCTTTTCTAGAACCTTTCCTCCTTCCCCAAAATCTAGCTCCTTTAGATCACACAAAAGAACAAAGTCGTAGGCAAATGACAAAATGGTTTTACAAGTTCTATTACAAATCATCCTTAAATTTATATGACTAGGTTCCTGAACTTTCCTTTCCTTGTTTTTCTATTTCATTACAGCCCTTTTAAACTTTATTGTAGTAGCACTTTTCCCTCTAGGTCAGTGACCATGTAGATATTTCTGAGTCAGCCCAAGATGCAAGATGTTTAGGGGGGGTTATTATGCAGTATTTAATATAGAAAATAACAGAGTAGAATTCACTGCTCAAAAAAAAAAAAAAAAAAAAAAAAGAACATAAATTGTTCATATGGAGTTTTTAAATTATTGAAGTTCCTAAGCATACTATTTGGGGACGTACACGCAAAATTGCTATTTTCCATTTTAATTTGCTTTTTTAATCTACTTTCTCCCTACATGAAAAGAATAAAAATAAACCAAATAAAAACTACATCTATAACTTCTCAGAAATAGAGATTGCAAAGTCACTAATGTGAGTTATCAAAATGGATTTCCTCTTATGCATTCTTTCTCTCGATACATTATATACCTGAAAAAAAAGTTTGGGAAGGAAACCACAGCTGTGTCTTTTTATTAGGGTCAATCCATTTTTATTAAAATTGTATGAAAATAAAAGTAAAAGCTTCATGTCACTCAAATAATTTCACTAACCAGACTACAAGTTCATAAAAGTCAATCCTCCTGACAAAGTTTTTAAAACAGTTTCATTTTCTTTAATAAAATTTGATTTTTATAAAGCCTTCCACCTATAAAAAGTATAGGCAGTTTTTATTACTGAATCACAGTGATTTTTTTTAAGTCAATGAATTCTTACAAAACTAACCTCTTCCCAAGACTTGAATTATTCCTTTATGTCAGTATGTGTTTCTTTTCTGTTTACTTACATAGTGAATCATCAACAAATAATATTCAAGGATATTTTCCTGATAATTAAACCAAACTCAGGCATAGCCTTTAATTCATTTGAATAAGATCATGACTGTAATTTTTTTCTTGTGATAACATTTTGAGAAGCACAAACATTCTAAATTAATTTCTTAATTAATAACTGAGAGAGGAAATGGTCTGTCTGCTAGATTTGATATTATCAACTCACTGACTGATCTGGAGTGGGATTTGGAATGTGTTCCTAGAAACCTTTCACCATATGACTATTTTTTACTCAAAACACAAAACTTACTGAGTTAGAAGTGCACCTTTTGCAAACTGGATTGCAACTGGTACGAGAGCAGCCAGGAAACAAATGGGATCCTTCATGTGAACTGAACCACTTGGATCTTTGTGACCCTGAAAAGGCTATATGGCTTCTGTATCTTGATTTGCCTCTCAGGGATTAAATATGTAAGAAGGATGAGGAGAGATGAATGAATTACTTTTAACAGCCAAACCACTGGAGTAAGTTGTGTTTTGAAAATTATTGTTATTGTTTTGTGTATGTTGTTTGTGTGTGGCAGGGGAGGTCCAGAGGAAGTGAGCTGCTAGGGAATTCTGAGTGCTAGGTGATTAAGGATTCAGGGATCGTGACCCAAACTGCTGAATCTCAGTAGTTTGCGCACTTGTCATATGAACATAATAATGCTTACCTTCTCAGAGAGCTGTGTAATTAGTTGTCTAATAGATGCATATAAAGCACTTTGAAACCCTCAAATGAGAGATGATTCTGTTATCATGAGTAGGCAAAAATGCAATTCTCTTCTCTTCAATGCTTCACACTCTTTTTCAAGATTCTAAAACACCTAGTAAATCAGTTAGTGGTTTACAGTATAGTAAAGACTATATAGTGCATAAACATATTCCAGATCAAAATACTATCAACGTATCTTAGCCTGTGTAGAACTTAACGTTGCCAAACAAAGGTAAGGGTTGTTGCGCAGTTATGGCTAAGAAATTTTTTTCTCATTGAAAAAGAAATGTCAGCTAAAATGGAAGGGTTCAGAGTGCAATGAAATCTGGGCTCATCCAATGAACGGAGTGAATTTGAGCGTGAGATTTAACTCTGTGCTGGTACTAACATGAGACAAAGAAATGCATTTGCAGCACGGGATAATTTGGCCATACAGGTGAAGGTTGTCAATGGTAGATACTTCAGACATCATTCTCCTCCCCTGCTTCTCCTCTCTTGACGGGTACAGCAAGAACTGAAACCCAGGACAATAGGTTCACTGAATTCCCATTCTCTCTTGGCTGCCATATAGTTCAATATGGACATTTTTTTTCTCCACTTCAATGCTTGCTTATTCTAGAATGTGTGCTATTTGTATATTGTGATTATAACCTGTACATTTAGTTTGAGAACATACATGTTTTTCTGAGAAAGAATCTCAAAATGGGTGCATTACTACACAGCAAGATGATGTTTCCCACTCTGGGAAGAAAGAGATTTATGATTTAGGAGTAGGACCCTTAGGGAAAGGTTTATTTATAGGTCAGATATTCCAGAATATGGCATAAGTTTTAATTTTCACAGCAATGATTTTCTCAGTAATTTCTTTGTTGATCCAGCTATCAGTTCAAGGTTCATTGGCTGCCCTTTTCATTTTGGTGTGTTTTAATTATATTGTATGTAGCATAATATTAGTTTAAATAAACAAACTTCTCCTTTGTCTGCTTTTCCTTTCTCTTTCTTAGGTATTTGGATTTAGACTTTCAACCTTACTCATTTCAGTAAGTCTTTGTTCATCCACAATGTCTAAATATGACTTAAAATAAAGTCTGAAGCTCAAATGAAGTCACTGAAAATACTTTGAGACGCATATAAGAATGACTTCTTGTCATTGCGAGTAATGTTTGCATCTTCAGGTCGGAAAGAGTATAGTGATTAGGTGGCAACTAAACATAATGGATATTATTTCACATTCAAAAGTGCTGCTGAATTTTACTGTCTTCTCTGCTGACTAATCATGTGTAAATCATGATTGTTATCTAAGTTTTGAGTAATAATACATATTCTTGCTTTAAGCGAGAAATTAGATGCATTGGGTACTTGGAACAAAAAGGACATTAAATTAGGGGTTACATAATCTTTAGAAAAAGATGCCTCGTTAGTCAGACTTAGAAGTGCTTAAACCAGCTCAGTTCCTCTTTTCAAGGCTGAAAGAGCCCTCTGCAGCTGCACTTCTGCTTGTGTGCGTGACCAGCATAGCTTAGTTTTAAGGTTCCAGGTTATAGCTAAAGACACCCCAAAGTTTCCTGTGCAGTATTGGAATGGATTGTTAGATGTTTAGAGTATACTTTGCATGGACAGAATCAATCCTTCACAAAAAACAGTTGTAGAGGTTTACCTTTTTGAAACAAAACCAGGAGGGGTGTCGTAGGGGAGGACAATAACATCCATGGATGTTGCCTTCTATTCTACAAATGCTGCAGAAGTGTTACTCCTCTTTAAATAGGAACGTAAGTTCTCTGATTATTAGTCATATATCTCCAAATTACCTGTCAGAAGCTGATTCTTGAATGGAAAAAATTTCCCATTCTTCAGAAATAATTATGTTGCAATTAACCAAAGCTTTTCTCTTTCTTGCCACTCTTCAGTGACACCTCAGTGGTGGTCTACAGCTGATAAAAACCTTGATAACAGCACAAAAAAATATTTTGCTTTTGAAAGACAAAAAAACCCAGCCACTGTGAAACAGCATAAACTGCTTTCTCAGGTGTTCAGACTGCACACTTTGTGTCTCCTTGCTTTCCTGCAATTTGCAAAGGATTGTTAACACTTAGTGGCATGTCCTCAATGAGTACCTGACAATTTGGATTTGAAGTACCTGCCCTCAACAAATAGCTATTGGATTTCAGGAAGTATGACAAAGTGAAGGCAGCAATTAACTTTTATTTTTACGTGAGCGTGCACATGTGTGTGTTGATTAGGGATTATAATGACTCGATTTTTTTCTCTCTCAGGGAAAGTTTGTGTTGAAATTGGAAATAAATCAAAGGTGGTTGGAGAATTATTTTTCAGACCATATTAAATTCTCAGGAAGGTCTGTCTTCCTTAGGCAGCAACCAGGTTCAATGGATTCAGCTTACATTTTGAAAAAAAAAGCTTGTCTGAAGTAGATAATATTTTTAAACTACACAAGAAAGGTTAGAATAGTGCATCCATGGCTAAAATGTGTATTTTAAATTTAGAATGTATCACAGAGATAAAAACAGAAGCCTCTAGAAAATAGGGAAGTAAAGTCTTACACTTCCACAGCTCTGAGCTGTCCTTGGAGTTGTACCTATTTTGGGCTTCTACACACCGTTCTTTATTTGTAAGCCTGGAAAGATCTAGAGACTGAAACTGTCAGCTGTAGGTAAATGGAAACAAAGTTTAACATCTGGTCTTCATGAAAAACAGCTTTCCTATAGCTTTCTCATTTAAACAAGAGTGCTTTTCATTAGGGAGCATATGGTCTTGTTAATGTGAGTACAGTCATGTGCTATTGTGCTCATTTTAAGTATGTTCTCATGCCAAGGTCAAAATTAACATCTTTAAATCAAAGCCAATAGCCATCAGGCAGTCAGTAATGATCTTAGAGCAACTACAACAAGACAATCATTTGCTATATAATTAGTAAAACAATATTACTGTGCTCAAGTATTATCATCTATTATGGAGTTGAGGAAAATGGGTATAGAGGTTCTTAGAAAAGTTTTATATCTGATGGCTCCTGAATCCAGACTTTTACTAAAGCTATTAATCTTTAGTCACTCCATAGTCATTTTCTGTTGATGGTCTACCTGGGGTCTTTGAAAAAAACCTCAGCTACTGGATAACGTATAAATGTTTCCTCTGGGGAGATTCAGCATATCTGAACTCCTGAACACACATTCCAGTTGCTCTCTCATAACTCCACCACCACACCCTGGTGGCCTGTCTTTCCTAAAAAGGATGCAGCCATCCATGACAGCATTCCAGCCACGCGAGCTGTCCCACCATGTCTCTGTAACTGCAATGAGATCACGGCCCTTTGACTGCACACAGGTCTCTAGTCCTTCCCATTTACTCCCTGTGCTGCATGCCTTGGTTGCAGGCATTTCAGAGAGACAGTCAAGTGCAAGGGTTTCCCTGGAGGGGAGCAAGAGGATCCAATGCAGCCATCCACACCCTTGAAGTGATTTGCCTTCTGGATCTCGTCTTGGGAGTCAGCTAAGGAGCATTTGTCACTGCTCTGGTTGGCCTGGCTTATTTCCCAGTTAGCTAAGTTGGGGTGAGAATTGCCACCCTGTACCCTGGTTGTTGATTACCATGCCAACAGTAGCAAAGCACCAGAAAAATCCCAACAGAAAATTGTATGTCACAAGATTGGTTCCCAGCTCGTCTTCAATTCCCCAGGTAGCAGGAAGAGTTAAAGCTGATGGAGTCACAACAACAGGTCTATGATGAATAACAAAGTTATTGTTCCCATTCTAAGTAGGTCTTTTGCATAACTATTCAGAAAGATAACTTCTGATGATGATAATCTCTTGTGTGAGAGAATAGTTGCTTCTAATTGCTTTGTTAGTAGGGAGAAAACAGCTGTGAGGCAAGAGCTGTTAGAGCAGGTGTGGCTAGAGGTTAAATGAATTTCAGTGCACTCTTGGACTCTGATGAAGAAGAGAAGCAACCCATAATCTCAGCGTGCAGACACAGTTGGGTATGGACAGTCATACATGATGTATGCACACTTACAGGAAACTATGTTTGCAAAACTAATTTTACTGGAAGGCTATAATTCTATAACAAGAAATATCATATTATTTCAATTCCTAACTGATATTCCATTGAAAAATATATTCTGCATGAGTGATGAGGGTACAGTCATGCTTTTATGTGAAAAGTGGCATTTGAGCTAAAACAACTGCTAATGCTTTGTACAGATACTCCATTTTCATATATAGAGTAACCAACACTTGTAGTGTTAAAGTATTTAAAATTTACGTAAGAATTTGAAATATGAAAGAGAACCTGAATCTGCCTTTCAAAAAGTTGGTGGGCACTTTTCAGGTTGCTGGAGACATAGTCATTTGGCAGATTGTAGAAAATGAAATGAGAGACTTAATTGGGTGTAAATAGCTCCCAGGCAGCATGGTTTTAGGCTGAGGATCATGAGGATTATGCATACTTCAAAGACACAGTTCAAGCAATCGATAGGTTTCTAGCAGTGGCAACAGTATCTCTCAGCATATGGTGTTCAGTTGTATGTTACAGAAGGTTTTTTAATGGTTTTGCTACACCCTGTTAAAGTAAGCATCCTTTACAAGGAAGGCAAGATAGCAGAGCTCTGAAACAAAATCAAGTTTTGCTTTACCAATAAAATAGCTTTAAGATTTGGTTATCAGTGTTTGTTTCATCTAAAGGATTTTATCTGAACTGAAATTCAAACTAAGTTAGAGATCTATACACATCTTGCTGTAAAAGCCCAATTAATTGACTCAGCACAGCAAATTATCAGGAAAAAGAAAAGCAGAAATGGAAAGAAAAAGGTAGTAGCGAATGAAGCAGCCACCCATATTTTGGCATGCATAGATGTTATTTCTGTTTAAGTTTTAAATCCTCCCTGCGATTCTGCCAAGATTCTCCTTGTGTTCAAACAAGACTTTGAGATGCCAACACCAAGCTGCATGTGTACTGCACCTATACATGAGAGGCCTGAATCTAACACCTGAAGAGTCTACTTTATGTTCAGCTCAGCAGCTGGTGCTTCAGTATTTGCTACCACGAACTTTAGCTACCCTTTGTGGTGCTGTGTGGTTTATTTTGTGCTGAGTTAGAGGAATGTGATGACTTCCATTTGATTTTGTGAAAGTATTCGAGAAAAATGTTTCAAATGATAGGCAAAAGAAGAAGGGGATAAAACCACAGGATATTACATTTCATAGACTACTGAGTCTATCATCATAATCATCGCCAACATCAAACAAAGAAAAAAAATCTTGGATTTTCAGTGGGGTAGTGAGACTTTGAAACAGGGCTGCATCTCTCACTAGATCTCTGCAATACAGTCTGTGTTTCCAAGTGAATGCTGAGAAGATGAGGCCTTTTCTCTCAAGCCTGTATTCTGATCACTGATACCATCCTGGGTTCATGTGGGTGGGTACACATATGCACAACGTGCACTTAGTGTCTTATTAAATCTCGGATTTACACTGCTCTCTGCTGGCAACATTCCCAAGGCGTTGACAAAAAAGAGGCCTAAACTTGCTGAAAGCACAAAGAGAAGCAAATGTACATTACTAAGTGTGTAGTGAATATCCCAAGTATGAATTTGCAAAAGCGATAGTAGAGGATCAAAGACACAGTTTCTGTCGTTCATTCAAACGCTCAAAAGGTACACCTCATCTCATGTGGATAAAACTAAACAGAAGGTGAAGTTTGATAGACTTTGATATATCTCTGTGAAAATACATTATCTTTGCATGTTGGGATATGATCCACATTTTATATCAACACATCAATATTTTTGACTGTAGCAAATGCTGTAGGAAACCCCTGTTGACTTTGGGTTTTGAGTGGTACTACTATGGACTGCAAAACCGAGACATAAAAACCTTCTTCCAGTTCATTAATCATAGAATGGTTTGGGTTGGAAGGGACCTTAAAGATCATCCAGTTCCAACCCCCTGCCATTCATGAACATGATTAAATATTACATTCAAAATCATGTTCAGTTGCATGGAAATAATATTTAATTTTACAAAAATCTTAATTATCACTGTCCCAAATATTTATTGACAGCTGGCCAAGAAGATTTAAACTGACTTTTATTTTTGAAATTTCAGATCTCAAAAACTGCTGAGACTTTAGGCTACACAAATTTTGTAATAAAGAAGTTGTGCCTCTGAAACTGTTTCACGTTAACATGGAGGAGAAACTTGAAAAGTTATTCTTGCGAAGAGCTTACTTGAATGAATATTCAATAATGGTTAATAACTAAGGATATGAGTCAGATCTTAATTTAAATAAATATTCCTGAACCTTCTTTGATTTAATTTTTTTAATTCCTGGACCAATTCTAATTTTGGGAAGTGTTCTTTTTTAATTTTTCCTTTTTTTTTGTTCCCGCTGTTTGGACATTACTGGCACAAGCAGTTTTGCTGTTCTCTGTAAAAAATTATTTCTTCTCAATTCATAAAGCATAACACAGTGCTGTTGTGAAACCAGATTTTACAATATCACAGCTTGATATTTTATACACTAATATTAAGCTTCAGAAAAACAAGTGGTCGTTGTAAGCAACATAGTAAATCTCCTTTACCTTATTCTCTATTTTTTTAAGAACATCAACCCATGAGTAAGGCATAAGAAGATTACATTGTGTAGGCGTAATTTAAGAAAGAAATCCCTGCTTACACTGCTTCACCAGTGGTAGCATTTCTTCAAAAATTTAGCACAAAACCATTAACTTCCATAATTTTTCACCACCATGTTAGTTAAATTGACTAATCTTTTAATTTTAACCTCGTGGCTGTAAAGGGAAGAACCTGACAGACCTGAGTCTAAGGACTACCATTTGTGGTAAGGCTAATGTAGATCAGAGTTGTCCTTCACTTTGAAGAAAGTGCATTGCCATCTGAATTTGCTCATAATACTGTTTATGAATTTATTTTCATGAGTAAAATGTGGTAACTGAGGCTGCTATAAACCTGTGTTATGAGGATAGGAGTCTTTTTTTAAATAAAAGTTTGCTACTACTGGTGCATTGCCTTCTCTGCTTCTGCTTTGCTGGTCCAAATGCTAGCTAGTCCTAGTGCTGTCAGAGACGTTCAGAGTTGTCTCAACCAAGACATGTCAGCAGTTTTCACCATCATAAAGCATTACCACTATAGAATATACATCTGGTACATAGCCTGAAGGAATCACAAATCTAAATCGTGTGGAAAACAAAAGTAAACGTGAGATGCCAATACCAGATTCTGACAGCACACTTAGGAAATCCTCTAGAAATCAAAGTGTCAAAGTCATTTCAGTCCCTAGGCAAGTCTGGTATTTGTATCACTGGAAACATCCATTTCCTGTAGAGGAGCTATTGGCCTGTGTGAAACTAATCAACATATTACAGAATCACAGAATCACAGAATGAATGCTTTGGGGTTGGAAGACACCTCTGGAGATCCTCTAGTCCAAACCCCTGCCAGAGCAGGGTCACCCAGAGAAGGTTGCACAGGAATGTGTCCAGGCGGGTTTGAATGTCTCCAGAGATGGAGACTCCACCACCTCTCTGGGCAGCCTGTTCCAGGGCTCTGCAACCCACACAGGAAAGAAGTTTTTCCTCATGTTCAGATGGAACTTCCTGTGTTCCAGCTTGTGTCCGTTGCCCCTTGTCCTGTCACCAGGCAACACATAGTCTTCACACCTGCCCTTTAGATATTTATAAGCATTGATGAAATCCCCTCTCAGTCTTCTCTTCTCCAGGCTGAACAGCCCCAGGCCTCTCAGCCTTTCCTCAGCAGAGAGGTGCTCCAGTCCCTGATCATCTTTGCTGTCTCCACTGGACTCTCTCCAGTAGTTCCCTGTCCTTCTTGAACTGGGGAGCCCAGAACTGGACACAGTGCTCCAGATGCAGTCTCACCAGGGCAGAGCAGAGGGCGAGGATGACCTCAATGGAACGTGCAAAAGTGATGTCTTTGTTTCCTCTGTCACAAGCTAGTATGTTTTTCATAGAGATAAAGTTAACACCATGGATTTCTATAAGCATGTTTTGACCAGTATTTTCGGTAGAAGCCGGAATTTTTAACATCACTACCAGTGATCACAGTCAGTTGATTCTAAAGTTCTAAAGGGCCAATGTACACCTGGAAGTGCAATTTTTGGATGAGACATAAAAAGATTCTTTAAAAGATCCTACACCACTTTTCCTTACAGGGTAGGCATTTGAAACCTGTTCCTCTGGCTAAATGCTAACTTGGCTAATTATTTTTTAATTTATTTTTATTTTCTTTAGTGGCTCTACGTCAATTGTCAGTGGTTAGTACTATGGTAAAGATGCTATCTCATTTGTGGCTCTGAACTCTTGTCTAATTCTTGACTCTGCTGTAAAAGCTGCATTTCAACTTGAAGTGGCTGTTTAACAGTAATGGTTGAAGTTATACGTAACATAGGTCTGTACATAAAATACTTTGGGAAAACATCACAGCCAGTATGATTCAATTTTATCTATATTAATAAATATTAAGAATGCGTGGCACTTTTATTCATTCATATTTACAACTAAATGTCAATGGAAAGAAACTTAAGGAACTAGGCACTTTAGAGATTAAACAGCGGCATAAATAATACTTCATGAGAAGTTAATGAGTCTAACTCAACTCTAAATCTAACTCAAATATATAGCTACTTTGTTACCAAACTGTTGTTTTGTGACCTGCATGAAATGAATGTGATGTTCTCGTAGTTTGGTGCCTACACCCCAGAAGAACACCAAATTTCACTAACTGGGCTCTACTTTTGGCAGGCCCAGGTGGCAGCTTGGCGTTGCTTATAAATGGCTGACCTATTTTCTTGACATCCATAGTAGATTCCTCCACAACCAAGGAGGACTTGCAGTACTCCATATGGCTTTGTTTGGGGCTGTAATTTGTGGTGCCATCATTTAATAGGTTTTGAGTTAGTGAATAAACTATTGAATGTCTGAGCAACTCATCACACCTTTCATTGCCTCTAAATGTCCAAAGGATTTTAAAAATTATACTACTGAATATATTTTGCTTCGTAATTTCTTTTCCCTTTACCTTTCTTAGTCACTTTAACAGCAGCAATTGCAATTACTTATTTTCTGTTCGTACCAAAGTTCTATCCATAATCCTACTCAAAGTCTCTGGTGTGATACATTTGACATTTTCCCATGGCTCTCATCAAGTTCCAAGCTTGTTGCAAATTTATGCCCTTATGTGGGTTTTTTTTTGATTCCTCTTCTCAGACCTTGGTGCCAAAGAGCAATTGGCAGGGTTTACTGGTCTTCTGCACTAGTAGTTACATCGTTTGGTTTCCCAAATTGTTTTATTCCTTCTCTTGGCACAAGACAATTTAGAATGTTTTCCCTTGGCCCTTGATAAAAAAGCATGAAACAGCACCAACGGCAGATGATGTGGTGGTAGCAGCCGGTCTGGCATCAGGAGAGGCAGCATCAGGAGCCTCAGCAGGAGCAGTGAACAATTTTTGTGGCGGTACCCTCTCACTGCATCACAAAGCCAACATGCTCTTGGCTTTCTTCTGCAAGGGAGGTTCTTCTGGTTTGATTTATCTTGTTTGAATTTCTCGCCATGGAAGTTCTTAGTTAAAGAAGTAAAAGAGGATAAAAGCTATTTTTTTCTGCCTTGCTTCAAAACGTATCTGAGTGCTGCTATGCAGGTTTCTGTTGCAGAATTACTTTGTAAATGGATCCCAAATAGTTATCTATACAGTTCTACCATAGTAAATGAAATTAATAAAGTAGAACAGTACAGAAAAAGAAACTGGAGATGAAAATAACAGCGTAAAATACTTAGTATTTTCTTTTAATGCAAGAAAATATTACAGTATTTTTCCCAAACCACTTAAAATGTGAGAAGTGAAACAGCCCATGGCACTTCCCTAGTGATACTGTTCTGTTATTTAATAGGTCTCACTCAGGAAATGTTTATTTGCTATTCACTTTACATGTTCACCCTTGATTTTACCATAAACACTTAGCATTTAAGAAGGTTCCTATGTGGGCTGCAACCATTTTAAAAATTAAAGTCTTTGTCTCGGTCTTTTTAGAAAAATTATTTTATTACAGAAAATTCTGATGGTGTACTAGATTGGATCAAATTCCTTTTGCAGTGAATTCATACAATGCAGAAAAACAATGTAGGCTGCTGAAGACAGCTAGTATTCCATCAATTCAGTTAAAACAGACAGTATTTTTAAAAAAATAAAACGATTTGTGGCATATTATTGCTATGTTATGAATTATTCATACAGTGATGTCTTTGTCCTTTCACCAACTCTAGGTATTTTACCTGGAGTGCTCTTCTAAACAGTTTCCCACAATTCTACTTCCATACAATAATTATACTTTCATATTTGTTAAATAGCTCTGATCCAAGAGAGGAATTGCTGAAATACATTCAATGTATTGTCTCCCAGTTCAGTCTCAAATCATTTCTACCTGTAATTACTCACAGAACTATGGCAAATGTTGCTGGTCACCATGCAATTCAGACAAGTGGGACTGAGCAGTATAGTAGGAATGAGTGGTTTTGATTTTATTTCAGATTCTTTCACTATAAATAAAATTGAGAATAAAAGTCTGCCATCGATTTCCTCTGTGGGCTTGTATTACTACAGCACTTGTACTGCTAATAAAAAAGAAATTTCTTATAAATTCATTTGTAAGCAGAGGAAATTGGCTATGTAGAGTAAGTCAGCAAATGAGAAAAATATGGAATTACATACTTTTTACAAAGTCATTTCTCTTACTGTTTTATTGTAATATTCCTTCATTCTACCTGAGATATAAATTGGGTAAGGTCCCATCTGAGAATTTATAAGAAAAACACTATATGAGTCATTATAACAGAATCAAAGTTTACTGTGAGTAAGAATAAATGAATCCTATCCTACCATCACTATAATTTCTAGAACATTACTCAAGTTGTGAAGGAGGTCTTGTTTTCTCTTACAACACAAAAAGTAGGTTCCCACCTGTGTCTCGCAACATATCTGTAAATAACAGATTGCTCCAGTTAAGTTAGTGTTTTGCTGCTGTACATTAAAATGAAATGCAGCAGTGGGTATGATTTATAGCAGAATGCACCGTTTTGGTTTCCAAAGCTGATAAGCAGAGAAGCATGAATTATGAAACTGAGTTGCAGCTTTACAGGAAGGCGAGCAATCAAGATTTGCTTGAACAAAACAAGAAAGCTGTGACTAATTTCATATAATGATGTTTTACTAGCAAAACAGTGCATGTAAAGGTCAGCTTAATAGTGGAAATATGTTTTCAAGGGAAAGGAGTACCTTGGCTTTGTTTTGTAATTCAACTGGCACTTACACAGTAGAGTGTTGAGTTTCGAGCAAAATAATGCAGAATCTTACCATTATTTCAAATAAGAGCTTACAAAAAACTAAAAAAAAACTAAAAAAAAAAAAAAAAGATAATAAAAAAAGAGTTCTCTACCATATATTATAAAGCAAAAAATATTCAACAGTTTTGAGAGCGTGATATTGCAAAGACAACAAAGACAATATGGATTCAGATCACATAGATGTCCTTGAGCGTGTCTTAAAATGTTCATTTTACAAATCATATTATGTCAGGATTGACTTCTGGTACTTCAGTTTTCTAGTTAGGTTGAAATTAATTCTAACATGTATCTTCATTTTTCCCTGTGCTTCTGCCCCTCCCCTCTATTTCCAGTTGATCAGATGATAAAATGCAGAGATGACTATATATATGAAAATATTTCTTTCTACATAACCAGAGCTAAAAAAGAAAAGTTTTTTGTTAAGACAGATGTTTTGCCTTTAACTCAGTTCCTATGGTTACAAAATTCTTCTGTACCTTCTGTACCAAACCAATATCAGCTGTGAAAGTCTCAAAATTAGAGTACTTGACTGAAAGGAAATAACACAGAAACATGCCTAGGGCTACAATTTGAGGTGAATAATTTCTTGAGGTTGAAAAAATTAGCATGAAACCTTTAGGTACAGCAAGGAAGGCAAACAAGGCGGGGGGAAATAAAGTTCAGGGACTCTATACTGGCTGTAAGATGTTTGCTTTTGTCCTGTATTTCATTCTATGAGAATGCAGACGTTTATCTTATGCAAGCAATGGAGATCATGGTTATTTGATCTAAGATGAAATGGGTCAATCAGGAAAGTCTCTCCATTTTTGCAAAGCTCATATTAGTCTGTTCTGTACTTTCATGCTGATCCCTAGGAAAGAAATTGACTTCCTGTACTTCTTGAGGATTTCTTTACTACTGTTTTACTGTCTAGGAGAGGTAGGATTTCACCTGGTTTTCTCTATGCTGTTCCCTTCAACACTTTCTCTTTGTGAGCATCCCCACTGCTGGTGTCTTCCTGGAAATACTCTTGCTGAATTTCTCCTGCTTAGAAAGGTTCTTTTCCTTCTTTTATCTAATCTCAGCATGCTTTTTTTAGCATAGAGGTCATTTCATCAGACATTTTCAGTCAACCTTTAGTAAGAACTCTCTATATTATCACCTCTCAAGTTTTCCTTCAGTGCTATCATTGCTTTCCTTTACTCTTTCGTTTTCTCTAAGCACAGGTGTTCAGTCCCTTTTTGCTTTACTCCTATATCAAGAGCCCAAAGTTCCAAAAGAAGAACAACACAAAGAAAGTCATATCTGAGACACTCAGAACTATTTCAGCACTTTCACAAAGACTGCAGAGAGTCTTGTTTAATGACAGTCCCCGTTCTCTTTCTGATGGCCTTTCAGTGCTTCCAGCTTTTCCATCAACTGTTTGCAAATCTTCAGTAACAGATTAAAAATATTTACAAGGCTTTGAGTGTTTTACATTTGCTGTCACCTTGTAACATTATTGATCTTGGATGCGGGTGCTTGCCTTGATTTAGCAACACTTAAAAGATTTAAGTTCTATAGTTTGCTTTGAGTATAAGAAAATGAAAGAAAGAATCAAAGGGGAATAAAGAGTAAACTAACATGTTTCTAAAGAAAAATAGATTTGCTCATATGGTGTACTAAAGGGTCTTACGTAACTCACTGGAAAAGCCTTTAGAAAGACTTTTTGGGGAGACAAATTGAGGGGCAGAGAATGAAGGAAGGATACTTTATGTAGGCAGAAAATCTCTGCCAATAAGCAATGGACAAGAGGTATAAAATATGAAGGATGCTAAAAATCCTTCTTGAAGTAGCTGTGCTTTCATAAAATCACTCATAGTGTTTAGATATCATAGTGATAGTCTGTCTTTATTGGTATTATTACTACTGCTAGTTTCTATTTATATAATAAGGATAAGATCTTTGCCCATGAAATATCTGCCAGACAGAAATACAGGTCAGGTCTGCACTACTGTCCATATATGAGACACACCAGCTACTAAATCTGGGACAGTTTATGGACTAAGCCCTTTATAACTTGCAGAAGAGGCTAGATGAGGCTGTGCAAGTACCTCGGTCCAAAAGTTCCTTTGCTCTAAACCCTGACAATTAAGGTACCAGCTACTCAGCTACTTCTCATTTCATCAGCAATATAGGAATAAAGGCCTGCCTCTGCTGAATCACGTATGAAATGTTTCATTTCAATATCTATATGGTTCTGAATATTGGGCGTCCCTACATAAATTGGAACCTAAAACTGTTTCTGCCATGCCAGAGTGACTGAGATGAATAGGTACAAATAGGTACTCTCTCCCTTCTCTTTTTGTGTCCTGTATGGGCCTGGGGAAAAAGTGATCACTGCAAACAGGCAACTGCTAGAATAGACCTTGTGGCCCACAAGAATTTAATCTATGTTACTGTAACACCTGTTCAGTCACACACTTTTTAGTTAGTATAAAATCGTATGGGATATAAGAAACAGAAGTTCAACATTCTAGTGCTTAAATCACTGGGTTATTTTCCAGTTGTTACATGTGATTGTGGCTGTGATGTTTTTTCTCTATATTTTCTACCAAATTTGGAAAAGTTTATTTCCATCACAAAACACAAAAATCTTGGAAGGGGCAGAAATTTTCATGACATGTCTTTCCCCAATTTGATTTTTCAATCTATCTTCTCAGAATCCACTTAAATCTCTTAGAAAGAGATCATTACTATTACTATTAAGCATGTGGTAAAAAATAGGCTTTGTTACTATACAGTTATAGAAAATTAATGCTTTTTCTGTTAGGTTTTATTCAGTTCGATTTCATTATCCCTCTCTTTCCTCTAGTGTCCATAAATGATTGACTGAATCAACTACAGGTATGATCTTCCCTTTTTTATTATAATGTTGTCAGCATATCATTAAATGTACAAAACTGTAATAAGACAGTTTTGAGAACATAGATCACTTAAAATGGTTCCTACTACTCTTAGAATGTGATAAGCACTTTCAAATTATCTTCTGTAAATATAGATACAACTGAGACCAGATACATGGAAATTACCAGTTGTAAGTTAGAATATATATATACATATATATAGTGATGTTCGACTCAGTTTATCAAAATCTGAGACTATGGTAAAATCTACACAGTTTCTGAATGCCAGAAAAAGTACAGACAAAATAGTATTGATTAATTTATGTGAATACAGCCAGTACAAACACAGGAAATACAGCCTATATTCCAAAATTATAAAAGTTCAGATTTCTGTTATTTTATATGAAGACAGTAGCTGGGTGGGTAAAATACTTTACTTTTATTCATTACAACTTAATTTCATTCCTTACTCTGCAGTAAAGTAGATGGAGTTGCCTTCAAATTCTCAGGTTGGTGTCCCAACTGCTGGGCTATTAAATACTTTTATATCTGTCCAACTTCTGGCCATCTCCTAAGAAACATTTCCTACTGAAGTGGCATATTTTTGTTAGAGCTTTTAAGGAGTTTTCTTGCTGTACTAGCATTATTCTTATCCTCATTCTCCATGAAAGCATCTGTTGGACGGCTTCTTGAGTCATGACATCTCAAAATTATTTTGGGATAGCTTCATCCTAATGGAGAGAAAATTAATCAGTTAACAATACAGACAGAAGGTAATAGGCAGTATGTTGGAGTAGAGCTGTATAATAGTCTACTAGAAAAATACTTAAGCACTGTTTCTATGATGAAATTCAAATCTGAAATTCAGTGGTTTATTTGGTTTTTTAGCCATTTACTAAAGTTTGTTGCCAATCAAACTAATGGTTGAAGTACTTGCCCCTTGAAGCCAATCAGATTTTTTTTTCATTTTTTTTTGGTAATAAAACTATTATTGCATTCAATGCATTCATGTATTTTGTAAAATAACCTTGTATCTATGATTTTTATAACCGATGAATTATTATAGGGCTCTTAGAAAAATTAAATTTATTTCTGAGTTTTATTAATAGTCTTTCTATTGGTTCTTATGAAAGTTTTTATGAATAATTTTGGTTTTAATAAGGATGTTTTTCACTCAGCAATTATTTTGAATTAACACTTCTCCACAGGTTTTTAGCCCATGAACCTGTTCTAGTGTTACTGCATATATATATATATATATCTCTATATCTGATTCAAAGCAGTGTTCTAGAGAAAGTCTGTTCAAACCTGTACTTGAAGCATGGTGTGCACTTGTATTTGTATTTGTGTTTTGAGATAGAATGCAGAATTAGACAATTGAAATAGAAGCAGTGAGCTTTTCCAAACTACATATCAAATCTTCTCTGTAACAGTAAATTCAGCCTAGTATAAGGCATTTTATATTAATCCCTCAAATATGTTCTAGTGGATCATTAGAAAAGTAAGCAGAGCATAATCAGTGTTGAACAGAAAATGTTAGGACCATAACACTCATTTCTCCTACTACCTGAAATGAAAATCGTAGGGCAGGAGAAAAAAAGGTGAAAAAAGAAAAAGAAAAAGGAAAAAAAAGGCACGGCAGTTAGTAGAACAAACATCCCAAAACTCTTTTAAACTATCCAGGCTATCACTCCATTAACACAGCCCAGCAGAAAGTATTCAGATTCATGTCCCCAAGTGTTCCTAAACAAGCAGGTTTCACTAAATTTTGCTACAACAGGTTTATTAATTTCAGCGTCATGATGTATCAATTGAAACTAATCCATCTTCGAAGTCAGAACAGTTGAACCTTCTTTTATCCTCAGGAAGGGCGTGCATGAATCGGTAATTAAAGAGCATTACTCAGATCCTCCATTTACTTTCATCTTGCAAGGAGATTAATAGCCTTCCTTGGGACATCAATAGCAGCTTTCTATTTATCAAAGGGATGTCAGGGGCTGGCAGTTCTGCTGGACCACAGGCAAGGCAAGGTATGAAGAGCCAGCAGCACCTTTGGGCTCAGGCAGGGGGAGGAGAAACAAGTGGTAGTTTGTACACCTGATCCTCCCACACACTCCCCCCACCCCCTATTTGGACACAGGTTTCTTGTTATCCTTCTCAGCTTCCGTGGTTGCCAAGACCTAAGGCCAAGAGATTGTGCTATTTCAAAGAACTGCAATTTAATTTCATTTAATATCTCTCCCTTTGCTCCCCTGTCACACCTCAACAAACAGCAAGGTTATCTTTCAGCAAAAAAATATTGTGATTACTGTACTGTGAGGCATGGAAGTTCATTTTGGAGAGCTATTTTGCATTTCACATCTCTACTGTCTATGATTAGGTCAGATTCATGCATCTCTCCATTTCGTTTTAGCTTTAAACACGACATATTTCCATATCTTTGTCTTCTGTTCCAAGTCTTCCCACAGTCAGAAATACATGGTAAAGTACAGGGAGGGATTTTTTTTAATTTTTTTTTGTTTCTTTTTAACCATTTCTTTTCAAATGTGAGTAAAAAATTGAATATCTTGTGTAATATATTAAGTGATCAAGCTACAGTTCAGTCTCATTTACATTTCTCCAGACTATTGAAAAGATATGTAAAAAATTGTTCTTCATTGTCATAATAATACCTGGATTTTAACTCTGTTCTTAACTGCAGTGAAGATGGTAGCATTAGACCCAATAATTTAAGAATGATTTAAAAACCATTTTCACACTTCCAGAGTATTGAAATAACTAACGGTTTACAGTTGATGTTAATAATATAGACACAAGATTAAAAAAATTCCATTTACATTTACATACAGAGAAAATCCCACATGGCTTCAATATACTTCAGATTTTAATATTGAACTTTCTAATTTATATTCAGTAAGTTGCACAAAGTAATGTTTTGAATATTTTTCCAAATTTCGCATTTCAATATTCTTTAGCTGCAGTTCAGCTGCCAGGATTGAGCATCACAAAATTCTTTATATATTCCCAAAGCAGAATTTAATAAAGTGCTTATTCCGATAGTTGGAATGTATCTTTTGAAGTTCATCTACCTCAATATTTTAGTTCATTAGTGGGGGAAAAAGCCCTGACAGAATAGTGTATAAGTTAACTTGATACACTGTTCACGAAATATTGTTTGCAGTGAATTTTCACAGGTGGAAATTACAGAGCTTTATTCCAGTCATGGAATGAAAAGAACACTTCTATGCACTGTGAAAACTGTTATCTGTTACATCACCTGAAACAGAATCATTTTCAAAATGTGATTATAGAATATTTTCTGCAAGTTGTTTACAGTCCAAATTGCTTGCAGAAATTATCTGGCAAGATAGAAAAAAATTTAGTTTGTTTCATAAGGTGAGAAAGGATCATAATTAGCAGGATAATATGCAAAAGTAATTAAAATTACACTTTTCAAGATTAGTCCAGCCTTTCTGTGTCTTAAAGCAACTCTTCCGTCTTTTTTTTTTTTCTTATTTGAGGTGTCCTTGAGTAAAAACTGAAAACAAAGTACTTCAGAATTATATCATAAGGAAGTTTTATGAAAAATAGTAGTCATAGAATCATAGAATCATAGAATCATCTAGGTTGGAAGAGACCCTTGGGATCATCGAGTCCAACCATCTACCCTACTCTACAAAGTTCTCCCCTACACCATATCCCCCAACACCACATCTAAACGCCTCTTAAACACATCCAGGGATGGTGACTCAACCACCTCCCTGGGCAGCCTATTCCAGTGTCTGACCACTCTTTCTGTGAAAAATTCTTTCCTAATGTTCAGTCTAAACCTACCCTGCTGGAGTTTGAAGCCGTTCCCTCTCATTCTGTCATTAATTACCTGTGAGAAGAGACCAGCACCAACCTCTCTACAGTGTCCTTTCAAGTAGTTGTAGAGAGTGATGAGGTCTCCCCTCAGCCTCCTCTTCCTCATACTAAACAGTCCCAGCTCTTTCAACTGCTCTTCATATGATTTGTTTTCCAGGCCCTTCACCAGCTTCGTTGCCCTCCTCTGCACTTGCTCCAGCACCTCGATATCTCTCTTGGATTGAGGTGCCCAAAACTGGACACAATACTCGAGGTGTGGCCTCACCAGTGCTGAGCACAATCACCTCCCTACTTCTGCTGGTCACACTATTTTTAGTACAAGCCAGGATACCGTTGGCTTTCTTGGCCACCTGGGCACACTGCCGGCTCATATTCAGCCGCTTGTCAATTAGAACCCCCAGGTCTCTTTCTTCCAGGCAGCTTTCCAGCCACACTTCTCCAAGCCTGTAGCGCTGCTTGGGGTTATTGTGGCCCAAGTGCAGAACCTGGCACTTGCCCTTGTTGAAACTCATACCATTGATGTTGGCCCAATGATCCAATCTATCTAAGTCTCTCTGTAGAGCTTCCCTATCCTCCTGGGAATCAACACTCCTGCTTAACTTGGTGTCATCTGCGAACTTGCTGATGATACACCCTATGTCCTTGTCAAGATCATCAATAAAGACGTTAAACAGAAATGGTCCTAACACTGAGCCCTGAGGCACACCACTCGTGACCACTCGTAGTCCTTGCTGGAGTGAGAAATAAATGAGTATGTGCCCAGCAACGCAGAAACACTCCAATTAGCTCTGTGTTGACCTGTCTCCTGGACAACAAATGAAGTGGAAGAGAGAGGTAGATTGAGTCTGCGTATAGAATCATAGAATGGTTCAAGATGGAAGGGACCTTAAAGATCATCGAGTTCCAACCAAGAGACACCTCCCACTAGACTAGGTTGCTCAAAGCCCTGTCCAAGCTGGCCTTGAACCCCTCCAGGGATGGGGCAGTCACAGCTTCTCTGGGCAACCTGGGCCAGGGTCTCACCACACTCACTGTAAACAATTTCTTCCTAATATCTCACCTAAATCTCCCCTCTTTCAGTTTAAAACTGCTACTCCTCATTCTAACGCTACGCTATGTTAGGGGCCAAACAAGGAGGTAACAGATGGTAGTAATTACAAGGTGCTGAGGTGATTGATCCAAGCTAATATGCCCGAGTCTTCAGTACAGGTACACCTATGCTCACATTAAATCTAAGGTATTTGCACAGAGTTTCATTGTACCGTTTGTTTCACAGGATCACAGGACAACTCAATCTGAAAAGGTCTTTGAGAGGTCTCTAGTCCAACCTCTTGCTCAAAACATGGTGAACTGTGACGTTGGCCCATGTTACTCGGGGATTTTGCCAGATTGGTCTTGAAAACCTGCAATGATGAAGTTGAACCAGCTGTGTTAATGGTATCTCCTCTGTCAGACTTTTGGAGAAAAGGAACTGAATTTCAGGTTTACCTAGAACACAAGAAAACACCAAGATGAAAATGGTGGAAGCGTATAAATGAGAAGTTCATGACAGTCTTTATCATAGGCTGCTGAATTGTAGGCTGTTTCACAGAATCATAGAATAGTTTGGGTTGGAAGGGACACTTAAAGGCCATCTAGTTCCAACCCCCCTGCAATGAGCAGGGACATCTTCAACTAGGTCAGGTTGCTCAGAGCCCCATCCAGCCTGAGCTTGAATGTTTCCAGGGATGGGGCATCTGCCACCTCTCTGGGCAACCTGGCCCAGTGTTTCACCACCCTCATTGTAAAAGATTTCTTCCTTATGTCTAGTCTAAATCTAGTCTACAACCAGTGAAACACTGAAACGGATTATTTAAAACTGATTGATTGGCTTATTGCAGAAATACAACACGATTCTGTGTCATTAAATATCTTTTAGGAACTGAATCTTAATAGTAAATATGAAAGAAAACAAAATAGCCTCAGAGTTTTGTTTGGGTGTTCTGTATCATTTTAAAAATACTGACCATGTTCTTAGATTTCTAAGTAAGGTCTGAATGCTGATGGTCTGATCTACACCACTGAACAAGAGCTCTCCTGGGATTTTCAGAGGTCAGAGAGAGTGTTGAAGCAAAGCACTTAATGAGATAAATTTCCTTTAAATATACACTGATGACATCTCTCCCTTGATCTCAACTGGCAAATGTCCATATTTGAAATGTAACATGTAATAAGGACTTAAAATAAAGTCCTCCAAAATTAGTCAGTTGAGAATACTGAAGTTTTGCAAGATTCATTTCTTCTCTGTAAATTATTGTTGCTCCATTAAAGCCTACATTCCTGTGAAAATACCTTTTAGTCAAAAGGTACTTTTGTGGAATTATGAATCTTAGGGACTCAAGTATGATCCCCCATGAAATCAACACCACTGGAAAGACTCCTCTCTCTTCCATGGGATATAAGGTCATCCATGTAAAGCAGTATAATAGACAGTGAGTATCTGAAATATGTCTGGTTTTCTGCTTATAATCATATCATAAGCTGCAACATAGCAATTGTTTATGTCTTTTAAAATGACTCTTAGCTGTGACAGGAACCTTAGTAATAGGAAAGACTAATTTTGTTTCATATCTTCTGGTCATACCCAATTCACTAGAGGCACAATATAATCTCATTAGCCTTGTTCATGCCAAGAGTTTTCTCTTATTGTGTAGACAACTTCCAACATGTTTCACTTAAGTTTTATTTTCTTTTATCTAGTATTCTTTCTTCTTGGAAATAAAAAGACAAATGAGATAATTATGCATAATTTTGTCTTTATCACTATCTGTATTACATTACAGTGCAACTCTGGGCAATACAAGTACTTAAGTTGTGTGGATAATATTGCAATGGACTTTCCTGGGTGAAGCATATATACACATATATATATGTATAAAATTGTCATTTTATATATGTATAAAATTGTCATTACAATTAGCTAAAGCATTACCGTCTAATGGTTAGACCAGGGAAATCTGAGACACAGGACTCCTGTTTTTTGTTAAAACTGGGCAAACCACAAATCAGCACATAACTGATTTAGTATCTTTAGATTTTTTGCTTACCTTGTAGTATCTTGGAAAGACTCCATTATTTCATCTCCTATTAAACACAGCTATTAACAAATATTTTTTATGAAGTTGTTCCTATAAGCTGAATGAACTAACTGCAGACAAGTTAGTTGTGAATAATTTTCTTTGGCTATGTGTCTAGCAACTTTAATATCCATACTGTGTTTATTCAGTGTCTGGGTGCTATTAGTTCTTTTCCTTGTTTAACTCAGAGATTAATATTTTCAGTTTATATTTTTCTGTCGTTCCTCTCGGTGGCCAATATGGTCCAAATCACAACAACACATTAAGGTCACTATTCTTGCCTCTTTTTACAAAGTTATTTGTTATTCAGACTAATACATGTATTCCACACAAGCTCTCCACGTGAAACTAAATGGCACTGAAATCCTGAAATTTTGTTTGCTCATTAATGTTTGACACAGTAAAAAAAAAAAATATTTTAGAAAAAAAGACCAAAGCCTAATATAAAGAATGGGTACTGAATAGGGATCTGGAGCTCAAGTATAGAATGCCATGATCTTTTCCTACAGTTTTCACTCTGGACCATATCACTAATGATGTGATCCAGTATTTGAATTTTGGTAAACAGTTGGTTTTAAAACAATTTGAGGCATTTTATTCACTATAAAAATAGAATTTCGAAGTACAGTTGAAACTATTCATAGAGTTAAGCTGAATTTACCAAATAATTTCAGCCTAACCAAAGATGATGTAACTATAAAGGCAACACTGAAAAAATTAGCGTGTTGCAAAATTAGTTGCTATTTGCTACCCTTTTGTTTCAGGTAATTTCTCTCAAATGCAAAAGAAGTGAGCAGTTATACCACAAATTTTAAAGATGAATAGAACCTAATGCACTTGATTCAATAGACTTTGAATACTCAATAAAAATAGCTGATGACGTAAGGAATATTTATTGGATATCCCTACAGGGATTTGCAAATTGTCTTTCTCCAAAGTAGGTACCATTCCACAATATAAAAATGTATATACTGTTTAAAATATTCATTAGATGTTGGTTTTGGCTGGGATAGAGTTAATTTTCTTCACAATAGCTAGTATGGGGCTGTGTTTTAGATTTGTTCTGGAAACAGTGTTGATAATATAGAGATGTTTTTGTTGTTGTTGAGCAGAGTTTACGCAGAGTCAAGGCCTTTTCTGCTTCTCACACCACCCACCAGTGAGTCGGCTCGGGGGGGAAACAAGAAGTTGGGAGGGGACACAGCTGGCACAGCAGCTGACCCCAACTGGCCAAAGGGATGTTCCGTGCTGTATGATATGCTCAGTGTATAAAGCTGGGGGAAGAAGAAGCAAGAAAGGAACGTTCAGAGTTATGGCTTTTGTCTTCCCAAGTAACCATTGTGCATGATGGAGCCCGGTTTTCCTGGAGATGCTGAACACCCTCCTGCCCATGGGAGATAGCGGATGAATTCCTTGTTTTTTGCTTGCATGTATGGGTGTTGCTTTACCTATTAAACTGTCTTTACCTCAACCCACAGGTTCTTCCTCACTTTTACTCTCCCCCATCCTGCTGTGGGAGGAGTGAGCAAGTGCCTGTGTGGTGCTTAGTTGCTGGCTGGGGTTAAACCACGACAGTTTCAGAGGAAAGCTAAGAATAATAATGAGTCTGATATGCAGTGATAAGGTGCTCACACTGAATAAATGTGATTTTGGTTCAACTCTCCCGTTTCTCAGCATAAGTGGAATTTGACTTGTCATGCTTGTGCAGCTCTTGTTTTTGCCTTGTGTCAAAATTACCGCCACACACTGTGGGTAGGATATCATACCAGAACACAACCACCAGACTGCACAATAATTACATGTGTATGTGATACCAGCGCATACACAATTTTGAATAAAGCTATTTCCCAACTAGTAGACTTTAGATTTAAGTAAGTCTGAAGACAGGTTGGCCTATGTTATTATAGGTATCTCTTATATGGCGTTAAGCAATTCTAAATAAAATCAAGTTATATATAGAATCATAGAACGGTTCGGGTTGGAAGGGATCTTAAAGATCATCCAGCTCCAACCCCCCGGCCCTGGGTAGGGACACCTCCCACCAGACCAGGTTGCTCAAAGCCCCGTCCAACCTGTTCTTGACCACCTCCAGGGATGGGGCATCCACAACTTCTCTAGTCAACCGGGGCCACTGTCTCACCACCCTCACAGGAAAGAATTTATTTCTGGTATCTAATCTAAATCTCCCCTTTTTCAATTTAAAACCATTATCCCTTGTCCTATCACTACATTCCCTGTTACAGAGTCCTTCCCCATCTCTCCTGTAGGCCCCCTTCAGAGACTGGAAGGTCATTATAAGGTCTCCTTGGAGCCTTCTCTTCTGCAGGTTGAACAACCCCAACTCTCTCAGCCTGACAATTTTATATGTATATATATACAATAGCATGCTTTCCACTAATACAAGGTCCTTTTTCTTTCCAACATCTGTAAGGGTACAGCTTTCTAATATATAACTAAAGGCTTCATTGGCACAGCTGAGCCATGAAAATCCCCTTGTTAGAAGAATTACTTTTGTTATGTTCAAAAGTCTTTAAAGCCAACTATGTTTGTATCTGTGGGGTCTCTGTTATCATCCTGTGCCCCTACTTTCAGGGCTTCTGCTATGATTATGGAGCTCATTACAATTTCATGATTGTTTACCCTGATAACTTAGAAGGGGTAGTAAGTTATATAGAAATATATGTACACATAAATATTACATCTTTTTGTATTAAATAATATATATTAAATATATGCTTATGTTTTACATACTTAATGCTTTTACAACTGCACTTTCATTAATAGCTATCTAAATTTGTTTGATGTTGTTCACATTATAACAGTCTGGCAGTTTTGAGATGTTATCTCATTGTTTCTTTACCTTTTATTTCAAGCACTGAGTAGCAATATTTTTCTGTGCACAATTGTCTAAATATTTCTAAGTAATTTGTTCCAAGTAAATAATTTTATTCAGCCCAAAATACAAAGTTTTAAGTTTGTAACTTTTGCAGGAAGAAAACAATCCAAAATCAACAAAGTGTTTCATGTTTTATAGTTTAATGATGGCTATGTTTAAATTTTACTGTGAATGTACTAGTCACATAGGTTTGATTTTGTTGGTGCACTTACCAATTAATTTTTCATGAGGCTCCTTCATGAACAAGTGCAATGACTTTGTCATGGACAACTACATTTCTACATTTTTCTCTCTGGCCAAAGGAAAGAATCTATACCCTATCTATAGGAATATATATATCTATAGATATACCATATCTATAAATCTATACAGTGTAAAATTAAATAAGTTCAGAAGTAATTCAATTTTGAAAGTTTATTTTTTCATAAAAACAGTTAGTAAATATTATTAATAACATTTATAAAGACTAATTACAAAGAAGAACACGTTCTAGTGCGGTAAAGTCTTTTTGAGGAATTCAGGAATTTGGGGTTTAGTGAGTAATAGAGCCTGCGAATATACATTAAGGTTCTTTCTGTATTAATTGCCAGATAATATCCTCTCCTGGGTTTTCCAGTAGGAGGAAATTGTAAGTGTACGATCATCCAGACTTTTGATCACACTGAAAATTTCTACTATTGGAGGCAAGCTGAAGATGCACATTGTAATGCTATAGAAATTATAAGGAGAGTAAAAGAGGAATATTTTTCTACATTCCCTTTGAGCAGATTCTGACTATTGATTGTAACTACTGCATTTAAGAGAGCACAGAATCTGTATTTGTTACCGCCTATTATTTCAATGGTCGTGCACTTTTTGGCATGGCAAAACAGATGTGCACCATAATCTGAGGCACTTTGTCTTCCTGATTATTGACATACGTTAGACTTTATTTGAAAATACATTAACATGCACATAGATGTTCCTGAGAACAGCTTAGGAAAGGAATAGGAAAGCACAGCATTCTACTATGAAAAAGAGACTTTGGGGAAGCAATTCGAAAGATTGTTTCAAAGAGACAAAATTAATAAAAATGTTACTGCTTTTTACAAATCTTTCCTCTGTTACAGTTCTCAGATCCTCATGACGATAGTAACACTGTTATTAATTAATGAGTTGTTCGACTCTAATTTCTCTCTCATACAGAAAAGCTGGCATGTTTGTATCACTTAAATTTTGATGATAAGAACCCCCATTGTATGGACTTTTTCCCTTGTTTTTTCATCTTGCTCCCTTTTGGGAAATATATTAATACATGAAACACTAGGATTAATCCGGCTGTTTTCTGTCTTTCTACTTTCTGCTAGCCTTCAAGTCATAGAGTCCACAGAACTGCAGGCTCTCATATGAGAACAAGGCCACTATTCGGTATGAGGGATGATTAACGTCCCTGCACTGCTCCCCAGAGGAACTGACCTTCGCACTGGTGAAACTTGGAACAGAGAGAAGTCCCTATCTCATCTTTCATTAAAATTGCCCATCATGACCACAGTGCGGCTGAGGTATTGGACAGTTAAGTGAATCACAAAATGATCTTTTTTCATGAGTAAGTGCAAGCTCTCCCATGTATAGATTTTACAAATAATAGCTGTGTAGGAACTGAGGCAAAGGAAATGTGTATCTCTGTGAGGGGGAGAACAATGCATAATCTATGGTTATTTTTCCTTTCTCTCTCACGTGGCTTTTCTGCTCTTAAATAGCTCAGCTGTAATATTAGCAATTACATGAATCATGCTACGTGGTTTTAACCTTCTCGGTTGTTATATAACAATAGCTTAGAAGTTTTAGAAATCACTTTCATTATGGCTGTGAAACTGTTCAATTATTCAATTTTATTTTTAAGAACAAACTATTTTCTGAGTGTTCTTTCTATTGCTTTCAGCAAATTATCCCAGAAAATCTATCTGTCATACTCCCTGGCACTTCTACATTTTAACAGTAATGCAATTAGAGCTCATTACCTTTTTTTTTATTATTTTGTGTTATATTTGTACCTTGTTCCCTAAGCATTCACCCCATGGACTTCCACATAAGCAGACAGAGAGTAAGTAGTGTCTGCTTCTAGTATTTGCAGCAGTTACTAATTTCTCCTTCCAAGTCCGGGAAAATGCCTATCACATAAAGTCAATGGGAAAAAAAATTAAGCAATAAAAAAGCCTATCATGTTAAGCCAATACAAGTAAAGCCAATGGCAAAAATATTATTGAGTTTTAGTGGTACAAATGCAATCCCTAAATGCAACTCTGTTATTGATGAATTACTTCACATAGAATAGACATATAGAAAGGTCAGCAATTAGTAGTGAGACTTCATTGCTCTAGAGGAAACTTCTGGAAAAAAGAAAGTAAATCTTTTTCTATACAAAAACCTTTATTTGATTAAATGGCATTTCAATGTAATCAATTTTATATTTCCAATTTAAGGAAGTCACGAGCCCCTGCATTCTTATAGATATATGCCATAATAGAGTCAGGAATAGGATAGGAAGAATTTTTACAGCTATGTAAGTTCTAAATACTGCTGGAAGCCTCTGTTTTCAATAGTATATTAACATTCATATCATAATGACAAATAAGGGGTAAAGGATTTGCATATTTGTATTTAGGAGAATAAAACAGAAATACCAAAGTCCTTCAGACTGTGTTTTGAAACTAGAGCTGGGCTGACTGAAAAATTCCAAAGGAATAAATAAACACCTATATCAAAAAGCTTCAAATCTTAAGGAACCAAAAAATCATAACCTCAGAAGGTTGCTGAGTGATACTGTGCTGCTGTTTGGGACTTATATCTGAAATTCTGATACCTTTTTATCTGATAAATATTCAGTAAAGTTTTCTTGTTTATTTCTTGGTGCTACAGAAAAGTTAATTTTATTCTTTTTAGTACTTTTCAGTGTCATGGCCACTTGTGTTCAAAATTGCAAGTGCCCTTTCTAGGATGGCTGCAGCAACTCCTTCAGATATTTTTAAATTAATTTAAATCAATTTACACTAAACTGAAAAGGGGTATGTTTAGATTGGATAAAAGGAAGAATTTTGAACAACAAGAGGTTGTTCAGAGAAGTTGTGGATGTCTCATCACTGGGAGTGTTCAAAGTCAAGTTGGACAGGGCTTTGAGCAACCTGATCTAGTGAAAGATGTCCCTGCCCACGGCAGGGGGGTTGGACTAGGTGATCTTGGATGGTCCCTTCCAATATCTTAACCTTTCTATGGTTCTATATATGTAAAATCCTTTGAGAACTTGTTTTGGGAAATGAAGTGTTGCCTAAATTCACTGTAACAGACTGATTTTTATAGCTAGCAGAACTGCAGAATAATTCCTTTTTCTTTTTTTTTTCTCTTTTTCCTTTGTGTCTGTGTATGAGGGAGTCCTTGGGTATTCCGTTCTTTCTCTCTTTCGCCTTATCCAGAAAATTTAGAAAATCATAGAAGTGTTCTTTCTTCTTTTTCCAGTATCAGAAGGTCTAGGTATTAATTTTCTTCATTCCTAGTTGATCATTAATTAACACAAGAGTGATGATCTCAAGAGAAGAAAGGGAGACATGGAAGTAACAAGACAGATAGCTGTGCTGCCTCGCAGCTCAGAATTATGACTTCAGTGCCTAAAATTCTGCTGTGAGCTGTCTCTCGGCTTTGATTAAATGCATATGGTATTCACTTGCTGGCTCTTCTGTAATACCTTTTTGAAAAACTGAGCCTTTGTTTCAGAAAAATCTTTTGTTCTAACAAAATATTCTTCTTTTCCTTTTTTACATAGTTAGCACTTGTCTGCAGATCTGTATCAGGGTCTGTGCCAGTGGGATCTGCCACTGGGTGAGGGAAAGGGCAGGGTGAGGACCTCCATATAAAGCAGCTCCCAGAGAAGGAGGGTCAGCCCTGGTGGACATTCCTGCAGATGAGCCTTCCCAGGACCTCTGCACTCTCAGCTGGCCCTCTAAGTTTCAGTAGCCAAAACTTCAGGAGAGTGAGGATGGACTCACGGTCCTGGCAGTCACTGTAAACTCTGAATTTAGCTGGGTCTCTTCAGTGTTATGTATGTTTCAAAGTAGCTCCCGATTATCTTTGCTGAGCACCAGGTATGAAGAGAGCCAGAACCTCCTCTGAGCAGGTGAGTTCCAGTTCTCCCTTCTTCCACATCTATGAACTACATTTGTTTTAAAACCCCTGTCCTTCATAATCCCTTCTTGTTCTCCTCAAGTTGAATGATTATTCCTTCTATCATGAAAGTAGAAAAAACAGTCACAAAGTTAGGTATGTAGTTTGACATTGGTACTGACACTGTGTCCTTACATAATAATAATATTAGATAAACTACTTAATTACTTATGAACAATAAAATTCTCTCCTGGAAGTTCACCCCCTATCAATTGCTTATAGTCACATTTGTTCCCACTAGCCTATGTGAAATAGAGAGCTACAATAATTATCCAAAACACAGGAGGCATATTTCCTTTTTAAATGAGTATTTCATAATTTAACAGTACGCTAAAAATGAATTTAACACTCAGGAAAAGTGTTGACAGCCTTGGAAACTGACTTATGTCTCTATCTACAGAGGGTACATCACTAGCAGAAGCACAAGCTTCCATCATAATTGTCTAAAAATAAGCCAGTTGAATTATTTTCTCTTCTCCTTTACCAGGTCTTTAATTAGGAAATTATACAGGACGAGAGGTTATGCAGCTTAAAGCTTCATGAAACAGAAAAGCAGAGATGGAAGGGGAGAAGAAAAGATGAAGGAGAACATGTTCTTCTTTAATTATTAGATTTCATAATTGTTTATGCTAAAATCTGTGGGTTTATGGATATATATACAAGATAATGAAATAGCTTAATGAAAGACACAAAATCAAACAAATTAATCAATTAATTTTACTTTTTCTTTTGTTTTAATTGGCCATTATTCCTACCCTTAAATGTATTTCCTTGCTGATATGGAGAATATTTCATCCGCATTGTTTATCTTCTTCTCAGTCTACCTAATTCAATATATTTTGCAGGAATGCCAGCATCTAGGTATTTTAAGACTCCAGAGGCAGACAGTACAGTATTGACTACATACGGGTTCCACTGAGCTTCAAACCAGCCAATGGCTGGTTTATTTTTCACTATAAATCAGAACAGGCCATATATTACTTTAATTTGTGACAACTGCATGCAAGTTTGAAGTGTTGTTTCTAGCAAGCAGCTATCCCAACATCATAACCATGGCTAAGAAACCTTTTCTTTTCCTGCACTTCTAAACCCAGTGATCTGCTGTGGGACAATATAGTTGGCAGTAATGTAGGGCTGAGAAGAACCCAAGGCTCTAGAACTTACATGCCAAAGAATTGACCAGGAATTGTTCTGACCATAACATACTGCTCTGGTAGGACAGTTTCAAATCTACAGTAATGAATCAGGTATTCAAAGACATTTTTCTCCCAAAAGCAAATCCAAAAGCCATCACACAGTAACAGTTTTTATTCAGTTGCAAGCCAAGTCTATATATTCTCAAAAAACCCAATTAATTTATTTGTATCATAAATTCTGAAATACACTTACAAAAATGATTAACATATTAGTGATCTCCCTTTGCAATTTGAAATCTTATTCAGATTCTACAGAGTTATCCAACATATCATTTAGCTAATTCTTTTGGCCTAAGTAATTATTGCATACAACCACGATTTATGTAAAAATTCCTCAAGCATTTTAATTTTATTAGTCACATAATAAAGTAATCAGAGGTGATAACTGCAACAGTGACTTTTTCACTTAAAGCAAATAAAATAGAACTTTTAAAAGCATCTAGAAATATATAGCTACTATTTATAAGTACTAACGATTACTTATAATTAAAGGTCATATAAGAATAAACATATGCCTCCAAGAAGCATTTATTTCAGCCTTCTGTAAGCCTGCAGTGGTGCATTGAAAAATGACAGCAGTAATTGTGGAAGGCATGCTGTGTGCCATGGGAAAGTTAGGAGGAGATGTGGAATTTTGAAGAAGGTGAAATGGCAGACTGTAAAATGGGAATGGTAGCACATCACACTTGCTGCAGTTCCTCTTCCCTCTGAAATCCACCTAGGGTGTTCAGTGGGGAGCTAGTCTTAAATCCAAATTCTGCACTAGACTGCTTCTCTTTCCTTTGTTCAGACTATTCCAATGTTTTACCGCAAGAGTTTAATGATTCTCTTGTACCACTCATTAACATAATTCTTATCCTCTTGAATTCCTGTTGGAAAATTCAGCTGTGTGCAGGTATCAGATAACTAAAAACATCAGGATTCCTTTAATAATTTCATTCCTTAGAGTTCAGCTAAAATGTATTCAATTGTGACCACAGGAAAAAAGAAAGAAGAAAAAACACCAATAAAGAGAAAAAGCAGTCATACTAGTATTGCTGTAGAAAAGTGATCATATTCACAGACAGGAATGCGTCAGAAAGAGGAAAACAGCTTTAGGAACCTTGAAATCATAGAATGGTTAGAGTTGGAAGGGGCCTTAAAGGGTAAAGTAGTACATTAAAGGGTCCCGACTCTACCGGCTTTCTCTCAATCTCACTTTTTACTCCAATAGTGATTCCTCCAGTGTCATGGTTAGTAGAAACAGAATACATCCAGAGACTGCCTTTTTTATATTCATTGCAAATGCTGATACTGTCTATTTAAAGTAAAATTTCAGAGCAGTCTTCACCATTTTCTTTTTCCTACTTAGCTTTCCACTGCTAAAATACTGTTGTAGATGTATAGTAAAATTTGTTAAGATTCCCAAAACAAAACTTTCACTTCAGGGAAGCAATATATCCTTCATCTAGGGACTGAGTGATTGATTTCTCTTGGTTCTTTATTCATAAGCTGGAAAGGACTACACTTTTCCCTCCAAACAATCCTGGTTTTCACTTTTAAAGGTAGCCATTAATTTGTAAAAGAGCTGTCACTGACAAAGGATGAAGACAAGAGATCCTACGAATATTAAGAAGGAAGCAAGACCAGAAATAGGATATAAGTAGCAGGAGACAGTTATATTCATGGTAGACTTTTCATGAAGGACAAGCTCACTTTGAGCTCCAAGTCCTCATATTTAAGAAACTACCTTTCATTGTCACAAAGAGTAGTAGCCTGGCTGCCCAGTTCATCTGAGGAAATGGATTTACTGGGAACTTAGGTTCAAACTGATATTGAGGTTCCCACATGCCTTTGCGTGGAGTAGGACTCTTCCATATAGCCTGTACTGTCTATCTCTGAGGAGTGATGGCTCTTCCAGGACAAACCAGATTATCTCGATGTAAATTAATTTTGGGCAGTTCTCCTTTTGGAGACTCGTGTCATCACAATTTAGGGAGTGGTAGACAGTAAGGAAGGCAAAAAGTTGGTTCTGGGGGAAAAAAAAAGAACATAAAGAGAGTTCTGACAGAAAACAAGTCTCCATAATAGCATACTGAGAATATTTCATGATGAAAATTTAAACTGCTTCTGCTAATCTATTTTGTGTACAGCTAGATGTGCTTTCATGCACATTGTCTGTGTGCATTTAAAACTAGTTTGATTTGCTGGACAGTCTCTGGTGGTTTTGGGGACAGAGGAAAAGCCATAGGGATCAGCTGTGATGAGCTCTGGCTGTGTGTAGCAGCTCCTGATAGAGCTGATGGCATATGGAAGGACTCTTGATCAGGGAGTGGAGAGATAGGATGAGGGGTAGTGGTTTTAAACTGAGGGGAGATTTTGATTAGATATCAGGAAGAAATTCTTTACAGTGAGGGGGATGAGACACTGGAACAGGTTGCCCAGAGAAGCTGTGGCTGCCCCATCCCTGGAGGGGTTCAAGGCCAGGTTGGACGGGGCTTTGAGCAACCTGGTCTGGTGGGAGGTGTCCCTGCCCAGGGCAGGGGAGTTGGAACTCAATAATCTTCAGGGTGCCTTCCAACTCTAACCATTCTGTGATTCTACGCTTCTATGTTGTGGTTGGCCTGAATAGTCTTACTTGGTTGCTGTGTGGGTTTATATTCACTGCTGGCATTAGTAGTGCATGGCTGCAGGCAAAGCGCATCTGTCTTTGAGACCAAACATGAGAAAGTGCCCATTCTCTCAGGCAAGTCTTTAATCCTCGTGGTTTGGGGTAAGATGGCACTGGACGAGAATGTGGGCATAACCTTTCTGTAGTCATGATCTCATACACAGTTCCTCTGTGGTGCTGGAGGCCTTCTTGCGTGAAAGCATAGTCAGGCTTGTAAAGCAAGAAGAGGGCAAATCCTGCCTGTCCTGAACACTTCATAAATACCGCTGTCGGGAGGTTGGCTCACTGGAACTCCTCCAGGCCTGAGTAGTCCCAGATGTTGTGCTACTAAAACCTGCTGGACAAGGGAGTATGTCTCTCATTGCATTTGAAGTGCTCTCCTATGACTCCTGGCTGCATTCCAGCCTCACCAGTACAAGAGGTGTTACCAGAAGTGGATGTAAATCTGTCTTCATATCCTTACCTACTGCAGAATTAGCTAGGAATATGTAACACTACCACCAAAAAAAAAAAAAAAAAAAAACCCAAACTAAACCAAACCAAACTAAAAAACCAAAACACAAACAAACAAAGCACACAAACAAAAAAAAAAACAAACAAAAAAACCCAAAACAACAACAAAACAAACCCAAAAACAAACCAGAAAATATTTTCCTTATTGTATTTACTATTTGTCTTCCTATTCCTTAGTTCATTTTTGGAGTTCTTGAGGGAAGGGACCTGCTTTTATGTTGCATTCCTTATAGAAGGCCGCGATTGAAGATTAAATTACGTGTGTGCTCTTAAAGTCTGAGTTGCTGTTGTGTTTTTTAAGTGGGCAAAGACTGAATACTTTCACTGAGGATTAAACATTGAAACTGCAAGTAACCAAAGGAGGAAATGGCATGGCCAGACTGCTTGGAGAATTGCATCACCGTTTCCATGGTTTGTGATTTTGTATCATGAAAAGGCATGGGAACTCCTGCTGGGTCTGAAATAATAAAGCGTTACAACATGGAATATTGGAGTGGTTTGTTAGCTTAGGAAAGGAAATGTAAGACAGGGCCATGTACTTAATAATCAGCTCCTGGTGATAGGAATGTAGTTTTTTTCACACCTCTAGTGCTTTGTAATGTTACAATAAGAAAAATTGGTAATACCAATAAAACCATATGATATTTTCTGTGTTTACATAGTCCTATATATATGAATAATAGAATGGCATAATTTTCTTGCCTCCCTGTTGGCTGTCTGATGAGTAGTTAATCTATTTCAAACTGATATATTAGGAACTGTCCAGAAGAAGAGAGAAACCATATTTACAATGGTTTCTGAGGCAACCTAACTAATTTTTAAAGATAAACTTAGTGATTTATTGTTTGCCTTGGTTACCTGCTATGTTCAGTGCATTTCCCCACTATTAGTTCATTTCTTGAAAAATCTATACAAGCCCCATGTTAAAATGAATTATAACCATTCTGCTACCCAGAAAGTCATCCTGCAAACCCCTTCTGCTCTTTCTTTTCTTTTGCATGTATTACAAAGGAATAACAAAAAATAACAATGGAGTTACTCCCTTAGATGAAGTGAAAAGACACATTAAATTTAACCTAGAATGATTTTTTTTAAATCTCTGAAGGAAATATTTTACTTTTAACCTAAGAAAAATAGTTTTAAAAAAATTTGCTTTTCATAAGTAATTCTAAAAATAATTCAGTGAAAAGTATGTAAGGTGAAAGAAATCTAACTAGATTTGTCATAGGTTGAAAACACCAACTCTCTAGAACATGAATTATAAAATATGTCTTTAATAGTTTGCTCTATCATAAACACAAACAAATTGAATTCCTATTCATTTTTTGGAGAGGGAGACTTGGCATTTTTCCTGCCTGATAATGTTCATTTCGTTCGGTCAAACAGGAACTGGACCTATTCTAGTCTTTCAGACCAAAGTTGCTGAATGAGGGAGATAGAATGCTTCTTGGAAGACAGTAAAACCCTGAAAATATGTTTTTGCAAGAAAGTAACATACTGTGCAGTTTCAAAATCAATGCATCGCTGTTTGCAATTTTGCAGATCTCTATGCTGGTGCAAAAGAAATTAAATTAAAATAGTAAAGAGAATGTTAAAAATAACAACAACAACAACAACAAAGAACGGAGAGTTCTTTGTTACCCTTGTTAAGAGTGGAGACTGGAAGAGATTTGAAATTTTAAGAATTCCCATAACAGCTTGACAAGATCCACCTTACCACATAAACACCTATAGAATATAATCATAGGTGTGTTCCTAGGAAAGTGCAGTAGAACTAGCAAACCTATAAAGAAGAATGGAAGAGATGAAGACAAAGCAGGCTAGGTTTTTTCTTCCTGGAAAAGACATAATATAGGAGACATATGATAGAAATCCTTACAATGAATAATACGAAGAAGGTAAATAAAGGATTTACTTTCATATTGCAAGAAATATAAATTACTCAGTAATGTCCTATAGTTTTAAAAAAAAAAAAAAAAAGTGGTTTTGTTTCTTTCTGTCTTAGAAACTCATTGCTGTGGGCTTCTTTGGAGTCCCAAAGTACAAACGGACACAAAGAAGGCTTAGAAAAAGATATGGAATACAGGAATATTGGTAGCTACAAAACAGGACAATATGGATGTAATCCCAGTTAAGGAAGTACTAATCACTGATTAATGGAAGGGTATATAAAAGGAAAATGTGATGCTTTATATGCCTTTTTTTTTCCAACTATTCATCCATTTTGCCTTCACTAGTATAAAAATTCTGAACAGGACACTGATCTATACTGAGATTTTTATCTGACAAAGAGCATTAGCTATAAATTTCATGTGCCTTCTATTATATTTTCTGGAGAGGAGAGCATGCCTCAAGAGTATGTGGGAAATTCCATGAATATAACTCCACTTGGGAAAAAGAGTTGTCTGTCTCTATGCATTTTTCAACTCATTTCTTTTAATCTAGTAGTGTGTGCTCCAAATATGCGAGGAGAATTGAAATACCTAAGCAATGCAGACAGTGCCTAAGCACATAGGCAGTACTTTTCATTCTCTTCTCAGCATCTTAGCTGGGAATCAGTACATTCAGAAGATCCCTTGTAGCCTTTATGTCAGAGAGGAAGTTTTCTTATATCCCAGTTTTCTTATAGAAGATGCTGATAGCACTTCGTGGAGATTCTAAGAGATCTACAAGATATAAAGAAAACCAAGAGCCTTTCTTAATGGAAAAAAAGAAAAAAAAAGGATCAGGTAGTTTTCTGAAGAAAGAATTTGAAAAGTCCTTTTCTGTGAAGGACAGACGTTCCCTCTATGTCCTTCAGTATGGAAGACATCCAGTAATGAGTAAGAAAAAACTGAGAGACGACTTTGTTTGTAGTATTTTCTTGTATTTCTACCTTTCTATGTAGACAGACAGGCTACTTATTGCGTGTATCAGCTAGAAGAGCTGTAGCAAATGTGCTCCATGAAGGACATGAACCTGTCGGACTGGGTCCAGGGGAAGGTCATGAGATGATCAGAGCGCGGGAACACCTTTGCTATGAAGACAGGCTGAGAGAGTTGGGGCTGTTCAGCTTGGAGAAGAGGAGGTTCCAGGGAGACATCATAGCGGCCTTCCAATACCTGATGGGCCCCTACAAGGCAGCTGGAGAGGGACTTCTTACAAGGCCATGTAGTGATAGGATGAGGGATAATGGCTTCGAATTAGAAGAGGATAGATTTAGATTAGATACTAGGAAGAAATTTTTCACTTTGAGAGTACTGAGACACTGGCCCAGGCTGTCCAGGGAAGCTGTGCCTGCCCTATCCCTGGAGGGGTTCAAGGCCAGGTTGGACAGGGCTTTGAGCCACCTGGTCTGGTGGGAGGTGTCCCTGCCCAGGGCAGAGGGTTGGAACCAGATGATCTTTAAGGTCCCTTCCAACCTAAACCACTCCATGTTTCTATGGTATTTTGTGCTCTCTTTTGCCTTCTGAGAGAAAGAGAATTTGCATATACCCTTTTTGTAGATGAAGGATTTTACATACGTCTTATCCCCCAGCTTTTAAATTCTTCAGAATGAAAAGGTCTTTTACTAGTACTGCAGTTATGAATGACAGCAGAGACTTGCATATGCTCCTGTCTGTCTTAAAATGTTGGAGGTTCTGATTCATCTTGGACATCAAACAGTTGTTCATAAAGCCAAAAGATGAGTAAAATGTGGCCAGGCCATCACCTGTTAGTTGTTGCTTAGTTTTGAAGGAAACATACCCCCTTAAGAAGAAATTCAGAACAAATAAATAGACTTATGCTTCTGTATCTGTATGTGAATTCTAAACTATGCTAATTTTATACATAGCAGTTGTTCCAGGCAGACTCTATTTACAGTATCCCTGTAGATAGCAAGACATTGATATTCTCTGGCAATGTGTGTTTCTATAAGAAAACCTGCTATTGTGTTGCCTCATTCCAATGCATCAGTCATATGTTATTATGGTTGGGGAATATCAATTAAATACAAGAGCCGAAATTAAAACAAGTTCCAGATCTTTTTCATTATTTGAAGCTAGAAATTTGCAGAAGGGCAGAGTCATGGTAACAGTAGCTAATATGTAATATCCAGAGCATACAAGTTTGAATATTTTACAGACTGGCTGACCAGGACCATCTTTCTGCCACATAAAAGAGAAATGGATGCACTGATCCTACAAGTCTAATCCTGTCTAGTCCTAACAACCAGCTAAGTTAAATGAAATCTGTAAAATTTATGCTATGATAAGGTGAAGAGGAGATGGAGCCTAATCTTTGTAATCAAGTCCTGGATTTGATTGCATTTGGCTCCTTATGTTTTTCAGAGACACTCTTCTGGCAGTCTTTCATTGCACTAATACGTTTTGGGGCTGGGAGGGTTTTTTGGTTGTTTGGTTGCTTTCTTTTTGTTGTTGTGGGGTTTTGGGGTTTTTTTTTGGTTTTGGTTCTTGTGAAGACTCCACTCCCTGCTACTCTTATAAAAAACAAGAAATGCATTAATGCATTAGTGCAGGTTAGGCTATGTGTAAATGTGATGGGATTGAATGCGAACAAAAGTACAAAAACTCAAAAGGAAGAAATGGACAGATCACATTGTAGGATGAAACTGTATCTGAAAGTTTCAGATTCGTCATGGCACCAAATTTTAGTTGTGTTGCCTATATTAAGAATTGTTGAGAACTTATACTATGGAGAGACACATTTTAATTAGGATCTTAGATTGAATGAGTCTGGGCACTAAAACCATCATTTATAGCTCTCATTTCTATGTGTACCTCTTGAACCCTTTATAGAAACATAGAAAAGGCCATATATTTACAATCTTACATTTTATCTGTAATTGTGACAAATCTGGAATTCTTCATAGAAAAGTGTAACTCCATACTATATCATTTTTTTTTCATTATTACACAATGGTGTGGACATACCTTCTCCTCTAGCATACTGGCCTAACTTTTGTTCATATACTGAAGGGCAAATATACCTTTTCTTTCTTATCATTTTCTTACCACATTTCTAACTACACTTTTAGTTTGTATTTACCACAGATTTCATATTTTTTAATTGGTAAATGGAATTGTTCATCAAGCTTAAAAAATAAATTTTTCCTTCCATTATTTAGTTTTATTCCAATATAGTTGTTCAGATTCAATCAAGAACTAGGTTTTGATCCAGAGATTAGAACACCATCAGAGTTTTCTACCCTGGATTGAACTTTTGAATGGAGTTTACAAAGCTGGACATAGAAACACTTAAGCTTAAGGGGAACGATACTGAAATAGACCCCACCCCAAAAGAGTTGAAAAAATTTTGAGAGTTATAAGAATTATTCAGATACATCAGAAGATGGAAAAGACATTTGATGAAACAATGTCATGACATGTTTATATAGTTACATATCACTATACCAATATTATGCATAACAGTTGTTCTAAGAAGATACTGTTTGCAGGATTCTTCTTTTAGTATTACAAAATGTATTATCCAATTACCATTTGTGGTAAAAATGCAATATTGTCTCAGATTCTTTATATTGCTTCAATAATCTACAATGACCTCCACAAGCCACTAGAAAACAGTTCAAATCATCATTACCAGGGTTAGCTCAGCTAAGATGTAAATTTCCTAATCTGTGGATTTGAATCTAGGGAAATAGGAAGGACACAGCTGAAAACTAAAAAAAAAAAAAAAAAAAAAAATTAATTTTCTCACAGTTTAATGCAAGCACAGTTATTGATTGGAAAATATGATGTGCAAAACACCGTCCAGTTTATCTATGAAATAAACTGAGAGAAAATATTTTGCCTAAATTCACTTTTGAAAATTTACTCCAGTGAAAAGCATAATGGAGACTCTCAATTGCTAAGAGCAATTTTTGCTCATGGGTATTTTGTGCGTTTCTATGATGCAGTTTTTATTTATTTATGAATAATCTGTTTTGTGGCAATATTGCTAAAGTATAACCAAACAAAAGTCTTACTCAGCACTTATTCCAATCTTTGGAAATAACCTGGCTATATTTTGTGAAGTTAGGTACTGTTAAATTAATTTTGGTCCCGTACATAAATCATTTTATAAATGCAGCTTACATAATTTCCCTTTCTTGCCATGGGATGACTGAGTATCCTGTGATACCACTAAACTGTCCTGTGCCTCATAGCAGAAAATTATTTGTTCAGCAAGATTATAATTATTTCTACTTTAACTATTCAATTGTGAAGTGAGTCACAAGATTGCTTCAATTTAGCAGTCCTCCTGTCTGATATGGAAATCTCAGTGGACAGACAAAGGGTATAAGGTTAATCCATTTTCATCTGTGAATGTGAATTCTCCCCTTATCCTCAGTGATACTGTTAAAAAGAAAAAGCTCATATTTTAACAGCTGCATTTATATATTTCTGTTGTAATACCTGCATCAAATCATTTGTAACGGATATAACTTGCTTTAAATTCTGTGAAAGCAGCTTGACAAAAGCCCTCTTTGCTTAATAACAGATACATTTGTTTTGTATAACTACATTTAAAAAAATAAGTAAAGCTACCTCCAACATGCAATAAATCCCCATGATACCATCTTCTCATTGGGAGGGAGGGTCGCTAGGATGTTGTTTCTGACTATTCGCAGTTACACCAGACACAGAACTTCAATAAATAACTTCTATATCATGGAAGGATTCAAACTATGGAAACCTTCTTTTATTTTGGATTTCCTTTATTTTTTAAAAACAGCCCTAAACAAGTCATGTATTTTACTTTCCTCTGTCTAATTAAACAAAAAGAAAAAAAACCACCATAAACTCTTTATCAGGTACTTACTTTCCTTCTTGTTCTTGGTATGTGAACATACAACTGGCAAAGATGCTATGGTTTTTATTTTAAAAATATATGTTTGGGGTGGTTTTTTAGTATAAGGCAACATATTGTTTAGTCAGAAATTCTTGTTTGGATACCAAGAACATTCAGAAATAATAATCTTAAAATAAGATTATTGATGATATCTAGGTGCTAATGGTGCTTCAGGAAGTACGTGGAACACTATCTATAAAGAAATATCAAACTATCTTTCTTTAACTTTTCCTGAAACACTCAATACAGGCAACTTGAGAGATATAACTTATTTAAATTTCCCTCAAAAATGCTTTTAGAGAACCAAAAAGAGAATGTGAAAAAAAAAAAAAAGAAGAGAGTAAATAAAGTGGGATGAAAAGTATTGTCCAAGTATATCATCCAATAAGCAATTCAAAAATACACTTTCACCAGAAATGCTGTAGGTTTTTTCCTCCCTCTCCAGTATATTTCTTTTTTGCCTTTCCAGCTTTTGGGTTCTTTTCCTTTCTGTTCTGATTTTTTTCCTCCTGGAATGTCCTCCCCTTCTTTTATATCTAATTTTGACTATCCCAGTCTCTACAGATCAATGGCTATACATCTGACTTGTTAGCCATTATAAGCTGCTCTGGATCCAGGCACGCATCTTGCTGCTGTAGTTTCCTTTTCAAAGAAAAGGAGGAGGATGTTATTAACTGGGAGAGCAAAGCCTACTTTCAAGGCAAGTCCCAACTAAAATGGTCCCATAACAGATAATCTTCTGATAATCCTTTCCTAATTCTTTGTTAAATAATGTGCATAAGAAAAATAGCTTTGACATTGATATGAGCTAAATTTAAGTATTACCATTTAAGAGAAAGATCTTGGAATCACTGTGAGTAATTCTTTCAAACAGTGGGCTCAGTCTGTGGGAACAGTAAAAAAAGTAAATAAAATATTAGGAACTATTTGCAACAGACCAAACAAACAAAAGAGGGAAACATTATTATGACAGTCTTTAAAAATGTTGCTAATCCCATCACAAAATAAGACATAATAGAACTAGAGGAGATAGAAAACACTACAAATAATTAGAGGTATGAGATCACTTTTTTACAAGGAGAAACTCTGTACACAAGAACACAGGAGACAAGATATAATAAAATTTTAAAATTATGAATACAAAAAAAAATATAAAACAATTACTATTGGGATTCTTTTAAGGATGTCCCATTAGAAGGTAGCAATTTCAACTTTAAAAATAATAATAAGAAAAAAATTTTTTACTGACATGGTAGTTATAAGCTGTTGCTTCGGCTTTTTTTCCTAAACAACTGTTACAGGTTGCTAATAGAGATGAGACTCTTGTCTAACTTAGTATGTCAGCTTTTGAAGTCCTTACCTCTTTCCCACATGTGATATTTAGGTGGGAAGCTCCTAAAAAAATGTGATAAAAGTAGGCATTTCCCATCTTGGTATATTTGCTCTTAGTAATCTTTCTCAGAAGTGGTATTGGATTTTCAGCCTAATTTCCAACTCAGCGAGTATCTCCATTTTGAAGGAAAAAAAATCATTATAAGTGATTGTATTTCTTATAGTTAGTGATCAAAAAATCATACATCCAGCTAGTGATATCACTGGGGCAGCACACTTCATGGATTTTTTCTAAAGATGTCTTATCTATGAATGCTGTTTAGATGCAACATCTGCTAAGTGATAGTTCAGTAGGGATAAACTTAATATTGATGCCTTCCAATAAAATGAGAAATATAGTTTTATTACATGGGATGATACAAGAAGCTGGATTGCCTTGTAATGGTCTTTGATTAGCCTCAAGCAGACAGACTTGTTCGTGAAAGACAGATCTTCATAACTTTTTTTCTTGCCAATTTTTTGACATATGTTTTGTTTACAGTACTGAGCAGAACAGTCTGGGTCTTGTGATCTGTCACTGTGGTTTCGAAGGGAATGATTTCTTGGATCCTTGGTTGCATTTCCTCACATCTCTTTTGTGGCATTTCCTCATGAACAGTGAAATTACATCAGCATTGTGTTTCTGCTTTGTTTCTGCTTTGTTTCTGCTTTGTTGAGGAGTGCTAGTTTCCAAGTACTCTCAAGTTATTGATGTACATTCTGAGCATTATTCATTCTCCAGACCTGGATTTATTTACTCAATAATATAGACAGATGGCAAGGTAGCAGTTTCAAGCCACTTTTTTTTTCCTTAATTATTAATATCACTTAACTAATTTATGTTATTTGTTCTTCATAGTTTAGCTTATGTTCCCAAAATCCAGGTAACGGGGTCTTAAGCATATGAAAGTGCTTCTCTAGTTGTTTTGAGCAAGAATTAAGAGAAGCCATAATATTATACTTCGAAATCCTGGGAAACATCACAGATGGAAAGACCGATGCAGTATGCAGCCCCCTGTCCAGAGGTATTAACTCATGATAATGTCCACCATATCAAGGAAGAAGTCTTTAATATTATTAGGCAGCTATTAGGATAACCTCTGAGATAAATAAGGTAGGCTTTTAAGAGAAGCATGGTTTGTCCAAAGGAGTAATTATGAAGTGTACTGAAAAGCCCTTTGTGATGACATCTGTTTGCTGATACATTGTGTTGTATCTTCCAAGTGGGCAATACTGCCAACATAATAATACTTTAGGCAAGAAAGAAAATACTTCCATGATAATCTAAGAATTATTTAGTATATAATTTTGTGGAGGCTGACTGCACTGTCCCTCAATTACCCTTAGACAGCTCCTTGACACTTTGTGTTTCAAACCTGCAAAGAGTTAACTGTATATGCTGAAAAACATAAATTCACATCATTGGGAAATCAAGAGTTCAGCAGCAAATTTCCCAAGAAACCAATATTGTGACCTCGATCGTGGATAAACAACATAATATGCAAAGGTTATCATACTTTAAAAATAAAATAATCTTAATCAAGTCAGTTCTACAGATGACCTTGTATGTCCCAGGCATGGTCCACTCCATTGATAATTTTCCTCAAATTTTCCTGTCTCAAACTAAAAGCTGCACTCATACTAAAAGGTGGGACAATAAAAGCCATCCTCTAGAAGGAAACAAGCAGAGATTGGGACCTGTGGAGGGCTAGCCTGATCCAAATCTTAAAGGGAAGGACCAGGTTCTGATTTTCTTGTTGATTAAGTCAAAGTCCATGAGTCAATCTCACAGAAAAAACTACTAGCAGCATAAATTTGTATTTATAATTCCTGAATTTGAAGCCAGATAAACAGTGCTTTACAGAGATGTTAAATAGCTATGCTTCACTTAATTCACAAGCAGTGGTATTCTCATTCTTCTCTGTTTAATAGTTTGGAGTGGTAGACAAAGAACACCAGACCTATTCATGAAAGAAACCTAATATCTGTATTTTGATCATTTGGATGTTTCTCTAGGGATGTGAGAACTAAACTGAGTCTGAGTCTTGACCTACCACTTGCTTTGAGTGAATTTTGGCTAAATTGTGGCTAAATTTGTATGAAATTTCTTTTGAACATGAAAGAAATTTGAAGATTCTTTTGAACATGAAATTTTCACTCAATAAGAAGGAAAAAAATGGAGTGTAAGTAATCAGTGCTGGCAAAGTTTGGTTCGATCCAAGAAAAATGAATTGTTATTTAAACAAACAAACAAACAAACAATATCCAAACAAACAAAAACCTGCTTCCCAGATGAATAAGTTACCTGGACCACTAGTGTTTTTTATTTCTTTCAAGTTCCTGATAGTCATGTGGTCTCTGCTGCACTAAAGTGCACTTGTTTTACAGCCACAAAGATGATCAGAGGGCTGGAGCACCTCTCCTATGAGGACAGGATGAGAGAGTTGGGATTGTTCAGCCTGGAGAAGAAAAGCTCTGGGGAGACCTTATAGCAGCCTTCCAGCACCTAAAGGGGGCTACAGAAAAGATGGGGAGGGACTCTTTATGAGGGAGTGGAGTGACAGGACGAGGGATAAGAGTTTTAAATGGAAGAGGGTAGATTTAGATTAGATATTAGGAAGAAATTCTCTGCTGTGAGGGTGGTGAGACCCTGGTGCAGGTTGCCCAGAGAAGCTGTGGCTGCTCCATCCCCGGAGGGGTTCAAGGCCAGGTTGGACGGGGCTTTGAGCGACCTGGTCTGGTGGGAGGTGTCCCTGCCCAGGGCAGGGGACTGGAACTCCATGATCTTTAAGGTCCCTTAAAACTCAAAACCATTCCATGACTATGATTCTATGATTTAATATATGAACCTGTCTTTCTCACATAATTGTTCCTTTTAAAAAAATTTTTGGTAGAATTTGCTACATAGATCATTATAACACTGAAGAGAAGAGAGCGGTAGCAGTGTACCTAAGTAGGGTTTCATTTGTGAATTCTAGGGTCTGCATGGCTCGCTGGGTTAGCTTTGCTATGGATTCTAGGCTGTCTTTGAAGTGGGACTAGAATGACTGGAATGCAAACTTTAGCTTCAGAGAGGTTTTTATTGTTATGACAGGAAAAACATCTACAAGTGACACATGGTCCATGTGTTAAGTGGAATACATTCAAAGGCATGAATACTGCAAAAAAAAAGCATTGGAAAGGTAGAACCAGATCTGAGAGGGTCATGTTCAAGTCAGCTGTACACTCAATAGGAAGAGAATTTGCCAATTAATCACGGATGTTGCAGAGTGTAACTTGTCATTTTCCAGTTAACCAGAGATCTCAAAATAATACTTATGTTCTGCTGTCTACAGTCCATTTGTGTCACTGGTGGAATTTTAAATTGTGATAGTTCGATACATCATGGTTTTTTATCATATTTGATGGTGGTGTACTTCCATTAAAATGAGATATTCTGATAGAAGTTAGAACTGAAATTTAATTTAAAAAAATTAAACAGAAGTGTCTTTATAGAAGTAAACAAAAGTAAGGATCTTCCTTTTCTATGTGTGATTAACTTTGAGATGGTTGTGTTTGCTTTCCTTAACACAATTTTTATAATTAGTTTTTAAGAACTTATTGTATATAGGTGCATCTAAAGAATTATGGCAAGCACCTAAGGGTTATTTTATTTACAAATATAGCATTGTATAGATTTTACTGTGTGTGTTGTAGAATCAAATTAAAACCTTTGTTCTTACCAATGCTGAATCAATGGTGTACTTTGGTGAAAAAAACTCTGATGATTGGCTTCTACATTGGTAACACTGAAAAAGGTCAGTGACATGTACCTTTAGCAAATATAGGATAGAGCAAATATAGCAAATATAGCAAAAATAGTAAATACTCTAGACATCTACAGGTGGTCAGCGTGCAGCTTGCAGACCTGTGTACCCTGTTTTATTTGGGGTTGTGTTTGCTGAACTAAGAAAGAAATATTGTATCAATGCAAGTAAACCAGTAAATAACAGTAGGCATATTGTTTTTGTAATTAGGAAGAAGGGAAAAGTATGCAGCATCTAATCATAACCTGTGGAATTTTCTGCTAGAAGGAGTCAGTAACTGACACTCATATGTTTTCACAAAATAATTTTAATAGGATTGGATAATTCCAGGTTTGATACAAAATGTATTTTATGCATGATCAGATCAAGATAATCAAATTTTGTGCTTCTGGGTATAGGCAGACCAGTGCAAGAGCTGAAAAAATGTACAAAAAAAAAAAAAAAGTACATATTCTCTCTCCTCTCCTAACAGATATCTTGGAAGATACAGTCCTGGTGTTTCATTTTATTTTGACATAGCTGGGGGTGGAAGGGGGGAGACAGAGGGAAGGCTATTTCCCTCTTTCAGCATTATGTATCATCCTAGGATTATGGCAGAATGATTCCAGATACTGAATTAGTTGTCAAGATATTATGGCCTAATTTACGTTAGCACACTAAATAGAAAAAGAGCTAGGTATAGCTAAAATAACAAGAAGTTTGATTAGGCAAAACGTTTACACTCTTTATTTTCATTCCACCTTTTTAAAGAAATAATTTCACAGCTTGATTGAGATTCACAAACCCAATGCTTTATGCAGACAATAACATAGTGTGTATTCATCACTATTTGTGAAAGCATAATTTTCAAATTCCAAACTGGTCAGGTTTGGGGTTTTTTTTTGTATCAATGTTGACAAAATAAGCACAGAGCTTTATAGAGGTTGAAAGCTTCTACATTTAAAGATTTAACAACAAGAAAAAAACTTTCTTTTATTTACTTGTATTATAGTTGGTTAATTTTTCCCTATAAAATTAGACACTTTGTTCATTTTGTAATTTGTGTCCTTTGAATCTTCCTCTTATATTTCATTTTTCAAATATGTGGTCTACACAGGTGTAAATCCTCCTGAATAAAATGTCAAGAATAATGAACTGCAGAGTCTCGCTCATATCTGATATTTCCAAAATCATAACTGTCTTGTGTCCTGATGGTCCTCTCAATTCTTTAGCTTGTCACAGCTGTTCTTCAAGGCATCATAGTCTTAGCCATTATTCTTAGCTTGTTATTTTCGTTAATTATTCTTTACATTGGCAATAACGCTGGATCAGATTGTTTAGGTCAGCACCTCTTGCATACTGTTGAACTGTGGTCCACAACTGAACTTTGATGTGAAGTGATAATTGCTGATGTACCTCATGGGGCTGTTCTTGCAGTACTGTCAGTAGAGGAATACAGATGGGTTAGTATGCTGCAATATGAGATAAAAACTGATACTTTTATAAGTATAAACTAGACAAAGTAGGAATTTCAACACAGAGAGGGTAATGATCAAGCTTGATATTAAAGGTATACAACAAAACTGACCAAGGCAAAATTACCCGTCTTTAATACTTTGAGTATGATGCTCATGACGTAACATGAATTACTTTTCTCAAAACCAAGCAAAACTGACACCTGCTCATTATTAACCAGAGTGCTACGCTCATAGATTCCTTCCTAGGAGGAATCAGCCTTTGTCAGTCCTTAAAACCATAAGGGATTTTTATGATCTAATGTCCTTACCAGACCTGTAGTTTAAGATTAACCTGTAGTTAAGGCTTTATGTCCTTACCAGACCTGTAGATTTTCAACTCCAGATTTCTATCTCTTTCATAAAGACATACAGTAGAAATAAAACATAAAAGCATGATTACTGACATTTGATTGTATTTTAAACTTTTTAACTACTGAAAAGTCATATTGCCTCACAACTATAATAGGTTCCCTTATTTACATTAAAAATTGGCATCTATGTCTTTTACAATAATTGTAAGGAAAATGCCACCTTCCCAGATTATCATATTCTAACAGTAGTTGGTGGAATGGTGTCAGTGAAAAAGGATTTACTGGTCTCTCAATTCATCTTGGTTTTCTGTTCAATTGATGCAGTGTTGGAGGAAGTAGCCAACTTAAAAAGTGCCAACTCAAATCCCAGTCTGTTGTTTCTTCCTTTGAGCCCAAAGGTGTTATATGTTACTCGCCCACTTCTTGCAGCTTCAGTGATGTGAAGAAATATATTTTCATATAGAGAACACAGGATCCCAATTATGTCAGTCAGCTAAGGTAGTATAAAATCTTGAGTTAGTTGCAAATAACAGATAATAACACTAAAATCAGTTTGTCTCATTACACTGTGAAAATGTGATGGGTTCCTATGCTTATATTTTTATATATATATATGCTTATAATGTTTCTTCCTACACAATATGCCCTGAGATCTTTCAGTGTCATCCTCCTTCGATAACATAAAACCAGAGTCACCAGAGTATCCTACAATATCTTTAGACTTTTCCCATAGTATTTTAAAACTCTTCTACTGAAGAGAAAAAAATCAATGCTCCCACTTCTGTAGGTCTTACTGCTCTAATTATATAGTAGTGCTCCAAGACTTTTGATGTTATTGCAGGTAAGGTGCTGAACTTAAATTTTGGAAATTTGAGTTCATTTCTAGCTTCGCAAAGTGATGCCTTATTTTTTTTTCATTTATATGGTAGAGAACGATTACTATTCCTAATTCTTAGAGGATTCAAACTTTCATGTACTCATGCTGTTCAGACAGCAGTGGTTAAAGCCACAGGCTATCTTATCTGTTAAAAAGAAGCTATTAAAAGTTCGTAATTTATATGTTGTAGAGAATATTAAACAGCCTGGAGGGAAAGCCTAAACTGTATTGCCAATTGTTTGTAATCCAGACCCTCTTAAAATTTCCATGCTTGTTGAGCTGTCTTCAGAATTAAGCATTTATTACATTGGTTTATCTCTCCAACTTAACAGTTTATGTGTCTGACCACAAACACATGCCTTGCAAAATGCATAGTGATTATTGGTTTTGTTCTGTTTATAATATGACACTGTTAGAGTTCAAACCACTACAGATACACTGAATTTACACCTGGGAGAATGAAGAAGAGGGAGATTTTGTTTTCTTTATTATTATGGACCCATATGATACATAGAGTACAAAGATCACAAGACAGTGCTACATAAATATTCAGTTTGAAAGTACTTTTGACTTTTGACAATAGTTGAACAGGTTTTCTTTAAAACCACAGTGGTATATACAGGCTATAGCATGATAGCTTGGGATATCAGTGTCTCTGCTAAAATGACATTTAAAGAAAAATGGTACCAACAGCTGGTTGATGGCTAAATGCCAATTTGAAAATCTTATTTTGAAAATACACTTCGCAGTTCATTTCACAGCCATGGACAGACATGCCTCTTGCCTCTACAATTAAAAAAAATTCTGAGCTGAGAAAATGGGTATTATTCTTTTAAAGACAAAAATTTAGAACATCTTTATTCCATACAGGTCTACATGGAATTACATTACATGTATAATACATAAACTACAATCACTGTAACTCCCTTTATTTAGAGCTCTTTTTTTTTCCTTCTCATTTTCTCTCCCCCATTTGCTCTGCTTTCTTTTTATTCTTTCTTTCTTAGCTGTTTGATAGAACATGCTTAGAGTTCATAATGCTGTCTCTACATATTGTTTTAACAAACAGGTCAAATATTGCCAAATGTCTATATACTAGACAAGCACTAACTCTAAGACAAATGCTAAGGATATTTCAAATCATAATTTTAAAATTAAAAGAAATTTACCTGGAATTTAAAATATTGCCAGAAAGTTCTTTGTTATATCTGTATCTTTCTGAAATTATCAAGTGAAGCCAGATCTGTTTAAATTTCTTCTTAAAATTAAACTAGCTCTGAGCTTCAAAGGCACAGCTGTATTTCTGCAGCAGTCAATGAATGTTTAAAGTGAGGAGAAAGAACCAGGATCTCTGCATCAGGAATTTACTAGAATTTCCTGTTGAAGGAGGAGGGGGAAATAGAACAAGGACTTTACTTGCTTGTGCTCAAAGAAAATAAATAAATAAATAAAAAGGGAGAGAAAAGAAAATGGCCAGAAAGAAAGAATGAAAGTGAGCAGCTTCTTCAAGAGTGAAGCTGGAACTATTCTTCAGTACTCGCTTTTGCCCTGTTTAACCTTGGTTCAGCACTGCAGGAGCTCTTCAGCTTTTACAGCCTGTTCCCAGGCTGCCAGCCCCAGCTAGTTCAATGTTTCCGTCTGCTGGCAGTCCCTGGGTTTCCCACATCTCTCTATGTGAGACTTTCCAACTGAGTTTTGCTAGAGTGTAGCCTGCTTTTATTCTCTTCTGTGCACTGCCTGTGACTGAAAAGGAGTTGCTTGAATTTATTTATTTATTTTTATTAAAGGGAGTAGAATTAAAGATGAGCCAAAGCAAACTCCAAAACTTTGGCTGCTATTATTAACTGGGAGTCAGCTACAGTCAGTGTTCTGTTTAGACCCTACATTAAGGTCAAATGAACCTCTGCATCTGAGTTCTTCTGAACTTCAGTCTTAGAGATGTTAGCCCCATCTCTAAGATCAGCCTTTAAAATCAGCTTTTTTTTTCCTTTTTTATACACAGAATAAAAATAATATAATCCCCTTGAATAGGTAAGTGATATCATATTAAAAGATACCCTTGCTTGACAGACATTTTCTCCTTATGGTACAGAATAGGCTTCTGTGACTACTGAAGAAATCCAGTTTCATGTGCTGTAAGTAGGGATTCAGAAATGGGATATGCTCAGTAGGGCAGTCCCTCTGCCCTGCATTTCTGATGTGCCACACAGTGTGTATTATCAACAGGCTTAGTGGCTTCCTTCTTTGAACTGACAGCAAACCCTGCATGGGTTTCATCACTCTCATTCTTTTACTGAAAAAAAGCCCAAAACTTTTTTTCCTCCTGCCACCACAGAATACTTTAGGGAAGGAAGATGGCCCTGTTATCTTCATGCACTGCAGAGTTTATTAACGAAAGAACCAATTCCTACCACCATGGCACCTTTAAAAACTTTAATTAAAGTACAGCAATAATTTTCTGTTAGACACACTACTGATCTCTTTTGGGTTCAAAGTTATGGTTCATTATGTTTAGAATCTGCTTTATGCCCACTGTTTTCTCATTATGAATAAATCAATAAATCAATTAGGGGCAGTGAGCTTTGCAGTACAGAAATTGAAGATTATGTTAGTTAACCCATGATCATCAAGTAACTGTTTTCCTACTACAGACCTATCAGGAAAAGAGAGCACATTGCCAGTGTCAGGATATGAAAAATAAGCCACCCCACTGAATGGGGAAGAGTTTGGCACCCATTTGAATTAGACTTCTAGACTATCCGCAGGCTTGAAGTAAATATGCTTAGAGGTAGAGATTCTGGGAGGATTAAACCTGTCCCAAGGTCCCAAGTCCATGCTGCTTTCAGCATCTGAATGGATGACTGAAGAAGATGAAGAGGAAGTGTCTGAAGATGACTTCTCCATCGGTATAGATGTGATTACCCTCACATTTGCAGAAAACCTATCTCAATAACAGACCACATCAAACTGTAAGGTATTCGCTTAGCAAATTCCAATCCAACTCACTCCAACAAAATTGCATTGGACGTTACTTCAACTTTGCACCAACTCTTGGAGGACTTTGGCTGTTGTAGGGATAAATATGTTTGCTTCTAGACAACTAAGTGGAGTTTCCTGGATAAAGTTGGAATTTGTGGCTGGAGGGTGATGACTGCCATAATCTAGTGTGAATTCACAGATAATACAAACAATGGAATTCTATGTAGTATTTCTTGCAAAAAGAATATATGTAGTGTTTAGGGATACATAAACAAAAAATATTTAACAAGGCTGGAAAATGGCCACAGTATATTAAGCATCTTCAAAATTATATTACAGGTTGTAAATAAAAACAGGACAACTTGAAACTTAGTTTCTTATATACTAGTATGCCAACACCCAAGAAATAAATGTCTTCATTTTGCAAATATGAATAAAGAAGAAAGTAGAGAAGAATGTGAGAAAATTATTCAAACAATAAAAAGGTCCATCCAAATGAACAAGTAAAAATCATAAACCTTGCAGGAAGTATGGCAGGTACATGGCAAGTATCACGTTTCTCAAAAAGGCTCATTGAATTCTTGAAATAGTATAGGAAGTCATCTGTCTTCTGATATGCATAGGTGAAAGCCTTCTAAGGGAAGTGTGACAAGTGGGGAGAAAAAAGAGCAGAGCTGAAACCTTTTTGTTACAATAGTACAAAACTATCTGGCAAAATGAAAAAATGAACAGGTCTGTTAATTATTATTTTAATGTAAGTAAAAAAGCAGCATATTTAGGTCCCAAACCAAACAAGAAATCTTTTGCATCACTTCTCATACTGTCTTTGTTGCTGCCAAATTCTCAGGATTATTCTGGTTTCTGCACATGCCTGGGTAATGGTAGAGTAAAAATTTTATTTTATTAGTATATTAGTATTATTAGTAGTATATTACTATATCATATAAATTATATATTACTATTAGTATATTACTAATATATTAGTATATTAGTATATTAGTATATATTATATATTAATATATAATATATAATATTAGTATATTATATTAGTATATTTTATTAATATATTAGTATATTAGCAATATTAGTAAAAATTCTCATATGTGCCAGCTTTCCAGGGATACAAAATTCTCCCAAAATTACAGTCTGTGGGTTGTTTCTCCCTCCTTACCTCCCAACCCTCAGAGGACATTGGTTTGTTCCCTGAAACCCATTTATGATATCAAAGAAACATACTTATAGTTTCATGGACATTTTTAACATTCATAAAATGAAATTCTGTTTGAAATCCATATATGAAAATACCACAAGTATTTCACTAAAACCCCAATACTTGAAAATGAACAGTGCCCTGGGAGTTTTCTGTACTGTTGTTGTCGCTTTTTCCCTCTGCACAGGTGACATTGTGTTTCCTTGGCATCAAGAAGATCAAAGCAACTTCTGACCTCAGGTAGTTCTTATGGTTGTGAATTATGAAAACAACTACAGCTGCCTCAGAGACTTCCACATTGCCTGGAGTTTCAGTTGTAAATTTAGCAGAATAGTAGGGAGGATGAGAGTGGAGGAGGGAAGAGCACTTAGGGGAAAAAGGGAGGCTGTGCATGAGGTTCTGAGTGTTAATTTCTTCTCTAGAAGGAACCAATGCATCTAATAACTTGCGAAAGCTTATCCTAATGCTAGCTTTTTTCAAGTTCTGCTTTACATAAAATATAACGTATTTTGATGCTCTTAGCAGAATGGGCAAGAAAGTGAGATGTCTAATTTCTTTCTGTTCCTCCTATTCCATCTTTAATGCATAAACCAGAAAATAAGTCTTTTGATGTTTGATTTTTGGTTGTCTAGAAAGGTTCTTTTTTACAATTTCCCTTAGGCTAACAGCTACTTCTCAATTCCTAATCCAATAAATTGCACACTTTTGTTTAAAACAAACAAACAAATAAAAAACAAACAAACAAAACCCTAATTCCAAAACATTTTACATACCTTAGTGAATAATATTATTCCATTTGGAAATAATTTCTCTTTATAATATTACTGATCTGCAAGGATTTGACATATTTTTTTATTTCAAACAAAAGCAAGCATAGAGAATTGAAAGCAAAGGAAACTTAATAATGACATTGGTTCTACTAGATTTTTAGGTCTTTTATCAACTACAATCTCCTACTCTAAAATATGTTAATGTTTTGCATATTCTTTGGATGTCAACCTTTGTGTTCCACAAAATATGACAAGTTTGTCTAATAAAAGAGCTTTCTTCAGACTTCATTTATTGTCATAAATATTTTGTGTAAGACTGAAATTCTTCATATGTAACATCCCTTAATTCTGATGTTTATTTAACTTTCCATCTTTTAGTGTTAACATTTATTCAGAACTAAACTTTGGCCAGGTAATCAAAAACTGAAGAGAAATGGATATTTGGCTGTTCTATTCCTTCTATTCATCCACCATAAGAATTTGTCTCCGGTACCTCAGGGTCTCTTTGGGGGAAAAAAGAAGTAATAAATCTCTGTACACTTTTTTGGCAGTATTTATGATGTTTTAACTTTTTTTATTTGGTAGTTAAGGTAGAGCATCCTCAAGAATTGCTCAGTTTCAGGACTTGGATTAAGAGGTTCATTAGTATATATATACTATTAATCAAGATATGACAGACTTAACAGTGACATGCCAAAATTGAAGTAATCAACTTTTTAACTTTTTGGTCAGCATTCAGATTCTTTCAAAGGACAAAAAACAATCCAGTTAACTCCTGCGTGTTGCTGTTTAGAAATAAGTAACAAAGGATTTGCTCAAGCCCAGTAAATAGTTTTTTAAGTGAACTTTGCCCTATTCTCAATGTACCGTGGCTAAAACTATAGAAAAATGGGCACATTCTTTAGAAAATGTGCAAAAATAACAAATGCAACCAGCTAATCTTGATATAACCGACTGTTTTTCTTGAAATGTATCATCTTGGAAAAACATGTCAGGTGAGCATAAATGAAGAAAAAAAAATTCCAAGACTGCCTTGTATGATATTTGTACTCTTTTTCTCTCTCTCTCTGCCTTCTTCAACCTTATCTCTCTTATAAAAGTTAAGAATATTAAGTGTTCTGAAAGACAATACCTGGTACAAAAAGTAGAAAAGTACCAAACCTACCTATTTTCTAGATTTAGGTTTTATCAAATACTTGCAAAATGGAACAAAAAATCCATAATGTGTAAAAAAAAAAAAAAAAAGAGATAACTTCTATGAACTTTGACATTAAAAAAACCAGCAACTTGAAAAAAGGTTTGTGGAGTATTTTAGAGTGCTAGTAAAAAAGGCACGAAGAAATAGAATGCTACTAAATTCTTTGGATAAAAGGTATATGGCTTTCATGCTAAGGTTATATCTCATTTTAATTTGTTTGAGACACAAGTAAGAGGCGGGAATCTGCTGCAAAACTTTCTGTTATTTTTTTGAACTACTATTTATCTTCCTGGGTTTTTTTCATTCTCTTCTACCTGTAACTATGTGACAGTCATATTTTTATCTGATCATGGCTATAAAAAGAAATTTATGTATCTCGCTGAGCAGCCCTTAGTAGCATGAGACAAATGACATGTTTAAAATAACAATAATATTAATTGTTCTGAGGTTTTTGACCAATATTTCTGATACAGGTCATGCAAGCATCACTGATTCTTTCTTCACTTCCGTAGTCTGAGTGATACTCATGAAATATCAATCAGCAGCTCAGAGTGCTGATGAATAATAATCATCTTTCCCTTAGGATATGCTCATTCATTCATTCACGCTGTCTCTGTGCTGGTGTGCATCAGGGTGTGTTTAGGAAAGGCAGGCACTACAGGAACCAATAGTTCCGGTGGTTAAGACAGACAAATTCAAATCAAAAGTAGCATGTACAGTTTTCACAATAATGGCAATTAAATTTTGAAGTATCTACAAAGAAAAATAGTGGATTCAGCATCTTTTCAAGTCTTCTCAAGCCTGGATGCTTTTCTGGAGATTTCAGTGTTAAGGGACAGTTACATGAAACTATATTGGTTTGTGTAGTAGAAGAGTCCCCAGCAGGTGATTCAGGAATTTCTTCCAGCTTTTTTGGCAGAGAATCTTTCTTGTGTTATATCACATGAGGTTTGTAGTGCCCCATTTCGTAGTCTGAATGGAATTGCTGGTGAAATTCTGACAACACTTTAGCCTTCCTGAAGCTGAAGTCACCATATTGCTAGTTACAAATTTGCTACATTGTTACTTAAAATCCTGCTGCTCTTCCAAACTCACTTTTGTTCCCTAAACTAAACTTGATTAAACAGCATAACTAGAATTTAATTTCCTTCCAGGATTGGTATATAAATTATTTATTCCTAAATAAATCAAGTCAAGCCTTTGCAATAGCCAAAATATCTGAAGCACCAATATTGGACGTGAAATAGGATATAGACTAATATGTTTTTATGCTTTTTGAGCAGGAATGTCTATATGCCTCTTGGTCACACCTGGGTTTTTCAATATCCATTGACATGTGAGGATCTGGGCCTTTTGGCTGAAGCTGAATGAAAACAACTCCATTGCCATTTTATACATGTAACTATATTCAGTATTTTTATTAAGTAAATGTAATTTTTAGTAATATTAGCTAAACTGATAAGAAAATTCCCTAGGGCTTTTTTTGTTTGTTTGCTCGTTTGTTTTCTCTTTTCTTTTTGTGAAGTGACTTATGGTATAATCTAAGTTCGGGATACTTAGTATCTATTTCTTTGCCTTTCCAGGATCACTGTTAAATACCTCCCTTTCTGGAATTGCTAGGCTCTAAGCTGAGCAGAGAAGGTTCCTCTCTCTGTTATTTCCATTCCTTGGAATCTGAAAACAGCCTACTGACAGTTCTCTAAGCTCACAGTCTTTGTTGGATCTCTAAGGTAATTCCAAGTCTTTGAAATCCTCCTGACCTGTTCCTCCTCCTCTTCAGGCACCATTTGCATTTAACAGTCCATTTATTTATAAGGCATCTCCTGACAGGAGCTCAGAAAGCAGTTGTCTGTCATAAACCGTTGGGAGCCTCTTGAGAAGCTGTGGAGTTGGGAGTTGTAATAAGTCATCTGTTTGGGTGACAGCAAATTTGGCACTGAGCAGCCCGGGCAAACTGTGATTACCAATGTGTCTGTGCAGTCACAGCCTCCTGAGAGATGTATGCCGCGTGGACGGTGGCTACTCTGTGAATCACAGAATACCCCTCTTATCCTCTCTGTGAAATCAAAACATTACGGTTTTGCTCTGGCCTCAGCTCAGCTCAGCCAAAGGAATTTCTTCTTTAATTCAAAGCAGTAAGTGTTAGTATTTACCACACTGCAGTTTGGCTGCAGAAACATGAAATAAAATTAATTGCCTCTATTGAAAACATTGTAACAAAGAAGAGAACAAGGTAAATCTAAAAAAAAAAAAAAATCATAACCAAAACAACATATTTTTCCCCAGTTGACTACTTGAACAAAGCATTGCATTCCATTTTCTCAATCATTGAATAGTAAGAGTGCAAACAGCACAAACGATACTTAACTGAAGTCATAAAACCATAGCTCACCACGTCAAAGATGCCAGTTTTAGTTGTACAATAGTTCAATAAATACTCTGGACTTTGTTACATTCAATCTTGTTTATGGACAAAGAGGGAACGCACTTAATATATACTTAAAGACATGAATTCATTATTAGTATAATTGAAATTTTAAGAGTCTAGTAATTAATAATCCAAATGCAATTGTTACAGAAAAAGCAAGAAAGATAACGCAGTTAACATATGTAACACTTCTACCCCTTTTGCTCCTAGAATCAGAGTTTGAGTTGGAAGGGACCTTTAAAGGTCATCTAGTCCAACCCCCCTGCCATGGGCAGGGCCATCTTCGACGAGATCAGGTTGCTCAGAGCCACATCCAACCTGACCTTGAATTTTGGGGCATCCACCACCTCTCTGCGCAACCATGTTCTGTTGTCTTGTGTTACTGTCAGCTCAGTCCACTGAACTGCTTCAGTGGAAAGTATGCTTGCTACAAGACAGCAAAGTTGTACTTCTGTAAAGTTTTGTAGGCAATGTTTTTGTATCCTTACTATGCAAGAATTATTGTGGTATTTGTTGATGTAGTAGCGAAAGATGCTTGAGTCAATCTATAGAAACTTTGAAAGCTGAGCACGTACTGACAGCTCATCACAAAATATTTATAAAGCTACAAGTCTGCTACAAATGCCTTTTTGGCCAAACCTTTAATATTATTCTTTTGTCTTTTCTTTATAAAAATGATAATCTTGGGCTACTCCAGTCTTGGCAGCCTTCATGCTACTGCAACAAAGCTCCTTAGTACGGACGTCCATCATAGTTGGGCTTTTCATACTCATTAGTGAAAACAATTGGTCTCTTCAGAAATAAAAGATCATATGCTGTAAACATTATTACAGGTGAAAAAAATAAAAATATCTGGGGAGCTCATAAATTAATTAGAAAATGTAGATGGCAATCGTTATTTATTTATTTATTCTAACTAAAGCTTTTTCCCCCTCTTTCTATTCTAGGTCAGGAAACCCACTTAAAGCAAATAAAAATTATTGACACATGAGCAGCAACATCGAATCTAGATGGATCAATGAATGTATATAGATAAATCCTTCTCCTGTGGGCATAGGTCATAGCTCTGAGAAGAAGCAATTCCTATTTACTACCAATGAGTTTGTCAGGGTTTTTTTCCTCTCTGTCCCTGAGGCCCATATGATGTGCACACAACCAGCACAAGGATGTTCCTGCAAGATGACCTGGGGACTGCACTGAAAATACCCAATTCAGTCTGCTTCAGGTTCACATATCACACTTCCAATGGGTCAAATTAAAATTTGATCAAACCAAGAACCAAGCTGTTCGGGCAGTGTTTTCAATTGAACCTATACATATAGTCTGCTTTTCTGAAGGCAATGGCATTTCATATGCAGAGTGAGATATTAAAAGATCAGGACTCTGATGAGACTGCCTCTTTGAATATTTCCAGTATTTATCTCTTGTTGACATTTTATACACATTTTTCTTGAAGAATCCATTAGCCAGCTGTGTTATCAGGGAAAAAAATTCTGTTTACATTAAAAAAAAAAAAAATCACAATATTAAGATAGATATCATTATTGTAAGGAATAAAAAAATGAAGGATGTGACAGTGAGGGAGTTCATCTGTGTGAAACTGTGTCTTATTGGAGGCTTTTCCAGAGTAAATGAATAAATATTTTACTGAAATTTCAGCAGAGAATTGTTTTGTCTTTCAGAAATATTGTCCAAAGCAAAAAGCCTTGTTAGTATCTCTTTAACTTTACTTCACTTATGATTAACTTTACTAATACAATTCAGTCTTCAAGAATAAAGGCTAAGGAAATTATTCTCATTACTTTTTGAATCATTGTTTGAAAGTGTAAGGAGTCCTTACAAGACACCTGAAAATCTGTTTCCCTGGTTAATTTCACTCATTTTTTTTTTCTCTTTGAGTGAACATCAAATCTAGTCTCCTCTTCAGTTCTCCTTTTAAATAAAGCAAAAGAATGAGCAAAACCTGTGGCACTTGTCTGCTACTTGATGGGGCTAATGTCTGTATATATCATCAGATAAGTTCATCAGAAGGCTGATTCAGAGCACTTGCATTGTTTTCTTCTTAGTCTTCATCACAGACTTCTTTTCTGGGATATATAAAAGGTTTCAGCTGAGTTTTTATACTTTACATGACCCAGGAAGACTATAGCAGTCAACATAATAAACACTTTCTGTACAAACAGCGGGTTTTTTGTCATCTGTAAATCTCTACGTTATCTTCCTTTTCCCAAGGACACCTTTCCCCTTTTTTATTCTCTCTTTTTGATTCAATTATTCTGTTGTTCTGCAGTTAGAGCAACATGAATAGGTTAAATATTTGTGCCAGGCATTTCTGCAGGTTGTGAAATTAGTACTTACACAAATTCAAAGGAGGAGACTAACTTTGGGGAAGAGGAGGAGACCAGTGACAAGAAGTTGCAAGTTGGGTTGGGTTGGATTCGGATTTTTTTTTGCTAGTACAGTTGTGAAGATATTGTCACCAGAGGGTCTAAAGTACCGTGTTGTCTGATGACTGTTTTGATAGCAATTTGTCAACTGGACTCTACTTATCTTCAGGACAGTGTTCCCCAATGCACAACATGACCATCAGCATCAATGCTGATTTATGAAGGTCCTTGGCTCAAAGCACCACCTCTGATACACTTGGATGAGCACCAGTAAGGCAGCAGTATTACTGTGAATAAAAAAGCCTGGGAAATTGGACCATTTTTAAATGTTTCTGCCATTGACCATTGTATAAATAAAAGTCACTAAATACAAATTTGATCACTGTATAACTACCATTTTACTTTCCAAATCTATATAATCTCTGTAGGGCAGACAGCCCACACTAGGGCAATGAAGCCCTGGAACTAGAAGTCTGTGGATTTTCCTTTTCACCTACACTATTAAAGCGAGATCATTAATTTTTGTCTTAAATTGGAAGGAAAACAGATTTTGATATATAGAGTTGTTCCACAAAGCGAAATTCAAAGGTTCTGCTGATCTTTAAAATTGAACAAGGCAGCAAATGCACTACACTAATAATTTTATTCTGGAAGATTAATGAAAGTCTTATATATGTGATTTTCTTAAACTACTTCAACCTAATCTAATACTGCCTGCAAATAACAGTGTCTTGGAAAATATTTGCTGCTAAGTTTAGCTAGTCTGCAGAGGTTTTTGCTTACAGGCTTTGTTTGTTTGCGTGCGTTTGTTCAGTTTTGGTTGGTGGTTTGTTTTTTTTTTTTTTACTTTTCCCCATGCTACTGAACTTAAACGTTGTAGATAAAGTGTCAAAGTACACGATCTTCATTGGTAAACCTCAGTTTAGGAGTTCCCACTCCAGGCTGTTCATTTCGGAACTTCATTTCTGTGTCCCTCCAGTTGTTGTGATGCAGTGATTTACGGCAATGTGCTATAGCTAAATCAATAAGAAAAAAAAGTTGTCCCCTTCCTTTTAATTTTTTTCAGAAGGTTATTTTTATCTAGATCTTTTCAGAGATCCAGCTTAACGTTATGTTCCCATGGAAAGTAGTCTGGGTACAACAAACAGAAATCTGCAATGTCTTGATAGTCATATGGTTGAGAGAAGTGCTTTAAAATGGCTTTTCCATCAAAGCTAGCATAGTTCGAAACTACTGCCTGCTTAATTTGGTCTTTGTGCTCATAACATTACTCAATAAAAATGTAATGCTGGTAGGAATTTGTGTAAAAGATTTTCTGACTCTCTGTAGGAGAAATACAGATGCAGTGGTGTTCGGTGTGTAAGGAATTCAAGAGGCAAATGCCAAACTGCATTTGTCGTTTGCATTTATCACATCACTAACAGTCTGTCCTCTAATGCGCCTTCACTTTGACTATGACTAATGTTGCACAATTCTAAGTAGCTTCAAATGACTAGGATCTTTAACTCTAGTAAATAAAATTACCATAAAACTGTTGCTTCGACTCCTATTGATGTAAAGTCCAACTTCAAAATTACTCTGAACTGAAGCGATATTTTTCACAATGACATCAGGATGTATGGGTCAAGATTTAATAACTTGATCACTGTGACTTTGCAAATAACCAAGTTTTCAGTTTTCTTGTCAAAAAATATTGAAAAAAAATAAGTTCAGGTTTAACAGAATTACTTTTTTCCCAGAAAAATAAACATTCTATGGAATGTGAGTAACTAAATTAACCCAAAATACAACATGTGGCATTTGGTACATTCAATATAGACAAACAATAAAGATCTAGACTGTCTGAGAAGGAAGTCACTTTTACTAGTGCTCCAATTCCTCATTTCAGAAATCCAAGATTTCTCAAATATTCAGTTGTGTTTATTGTTATGGGAAAATTCAGCCAGCTTTTATCATTGTCTATGGAGATTGTCTGACAAGGGGCTATGGGATATTCTTCAGAATGAACATGTCATTGAAAGAGATTGAGCAGCAAAAAATATCTTCTGTCCATCTCTTCTCAAATGATATAGAGCACTAACATTTGGTAAATAATTTAGGATAGGCTGAGATTTTTTAGTGAATTTATTATAGAAAAAAAAAGTAGGTCTGTATTTGAGTCAGTTTGCTTAAATTTATAAAAAGATACAATCATAGAGTCATATAACTGTCTAGATTGGAAGGGACCTTTAAGATCATGCAGTCCAACCATCAACCTAACTCTGATTAAAAACCATCACTAAACCATGTCTCTAAGCTCTATGTCAACCTGTCTTTTAAATACCTCCAGGGATGGTGCCTCAACCACTTCCCTGGGCAGCCCATTCCAAGGCTTAATAACCCTTTCAGTGTAAACATTTTTCAAATTATCCAATCTGAACCTCCCCTGGCGCAACTTGAAGCCATTTGCTCTTGTCCTATCACCTGTGACTTGGCAGAAGTGACCGACCCCCCCCCAGCTACACCCTCCTTTCAGGGAGTTGTAGAGAGCGAGAAGGTCTCCCCTCAGCCTCCTTTTCTCCAGGCTGAACACTCCCAGCTCCCTCAGCCGCTCCTCACAAGACTTGTGCTCCAGACCCCTCACCAGTTCCGTTGCCCTTCTCTGGACCTGCTCCAGCACCTCAATGTCTTTTTTGTGGTAAGGGGCCCAAAACTGGACACAGCCCTTGAGGTGGGGCCTCACCAGTGCCGAGTACAGGGGGCAGTCACTGCCCCAGTCATGCTGGCCAAGCTATTCCTGATACAGGCCAGGATGCTGTTGGCCGCCTTGGCCACCTGGGCACACTGCTGGCTCATGTTCAGCCGACAGTTGACCAACACCCCTAGGTCCTTTTCTGCCAGGCAGCTCCAGCCACTCTTCTCCAAGCTTAAAGTCAGATCACCTGACTTGAAACTTCAAACAACACTTTTTTTTGGGTTTTTTTTTGTCTGCCATGGAGGCTTGTTAGATATTAACAATAGAAATGGCATAGTTAAAGTTTCAAAGTCAGCACTATGTCTCTAGAAGTTATCATTGGATGAACACTGTATGTGCTTTTGTATATTCAGAAAGTAAATAGTTCTTTAAATGTGTGCATAATTTTTTAAATTGTTTTTATGGTCGTTTTGAGGCAGAGAGTTACTGTCACATTTTTAGGGTTGCGGGCTCCATGTGGTTCATAATATTTTAGCTGGCACTCTATTTAAAGCTGCTTATTATGTTGCTTTTTTGCTTATTCTTTAAACAGACATACACATCCCTGACTAAGAAAATGTGTTCACAGTCGTGGAATCTAAGGGTTTACTCTACCGGTCTTTTTTCAAGCTTCCTTGCTTTAAGCATCTCTTCTTTCTACTGCTTCAAATGATTCTTGTATGGCTTCTGTCTGTGTTCATTGCTTGCTTGCTTTTTTTTTTTTTTTGTAATTTCATTATGTTTGAAGGTCCAGATGACATATTTGACACCATGAATAATTTGGCAACAGGATACTGAAGGGAATACATACATGTTCTCCTGCTTAGCCTTTGTGATTGGATTTTTATCTTCCTTTCATACTTTTGTAGAAACAAAAAATGATTGGTTTTGAGTCAACACATTTCAAGCCAGATTCTGACACCAATGCGCTCTTCTTTCAGGAGAAAAGACTGACACAGATTTAGAAAAATGTCCGATTTCAAATGTTGCAAGGACTATGTAGTGTCTTGTAAGATGTCTATTTTCTTACATCAAGGGTTAAAATGCAATACCATAATACTATTAAAAGCATTAAGGTGCTTGTCCCGGGTTGAAGTAAAACCGAACCAATTTTCTGTTCTGTAACTTTACATCCTAGCTAGGCCTCCTCTAACTCTCTGAAATTAACGGCATATTGTGGAGAAAACTGCTTGTTCCCAAAATGGTAAGACCCATGTTTGTGCTCCATACCAAGGAATGGTGAGCAGAGAGGCCCTTGCTTATACTTATTGCCATAACAACCAAGGTCAGCCCATTTTGTTATTTGCCCCCTTAGAGGGTTGGAAACGGAAAAAATGTAGAGGAGTCACATCAGTGGGGAGGAGTGGACAGGAGAGGTGACCCAAACCTGACCAACTGGGGTATTCCATCCCATCTGCCCCATGCTCAGTATAAAAGCTGAGGGATCAAAGGGTCAGCCCCTTCCTGAGATGGCCGACATCCAGAGAGGACTCTGTCTGTTTATCCGCCTTTGATCCTGATCCGTGTGTTCCTGACACCAGAGCTGGAATCCAGTTCCCATCCGTCACTGAGTCCAGTCTGGGACTTCCCCAGTGCCTGCTGGTGACGTGACTGTCATCCTGGGAGCTTGATACGGTTTTGTATATATTGTATTTATTTCATTATTTTCTTCTTTATTTTTATTTTAATATTAATTCTTCATTAAAGTAGTTTAGTTCATTCTAAACTTCTGAATCTCCTTATCTCTTTCTCTCCTCTCTCTCTCTTTTGGGGGGGGAAGAGAGGGGGGAAGGGCCATCTGTCGGTCTGGTTTCGGTAAATTCGGCCGAAACCATGACAGTGCTGCAGGAAAAGGCAATCCAGCAAATTGCGAGTTTAATTTATGTGTAATTTATATGACAGTAAACTGATTTCCACAGAAATACTTTTCATGTAATACAACCAATCTTTAAATGACACTATATGAAGATGATTTTTTTCCAATTTGATTGGAAAGGCTATAATGAAATGCTCATTTCAAGAGCACTGTATTATACAAAGTCTTTTTATTTCTGTTTTTCATGGTGCTTTCAAAGATTTTTGACCCTCTTGTAAAAACCATTCTGAAGTTCAGGAAGTTATTAACGTAAAATAGCATGATTGTGTAGAAGCTCAAGGTAAACCTCAGAAATTACACAGCCTGAGAGTGTGAAAGGGGGAAGAAACAGTCATCATGTAGACAAATTTTGTTGGAGTTTGGAAAAGTCCTGCTGAGTTTTACCTTGTTTGTATATTGGATTTTTTATTAAATAGAAAAGTGCCTATTACCTTAATGGCGTCAGCTGAAAGGGAAAGCATTTAAGCTTCAGTTCCCTTGACATTTTGAAAAGTAATTCAACACATCATTTCTGCTGGTTTAGATGTGTTTGTTTACATAGTCTAGATAAATTTCGGATGGGCTGCCAGATCTCCAACATTTATCAATACCTGTCATCAACCCAAATTTTCAACACACGACATTTCACCACTAATTTAGTTTCACTTCTGTTTTGACAAAAGTTTTATTTCTTTTATGGTTTTCCTGCAGTATGAGAAATGCCATTTGAAGTTGCAAGGAAATGTGGGGAACATTTAACAAGCTTGGGCACAAGCCATGGTAACCTTTTCGTCACACTGTGTAATGCTGATCCTTCCAGGGCACTTACTGAATTAAGTAAATATTGTTTGTGTCTCTTTTTTCAGAGTAATTAGTGAACAATATAAAAAAATGTAGCTATTACTTTACAGATTTCTCAGACCAGATGAAGTTTTGTCTAACATCATGTTTTTTAGCAGAAAATAAAACCGTGGAAAATAATCTATATTTTTAATTGCTTACATTTTATTTTCATCCTCCTTTCACCTTTTTTCTTTAATGAAAAGGGTAATAAGAAGATGGAGGGAAAAGGAAAGTAAAAAGAAAGGAGACGTTTGCTGAAACTAACAGAAACGTCATATCTGCAAATGGTTTTTATAAATCCTTTGTACTTTGTCAGTAAATGTTTTACTGATCACTTTTTTTACTAATCTTAAACGGAATTAACTTTTTAAAACATGTAGTGAAAATGGACAAGCTCATGTTATTTGAGGTTCTTATACCTTCTCATATGCACATATGCCTATGAAAGACATCTTTAAGTGCATACTGCTGCAGATGTCATTGGGACTATTCACTTGGACAAGTGTTTGGTCCATGTGTTTTCTGAGAGTTGTAAGTTGTATTTTCATAACAAGGTTAAATAGTTTATTGCATAGAATCATAGAATCATAGAATTGTCTAGGTTGGAAGGGACTTTTAACATCATCTAATACAAACATCAACCTAACTGATTTAAAAAAAAAAAAAAGGCACGAAAAAGCCATCACTAAACCATGTACCTCAGCACCACGCCTGCCTGTCTTTCAAATACCTCCAGGGATGGTGCCTCAACCACTTCCCCGGGCAGCCCATTCCAAGGCTTAATAACCCTTTCAGTGTAAACATTTTTCCTAATATCCAATCTGAACCTCCCCTGGAGCAACTTGAGGCCATTTGCTCTTGTCCCATCGCCTGTGACTTGGGAGAAGAGACCGACACCCCCCAGCTACACCCTCCTTTCAGGGAGTTGTAGAGAGTGAGAAGGTCTCCCCTCAGCCTCCTTTTCTCCAGGCTGAACACCCCCAGCTCCCTCAGCCGCTCCTCACAAGACTTGTGCTCCAGACCCCTCACCAGCTCCGTTGCCCTTCTCTGGACCTGCTCCAGCACCTCAATGTCTTTTTTGTGGTAAGGGGCCCAAAACTGGACACAGTACTTGAGGTGGGACCTCACCAGTGCTGAGTACAGGGGGACGCTCACCTCCCAGGTCCTACTCACCATGCTGTTGAATGCTCAACAAAGCAGAATGTTAATGAAGTTGAAAAAGAAATGTCCTACTATATTACATTTGTCAAAAAAAATCTGGTTTTATGACAGAACTGAGTCTGTAGCTCTTATTTGTTGTTGACTTAATACAGTATTCATATGGAAGACAGTTTGTACTGAAAAGTGCTGATTTGCAAAAATCAAAATGCTTATGGGAACGTGCTGATTGATTTTTTTTTTTTAACAGGCATAAAGAGTTTCTTTTGGAAATTCCCCTGGCTTCTTTACTATGTCAGCCTGACAAAACTGATCAACATAATCCCCAGCTCTCTCATAATCTGCAGCCCCAGAGAGGTAAATGACCAGACAGCCCTAAGAACATCCTTCAGGTGGTCCCGAAGCGTGTGGTTCTGAAGACACTATCCATATGATATGACCTAGGATTAGGAAAACAGGACCTTAAAGGACTTCCACACATCCTGGCATGGAAATGTAAATTTGGAAGACCTACAAACACTAAATTTTTTCAGGTCCATACTGTTGCAAACCTTCTGAGGAGTTCTGATATTTGGTCAGATTTCTGCGAAAGTTGGAAAACCAACTATGAAATCACCTTCAGTAGAGAATGAACACCCTACCAGGTCTCGAATGAGAATTGTTTAATGATGAAGCTTAAATAAAATCTAAAACAAACCCTTGCAAATTTCTTGCCAGTTATAAATCAAATTAAAATCAGTTTTTTCAATCAAACTTTCCTTTTTTACAAACAAGGTAAAAAGAAGTATATGGTCAGATGAAATCACGCATCTGGGAAAGTGAGACAGAACAAACAAGAGGAATGTCCAGGAAAAGCAGAGACCTTCCAAGGCAGTATATGCAGTATTGTAAGAGGCTAAAGGTATTAATAAATATAGGAAAAAAAATAGGTTTTCAGGAGACAGAAAGTATGTCTGGGCAGAGTAAGAAAGGATGAAGAAAAGAACAAAATAAGTAAGAATTATTTCAGAAAGAATATAGGTAGATAATACCCAGAAGAAGTGCCTCTAGTATTTTCCTACGAGCTGTGTGGTCTGTGGGATTTTGTTCTTTGTGGAAATGCATATAAAAATAATCAAATGGGACACCACTTGTGTCTGATAAAAGCCAAACTACAACTAGTTCAGTTGCCATAACAGTTTGTGGACCATTCCTTTAAGACTTGAGACTCTCTCTATGTACTTTGGGAAATGTCATGAAGTTGCCAATATCATCGTTTGACATTTAAAAACAAAACATCCTGTATCAATTCTGGATTTGACTGGAACATGCTAGAAACCTTAGCTGTCTTAAGAAGAGAAAAAGTATATCTGATATTATTGATAATCCTCTTCTTTGTATTAAGAGATACTGTCACTGCAGAATAAACAAACGGGAAATGGCTCATCTGGAAAAGAAAAAGCGCTTCAAATTCAAACATTTAATTTACCAGAAAAGGCTGAAAAATATCACCAATTACCATATGACATTTGTTTGTGTGGGGGGTGAGGGGTATGTTGGGTGTCCTTGTGCCTATTTCATCCTAATCTCCTCATGAAACGAGTTTTTAATGAGTGGCACTGATGGACATGTAATATAGTGACAAATAACATTTTGTTTAATCAGATGTGCTCATTTAACTCCTAAGATGTAACAGCCTTTTAAAGGAAAACAAAATAGCCTGGTACTGACAATTTTCTAACTTGATCTTTTTCTTCTAGCAAAGGGAGTTCCTGGGAACTGGAAGATCCTACATTTTTTTTTTACCAAAAGGCGTTGCTAAATGGTGCCTCATTTCTGGATATATGCCACTCTTTCATAAATTGCTGCAGGGTTTTCACCTTGATTTGGCACTCAAAGCTGGCATTAAGCAGTAAGGAAAAGGAAATATTTCTCTAATTTTGTAACCTTTTGGGCAAACAACTGTTTTCCAGGGCATTTCTGAACAACACACATATATATACATATATATGTTTCAATTCGGTTCTCCAATGCTATCTGACATTTACCATGCTTGTTAAATCAGCTTTTCATCAGGAGAACAAGCAATCCAACTAAGAGCAAGGAGTCAAAAAGTAGCTTTTAGAAAATAAAACCTGTAAAAAATCATAACACTTTACACTTAACTTAAAGGCCAATGGGGCTGTGAGAACTGATGAGCATAAACGACACTACACAAACAAGGTACTGGTGCTGCAGAAGTGTCTGTGGGAGTTTCAGAGCCATAGTGCCTTTTGGAGTGAAAAAAAAAAGGCAAACAAGCAAGCAAACCAGAAGTACCTTCTTCATTTTGTTTAGTTTCATTAATTTCAAGTGCTATGTTAGTTTAGAAAGGCTAAGAGGGATAACCTATCTTGCTGAACTAGCTGGGAGTGCACTTAGTGCTGGGCAGAAAGACTGAGCAGCAGCTGAGTGTTTACAAAAAAAGAAAATAACATGTTTACATGTTTGGGGTTTTCATCTGTTGCCTTTTCTAATGTGAACGGTTGCAAACATTCAAATAGATCTGCAGTGCTCCGTCAGAAGAAGGTAGAAACACAAGTCTTCTTGACAAATTTCAACTGTTATCTACAACAGTTACAATTTTTGATAGCAGGTGGGAAGGGTCTGCTGCTTTGTAGAGCACAAGAATTAGCCTTCATTTCCCCTTCTCAAGCACTAAGGGGGAAGTCTAGTGTTCTAACCACTGTATGATAATCAACATTTTTCAGTGGTACCATCACTGGCTCAGCTATCCTGGAGGGAGCATGTCATGTTAATATTACCCACCATGGAGTTATAGGCTCACAGTGTCTGTCTGGCAGATGGAAAGGTTTTGCCCACATTGGGGAAAAGGGTAAGACCGAACTGTGAGTCTCAATGGATTTCCATTTCCTTTTAGGTGTACTGAAGAGGTGTAATTCCATATTGCAAACACAGCTTTCAAGAGCAAATCTTCTGGAAGAGACTAATATCTTATCTGTAGTGACTTTTTGATTTAAAAGTACTGTTGCTGTTGGAGGTACAGCTCTATCAGTGTTAACAATTCTGGGAGCCTTGTTAAGATAACATTTTCAGCATGCAAAGTTAAGGGGCAGAGGTCAGAAAACATCTGGCAGAAATAGATAACTACTTCAGTTCCCAGTGCTGGTATTTACAGAGAGGAACAACTTGTGTGGTAACTTTGTTATACAAGTTGACATATACCTGCGCTGTAAATGGCCATTAATTCAGATTTATAAAAGGGAAGAGTTCAGGGTTGATGATTCATATAATGACTAAATTCTAGAAGTACTAAATGTTGCTTCCCTGTCATAGGTGTAGGATAAAATTAGTTGGTATTCCAAATTCAGCTAATAGTGGAAAATACAATATTAAATGACTAGCAACCTGGCCGGCAGCCTCCCTAAAGAGGTCAAAACCTGAATGATTAATGGCAGATGAGCTGTCCTTTCACTTGTTAATTTTCAAGATAGACTTAACAAAGTTTGGACAGAAATGGTAGAAACTTAGTTGTCATTTTCTACTCCTTTCCTGTGGAGAGAAACTTTTCAGTCTGGCACTTCCACAAACTCTCTTTTATAGAAATCTCTTACAAAGCAGCAGTCCTGAGATGTTCCTAACTTTTTGACATGGATAAAAGAAAATACTTTCTTAATTATTTATCCATATGTCAGAAATATGCAGAAAAGAACATAATTATCATTTCCCGTAGAGCCTTTTTTTAATTCCAGTGATCTAAAAAAAAAAAAAAAAGGCATTAAATAAATAAGAAGAGTTTTTCATCTGCTGGCACTGCAGTAAGTATATAGACAAAGAGAGCACCTACTATGCCTTTACCAATAGTTTTCAGACATTAGACATCAGTGACAGGAGACTGCTGCCTGCTTTTCCAGGGACACTGGGGCAATACATCTCTCTCTCACAATACTTTGCACTTCTCTTTCTTTTCTTATAACATCAGACATTAACTGGATATCAAAAAAATCCAGCTTAAATTTCATGTTGCATTATGTCATTGAAAACCTAAGATAAAGCTGTTAAAGAGAACAGACGTGAATTTTTGAAGTGCTAGTGTTCAGCTTCTGGTGCTCTCAGCATAAAACTGCTTTGGGAGACTCCCTTCTCTCTCTCTGCCGCCGCCTACTTCTTGCGAGCACACAATATGTTCTTCTCAGGCTAATCTACTTAAAGTGTTATCAAATTTATTCTACTCACTGTAGCTGCTTTTGCCTATTATTTGTAACATCAGAGATATGTGACTGGTTTTTAATATGTGGAAGTCATCTTTATTAATTTTAAATAAGTCCTTAACAATCCCTTTTGGATTTTCTCCCCTTCAAGTGTTAGTGAAAGGGAAAGGAACAGAAAGACATTACCATCACACTGCTCACACAGACCTTAAGCTGCAGAGCTGGGTGTAAGACCAAGATTGGTTGCCCTGGTGGCTGGATACGTTCATAAGGGCCCTGGGGGCACCAGGAGCCCCTGCAACCTCTCCCCCTGCCCCTCCTAGGAGCTGAGCTGCCTGTGTTCCCCCAGCTCTTACCCACCACAGCCAGGCAACCAGCATCAGACAGACCTTCGTGTGACTAAGGGAGAGTTGTGAGGAGCTTTGATGGGGGCTGCCTCCCATTCCCTCCTCTCCAGAACAACATTTAGTTCTTGCCTGTGCTTCATGGCAGGTTTGTTGTGCCTGGCCATGTCTCTTGCTGGTCCTGACTGGACCTGCTGACCTGGCTTAACAAATAGACCTTGGACCTGACTTATCACTGCAGATTGCATTGGCAACCACTATCTGGCCTTGGTTACTCTTTCTGGACCTTCCCTACTCTGCTTGCTCACATAGAATCGTAGAACGGTTCAGGTTGGAAGGGACCTTAAAGATCATCGAGTCCCAACCCCCCTGCCATGGGCAGGGACACCTCCCACCAGACCAGGTTGCTCAAAGCCGCATCCAGCCTGGTCTTGAACCCCTCCAGGGATGGGGCAGCCACAGCTTCTCTGGGCAACCTGCACCAGTGTCTCACCACACTCACAGAAAAGAATTTCTTCCTAGTATCTAATCTAAATCTCCCCTCTTTCAGTTAAAAACTGTGACCCCTCACCCTATCTCTCCACTCCTTGATCAAGAGTCCCTCCCCATCTCTCCTGTACCCCCTTTAGGAACTGGAAGGGGCTCTAAGTTCTCCCCGAGCCTTCTCTTCTCCAGGCCGAACAACCCCAACTCTCTCAGCCTGTCCTCATAGCAGAGGTGCTCCAGCCCTCTGATAATCTTTGTGGTCTTCCTCTGCACTCACTCCAACAGGTCCATGTCCTTCCTCTGCTGAGGACTCCAAAGATGAATGCAGTGCTCCACGTGGCATCTCCCCAGAGAGGAACAGAGGGCAGAATCACTTCCCTTACCCTGCTGGCCACGCTGCTGGGGATGCAGCCCCGGATGTGGTTGGCTTTCTGGGCTGCCAGTGCATGTTGCCTGCTCATGTTGAGCTTTTCATCCATGAACACCCCTAACTTCTCCTCAGGGCTGCTCTCATTCCATTAAACATATTGCAGGTTGGTGTCCTTACTGGTGAGGCTGTGGTCTTGCTCACCATACTTGCCACCAGCCTGGGCTCCCAGTGGAGATATCTGCTTGTGTTGCCCCAGCACCCTCCCTTGACCCTGGGAACATCTGAGGGCTGAACCAAATCACAGGGTATCTGCCCACCTCTGGCCTCTATGTCCTGCTCCAGAGAGACGTTTCTGTAAGGCTGTTTCCTGCAGCGACGCCCCCTGCGGCTGAGGCAAGAAATGATGGGAAATACATGGCGATAGTGATGGTGTATATACATATAGGATTCCGTTTGGCAGACAAAGTCCTTAGGGATTAGTTGTGATACATATATGTCTCTGTGCTTGACTGTGGGACCTCTGGCCCTTGGTTTTGAATATCATTAGGAAGCTTGGGGTTTGTTTATTTGTTTATTTATTTTCTCCTCAGAAGTTGTATACTGTTCTGGAATAGAAATGTTTTATGTTCACACTAATATAAATATGTATATGTATGTATATAAATATATATATGTAATATAAAGTATACATGGCTGTATACAAATGATATATTGCAATTGTATAATTGTTATTCTCTTTACTTATCTAGTGGAAATATAAGGGCAATTTTTTTCACATTCAGTGATAAGAAGGAATTGTCTAAATCCATTGGCATGAATAAGTAGAATGGGATTTACTGTGACCAGAGGCTGCTTCTGAGAGGCTGGCTGTGAAGTTTTGGGATTTTTTCTTATTTCTGTTCTTGCATACAATGGAAAACACTGAAACGAGGTCAAGGTCATTGTGAAAAAAGTAAACAATACTAACTTTGAGTATATATTGCACACATTTGAACTGGTAGGGATGTCTGTCACTCAGAACAGAATCACAGAATTGTAGGGGTTGGAAGGGACCTTCAGAGATCATCTAGTCCAACCCCCTGCCAGAGCAGGGTCACCCAGAGCAGGTTGGATAGGAACACGGGTCCAGGCGGGGTTTGGAGTATCTCCAGAGAAGGAGACTCTACACTCTCTCTGGGCAGTCTCTCCCAGGGCTCTGGCACTCTCAAAGGAAAGAAGTTTTTCTGCATGTTCAGATGAAATTTCCTGTGTTCCAGCCTGAGTCCCTTGCCCCTTGTCCTGTCACTGGGCACCACTGAGAAGAGCCTGACCCCATCCTCTTGATACCCAGCCTTTAGATATTGATAAGCATTGATGAGATCCCCTCTCAGTCTTCTCTCAGTCTCAGTCTTAACTGTTAATCCTCTTGACAACATAAACTGTAGGTTTGCTTTGCCTCTAGTCAGTATTCTCATGGATTTGCTGATTTAGTTTAGCATAGCTAGATGTTGTAGGTCACACCTTGAGCTGACATGAGTACTTGAATTGACCACTGTGACCTTTAATAGCTGGTATCACCTGATGCTTTGAGGACATAATGAAATGCACACTTATTGGAGAATTATGTACATCACAATATATCACCATTATTGTTATCAAAGCTCAGTGAGGAGGAGTTTATCAAAAGCTTGAATTCCTCTTGCAATGCTCTGCAAAGTTGCATTTGGAAAGTTCTCAACAAAAGTTTTCCGGTGATAAAAAGATGTCTCTGTCTAAAATTGTCTGAATTGCACCTGATTTGAATTCTGTTTTTACTTATTCATTTTCTTGTTTGTTGCAGAGGAATTTTCTCTGCATTTCTAAGTCAATCTTAAAAGGAAAGTGCATTAAAATTTTACAGCAATTTCTCATTCGAAGAATCAGCCTAGAGGTACAGAAGTGATAGCCTAATCCTAAACGTGCTATGTCCCTATTATTTCTCAGAAAGTATTTATAAAGCTCAAGCTATTACCTTAGCTGTAGAAAATCCATTACCTACTGATCCTTGATAACATGTGGCAACAATCTTGTTTGGGGAGCTTTAAAAAATAATAATCACCTTTTAATCTCAGGCTACCTGACACTTATGAACCACCCCACACCCCCACAGGTAGAATCTCAATAAAGATAGAGCTCTCCAAACTTTTCTATTTTGCTAGTGATAAAACTGAATAGCATCACTTTAAATTTGCCTTTATTCCTCAGAATTACCTATTCTCATTGCAATAAATATCATATATATGTGTGTGCAAATGTATACTTGTGTATACAGATGCATATATACACACATGCAATACATTTCTGTCCAGAAAGACAAAACCATTCATTTCTGAATTTGAGAAACAAGTGTGTAACCAGCAGCCTACCTGCTCAGGTTATGTTATGATTCTCATAATCACAGTTCTTCAATAGTTTCAAACAACAATTGTCAAAAACTAAATGTTACAAAACTACCAAGATATATCTAAGTCAAAATATCTCAGAAAATAATCTGTTTGAATTACTGGGCACATTTCCTTTGATATATTTATTGTTAAATATTTACTATTTTTAAAAGTCATAGATATAACAACAACTCATAAACACGCAAAAACAATTAAAGTACCTGACAGAAGTATCAGATGTATACAACATATAAGATGATCAGTACAGTTAGAGCAAATAGAAAAACAGACCAGGATTTAAGTTAGTGTTGCATGGGAAATCAATAAGGTACACAGGATATTAAACAGTATTATTTTGTACCTTGTGTATTGAATGCAGTCAGGTCATTTAATGAAAAAGATCCAAAAGCGATGGTGGGGGAGGGAGGAGAAGATGACTTTATTTTTCTCAAAACTAGTGTCTTGAACTTTCGAAAGCAAGTTTTTCCAAGTTGTGAGTACTAGATCTTCTTCACTAAGTTACAACTATGCATTTGTCAGTGATAAATAGGAAACATAAACCCTGTAAACTTCAATGAGGAAAGTTCAATGTCTACTTCAAACAAGTATTATATGCAATGGACTAAATCCACTGCTGGTGTAATTCAAAATTAATGATATACACCAGTGATTAATTTTCCTTATAACTTCAAAGACTGTTTAACTGGATGAAGTTTAAATAGGAAGCTGCCTGTTGAATAGATACTTCCTACAAAACATGTAATGTGTGTAAGTAGTCGTTTGACTTTGTCTGGCTGCCAGGTGCCCACCAGACCACTCTATCACTCCTCTCCTCAGCAGGACATGGGAGGAGAAAATAAGATGAACTTGTGGGTCAAGATAAAGGCAATTGAATAAAGAAAAAAACCAAAGGCTGCGCAGGGAAGCAAAGGAAAACAAAAAGATTTATTCTCATCTTCCCATCAGTAGATGATGTCCAGCCACTTCCTGGGAAGTAGGGACTTAGTATGTGTACCAGTTGCTCTGGAAGACAAATGCCTTAATGATGAATTCCCCCTCCCTTTCTCCTTTCTCCTTGATGCTGTGTGAGCACTGCTCAACAGGAGCCGAAACACCTGTGTGTTATCAACACCTTCCCAGCTACAAATACAAAGCACAGCATTAAGAGGGCTACTATGGGAAAGGTAACTCCTTCCTAACCAGACCCAATACCATTTATTTCATGCCACGTTTTTTTGTGAAACGTTACACATTCCTTTAAGATTGTGATCTCTGTGGTTTAAACCAGAGGATCAATGGAAATCAGTTGACATTTCTGGAGACTGGGTCCGTGCACAGTCATCTTTTTGTAAGCATTAAAATATTCATTTGATGTCCCTAAACAAGTGAAAAATTTCTACAGGAACAAACAGATTCAAGAAACGAGTAGCACTCAATTTATTCTCTGACAAGCGGAGCTCAAAACTAGCATTTGCCTCTTTCCACCTGCCAAGCAATTGGATTGAAGATCTAGACTAGCCAGAGTAGCTGAGCTAACAACACGCTACGCCCTAATTTGACAGCTTTCCATTTCTGTATGTATTTCAATTGATTTTTTAAAACAGAAAGATGGTGAAGTGAACTTTCATTGGTATTCAATTTCGTATTGCACTGAGGTAAGTTTACAGTTCACAGTACTGTGTCAATGATTGGTTTTAGCACCTTGTTTTAATGTTGGTTTTTCTTGTTTGTCCAAGTTTCTGCTGTGTATTCCTCTCTGGTTTTGGGTTTGTTACATTAGATTTATTGATATAGAAATCACTAGAAATTTCATTAGGTTTTTTATACCATTTATATCTATAGATAGATGAGATCTCTATTTGTGTTTAGTGCTTGTATTTTTAAGTAGTAATTCAAGACTTTGAAGTTAAATGTTTACCAGTTGAAAGAAAAAAACAAAATTCTGGATGTTTGAAGTGAAATGCAATCTCAGAAAGTAGATCTACTGATTTTTTTTTGTTTTGATCTGTAGTATGAGATCAAAAAAAAGTTAATTTTAACTTCAATTTAAAACAAATATTTAAACTCTTTGTTTTTAAAAGTATGAAAATACACAATTTTGGTATTATCAAAAACATTCCCTTGATCTTCTCATGAGAAGAATTTTCAGTTAAAGTTTATGTCCTTGCAAATTTTCAATTTTGTGAATTCCAGGGTCACAGCTCATTCCTTTGCACTTGCTCTGCTTTCTATGTTTGATATGTGATTCAAGTAAATGAATCAGTAGATTAAGTCTGAGAATATTCATGCAAGAGTCTATGAAAGTCTTGGCCTAAGCTGATGTTAAACCTTTTTCACAAAATAAGCAAGAGGTATTGTGATTGATTGACAGATTTCTATTAACTGGATTTTTAGTCCCTTAAAAATTTAAAATTTCAAAGAAAAAAGCTCTTCATAAGGCTAAATTCTTATACATATGGAAATAGTCTAAAACAAGAAGGCTTTTTTATTAGGAAAAATTCTTGCTTATACTTTGATTTAAAAACCTTGAATCTACAGATCACAGAAGGAAGACAGCTTGTGTGAGGCTTTAAGGTATTAAACTGGCCTTCTGCAGAAGAAAGTTGTACATCTGAACATAAAATTTTGAAAGTGCGATGAGAAGAAATATTAATCGAAAATAATGAAAAGCATGACTGAACATGTTTCTATTAAACATGACCTTTCTTCACATCATACAACAACACTTAAACAGAAATAATGGAAACGAAATACAGAGAAACTGTGCAAGTATAGTGAGACCTCCATGACCAGAAATAATGCAATTAATTTTTCCTCTGTGGTCTGGCAGAGGCAGTCTTTTGACCTTTACAACACAGTGAAAGATTTATCTGATCTTTTGAGTACTTGTTTGAAGTGGCTTATATTTTGATGGATGAAGGATTGTTAGTTGTTTTTTTTTTTCTCCTTCTACTGGAAAAGAAGACAAATGTTTTATTTAAATTGTGAGCTTGTCTATATACGCATTATAGGGTTTTGTAATGTAAAATGGAATAATATACAACAGAGCTCAGAACTCCCCTGGATATGGTTTTTAAGGCTTACATTGAGACAAAATCTAATTCATAAAATCAAATGTTTAAAATATCACTGTTGCATTCAGCTACTGTCAGCATTTATAGTGGTGCAAGGGATATATAAAAGGTTATCATTCAACCTTTGTTCTACATAACCTTTATATTCACATTGTACAATGATGTAAAAGATAGTACATGAGAATAAATAATACAAACAAAATATGAAACCTGATATGTTTGGATAGATACCTATTTTATTCCCCTAATTTAGAGTCAATTGTAGGACCACACATTCTGCTTCCACAATGTGTCAGATATGGAGCCAATTATGAGGCACCAGAATTTCTAATTAAATTGAATATTTTTATTGGATGGACCAATATTTGATGGATGGACCACTCTGTGCATAAGGAACTGGCTGGATGGCCACACTTAAATGGTTGCAGTTGAGAAAGCCAACCGCATCCTGGGCTGCATCAAAAGCAGCTTGGCCAGCAGGGAGAGGGAGGTGATTCTGCCCCTCTGCTCTGCTCTGGGGAGACCACACCTGGAGCACTGTGTCCAGCTCTGGAGTCCTCAGCACAGAAAGGACATGGACCTGTGGAACGGGTCCACAGGAGGGCCACAAAGATGCTCCAAGGGCTGGAGTCCCTCTGCTGTGAGGACAGGCTGAGAGAGCTGGAGTTGTTCAGCCTGGAGAAGATGAGGCTCTGGAGAGACCTTAAACAGCCTTCCAGTACCTAAAGGAGGCTACAGGAGAGTTGGAGAGGGACTCTTGATCAGGGAGTGTAGCAATAGGATGAGAGGTCACAGTTTTTAACTGAAAGAGGGGAGATTAAGATTAGATATCAGGAAGAAATTCTTTACTGTGGGGATGGTGAGACACTGGTGCAGGTTGCCCAGAGAAGCTGTGGCTGCCCCATCCCTGGAGGGGTTCAAGGCCAGGTTGGATGGGGCTTTGAGCAACCTGGTCTGGTAGGAGGTGTCCCTGCCCATATCAGGGGGTTGGGACGAGATGATCTTTAAGGTCCCTTTATAATTCTATGATTCTATGATTTTTTTAATGGGAAGTTTAGAAAAAACTGTGAAAGCGATAGAAATATAAGAGTAATTCAGAGCAGCCTTTCCAGAATCACCATTGCAACCCTCCCCGGAGCAAATATGAGGAAGCGAATTACCAGGTTAGTTTGGCTCAATAAAAATGGCTCTGAGAAAGATGTTTTACAGAAGGAGGAAAAACAATCTCAAATGATTAAAATAAATAAAAAATGGTGCTAGCTATTATTAACGGTTATGAAATGAGTAATGAGCATTAAAATTTGTAGCATAGTACTTTCCTTAATAATAGCATTTCTTGTTTGTATGCATTTATTTTTTAAAAAAGACCTCTTTTTCAGAGCATTAAAATAACACTAGGTGTTAGGAAGATATATTTTACAAAAAGAACGTCTAATTGAAATCAGTGTTGACACAGTCGAGTTCATGCATATGTCAATCATAGAATGGCTTTGCCAAGCCACTACTTGATAAAAGGAAGACAGACACAAGGGAAGAAAGGAAGGAAAGGATTTCTCTAAACATTCTGAAAAAAAAAAAAAACCTGGCTTTCGTCTTAGTTTTACCGAAGTAACCTACAAAACCTAACTGGTTCTAGGCATTGTTGGACTGACAAAACGTATTCTGCAGTATTAATACTCATTGAATGGAGATAATGGACACTTCAGTAATGTTCAAACTATTAAGTCAAAAAATACATCATCAAAATCAAACTGACAAATGAGCATTGTTTGATAATCATCACTTTTTTGCAGTTAAAAAAACACCAGAATAACCAATGAAAGAAATTACTATCAAGAGCTACTAGACCCAAAGCTGAAGCCAGAATTTAACATAAGATATCAAATTCCAAATTACTGGAAGCAGAGAAGGTATCCAGGGAAGTCTTACAGTATAAATTTCTCTGTTCTGATACTTTTTTTCCTAAGCATTCACAACTGGCTATTTTCATAAACATGATACTAGGCTGAATGGATCATGAATAGCTGTTCCATTATATTCTTTAGCAGAATAAATCAGTCTTAAAGAGATAATTTTAACCATGTCTAAAATGCAGATGGCTGGATGAGGGGAGAGCAGCAGATGTCATCTACCTTGACTTCAGCAAGGCTCTTGACGCTGTCTCCCATAACATCCTCATTAGGAAACTGATGAAGTGTGGGCTAGACGAGGGGGCAGTGGGGCGGATTGAGAGCCGGTTGTGTGACAGGACTCAGAGGGTTGTAATTAATGGAGCAGGGTCAAGTTGGAGACCTGTAACCAGTGGTGTCCCCCAGGGGTCAATACTTGGTCCAGTCTTGTCAACATATTCATCAATAACCTGGACGAGGGGACAGAGTGTATCCTCAGCAAGTTCGCTGATGATACCAAACTGGGAGGGCTGGCCGACGCTCCAGAGGGCTGTGCCACCATCCAGAGAGACCTGGACAGGCTGGAGACCTGGGCAGAGAAGAACCTAATGAGGTTCAATAAGGACAAGTGTAGGGTCCTGCACCTGGGGAGGAAGAATGCCAAGATACCAACATAGGTTAGGGATGGACCTGCTGGAAAGCACTTCTGAGAAGGATCTGGGGGTCCTGGTAGATAGTAAACTATCCATGAACCAGAAATGTGCCCTTGTTTCCAAGAGGGCCAATGGGATCCTGGGCCGCGTAGGGAAGAGTGTGGCCAGTAGGTCGAGGGAGGTCATTCTCCCCCTCTACTCTGCACTGGTGAGGCCACAACTGGAATACTGCATCCAGTTCTGGGCTCCCCAGTTCAAGAGAGACAGGGAACCACTGGACAGAGTCCAGCGTAGGGCAACTAAGATGATTAAGGGATTGGAGCATCTCCCTGATGAGGAAAGGCTGAGAGAGCTGGGGCTCTTTAGCCTGGAGAAGAGAAGGCTGAGGAGACACCTTAATAATGCTTATAAGTATCTAAAGGGTGTTTTGAGGGAGGATGGAGCCGGACTCTTTTCAGTGGATCCCAGCGATAGGATGAGGGGCACCGGGCACAAGCTGGAACATGGGAAGTTCCACTCAAATATGAGGAAGAACTTCTTTCCGGTGAGGGTGCCAGAGCCCTGGAACAAGCTGCCCAGGGAGGGTGTGGAGTCCCCTTCTCTGGAGATCTTCAAGACCTGCCTGGATGCAGTCCTGAGTAATGTGCTCTGGGCAATCCTGCTTTAGCAGGGGAGTTGGACTAGATGATCTCTAGAAGGTCCCTTCCAACTCCAACAGTTCTGTGACTCTGTGATTTGTTATGCAATTTAGTAGAGCAAATGAAAGCAACAGTTCAGTTTGAACCTACGGAAGAATATAAATAAGCAAATTTTGTAATTAATTCACCCAGATGTTTAACCAGCATATTGGAATAAAAAACTGTTCTTTGTCAAACATGCAGGTATCACAAATAGCAAAAAAAAAAAAAGGAAAGAAAAAAGTGTTTTCTTTTGTTATCATTCCCACTTTTTTGAATAGTATTAATGCTAAGTTGCAGAGTAGATTTTGTTGTTAATTTGTGGTGTTCTCAATAGTCATATTTACAAATGAGGATATTGCAGAACAGACTCAACCTCCCTCCATTCAATAGTGATGGTAAGTGATAACAGAGTCTGTGCATCGTCTTTCCCTTTACATTGCCTTCCAAACATGAGCATCCCAGAGCATATGGTCCTGGTAAACTTGCCGTGCTTTCCCATGTATCCTACAGCACTAATACTCTAAATATGTCTGCTCTGAAATATTTACAGCTACTCAGGCATTGCATGGTATAGAGGAGGTTATGGAAGAGGAGTTGACGTGTACAGATTCCAGGGTACCTCCGAACAATAGTAGTTATATGAACACCCTGTGGCACTTGGAGATGTTTATTAAATCCTGAATAATTCTGTAACTTAAGTTTTAGGTTTGTTCCTTATTCCATAAGCAAACAATTTACCTACTGATCATATGGTATTCTGTGTCATTGCAGATTTTTTCAGATGTCATTTAAAATTTTCATGGATTGTCTCCCTGACTTTTAGGTGCTATTAAGATTTGGAATTAGTTACAACAGTGATTCAATTGGAAAAACCAAAGCCACTTGAAATAAAAAACTCAGTTCTGCCTTTGACGTTCAAGTAATATTTAGATATTTAGATAGATATTTAGATATTTAGATAAGATTTAGATACCATTGCAGAACAGATCATCTGAGGAGAAGGACTCGGGGGTGTTGGTGGATGAGAAGCTCAACATGAGCCAGCAATGTGCACTGGCAGCCCAGAAAGCCAACCACATCCTGGGCTGCATTAAGAGAAGCGTGGCCAGCAGGTTGCAGGAGGTAATTCTACCCCTCTACTCTGCGCTCGTGAGACCCCACCTGGAGCTTTGGGGTCCACCCAAACTGCCCACCTGGACCCCACCTGTCCAGCTTTGGTGTCCTCAACACAGGAAGGACATGGACCTGTTGGAACGGGTCCAGCAGAGGGCCATGAGGATGATCAGAGGGCTGGAACACCTCTCCTATGAAGACAGGCTGAGAGACCTGGGGTTGTTCAGCCTGGAGAAGGGAAGGCTCCGGGGAGACCTCATAGCAGCCTTCCAATATCTGAAGGGAGCCTACAGGAGAGCCGGAGAGGGACTCTTTGTCAGGAGGTGTAGTGACAGGACAAGGGGTAATGGTTTTAAATTGGAAGAGGGGAGATTTAGATTAGGTATTAGGAGGAAATTCTTTACTGTGAGGGTGATGAGGCACTGGAACAGGTTGCCCAGGGAAGTTGTGGATGCCCCATCCCTGGAAGTGTTTAAGGCCAGGCTGGACGGGTCTTTGAGCAACCTGCTCTAGTGGAGGTGTCCCTGCCCATGGCAGGGGGGTTGGAACTAGATGGTCTTTAAGGTCCCTTCCAACTCTAACCATTCTACGATTCTATGATTATCATCTATATATTGAATAAACGGGACCCTAAGTATCACACAATATGAATGAAAAGAATTTTAACTGAGTAAAATAGCTAATAACTTTCACTTTGTCATCTGTATTGTGAAAGACTACTGTGAGAATGCTTCAATAAAAACTTAGCATGAAATGTCACTGGATTTACCACTGATGATGACGTTTTACAGATCAGTTTCCACTATTTAACTGCTTAAGCTTTAGCAAGTCCAAACTTCTTTTCTAATTAATTCAGCCATCCTGACATGGTAATCTGCATTATAATGGGATTTCACTTCCTTAGTGTATCTTCTAAGGCTTATTCTATCTTTATTATGCTTTCAAATCTTATGCCATCACAATTATCCTTTGCTGTAGTAAAAGCATATTGATTCATAAGGACATAGAATCTTTTTTTTTTTTTGTCCTTCTTGTCTTATGATTTGGTGATTTGTGTTTTAACAGCCCTACTGTAATACCTCTAGTCCTTTCCCTTAACTGTTCTGCTTGTCAAAATGCACACTATAAGCCATGCTTACCTCCTTTAAAAATCTAAATACATCATTTTCAGTCCTGGAACACAAAGTGAACTTCTCATTTGGTAGAACTTCAGGCATCACAAGATCTTTCAACAAATGTTGGTTAAGAACAGCTGAATAGTGCATTTCTGGACATCATTTCTGTTCGCTAGTCAAGTACTTAAAAAAAAAAAAAGAATCTGAAAGAGATACTTAACAAATATTTTCAAACTATTTAGTTAACTTATTCTTGGAACAATTTAGTCTTGTAGACTACTGCTATTTTTCTCTAATTGTGTGTTCTTTGATTCCAAACAGGCATGAAACATGGGAATTGTTTTAACTAATTTCAAATGTCTGGAAGATTGTCTCAATCTAAGCTAGTTGTATAAACTCTATTTATTGAAAGAACTAGACATTGTAGGCAGACAATTTGTCTAAGCTGTCTTAGATGCTTATCTTCAATGAGAAGAATCACTCCCTGAAGGTGTTTATTTCTCTCCATTGACTATAAAGGAAAACTAGATGACTAGTTTAGATGACAACTTTTAGTTGTGTGATGTTTACTGAGATGGATCCCACACAAAGTGCCCAGAAGCATTCTGGTTTATGAGGCAATGGAACATTACTGCTTTGAATACCAGATTTCCAACAAAAATAGTCTACATTACCTGAGACAGACCTATATCCCCCTGTAATCCTTACAAGTTGATTTAGGGATGTTTAGAGTTTAAAAACACTTATTAATGGGTTGGTACAAAAGGAGAATTTTACCTGAAAGTTTGGCTTCAGTGTTCTGAAACCATATTGTTGAGGATGAAATATGTTATGCAAATAGGAATAAAATGTAAAGATTATGAGAATACTTTCATATTTTCTGGATGATTTATCCCCTTTTGGCTCAGGTTTACCATAATACTGAATAGATCAAAACTGTCTTGCTGCTTTATCATTTGTCATCAATTCATACTTAATCTTAGCTTTCAGTCACCTGCAAATCACCTTGTTATATACAGCTTTTAAAGTCCACACCCTGTCTTTCTTCTGAAAGTACTGGGATGTGATACAAACCCATAGAAGTAACCATTAACCAAAATTTTTTCTTTTCTATCAGTTGTGAGAAACTGAAAGGATGTGAGAACCATGAGAGTTCAGAGTTACAAGGTTTTAAATATTTCTCCTGAAGCTTCTTATCATTGAGATAATATCCTCATGGGCAATATTGGGAGGGTGGTGCTCAACCACTGCCTCCATAAGGTAATTTCAGGGAAGGCTAACAAGTATCCTTAACAGAACATGCACTTTGAGATGTGTACATGAAACTATTAGAGACAGATAGAACTCAGAGAACTGCTGCAAAGGGCTGTTAACTTGAATTTCAAATACTGTTTGAAAAAAAAAAACCAACAACAACAAACACAACAAAAAAACCCAAACCAAGCAAAAAAAAACCCAAACACCTCCAAACAAAAGTAAATACAATCAAAAAAAAAAAAAAAACCACACAAACCTCTTGACTGGTTAATTTTATTCTAACAGGATTTATATTATCCTATGTTCACGTTACTCCAACTTCTCAGGTATCATCTGCCACCTTCTATCAAAAATAAACTCTAAACCATGTGCATTGGGTAATTTGACAGCAATTGCCTCATGTGTCCGGATTACAGGTCAAATCTGCCTCATCTGGCGGTCCAGTAACAGGTATTGATACAGCATTAGTAATATTACTAATTTTAGATATTAAAAAAGTTAAGACCATGACATTAAGTAGCCAACATTGATGTTTATCATTTGTTAAAAAACATTGTTTCTTTTGCACAAATACCATGGAATGAACTAAGGAAAAAAATCCACCACAAGGACCTTCCACTTTCAAATATACTATTAACTACATTGCATTTATGTGTCCTGTGAGCCTGTTCTTTACACTGAGCTTTCTGGGACCTTTAATGTTTTGGCAACTACTGCAAAAGTGATTAATTAAAAACTGTACTTCTAGGTCTGGCAAAACGGTTAAACATAACAAGATGAATAGCATTGGATATATTAAAATTTTAAAATTTTAGGAACCTCTTCAACTCCAGGTAATGCTCTTGTGTCATTTTTTACATTGGTATCTCTGTCCTTTGTCCGGGACAGGACTGAAATTAATATTCTATGATATGTATTGTTTTCATCAATTTCTCTCCTTTCTTGGAAAAGAAAATAAGTCAGAAAAACTAAATGAAGGTATCACAAGCTGAAGGGCTTATCTGAACTTCTAAGAAGTTTAACATTAATCTATTATCATCAAGGTTATTTATTCTCCTGCTAGTGAAAAAGGATAGCACTTTGATATAATGAACCTTGATGCATGAGTATTAGCAGATTAAAAATAGTGTTCTTGTACATGAACTGTATTCTTATTCCATAATTCAGTTAATTGAATAGTAGTAATAGCACTCAGAATAGCTCATTTGTTAACAAGTTACTAAATAAGTTATCAACTATGATGACTGTTCAGTGTCATGTCTCAATGAAGCAGATTGTTACTTTGAATTGGTTAATTATATAAAATCAAATTTTCAATACAAGTCTCAGTGACATTTTATTGTTTAGGTACTGAAGTACAGGACTTACTGTTATATTTTTTTCTCAGAACATTGCAGACAGCAGTTAATATCAGGGGTGACCTTTATATGTGGGGAGATAGATGGAACCCATTGTCATTTCAAAAAGGATACAAAGCAGCTGATATTCTCTGTTACACAATTGTAAAACAAAAAACAGGTAAGCGTCTCCTTAAGTGCTTTAATAATTACAGTTAAATTGAAGCACTTGTTTAAGTTTAAATATACATATCAGTACAACATACTAAATCAAGTTCTACAAGCTCTATTTTCACCCAAATAATTTTAAATGAGATGACTCATCTATAGTGCTATTGATGAAAGATGTGAGAATTAATCATAACCCATTAAGATTACAAAATACAGTCCAGAAGATCACTTTTTAAGCACTATTTTTGCATTTCTATCCTCTACAAGAAAAAAAGTTGAATATTATTGAATATGACGCAAACAATTTACTTCAAATATCTCAAGGGAAAAAGCATCCTGCAAACACACTAAATAGATTTATTTTAGGCCTGTCATACTATATTTGGGGTATGGCCTGTCAAGTAGATGAAACCAACATCCTGATCAATGTTAAATTGCTGTAATATAGTGGAATATGTACTATGTTTGCACAGAAAGATTGTTGGTTGTATTTTTAAGTATTGTTTACATGGAGATAATAAAAATCACGGAATCATGGAATTGTCAGAGTTGGAAGGGACATCTAGAGATCGTTTAGTCCAACTCCCCTGCTAAAGCCGGATTGCCTAGAGCACATCACTCAGGACTGAGTAAATGCATACATAGGAAGATATATATATGCTATGACACAACATATACATAAGGTGTACAGTGATTCTGCATGTACTTACATATACATGTATAGAATCATAGAATTGTCTCAGTTAGAGGGGAATTTTTAGATCATTGAGTCCAACCATCAACCTAATACTGACAAAACCACCACTAAACTATGTACCTCAGCACCACGCCTGCCCAGCTTTTAAATACCTCCAGGGATGGTGACTCCACTGCTTCCCTGGGCAGCCTGTTCCAAGGCTTGACAACCCTTTCAGTGTAAAAGTTTTTCCTAATATCCATCTTAAACCTCCCCTGGAGCAACTTGAGGCCGTTTCCTCTTGTCCTATCACCTGTGACTTGGGAGAAGAGACCGACCCCCCCCCGGCTACACCCTCCTTTCAGGGAGTTGTAGAGAGCGAGAAGGTCTCCCCTCAGCCTCCAGGCTGAACACCCCCAGCTCCCTCAGCCTCTCCTCACAAGACTTGTGCTCCAGACCCCTCACCACCTCTGTTGTCCTTCTCTGGACCCGCTCCAGCACCTCAATGTCTTTTTTGTGGTGAGGGGCCCAAAACTGGACACAGCACTCAAGGTGGGGCCTCACCAGTGCCGAGTACAGGGGGCAGTCACTGCCCCAGTCATGCTGGCCAAGCTATTCCTGATACAGGCCAGGATGCTGTTGGCCGCCTTGGCCACCTGGGCACACTGCTGGCTCACATTCAGCCAGCTACCAACCAACACTCCCGGGTCCTTTTCCACCGGGCAGCTCCAGCCACTCTTCCCCCAGTCTATAGCATTCATGGGGTTGTTGTGATCCAAGTGCAGGACCCAGCACTTGGCCTTGGCAAACCTCACACCATTGGCCTCAGCCCATCGATCCCTCTTCAAAGCCTTCCTACCCTCAAGCAGTTGACAGTCCCGCCTAACTTGGTGTCGACTGCAGCCTTACTGAGGGTGCACTCAATCCCCTTGTCCACATCATTAATAAAGATATTAAACAGAACCAGCCCAAATACCGAGCCCTGGGGAACGCCACTCATGACCAGCCACCAACTGGATTTAACTCCATTCACCACCACCCTGGGCCCAGCCTCCAGCCAATTTTTTACCCAGTGAAGAATACGTCTGTCCAAGCCATGGGCAGCCAGTGTCTCCAGGAGAATGCTGTGGGAAACTGTGTCAGTGTCTTTACTAAAGTCCAGGTAAAAAACATCTACAGCCTTTCCTTCATCCACCACGCAGGTCACCTTGTCATAAAAGGAGATCAGGTTTGTCAAGCAGGATCTCCCTCTCATGAACGCACATTGACTGGGACTGATTGCCTGGTTGTCCTTCATGTGCCCTGTAATGGCACTCAGGATGATCTGTTCCATGACCTTTCCAGGCACTGAGGTCAGACTGACAGGCCTGTAGTTCCCTGGATTCTCCTTCTGGCCCTTCTTTTGGATGGGCATCATGTTTGCTAGATGCCCATCAATGGGAATCTCCCTGGATTGCCAGGACTGATGGTAAATGATGGAAAGTGCCTTAGCGTGTAGTGTATTTTTGTGTCTATTCACACAGTACTTAGGTGATTATATATCTAAAGTTATTGCAGAGTTCTGATAAAATTCAGTGCACCAGCAAATGCTCTGCTTAAGATCCACCTTAGGCTTAAGATCCACCATCTCCACTCTGGATAGCTCACCTCCACAGGGGTGGAAAGTGAACAAAGCTTTCGCTTCCTTCACCTGCAGCTGCCTGAGGAGCCAGATCTAGCTCCCACCAGGAAACATCACAATGCACCAGCAGGCTATAAGACCTTGAAAAGCGCAAATGTAGCTGCTTGATGTTTAAAATTTTGTTACAGGAGAAGGAAGAGGTGATGCTGCTTCACCACTGCATCTTTTCTAGTGGTTGTAGCAACAAGTCCAGTCCAGTCTGAAACACTCCTGTTCGTTTACCATTTGTTAAGCCTCACTGAAAACAAGATGACAAAAGTCCTAAAATTGGGAGCAGGGATTCCTCCCTTTAAGGGAACTTAGCTCTGCAAAGGGGCCTCTTGAACCCTCTCTTCCCAGTTGCTGTGATTTATGCACAGTGGAACATCTTCAAGAGCAGAATAAAGCTAGCTTCAATAAATACATTTAAGCCTTTCAGTTGATCAAGCCCAATCAGCCAGAACCTGATCATGTTTCTAAGAATAAAACTCTGAAGTAGTGTGAATGAAGTAAGAAATCAGAATGAGGTGTCCAGAAAACTGTGTAAAAAGGAATTTCTGTGGAGTATTCTCCAGGCATAACAGAGGAGAGAAAAACAGAGTATAACTACTGTCTATGGAACTGCAATTTATTTATCGTTTCTAAGCTGCCTATGATGCAGATCCCCGTTATAACTGCACATTTTATAAAGATTAATGCATTCAGTCAATCAACATCCCCGTGAGGTAAGGGACTATAATTATCATAACTTTATAGACAAGGGAATTGAAGCTCGGAGAGGACAAATGATTAGTCCATGATTACATGACCCAGGCAGAGAAGCACAGCTCTTGAGTTTGGCTTGTTACTGTCTTCTGAATTTTACTGCTAAAGAAAGAATCACTGGTGAGACATAAGTTATTCTGAAGAGCGACAGTCAAAGCATTGTTCCTGATTATTCCTTTTTCCTTACTCTGAGGGGCATGGGACAATATCAGTTATGGTAATACTGTGATCCCTACATCTTTCAGAACAATTCTTTATTCTGTCAGAACCTGACTGCTGCTTGTCATTCTGACTTTTTTCCACTCACTGGCAAAACTCTATCAAATTTCCCGTGAAAGTTAATACATATATTACTTGTTGAAGAGCAATAATATTCTTTAGAATGACAGAAACTACCTCAGTGCAGTACTTGGAAGAAGGGAGGTCTTCTCATACGTCTTGTCATTTCTGATAGATGGTAACACAACGTATAACTCACCCTGAAAGAGAGCATTGCGCTATCGGCATTTTTATCTCCTGCCATCATCCTAAATTCCTCTGAGACTACCACAGACATGAGGTTTTCTATGGCTGACAATACAGGAACAAAAATATTTCAGATATTGGTAGTCAGATATGGAGACTTTAATTTTCAGATAAAGTTCATAGTGATTAGAATACTTGTAGACAGCTCTTTCATAATGAAATTCGTGTCTATCCATTTCTTAGTAGATGAATAAACACTCACTTCATTTTAAAAATATCACCACAATTGGTCCTAAATGGCCTTTTTTTTGTTAAATCTTTTCAAAACAGAGATCACTGTGGTAGAAAGAAACATTTGTTCCTGAAAACAGGAAAAGTTGAGATGCTCCAACATTTTCTGAGGGCACCCGGAGTTGGTAATGCACCTCTGCCAGAATGAAAAGAAAAAAAACCAGAATCCAAAGAGCCACCATACCACCTCAACCACTATAGTTTTCATAAGCACAGGCTCAATTCTTCTCTTTCCTCTCTCCAAGCAGACAGTTTCTTGTTAATAGCATGTTGTCCTGGGTCTGGCAGGCATGGGGTTAATTCTCCCCAGGACCTAGCAGGGACACAGGTATTCCATCCCATGGGAGCCATGCCCAGGGGGTAACAGGAGCTGGCCGGGGAAGGGGAGGGGCAGGAAGTCGGGGGGGCGGAGGGAGGAAGTCATCCCCCCAGGGGAGCGGAGGGGTCGGGGGGCGTCCCGGGTGCGGTCGGCAAGCGGTGGTATCGTACTCGTGGTTGTATATTCCTCTGTCGGTGTTATTATTGTTGTTGTTTCTTGCTCCCCTTGCTGTTCTGTTAAATTGCCTTTGTCTCAACCCACGAGTTTATGCCTTTTTCTTTCCATTCTCCCCTTCTGGCCGCGCTGGCGGGGGGGGGCCCAATCTGAGCGAGCGGCTGCCACGTGGTCCTTTGTTGCCGTCTGAGGCCAAACCACGACACATGTAAATACAGTAAATGCAGCTGCTAATGTGTATTCTCTAGTCATTTGTTGCAGCTGATTAAGGAGAGAAATGCAAAAGGTTAATTTTCTAATTACATACTTTCCCGAGGTAAATTATGCATGTTATCACATCCATTGACACTCTATAATGGGCACTTTTTATTGCAGAATGAATTTCTATGAAACTGTGTATCTTCATAGAGTTTATTTTTATTAAACAAGAAGATGGAGGGAAAGAAAAGAGTATCCATCATATCAAAATTTCTTAACTGTTTCTGGAGAGCTTGCTAACAGGATATTAAAGCTTGCCAGAAAAATCTCTTTTCCCTTTCTTCTCACATCTCATTTGTAATTTCCATAAAAATGTAATAAATTGAAGAGAAAGCAATGAGGCTGGTCTAAAAGACACACTAATGTCAGCTGGCTCTCAGTAAAAGTTTTCAAAAGCAGCTACATCTGAAATTCATATTAAACAAGAATTTCCTTTGGGCAAAATGCAGTGTTTTCCAGGAAAGAGCTACCTGAACTCACCAACTCTAACCCTTTAATTGCCAGCCAGGTGCTGACCCCACTGAATCTGAAAGCTGCTTTTCAGGCACCTTGTGCTTTCTGAATAAGGGTCAATGTATTCAGCTGAGTAGTCCTGAAAAAAAAAAAAAAAGTCTGTTTTGCTAGTTTGCCCTATGTAACTTTGTATTACCATCTCAAATGGTGGAACAGAAAAGCAGCATGGACACAGGTGATCATCAGTCATTTAAGATGTTTCAGTCTCAAAACACATAGTTTGCATTTGATAAATTTGGCGTTTATTAAAGATAATAAATTGAATTGTGGGAAAAACAAGTGAATAAAGGGAGAAAGATGAGATAAAACTGATGAGGCTGTTTCCCTTAGTATTTTTAGTTGGACAACAAGTCCAACTACTATTTTAGTTGGACAACAAGTTGACCATGAGGCAACAATGTGCTCTCGTGGCCAAGAAGGCCAATGGCATCCTGGGATGCATTAAGAAGAGTGTGGCCAGCAGGTCCAGGGAGGTCATCCTCCCTCTCTGCTCTGCCCTGGTGAGGCCATATCTGGAGCACTGTGTCCAGTTCTGGGCTCCTCAGTTCAAGAAGGACAGGGAACTGCTGGAAAGAGTCCAGAGGAGAGCTACAGAGATGATCAAGGGACTGGAGAACCTCTCTGATGAGGAAAAGCTCAGACACCTGGGGTTGTTCAGCCTGGAGAAGAGAAGACTGAGAGGGGATCTCATCAATGCTTATAAATATCTAAAGGGCAGGTGTCAAGAGGATGGGGCCAGACTCTTCTCAGTGGTGCCCAGCAACAGAAGAAGGGGCAAAGGGCACAAACTGTAACACAGGAAATTCCATCCCAATATGAGGAAAAACGTCTTTACTATGAGGGTGGCAGAACCCTGGAACAGGCTACCCAGAGAGGATGTGGAGGCTCCTTCTCTGGAGATGTTCCAAACCTGCCTGGATGGGTTCCTGTCCAGCTGCTCTAGATGGACCTCCTTTGGCAGGGGGTTCAACTAGATGATCTCTGAAGGTCCCTTCCAGCCCCTACCATTCTGTGGTTTTGTGATTTTCCCCTATCCTTGATACACATGTGTTAAAAGAGTAGAGCAGTGGAATGTTATCCTATATGACTTTTGTACCATTTGAGTCAAATTCAATCATGACTCCTCTGTAATCAGAAGTACTACATCAAGGTACTGTTTCCCTTCCTGTTTAATAGGATAGGCAGGTAAGGTTTATTGTCTGTGTTGAGCCTTATTCAAGAAAAATTGTTATATGGAAATACCTCAACTAAATTCAATATTTTGATAATTATTAAGTAAGTGCAGCTAACACGCATATCTGCATATAAAAAATGAAACATCTAAAACATGGAGAAATAAAATAGAAATAAAATTTTAATTTCTCAGAAATCATTCTATTTCAAGATTTGTTATGCATTATATAGTACTGATATAGATATGAACATACAGTTATAATCTTGGTAAAAAACAATTTTCAGGACAAAATTGTTTCAATAGAAATTTTCAAGTATCTCTAATAAGCATATCAGTATAAACTAGAAATTTATTTCATGATCATATGAACTAAAGCTGTGTGGTACTGAAAGCTTACTAAACAAGATCCAGAGGACTGAGAGTAATATAAAATTTCAAGCTGTCAGATTACACAGAGATAAAAGCTGGGAAGGAACTTTGAATTAGTTGAGATCATGGCCTTGTTTCATTCCCACTGACAATAATTCATTTTTCGTACAGCACTGGCACACCAGTAGTTCTTTTCTCCTTCCGAGCCTCTAATATAAAGAAGGTTTATGTCCTTTACTACTATGCAACCTTTGTATCTCTTCAAACTTTTTAAACACTATTAACTTTGTCTGGCGTATACTGTGTACTACATCCAGTCCCACAGATTGAAAGCAGAATAAACAAAGCATTTTTTGTGCCTGAAATGCAACTACTATTAATGGGTACACAGAGTTCTACTGAAACTCAGTCAAGTTCTGCCTGCTTACACAAATAAAATATTTGGTCCTTCCATATTTTCAACAGTAAGCTAAATCTCTGTTTTTTCTCTCCTTTTCCTCTTGCTCTCTCTGATCCAAAAGGAATTCTGAAGAATAACGTCTGAAGCTTTATACACTTTATTTCTCCCATGTCAATTTACTGTAACTGTCGATATTATAGAAACAAAACATTTCTTTCCAACTTTTGTTGTTACAGCTTATGAAAATCAGCCTGTCTCCTCCTCTCTGTCCTCCAGTACATCACCCTCAGAATAGTCAACTAGTGGAAAAATAAAAGGTGATGATTCTAAGCTGGTAATGACTGATGGATGAGCTAAAAGAATAGAAGGAGAGAGCTGACCTCTTTAAGCTGCAGTAGATCAGCAGCTCAGGAAAGAAAAAACAAAGCGTTAAAGGGGCTTTTTGTTTGGTTTTAATTAAATTAGTGTTCTGTGAGATGCAAGTATCAAAGCCTAAATTTAGGGTAAAGAGCTTAACAATAGTTCTATGGAACCTATTTAAAGGATTATGGAATGTTTCTGCTCTATGACACTGATCAGTTGTCTAATTTATCCCAGTCAGGTAATGAGTAATAGCTTTTCAGAAGTAAGTGTGGGTGTGATCCAGTCTTTCTTTATGTGAGGGTTCTCTGTGATTCCAACACATTTTGGATCAAGCTAAATACAGAAGCAACAAGAGGTCAGACTGCAGCTGCTGGGTAGTAGGTGGCCACAGAGCACTTTCAAGACTCCAGAACATATACCTGAAGTTTTACAAGACACCCAGATGTGGAGGCAAAAAACAGTGCGGACTACTGAAGTGTGATGAAGCTGAGACAGAGACACACCATCAGCTCAAAAATGGTACAAAAAGACATATCCCAAATCTGCACGTAGTCACCAAACTAAGCACCTAGGACGTGTGAGGACAAAATAGCTGGTATCCTTCATTGCAACAGATCCTGGACCCCACGTGTGGACACAAGCATCGTGGTGCCTGATGGGCTGGACAGATCGAACAACCTTGCCATGGGCCTTGGCAGCAGGACAGGCTTCCTGGACACAACACGGAGTTCTGGTGTTTGTGAGTATGGAACAATGAGAGAGAGCGAGAGCAAGGGAAGCCTGTTTTGTTCCAATTTTCATTTTAAATAAAACCACTGTCCCCTTGTCTAAAGTCTTGCATTGGTATTTGCTACACTGTTAATAAAATGCTCCCAAGGGTATTTCCTGCTGTTGTGGTTTGGGGTGCATTGGCAAATGACAAGATGATTGATGCTCTCCCCCACCTCTAGCTCCAAGGAGAGGAAGAAGAGAGATAAAGAAGTTATGAGTTTAGGGGAACAAAAACCACCAAACTCATTTAATGAAATATTAATAATGGAATAAAAAGGAAATAATGAAATGGATACAATATATATTAATATATATACAAAACCGTATCAAGCTCCCAGGGAAATGTCACTGGCAGGCTCTAAGAAAGTCTTAGACTGGTCTCAGTGACGAATGGGAGCTGGATTCTGGAACACTCCGATGGGGATCAAAAGTAGACAAACTCACACACACACGACAAAGTTCCATCAAAAGGCACATGAATATGTAGAATTATCCACCGAGTTCATGAGACCTAAGTTTGGGGGAAAGTTGCTTGCATTTTAACATCCTACTTTATATGTTATGCTTTGACTAGGTTGTGTAATTCTAGTGCCAAAATCGGCTGATAACAAGTAAACCCAATGAATAGCATACAAAAAACCCCACTTTTATGATGGTGAAAGTGCTTGTGATGATGGGTTTATTGCTCCTCTGTTGTTTGGAGAATGAAATCAATTTTGTACTTGTGAAGAAAAAAAAGGCCAAAGAGAAATGTGAATACCTACATTTGACCAAAACAGTCCCAAAGTGAGCACCAGACCTTTTCAAGTACTGAATGTCTAGTTAGTTCTTTATAGATCAAACATCTATTTTTGCTGGCCTCGGAATTTCTTTCTATTTCACATTTTACATCGTCAGGGAAGGAAGGTACCATGGTAATTTGCTGCCCTTGTGTACACTTTTCCACCAGAAAACTACTTTGATCCCTGTTGTAAGCATATCCATTCTAATGGAATTACACAAAGCATGAATTTGGCCCATGTTATTTATTCATGCAGCAAATGCTGTGACTGTTCACCCATCAAATCAACCACAGTATTCACCCGTAATCCATTCTCAGTGCAAAGACTGCTAAACTTGGGGGCAAGAAGGGTGACTGGAGGCCAAGAAGCTTTGATACGCCACAGCTTGTATGCAGTCTCCTGTGACTGATATAGATTAGCTGAAAAATCCTAGAGAGCAATAATCAGCTTACTGACAATGCCACAGGAATGGATATCAGCACAGAAGATAATCTGATGTATTTTTCTATCTCTTGCCATTTTTTGAAGTAATAAAATAAAATAGATACGACACAAAAGTGGATTGCATATATACACAAAAAGGAGGCTCTTTCTTCCCCTTTATGTAGTTGAAAATTAAATTGTTAAAATTACAATTGTGGTCATATTATAAGATGTTCTAATATTTCTGTCTTGTTTCAAAGCTCTCAATTTTCTGTTTTCTTCTATTGACTGATTCTAAGAATCCTTGTACAAAATCCATTAAACTGCTGGTTTTTTTTCCTGTCCAAAAAGTTCAAGAAATGAAATTTGTAATACATTATTTGTTTCATTAACATATGAAACAATATCATTTAAACTTTTTGTGCTAACTGTTGAAGGTATTTACATCACATCTGTGCTTTTAACACTTTTGTTAAAACTGAATCTTGATGCTTGCAGTACACAAACCAAAACTGTTAAGTACCAGGAGGTTAAGTAGGGATGGTGAATCTTAAGAGCTACAAGCTGGTTGCACCGTTCTATTTCACTACAGTGTACATTTCACTATGTAAGATTTATTGTTTGTATTTACTCTTAAAGGTGTTTGAAAAACAGAATGTCTGTACCACCCTATTTTAAATGGACTTTAATTATAATAAAGCCCAGTTTATGCCGGCAGCAAAGCACATCTTATAATTTACTGCTTACAGGCTGTCCAGCTAATTTATAATGATGCAAGAAAAAAAAAGATCCAAACTATAAATGGAGATCGTTTAACTTGGCTGAAACTATGGGTCACAGGAAACCTAGTTTCCAGTGCTGTCTCCTAATTTGAGGTTCAGCATTTTGTTTTCATATCTAAAAAACGTTTGCTTTTTGTGATGAGATTACACCATTAGTGGTGATGGTTTAATTTACAGATCATCAAAAGAGTCTGAAATCAACATCCTTCAAATGTTAACTTCATCTTCCATGACTTTATAATTGGGTGAAGATTCCAGATTTTGTCACCAAATTTCTAAATCTTCTCAAACGATTATATGCAGTAAATATACAGTAACGATGCACCATTTTATTGAAACTGGCTTCAAATTTACTGCTCATCAGCCTTGTACTAGCCTTCAACTTAGATTCCCTGGGCCATCAATCAGCATAACCATTCTGATGCTGTTAATTATAAGTGTCATGTGGAAGCCTTGTTGAAGTTTCAGGGTTTAGGTTTCTTTCTTTATTTATTTATTTTCATTTAGGGACTTTTGTTTCATTATTAATATTAGTAAGCCAATAAATGTGATACATGGATCTTAACCACCAGTGGTTGCTACATGTCTGTATTCACAAACTAAAAGCAGAAAGTTAGTACATGAGTTAAGGAGCTGAACTGATGAACAGGAATTTTGGTTACTTTGAGTTAATACTTTTAGTCACTAAGCAGTAGTTTATTTCCTTGGTAACTTTGATCCCATAATCAGATGCCTGAGAGAGCCTCTAACATAGGTTGCTGTAACTTTAAAAAAGCAAGGATAATTTCCCTAATCCCTTTATGACTAGAAAGAAAGAAAAAAAATGAATGGCTTTTTTCTGCAAACTGGATCAGATCAGATTGAGAAAGTGGCAACTTCCAAGGAGAAATTCATGAGAACTTTAACAAAATTCTCAGAAATGTGCAGGAACGGTAAGGAAATTTAAGACACAATTTCTCTTTTACAGAGAAATATTGTTTGCAGTGCCATAACACGGTGTATAATGCTCATCAGCTGCCACACGTGCCTGGGGAAAGAATTTTAAGATAGATTGTAACTTTATGGAAAGTGTATTTAAATAGTTGGACTGTTGTGGAAAGAGAAACTCTTGGATGGGCCATTTTTTAAATGAGTAACATGCAGCATTTGTCTCAGAAATGCTTTGGATAAACCATGGAAAATGCTGTAGAAGCTTAGTCAAGACCAGGGTGACTTAAATGCCTAAATCCAGCACAGTGGTCCCTTAAAACCTCTGCTGGTGAATATTCACTGTATGGCGAGTCTCCCATGTGTTTGCTTTGTGTTTGCTGCCAGCTACCACGAAGTTTTGTATCTTTCATTAATACATAGTTATCCAAATTTGTTTGTGGTTTTGAAACTTAGAGAGGCAATGAGGAATACATTTCTTTTTAACTCCAACAGGAGATACAGGCAAACATTGCTCTTTGGGATTATGTCCTGATGGTCCAGCAGTTATCTGAAGTTTCAGCAATACTTTGAGGATTTTTTGCCGAGGAGGAGGTTGGTTCTTTATTTCTTTTGCGGGATTGGAAACAAAGCTCAGAAATGAATATCAGTTGTACTGCTTGGTCAGTGTTCCATCTAATTCAGGCTTAGCCTCACTTCATTCTGGAAAGGAGGTTTGCTGAGTCACAAGATGATTTCTAAAGATATATGTCACTCCATTTCAGCCCAATCTATTCTGAGGATGAGGTGGGAGAATCTACTCACTTAATAAAAATCTAATTATACGTTCGGCTTCACTTGTAAAATGCAAGGATAAACATACATTGTAAATGAATTTATTAACCTTTGAAACTCCTTGAAAGCCTTCAGTGTTTATTTCAACTTATTCTTCAGACTCATAGTTGAGTCCAAAGCACTCCACCTACTTTCAGTTTTGCACCTTCCTTCTACTCAGGTACTTCCTAAATACAGAACTGCTGGCAGGAATCTCACAGCAAAACGTCCAGTATGCCTTTAAATATAATAGAGATGCTTCCTGTCGCCTTGCCAAGTGGCTGATTGCTGGCAGCTGAAACAAGGGACAGATGGCCATCCAGCTCTATCTGCATCCTATTGAGATGAACAAGTGACAACTGCAAAAATACTCAAAACTAAGTTAAACTGGTTTAACCTCAGGAAACCCAAGAGTCTCTTAGGTTTCTTTGGTGATGTGCAAGCAGATTTTGTGCTTTTTCACACAGTGCTCTTTGGCAGAAAGATCACAGTGCTCTCACACAAGTGCAGCTGATCCATTATGCCCCAAAGCCCAAATGCCACAAAGACTGCAGAACTGCCTGTGAAAAAGCTGCAAGGGTGTTCTGGTTATTGACACGCGGGTGATACTGAGCACCGTGAGTTTTTCGAGAATTCATCCATCCATGGGTTCTTCACCAAGCTCATCTTTTTAAGATAGCATGACACTTTCTAGGCCATATATTGAATCAAACCCTGAAAGTTATTGGGCCTTTGTCCTAGACACCTTAGCAAAAGAGATAGAAGCATAAGACCAAGTGATGACTGAAAGAAAGAAGATTTTTTCCGTTATTATTCTTTCCTTATTCTGTTGCATTATAAATTTTTCTAATATTCTTTTCTTCAAAATTATACAGAAGATACTTGAGGCAAAAGCATCTTATATGTTCAGCAAGTTCTTTCCTATGTACATTCTTTCAGGTGACGTGCGGAAAGCAGACTCCACAACCTGTGGGGTTGTAAAGTAGGTATGTTTATTCAGCGCCGGGCAGCACGGGGGGGTCGCCCCACCACAATCGTGCGCCCCCACCGCGGCAGTTAGCTTAGGATTTATACAATCGAATCTTACATATTCAAGGGGCGCCTATACATATCCATAACCTTTCCCCGAAAAGGCGGTCTTTATTACAATGAGTTACGAGAAATCATTTCCATGGTCTCCGCCTTTAACTCCTCCCAGCCGCACATGCGCAGTGTCTCCTGGTGGTTGTGGGCCAGGGTCTCAGGGATGAAGGCCATATGTCTTCCTCGCTGTGTACCTCTCGCTTTTAATATTAATGTGTTGCTCCAGGCCACGGGGTTGGGAAACCAGATGATCGCTCTGTCAGGACAACTGGGTTCCTCCTTTGAATACCAATTGTTCCCTTATCTCCCAGTGAGGCCCATGTGACCACTTTATGGTTTCAACACATCCTTTCTTTGCCTAAACACCTTGGCAATGGCTTTAGGTTATAAATACACAGTTTAAGCCAAGCAATGGCCCTGCTATTAACCGTTGAGTGTTATTTCCCCTTATCACAGGCTATGGTTTCACAGTCATTAATACTAATCTTCTACATGCTGTATTGCCCAGCAAGATCCATATCAGATGGAGAGATATGACTGCATTTATGTTTAATTAGCCAAGGCCCATAATAAGAATTTCCCACTGACATTATGCTTTCAAACTCACTTTATATAAGAGAACATGTAACACAAAATATGCTGTTTTTCAAACAAATCTGAATTAGCAAAGAAAATGTACACTAGTTCTGCAGGTGACCACAACGTTCTTATTCTGGAGTTAGTACCCCTGAATTTGGATTCATTGTATCTTTCAACCACCTTCTCAAACTCCATTTGGTTTTTCATTAGGAAGAGCAGAGGTCATGTTGATTGGGTAGTGCAGAGCAAACCAGAGTGTCCAACTTTGCCTGAAACTCATTCTGGAGTCTTCTAATGAAAACTGAATCCTTACTGTTTCAACAGCTGTGATGAGTGGAAGAAAATAAAAGATGCCCTTACGTAAGGCGACTGTATGATAGTTCAAATCTTATAGTACCTTAAGAAGGATCTTGACAAGGTTTCTTAAAAAGCAAATGAAGCAACAAATCCCTTAAATCTGGTGACAGGTGTATGCTTACTGTCATTTGTAGCCCTACATACCCCCACAACGAGCGTGTCTGGTATTATACTTTTGTGAAAATAAAAGAGTGGATGAAAAACGGGTAAAGGAGAAGGCACATGAACAAACTTCTGGGTTTTTTCCCCTGTAGGGGGACTGAAACCTGCTTGAGATGTAGAACTAGAATCAAAAGTTTGGAAAAAAGTTTTAGATCACTGACAACCTTTATGTCAGAAATGAAATACTGGTTCCACTTAGACCCATAAGAGATCTGATGCAGACTACATGCATATCTACATATCTGGAGATTTTACCGTCTTGTTAAATATACTTGCTACAGGCAAAATCACCATTAGCCATATCACTGGCCTGTTTAAATGTGTATCTATTTATATATTGGTTTATCAGTAAGATATTAGTACAGAAAAATCTACTTAATATGTGTAGGTTGCACCATGAGAAGTTGTTAGCATTGGGAATTTCAGTTAATACAGCTGGACATTTTATATATACAGCTAAGGACAAGCCCATTTCATCATCATTGCGGAAAACCACTTGGAATAAGAATCACTTATGATTTTCTGAATATAATTTATCCTTGAACAAACTTATCAGTTGAATTGCAACCTGTTGCTGACAATCGTCATTAGCACAAATAGAACCACAGGAAAATATATCTGAATGCAAGAAAAAACACTTTTACTGTAAGGGTGGTTGAGCACTGGAAAAAGTTGTCCAGGGAGGTTGTGGAGTCTCCAGACCTATAGATAACCAAAATTTGACCGGACACAGTCCTTGACAACCTGCCATAGCTGACCATGCTTGAGCAAGGGGCTGGACAAGATGAACTCGAGAGGTCCCTTCCAAGGTCAACCATTCTGTGGTAAGTAAAAAATCATGGCCTTTTCATTGTTAGTTACACAACTGAAAAGGAGTAATAATTTAGCAAAAGAAATCACATTGGCTGTGAACTCTGACTACCAGGCTTATGCCTTAAGCACTACTTGTCCAAGAGAAGAACAAAACCAAAACAATGGTGAGTATATTTGTGAGTATATTGCCTAGGATCCCTTGATTTTTCATGTGGACACCTGAAACAGATTAATAAGTACAAACATTTCAGGAAGGATTCCTGTTCCCTGAGCACAACCAGTCGAAAAGTTAAGGGCTATAAATGGGTCATTGAGACTCTATAAAATCAGTGGGGAATTACTTCTAAAGGGAAATTAATACCAATATAAATAGGGAGGGAAATAGAGATAGGATAAATCAGCCTCCAGAGGCATTGATGTCTACTTATTGTGGAAAAAGAAAAGACTAGCTTAAACTATATCATCTTGAACTTTTAATGCTTTTAGATGACAGATGGTATGTCTCTCTTCCTATTCACCCCCTACATAATTCCTGGTCTTTGCTGTTTTTTCTGTTTTATTGTTGTTTGGTTTGGCTTTTTACTGCCTTTTAACTATTAAAAAATCAGAACAGTCCTGTTCATATTCAGGAGCCGTATAAACACCAAATTTTTTATCAAACCCCTAAGAGAGTGTTTTCTCCTTTATGACTTCTATTTTGTCCTAATGAGTTTCTCCATATGATTATATAGTCTACTATTTTTAATGTGCAAAATGCCCGGGTGTATATTCTTTGAGTACAGAAATAGCAGTGGGACAATATTTTGTAATCCTTCAGTACTGAAATGTCCCTTGGAAGCTACTAGTGGAGTGAGTGTGCTAGCGTGTAAGATTAGGGACAAGACTTCTAATGCTGCTCAAATAAATATTGTAGATACACTGATGGATACAGGAAGGAAAAATATTTTTAGTCAAATAATTCTGATAAAGAAAGAGATATCAAAATATTTCATGCCTTCATTTGTGTTCATCCAAGCATTAACACAAAAAAGCAGAATGAAATTGTAAAAGTCTTAAGTCTTTCAAATGTGTCAAGTTAAATGGTTAGATTCTGACTGGCATTCAAATTACTAAACTATTGTTTTAAGACCTTCACATTTGATTGACACGTTTTCTAATTAGAAAGTGTTGGAACTATAAGCAAAATTTCTGTGAGGTTTGGTTTTTTGTTTGTTTGTTCTTGATACAATCTTTTTTTTTTATTTATTTTAAATAACAAATGATGATAAATAGACATTTCTCTGAAATATTGAGTTTGTGTAAGCCCACTATCAACAACCTTACCATAATTATCAGCAAAGCTGAAACATTCATTATTTACATAGCTTTAGGATGCGCTGGAGCTTTATGGCTCCGCCGGCAAATGCTATGATGAGTTAATTGATGATTTGCAAGGAAATGATTCATTTTAAGCTTTCATTTCACTTATAACAATAGTATGAGAGATTACATTAGTATTGCTTCTAAACAATGGATAAATGCCATGCCTAACATTGTGTGCAAGCCTATTCAGAGTAATTAACAGGTGTGAATTGTTGTTTGCTGGGATAAGCCTCCCACTGTGCAGCCCTTTTGTTGACTGCAGGCTGCTTTCCTGCTGTATTACTGCTTCTAAATGAGTCAATCTCCCTTTAATGTAGGATTTTACATATGTTAATTCTTTGTACACTTGCTTATTTTTAAAGCAGTTGAGGCAATAACAGTGAATCTCTTCAAAAAGCCTGTATTTGTGCAAGATTCTGATTACCTTGCACCGCTCGAACCTGTTTTGTGTTTCTTTTCAGGAGGGTCTGATTCATTTAGGAGGAACTACTGCAGTAACTTGTAGGAGCATCAATATGACTCCTTAACTGTAAGAGCAAAGCCTCTTCTGCAGCTTAGAGAATCATAAATCTGCTGCACTGGGTTCTTTACCCAGAAATATGTAAGAAAACTACAGAGTACAGACAAGCCTATGGATCTCTGTATCTATGGGGTCCACCAGCTCTGAAATGAAATTATTAATTCTGGCTTTGAAATTCTCATACATCTTTGCACATCCCCATTGGCGTCATCTGTAAAGACATAAAAGAAGTCCTGAGTTGTAAAAAGCTTGAGAGTTTAGAAATTCAAATAAAAAAAAACCAAACTCCTTACAGCTCCGGCGTGAATTTCTATTTCTCTATCAGTAGACTGTGTCTGAATTCCATCCGAGGATTTCTTTATAAAAATCTCTGATTAAAACTTGTCCATAATTTTTTTTCTATTGTTTGTGTTCTAAATTTAGTTGAGGAATGGCAGGTACAGATATAGAAAACAGATGAACTAGTATCTTTCCCCTATATCTCTCTTTCATTTAATTGCTGTGTTACGGGATTGTTTAAAATAGTTTTACATTTCATAATGACATCATAAGAAAAAATAAAATGTCATCTTAGTTGATTCTGGTTTTTCAGTTAATACAACCAAAATGGCAATTGACTTCAGCTATTATAAAAATGAATGCTTTACCATATTTTATATCTTTTGCCTTCCTTGTTAATATAGGTGTAAGCACTTCTAGAGAGTTATATTTCATCTGTTTCTATCCAGAGGAACAGTTATGTAATAAGTAACTAAGGGTAATTTGCTGATCAAACAGGTTAAGCAAGAGGAACGAACCCATTGTAGCAGTCTTGAGAACTTCCTATTTAACCAGAAGATACACGTCCACAATGTTATCTGGCAACACCAAACATGGGAACACCCTGTTTGACAAGAAAGGCTTAACCACAATGTCATCAGAATGTGTTACCTTGAGCGAATGTTAAACCGTTAATGTCTTGCTAACGTGTGCCATTGTACCAATCAACCCTGAAAAGAATAGATTGTATAAGCTGATTCTGTGACGATATCTTATCGAAATTGCCCCAAGCAAGAAGCCCCTCAGAAGAAGCCAAGGGGCGTACCGAAGATGTTGCAATCGACCTCTGTGAAGATAAAAGGAGTCGTTTAGCTTGCCTGAATTTGCGAGTCTTTGGTGGAGCTGCGACTCCCCGGCCGCCCAGCGCTGCTTTTGCTTTCCTACCTTAATAAATATTTAATAAATCTATTTCGGACTCGATTTGTCTTAAAATTCAACTATAACAAATTTGGTGCCGTGACTCGGATCCAGACAGCCAACTCAGAATTCAACTCTGGGAGGGCGCCCCCATCTTCGGATGGTCCTGAAGGAGATTCCGACTTAGCTCACCTGGATTTTCCGAACTGAGATAGGAAAGCAAAAAGAAAGAGAAAGGAGAAACTGCAGTTCCCCGTAATTTTTCTGCACAAAGAGCCGGACGAAGACTCAGGAGTGAGTAAGTATATTGCGGTTCCGTTCGGTCGGGGATTGGGTACCCGGGGTGCGAGTGACTGAGACGTCCACTGGGCTTAGTAGCCCACCGGACGAAGTGAGTGTGGACCTCCTAATAGTGCGGTTCCCATTGTCCGCGAGGGCGTGGGCCATGAACGGAGGGAAGCGAGTGAAACTTGAGTGAGAGAAGGCACTCCCGGAAGATGGGACAGAAGAAAAGTAAGGCTTCTGGTTCCATACAGAAGATTCGGGGTGGGGGTGGGTTCCCTGATATACCCCAAGATAGCCCATTAGGCCTAATGATTCGATATTGGGATAGTTCCCCTTCCCTAAAAGGGAAATCCAAGGAGAAATTGGTCTATTATTGTATGGAAATATGGGGAGGAAAACAGATAAGAAAAGATTTATATTGGCCAATTCATGGATCCTTAGAGGATTGGATATGCCAACAATTAAACATATACGTTAACAACAAACGACCATTTAGTAAGGAGGAGAGTGAATATGCCTTTTTATGGATCCTGAGCACAGCTCAGGCCGCTAATTTGTTTCCATTAAAGGTAAAGAAAAATGATAAAAAGAAAAGGTGGGACATAGATGAACCTCCAGTGTCCCCCCCACCCTATGTCCCCCCTCCCCCGCCACCACAAGGTCCTGAGCAAGATCTCCCTCCAACAGCACCTACAGAACCTGAGGAAGAGACTCCTCCTTCTAATCGAAGAATAACTAGAAGTCAAATCAGAGAAAGAAGGGAGGAAAATTTATTGTATCCCTTAAGGGAGACTGCTATGGGGGGACCACAACCCAGAGTTGGATTTGTATCTGTACCCCTCAGCTCCGGGGATGTGAGGAAATTTAAGAAAGAAATGGGACACTTGTTAGAGGACCCATTAGGGGTAGCAGAACGTTTTGATCAATTCCTCGGGCCTAACATTTATACTTGGGACGAGATGGAGTCTATTTTAAAGATCTTGTTCACAAACGAAGAACGAGGAATGATCAGAATGGCAGGCATGAGACACTGGGATCAGAGGCATCAGCATGGTCCCGCCGGGGATGTAAAATGGCCCTTACAGAGGCCCAATTGGGACAATCAAGACCCCGCACATAGAAATAAAATGGTTGATCTCCGTGATATGATAATTCAGGGGATTAGGGATTCTGTACCTAGAGGGCAAAATATCAATAAGGCCTTTAATGAACAACAGAAGAAAGATGAAACCCCCACCGAATGGCTGGAAAGATTGAGAAAGAGTTTACAGCTATATTCTGGGTTAGACCCCGATAGCCAAGTGGGTCAAGCCCTGCTGAAAACTCAATTTGTAACTAAATCTTGGACAGATATAAGAAGAAAGTTAGAGAAAGTAGAAGACTGGCAGGAGAGGGGGTTAGATGAGTTACTACGAGAAGCTCAGAAGGTGTATGTGAGAAGGGAAAAAGAAAGTCAGAAGAAACAAGCCAGAATCCTGATGGCTGCTGTAAGGGAAGGGCAAAATCAGGGAAAGAGAAGAGAAAGTCCCTGGAAGGGCCCAGTAGAACCGAGAAGAAGGAGATTTGGTTCGCAGGACATAGAATGTTTTTATTGTCGCAGGAAGGGACATCTGCAGAGAAATTGTCGGAAAAGAATGCAGGATGAGGAGATTTTTAAGGAAGATTAGGGGGGTCAGAGGCTCTATTTGCTGGGGACCCCTAAGGTTACCGAGCCCTTGATAAAATTGAAATTGGGTCCTCAGCATGAAGTGTTCGAGTTCCTCGTGGACTCGGGTGCCGAAAGATCAACCGTCCAAAAGTTACCATCTGGATGTGTTGAATCAAAGGATAAACTCCAAGTAATTGGTGCAAAAGGGGAACCTTTCAAGGTGCCCCTGATAAGGAATGTAGCAATAGAATCCCCAAATAAAGATGGGGTGGGAACATTTTTATTGGTCCCAGAAGCTGAATATAACCTTTTGGGATGAGACCTGATGGTGGAATTAGGAATTAATTTGGAAGTAGACCAAGAGATGTTAAAAGTAAAGTTATGCTTATTAACCGCTGAAGATGAAGCCAAGATTAATCCAGAAACTTGGTATAGCCCTGAATCGGTGGGAAAATTAAATATCAAACCGATCACAGTCTCTATAAAAGACCCAGACCAGCCAATTAGGATAAAACAGTATCCCATCTCCAGAGAAGGGAGAGAAGGGTTGCAGCCAGTAATTGAGAGACTTTTGGTCCAAGGACTTTTAGAACCCTGTATATGTCTCCTCACAACACTCCCATATTGCCCGTAAAGAAGCCGGATGGGTCCTATCGCTTAGTACAAGATCTGAGAGCCATAAACGAACGAACCATTACCCGGTTCCCTGTGGTGGCTAACCCACACACTATACTTAATCGGTTAAGTCCAGAATATAAATGGTATAGTGTTATAGATTTAAAAGATGCTTTTTGGGCCTGTCACTTAGAAGAAGAATGTAGAGACTATTTTGCTTTCGAGTGGGAGGACCCCAAAACCCATAGAAAACAACAATTACGGTGGACTGTTTTGCCCCAGGGATTCACAGAATCCCCAAATTTGTTTGGACAAGCTCTGGAACAATTATTGGAATCCTACGAATTAAGTCAGCGATTAATCCTGATACAATACGTAGACGATTTATTGATTGCAGGAAAAACTCAAGAAGAAGTCAGAACTGAGAGCATCAAATTATTAAACTTTTTGGGCCTCAAGGAGTTAAAGGTTTCTAAGTCCAAATTGCAGTTCACTGAAGAAGAGGTAAAATATTTGGGACATTGGCTCACAAAGGGACACAAGAAATTAGATCCCGAAAGAGTGAAAGGAATTTTATCCCTAACAGCGCCCACTAATAAAAGACAGATAAGACAGCTGTTGGGATTGTTAGGGTATTGTCAACAGTGGATAGAAAATTACAGCAGTAAAGTAAAATTCTTGTATGAAAAACTAACTAAAAATGGGTTAGTAAAATGGACCCCTGAAGATGAGAAGCGCTGGGAGAACGTGAAAAGAAACCTGGTGGAAGCACCTGTCCTCAGTTTACCTGATATCCGTAAACCCTTTCAACTTTTTATCAGTGTGGATAACGGGACAGCTTATGGGGTTCTGACCCAAGGGTGGGCAGGGCAGAGAAAGCCTGTAGGATATTATTCTAAAATACTAGATCCTGTAAGCCGCGGGTGGCCCACTTGTTTACAAGCAATAGTGACCACTGCATTATTGGTAGAAGAAGTTGGAAAGGTCACCTTAGGAGGTGAACTAAAGGTATACACCCCCATAACATTCGAGGAGTATTGCAACAACGAGCTGATAAGTGGCTTACAGACAGTCCATTACTAAAATATGAGGGAATTTTGATTAACTCCCCTAGGTTAGAAATGGAAACCACCTCTGTTCAGAATCCTGCCCAATTTTTATATGGGGAACCTAGGGAAGATTTGACACATGACTGTCTCCAACTAATAAATTTGCAAACTAAGATAAGGGAGGATTTAGAGGAAGATGAACTAGGCGAAGGGGAGAAATTATTTGTGGATGGTTCCTCACGAGTGGTTGAAGGACAACGGAAATCGGGATATGGTATTGTGGACGGGTATACCTTTCAGATAAAAGAGTCAGGACCATTAAATAAAGCTTGGTCCGCACAAGCATGTGAGTTATATGCTATGATGAGAGCATTAAAACTTTTAGAAAATAAAATTGGAACCATTTATACAGATTCAAAGTATGCCTTTGGGGTGGTGCATACCTTTGGAAAAATTTGGGAAGAGAGGGGCTTAATTAACACCCAGGGAAAGGGATTAGTCCATGAAAAACTAATCCAAGAAGTTTTAAAGGCCTTAAGAGGTCCACTAAAGATAGCCATAGTCCATGTAAAAGGACATCAGAAGGGACTAACCCATACAGTAAGAGGAAACAATCTAGCCGACGCAGAGGCAAAACGGGCTGCCTTGTTAATGGTTCAGACCTTGGGAGAGGAACCTGAAAGGCTAAAAATAGAGAAGACTTTCACTCTCCAAGAATTGGATAAGCTAAAACAAATTGGAGCAAAAAGAGATGGTGATAAATGGCTGCTACCAGATGGTAGGGAAATTCTTCCAAAGGTATTAGCCAGAGGAATACTAAATAAATTACACCATAAAACCCATTGGGGAATTCAGGCTTTAGTGGATCAGTTTGAAACAAAATATGCCTGCATCGGAATATACGGATTAGCCAAAAGGATCTTAGAGGGATGTTTAACCTGTCACAAAGTGAATAAATGACAATTTAGGGAGAAGGTTCAAGGGGGTCGTGAACTGGCTAAAAGGCCCTTTGAGAAAATACAAGTGGATTTTACTGAATTACCGAAGATTGGGAGATATCAGTATTTATTAGTCTTGGTTGATCACCTTACACACTTTGTAGAAGCCTTCCCAGTGATAAGGGCTACTGCAAAGACAGTTATTAAAATCCTCTTGGAAGAAATTATTCCGAGGTATGGAACTATTGCGGTAATTGACTCAGACCGAGGCCCACATTTTACATCCAAAATAATTAAAGAAACAACTGAATTGTTCGGTACAAAATGGGAATACCATACTCCCTGGCACCCACAAAGTTCCGGGAAAGTAGAAAGAATGAATGGGGAAATAAAGAAACACCTAACCAAACTTATGGTGGAGACAAAAATGAATTGGACTAAATGTCTACCGCTGGCCTTGCTTTACATTAGAACTCAACCTAGGACAGATACTGGTATATCCCCCTTTGAAATGTTGTATGGGATGCCTTATGACTTTGGATTATTAGTAGAGCACCCAAAGGTCAAGGATAAAATTTTAACAGAATATATTTTAGAACTTACAAGAAGGAGACAGGAACTAAGAAAGAAGGGTTTGGTAGTACAAAGACCTCCCTTGGACATTTCCATACACCAAATCCAGCCTGGAGACCAGGTATTAATCAAAACCTAGAAAGAAACCTCCCGTTGGGAAGGACCCTTTGTTGTTTTACTTACCACAGATACGGCTGTACGAACAGCAGAAAAAGTATGGACTCATGCCAGCAGAATTAAGGGACCTATCTTCCCAGAAAGGTGGACCGTAACGTCAGAACCAGGAGACCTCCGAATGAAGATAAGGAAAAATGAGACCAGTAAATGAACTACTCCAGAAGGGAAGCAAGAAATAGTTTACATCAATGGTTCCAAATACCACCTGGAAATACCCTACAAAAAGTATATTTTGCACCTTGGAGTGAGGAGAGAATACCTGACCAAACGGGGGGGGCTGGATTATACAAACTGACAGGAACTCCTCAGGTTTTTCCTTTTTGCTGTGAGACGGAGACAGAAATACCTGAATCACCCAGTATAGGAGATCTCCGTGGAATACCCTGCGTGAAACACCACACTTCCGGACATTTATGTTGGGTTGTTTGCCGATGTTTAAATTGCGATAAAGAATGGTCCTGTGTTTCATTTAAGAGACAACCTTATTGTATGAAATGTCGCAATGATTTGACACATACCAGGGAACAACGGGCTCAAGCAGAGATTCGTAAATTATTTTGTGGGTGGGAATTGTCAATACCCGAGCTTTGGGAAATATATGAAACAGACTGGTATAGAGTTTTAAGACAGTGTGTTATAAGATTTGCCTGGAAACGGGCACAACAACCAAACAGGTGGAAATATATTTGAGAGGTAACTAACTCTTTAGACCTTGGAAATTATTGACAGGATAACAGCAAAATCCCCCTGAAGACTACCTGCTGCTGCCGAGAAGATATTAATATCCCGTTGCTCTCCACAAAAGAGTAGACGAGGAAGGCAGAGAGGTACTGAACAGTGGGGGAAATGAAAGCTGGTATCCTATTAATGGTATTAATTACCACGACTTTAGAAAATGAACATCAACCCTTCAATTGGACCTTAGGTCGATGGGAAGATTCAATAGAAGTTCGGTATAATGTGACAGCCGGACCCCCAGAATTCCAAGTTAAATTGGAAGAATTAGTCTTTTATGAACTAGACCCACCCAGTCGACAAGAAAGAGCAACAAAACCTTTTTATCTCTGCCCCAGTTCGAATCCAGGGAAAAGCTATTGCAATTTCCCTAATCACTATTACTGTGCATATTGGGGATGTGAAACCATAGCTTCAAACTGGGATGTAGCCAGTAAAGATAGATTTTTAAATATAATATGGGGGCCCAGAGGATGCAACCCGCCAGCTTCTAGCTGGGATGGACACATAGAGGGCTCCCATCTTGGCAACTGTAAGCATGTTATATTAGAAATCCTGCAGCCTAATGACCATGGATGGTTATTTGGACGAACCTGGGGAATGCGATATTGGGAATCTGGAACTGATAGAGGAGGACTAATATTCATTCAAAAACGGGAAGTTAAAATACCACAAGCAGTAGGGCCCAATCGAGCCATCACAAAGCCAAAGGGAGGAAACTCCACAGCCTCAGTCACCCCAGGGACATACCTAACCTCTACAAATAAAGTGGAGAAAATACCCAAAGATGATGAACCCTTATGGGCTGTAATGAAGGCAGCCTATCAAGCTCTAAATGCAACAAATCCAAATTTTACCACTTCCTGTTGGTTATGTTATGATGTAAAACCCCCTTTTTATGAAGGGATAGCTGTGCCATCTCCCTTTAATACCTCTGCCGAGGAGAATCCCTCCAGATGTAATTGGAAAGAACGGAAAGCAGGGATTACTCTCCAACAGGTCAGAGGGAGCGGTTGGTGTATAGGAAAGGTGACGACTGCGGAAAGAGCTCTATGTACTAACCAAACTCAAAACTTTACATCTGATATTAAATGGATTCTGCCTAGTCCTGGGGCATGGTGGGTTTGTTCCATAACCGGATTAACACCTTGTTTGTCCACTGCTGTTCTCAAGAAAAATGTCTCAGAATTTTGTGTACAAGTTACTGTGGTACCTAGAATCCTCTTACATGGGGAAGAAACTATGTATTTACATTGGAGCAATTCAGGACATAAAATCAACAAAAGAAAGCCAATATCTGCAATTACTATAGCTACTCTACTTGGTTTAGGGGTCGCCGGGACCGCCACTGGCATAACCTCCTTGAGTCTAACATCTCTAAGAGCTGCAGTAGACGAAGATTTGGCCCGAATAGAAAAATCTGTTTCCTATTTAGAGAAATCATTGACCTCATTGTCAGAAGTAGTTTTACAGAATCGAAGAGGATTGGACCTTTTGTTCATGCAAAACGGAGGATTATGTGCTGCCCTAGGTGAAGAATGTTGGTTTTATGCTGACCATACAGGGGTAGTAAGAGATTCGTTAGCTAAGCTGAGAGAAGGATTAGAGAAAAGAAAACGGGAACGAGAGGCTCAGTCCTCCTGGTATGAATCTTGGTTTAATCCGTCACCATGGCTGACTACCTTAATTTCTACTTTGGCGGGACCCCTCATAATGTTACTATTGGCTCTGTCTTTTGGACCCTGTGTCATTAATAAACTTGTAACCTTTTTTTAAAGGCAGGTTAGAAAAAGTGCAACTAATGGTGATGAAGCAATCAGAACTGGAAATGAAAATTATACTGAACAAAAATCCTGAATTAGATGCCACTTGTGAGGTATTGTCTAGGTTTGATCAGCAAATCACTTATAAATAAAAGAAGGGGGGATTGTAATAAGTAACTAAGGGTAATTTGCTGATCAAACAGGTTAAGCAAGAGGAACGAACCCATTGTAGCAGTCTTGAGAACTTCCTATTTAACCAGAAGATACACGTCCACAATGTTATCTGGCAACACCAAACATGGGAACACCCTGTTTGACAAGAAAGGCTTAACCACAATGTCATCAGAATGTGTTACCTTGAGCGAATGTTAAACCGTTAATGTCTTGCTAACGTGTGCCATTGTACCAATCAACCCTGAAAAGAATAGATTGTATAAGCTGATTCTGTGACGATATCTTATCGAAATTGCCCCAAGCAAGAAGCCCCTCAGAAGAAGCCAAGGGGCGTACCGAAGATGTTGCAATCGACCTCTGTGAAGATAAAAGGAGTCGTTTAGCTTGCCTGAATTTGCGAGTCTTTGGTGGAGCTGCGACTCCCCGGCCGCCCAGCGCTGCTTTTGCTTTCCTACCTTAATAAATATTTAATAAATCTATTTTGGACTCGATTTGTCTTAAAATTCAACTATAACAGTTAGATACTCTGATCTCTTGTGTAGCATCAAAAATTTCCACCTCAGAGCTGAAAAGTTGGCCTAAGTAGGAGATGTTTCATGTGGCCTTCAGACTTCTTCTAATGAGGCCTTGGGACAAGCAGTTACCCTTACATTTTCTGACTCTGCCTCATTGTGCTGATGACTTTTTCTGCCACCTTAGAAAAATCCACTATACAGACCAGTGATATTATTTGGGTTTTTTTCCCCTCCAAGCCACTATAACACCAGTAATTTAATGTGGCTGAAAGCCTGATGGTTTTTTGCTGATGCGTGGGTAGATTCCAGGGCATCTTCTTTCCACTGGTACCTCTGGTATCCATAAAATATTGTCTTCTTGATTTTAAAGAGTATTTGGACTTTCTGTACTCTGGTACAGATAAAAGGCTTATTTCTTTCTCCTTTTGCCATACAGGAACCTATACCACAGCAGAACTAAATTGTTCTGTCATTCTCTGAAAATGAAAAAATGTTGAAACAAATTAAATACATTGTGCTTTCTTATACAATAAGTATTTTATTTTAGATGTTATTATTTGCCAAACTATGGAAAACCATAGCCTTTTTATATGGAAAAAGGGCAACTCTGAGTTACTACTGCCCTCCGGTTTCCCTTTCTGGAGAGGAAAATATAGTTATGACACATTGTCTTCTTCCATTTTTAATGGAATTCCAAGTATCAGTGGTCATCATACAGTTCAGGCATGAATTTACTAGAAGACTGTAATCTGGCCAAAGCACTCAAAGCTCCTTGGCAAGACAGTTAAAATGTTGATCTAAATGAAGCCAAAGATATTCAATTAGGGTGTTGAATTCCTCTTAAAAGAGAAAATTCTGCCTGCCTGGAAAGAAGCTTTTGGTTTATTTGGTCAGACTGGAGTGTAATTGTACTGTTGGACTGTTTAAATATTTGATAATACAGAATTGAATTAAAAAATGCATATGGTATCTCTTTCCCTTCCTCCTCCAGCCCAGAGTTCAGTTTAGTAACTAGCTTTATTCTTTAGTTTATTCCTAACTACGTCTGCTGAAGTTTTCTCTCAGTAGACTAAAAGATAAGTTACTTTTCATTAATCTAAAGTAGCAATCCTAATCAATCTACTACATTCTTGCCCCCCGCCCTCTTCCAGCCATCAACTAGTGCTGGAGGCAGAAGCTGAAGGGATACCCATCTGACTTCAGGTTTTTTGTCCCTTCTGGCTTCTGTGTTTTTCAGTATGGCTATCAAGTATCATGATGATGACTCCATTAAAGAGAAAAGAAGATAAACTATTACCTGTTCTACTAAAATCCCTTGATATTAGCTAGAAATCTCTACTTTTTGTCAAACAATTTTACTAATATTACTGGGCAGTGCAATATAAAGTCTTTATTTATAACATTATAAAGAGCTCAGTGTGTGGTTGATGCATCATATGCATTTCTCACCTTTTTAAACTGATCCTGGTTTCTTGTTCTAAATAAGAACACCCAGTGCAATGTAGTCACTGTTCCTTTGTGACTTCCTCATGCTTATATTGCTTTTGGAGGAAAAGGCCCTCCTTGAAGTGCACTGAAATGCCTTTATTGTATAAGTTTGAGAACAAACTTTATGCTTTTTGCTGTCTTGCTGCAATGGGAAAGAAAAATTAAATAAATTCTCTGTCTGTTCTTGAATACACATACTCCATAAGCAGCTATCCATGCTTGCTCTTTAAGGCCAAATGTTTTGAAATCAAGAGCTTTCATACTGAATAGATTTTCTAATCCTCTGACAAGCTCTATCTTTTGAAGAATCTGAATATATATATATATATCTATAGTGACTGATACTGGACAAAGCTTTTCTAAATATTCCTTTACTCAATATAAAAAATTTGTATGTAGATTTATTACTATAGCATTTATTTATGTTTAATTAGCCTCACATTTAATAACAGTTCATATACTTTTCTGATAATGTTCATGTGTTGATGCTCAATTTACAAAAGCTGTATTTTCTGGCTAGAAAAAACAGGAAAGCAAGCTGTCAGAAGTATGTTCCCCCCTTTGTTTTCACTTCCCTTATTGTCTCACCCCTTTACTTTGTCTATTTATAAATCATAGAATCATGGAATGGTTTGGGTTGGAAGGGACCTTAAGGATCATCCAGTTCCAACCCCCTGCCCTGGGCAGGGACACCTCCCACTAGACCAGGTTGCTCAAAGCCCCATCCAGCCTGGTGTTGAACCCCTCCAGGGATGGGGCAGCCACAGCTTCTCTGGGCAACCTGGGCCAGGGTCTCACCACCCCCACAGCAAAGAATTTCTTCCTAGTATCTAATCTAAATCTCCCCTCTTTCAGTTTAAAACCATTACCCCTTGTCCTGTTGCTCCACTCCATGGTAGAGTCCCTCCCCATCTCTCCTGTAGCCCCTTTAGGGACTGGAAGGGGCTTTAAGTTCTCCCCGGAGCCTTCTCTTCTCCAGGCTGAACACCCCTAACTGTATCAGCCTGTCCGCACAGGAAAGGTGCTCCAGCCTCTGATCATCTTCATGGCTCTTTACTGGACTCGTTCCAACAGTTCCATATCCTTCCTGTGTTGAGGACTCCAGAGCTGGACACAGTTCTCCAGGTGGGGTCTCCCCAGAGTGGAGTAGAGCATATTATATTATGAGCATATTATATTCCGAGCATATTATATTCCGAGTACTGCAGAAGCGATTTATCAATAATGGCTGTCAGGTTACAATCTAAAGGTCTAGATTTATCCATGTATTGGTTTGGATCATGACGAGGAAATACTTTATGAAACTATTCCACTGGCTGAAATTATCTGAGAACAAGTCATCTATAGTGAAAGCCATACTGAATATTCCAAAATGTTTAGGCAATCAATAAATTACTCAGAATTTTTTTCCAATCTCATGATCTCTTTTGGGTAATGAACATCATCATTTGTTTTCAACAGAATAGAGTGCTTTTGTATTTATTTAGAATCATGGAACGGTTGAGGTTGGAAGGGACCTTAAAGATCATCTGGTTCCAACCCCCTGCCCTGGGCAGAGACACCTCCCACCAGACCAGGTTGCTCAAAGCCCCATCCAGCCTGGCCTTGAACCCCTCCAGGGATGGGGCAGCTACAGGTTCTCTGGGCAACCTGGGCCAGGGTCTCACCACCCTCACAGCAAAAAATTTATTCTTAATATCTCATCTGAATCTCCCCTCTTTCAGTTTAAAACCATTACCCCTTGTCCTATCGCTCCGCTCCCTGATAGAGTCCCTCCCCATCTCTCTTGTAGCGCCCTTTAGGTTTTGGAAGGGGCTATAAGTTCTCCCTGGGTACTTCTCCAGGCTGAACAGCCCTCAGCTCTCTCAGGCTGTCCTCACAGGAGAGGGGCTCCAGCCCTCGGAACATCTTTGTTGCCTTCCTCTGGACCTGCTCCAACAGCTCCATGTCCTTCCTGTGCTGAGGACTCCAGAGCTGAACACAGTGCTCCAGGTGGGGTCTCCCCAGAGTGGAGCAGAGGGGCAGAATCCCCCGCCTCACCCTGCTGGCCATGCTGCTGGGGATGCAGCCCCGGATGTGGTTGGCTTTCTGGGCTGCCAGTGCACGTTGCTGGCTCATGTTGAGCTTCTCATCTACCAACACCCCCAAATCCTTCTGCTCAGCGCCGCACTCAGTCCATTCTCTGCCCAACCTGTATGTTGTGTATTGGTAGTAGAGCTTATAAACATTTTGCTGATTTTGCAGATTTTGAAAGGGAAATCATATGTGTGTGTGTGTTGGGAGAGGAATTCTCTTTATTATGCCTGTGAAATGTGTGCCCTGCCTATACAAAAATACTGTCACTAAGCAAAAATATCCTGCATTTCATTGTGATCATATTGCATCGTCAACGTATACTACTGAATTTTAAACCTCATTTTCAATTTCTCTTTTCATTTCCTCATCCTGTTTAAATCCCACTGCACTCTGGAAGATGGGATAAAACTTGCAGCCAAATACAGTCATAAAAAGTGAAAAACAAGAGAGAAATTTTGTCTTTCATAATGAGTCTTTTCCCCATACTTGACGATGTCCTTTATATCCATCATAATATGTAGCTACTAAGACTGGACACATCTATTGGTTAATAGCTGAATTTAAAATAAGATATTCAGGGAGGCAGGAAATGTGTTGGGTGGAATGTATCTCTGTAAAGACTGAAAATCCTTTGGAGAATCTCAGCAAATTACCAGCTTGTTGTCACATTTGTAAATAAACAGAATTATTTTTGTAATAATTCAGCAGTGTGTGACATTTATTTTAGCTGGAGATCTAAAGAACAGCTTTAGGGCTGAGCAGTGACTACATAAATATAAACACTGAGACAAACAGGCAGATTTCCTCTCTATATCATAAGAGCACATGTTGTATCCCTGCCAAACTAACAAGCTTTATGTACAAGAGAATGTCTTTTTTGGGGGGATAAAACAAAGACACTGACCTTATGAGCCTCTGGCCTTCTCTCTTCTTTGATGAAGAGATGTTTCCTATCTGGACTGCACAGAAAAAGGTTTTATGAATAATTGCTTGGCATACCCATTCTTTAAAGTTGCCATGTTGCACTGGGGTAATCAAGTTTCCCATTCCAACTCAGTTTGATTTACTTGGTCAAGCCGAATTATTGATTGTAGGAAGAAAAATATACCATTTTCCAGTACTTTGAATGTAAATCAGTTTAATTTTAGAATGTGTTTTGTATGAAATTTTGGGTTGGAGGAGTTGTTTGTTTTCTGTATTATGGCAGGGATGCGTTCTCCAAAAAATTTCTATTTCAGACATTGAGTCCTGCAGGCATTACTACTGAATGCTGTGGAAAAACTGTTCTCAGTACTGCTGGTGGATCAGTGTATTTTTTGGACCCTGGCAGAGCCAAACTAAGCCTGAGCAAATTCTGACTGAGGCATGACCTATTTCTACTATAGGATAGATCTTAGGATTACTGTTTATTATTTAAGTTTTCAGAAGCACAGTTAGCTTTTACTGCAATCCACAACTATATCAGTGACTTGAAAAGTGGGTAGGGGAGTACGTATTTGACATTAAGTGGTAAGAACAAGTGGAAAGTAGCCTAGACACCAAGTCTTTCATGAATCCATTAAAAGTGGATGCCTCCTCCTTACAGAGCGGAGGCACTTAGCAAGTTCTTAAAACTCCTGGTCTGGAACACCCTGTATCTGTCTCTTCCGTAACTGTAGAATTGCTCCAGGCTTATTATCTTCCCAGGTTTGCTGCTACAAATATCTTGTCAAGGCATGTAGACACCTCCATACATTATAATGTCACAGAACACCAGTCTTATAGGAGAACCCTGAGGGCAGCAAAGCTTGAAAATAAAATAAAAATGGAAAGGCAGGTCTAGAATTGGAAGATCAAATTCAAGCGTAATGGACCTGTAGAGCTCAGAACAGAGCTGCTTTACTGCTCTTCCTCAATCTTCTCTTTTTCTTCCAGAATGCTTACTGATGTATGTCTAATAAAAACCCTAGTACGCAGATGCAGTCAATGGTGGGAGTCTATATGTGACAGGATGGACCACCACACAGCTTCTTTCTTAGTTAGGTTTATTGGTTTATCGACTCAGGACTTACTTGGCTTCTTTCATTGGGGCAATTGATTTTTAGAAAGACTGAAGAACTATGCTCTAGTCATATCTAGATGTGCTCTCTAACAGGCTATCAGATACGAGACAAGATGTTTAGCCCAGGCCTAGAGACTTACATTTCTAGACAGTACCTGCAGCCGATCTGCTCCATTGCTACATAGATCCTAAGGACAACCCCAAGAGGAATGATGGAGTTGTGATACCAAATAGAAAGATTTAATACATGACCAAATTTCTGTAAGTACCATCTGTTAGAAAGGAGCCAATAACCTGAGAATTTGCAGTAGTTTCCAAGTGCTTTTCCACAGGATTCGGTGAGCTGAGTTCAAAATAGTGAAACAGCATCTGTACAAAAAATAATTTCAGAGCACCATTTCTTGCTGTGCAGACCATACTTCCTACATACTTAATGGAATAAAAAAATTAACAGAAGATTGAATCTGGTGATGTATGAGTTAAATTGGCACCTTTTTTTTTTGTTTATTTTGGTGACTATAGCACTGATCAAGAATGTAGGACTGCTAGGGCAAGGCAAGGAAACCGCAGTTTTACATTTGCCATATCCAGGTGGCAGATAGCTACAGGGCAAAAACATCATCAGCATTAAACCTTCAGAATTTACTACAGTGACTGGAAAACTAAGTCTTTGCTACCGGACCAGAAAATACAGTTTCAAAGGGTCAACTGAATTGCTGTTGTACCTCAACAATTTGGGGGTCTTATTCTCTTCTGAACTGAATCAGAATCAGTTCAGAAGAGGATCTGTGTATAAATTGCAGTATAGCCAAAGCAGAGGCCTGTGACATCTATCAATTATAAGTTCACTAAGCAGGGAAAAATTAATATTAATGTGCCTTGAGCCTAAATATAAGCATACTAAAGTAGTGCTACAAACAACAGCATATAAGTTCTTCATAAGACTGTCATAACATAGCCAGACATGATGGATAAACCTTTCAAATAAGCATATGAGCAATGTGATCACCATAAAGTGTGAATCATCAAGGGCCACATATCAGGTCATATAGTATTCTACACTCACAACTAACTTAGCATATAAAGGTTTTGTAATGAATGAATTTAGTAAATTTTGTTTCAATCTATAATACTCATGTGATGTATCAGTCCTCTACACTTCCATCACAGTGATATCTCATTCCCTCATACATACCTTACCTAACATATTCGCTTGCAACATGTCAAGAGACACTTTGTTACCTGCTTCCTGTTTAAACCACTTAACTACATGAGTCAGTGATCCTTATTTTCACACTGAGCCATTGACATTAACACAACCTCGAGTCTGGTCTTCCCATTTCATCATTAGTGGCATTCCTCTTCAGGAACGGCAAATTTCCTTCCCTTGCAGTAACGTGGTTAAGGAAAATAATAGGTGCTGCCAAAAGCAGAAAAGTGCAACAAGAATTTTAGTCTCCTTTATATCCTGGGGTGTGATGACGGTAACAGGAAAGATAGAAAAAATTGTTAACCAGTAACTCTTCAGTCACACATCGTCTGGGTCAAGACAGTGCTGCTGCCAGATTTCTTTAAGAAAGGCTGCCTTTGAGGAAATGAAGACCTTTTATTCCTGTTAGTGACAACTGTATGTGTTAAGGAAGATTACTGTTTCTTGCCTCTCTGTGTTAGCACGCATGAATGATCACAACGCATGAAGGCAAATAAATAGGAGGGCGGCTATTTTGTAAACACTGGGGACGTGGAGCACTCTCCCTCTACAGCTGCAACTGTTTGAAAAATGTGTTTAATAAAGCCTCACACATTTTTAAACTGATTAGGATTTTCAGGCACAACTCAACAGCAAAAGTCCAAATCACTGAGCATAGTGGGAGGCTGCATGTTCAGCTTCTCAACTAAGTCATCAATCGCTTTTAGAAGAGTTGTTGGGCGGCTGTACAAAACTAGAATGCACTATGTTTTGTGCCTCTTTGTCTTCCCACAGCATATACGTATGCCTTTGTGGATCTCATGACCTGCTGCTGAACAGAATAACAGAATGACCATCCTGTCAGACACGTTTTACTACACGCTTCCTTGTGACCACAGTTTATTGACACTTTCATCAGACTCTGCTGAGTAAGTTCGTTATGCAACATACAGTAACCTGTGTTTTAGAAATGAAGCTTTCCAAGTTCCCAATGTTAAAAAAAAATAAATAAAGTACGCCTGATTAGAAGTGTGGCAGGCAATTTGTTCTTACCACTTTGATTTTCCTGTTATGCCTGACATTTTTGCGCTATTTGCTCTGTGCTCCCCAAACATGCGGTTTCCTCCCCATACCACTTACCATCATTTTGGTTTTTTCAGGTAGATGTCCCACCAACTTGTAATCTGTAGTCATTATTTTTATCTCTGTCCAGCAACGTTTGTGACTTGTATGCCTTCTGTGTGCAAATACACCTGCCTTTCTTTGTCCTTCTCATTGTCATATTGCTCATAGTCATGTTAAATGCCTATAGATGGCATCTGGCTATGCCGTCACAGTGCTGTAAAATACCTGCATGGTTATTACCAACGTACACCTATATTTGGGTTCAAGGCTTACTAACACTTATTTCAACCTACCTAATGAACTTAAAAATTATAGGTGTTCACAAGTCCTAGGTTTCGATGTCTTCCTGAAGCCTTTTCATTTCAAAAGGTATTTAGATCCCTAATATCTGCTGACATACGTATTTTAAAAACACGTCTCTTGTGCTCAGATTTTCCAATATGGCTTCTTTTTTTAAGCATTAAATGATATGACGTATTTAGCTAGCTGTCCTAGGATTCCTGATGCCTAACTTTAGCTCAGCTTCGATGTCTTATTTTTAGATGACTACTCCCTTATGCTTCATCCATAGTCAACAGAAAGAGAGGCATAGCAAGAAATGATTCATCTCTTCCTAAAACAGAAATCTCAAGTGGGTGGGCTTCATCACAAGTAACTACTGCTTCAACTGAAAAAAAAAATCTCAATTTGATAAAAAAAGATAGAACCACCAATAAAAGGGGATTTATAAGGTTTCCTACCCTTTCCAGAGCAAACCAAAGTATATATAATATTAGGCTATGTGTTATATCATTCTCTCTCATTTGACGTGTGCTATTACTCAATTTTAATTTTTACACTGAATAAATCAAATGCTATGTTATTGCAAAAAGCAGATGAATGATAATTCTTTTTTAGGGCTTATGAAATGGAACCATAATTAACCCTTATGGAAGGTACAGACAACTAGTTTGGTAAAGAGGGAATTACTATCAAATTTATTTGAATTTCATACTGATGCAGAGACTGAAAAGTTTGATTCATTTGTTGTCTTGCAAGTACCACTGTTAATACTGTTACTGGTATCTTTGATAAAACAAAAGGTTTAGAAAAGGCTGCACAGGGGAATCTCTGTCACTACATGAATATCATGAAATGTTGCTAACTTTGCATAGGGGAAACAGAAAAAGAATATATTAATTAGCATCCAATATAGCCTAGGACAGATGACTGAGGATGTATCAGGGTGAAAGTATTTATGTTATTACTGTCTTTTAAAACTTGAATAAGAAAAACTTGTAGGTTCTATTATCTTTTAATGCACTTCTGTAGTTCAGCTACTGCATTAAAAAATCTGGAGAAGCCAGGATGCCCTCCTCCAAGCTCAGGAGCGATACAACCCAAAAAAGATGAAATCAGGCAGAAATGCCACAAGGCCTGCATGGATGAACAACAAGCTTCTGAACAAACTCAAACACAAAAAGTGTACAGGAAGTGGAAGCAAAGAAGGTAGCCTGGGATGAATACAAAGACACTGTCCAAGCAGCCAGGAACATCCAGGGAACTACAGGCTAGTCAGTCTCACCTCTGTGCCCGACAAGATCATGGAGCAGATCCTTCTGGAAACTATGATAACATGCATGGAAAATGAGGTGATCGGTGACAGCCAATATGGCTTCACTCAGGGCAATTCATGCCTGAAAAATTTCGTGGACTTCTATGACAGAGTCACGGCATTGGTGGATAAGGGAAGAGCAACAGACATCATCTACCTGGACTTGCGCAAAGCATTTGACACTGTCCCACATGACATCCTGGTCTCTAAGTTGGAAAGACATGGATATGATGGATGGATCACTCAGTGGATAAGGAATTGGCTGGATGGCTGCACTCAAAGTGTTGCAGTCAATGGTTTGATGTCCAAGTGGAGACCAGTGACAGGTGGTGTCCCTCACATGTCAGTATTGGGAGCGGTGCTGTTCAACATCTTTGTTGGTGACATTGACAGTGGGACTGAGTGCAAGTTTGCCAATGACACCAAGCTGTGTGGAGTGGTCAACATGCTGGAGGGAATGGATGCCAGCCAGAGAGACCTGGACAGGCTTGACAGGTGGGACCATGTGAAACTCATGAAGTTCAACCAGGCCAAGTGCAAGGATTTTTAGGTACTACTCCAGGAAGGTATTGCAAACTGCCATTTCCTATTACACTGCTTGTGATTGCAAACAGGACAGAATTCTTCATTTCTTTGCAACAGTTTGATGTGTTTGAGTTTCCGTTCTGTTTTAGTTTTTGGGCTGCCAAATCCTCAGTGCATGAGAGTCTCCACTTGTCATTGGCCAATTCGGTCTAAACCATGACAATATACCAGCAAATGTAGATGTATCTATTGGACTAATCCAAACACAGCTCACATGCTTGAACAGATTTTAAGTGATTCGGCTGGAACAGTGTGTTTTATGTCACCTTTCAGAGAGAAAACAAGTCACAGTCTTTTTTTGGTTTCATATTCTGGTAATTATGTTTTCTTGCTGTGATTTGTTCATGGAAATCATGTCTTAGCCTTCACCCATGCAAGATTCTATTGCAAGTTGCTATTTCTACATAAAAGATTCTATTATTTTACAAACATTTCTTTGATACCTACACAATTTGGCTAATATGCTAGGTCAAATGTCATTGGAATGTAACAAATTAATGTAATGGTGGTAAAAGCAGTGCTTCTCACCCTTATATCAGTAGGTCGTTTTATTTCAACTGTGAAGGTAGTTACCAAATTGTTTGATTAGCAGCCAGATTGAAACAGTTAATTAGCTTTCTGCTAATTTAATTGCATGACATATTGAATGAAAGTAAAGACTTTCTTTTTACATTTAAATTTTGACATCTGAACAGATTAAAACAAAATAAAAAGTTCTCTGCTATTTAGTCATTAAGTAAATGTTCTTATTGATTTCACTTTCTCATGTAAAAAAAAAAAGAAACAAAAAACTTAACGACATGCAGTTACTATGGCAACAAAAGTTGTTCAAACCACAGTTGTAGAATCTTTTAAATATATAATTCTTAATTCTAGTCAAGGTTCTTTAAATATCAGTTTTAATATAAAGAGATTATGCTCTCTCCAGTACTACATCAAGAGTAATAAACTGAGACATACCTTTAGTCTATATTGAACAACTGAGCGTACTATGTAAATTAAAATTTAAAAAAAAAAAAAAAGGAGAAAAAAAAAGGAAAAGGAAAAGAAATTACCTCATCACAACTTCATGGCAACTGTTGTCTATCTTACCTGCTTAATGGCTCTAAAACAACCCAGCTACTCTCATTAAAAATAAGAATTGACGTGCTATTTACCAGGTACTGGAAAGGCCTCACTCAGGACCAAACCACTGGCACATACTGCATTTCTGGATCACCGTTTCTAAAATCCATACAGTACCATGGTATAGCACTTCACTCTTTAGCATACAACAATCTTCATGAAATTGGTCTGCATGTGAGCTTCAGTATGAGTCTCTTTATTGAATTTAGGTCAAATTTTACTTCTCATAATCATTTAAATTGTGGAGCTGCATCATCCGCAATATACCAATACCAATCATATACCGCAATATACTTCTGAAGTTCAAGAGAGAGGGGTTTCCCTGAAAATTTTTAGTTAAAAAATGAAAGGATTACAGGCTCTGCCCCAATGGTAAGAATAGATATTTGGCATGCAGACACAGACTACACGCTCTAGTTGCAGGTTTTGCATCAGTTAGACATAGAGCAATGAAATGTGGGTACCACTGGGTGTTAAGAAATGAAGGACAGCTTGCTTTTGAGGTACCATCTTTTGAAGCCTATTTCAAGAAAACTGCTACTGTAATTTGAAAGTCCTGTGATCTTGTGATACTCATCTTCAGTTTTCATCCGTAAATTTTGATACTGGCATTAATCTTTTTGGTAATTTTTAATATAATTAAGAAATCTATAGATATAAAAGTTTGGTTTTCATAGCCTCAGATATCTTCTGGCATACAAAGGGGATATCAGGCAATGGAAAAGTCAGTGTTAACCACCTATAATCATGAGAACAGAGGGTTTGTTTTTTCCCTTTCATTTTTTTAAGAAAAAAATATAGACAAGCCATCAAAAAATACATTTTAGTAAGCCTGAAACTTCATTTGTTTTTACCAAAACTTTTGGCAAGATATTTGCCAAATCCTGGTCTTCAGTATTTTTATAGTAATAAATATCTATCCTATCAGGCTGAACAACTCTAACATCGTACAAATATATTCAGTCTAGGAAAATTGATCTGTTGCCTCAATTAACCTAAGCCACTGCAGTTTGGGAAACTGAGAAGAAGATTCTGTTTTTTTTTTTCCTTGCAACAAATAGTTGCAGTACAGACGATTTTCAGGTATATAGACTAAGTGTCAAGATTAGAAATATTAATGAAATGACAGGTATCACAGATGAAGATTTGGTTATGTGACAGATCAAGGGTTTGAGGAAAAGGGAAAGGAAGAAAGGAAATACTGCCTCACACCATCAAAGCATAGGTAGTGTCCTTCATATGTTAGACTGCCTATCTGTCAAGTTTAGAGATAGAAATATGAACTGAACTATACGACCTACTAAAGTTACTTCCAAACTTATTTTCTATGACTGATTTACTTCAAAATTTTCATTCTGATCTATTTATCTCGCACCTCTTTGTAATTGTTCTACATATCTACTTTTCTATTCCTTCGGACACTCCAAAGGAAAAAAAAATCTATTCGAATAACAAGTAAAATTACCACCCACTCAAATCAAAGTGGATTCAAGCTCAAGTTAAGCAATAGGATTTTGCCCTTCTCCAGCTAAGAACAAGACACAGTTGAAAAGTTCATTATGAAATTGTCATATTGATGATGTCCTTGTTCCACGTATATTTTAAAAACCAGAAATAAAGACAAAACCTCTGCCAACATAATTCCATCAGAAAAATCACTTAAAAGACTTTTTATCCTCCGCCTACACCTCTAAGAGAACGAATCTTTTTTTACTGAAGAGGGCTTGTTCTACTCAGTAATATTATCTTTGTCCCCAGGGTAGTCTGTGACTTTCAGAGCCTGACAGCTTCATCAGAGTTTTCAGATTGCACTTTTCTCTGTTTCAAAGCAGAAGATTTTTGCTAACCTCTAACCGGAATCAGGTCACCAGCAGTTCTCAGCCACTGAGCCCCGGTGCTGATGAAGTTTTTATGCTGATCCTTTCACACAAGTATTTTGTATTGTCCCCATTTTTAAACCATATCCATTACAATAATGTAGGTGTTTGAGTCAGAAATGATCATGTAGGCTTGGGTGGGATAAAAATGACAGTCATTTGGTTAAATAATGGTATTTGGAGAGTTCACTGTTGCAAATAATGTACTAGTATACAGAAAGATGTTACTGCTACTTTAAGGAACATAGATGATAACTTCTGATTCCTTTGTGTGTGTGTGTATGGAAATCACAACAATATGACTAAGCCTTTCAGTGAACTTTAGCTGCTTATGTTCTACTGCATATACAAAATTATGACTGGAGTAAAATGCAATTTCTCAGAATCACGGAAGTTAGACTCACTTGCACACTGTGGCTGTTTTGCCCCAGGTACACTAAAAGAGATCTGGTGCAATTAAAGAAATGTGGTGGGTTTTTTTAATGACTAAAAGTCTTGTAGGACATCCATAGCAGAAATGAACCTGATTCAAACTAGAACCCATAGACCAGAAATTAGAACTGTTCTTGTCTTCGACCTTAACATTACTAGGGTAAAACAGGACAAGAGCAGAAATACTATGTCAGATCATCTGTTCACAATTCTAGCCCACAAATGTGACAGATGATTTGTGCTAAACAAACTACACATCATTAAAAAGGTTCAAAACAAACTATTACAGTACAACCAGACAGTTTTTCGTTCATTAAGAGTGTAGTTATTTTATTTTTTTTTATTTATTTCAAACCTCTCCCTTCAGAAGTATTTAAAACCTATTCTTTTCTGACACATATGCACATGAATTCAAGTAACACTGTTTGAATATACAAATCTGATCACTTTTCATATAACCTTTTTCCATATTGAGAATCACTCTAACTTCCATGTGAAAATACCAAAAAGTAAGTGTTCTGGTTTGAGGTAAAACAGAACCAATTTTCTGTTCAGTAATTTTTTTAGCTAAGCCACTTCTAACTCTCTGAAATTAACAGCATATTGGACAGAAAACTGTTCACTCTCAGAGTGATAAGACCTGTGTTTATAGTGAATACCAAGGAATGGTATGAGGAGAGGCTCCTGCTTATGCTTATTGCTATAATAACCAAGGTCAGCTAATTCCATTATTTGCCCTGTTGGAGGGTCAAAAACAGAAAAGTGTAGAGGGGTCCCACCTGTTCTTCAGGGTATGGTTCTTGGTCCTTCAGGGCATGCTCTAGTGTCCAAGATTACTGGTTTGTGGTGGGGTGCTGTGTGGGTGGGTGATGGTTTTTGGTTTGGTTGTTGTTGTTGTGTGTTCAGGTGGTGGGTGGTGGTTTTGTTTGTGGTGTGGTTTTGTTTGGGGTTTTTTTTGGTTTTTTTTTTTGTTTGTTTTGTTTTTTTGTTTTTTTGTTTTATTGTTGGTTGGACTCGATGATCTCTGAGGTCCCTTCCAACCACTACGATTCTGATTCTGATTCTGATTCTGATTCTGATTCTGATTCTGATTCTGATTCTGATTCTGATTCTGATTCTGTGGGGAGGAGGAGACAGGAGAGGTGACCCCAAACTGACCAACAGGGTGTTCCATCTCATCTCCCCCATGCTCAGTATAAAAGCTGACGGATCAAAGGGTCAGCCTCTTCCTTCAGTGGCCAACATCCAAGGAGGACCCTGTCTGTTCATTTGCCTTTGATCCTCATCCGACCCTTCTTGACTCCAGATCTGGAATCCAGTTCCCATCCATCGCTGAGTCCAGTCTGGGACTTCCCCAGTGGCTGCCAGTGATGTCATCCTGAGAGTCTGATACAGATTTGTATGTATTGTATCTATTTCATTATTTTCTTTTTATGTTATTATTAATACTTCATTAAATAGTTTAGTTCCTTCTAAACTCATAAATCTCTTTATCTCTTCTCCTTCTGTCCTTGGAATGAGAGGTGGGGGGAGAGCATCTGTCACCCATAATTGGCCAATCTGGCCCAAACTGTGACAGTAAGTACACATGTTCGCAATACAAAACTGTATGCTCAAAGTAGGAGGCAAATATTTGAAAATAAAACTTTTCTTGAGATTTGTAATAAACTTCTTCACCAATCAATCATAGTCTATAAATTCATTCTTATAATTACTTTCTTCATTTCCTTCTTTGCCATTATATTGAAGTTTGCATTTTCACCTCCAAAGCTCTGCAGAACATTATGTGACCTTATATCTGATATCTCTACATCCCTCCTCATTTGTTTGTGCTGCTGCGGTTACTGGCGTCATTACCACTTAATTTTATTCTCCTATTCTCATTTCCAGGCTTTCTGCCATGCAGTCCCATGTATAGAAAACAATTCATAAAATTCAGTCTTCCCACAGAGACCCAAACTCTACTCTATGTCAAACAGAAGTTTTCTACATATGGAGATTTTATAAGAGAAATAGGAAAGAGAATTCTTAATTTTCACCTCCAGGTTGACAAATGTTTCAGTCTGTTCATGTTTTCTTTTTTTTGTCTTTTAGGCTGAAATTTTCCTGGCAAAACCAATAATACAGACTTTAGAGCACATATGTACCAATAGGAGGTTAAATTTCCACAGGTGAAAAATAAGGTGTTTACACCAAAATGTGAAAGCCAGTCACTTTCCTTGCTTTGTTAATACGGCATCTGGTGTACTTGGGTTTTCACCCCAGGGAGAAGTTATTACATACTATTAACTCATTCTCTGAGGTGACCTATCATGAAAATATCTTATAGTTTTAAAGCAGGGAGTTTTGTGTTGTATTTTAATGTGGAAAATACAGCCATGTCAGACTGGATAGCTAAAGTATAGAATCGTTACCCTTAGGTCACCAGTCCTAGTGTAAGGCAGCTATGGGTGACTAAGCATGGGTGTTACCAAAGGACCACCAAATGGACTGTATAAAACTATTTGCATTTCAATCTAGATGTTAATTGACAGGCATTCACTTCACAAAAAAAAAAACCCTGCCACTTAATTTGCCAACAGCTTGCAATTGGTAGTCTCAAAAGAGAGGCCATGACTGAAAACAGAAGCCCAGAAAGCATTACAATTTTTTCATCAGCTTCAGTCAGGACTGGAATCCAGTTTATGACTCCAGTGCCACTTAAACACATATTTGATGCAGAAATATATCATTTTTGTCTCTGGATCTACAGATTGGTCCTGATTGCATAACTGATCTTGGGTTCGTAGTGTGGCTACAGGCACAAATCACATGCTATAGAGTATTCTTGTGTTAAATATATCATTTAGCTACTTAAATTAGGAGATTAATCTATATAAGTGATCTCTGTAGTGAGTAAAAAGGAGAAACTCTTCTAAACTAAAATTCAGAGTAAATAAATCACTATCTGGAGGGACCTGACTTTCTGTTGGCTGCAGAGAGAACCTGCAGATCTTAAGAGGTTAATAAAGACTCACTAAATTAAGAGCTTAAAATTAGAGCCTCCTATTTTCCACCAGAATTACTATTTTATTAATGTCCCTCATGAATGTTTCAGGATTATAGGATAGCAGAGAAGCTGGGATAAAATTGGGTTAGGACTCAACAGGAGGTATCAGTTATGTTTGCCAACAGTGTCTGTTCATAAACTGAATAAAGTTGACCAGTTTATTTGAGTTGTGTCCTTTTTAGCTGGCCACAAGTAGAAGAAGAGATGTCCTTCTCTTTTGAAAAGATAATAACCTCTACTTCCCCATAATTGATATTTGATAATATGCATGACAATACAAAATGCCAATAAATTATAAAACAAATGCTAAGTCACTTTACTTCCTTACCCCTCATCCTTTCCAGATCTCAAGCACCAATCCATTACCTAAATCACCGGGTGGCTTTTCCCTCTGTAGCACTAACTCAGTTGTGGGAGAATGGCTAGCTGAGAAGGGTTACGTAGACATGATCCAGCTGGCCGAGCAAAAGCTTGAGAAATATCGGATTCAGCCCCCGTAACTGCTGGGCTGGTAAAGACACCTTGTCCTTGACTATAATTGTTGTATGATAACAGAGAGGTTGCAGCTGCTCAGGCATGGGAAAAGAGGATGAAAGTAACTGTAAAGAAGGAACCAAGGGTGGAGTTGATCTTTCTAAGAACTAACCAATCATGAGCTTAACTTTTGTAATATGTATGAGCTAATTATGTTAGAACATAAAAGGCCACTGTGTGAATCAATAAACGAAGCTTGCTGATCACTCATATTGAGTGGCCCTGTCTTCCCTCCGTCGCGACACTCAGTAATATGAAATGTGTTTAGTGATCTGTAGCAGTACTTATACTGACGTGCGGAAAGCAGACTCCACAACCTGTGGGGTTGTAAAGTAGGTATGTTTATTCGGCGCCGGGCAGCACGGGGGGTTGCCCCACCACAATCGTGCGTGCCCACTGCGGCAGTTAGCTTAGGATTTATACAAACAAATCTTACATATTCAAGGGGCGCCTATACATATCCATAACCTTTCCCCGAAAAGGCGGTCTTTATTACAATGAGTTACGAGAAATCATTTCCATGGTCTCCGCCTTTAACTCCTCCCATCTGCGCACGCGCAGTGCCTCCTGGTGGTCGTGGGCCGGGCTCCTGGGGATGAAGGCCGTATGTCTTCCTCACTGTGCACCTCTCACTTTTAATGTTAATGTGCTGCTCCAGGCCACAGAACTGGGAAACCAGATGATCCCTCTCTCAAGACAACTGGGTTCCTCCTTTGAATACCAATTGTTCCCTTATCTCCCAGCGAGGCCCATGTGACCACTTTATGGTTTCAACACATCCTTTCTTTGCCTAAACACCTTGGCAATGGCTTAAGGATATAGATACACAGTTTAAGCCAAGCAATGGCTCTACTATTAACCCTTGAGTGTTAGTTCCCCTTATCAATACTACTCATCTGCAAATACAAATTACCTCATTAGTAACAATGAAATCAAGGCTAAAGTCAAGTTTTGTATGTATTCTGCGCCCAGTCCTTTATGGTATAGTAGGTTGGTTGATTTTAGTTATTACAATTTTAACTGTCCTGGTGGAAGTTTACATACTTTGGAAAGCTTATAGAAGTTTACATACTTTGACAAGCCACTGATGTATTAGAGTCTAGTTTATACCTGACCAAGTCAGCATCAGACTAGAGAGTGTTAAATTATCAGAGCAGACTCAGAAATCAGAAAAGGACAGTGCTGCAACCTGCTGGTTCCTACTTCTAAAAGTCCGGTAGAAAGTGGAGAGCACACTTATAGGAGGAAGTTATGAGGATAATGTCTGCATGATGATAGGATCTGTTTCTGGCAATCAGACCACTAGGTACAAACCCTATGCAAAACTGATAGCTCCTTATATACCTATTGTCCTTTCTGATAGCTCCCTGCAGTTACCCCCTGCAAAAAAACCCATCATAGGGTCATCATAGAATGATTTGAGTTGGAAGAGACCCTAAAGATCATTGAGTTCCAACTCCTCTGCTATCAGCAGGGACACCTCCCACTAGACCAGGTTGCTCAAAGCCCCATCCAGCCTGGTCTTGAACCCCTCCAGGGATGGGGCAGCCACAGCTTATCTGGGCAATCTGGGCAACCTGGGCCAGGGTCTCACCACCCTCACAGCAAAGAATTTCTTCCTGAGATCTCATCTAAATCTCCCCTCGATCAGTTTAAAACTGTGACCCCTCATCCTATCACTCCACTCCCTGATCAAGAGTCCCTCCCCATCTCTCCTGGAGCCCCCTTCAGGTACTGGAAGGCTCCTATAAGGTCTCCCCAGAGCCTTTCCTTCTAGAGGCTGAACAACCCCAGCTCTCACAGCCTGTCCTCACAGCAAAGATGCTCCCGCCCTCTGAGCGTCTTCGTTGCCTTCTTCTGGATCTGCTCCAACAGGCCCATGTTCTTCCTGTGTTGAGGACTCCAGAGCTGGACTCAGTACTCCAGGTGGGGGTTATGAGAGCAGAGCAGAGGGGGAGATTCACTTCCCTCAACCTGCTTAACCATGACTTCTCAAATTTGATGGATAGTGGCTTAGCAACTTCATCTGCCAGTTCCACAGGACTGAATCTCATCAGGTCCTATGGATTTGTGCACTTTCAGGTTCCTTAGATGGTCTCGAACCTGGTGTTTCCCTAGTCCTCATTCTGCAAATGCAGTCCCTGCATTTGCTTCTTTGGCTGAGGCGGTGTGGCTAGAGTACTTGCTGGTGAAGACTGAGGTAAAGAAGTAATTGAATACCTTCAGCCTTCTCCATCTCCCAGGTAACCAGGTTTCCTGTTTCCTTCCAGAGAGGGCCCACATGTTCCCTAGTCTTCCTTTTAACACCAACATACCTATAGAAGTTTTCTTGTTGCCCTTGACATCCCTGGCCAGATTTATCTCTGTCTGGGATTTAGCTTTCCTAACCTGATCCCTGGCTGCTCAGACTGTGTCTCTGTATTCCTCCCAGGCTAACTGTCCTTGCTTCCACCCTCCATAAGTTTCCTTTTTCTGTTTGAGTTTCTCCAGGAGCTCCTTGTTCATCCAAGTAGGCCTCCTGGCATTTTTTCCCAACTTCTACTTTGTTGGGATGCAATGCTCCTGAGCTTGGAAGAGGTGATCCTTGAATATTAAGGAGCTTTCTTGGGCTCCTCTTACCTCCAGGGCCTTATCCCATGGTATTCTGCCAAGCAGATCCCTCAAGAGACCAAAGTCTGCTCTCCTGAAGTCCAGGGTATTGAACTTGCTATGTGCCCTTCTCACTGCCCTAAGGATTTTGAACTCCACTGTCTCATGGTCACTGCAGTCAAGGCTTCCCTTGAGCTTCACATTCCCCACCAGCCTGTCATTGTTGGTGAGAATAAGGTCCAGCATGGCTCCTCTCCTCATTGGCTCCTCCATCACTTGGAGAAGGAAATTATCACGAATGCATTCCAGGAACCTCCTGAAACTGAACATTGAAACAGGAACATTGAAAAGAGTGTCTTCTCTACTTCTCTTTTATAAACCTGTTTATTAATCTGTTTCATGAGGAGACCATTTTGTCACCTGTCACAATCTTCCCACAGTTCTGGGAACCAACAAAGAAAGGGAATCCCAGACTTTGTGGCTGTATGTAGCTGTGCACATGGTTGCAAGAGGCAAGGTTTCTGTTCATACAGAACATTCTGTTCATACAAAACTTCTCAGAGTTTTGCTTACTTTGAGGAAAAAATAGAGAAATCGGCTGAAGAAACTATGCCAATTGTGTGATCGGAGAAACACAATTGATACAGAAGCCTCCTTCAGCAAGGATTAAGATCTTTTCTGCAAGGATATACCCTTGGGTATGGAATGCAAAGAAAGAGGAATGACGTCAGTGAAATAGTCTCTGCACAGAAAAGCAATTTGGGGTGGAGAAAAACGTCTCTTTCCACACAAACTTTTGTGTTGAAATCATATTTTGACTGCTTCATTCATTACATGTTGCACTGTTTCTAGGTTGCCAGGGAAAAACATACCACCAGAGGATTCTAGTATATCCTTAATATCCCAAGGGCATTCTCACATGGAGTCATTCATGTTTTTCTCGCAGATGGCATCTATTGCTGTGATGTTTTTAATAAATCCCTGAGGTGAAATTGGATGACAGAATCATCCATTCAAACTGTCAGAAGGAGAAAATTCAACACATTTATGATAAGTGGATGAGAACTTTCTTATTTGTTTTGCTGTTGACATTTGGTTTATTTGATAACTTCTACCATGCAGCCATCGGTGGGATCAACTCATGACGTTATCTGCATTGTCCTCCTCTGCCTAAAGCTGTGTCCAATTAAGGAATTTTGATTTACAGGGCTTTTTACAGGACATTTTATTCCAGTTTCTCAGTCTTCATGTTATCAAAAGTTCAGTTTCAGATTCACCTGAAATATACCTCTAATGCTCTAACACACTGGAGCTAAGAAATCCGGCAATTTTTTAAGTCAAAACTCTGGATTTCAGGTTTTCCAGCCTCCTACAATCACAAGTGTCTGTGAGAGATTAGATTAGGCTAGGAGGAACTCAGGTTAGGTTTGTGTTGTGAAACTTTTACATGTCTGCTGTATGAGCATCTCATATTTTTTAAATTATAAATGGTGTCATCATTCATCTTATTACATTATTTGCTTTGGGTTTTTTTCTCTTCCCCCCCCCCAACTTGCCGCATTCTGTTGAACAAAGGTCCAACCAGTCAATTTGTTTTTATTTCGTTTGTTATTACTGTTACCACTGATACTAAAAGACTTGGTTGTTATTACTGAAGTCTACTCCTTCCTACTCTTCGTTTTATTTTATCCATGAGTTATGTCCTAGGTATCAGTCAATAAACAGTTCAGGGACTGGACTATTGTTCTCAACCAATCTGGACATAACCCTGTACAACAGTCCTGGAATTGATTGTGGCACCTAGTATTACTGCAATGGGAATATTAGCATATTTTACATTTGTAGAGCTGTAGAGAAAGCTGATTTTTTTTCTGGCTTGCTGCCTGAAGAAGTCACACCAAAAAAAAAAAGAGGGGGGCAGGAGAGTTTCCAGGTCAAGCAATGCAACCTGAGACTGATTGCTTCTTGTTTAACTTTAACTTTCTAAAAAGTCAAATGTTTAGACTGAGCAACATGTGTGCCTCCCATCTATAATCAGTGGAAAGAGGTATATTAAGAAGATGATTTATCCAGCTTTTATGAACACCTATATAATGATGAAAAATATTTAGATATAAGTCTCACGCTTGCTTCCTTTTCAGTAGCTTCAGGGCTAGAGATAAAAAGAAGTGTTCCTAGAGATGCAGAGAGACCAGATATTATTGTTTATCTAAACAGTATTATTTATTTGGCCAAAGTTAAATGCAATGAGTCTCACTTTAAATGCCTACCTTATAGGGTGTGGACACAGTTAAAAAATGTAAATTTCTAAATAAAATACTGTTTAATTTAAAAAAATGGAAGTTGAAAACCAGCTTTATTTTCTGGTCAAACTAATTTGATAAAAAACCTGAATTCATATTTTATGTGATCCTGATAAAAATTTCTCATGAAAATTTGATCCAGCTCTAGTATAGTTATTGTGTTACGGCAAGTCTTCATTTTGTTATAGCTGATTAATCGATTCTTTCAAAATAGCACTCTATTTGCTCATATATCATTATCCTCATGACACTGGGATAATAGAGTCCAAGTATTTCTACATGTGTGCCAGACTACTGCAGAAACAGGGATGGTATTTGGAGTGAACACAGCCCATATCTGGTATACTGTTGAATTTTCAAGACAATTTTATCTGGCACCACTCACAAGTATGTGAGTTATTGCTAAATGTTGCTAAACAACAGGGCTCTTATTTATGTCTGTCTTCTAGAATTACTGACCGGGGAGAAGGAGCTTATATGCCTTCAAAAACACCTGGAGAAAATTGCGCTGCTGTTTAAGTCCATCTATGGGCACTCTGAGCTATCAAAGCACTGCATTCTTATTTGAGAGACCATTTCTACCTATAACATTAATTCGACCAGAAGGATTTATGTGCAGATTGTTAGCATGGCAATACTTTCAATTTAAGGGCTTTTCAAGCTCTAAGTACAAAACCCAATAGAGCAGACACAACTTGCCCAACATCATTAACTCCTCACATACAAAGTCTTCTGCAAGACTGCTGATACAGGGATGCCCAGGGTAAAAGGGAGAACGTAAAATTAACTTTCAAGAGCACAGCCCTGTCTTCTGCTATACCCAAGAATGATGGAAAGAGGTGGTATCATTAGCTAGTGTCATTTAGCTCTGCCTCCAAAATAGTAGCATGAAGTCTGGAGCTAAAACATGAAGATATCAGAAGCAGTACAAATGACAGTGAACAGATGACCACAAGGCACTTAGGCAATTGTCTCTACAATTGTCTCTACAAAACAACTTTGTAGTTGTTGTGACCAATAGCAGCTGCTATAATTTGGATTTGAGCTTGGACAATCCCTCAGACCAGACACAGCAACTTCAAAGCCAACTTAGTGCTTTTGGCATTAAAATACAGCAGAGAAACCAGATGTTTTTCTTTAAAGTACTCAATGAACGAGTGTCTGAGTACTTCAGATATTCCTTTTGTGTCAGAAAATACTGCAATAATAGAGCTGGCAAAACGGACAGTACTTTAGGCAAACCTTTAGGATCTGAAAAAAGGGGGTTTCCATTTAGAACATGTGCTTATACATCTCACATGAGTCTTTGAAGGAGAAACAAATCAATAATTAGATTACAGTGCTCTGGACTGGTCTCTCATGAAGGCATTATCATAGTTTCTGGGCTTTGGGCACTAATATTTCTAGAAAATTTCCTCCATGTTATTATTTAGGCAGCTAGGACTATCGTGAGAGGTGACTAAGCACTAAGGAATATGGCAGCTTAAGCAAATTAGCTTGTGACAGTTTCCTCCTCCTTACTTTTTTCCTTCTGTGTTGTCAGAGCACCATGTAAACTGCATGAATACACTTAATCACACTCTCTCTGGTGCCCAGGTGGCAGTGAACACGAGGGCTTTATCACACAGACATAAAAAAAGAGCAAGCAAGAGTTAAGTTATTCATACCTCGTGAACTGTTGCATTCCAAGTTCAAAAGAGACGCAGCACGCTAATGATTTTTTTTATTTTCTTAAGGGATTTCCGATATACACTGAAAAATGACGCTATCAATAGAATCCAGAGAAAGGCACTTGCATTGGAGCCAACTTACGTGGCTTTTTTAAAGGTGGCTCACTAAAGGTAGGAGGGTGTCTAGAGGGGAAGGTTCTCTGATGACATTGCCAGCAGAGTTGCTCTCGGTAGTACCAGGGCTCAAGATACAAACCTAAACATTTATTTACTTTTTACTCCTGTTAACTATGAAAAAAAATGCTAAAGTAATGTTTTTCTAAGGGCAACAAAAACACCACAACATATGAAGTATCTAACTCATAAGATAGAACTTGTCATAGTGATTAGGAATAAAGAAGCCTTTCAGGCTTCTGCAATGTGAGACCAGTGATTACCGCAGTGTGTGTGCACTACAGCAAAGGTGTTTGGAGAATAGTTACTGAATCATAAACACATGTGATCAGATGTTTCTGTAACACATGATGATCAGCAGTGCATATAGATTTCCTCACAAACTTCTAATAAGGAGGTTGGCTCTTGAGATCGCAGCATTGAACAGCTGCATTTTACACCACGATAGAGAGAAATTCAGGCAAATTATATAGGATAAACTGGTGGTGTTATCACCCAAAGTATTTTTGCTATGATTACTGCCTCACTGGTTAAAAATCCCTCCCTTATGACACGCTATATCCCACATACATTAGGACTAGTCAAATTATTAAAGCATAAATATTTGCTTGGCTCATATGTTCCAAGGTAGCCCTTAAAGAATTAAATATGCACAAATAATTGCAAGCAAAATAAAATGGAAAAGGGAGATCCCTTATGTATGGCTATTGGCATCAACTATTCTTTCTATTTTCACTGTTTGGCGTGGTGTGAAGGAAGAAAACAGGAAAAATCTTATGAGCTATAATTTAGGCACAAAAGGCCATTTTTATATCTGCCTGCATAGTTTGAAAAGGACAAGCTGAAGTATACACTACTGATCCATATGGGAGCCATGGAAGTAATTTAAGGGAAAGTCAGCATCATGAATCATGTGAACCAGTCAGATGTCACTGCATTTTGACTCTGTCATTGCTCAGGTGCATGCTAAAGCAGAATAAAGCTGGCACATTAAACTCACAAGGTGTAATAGTTTCAGCTGGGATGGAGTAAACTTTTTGCTAGCAGCTGGTGCAATGCTGTGTTTGGAATTTGGGATGGGAGTAGTTTGATAGGGCACTGGTGGTGTTGGTTGTTGCTGAGCTCCCTCTGTTTCTGCTCCTCATGCCGCCCCACCAGTGGGCACAAGAAGTTGGGAGGGGACACAGCCAGGACAGCTGACCCCAACTGATCAAAGGGACATCCCATACCGTGTGGCATCATGCTCAATATATTAAGCTGGGGGAAGAAGAAGGAAGAGGAAGATGTTTGGAGTCACGGTGTTTTGTCTTCCCAAGTACCCATTACCCCTGATGGAGCCTGGCTTTCCTGGAGGTGCTGAACACCCACCTGCCCAAGGGGAGCATTGAACAAATTCCTTGTTTTACTTTACTTGTGTGCGCAGCTTTTGCTTTATCTATTAAACTGTCTTTATCTCAACCCACAAGATTTTTCTCACTTTTTTACTCTTCCGATTCCCTCCCTCATCCCAACTTTGGGGGTGAGCAAAAAACTGCATGGTTCAATTTCTGGCTGGAGCTAACACACCACACAAGGTCTTTGAAGACTCTCAAAACAAAATTTGAACAGTTTAGTGCATTTTTTATTTTTCTCACTGAGGATCTCTCCTTCTAATTTCTTTAACTGCACAGCCAGATCCCAGAACACACAATCCAACTTGGTTCCAAAGTAAATGTATTTTCAAAGAGGTTGATTACATAGCCTACAGAAAACGAGTTAAGGAACTGACACTCTTCCTATTATATGTAATATTCACTATACACCGAACTTAAAGCCAATTTCAGCTTTCTCTCTAGTAGAGGTCAATATTTCATCTTGGTTATTTGGTGTGATGTTGAAGACAATTACACTTAAGTTACATTGTATTTAAATTGGTAATTCCAAGATCAGAATTTGATACTAATGCCTTCTGTGTAGGAATTGTTTAAGCAGAAAGATTTCATAAGCTGAATGAAAATTCCTCCTTGAATGAGGACTTGATCATGTAAATAAGAGGTATAAGCCAAATTATAACCACCAAAAATGGCCTTCCAGAAACAAATATTTTGTAAATTATGACCTTCCTAAACTTACAGGACTTTTTCCTATCTTTTAATAAACTCCAATGCTCTAATGAGCAAAGTATAACAAATGGCATTTTTGTTGCCATAGTGACATATTTTTTCTTATATGTTCCCAGGCTGAATGCTTTTTTCTTTTCCTCTTGCTTTGTTTTAGCAGGATAAAGGCCACAGCTATAATAAATGCAACTTCACTTTTCTTTATTATAAATAAATGTAAGAAAAAGGATATATGCCCTAATAATAGAATATGTTCATACTTAATTATTGGGTTCCATTATTTTGAAGGCGTAATGCTTCTGACAAACATAGTGGCTCCCTGCTCCACAGAGTAATTAATAGGGTTGTTTATTGTACTATAAGTTTTTCTCTTTTCTCAGACACAATTTGTTAAGTAAATTAGATACTGAAATGCATATGGGTTTAAAAGATACTGAATAATAAAGTATTAGCAAGGATTTAATGGTACTGAAATAGCTGGAGAGAAGAGTAGTATTATGATGCAAACAGTTTCCATGGTGATGACTTAAAGCTTTCAATACTGAAGGGAAAAAAATCATAATTTAAAACCTGTATGCTTGTGTATGTGTGTGTATATATATACATGTATATATATATATTAAACCAGGGATGCACCAGGCCTACCAGTACTCCGTTTCAGACAACATCTTTCATCTCAGAACTCACTGCAGTCCAAAGCACCACCAGTGGACAGACATTTCTGTCACAGAGAATCTGTCACCTCTGCAAGAACCAATGTGCTTTTGCTCCTCAGTGGAACTGAGACTGTTTTACTAAATTCTTTTATATTTAAAAAAATCCACTGTAAGAATTCATTCTATCTATATTAAGACTAATTACATGTAATCATCTAGCTATAAACAGGTGAATCATTTCTTCACAGGTTTGCTGTCGAAATCTATTTGCCCATCAAACCATGACTGTGAGTCATGTGAAATACTTCTGCATCAATTAAATTTGTTCCCTTTGTGGTACTTCTCAATACATCAAATCGATATAGAATAACGAACAATAAAAAAGACAAAAATTATATACTTCATATTCCCAAATTATGTCTGAAAATTTCTCTTTCAAAATAATGGAAAATAAGCATTTGCATTATTATTGGTTTTGAGAATAAGCAGCCTCTTGACAAATTTTCTTTCCAGTATATGGCAGATGAATTTAAGTTTTAAACCAAAATTTATAAGTTTCAGTTTATAAATTATTCTTTCAGTTTATAATGACTGTAAACATACCCTTTACATTTTTTCTATCTAAAGCATAGCTTTAGTTTTCCTGTCAAAAGAAGTTTGCTATTTCAGTGTTTGGATAAAAGGGAGTACAGCAAGCTAATTTAGAAGATATTGACTATAAAGACTAGTGACCAGGAATATTCTGGCTGAAATTTTATTTCCCAAAGGCTATATGGAGATAGACACTGTCACTGTTTCAACTAGAGTCAGTAAATTCCACCTAATGGCTTCAAAAATCATGTGTGTCCTTTCAGCTTTTTACAAGTCCCTGTGTTCCTCATAAGAAGGGGGTGGCAACACTTTATTCCATTACTTTGTGGCTTATCTTTGAAGAAGAAAGCTGTCCAGAATATTAAGTTTCTCTGGAGAATCTCTAACTATTCAATTGAAACAGTGGCAATGCTCATTATAATTATATGCTCACACAAATAAGAGAAAGTATTTAAAATCCTTAATTATCTGTTTTCTTTTGTCAGTAAATTTATTTTTAATCCTTTCTATTTAAACAAAAATGATATTGATTAAGTTGTTCTAAGACTACCCCAAGACCAACTACACACCACCACGATAGAATCCTCATGATGGAATAGAAACGTCACAAATGAAAAATTAAGTTGCAGTTTATAGACCTGGATTAGAATGGGGTTTACATTATGACCTGACCTGAAATCAAATACCCATGAGGTTCTATATAACAGAGATCAAGGAAAACTGTTTTTCCTAAATGATATTTTTCAAGTACTTTAAAATGATAAAAGCAGGTAGAACTGTGAATACAATTTTGAACAAGTCAATTGTTCATTCATTTGAGTTGATGATAACTGTTTTAGTAATAGGACTAAAAATATCAAAATGTAGATTTGGAGGGGGGTAGGAGTTCTAAACAATCTCCCAATCAAAAACAGCAGTCCAAATTTGTATGGAAATTATATTTCAGATTATTGACAGAGAGATCTGGAGTCAGAAAGAATTAGACTGAGGTCAGTCACTCTGTAATTAAAGTTTGTCACTGGTACAATTATATGATGTTCTTCTGTGTAAATCTAGTACCTATATATTACAGAATTGTTATTTTCCTAGGAAGAATTACCTTTGAGAAAATGGATTATTTAATTCATTTATGACAGCATTAAATCATCTCATGCCTTTTTAAAATGGATGAAATAGATCACGGAGCTTTTTTTTTGCATGCAGCTGAATTACTGAAAGGGACCTCGGTGTGCAGAGGTTAAACATCAGAGAGAAAAAAAGGACTCTAAAATTCATCATTTTGTTATGGAAACCCTCCTGCTCTAGCTCTGCCTGTAATGTCCAGCTTTACTGCTTTTTGTATTCTAGTTTAATGAACAAAAGTACATAACAGAAAGAGAGTTAAAAGCATCTGTATAGCCTTTTACAGAGATTTCTCTAGGATGTCTTCTAAGCTTTTTTTTTGCAAGTATTTACTGCAAGTGCTATATTGCCACAGTAAATGCTCCATTGTAGATCAATGTCTTTCATATATGCTATAAGGAAGTCTCCCCTTAAGGTGTGAAGGACCTATAAGGAAGTGAAATCTCACACAGAATTCAGACATATAGCCAGATTTGTACAGAAATAATGTAAATAACCAAAAATTTGCAGACAAACTCTCTAATAATTGCCAAGGACAAAAGGATCACAGCTTTTTGATGCCTATTTATCATACAAATGTATGCAGGCATAATTGAAGTACAGGCTTATTTTTTTTAAATGCCCTTTTTATGCTTACAATTTATAGTGGGACTACAGAGATTGTTGGGGAATGAGATGATTTCTGCCAGCAAATTCAGAAGAGAAGATTTAAACATCTAGATTATTAACAGCAGAGAGATCCCTTTCTTCTTTCAGATGTTCTTGTACTTCTGTTCATCTCTGCCACATATATCTTTTTTGCAACAATGAAATATCTACCACTGACTGAACCCATCAAATGTCAGGTGCTACTTATATTTCAGTTGCTCAAGTAGGAGGAACAGAAGCAAGTGTTCATATGTGCTGATTTTAGGCAATCACCGTAGCCTACCCAGTTACATGAGTAAAGCTGGGTTGGGTGAATGTTCCTCCCTGATAACCCTTCAAGGCAGCTTCATGGTAATAAAATGTACCAGAAGCAGGTAACTCTGTCTTCATTCATATAGAAGGAAAGCTTCAGCTTTAGGACAGGTTTTTAAGTTTACCTGCATGCAATGAGACACAATTTTAGTGGAATATGGATTGAAAAAAGGAAGAAAATGAAGCTGAAAAGTTTGATAAACAAACCAAGATATAAAATTCTTGGTGACATAACCAGACAAGGTATTCTGAATTTAGACAGCAGAGAAACAAAGACCTTAGATGCTTAAAGAATAGTATCAAATCTGACATTTCTTTATCGGCCAGACGCTGGTGCTCTGTGGAAATAGAAATGAGTTGTTCTTCCTTCACTCAAGCAGCATATTAAATCCTGCATTCAGATGTGCTTAAGGCTAGGAGGAACCATTAGATCACTTAGTTTTACCATTAGCGATCACTTAGTGTACATCATGCAATCTGTTAAGTCTAAATTTTTTAATTAAGCTAGGTTCTCGTTATACAAAATTTGAGGTAAGCACCTGGAACAGCCATGACATTATTTCCTGTCTATGTTTGGTTGGTGTTACATTAAGGAACATATTTAGCTATCATTAAAAAGACACACCAATGTGCTATCTTTTTCATTTACCACAATGTTGGCTGTATTTTTTTATCTCAGAGGCTTGCGCTTTTGTATTGTCAGCAGATTTTGAGGGAAAAATCAGCAGAAAGAACCCTGTGGTGTTCTTAAGAGATGATATTCATAAGAATTTTACTATAAAATCAGAAGTTTACTGTAATCTATATTTTAGAAACAGGTTAGAAACTGAGAGCAAAACCAGCATCAGAACTTTATCAGTCTAATCAAGGAGGAAATTCCTCTTTGACTCTAAATTAAGTCAACAAGATGATCCTGAGTATATAAGCAAGGCAAATCAACCAGACAGTCTAGAGAGATTTTCATACCACATCCAAAAACTTGTCTACCATAACATTTGATTTCCTTCCCTGGTTTACTGAGGCCAGAGTCTGATGCTTCACACCATGATACAAGATTATCATAAATACAACTTTATTTCATTGTAGTTGCTAGCTCATGGCTCATAGCTACATGGCTCATAGCCAAAACTCAGGGCTCCCTGATGCAAATCACTATTACAGTACATACTTGCTCTGCTCTTTCAGATGTGCTAAAAAAAAAAAAAAAAAAAAAAAGACAAAAAAGACAAACTAACTTTGAATGACACAGCTTTATGGCAGAGTTTTGGGTTTTTTTTCTGAATTCGTTCCATCTTTAAGGTAAATCAAGACATAACCTTGTTGTTTTACACAAGATAAAGTCTGCAGAAAAACATAAATGAACACCTTATCTTGTACTCTAATTTTAAACTCCACAGAAATGCCATTGTATGCCTGTAGCACCAGTGGACTGTGTTTTGATAATCATGACATTACACCCTAAAAGATATTTGGAAAAAAAAAAAAAGCTGTAAGTGCAATGTGCACAAACATCTCAATAGAGTAACAATTAAATTACCTATCCACTGCTTTTCCAGGCTAACCAACCTGAAGCTGCCCATTTGTTTTACCTGTTAATGGAATGGAAATGTCAATCCTCTCGTTCTTTTTAATTTCTCCAGTTTTCCAATACTTACTAAATATCAACATTAAAGTTTCATAAAGCTCTTCAGCTAGTTAATTCTAGCTCTTGAGTTAGATGTTATTCATGCCTGCAGATCTGAAATTCTTTAAATTTAGTACATGTAGGCAACTCTTTTCCTATAGATAATATTCCACACCCACCTCTTTCCCATAGGATAGTATCCAATATCTGTTTCAGCAGCAGAATAGGGATGCATTTGACATTTCTGTTTTTCTCAAATTACTGTCCATGGGCCTTTTTAGCCCCAAGTAGCAAAGGCATTGTAGCTGTTACAGGACTCTTTTTTTTTTTCTTAAAATGTTTAAAGATGTAGTCTTATTGTTTCTAATTCCACTGACAATGAGATTGCACTGAGATTTTCTCATCAGTAAATTATATGCCTTTCCTTTACCGTTTTCCAATATTTACACGCACACAGAGAAATGGAAAAAAATAAGAGGTAAATAACAAAGACAAATTGTACACATAACTATCCAAGTGATGTATATTTAAATCACTTTCCAGATATCTAATTAGCTGGTATGGCTCTTTTCTGGCATAATTTTTGTATAAGTCTGCTACACCTGTCACAAGGCAGCCACATTTACTTCCCAAATTAACAGGGAATTTTGGAAAGTTAACAGAGTGAGCACAGGGCTCACTCTGTTAACTCTGTTTTTGCCTGTCATTTTAAAGAAGACAAGAAGGGAACATATTCAGGGAGACAAACAGAAAGAGCAATCCTGAATCCTAAAAAAAATCATTTCTTGAAATGATGAGCACAGGCTAGTGCACACCATCACTATTGATTTGGCTGTTTTCTACCTATTTCAGAAAAAAAATGTTGCTTATTGTAGGCTGGTTGTTGCTTTTTTTTCTCTTCCACACACACACATCCATAGTGAGTATACACAGGTCCTATGTGACCCGTACACATATCCATGTACCTTACATGTATGCAGGTTATATAATGGAAATGGCTAAAATAAATTTCATCATTTTTTTTAAAGTTACCCAAGCTTGAAGGCACTTCTATTTTTTTTAAAGTAAAAGCTGTACATTTGTGGGATTTGGATACTTGTTTTGTCTTCCTTAGACTGTCCAGAGACTGACATACACTGAAAGACAGACAATTTTATATTCTTTCGCTATTTACTAATTTTTCAAATAATTTCCTTCTTCTCTGTTTTATTTCTTTAGTTTCTGCACTGTCTTTGATTGCCTAAAAGGAACAAAGGTAAAAAATGCCTGATGTGAGTAGATACTTGTTGATGTAGTAATTTTTCCATGATTAATCATTGGTTTAATAACAATTAAATGATTGTTCTTTCTATTATTACAACTATTTTTTCAATTTCTTTAATACAGTGGTTGTAAAACAGACAGCTCTAGGATCAAGTTATCATTCTCACACCTATAGCATATTGTTCTAATGATAAATGATGGTTTCTTTTGCTTCAGTAGTCGCTCATTATGTTGATTCATTCAACAGGAAAGGACAATTGTCAATGGATTATTTGGTGACAAGCAGTGGTTAAATCACCTTTGATTAAATATATTGGCTTTAAATATTTATTCCTGTTAAATAATACATTTCAGGTCAAATTATTCAAACTACTCTTAATGACTGATGTTATGAATTTAACACCCCAGTTTTGATGAATTGTTTGAAAACCAGCCTTGTTTTGCCCATATTTCTTAGATATCTGTATGTAATCAATAAGTTGACCGAAAGTTGTTCATCAAAAACTCTGAACTACTTTGCTGAATACACATTAACAATGCAGTATTCACCATCTCAGATGTGTGTTTACTTGGCTTATGCATCTTTATTTTGGATACTTGGAGCAGGTAAATACTGAATGAAAAATCTTAAGTATTACATTTCAGGGAGAAATTCTCAGATGAAAGGAGTCATCAAAAAATCAAAGCTCATAGTCTCAATATATGTATTTTTCCAGACCTTATCCAAGGTCTAGGTCAGCAACAATTATTATTATCAATTGAAGGAGAATATCACTGAATTTAGTAGTTTGACTCAGAAGTATTCACTCAGCAGTTCTTTCCCTGCATTGCAACTCAGGACTTGTACTTCTAATGTTACAATAAAGCTGATTAAATATAAAGTGTGGGTTTATCTCAAACTCATCCATACTTGGTATTTCTACCAAACTGAAGAGTTGAATTTCTCTGTGCTGGAACTTAGCTGGAGTCTTTTATGAAGACAGGCTTTTAAACATTTTTAACCACCTCATCATAAAGTGTATTGAAAGTATATGCTCATACATTACCACTGCTACATTTGAACCATGTGAATATCATATAAATCCAGATTAATCTGCTCCAAAGTAACTGATTTCAATACTGAAGGTTGTTTCTTATTAAATTTGTTTTATTTTAAATTTCTTCTCTTTTTTTTTTTTGATCCTCATTCTAAAATACTCTGCACATATCTCTATGAAAGGCCAAGCCTTCATGGGTCAAGAATCTGATTTGACAGAGCAAAGTTTTGCTCTTATGGATTGCAGGATTGATAAAACTTGTCTTCAGAATACACTGTGTTATGTATGTACTAATAAGTTGCCTGAACTTCTGCATATTGGGAGAGCACAAATGGACACCACTGCTATCTTGCAAATTGCACAATTTAGATAAACAAAAAGATGTGACTATTTAAGTTCTCTATGGCAACTCAAGAATGGAAAATCAAACAGGTTTGGATATGAGATGTTACTGCTATAAAATGGGCATTCTGTCCATTGAAGTTGTACATGAAGCTTCTCAATGGCATCAGGCAACAGAGGAAGTCACTTCTATTAAAGTCAGTTAAGAAAGATTAGTAGGAGCTAAATCAAGTAACTTTGAAGTTTTTGTCTCGTAGTTGTCATACTACTACAGTTGTTTTTCCATGCCTCAGTCTTGCCCTGACAGTGCTGGAGGGCAGGTGTTGAACAGGTGTGGATGGGAGATATGAACTTACAATAAGGATATTTTACAAGTTTATTGCTTCTTTTTCAGCCTTTACAAGTTTAATTCCTTGAAATATGATTAAAGGTGATAAGAGATTAAAATGATACATTGGCGCATCTAAACTCTGGACAAGAAAATACTCTTGTAATTCTTTCCTAGGATATAGATAGCTTTAACTATCTAGGAGAAGAGAAAGAGAGAGAAAGAAGGAAAGATAGATAGATTGTTGTTATCTAATTTATATCAGTAGGAGATGTATATAATGAGGAGATGAAGCTGAAGAAGGAAAGCAGAAATAAGGGAAAGTATAAACAGACAGTGTTAAACACAGGCAAAGTCAGTGGTTCAAAGCCTGCTTTCCTAGAACATAGTGATACATATATACAACCTCACTGAAGATGATTTCAGAATTGGATTATGGCTTTCAATGTTGTTGGGGAGACAATTATTGTTAAAAGAGGGAATTAGTAGCTTCCATTCCCAGCTCTGCCTTGTATTGAGTGCATCAGGAGAGACCTGTAGGCTTCTACTTTTCCTGCTAAATGCTGGATCCATCAGAAATAGAGTATGATAAAGAACTCATTTGTACATTTTAAACAGTGAATAGGTCCTGTGCAAGGTTTTAGGCTGAACAGAAGACCTATATTTTAAACGCAAAATTCATATTTTTAAACCTGTGGTTGTGCCATGTGGATAGTAGTAAGTCCTTTTAATTTCAGCCAGTGGACACCAGAAATAGCCCTGCAGAATGATTTTTATTAAAAAATAGATCAGTCTTCTCAGTGTAGTTTCCCTAAAACTGGGCTAATCATTGAAGTATATGCAATGTTTTAATCACATGTATCTCAGCCCCTCAATGAAGAGTTGTTTTTTGTGTACACACTTAATTCAGCCTGGTCTGCAGCTCTGCTACTTCTACTTCCAATTAGTTCATAAGGTTGTCAGCAGTAGAAACTAAGAGCGAACACTATCCAGCAAAGTATTTAGTGTTATAAATGTTACTCTGATATTCTGAAACAGCCTTGGTCCAATTACTTAACATTGTTGTCCAAATTTTCCCTTGATCTTAATGGGACTAGTAATATTTGGCTACTTATCTGACAGCATTAATTAACTAATTTTGCAATTAGTATGCAATTATCTTGCTGTCAACAGGAGCACGCGGACTACAGTGCAGCCTGCTTCCACACTTCCTGAGTTAGTACTGCCAGCAGAGGATGCCTGGTTGTCTATGGAGTCACAGATAACAGATCACGGATCACAGATCATGAAGTGGTAGGGGCTGGAAGGGACCTCTGGAGGTCATCTAACCCAACCCCCTGCCAAAACAGGTTCACCCAGAGAAGGTTGCACAAGTCCCATGTCCAGATGGGTTTTGACCCTCTCCCACATCCTCTCCAGGAAGCCTCTTCGAGGGCTCTGGCATCCTTAAAGTAAAGAAGTTTTTCCTCATGTTGAGAAGGAATTTCCCGTGTTCCAGTTTGTGCCTGTTACCCCTTGTCCTGTCACCGGGCACCACTGAGAGGAGCCTGACCCTATCCTCTTGACACCTGCCCTTTAGATATTTGTAAGCATTGATGAGATCCCCTCTCAGCCTGCTCTTCTCCGGGCTGAACAGCTTTTCCTCATCAGAGGTGCTCCAGGCCCTGAGCATCTTTATAGCCTCCACTGGACTCTCTCCAGTAGTTCCCTGTCTTTCTTGAACTGGGGACCCCAGTCAATGCTGTATACCTCCATACCACACCAGAACATGGAGAATGGAGTCCATATGTATCCCTGAGATATCTTCAACTGACAGGAAAATTTATATGATACAATGTACATTTAAACAGGAAGAACAATTTTCTGTAACTCAATCAAAATAGCATAATCTTCATAAGTAAGATTATTTCAGCCCGTGGCTACACTACTGGTTCAGGGGGAGTCTACTTGAGGTACCCGGCACAGTGTTCTACTGAGTAACTCAAAGCTCCTCTGTCATCTGAATTTTCCTGTTGTTATGCTTTACAGTTGCTGAAACCCAGGCAGCTCCTGAAAAAGGCAGAACAATGTATCAGAAGCTTAAATACGAGGCTGGAAATGTGTCTAGATCACAGCCGAAATCAGTGAAAGGTGTCTTTAGTATAATTGTTCAGAAAGGGGGAGTAGATAGAGTTTCTATGCACTGGTGGCATCAACTAAAATACCTCCACCCACTATATCTCACCTCTATCCTAAGGAATTTCAGATACATAATTACTGGAGAAAACAGCCATTGTTTAAATTCTCTATCCCTTTAAGCCCTTTTTTCCGCATGCCTATCTGTCAGATCTTTCCACACATAACTGAAGAACAATATTGCATATTTGATCCAGAAGTCTAGTGGATGGGAATAAAACTCACCCCAAGAAGGGTTTACTTCACCAAATCCCTGTCAACTATTAAATCTTTCAGTTCTCTGAAGCCCTTCAGAACAAATAAGCAAATGGAAGCTGGCAGAGACAGGGTATGGGGAGGGAAGATAATTTTTTGTTTGTTTGTCTTGTCTCATTTTTCCTTTACAGTGAGAGATTACTGAGCTGGAAAAAGCTATTAGGACCCAAACAGGGAGGTCTCATGCCTCCTACTTACTTGGTAGGGCCATGACTGTATCTCATTCATATTCTAGTGTGTTGGCCTTTTGTGGCCTACTGAAAAGCCATAAAGGCAGTGACAGCAAGAATGACTGCATCACAAGTGCACCCTTTCTCATTTCCATCTCTGCTCTCCTCGAGACTGACATTATTAGAAAGTCAAATGCAATAGCTGCAGGGGTTCTTGCTTTTTTTTTCTTGCTTGCTTTTTTTTTTTTCCTTTTAGATTTTACTTCTTTATTTCATGCCACAATCCAGGCTTACTGCCTTCCTGCTCACAGCCCAGCCACCTCCCAGTGGGCCCACATCAGTGAAGTCCGCTTCTCTTGCTCCCTGCTTTTTGTTTGAATTTATTTCCTCAAAACTCAGCTGGTTTTTTGCAATATGGAATTTAAGCTTGAGAGATATTTCTTCAATGATCTCATCCACAAAAAGCCATAGGTTAAAAAAAAAAAAGCTAAACAAAGAAAAACAGTAAAAAAAAATCCTTCACTATCCATACATTGAATCAACCATCGTGATGATTTTTTAAATGTGTTTACACCCTAATGCCTTCCTAAGGATAGGGGCTCAATGGGATTATAATCTTATTAAAGAACATCATTTGACCCTGATGATAACATGCAACCGAAGAGTGCAAATGTGAATAAGTGGACAAAACATGCAAGAGAGATTTAACACTAATAGAAACATATGCTCAAATGAACAGCTATGATTTGAAGATTATGAGACAAATCTTATTTTGAACATATGAATATGAAATATTGATCTAGCTCTTTAAGCACCAGGCAAGTGTTTCCTACCTTGCTTTCAAAAATAGATATCATAGCAGAAATAGGGAAGAAAAAGAGGAACAGAGGTAGTGAACTGGCAAGTTAGTGGCCTTTGCTGACTGACTGGACATGAGCATCTTTTATAAAACAGTTAAAAAAAATCTAAAGGTATATGTGAAAGAAATAGGCAAAAGACTGATGTGGACAATTAACATGCAGACAAAAAATAGAGTCTCTGTACTAGAATGGTGAATGAGGAAGAGCTCTATTGGAAGGACTGTGTTTTATGGGAAACATTTAAACAGTATATAAAGAGCAAATAAATGGAATGCCATGACATTTACTATGCATTGGTCTTTCTGTGCTGCATGGACATTAAAGAGCCTTCGGCAATTTCACTGTCAGCAGGATTTGTCCCCGAGTCCTTGACCAGAATTTGTCTTCCTCTCCCTAGCTGTGCTGCATGCTGATTTTCCCTGGTCTGTTTGTTTGCCAACATCTCTCACGGAGGCAAATTTATTTCAGTGATGACTGTGGATACACAGCTGTAGGACAAAATGTTATACAGACATTATGAATGAAAAATGTTGTTGTTATTATTATTGCTATTATTATTATGTCATAAACATAGAATTTGGAATTCTGGCTAGCATCACTCAAGTTCTAAGATCCAGCATTTGAGATCCAGTGTTCTTGTTCTGCTTCTTAAAGTTACAAGCCTTAACAACCCTATAGGGAAATAGATTCAAGTATATCCTATTTCCAGGTGCATGGTCAACTTTCCATTGTGCAACAGTTCTGATTTTCTTCCTCTTTACAAGGTATCACATTAAAAAGAAAAAAAAAAATATATTCTTAATTAAAGCTAATACAACAGCACTGATATAATGTTAATTATATAATTGTCTAGCTAACATAACATAATAGCTAATATACCACCACTGAGCAAAAATTGGTTGTGTAAGAGGAGTATATAGCACAAAAATTATTGACCTTCATCTGGTACACATTGGTGCTCAGTCTTGTTAAAAAATATGGAACACAATGGATTTCTTTCTTTGTGTATCTTCCATTAATAACTTTAATCATGATCTTTTTATAAATGTGGTACTTATCACCAGGCTTCTACTTCCCAACTCAGAAAGGTGATTACTAGCAGATAATAAGAAGAGTTCTCATCAGCTTCCATGAGAGTCGGTGGAACAGAGGACTTTCACCTCCTCCGTACGTGTTTAGCTCCTTCCTCTTTTACCAAAAGCCTAAAGTGGGCAAGATTCTGGTTACCCTCTGTACGTTTGACTTTCACAGTGGCCGAGTTGGCTTTTGTATCTTTGGGAATTTGTGCCAGCGTAGTGAGTAGTATGGCCACTGCCTGTGTTACAATCAGGAACTGAGAGTCTAGCGGATGTGTAAATGTGTAACTAAAAGGATTAAGGGCGCCTTTCACAGTTATGAGCAAGAACAAACAGTGAAGAACACCATCAGAAAGAGCCTGTTCACAAGCCTGCAAAATAAATAGAGGAGTTGCAAAAAGCTTCTGCATATATCTTCCCCAATCCACGCAAAGAGTTATCAGCCATAGTGGTCAAAGAGCATGACAGAGCTCACTCCTATGCAACCACTGAACACCACTAGGGACCACCCAAGACCCTCCATGCAGCCCCTAACGGACTTAATACGCATGTGCCAGGGTGATATGAATATTATAATGAATTCTGGGAAATGTAATGACTATGCATATTCTGTATAGATATAAGTATCTGTGAATCTTGCATTCAGTGGACATGTTGGGTGGAGAGATCCCCCATGTCCCCAGCACCAAATTAAAAGAATGCCTGCTTCTTAAGACTACATTGGTGTTAAGGTGTTTATTCCTGATTTGATGACACCTGGAGACACCAAAACCTGCAACATCTTCAGAAGGAAGGTACCTCTTCTCCAAGTGCCAGAACCAGGGCACTTCAGTTTCAAGGGAGTCATAATACCATTTTGTCCTGAGTTGGTAGCACCCTGCACAAATAAATTTAGTCCCTCTGCATAATGTACAAATGTTACAAAGCACTTTAGCACCTTGTCAGCATAAACCACCCACGGCCAGGAGAAATAGCATCGCATGCGGGGTACCGCAGCCAAGTGTGTCTAACAGCCAGCAGCCCTTCGGATACAGGCAGAGTCTCCGGCGGGTGATGCTGCTGCATCCAAGCACCAGCAGGACTGGGGGAGAGGTTCCCTGAACAAAGGCAGCTTCCAAACCACGCAGTAACAGCAAAATCCTGATGCTGCTGTTACTGTGGAGACAGCCGGAGAGAGACCGTATATGTGAGTGTGTGTGAGGGGGTGGATCAAGGAAGGAAAATTGGGGAGAACTTCAGGAACAAGCGTTTTCTGGCCGATTTTATAAGCAGGGTGAACCACTTTGTTCTCCTCTACCCAGTCTTGCTGCAATTCCCCATCTTAAAAATGGGTAATGGCAACAGTTCCAACAGTAGCTCTGTACAAAAGGTCAAGCACCTTTTGACTATGTTTATTGTGTTCAGCCCTTTCTAAACAGGATGCCATAGGACATTTTTATTGCCTTGTCTTGCAGAGGCACCAGAAAAAGCCTGAGTCAAAAGACTCACTGCAGCTGAATTGGATATTACTGTTTACAAAAAGCAACTCATTCTGTCCTATTGTTTCACATTATATAACAAATATTTCTATAACATTCCTTTAACAACTGCATGAACTCTTAGTGAAACTAAGGACTGCAAAGGTCACTGTTACCGAAGGAGGCTCAATAGAAATTCCTTTCTGCGCTGTCCTTTTACAGATCATTTATGTTCTTTATGTGCTGTATTCTGTCCCTGTGATGTCTTTGCCATTACGTTAAATGAGTGAACTTTGTATTCAGACCTTAGAAAAGGTTAATGGTTATTACTGCCATATGATACAGGAGGTAGAGTTCAGAAGGATAATTTAGATTCATGCCCATACCTATTTATGTAGACATTTTTCTGAATATCAGCTGAGCCTTAACAGCTTCCCTTTGTCAACCCAGCTCAGCCCTGATTTTCCACTCTTTTTCATACACAGGGTCAGGATGCCAAATGCCTCTTGTACCTGCTAAACCTCTCTTGCTCTTGTCTTCATTGTCCTTGATGGAAAGCAGCCAGTACATCGCCAGGACTGGGCATTCCTTCACAAATATTTTCTATTTACTGTTGCTTAATACATGATGTTAAACCAGGATTAGCATGCAAATGTCCGAAGGAAGAAAACATCATTGACACCCCAGATGTTGATATACTATTTTCCAAATATGCTAACTTTGAAAGAACTTAAATGTATTTTGCATTAGAGAAATGAATGGGAACGGGTGTACTTGCTGATTTAGCACTGCATGGCTGGCAATGAAGTTATGCACTATCCAATCACAGTTGCTTAAGAATTTCTTTTACAAGAATTTTGGTTTCAATTGTTGATACTTTTGCTGCTTTCAATAATTTGGGCTGAGAATTTCCATTGAACATTCTGTTATCGAGTGAACTCACCTGGAAAATCATTTCAAATAAGACAATCCAGTGCCTTATGATCTTGCATCTTATTTTGTCCAGATAAAACATTATTCTACCTTCTCCACTTGGAACTTGTAGTGTCACCATTCTTGCTGTAGGCTTGAGAAACAAGTTTTGATTTTAGTTTTGTTTTGGAGATTTTTGTGTTTTGTTTGGGGTTTTTTGGTGTTTGTTTTATTTATTTTTTTTTTTAAATCAGGGAAGTTTTTTTGTGTTTAGAAAAGTTACAAATACATCTGGAAAAAAATTCTTAGGAAAATACCAATTTGTCAGGAAAAGCAGTTCTGAAAAGAAACATCAAAGCACAGCGTTAGCCAGGAGTGAAAAAGAAAGTGAAGGGGAGGGAGAAATGAAAAAGGTAGTGAAGGGAATTCAGAAAGCTAAAACATTTCCCTCTGCTGAGAACACTGACTAACAACTTGAAATGGATTCTCTAGTGTTGTTAAACAGGTACGCTCCAACCCTGTACGGTGCCTGAACATGCTGTAAACTTGGAAGGAACTATCTTGTTTTTAAAACTGTAGTTTGGTAAATTGGAGACATGAAAAGCTTCATGTATTCCCAGAATAGATACCTTGTACACAGCTACTCCATCTTCCCAAATAAACTTCAGTCTAAAGTTGGAGGAACACTTTAATATTATTTGGTTATTATTCTTCCTCAATCTAGTTGAAATTCCAACTGTATTTCACAGTGGAGAATATCATGTAGGTATTAGGAGGTCAAGGAAGTCTAGGATACCTTTATGGAAAATAGAGGACAGCAGTGTTATCTATAACACTTCAGAACATTTGAGTGCTTACAAAAAAAAAAAAAAAAAAAAAAAAAAAAGGAGGCTCTCTCATTATTATATAACCCTTATTTTCTATATGATAATCTTAATGAATCATTCTATGATTATTGCTTGAAAATGCTTTAACATATTGAAACAAAGGACTCTCAGAATTTCTTCAATGGAAAAAGAACTTTATGATGAAAATAAAGCCTATTCCTTAAAACGGAAAACAGATTGTGAGTATGTCTGGATGTATTGTCCAGGCATGCATAAAAAATAAATTTGTCTTATATGATCACCTGGTTTTAGATAAGAATAATTTTCCCTTGTGCTGGGTACATGCGAATGCAGTAATTTAAGAACCTTTCCTTGATAGCACGGACTGATGGATCTCTTTCATCTACCACTAGATGTCATGCACTGATATCTGTCCCAACGGTGTAGGCCAGGATTACAGGCTCAGATATAGAAATATATGAAAACTCTTCCCTTTAAACCTTTTTCACTTTTTCTTGTCATTTAAAATGTCAATGGATGCATTATTTCAATTCTGGAAAGGAAATGCTATGTCAGTGACATTACAGGTAGCAATCATTGATGGGATGCAAGATATGCAGAAATATCAGGCAAAGGCAGTAAAATAAAAATGCACAACTGTAATGGGTAAAGCTGAAAAAAAAAATAGGAGAAATATGAAATCTCCTGGACACTTGATTGTTAATTTTAGCAGATTTTTTTTTGTCATGTGCTCAATGAGAACCTTATTTAAGAGAAATTTAATTGTGGACTTACATTTTTCTAATATTTGAAAACAGTTTTCCCAAAAGTAAATTAAATATCTGAATTCTTATTATACAACGTCTACAAATGTTTGTTGGTTGTTTTCACCTTTATGTAAGTCTGACAGAAATATTATAACAATTTTGAAAGTGAGTAGAGATTAGAGAGCAGTTGGACCATCAACGTTTTTCTTTCTCTAGGCAGTGAACTGAGGTAACAACAGCAGCCAAATTCACCTCTGGCATCATTTAGAAGGATGGGTTGTTCCATCCCCCACCTGCCTGCATTTTATTTCAGGGTGCTGTTTTGAGAAGATATCTCAGATATACAGTACCAGAACTGATAAAATTTGTTTCAAAAAGAAAACCAGAAAATGGTTCATTCAATTTATTTTTTTCTAAAAATGTTGTTTTATTGGGAAAAAAAAAACAACAATATTTTTTTTCAGTTTCAAGCCAATGTTTTGGCCCTAAAGTCCATTTGGATCTTCTTTTTACCAAACAAATGGAAAACAAATATTTTCAAAGAACCGTTTCTAAAAAAAAAATCTTCATCAGAAACAAGCATGAAAAAATAGTTTTTTGTCTGTGTCTCTGCAGAAGTCTTTTGAGATAATTTTTCTGTTAATGCCATTTTATAATGAGGTAAAATGATTTGCTTCAGTTCATATAATGCATTGGTGACAGAATCATAAATAGACTCCCAGAATCCAGATTGTCAGTCTTTTGTTTTAACTACTGTTCCCAGTTGAACAGCAAGCAATATAATCTTAAGGTCCCAGCTCTCAGTGCCTGTTTGTGATTACTTGATAATTCCTCCTTCTAAAGATATGTATAAAATACAACTTAAAAACAGACTAGATATGTGAAGAACAACAGAAAACCATGGAATCAAGATGAGGTTAGTGGCACAAGTCCATGCACTATATATATATTGAATATTGCAGTTACCTCACTAAGCAACAGCTTAATATACAGTATAAAAATAAATGTTAGAACATTTTAAAATTCTAGATTAGACAAAAATGACATAAAATGGCACAAAAGCCCAGTACAGTGGCAGTAAGAGTACAATATTGATAAAAATCTTTGCTGCTGACACAGTTGGGCCTGATGCTGTTTATTAGATTCTGAAGTGGCTCTAAAGGTCATGAAAGCCTCTCTATATAACACGATTATAGTATAATAGAAAAAGGTAACTCACTCAATCCCCCAGTTACTGCTTGGTTTTATTGAATTTCAGTATTCATTTCTGCTTAATTAGAAATAAAATTAAATTTATTTCAATGCCAGGTTGTTGTTGCTGTATTTTCAAACCACATTAACAAACAATATGAACGTTTGCAGATAATAATTATGTTTTGCAAGAAAATATATCTGCCTGGGTTTTGTCACCTGAGAAAATGAAATAATTGTGATTGATGTCCCAGTCCACTCCTGGTGGTTAATGGTGAATGGGGTGATGTGCACTTAAACCGAACAGAGGTACACTGTGAGTCAGAAGAGACTGTGACTTTAAATGTCATGTTACCATCTCTCACTGCAAAGGAACGAAATCCATGTTAGTAGAAATGAAGTACTTCATAGCACTGAGTTGAACCATATATGTCAGAACTAGTAGGAGAGCTGATGGAAGTTCAAATGTGCCGACTATAGAGAAGTTTGATAGAACCTGACAGAAATTCTTCAGCTGAAAACTCTTCTGTTGGAGAATGCAAATTCTTCAAAATCAAATATTTACAAGAGTTTTCAACATTACTAAAATCCTGACAGAAAGTCAGGAAGGCTCTGAAGAAATCTTGCCTGTCAAAAACCTGTCAATACCTGACCGTGCTCATCTGTTTTCTTAGGAGTTTCTGAGCCAGATCTGAGGGGGGTGGGTCTGAAGGGCTGACTCTTACCCAGGCTTTAGGTTTAGGAACCCTTGTGCCAAAGGAGTGCCCCTTTCCTTTCTGTCAAACTCACACAAGAGGATTTGGGTCCCTGGCCTCTCTTGCTGAAGTGTTCAGATTCGAGAATCAGTACTTTCATAGAACCATAGAATCATAGAACATCAGGTTGGAAGGGACCTCAAGGATCATCTGGTCCAACCTTCCATGGCCAAAGCATGGTCTAGACAAGATGACCCAGCAGCTCGTCCAGCTGAATCTTAAATGTGTCCAATGATGGGGAATCCACCTCTTCCCTGGGAAGATTATTCCAAAAGCTGATTGTTCTCATTGTGAAAACTTTTTCCTCTTGTGATAAATTTGAATCTCCCCAGGAGTAATTTGTACCCCTCAACCCTTGTCTTTTCCACGGGACTCCTTGTAAAAAGGGTTAAAAATTACAATGCTTTAGGCACATTATAAATAGTATATAATATTTATATTATATACAAATATAAATGGTCTCAAAACAGCCTGAAATACATGCAAAAATGGAGCTCTATAATTATTACTACTTGTATGATTATGTACTTCTCTTTCAGGACTTTTTGCTGCTTTTAAGGTACTACCTCATCTTGGTGTTCTCTTCCCTTCTCTTTTCTCTTCTCTTCTCTTCTCTTCTCTTCTCTTCTCTTCTCTTCTCTTCTCTTCTCTTCTCTTCTCTTCTCTTCTCTTCTCTTCTCTTCTCTTCTCTTCTCTTCTCTTCTCTTCTCTTCTCTTCTCCGCTATTCCTAAGACACTACAGGAAGAAGGCGGCTTTTCTTTTTTTTTGCATGCAAGTGCACAAGTTGGCAATCACCCGACTGGTTTCTTACAGAAAATGCTGCCAAAACACTGCTCTCTTTGCTCTGTTGTATTGAGCCTGGGCTCTCACATTGCTCTGCTGATGCACCTTGGTCTTAGCCAGAAACAGTATGGTCATTCACTCCTTGATGATCTCATATAAAACAATGCAGCTGTGACACATTATAAGATATTTAACTTACTGCTATTGCCTTAAATGTGCCAAACTGGGAAGTTTGTACAGAAGAGAGTGAAAGTCTCCCCAAGGAAGATAATTGAAGATCCTCTAGATATGTTGTTCTGAAACTTTTGAAGAGGTTTACACAAACTCAGTGATATTTAAAAGATAACCAGTAGCTACTATCTGTAATACAACATTCATCATCCCTGCCCTTACCACAGTAGCTTCATTCTAGACATAGAATAAAATACCTAAGCCTCTTCCTAAAAAAAAAGAGAAGATATTTTTTCTCTTCATCTCTGACTATCTTGAAACTCTTTAATATTCCTCGCCACCATTTCCCTCCTATCTATGATCACCTTTATATCAGACTCCTAAATCTCTCTCCCCGAATGTTTCTCCCCAAACAAAAAGTTTCACAGGCTGTGAGAACATCCACTGTAGAAAGCAAGTAATAATTTAGGATGAGATATCAGGGAAGGTTTTCAGTCATGTTTCTGCAACAAATGTACTTCATGAGAGTAGCTACACTCTTGTGATAATGGCAAAAGGAAATAAAAGTGCGGTAGGCTAGGCTTTCTGCTTATGCAAAAAAGCAAAGCATGCCAGTAGGTTCTCAAGGTACTTTGGAGAATCAGAACTGGGCATTTTTAGCATAATAATCCCTAGCAAAGCCATAGTTGTCTCCTATTAACATTTTAAAATTGTGTTAATGCAAAAATAGTCTGTATATATTGAATTATGAACATTACGAATACTGAAAATTAGTTTTGATCCTAACCACTTTAGGTAGAGACAAGGAATGTTATCCCTCTTTCCTTTTGTCAAATGAAACAGTTTATTAAGCCATTCTTTAAAAATTACTTTCACTCAGTAAGTGTTGTATGATACTAAGGAAAGTCTTAAAAGTTATGAAGAAGTAGCGTGTTTAGGCACTGACACTTCAGTGAGAAGCAGTTGCATAGTAAGCAAAACTGAAAATACCATGCTTGGAAAAACAATTAAATTTCTATTTTTATGCTAAAGCATTCCATCCATGCCCTGAAGTGCTAAATATTACTGCAGAGAAAAGACATATTTATTGATTACTCTCTCAATATATCTGACGTTGTTCTTCTGACCTTTGTGAAAATACACTGTTTCAATATGCCTTGTAGAAGAGACTGCTAAAAGTTAATGGGATCATGTAAAATATACTAAGTGAGCACCGAGAATTGTGGGAATAGGATATTCCAGTAAGCACTGGAGCCCTACTTATCAGGCCTCAGAGTTACTAAGGCTTTGGTCCAATTTCACATGCAAAGGCTTCCCTGTTGACTGAATGAAATAATGTATAGGCACAGACAGTACAATGGCTTCTGAACTGGGGGAAGGAGTACTGTCAACCACCACGAGAAGCTTTCAGGACATTTTTAGAAGTCACAAAGAGCAGTGACTGAATTCCCACATTGCAAAATTACACATAGGTATGTACCTAATTACTTGCCTTATCCCACAGTAAATAGCAGATGTTCTGTATGTATCTATGCCTTGTATGATTCAAGGAAGAGTCCTGACATCTCCTTACTTCCTGTCACTCTGTGGGTATGTTGCTTTTTTCTTTTACCTTGCTAAATTCCTCCCTTAAAGGGATTGACAGCTTTGAACTATCTTCCCAAAGATCTAAAGCAGGCAAAAAGAATCTAAAAAACCAGAGGTTTCTCTAATAAACAGATTCACACACACCTCCCAATCTGTTTAAAGTGCTGCAGAAAGCAACCACAGAGGATTGGGGCAACTAGAATCAAAGTCACCTTGATAGTAACGCTGTTAGGAAGTTGTTTTTTAGCTTCATAAGAGTGTATGTTCTCTGAAAACACATGAAGAGACAGTTAGTAGCTCTATCCATTTCTCTAACTTCCCTTCCTCCTTAAAATTCGAGCAATGCATACTATAACTGGGCACTTTAACCTAAATTTTCAGATGTTATTGCTGCTTTCCTTTACATTCAGCTCACACAGGGTGAAGTCACCTCTGACCGCCGTGCTTCAGTCTGTCTGTGCTACCTGCCCAACATCTTAAGACGGCGATTAACCTACATGCTCTCCAGAATGCAAGAAAATTCAAAAACTTCCTACTCATGCTGAGTTCTGCTTCTGTCAAGCCCTTTCTTGCAGGAACAGCTAGAGGAAACATTTTCCAGATGGAATGAATGCACCATAATCAGCTTGAACTCTGTTAACCCTCTGCTAGGAAACACCTCATGTAATGCTCTCATTCTTTTGGCTATTTGAGTACAACCTTTAAAGAAGAGGCCATGCCATGAACAAAAGTTATCATCATAGCTCCATAGAAAATGTCGATTTCCACTACTGAGTATATAACCCTAAAAAATAGTCTTCTGTGGTACAGAGACAGTACGTTGCATAGAAATATAACTTACTCTTTTTTTTTTTTAACCATAAAAAAAACCCTAACATCATGATGTGAAGAAAAGTGATGGTGTGGATATATATGTTCTTTACTTATGTTGTGATGTGTTAGCTAAGTGACAAGAACTAAGAATTTGCCTGTTATGTCCCTAAAAGGCAAATATTGAACACTGCCTTCTGTCTGTGACTTTTCCTCACAGCTTCTTTATCTGAGATTAGTCTCTATGCTTGAGTAATTCCCATTGGCACAGTTGCAGGCAAAGCTCTACTCTCTGCCAAGCTTCTGAATTAATCATTGGTGAGTGTAGTTCCCCAGGAGTGAGAACCTGGAGGCTTAAAATTAACATGAATCCATTTCTATTTTTTGTAGCTCTGGCACTGAGCAAAGTGCTCTAGAGCATGATCTGTTGCATCAGCTCTGTTTAAAAAAAAAAAAAACAAAAAAACCCCAAAAAAAACCCAGACAAAATAAACCATTTCTGTTTTTCACTTCTTTCCTACAGTGTGTGAGCGCTTTGGGTTTTGTGTCATTTAGTTGCACCAATTGATATTTTGCACCATTTTGTATGAAGTCTGCTATTTTATGTGGGCATCCTTGTCAATAGCTGTCTAAAAATAAACACTCCTAAATGAGTTCTGAAGTTTTCCCCCACTTTTACAGACAAACAGAGCAACAGAAGAAAATGTTGCATTATGAGCGCTCGGGGTCACACATACTTCTGGTGAAAGACATGGACACTGAATAAACCCAGAAGCACCTTCCTTCACTTGGATCTGGTGATTAGCCAGCAAAAAGTTAAGGCAGAAGTTGGATTTGTGCAAAACCTTAGGTTTCAGAAACTGATTATCGTAGTAGAAGAATAAGCATCTTAGAATTGCTGATAACCTGGGCTGGAGGAAGGGAGGCTTTAGGGCACATGCCAGGAATGATTTGAAACACAGACTGTGACTATTACCTGAGTCAGGAAGAGGTGGGATAAGGCAAAGGATGGCGTTGAATTCTATCAAGTGCTGTAATCACCAATCCAGTCTGGAGAAGATCTTATTTCCAGCTCAATTCTATGAAACATTCCCATAAAAACTTCAGTTTCTTTGCTGAACCTGTTCTTTTCCTAGAAAAAATATTCTGAGGATGAATTTCTAGTGATGTCTATCCAGTATATTTTTGCATTAGGCACTGGGTCTTAGACAGATACTTGAATAGTTTAGGGAAAAAAGAAATCACCTTTCATCCTTTCCATGGATGGAAAATTGTAGACATGGATTGAAACTTGTAGACATAATAAGGACCAATGTTGAGGCACCTAGTATCTTATTTACATTCTATTTTTAATTTGTAATTGGAATAAGAGGAATTGATACGCATACTCAGGGTGTACACCACTCGGTATACGCTGCCTCCCAAGTGTTGGCAGATGAAGCCAGACAGATTCTGTCTTTCCAGCTTCTCGACACCTCAGTTTCTGTTGACTTTCGTGTACTCAGTATTGCTCCAGAGCAATCCAACACCTTGCAGAAAAAAAATATTATGTCTTTTTTAGTGTTTAAAGTAAGCTCCCTAGCACTTTCTCCATAAGATGTATTCTCCAATTATTGACTTATTCTAGTTGGCTTTGCTGAAATGCCCTCTAATTTTTCCAATGTCATTTATGTAATGAGAAGACCATTATTTGTATGAGAATTACAATCATCTGTCTTATTAAAAGCTCATTTACTTACATATACTCCATTTCCCATAGGTTTCCATGAAGTTATTGACTATCGCAGCCTTCATTGCTGAAAACAACCCTGTATATGAAAAATGTTCCAAATTTCGCTCCTTGTGTATTCCCAACCATTCCTCTTTATTCTCTTTACTGGACTTCCAACAACTCTGTTGAATATTAACAGTACCTTTTAGAAAGATTTTATATGCCTCCATCAGTTCTTCCACATGGGAAATGATCATGTTGCACGGACTTCCTAATTACTTCCACAGATGAAATTGTTCTCCAATAATTTACCTCTAGAAATTCCCAATTTCCAACACAAACAAAATAGCATGGCACCTCTTATGATGTGTGAAGAAAATAACAAACTTATTGTTGTTTTATTATTATTATTACCATATATAAGAAGAATGTAACTTTATAAAAAGTTTTACTGACATTTCATCATTATTAGTCAGAAATAACTTTTTGAAATATAAAGATTTTTGTTACCCTGTTATTCCGGTTTGAAGTACTGATATCAAATTTTATTTTAATATGATCTGTTTCAAAAGGCAGTCCTTGTCCCACTGTGAATATAAGAGACAGACAGATCGTGTCCCTTCTGCAAATATGGAGATGGCAAGATCTTCCTGTCACAAGGTAGGTAGACTCAAATGTGAGAAAAGCTTTGTTTAAAATCAGACAATAAGGTAGTAAATAAAGAGCAAGTGAGACAGAGAGTATTTCAATAGTGTGTTCTCACCATTAGGCAATTCTTGCTTTTGATCCCTTTGCTGTCTTTAGTTTGTATTCTGTAAAAAGAAATGTTACCTTCATGCCATTAACACCTTGCCCTTTCTTAATTTATTTTAGTGCTCCTTGATTTTCCTTTTGAGAATTTATTTTCAGTGAAAAGAACTTTCAAGCTTTAAGTCATCGGTCCAATTCTAGCCTCTTCTGGTAAAGTTAGTAAAGCACTCATAAGATAAAAAGTGTTATGTATAAGTGCTAAGTACTATGCTATTAGACAAAATTTGTTATCATCCAATAGTGTTTCAGTTGTTTATAAACTGGCGGTTTTATTTCAGTGGTCAGGAATGGGTCAGATAACAAGAATTGTCACGGTGATTGGCAGTCCTGATATTGGTGTCAGCAGCTGAGGAAGCATTACACATTCGAGTACATCTCTTGCTGTTTGGTAGTGATCTGGTGTGGATTGAAGGTGACCTGCACAGTTTCAGTGTGGACACACTCAGCTTCCCCTTTGAAGGGAAACTATGCTTTAAAAGAGCATATTTTACAGCTCTAAGATATTGCACATTTATAAAAGAACAAAATTTACTGGGATTTTGTGTATGTATGGTGGTTTGTGTTTTAAAAAAACATAAGGGAATGATTAAGTTTTGTCAACTTTCCCTCAACAACATGGAAGGAAAGCGTAGCTCATTAAAATGTGGAAATTATTAATAATAAACAATTCAATTTCTGTGTTAGAATTATACTCCAGAATCACAATGTTATTAAATTGAAGGTTGATTGGCTGAGGTCATTGGAAAAAAATTCCTTATCATTTGGTCTCACCAAAGAAATATCCTTATGCACAATACTATTTTTTAACATTTTTAATTATTCGTTTGCTGGGGGTGGATGTTATTAAGATCTGAATTCCTCCCTAATAGGGGTTTACATAGGTGCTAAATTAAGCAAGATCTACTTGTCTTCTTTGTGCCCCAGTAAATTAAAGGAAATAATACTTCTAATGTAACTCAGGTGATCTGAGGATAAATCCGCTGCTGGTTATAGGAACTCAGACACTAATGTGATGAACATTGCTTATAAGCTGTTAAATAAAGAAATTAATTTACAATTAATGAGCTGCCAGCTCACTCCCACAACACTGATTGCTTCTCTTCCTTCAATTTCAGACCCTGCCACAAAATTCTCTCAACTACCCACGAAGCCTAAGCTTTAACTTAATATTTCTCAATACTTTCAGTGAAATTTGTTTTGCTATTGCCATTTCCTACCATTTCCTATTTAAATTTATATAAAAAAATATTCCTACTTTACCTATATAGTAAAGGGATCTAAACTGATTATTACTATTTGTGATTGAGATTTGGATTTATAATAATGAATTCCAGAAAGTGTCAAGTAAATTATCAATAATTATTGAGAAAGCAAATAGAAGGCCAGGAACTATTTAAGAAAGAATCAAAATCAAAAGAGAAAGCCTTGTTGTGCAATAGTTAAATCTATGGTACATCTGAATCTTGAATACTTGTTCAGTTCCAGTCTTTCTGTTTCAAAAAGAATATGATAAAATTGAAAAGATGCAGAGAAGGCTGGAAGTGATGTTCAAAGATATGATATGGCTTTAGTATGATGAAAAAATAGATGTTTTAATAGTTTTCAACATAAAAAAGGGAGAGATGAGCAGGGAATATGATGAAGGTCTGTAAAATTGGAAGAGGCATGGAAAAATCAAATAGGAGTCTCCTCCAAAAGAAAAAGTAGAGAGCATCAAATAAAACTAACATAAGGTTAAAAATGAATGAATGAAAATACTCCTCGATACAGTATCTATTTAATCTGTGAAATAATTTACCAGTGAATGTTTTGAGTGCTGAAACCCTTCAGAGGTTTAAAATAAAAAAAATGACCATAAGAAAAAATATCCATCAAGAACTATTGAATACAAAACATTATTAAATTCAGGAAGTCTCTGAACCTCAAATTCCTGAGGAACTGGTGAGCATTGCAGGAAAGAAGATGGTAACGTCCCCTTCTGTAATGCTTAGGCACCCTTAAGCAGTCATAGCTGAAGACAGACTGATTAACTTCTAAATAAGGCAGAAGAATATTCTTCAGCTTCTTGTCCCAGAAAGTGTGTATTAATTCATCCTGAGATGCTTAGTATGGTGCAGATTGAGATGCTTGTTGGAGCGTTCAGTAGTAGGTTTTTAGGAGCTCATGGAATTTTACTAACAGGAAAATGATATGCTATTGGATTGTAGACACTTCCCAAGACCACTGGGATCACTATCCCAGGACCAGTGATCACTATCTCATGTTTAGGTGTCTAAATCCTGTTGTGTGCATAGCTCAGAATATTGAATTACTTTTAAAACATTAAATATCTTCAGTATGGAAGGCATACATATCAAAGCAAATATTTTAGTCCATTTATATTCAAGCTCAACATGAGCTGCCAATGCACGCTGGCAGCCCAGAAAGAAAGCCAACTATATCCTGGACTGCATCAAAAGAACCCTGGCCAGCAGAGCAAGGGAGGTGATTCTGCTTCTCTACTCCGCTCTAGTGAGACCCCACCTGGAGTACTGTGCCCAGCTTTGGAGTCCTCAGCACAAGAAGGACATGGACCCGTTGGAACGAGTCCATCAGAGAGCCACAAAGATTATCAGAGGGCTGGAGCACCTCTCCCATGAAGACAGGCTGAGAAAGTTGGGTGTGTTCAGCCTGGAGAAGAGGAGGCTCCAGGGAGACCTTAAACAGCCTTCCAGTACGTAAAGGCAGCTACAGGAGAGTTGGGGAGGGACTCTGGATCAGGGAGTGTAGCTGTAGGATGAGGGGTCCCAGTTTTAAACTGACAGAGGGGAGATTTAGATGAGATCTCAGGAAGAAATTCTTTGCTGTGAGGGTGGTGAGACCCCGGCCCAGGTTGCCCAGAGAAGCTGTCGCTGCCCCATCCCTGGAGGGGTTCAAGGCCAGATTGGACAGGGCTTTGAGCAACCTGGTCTGGTGGGAGGTGTCCCTGCCCAGGGCAGGGGGTTGGAACTTGATGATCTTTAAGGTCCCTTCCAACCCAAACCATTCTATGATTCTATGATATTCAATTTAAACCCTACCATAATAGAATGTGCCTCTTCCCCTCCCACCCCCAAATCAGCTCATGTAAGAACTTCCAAAGCAAAGCAACGATCAGGAAAAAAAAAAAAAAAAGTATTTTTAATTTAAGTTGCTGAAATCCTCACTATGTTTATGTATTCCTTTTTGGTAAATATGCAATAAAATATGTAGTAGCACAGCCATGAACAGCTTCATCGCTCCCTAATCCTTTAATAAATGCCCACTATAAATCTTAGCCGCAGATTTTGCACATGTCAAATCCGTTTATCTAGTGGCTGAGTAGATTTAAAGTCCAAAGATATTACATTGATAGCATCACTTTGCTGGTTATAAACAAAGATAAAGAAATGTGAGAATCATTATGAGCCATTTCTTATTTTCCAAGTCTCACAAAATAAAGTTCTGATTAGACTGTACTGTAAGCAGCATGTTATTAAAAGTTATCTTTCCATTTTTTTAGGTAAACTATTCATGGTCAATTTGATCTGCCAGTCTAAATTTTTCCCCCATTTCTGGTATTCTTTTTTGCAATTTTAACATAAAAAAAAATATAGGAAGATACAGCAATTTTCAATTCCGGAGCTTTTTAACTCATAACATGAGCATATCAACTTCCAAAACATTCTTGCACTGCTGTAACTCTCTAGACCTTAAAGATTCACCCTTCTTGCTCCTTCATTATTTAGATAATTACTGCAAGCAGTATTAGAAGCAGATGAAGACATTAGAATTTAGAGGTTTAAGAGACTTTTTCTTGTCACAATTCAATATTAAAATTTGTATTGATTTTAAGGTGAGATGATTGTACCCCAGACCTTTGAAGAATAACTGTATTGTTGTTGGGTTTTACTAGGAATAGCTCTGAGAAAGAAACCATGCCATACGGCAGAACACAAATTTAGCTTTCAGTTTTTATGTTTAGAGGTAATTTGTGCATAAAATGGAGTTATCTGGAAAGTGGGCATGTGTGTATGTGGTCTGAGACTCCTGGAAAGGCATATTGTTCGAGTGCTGCTTTTAAGTTCCTTTATTCCAGGACTTGTTTACATATGTAAATAAAAAAAAATAATACTAAGGGCTTCTACAAGGAAATTTACCATCATGATTAGGAGGACGTCTTAAAAGCGCAGGGGCAGGCCATCCCTGTGCGCAGGAAAGCGAGCTGTCGAGGGAAGAGACCGGCCTGGCTGAACAAAGAGATAAGGTCACAGCTCAGGGAAAAAAGGAAAGTTTATGTCCTTTGGAAAAAAGGACAGGCGACTCAGGAAGATTACAAAGGTATAGTAAAGTTATGCAGGGAAAAGATTAGAAAGGCCAAAGCTCAACTAGAACTTAACCTGGCCCTGGATGTTAAAAACAATAAAAAGAATTTCTATAAATATATTAATAGCAAGAGGAGGACTCGGGAGAACCTCCACTCTCTCCTCGATATGGAAGGTAACATAGTGACAAAGGATGAGGAGAAGGCTGAGGTACTGAATGCCTTCTTTGCCTCAGTCTTTAGCAGTGGAGTAGGGTGTCCCCCAAGTGCCCAGACCCCTGAACCAGCAGACAGGGGCGGGGAACGGAATGAAGCCCCCATAATTCTAAGGGAGATGGTGAGGGACTTGCTCCAAAACCTCGACATAAACAAGTCTATGGGCCCAGATAGGATTCACCCGAGGGTTCTGAGGGAGCTGTCAGAAGTGCTTGCAGAGCCACTCTCCATCATCTACCAACAGTCGTGGCAAACTGGGGAGGTCCCAGCCGACTGGCGTCTAGCAAATGTGACGCCCATCCACAAGAAGGGTCGGAAGGATGATCCGGGGAACTACAGGCCTGTCAGTCTGACCTCGGTGCCTGGGAAGGTGATGGAACAGATCATCCTGAGTGCCATTATGCAACGCATGAAGGATGCCCAGGTGATCAGGCCCAGCCAGCACGGGTTCATGAGGGGCAGGTCCTGCTTGACAAACTTGATCTCCTTCTATGACAAAGTGACTCACTTGCTGGATGAAGGAAAGGCTGTGGATGTTGTTTACCTGGACTTTAGCAAGGCCTTTGATACAGTCTCCCACAGTATCCTCCTGGAGAAACTGGCTGCCCATGGCTTAGATGGGTATACTCTCCGCTGGGTTAAAAACTGGCTGGAGGGCCGGGCCCAGAGAGTTGTGGTGAATGGGGTGAAGTCCAGTTGGCGACCAGTCACGAGTGGTGTCCCACAGGGCTCGGTACTGGGGCTGGTTCTCTTCAACATCTTTATCAATGATCTGGACGAGGGGATTGAATGCACCCTCAGCAAATTTGCAGATGACACTAAGTTGGGTGGCAGTGTTGATCTGCTGGAGGGTATAGAGGCTTTGCAGAGGGATCTGGGCAGGCTGGATGGATGGGCTGAGACCAACGGGATGAGGTTCAACAAGGCCAAGTGCCGGGTCCTGCACTTGGGTCACAACAACCCCAGGCAGCGCTACAGGCTTGGGGCAGAGTGGCTGGAGAGCTGCCTGGCAGAAAAGGACCTGGGGGTGTTGGCCGACTGTCGGCTGAACATGAGCCAGCAGTGTGCCCAGGTGGCCAAAAAGGCCAACAGCATCCTGGCCTGTATCAGGAATAGCGTGGTGAGTAGGACCCGAGAAGTGATTGTCCCCCTGTACTCGGCACTGGTGAGACCCCACCTCGAGTACTGTGTCCAGTTTTGGGCCCCCTACCACAAGAAGGACATTGAGGTGCTGGAGCAGGTCCAGAGAAGGGCAACGAAGCTGGTGAGGGGTCTGGAGAATAAGTCTTACGAGGAGAGGCTGAGGGAGCTGGGGTTGTTCAGTCTGGGGAAGAGGAGACTGAGGGGAGACCTTATCGCTCTCTACAACTACCTGAAAGGAGGCTGTAGAGAGGCGGGGGTCGGTCTCTTCTCCCAAGTTACAGATGATAGGACAAGGGGCAATGGCTTCAAGTTACGCCAGGGGAGGTTCAGGTTAGATATTAGGAAATATTTCTTTACTGAAAGGGTTGTCAGGCATTGGAATGGGCTGCCCAGGGAGGTGGTTGAGGCACCATCCCTGGAGGTATTCAAGAGAGGAGTTGACATGGTGCTCAGGGATATGGATTAGTGTTGGGTGGTGTTTTGTGTGTGTTTTTTTGTTTGGTTTTTTTTTTGTTTGGTTTGGTGGTTAGTGTTTTTTTTTTTGTTTTGTTTTTTGTTTTTTGTTTGTTTAATCGGTTGGACTAGATGATCTTAAAAGGTCCCTTCCAACCTAGGTGATTCTGTGATTCTGTGATTCTGTATCGTTACACCAATATAATTCCCTGTGTAGACTTATTTTTGAATGTAATTCATTTGGTTTTTTAACTACATAATGCTACATTAGTTATATAGCTTAGGGTTTAGATTAATAAATATCCCATGTGGACTCCTAAAACAGCCAGAACCTGTATTTGATTTCTTTTGAACCAGGAAGTTGATATCCAACGTCTGGGTTCTATAATGAGAAATGACAGACAAATGTAACAAATGCCACATTTACATCAGAGTAGAAAGTTCATCTTCAAAGAACAGATAGCTATATATTTCTACGTATTTCTGTGTATTATTGCTATGTAATTATACATCATCTGAAAAATAGATCTGGTTGACCTACATAATTTGTGTCTGATACTTGCACTTTGACCCAATGGTTCTAGCCTTATTTTGTTGAGATTAGGGCACAAATTATGTTTTGGAGGAGAGGTGAAGGGCACTGTACGAGCCTCTCAGCCAGGGACCTTGTTCTCCTTTTTGTTTCAGTATAATCTGCCAGATCTATGTAAATCACAGATGGTTTAATTTAAAATTCTTGACTCCAAAGGGAAACAGAGGACAAAAAGTGCTAGAACCGATGACTTTGGTATCATGATCTGCCAGCCAGGGCAACTTATTTCTATGTGAACACTTTCCCACTACCCTTTGCCCATAGTTTAACCTGAACTGTTTGACTTTATTCTGGAGCAGAATGGGAAGGAAGAGCAAATGGCTGTCAACAGGCTTAATAGGGGTACTCTGACACAATCTACTCCACCCTGCAAAGACCAGAGCTATTACTCCTGCACCCATGTCCCAGCCTTTCACTGACCCAAGCACTGCAGACTTAAGAAGTGCAGTGGGACAGGATTAGTGCTTTGGCTGCGCAAACGGGTGGTAAATTCAGGCACAAACCCAATCTCAAGCCTGGTCTGAACAAGTAGGCTAAATATATACAGACGCTGTGTGCCAAATCACTCATCTTGCCCTGAGCTATGGACAATCTAAAGGGGTTTATCAGTGAGAATGAAAACTACACAATTTTGGGTTTCTGCTTTTCAGCACAGATGAATTCCAGTTTCAGATGAATTCTGCTTTGAGGTCTTACTTTAATTCAGACCTGAAATTCAAGCTAACAGTACAAGGAATGAACTAACAGAGAGAGAAACAAAAAAAAAAACCCCAGAAACTACTTCTTTGAATTATTTTCCTTGCCTAACTGATTCTACTAAGAGTATTATCTGGAGTGTCTTCTGTGCTGCCTAATGGGAAAGATGCTTAAGAATCTCTTGGTGGCCATGTAAAACACTAACTCGGGAAAAGGGAACCTCCACCACTAGTATCCATATGTTTCTTTTGGCACAAAGGTCATCAGATCTCAATGTTCTTTTATATCATCACAGATGCATCTTATTATTAGCTTTAATTGAACAAATACTGCATCACAGCTCGGCGATTTGGTCCTCCAGAGCACTGATAAAAAAACATTTTGGGGCATTGGTGCCAAAGGATGACATTTTTCTTGGCTGTTCTCTGCCAGCTTCAGCAGTGTGCCTGCTGCCCCTCCATTCCACGTCTAGCCTGTGGTTCCTTCCTTTATCCTGCTTTTTCCACTCCCCTGCCCTAGAACAACACAAAGTTCTATCCAGCGATGTTGTTCTCTGCTAATCCCCTTGTTGCCTGAGTCCTAGTACTTTTCAGGAATCCAATTTTAAAAACAATGAACATAAATGTCATAGCAAAGCTTAAGGGATTTCCGTGACTCCTAAAATAGCATTATTTTGTAATTTTATTTCCAAATGTGATGATATAGTGATGCAATGTAACAATTTGGCAGCTGTATTTCCCCATGGGTCTGGCCGGAGGAAAAACTGCTACAAAAATACACATTCAAAAGTACCAATTTACTTATCAGTTTATTTATTCATTTAAAAAAGCAACTAGTTATAGAACTGTTTGCATTTCAGAGACACTGAAAGCTCTAATGAAATCAAGTCTTTGATTTTTCAAAATAGCATTAATCAGCTCAAGATGTGTCTACAGGTAGGGAAGATGAAACATCATGCTTTTTTTCTTTTGCCTTTTTTTTTCGTTTTTTGTTTTTTCAGAAAGTGGTGAATTCTTTTCAGTGATAACATGAGTGGAAGACTCATGTTAAATCAAGTGAAATATTTTTCAGTGACTTTGAAAGAGGCTGCTGTATATTTACTCAACACATTTTTGGTAGCAAAGTCAACTTTACGAATTCCCAGTAATCTTACCCCCAGCTGCTCACTCCTGTCCCAGTAGCACTTTATTGCCCCTTCAGCTGTTCCAATACGACAGTTTGCAGAGCCTTAGTATAAAACAGATGATTGAAATCGTGATCAGAATTAAATAAACAAACGCACTTCTGGAGGATTTTTTTTTTTTTAAAAACCTGGATCATTTCATAAATCTGCTTTACGACACAATCCCACAAGCAGTTATGCTGACACAGCCGTATAGACTGCAAATTGTACTGGAGGACCAGAAATAATCAACCAGGCATAAGAACTTTGGTTCCCAAAGCACTCTTTTAAAACAAGCAATTAAATTCCCTGTGAACTAAGACTCACAGAAAATAAGTTGGCCTCCCACCGGCAGATCTATCAATGAAACTCTGGAGTCCTAAATTCCATTTTCCTAGTTAACTGAATAATATGTCTGAGAAGAAATGCTGCAAAACTTTTGCTAAAGGGTTTTGCATCAGTATGGACAACGGAGCTCTCCTTTCTACCCTGAGGATCTAGATCTGAGTTTAGGTACAGCTTGCAGTGAAACTCTCTGTACTAAATAAAGCCTGTAATAAATCCTTGTCACAGTATTTTCCATTCCAAGGAATAGATCAAGAAAGAAAAATCCATATTTATACTCATTTAAATATGTATCCCAAAGCTCAGGACAAATATTGCTCATTGTTGCACGGTTGGCCCACATTGGGAGCCATTACAAGCTCCAAACTTCAGGCTCAGGGAGAGTTTAAATACGATCTCACCATTTGCATGTTCTGATTGGCATTAGCTACACTCAGCCTAAAATTTGGGTTATTGTAGGGATGTTTGTTTCTATTTTCTGTAGTGTCTTCCTTCTGATTTATTTTCACCTTGGCCTCATTTTAAATCATTTTTAATTTCTCCATTGATTCTAATTAAGCTGCTGCTAGGTCTTATGAGCTTCATTTAACTAAATTAATTAAGTTATTTATTTATATAATAAAAGATAACCAACTCACCAAGCTTGCTTTCCCAAACTCCCACAGCTCTAATAGAAAGAAAATCAAAGGCACCTAAATTAAAGTTAAGTGCCAGTAGCATTGTGATAAAGTATCAGAAAACTGGTTAGCCAAATACTTCACAGATATTTTAGGGTTGTTGACACTTGCTGCATCCCCTCACTGTTTAGAGTATGACTTTTGCAGTGATGCTATGTTAGGAATGTCATCTACTCTAAAAGGAAAGTTCTTAAATGTACTTTTTCATCCTCAGGGCTTATGATGTGTAAGTGAGCATTTCTGTTAGAATTATCTAAGGTTCATATAAGAAGAAAAATCACATAGCACATTAAGGGTTGTAGAAATAATTTCAATTTCTCATGTAATTATATTATTGCAAAGGAAACACTTATGATACAATGATGTGAACTTGGCCCCCTGATCCTAGTGCTTTGCTTGGTGAAAGATGCCCAGTTTTAGCACTGCGTAGTGCCTCAGAGTCTGCCAGCATCGGTTCTACCACAAAATTGCAGAACTTTTATTTCACTGTGCTCTGCAGTTCTACTTCTTTGCAGTCAGGATCTACTCTACCACTTTAGAGACAGAAAGACACTTCCTGAATATGCCTGTCTTGGTTACAGACATCCTACAGGCAGATCTGCATTAATCATTTCCATCAACACAGCAAAAAGTTATTAAGTGTTTACCATAAAAACAAGATCTAATTTCTCCAGCTGGATGCTGCCAACCCCTTTACAGCACTCTGCTCTTGTCACAGTGGCTGGGCACAGTTTTAAAATACATTTACTTTAGCCTCAGGCCAGCGTGAAGCCTTTTTGCTTGTTTGCTCTCCTTTCACCTTTTCTCTCTCCCAACATTGTGAACGGAAGATCCTTAGAGGAAAGGCCTTGACGAGCAATGTAAAACAATGATTGCTTAAAGAGTATGGATAAGAGATTATTCATCTTTCCAATCAATTTGTTTATGAGAAATAAGGTTCCTTCTTTTTTTTTTTTCTCTTTTTTTTTTCTTTCCTCTTTTCTGCTTTCAAACTCTCTCAGACAAATAACTTTCTTAACCGATTGGGCAAAAAGAGGTCATTGCCTGCACTTATATCATGTACAGAAAGCACTTACTGGGCAGTGAAAATAGCTGTGCAAACAAACCCTGGATTTCCATGCAACCCCCTCCCCAGAGCCCCCCTGACCCCCTTTCAACACCACCACTGCCTGCATCATAACGGGATTACGGCCCAAATCACAGCTATCTATTCTGGACAAGACCTGAGTATTAAATACAGGCAGAAAATAATGCCCAACTCTATCTAGTAACATGTAGCATTGACTCTGACAATGGTACTAACTTTAAGACATTGCATCAAAAATATTTCTATGAAAAGGGAAGACAAGGGAGTTAAAGTAAATTTTCTGATGACTTAACAACAGGAAGGCTGTCTCAAAAATTTTGCAATACAGTAATTTCTAATACTTATACCATAATAGTTACAACGGTTTCTGATATATATTTTCCTATCATAGGTACAATCTCATGGAAATCAGTAGGACCATTTTCAGAGTAAGGCAATAAATAAGGATTTTGGAATATTACATTGTGCTGCAATTAAAAGCTGAAGTAAATAGTCAGAAACTCACTTATAAGCCCAGAGAGCATGATGAGCAGCTGGAACTGTTCTCTCACTTCAGAGATTGGCTAAAGACCAATCCATTCATTCTTCCTTTTCTGATCTAGTTCATCTGTACTTGCTTGTTTCCATTAAATACAATTTTAATCACAAATCATGGTCCAGCTCAGCTGTTCACTGTGTATTCAGCTGTACCACCTTGGGCAGTGTTTTTATGAGATATTAAAAGTTAAGTAGGGGTGAACTAGGTCACCACCTAGGTGGAATGAAACCCCAAATGCAAAAGTGCTTATTTAAGAGGCTGACATTTTTCTTCAGCTACTACATGTCTGCTTGGAAAAAGGCACTTACTTTCAACAGGTTATTTGGGCATAAATTATGGCTTTTCTTTATTTAAAATGACAGAACATTATTTAATTTGGGAAAAAAATTGGAAAAAACCATATAAATACATATACATAAATTCATATAAATAGTTTTCATAATGACTCCATGCAACATGTACCTCAAGGTTATCCTGGAAGTACCCTGTTTGGCTGAGATGTAAAACTGTATATATTTATTTCCTGTAATAGGCTATATTTTTCTATGGTTTTCACAAGAGAGCAAGTGGTACCAGAATACCAGATGGATACCAGAAACCAGATGGAGCATGAATGCTGTGCTCCTGAGATAATAGCTGTAGATTCATTGGAAGAGTCTGTTTCCTATTTCTTTGCTATGCAAAGCAGCAAAACTTTAGTCCACAAGTAATTGCCTGTAGGTATGGGATTAATGGTGTGGTGTGTATACGTGAGAATATACCTACAGCAACAAATAGAACAAGGCCAGGCACTATTTGCTAGTTCCACGGGGGACAGGCTGTGCTTGACAGAAGTTGGCCCTGTGTCTGCTGTGTCTTTAAGTTACAGTTAGAACATTTTACTGTTCTAGTCCAGTGGGTATAGCAATATAAGAGAACTGTATCTGTGCATTAAAATGTCTTTTTTTGATAGTGTGGACCTATGGGTAATCTCTGCTTGCCACTGGTTGTGCTATGAAGGCTTATAATGTTAGCTGGAGAAAATTTCCCAATAACACTGAATAAAAAGGTAAGTAAATTAATAACAACGTGAGCAAAACTCGTGGTAGTACTGTTCATCCTGCCTGTCTAGAATGCTTTGTCCTTTCAGCCACACAAAGGTATTGCCTTGAAGAGCACCATTTCACACACGGCAAAGCTAAACAGGAAAGACACTAATAAATAGTAAGGAGAATAGATTGCTAGTACTGTGCCTTAGCCTTGCTTAGATTTTACATATATATATATACACACACATAAATATATCTCCTGTTAAGCTATATAAGTACACTTCTGGAAAAATACAGTAATTCTTTGAAATTAACTATTTCCCGTACAGACTTTTTAAAATATGACTGTTCTGAAGAATTGTAAGAAAGACATACATGAATTTGCAGAAAGTGTCACATGGCTCTTCTAAACAGCTTCATTCAAGCTACTGAATATTTTTATGAAAATATTTTCATCTAGTTGTATGTTTGGGCTTATGGGTACAAGCTTTTTTCTATCAAATGTGTCCTCAATACAAATACAAATAAATATCATCTACCACCTTTACCAAATCATTTTTATGCAAATAATTGCCTGGGTGAATAACAGTTCCAACAGTTGTTGGATTTGATTAATAATTGCCATGTCTCTAAAACAAATTAATGTGCCTGCAACAGGATTGTAGCACAATTTTTTAATATAAAGTGGAGACAGACCTCAAACCATTAAAACATTTTATAGAAATTAGCCAAAAGTATACTTCTGATCTTCATTGTGCTGTTTTATAATTACAAGAACATAAGTGATATTAGAACTTCTTTTCTGGATTTATAAATACAATAGCTGTGATCCCAATTTGGCCTATAAACTGAAGGTGATATTCTTTTTTGCATAATGCAGGTTGCAGAGCTGTAGTACTGAAAGATATTTCAAGGCTATCTTAACCGGCAAGAGGGAATCAATAGATGTCATAGGATCACAATAGTGGATGTGATGGCATCTCCTTTAAGATGACATTATAGACAGTTGTCAGATAAAAGAAGATACGAACAGGAAGACCCTGCATACTGATGATCCTTAAGTCCTTTGGAGCTATGAAAACTACAGCTGTACTGTGCAAAATTGTAGGAGTCCTGGGAACCAGATGGAAATTGAATCAAGGCTAGATGGAAACCAGTAGAGCTTCAGGATGAGACAACTGGAAGAAGCTTAAAGCAGGAAGGAAAAACAACGACACTGGAAAGAGTAAAAGGAGCTGTTGGAAAACAGTCCCAAGGTGCTCATTTGTGGTTATGGAACGTGGCTTTTTTATTAAAAAGATTCTCAGTGTCCACACTTTTACCAGCTGCTGCGCATATTGCTTCTCGGACTATAATAGCCAGGAAAGGTCACACTGCCTTGATAAAACATACTTGTTATCCAGCCTGTGTGGATAGGTAGAGAAGAGCAGCCATCAGCTGCAGTGCCAAGGTGTGTTACCAGCCGCAGCCTCGACTTGCTTCAGCTGTGACCTGCTGTGTCACACTTGAAGCAATTTTCAAGTCTTACTTAACCTCCCTGTCCTTAAAAACCTTAAAAACCAAGGGTACAGGTATTGTACAGGGATCAGGACCTTTGAGCCTCTGGGTTTGAAACCGAAACACCAATAAACCCCAAAGCTCAGCAAATCGGTCAGGGCACAAAGTATCCCAGAAGCCCAAGACTGTTACAATGGGGATATTATCTAGTGAGGAGGAATCCAGGCTTCACTCATATCACAGGAAGGCTGCAGTAAATTACAAATTAATGTTCTGAAGTTAATTAATTTAATTTATTTCAAGCTGAGTAAGGAAGTTAAGGCTGGTATTCAAACAGGGAGAGAGTATTTAAATTTAGCTATCATTAGCAGGCATGTTACATTCACCAAATATCAGGACTTTTTCCCCTCATGGTATGTGGTGAGGCCACTTGAAGCCTTTTAGACTCCTGTTTCCTTCAGCAGAAGGGGGAAAAGACTCATAATTTTCTGACAGGATAACAAATGATAAATATAAGACTTCCAGTTTTAGAAAACAGAGGGGACTATAAAACTGCCCTGGGTGGAAGCTCAAGGCATCAGTTAGGTTCAGAAGATTGAACCACATATTATGACAGATCCGGCTCTTCTCAAAATATCAGTATGTCAGGTCCTAGTCCTGAACACATAACTATCTTCTTTAGCAGAATCATTGCTTACTGGTAGCATGACACGGCTCTGCAGTTAGGATTAAACTGAGTAAGCAGAGCAAATTGTTTTAAATGTAAAAAGGAGAAAGAACATAAAGAAATGAAAAGGCAGAACAAAAGCCCTATGTTAACCAAGTGCTATTTCATATTCTTTCATGGCCACCATTTTAATGACCAAAAATCATTCTGTTTTTCATCTTAGACATAAAAGACTAGATAACCATATTGATTTCTTAATACAGTAATCAAACTCAAATTCTTTTTTTTCTCAATACCACTCTGAGCTTTCTACATGTATTTTTGTATGAGACAGACTGATTTTCAAATACCATACAGTAATCCTGAACGTATATAAAAATTTAAGGAATACAAAATTATGCTCTGAAATCTACTTACTTACTGTTTATGTCTTTACCTATGAGCATTTGTGCAAATGATGTTTCTCTGGGTGAACTTTTGGGAACAGTTTTTTCTCACTTCAATCTGTAACATTCAAACGAACACATCTGCATATACACGTGGCATCTGTTATTTCGTCAGGAAATGCCACAATCGACTTACAAAATGTTCATCATCCAATTTTAGAGTAGAATTACAATTTAATCAGTTTCATTACTTATTATGATTACTACTATTTCTAATTCCTTACAATATTTCCAAAACGTAGTGGTGACTACAAGATCACATCATAAGACCTGATTCAATTTCACTCATAGAAACACATAATAAGTGTTGTTCCTGCTCCATGGGGCTTAAAATTAAAGCATAATTTCAAAGACAGAAGTTGAATACCAACACCTAGATGAGAACTGAAGGGAAACAGCAAAGAAATAAACAGCCAAAGATACAGCTGTTAATGTAGTTTGTTTATAATTCCATTTCTAGGATCGCTCCATAAGTGGTACAGTTCAGCAAGTCATGCCAGTATAAGTATTATTCAAAACCTGAAGATTGTCCAAGAGTAACTCAGTGAATACGTCCATTCTACAGTCATAAGAGTAGTGCAACACTGTAAGGACAGACCTGATTTTGCCTTTAAATACATGTTCTTCTTCCTGCAGAGCCTGCGGCTTCACAGCTTTCATACACACAAAGACATGTTCACTAGCAGATGAAAGCTGCCCACTAGAGAAAACTTTGCATGTTTTAACCTACTTATAGTTTTCTCTTTAGGATTCTAAGTGAATTTGAACTCCAAAGGGGTTGACTGTTGCTACACATCCACTTTCATTGACATATTTTCCTTTAAAATAATTGGAATCTGCTTTTCTTTCAGTTGTAAAATTAATGGAATATCCTTTCCAGTGATCCCAAAGAAGTGATTTGAATGTGTTGTACACTGTGATAAATTTAGAGCTTGTCAGCTTGGAAAGAAAAATAATAAACGTCAAAGAAGCACAGAAATCTCAGCCTCCAGTCAGGGTGCTAGAAGAAAGGAAAGAACATCTTAATGTCTGATCAGCTTCATCGAAGTATTTGTTGACTCCCAGTTCTGCACATCTTTAAAAAAAATTATGAAAAAACCCCGAAGTTATCATTTCAGTACAGATATACACTACTCAGGCAAAAGATACATTGACATCAGTCCAATGAAACCAGTGAGAGGGAAAGAATTGAAGAAAAAGTGTTGTCAAACAGCAGTATGAAAAGCAATGGAAATAGTGTCAAAAGGTCAGGAATATGTGGGATTCATACTCGAGTTGTCTCTTTTCAGGTTTATTGAAGTCATCAATCCTTACAATAAGTGGTAAATCACTATTAATTCCTTTGATAACCATGGAAATCATGTTAAGTACAAACAAATGTTTTTGGAGCTGGTAGAACTGTCATGCAGAATTCCATAAGCATCATATATCAAATAGTAAATGACCTGGGCAGATGAGGAGAAGACCATAACTCACTGATCAACATGACTACTCCGACACCGTAACAGAAACTAAACATTGTGTCTTCTCTTTTTAAAATAAAGCTTCAATTTTCCCCATTTAATATATATTTCTGTCTGCTAGGGCTTCTGCGCTGGTAAGGTGTACTTTAACGTGATTTTTTAAGTGAATAATTTGTAGTGGCAATTGTAAATGGACATCTGTAAACTAACTGTAATTATGTACTTTATTTTTAAAACAACTTATCAGTATTTATTTATCAAGCTTATAGGTAATTTTTAATTAATAAATTAAATAAATAAATTAATAAAGTATGGCTTTGGGTTTACATTAATTAGTGAACCCTTCGGTGATATTCTGCAATTATGCAATTGTCTGCAAAGATAATATTTGTGTTTAATGTGCTGGAAAGAATTACAATGACTCTCTCAGAACAATGTGATCCTGATCCTTGCCCTCTGCCTTGGGTGCCTTGTGGAAAGGACTGAACTGATCACACCAGTAGCACCCTAAAGGAAATAGACTGGAAATATTCCCAACTCTTGCCACCAGCTTCTTAAAGGCACATTATGAAATCTTTTAAGAGCCTTCTTACTCCATCTGTTTCAAAATAAAACAAACAGATGTGGAAGACGGCATCTGGATTTCCTGTTCTATTTGCCCTTCCATTATCACTTTCAGCTCTCAGAAATTATAATTTGTATTTATTTTAGTTTCTGTTGTTCTCCTTATCACCACAGACTAGAACACAAGTCAGGACTGAGCCTCCTTCCCTGCCATGGGACTTGACAGGGACATTCAGCAACATTTGTGTACAGGGGGGAGTGTATGTTCCCAGGATCACCCAGTCCTGGGAATGTTCCCTGAACCATCCCATCTAGATGGCAAGATGGCAAGGGGGCAGCTCCCCTTTGCACCCGTGGGGCCAGGAATCTGGGAGTTGATGAGCAACTCATGCTCCTCCCCACCGGGTCAGCCTTCTGCCTTCCCAACACCAATAAATCTTTTCCTTCTCTACTTGCCTGTTTTCTGTGTCTTCCTTATTTTCCTACCATTATTTATGGAAATTATATCTTTCTCTGGTGCTAGTCCATTCATTGTCTTGCATAGATGTAGGTTTAGTACATTTGAGTGGGAATGGATTTATATATTAATCTGTTATATCAATTTACATCATTTAATTCATACTAAGCTTGATTTTTATCATTGAAGTTTAGGGTAGAGTGTCACCATTCTCTCATTATTTCCTTCCTTGACCTTCTCTTACTGGAAGGAAAGACAGATGGAAATCAGTCCTTTATTTATTATTTCATACACTTTCATTATTTACTTTGTATTTTACCATTATTTTTTCTGGGTCAGAGACTGAGTATTTTGTCTGATAAATACTTTTTAAGGTAATTGCATTTTCCTGGAAATTTAACGTATTTGCTATAGGAAAAATGAGTGAAGACCTAATCTGTCTTTCTTGCAATTAAATTAATTCCCTCTAGATGTCTCATGATTTTATTTCTTTCTCTTTTGACATCTATCATCTAGTATGGCTACAGTAACTCCAGTAAAGTAGATGAAGATCGTGTAGACCTGGACCATAGCTGTGAAAGTGAAGAAGTGTCCTCGAAAAAATAAACATGCAGTTTCTTTAAGGTAATATATGAAAAATTCTATCAGACATTTCCTTGTTTTTATTCAATGAACTGAGCTTGCTTTTATAAGGCATGAATGATCAGCAGTTCAGATGTCCAGAATCCTTTAAATGTAAAACTCCTGCTAGGAAAAAAAAATAAAATTCAATGTGAAGGGCATGTACTGCTCCCTTCCCCACTGTCATTGTTTTCCTAAGAATCTATTGATAGTCTTGCTTTACCTCTTACTTCTACTTTCAATGTTTCAGTAGCATCCTCCTGCTCATATTTCCCTTTAATATGTTTACTCCTGTAAGTCAGATAGATAGACAGCACAATGGCTCTTTGCAGTATTTGTTTTCATGTATTCCTTCATTATGGAACTCATTTCAGCTGGATCATTAAATAACTTCTAAGCAGCAAGAAAGAGGCAGTATATCCATCACATAGTGAATACGAAGTGTTTAATGTAGATCTCAAATCGATCCTTTTCTTCAAATACTCATTTTTATTTATTTCCCCTCCCCAGGGGGCTTAGCAAATAAAATATTATATTCATGCCAGTGTGGATTTATAACACCAGGAGGGAGATGAAATAAGAGAGCTGAGAATACTGTATTAGCTATTATTCATAAACTATTTCCACTTGTCAGATGTTTGCTGTGAGGCTGAGAATGCGGTACTTCCCCTCCCTCTCAGTTTGACCAAAGCTGATAAGTTGCCTCAAGTTCAGACATCACCACAACCAAGAACAAATTCCATGACTAAAGAAACTCATTCCTATTTCCTGGCACACTCACTCTGCGCCTTCCTCCTGAAGAAAGCTTAGTTAATATTCCAAAGGCAGAAACCCAGACTATGTCTTCATAAGCATAGAAATTTTCAAAGGGAAAGAAATTATTCCCTCCTGGGATTTTGGTCTTGGTTGTCTTTCTGACATCCTTGCTATTGAGAATAAAGTAAGATCAGGCCTAGGGAGGCTTCAATCTCAGCTTAGATTTCTTAGATCTTTTCCTATGTGAAGCTCTTTCATATTACCAAATTGATTTAATGTCAATATGCCGTCTAAAGTTCAAGTCAGGAAAAAGTGAAGTCATATTTCTAAACATTTTAGACCTGGTATACTATCATCTTTTCAAATAACAAACTTTCTCCACCACTGTCTCTCTCTCTTACCTTCATCCAAGCCCTCTATCCCCATAAAACCTCATCAAAGAATTTCACTCCTGATAGTTTTCAGCTTTTGCCCACAGGTAGACCTACACATGGTCCTACGTGCTACTTTTTGCAGACATAATTGTTTTAAAATATCAAGCCTGAAAGCTTTTGGCAAGCCCATATGCTTTTTCTTTGTGCTACTCATTTGACACATCTAAACATCTAAAAAATTCTAGATAAAGTTTACTTTACATATGACAGTCAAAAGAAGGGAAAGAATTTTAAATTGTTTTTAGAGTTATGATAATAAAATGTGTGGACCATTTTATAGTTTTCATTCTGTGAATGTGTAACAAGATGACATTTTGAGATTAAAAATGAAGAAAGAGATGTTCATATGTTTTAATTACTCATCCATGGGGGCTATTCACATTTCCAGTAAATATTCATACCAGTTGAATCTTGAAAATAACTGTCCAACAGCATCCAGAGATGTTCTCATTTTTTTTAAAGACAATCTTTAACAGATGCCACAATTAAAATGATATATAATTAAATTTGCCACTGGTAAGAATCCCTTGTATTAATGGTATGGCATGAAACAATACAGTTTTAGAATTGCCTTTGTCGGTGGAAGCCAAATAACAGGTAAGCAGGCTAAAAAAAAAGTAAAAAAAAAAAAGTAAAAGTAAATCTGTGGATGGATTTTGACCCATCCATCTTCCAGTGTCAGGATTTCCACAGATCAGGGTATAAGAGACCTAAAGACAACATATGATTTGGGAAGAAGTGCATGACAGAAGTATATATCAATTATTAACAATCAAAATCCAAAATATAGCTGCCTTGTTGTTTATTGCTGTTCATTTGTACATGTGCTTTGGAATATCTCCCTTCAGTTTTGGAAGTGCAGATACAGAGAGTAATCTCTTGGCCTGCTCTACTGATTTTACCTACTAGTTGCGGGAGAACATTCTACAAACCACCCCAAGACTCCTGATACTTCTAAGAGCTAAATATAAGTGCAATCTGTTTTTGAAGTTTACATATAGAATCATAGAAACATAGAATCATAGAATGGTTTGGGTTGGAAGGGATCTTAAAGATCATTGAGTTCCACCCCCCTGCCCTGGGCAGGAACATCTCCCACTAGACTAGGTTGCTCAAAGCCCCATCCAGCCTGGCCTTGAACACCTCCAGGGATGGAGCAGCAACAGCTTCTCTAGGCAACCTGGGCCAGGGTCTCACCATCTCACCACCCTCACAGCAAAGAATTTCTTCCTGAGATCTCATATAAATCTCCTATCTTTCAGTTTAAAACTGTTACCCCTTGTTCTATGGCTCCACTCCCTGATCAAGAGTCCCTCCCCATCTCTTCTGTAGGGCCCCTTTTAGGGACTGGAAGGGGCTCTAAGGTCTCCCCGGAGCCTTCTCTTCTCCAGGCTGAACCCCCCCAACTCTCTCAGCCTGTCCTCATAGCAGAGGGGCTCCAGCCCTCAGAGGATCTCTGTGACCTCCTCTGGACCTGTTCCAACAGGTCCATGTCCTTCCTGTGCTGAGTACTCCAGAGCTGGACGCAGTGCTCCAGGTGGGGTCTCAGCAGAGCGGACTAGAGGAGCAGAATCACCTCCCTGGACCTGCTGGCCACACTGCTGGGGATGCAGCCCAGGATGTAAAAGCACATACTTTGGTGTTTACAGACATATTTCCAGGAGGACCAGGAACACCCATTGGGGATTACAAGTGAATAGCACTGGGTCAGTGAAGGAGATCCCTCTGCCCAGCCCTTTATTGAAACTGGCCTGTCTGTGAAGGACAGGGGATCGAGTTGTGGATTAGGAGGGAAAAGCACACTTCCCACAAAGACAGCAGTGATGCTACTGAAAGTATCAGACTGAATTTCTCTTGTTACTGACAAAATTTGTTGGCAATTGTCAGTCAGAAGTGTGTTCAGCCATCACAATTTGCCACTTAATGTTACTGCACATGTCCCATAAACCGGGATTGCACCATGAAGATAACATTTCCACTGAAAATCTCTCGATGTCCTCAATTGTCCCTTGCTTCAGTTCGATCTGCTTCCTTTCACATTTCTGTTTGTGTCAGGAGAATCAGGCAAAGAACTTAGAGTCCATATTTTAGCGAAGATACTGGCAACCCAGAAATCTGTCAGGGGAACTTTATTTGATGCCACAGTCTCAAAAGCACCTGGGGATATAAAAGTCTATGTCTGTGTTTGTCACTCAGTATATACTCCTCACAGAGAGGTCAGTGTGCACCAGCTCTACTTCTTCATACCTTGCTTCAGCTTTTTTCTCCTTTTTTACTCTAGAATTAGTAGAGATTTAAATCTCACAGTATGCTGTCTAGTATAAATGTTGTCTTAGGACTGAACTGCTCTGGAGAATGGGTCAGGTTTTGTGGTTTTGATTTTTAGGGTTTTGTGTTGGTTTCTTTCTAAGTTCAACTTCTTGAAATTCACCATGACTAATCATCATTGCACTGTTGCATTTAGTACTGGTTTGCTAGTGGCAAATGCCTAAAGCAGGCTTTCTGGGGTGTTTTTTTCGGTTGGGTGGTTTTTTTTTTTATATACTCTCCTTCTTCACATTTTGCTTGAGGGTGATAAAGGAAGGAGAGCGGTCTCTGCACTTTCTAAGGTACTGTTACTTCCACAATAAATCAGAAAAAAACAGAAGTACTTTGGACTGATATAATTCAGACTCTGTGAAGGATCTTTTTCTCCAGACCATATTCTAAGCACAATGGAATCCTTTCTGACTTTGTAGTGGGAAAACTTATTGCCTTGAGATTGAATAAGGACCCGAGCTTTTATGAAGGAACTCTCTATTTCCCGTACTCCCGAGATGGAGGCTGGAGGGCTGGGGTTTGGAAGGATTAGTGAAATAGGCTCGGTGAAACTTGTACAGTACCTTCTGGCTGAACATTTGGGAAAAAAAAAAAAAGAAATTATTTAAAAGCTCCACAGTACTGCCTTTGTAAGTTCTCAAAGTTTCTCTCACTTTCTGACTATGTCACTTCACTGTCATGAAGGTGGTTTGCCCCATCTATTCTGCAAAATAATCCCTCCCCTGAGGAACTGGCAATCTCCCAGCAAAAACCTCAAGCTCTTTGTTACTTGGCACTGTGTGAAGACTGAAAGCGTGTCTCTATGACTGGTCCCATCACTGTAAGACAGGAACTATTAAGTGCTAGAAGGGATGAAATACATGTATCTATCATGATTTTGACATCTTTGCTCCTTTTCCCTTCTGAGGTAAGAAAAATCTGTGTTTTCATACTTGAAAAAAAGAAATGCCCTGAGGGAAAGAAGTAGCTTTCACTCTTTTTTATGCCTGCATTTGTTTTTCCTTAGTTTAGTGCAAGACTACAGCAATGTGGGGGGTTAATCCATTATACAGTTTGGCTCTTCTTAATGACAAAGGGTCTTTCTAGAACCCACCCCTTCTCTTGGACAGAGGACAATCTGGTTTGTTCCTTTTTTTTCCTTCTTTCCTTTTCCAAACAAAATGCTATATCATCCTAATAAACAGAAACTAATTAATGAGGAGAAAACTGGTATTTTTACCCCAAATGATCTAGTTTTGCCTCTGTGTATCACAACTCATTGGCACTGCTGCTTCCTAGAGTGTTTGTACACAGCACCCAGCGGAAGCATTGGCTGACAAGTAGTAGCTGTGGCAACTTTGCAATACAATGTTATGTTTTTTAAAGCAGAAATTATTTTAATACGCAACAACTTTTTGATAACAAATGTTTCACATTTGCTGACCTACTTCTGAAAACTACTTCAAATCCTCATACTTTCAGGCCTGGTCTCAGATGATGAACTTCTAGGAAGCACGGGATTCTACTATCTTCTGGGACAGTAACATCAAGAGGGGTGCCAGGGGCTAGGTGATCTTTAAGAGCTTCTTGAGTAGGGGGTAGTTCAGGGTAATAAGAACATTTTTCTTGGTTTCTGGGAGCTTCCAGTAGTACATGCGTCTTTCCACATGTGAGTGTCTGAGCAGGTGCTTCCAAGTCTCCTAGTGCTCCTGCTCCTCCAACTCAGAAAAATCTCAGAACTTCCAGAATTCCTCTCCCTCGTAGAAATTTCCCTGCCTTTCTAGGACTTCCTGATCTGGATTTCCAGAATCCTTATATCTTGTGCTTCATCGTTCTGGACATCCCTAGAATTATTTTGAAGATTTGTGCCCAAGAGGTTTATGTAGCTTACTATAAAGTAGTGGGATATTGGAAGTGCTACAAACTCTGGCAGTGCTTGACTATTGACTTATTTCATATTGAAAAAATCAAACACAAACAATAACACAATATGGTTCTTTTCTCCTACAACACTAAATCAGCTGTAGTTGTAAACATAAGTGCCTATTAGGATTAGGGATGGAGGAAAGAAGGAATATAGGAAAATCCATATAACCATATTCATCTATTCACATAATACAGACCCCCAATACTGAAGACTGATCCCAGTCTCTCAGTACTCACACGCATGTAACTCTGCATGTTCCTTACTGCCTTAAGGAAAGGATTAAAAAGCTGGCCTTGCTATTCAGCATGATCTCTCTCCAGTTAACTCAAACACTTACTCAGACTGTGACTCTGTTCCCAGATTGGCAATTTCAATCACCATAGATGCTTCACCCGCTTGATAGGAGGGTTATAATCAAGGGATGAAGGGAACTCGAGAGCCAGAAGTAGACGTATGCATCTAAACAACGACTCTACTAAATACAGTTGATATGAGCCATTTTGAAAAGAAAGCAGGCTTAATGGATGACCTTGTAAGAGCCCTGAAAATATGGGACCACATAATCTGGCAGCGGTTTTACAACACCTAAATAGGTTATGCTCATCCAAGTAATATTTTTAGGTTGTTTTTCCCCTTATTCTGAATGCGCTTTTATGTATTTTTAGTCAAGCTTTCTGTCTCCTCATGCTGAAAAATTGCTGATGTTTTCACTCTGCAGAAATTGAGGACATTTCTGCTTTCTATGCCATATGAATCAGCAAATCTTCCTCTTAAAAAAAATCAACACTCTCAGAACAAAGCAAGAATAAATAGTGAACTTGCACTTTTTTTTTTTCTAATACTGCTTCTTACTCAGAAAAGGAGAGGAGAAATTAGCCCAAGAGTCATATCTAGATCTTCTTTCCAGAGCTCAGATGGGATTTTTCTATCTACAGCTTATTCTCCCTCAATTATTTGCATGCTTGGATTTTGTCCTATTACCATTTTTGAGATTAATATCATTTATAAAGGGAGTCAATACAGAAAGTAAAATCTCAGGTTTTGAAGAAAAAAGCATGAATTTCAGATCCAAAGTTTTTCTGTTAGAAAAGATTAGGAGTTTATTTTGAGCCTGTTTTTTCACATGCTTTCAGCATGCTTTTTTTCAGCTCACTTTTCTTCACAGCACACATTTTGGTACTCTGCCCAGTTTGGTTTAGCATGTCATACATAAAAAGGTTCCTTTTCATTTCTTGGTTTTATATATAACTGTATAGAATGGAAGTAACTATTATTTGCCTATTACTTTTGCAACTTATTGCTAGTTTAGGTTGCTTTGTCAAGCTAGTAACAATCAAAAAATGGGGTGATTTATATTTTTTCACATATGTATGTCACTATTTATTTGCCAGTAATTCCATAAAGCACACCAATGTATAATCTGTAAGTGAACAAGGTACTAAGAAGAGCAGAGAACAACAATGGCAATGGAAAAAACTATTTGTGGTTTGCCTTCCTTAATTTTTGGGCAAGAATCTTAGAGATGATGGACTTCTGGAGAGTTGACGATCAGTACTTTTCTCAAATCATGCTCCTTTCTTGCATTTCTAACTGGTCAAGCAAAACATGAGCCAACAAAATGACATTATTTCATTTGAAAGAAAGGAATCCTGAGGTTTCAATAGTAAAATCAAGTAAATAAAAGTCTTGGAAAAGACGAAAAACCAAACCTATGGAAAACTGCTTTTCACTTTAGTGGAAAGAGACATTCTTACTCTGACTTTAAAATTTCAGTGGCTTACTGAAGGGAAGGTGGCAGCTGGGGACTGCACAAGGAGTAGGGCCATACAAGAGCATTGCTGCATCCTGAAACTTGCAAAGCTTTAACTCAAAGTTCACATCTCCTTTGTGAATTCTCTGTTGGTTTTGTCCCATTTTCTGCTCACCAAAGCAGGAAGAAGTTAGGAAGCAACATATGTTTATATTTTCACATACATGTACTAATAATTCATGCTCAATGTAACACATTCTGCAGAACTGGGAATTTTTTTTTAAAAAAAGATGGTATGGTGATATGTAGCCACTATGTGATAGCTTCTGAGAGCAGACAAGTGATTTAACAAGAAATGTCAAAGAAACTTCTTTGGGCTGAAGTGAGAACTTGTCTCAAGAATTCAGATTTCTGGGATTGATGGCCTAATTTGGGAAAGCCACAAAAAAAAAGAAGAATAGATCCAAATAAATGACAACCGTATATGTGCTTCTGGGTATGAGTTCTGTTCTTTGTCCACCTCAATTTCCAATTCACAGAAAAAAAATGTAAAGTCCCTTTAGCTTTCATTGTTGTAAGGACAAACTCAATGGTTTACTATATACCCCCAGTACCTCAGAACCTCCTAGAGGTTTAGTGTATCCATTTATATTGGTGCTACCACCAGAGTTAGTTTAAGGATCATCACAAGAACCAGGGCTTGTATTTTATCCAAACACAGGGACAAGAACTGCACCTTACTTGGAAATCGGGATGCTGAATAGTCTGTGATCCTCCCTGCTGATGGGTTGTGTTTCCTCCTGCCCTCCTTATAATTTCTCCAGATTTGATCCTTCATTCATCTACATCATTTAAGTCTGCAATTAATTCCATTGACAGTGGAACCATTGAACTGGGGCTCTATGTGGGTAACCGAGTGGAGAATAAGGACTTTTGTAGCAACAAACTATAAAATGTGCCTCAAAGTCATTAACTTAAATTTTATCTCTTTTTTTCAGGAGACAATCTAAGGAACATGCCAGTCTTTCTGCTCATAAGATACTACAGGAAAGAGTAGACATAAAAAGATGGATATAACAGGGAAGAAAGTGAATATTTGAAATTGTTTTATGTTTCTTCTTACTTTTTTTCTCCTCTGCCAAAACAGAGGAGAAAACATGGCAGAGAAGACATTAGGACTATATTTGCTGGAATTGAAGAAAAAGTGAATCTTTGAAAAGAATTTCAATAATGAGACTAGAAACTGCATATAAGAAATTGTTAAATACATTCCAGTCAGAAGGGAATAAGCAGTGAGGAGAGAGTAGGCAGGGGACAAGGAGGACATGCCAGGCAGCATTAACGAATGGTGATTAATGTGTATTCAATGTGCTCTTGTATTTACAATGAGTCTTTAGTATAACAGGTCAACTAGCAAATGTGGTCAGGAATTTTTGTAGGGACATATGAACTCAGGCTGTTGATACCATCGGTTTTACCCACAACAGTTTGGAGCAGGTAACATTTTATCCAAAATCTTGTAATGGCGAGTGCTTTGCGTCCTTTATTTTCTAAAGGGAAAATATTTGTGACACATAATTCACAACCAGTCTCTCACCTGGTCTCTTATTCGACTTATGGGACCTGCACTCTGTTTTACTTAGGGTTTGCACAGACATGCTAGTTTGTTTTTACTTTGTGCTATTTAATCTACTGGCTTCTCCTGTTTAGTTTAAGGATTTGAGGGCTCAATCCTTTTTCTTTTTGCCCTCATCATCCTACTGTAGAAGAAGGTTTCAGCTCCTTTCTAGGTCTGTTCTCATTTAGCAGTCACCTTCCAGGAGCAAAGAATTATTTCACATGAATCTTCTGCTCATTTCACTGTTTGCCATCCTGCACACACATTATCTTGCTGCTGCAACAGGTCATGCATGGTGTTTTGTCACATTATATTTTCTCTTTGACTTTTTTTTACTACTTACAAGAATTTAGAGTATCCTTGTTTATATCTTTTGGTGGTTACACAGTCAGATAGGCTCATTTTAAACTTCCTCTTGAACAGTATGTTAGCCAGCAACAATCCCAGGCTCAAGAACATTGCTACATAAATTAGTTTTGCAATTAGTCCCCAATTTTTAAATGGATTTTTCTTAGTAATTATGATATGATTTTCTATGAGACCACCAAACTGTGGATACCCTGGGCTTAGAATTTTACATTTAGATTTATACTCTTCTAAAAAACATATAAATGCACAAAATCAAAGATTGATTGATTGTATGCCATTACTGTAGTTGGCTTCCCCACAGTTCTTATATCTGAGACATGTTCTGTAACTGTATTCTTTAATAAGTTAGGCATATGTTTTCCTGCTTAACACACTTTGAGCTTGTAGCACAGGAAAAGCACAGATTAATTAGATTGATACTGCTGTTTTCTTCTCAAAAACTGATAAGTGATGAGCTAGTCCAGCTTGTTACTTCTATGGAGTTATATGTAAAAAGTAACATAAGCTGACCATTTTATAAGTTTGAGAAAGCCTCAGGAGAAACTAAGTGGGACAGTAGCTAGTAATTCAGGCTATCTGTAATCAGATCTAAAAAAAGAAAATCTATCCTTTGGAACTACAGAGCTGTGGGGTACCAAGGGTCTTTCTAGAGTTCTTTCCCTTTTTAATCTTTGGATGTTCAAAAAACTGCAGTTATTAAAGATTGCTATTTCTCTGCTCCTCTGCAAACAGAACTTAGGAGCAAGGTTTCCATTTCAGCTGTAGACCATAAAATCTCCCAGACATTTCTTCCCCTTGCAAGTCAAGAACTACTCCCAGTATTAAAGTGGAATTATTTTAAACTTTAAGCTATGACTTTAAAAGAATCATAAAACCAAATCACATTCTAGAAAACTGCTATAAGAATTCCATGGAAACCACAGAGGACGAAAAGCCAGAAACTGTTTTGGTTTTAAGTGGTTTATTTTTAATCAAGGATTTTGCTGCTCTTCACTGCTCTGGAATTCTCTTGAGTCTAGAGTACAGTAAATAGAAAACATTGAACACTGGAGAATTTTTAAGCGCTCATAAACACAGTAGTTGCAATGTTTTATAAAAAAAAACACCCCACCCTCAGTAGAACTCTCTTCTATATACCAATAACCAGATGCTAGAATATACCTTTTGCAGCAGTAATACCTTTGGATGATACTAGACCATTTGCATGCTCAGTTAATGAAAATATAGTATTGGTCTGGCTTCAGCTGGGAAAGAGTTAATTTTCTTTCTAGTGATTGCTGTGAAAGGAATGTCAACAATTCATATTGTATTAATTGTTGCTAAGTGATGTTTATACTTTTCAAGAACTCTTTTCAGCTTCCCGTAGAAGCTGAGAAGGAACACAGAGAGAACGACAGAATGGCCAATGGAATATTCCATGCCAGAGACATCATGCGCCATATGTAAGTGGGAGTTGTTCAGAGGGCGGGAATCCATGTTCACTGCTCGGGAAGGTACCAATTTACTGGGTGGTGAGAGTGACTTGTGGTGGTAGTGTTACTATTTTCTGTTATTGTTCTATTTAACTGTCTTTATCTCAACCCACAAGGTTTTTTACTTTCTCTTACCCCTTCTTTTCTCCCTCTTCTCCTTGCCCTTCTTGAGGGCAAATGGGGAGAACTGTGCAAGTGGCTGCATGATCCTTGCTGCCATTTGGGGTTGAACCACGACAGATATGTAGACAGACTTTGGTACATCATCATTTTCACCTTTCAATCTCTATGCAGCAGATTTCTGAATGCTGTGTTCTTGGTGCCCATTCTTCGAAAACTGCAGGGGTGCAGGTTTGTCATAAAATGTATTCAGAAGCTGGAAACTCAAAGATGTTTCTTCAATTACACATGTAAGACGGGTACAGGTTACCCCTGCTAGAATTCTGGTGTTGCTAGGAAAGCCCAGTGAAGCCTACGCATCCCAGGCATACAGGTGGGCCATTAAATATTTTGCTCTTCTATATGGAACACCTCTATCGGGTGTTCCGTACCTGTATCTCTACTCTTTTACGTTCAGGTGCAAAATTTGAAATTGCAAATATCACATGTTGGGCCATTAAATATATTGCTCTTCTATATGGAACACCTCTATCGGGTGTTCCATACCTGTATCTCTACTCTTTTACGTTCAGGTGCAAAATTTGAAATTGCAAATATCACATGTTGACTATTGCTTAGCAGTTTTACAATAACATAAAAAGTAAATTAGCCTAAATTTATTTCATAATAGGTTGCAGTTTCATCAGATTTCATAAATTATGCTAGGTCAGTACTTTGTTAAGAAGAATAGATGTGTACTCCAGGAAAAAAAAAAAAAAAAAAAAATTGAAAAGGAATTCAGTTCTTAGCATGACACAGATTTTTTTGTTTGCCCTTAGGCAAGATATAAAGAACTTAGAAAGGTAAAGGTAGATCCTGGTAGCTTTTGAGAACTCTCTCCTCTCTCTCCCACCCCACTACTCTCCTGTTTCTCTGCAGTGGAAGAGCGCAGAAAGCTGCGTTAGGCATATACTTCTCCCTACACTATGCAAGGTATCTCAAAACAAAATCAAACAGCAATAGAATACAGAAAGGAGATGCATTTAGAGTTAGCTGAGTGAAAACTGAGCAGTGGCCACCTTAACTTAAAACAAAATCCATCTGACATCCCTCCCCAAACCATTGCCTCCTAAAGCTAAAACAATTCAAAGATACATGAAAATACTTGATATTTGGAACATACAAGATATGCTGAGAGAAAATTAGAGGAAAGACAATCAAGTATGGATTTTTAGCCCTCATTCCTAGGCTAGATTCTGTATTTTACATCCATGTAAAAACTGATTTTTTGCAAAAGTTTGCTGAGTACTTATTAGAAGCTAACTCTTTCCCATTCCTAGATAAATCTGTCAACCGGAGGAGTCCAACAACTTTATTTTGTGCATCTTCTCTATTGGATTGTTTGCCTGAAAGTGATGCTACTTCATCAAGAGAGGAGACATTTGCATGCCTTAAATAACAGCCTACCATTGCTTAGCTGTCCTCTGAATATTGCTTTGATTTTACTGGTGCAACACAGAGAGTGTAGGATGGCAAACCCCCAAGAAAGAAGAATAACAGCGAGTTAACATTGACTGACTTTGGGAAAAATCTGTGGGTTTAAGAGAACTGACCAAATCACTGTCAGCACAGGCAAACCCTATTAATGAGCCTCTCTTGTTACTTGAATATAATATTCAGACAAAAAACAAACAGAACCCCAACAAACAGCTACAGACACAGCTACTTACCACAACAGTGTATTTCCTTAAGTTCCCCACTGTAAGTTTGGCCCCACACGGGGTTATCAGCTGAATGAAGCTTATTACTGTAACACTGAGGCAGCTGAGAAAGCCCAATTATTTAAAGCCTATGCATTTAATTGCTAAGAAAAACCAACTACATGCTGAAGGTTATTTCTGAATGAGAAAGGAACGAGAAATGCCAGTCATAAGCATATTGTCTTCATGACAGCATCTAATTGCTAACCCTATAATCCTATTGTGCTAAATGACAGCGGATCTTACTGATGAACTTCCTGATTCTGGGGAGCAGAAATGAAATTAAAACCCTGGATCAGACTGCTCTCTGATCAGTGTGCTGACTGATCTCAATGGGCTTCATCCTCAAAGATGCTGAGTGCTTCTCTGAAGCACAGATTGTGTGCATCTTCCAGTGGAGAGCTGAGAGCCTCCAGCATCATTCCATAGACCCCCAGGACCCTGCAGAATGGAGCTTCCTACCCAGGGCCTAGAAAACAGCTTTGGGACTAATTACTGAGTATTGTCTCCTTCCTCAACATTTAGTATTGATGTCATCTGCCTATAAACCTTATCAGATCAGATCAATGTCAAACCAAACGCCTGACAAAAACAAGATCAAAGTAATTTTTTTTTTCTTTTGGTGGCTACCTTGAATTCCACCTGTGTGTCATGTCGCTTATATACAGTGTGATGTTAAATCAGCTGTTATGTGCTCATATATGCTGCTTCTGAAATAGTATGTTATCACACTGTACAAGACACTGTACAACAGCACTTAACTGTGTTAATACATATGAAATAGTTAAAAATAGAAAAAAAGATCTACAGGGTTAACAAGTCAACTCATTAAAGTTAAATATCCCTGAACCTTAATTTAGCCAGTGGAAATTAGTGATTCTCTGATTCTTAGCCTAAATTCATGAAAGGCATTCATTTGTGGAAGGTAACATCATATATAGGTTAGTATAGCAGGAAGAAAACAGAAAAGTGAACACTGCTCTTGAGACTGCCTGATTTTGCTTATCCTCCAAAGAGGTGTGTTCCTGTAAATAATGAGAAGAACAACCATATCTGTAAGTGACCTGAGATTTTACTAATTACACATTGGACAGACATTAGATTATTCAAACTGTCTTCTTTCCAGGCACTTTTCTAAGGACAAGACTTGGTATGTAATGCAACACAGTTCAGTGATTTATTCAGGTGCTTCAATTTCCCTGGTAAGTACACTCTTTTTGCATTTCTTTCCTTGATCTCTTTGATCAAGGACATTTTGGGACACTGAACTGAAATTTTGCAAATACTTGGGAAGTAAACATTTGATCAATTCAAATCTCATCAATCTAAATTTTTCATTTTCATGCTTTTAAAGTGTTTAATTTGGCTTCACTTTTTTAAATTATTAATTATCATCCAAATGAAAAGCTATTTCCAAAATATGTGGAGCTCTTGTTGAACTATATGGGGTTTGTCTGATTCAGAGGTCTGTCAGAATGTTTTCTAAATGGAAAATTTATTAAAACAGATTCTTGGTTTTGATGAATCTTTGTGTTCCGTAACAAAGGTGATCAAAATATTCCTGAGCAGCTCCACTGTGAAACTTTATTTATGTTTGATCAGCATTTTGAAAGCCTAAAAGTGTAAATCACTCTGAATATGATCATTAAAATCTCTCAACACAACAAGGAGATAGAAAGAAAAGTTAAAAAAAATCAGGGAGGTGACAGTAAAGATGAAACTGTTCCAGGTTACCCAAGAGTCTTGAAATAGGTCTGTTCACGAGGTAGAATTTTGACTCATCATGCTCAGCAGGACAGAAAGAAAACACAATCAGAATGGCTACAGATACCAACATGAAAATTAAATTATACTCAGGGAAGTGGTTGAGAGACCACCATCCCTTAAGTATTTAAAAGACGGGTAGACACAGTGCTTAAAGACATGGCTTAGTGATGGTTTTTATCAGAGTTAGGTTGATGGTTGGACTAGATGATCTTAAAGGTCCCTTCCAACCTAGACAGTTCTATAAATCTATGATTCTTCAAATGACACACACAACTTAATTAAAATAGATCAAGCAGGTGTTACCAAACACATTGTTTCCAATATCAAATAAATGAGTGTCTCAAAGAACTGTCAATGGCATAGGTGGATTCCACACATAGTTCTCATTAAACTAGAACATGTCTAGTTATTTCATACAGATCTATCATATGCTGCTGTAGAGAAATTCTGCATGCCAGGCACTTAAGTTGGGTAAAAGGTTCCTCATACCAGTGGCATGAAACTAAGCCAGTAAAGACAGAAAGCATAATACCAAAAGTGTAAAGCTCTCAGACACACACAAACAATCAGATCAAAAAGCTGTTGCACTTCAAAACCCATAAATACTATAATCTAGCTAAGGTTGGCTGCAATCGCTGCTTTGCAGGTGTGCAAAACACTACTAGGATGAGAAATTACGCAGAGGTCCCTTTCATTGATGGAGGCAGACTGTTGCTAAGAGCTACCAGCCTGGTTCTCCAAGTACCAGAGTCAATCGACAGTTTGTATCTGACATCCGTAAGAAAAGGCTCGAACTTTGATCCCAGCTGCACCAATATTTGCCATCTCCACGCCAACTTTAACCCACAGCAGGGAGAGAGTACCTTCAAACCACAGCTCCTCTGAGGATTAAAATATGCACAAAAGTAGGCACAGTAATTTCACCACAGGCATGCAGCTTCTTCAGGAATACAATGGCGTCTATCCTAACAGAAGTCGTACACACAGTGTATTCTATTTTATTATGTTTGTATACAGCCTACAGGCTGGTTTGACATGGATTATCAGGGAAATACTGCAGACTGATTTATCTTTCTGCTTGTCCAAATACTTGGAGGCTTTGTATTGACCAGAGCAGGTTGGGTTTTTTTTTTGTCTGCTATCTGTGATTTATCCAGCATTTTATTATACGTACAGCAAACCACTGACAAATCAGCCTCCCTCTGAGCACTGGTATTCCACTAAAAAATAGCACATTTAAAGCTAAATTGGAAACTCATTTCTTGAATGTAACCAGTTTAAAGAATTCCCAGTTCAGTTCATTTATTCTTCATCTTCTGTTTTGCCAAGGAAGAAACACAGCAGACAAAATGCTAGAGCATTTACCAGCTGACTTTCCAGTAAGAATGATACAGTTTGTCCAAAAATGGCAAGTGCCCCAGTTTATACTGTAGCTGCCAACCCTCTTTAATATTCAGAGCCTAATGTCTGCACAGTTATCAAAGGCAGACACTTGTTTCTGTTCACTCAGGCGAAGAAATATTCCAGCTATGAGCACAGCCTCTTTCCCCTGGGTTTTTCAAAATTCTTCCAAATAAATACATGTTATTAAATAAGTAAATAAGAAAAAAAACGAAAAAGCTTTTCTATTTCTTTTCTACCTGACAATACTAGATTAACGAGCTGCTTCATGTTTTTGACATGACCAAAACCATCCAAACCCATCCTCCAACATTCATTTCTTTTTTTGTGAAAAATAGATTTCTGCTCTTGATCAAACACCTGACATTTTGACTAGTGGAGGAAGAAATAAGTGAAGATACAAGTTCACAGAAATAAACAAAAGATATTTTTTGTCATCCCCATGCACCAGTAGGATTGAAATTGCCATCTTTTATTCAAATAATATGAAGCCCAAGCTTGCAAAAAGGCTGTGTCTTGACCAAAAAAAAAGAAAAAAAAAAAAAAAGGCTAAATATTTGACCTCTGCTTATGTTTCTGTAGTGTAAAAGGCAAGAATTATTGTTGATTAGTGTTTCAACACATATTTACCCAGAGAATTCTGCAGTAACTCTCTTGAAAATGTCTTAATGGAATAGGAATTCCTCAGCTGGTTCCCACTGCCTGTATTTTTATTCTAGCGAAGCACCGTTGGTTTCGATTGAATAGAAATATAAATCTGACAAATGCAGGTATTCCAGCACAACCTATGTATAGGCATTGTAAAAATGGGTAAAACTAAATTACTTAAAATCTGAATATAAAATATTACTTTTTTGAGATAAATGAGATAAAATAGTGCATTTTTATTTATTTGTTTAATAATTCATGAGAGACTTACTAAGAAAGAATACCAAAAAATTCTTTTGAGACTCCACTAAGACAGTCAATTAGCTAGATGATAAATTCTGTCCTGAATACTTTTTAAAATGTTCAGCTTTAATGTTTTTTACTGAATTGAAGTACAGTGCCTTACTGAAACAAACCTGTCTATGTTCTCTGGAATTCAACGGGATTCAGGGCTCCAAGCATCCATAAGATCCAGATATGTTAATTTAAAGTGATGAAGAATCAGTTAAGTCCATTAATAACTGAAGAATAGAATTAAATGTACAACAGCAGTACGTGGTCTTGTCTTTATTGTCCAGACGCTTCCATGATGTGTTATGGTCCTTTTTAGAATTGGATGAATCCCTGTATTGATTTTACCGGTATTTTAATGCCTAAAGCGTGAAGAAAATCTAAGACTTAAGAAATATCAGGCTTCAATATCTATAGTCAATCCTTTTTCCCTCTACTCACATTTTCCTGTGGGGAACCTCCAGGATTGAACTAGGCCTTAAGTGTGGACAAAACTTATTCATTTTCAGCAAGATCCTAGTCTCAATAAAAAGAGAACAAGTGAAAATTTAGCCTGCAAAAACAGTGCTTGTAGTCTCTCAGGACTTGACCCAAGTGTATAAACCTCTTTGAGGACTAAATTTATTTTTTCCTTCAGATGTTTTATAAAAAAAAATAAAAAATTAAGTAGTATTAAGTTTAAAAGGGACCTCCAAGGAGCTTAAATAGAACCACACCTATCGATGATTCCCCATTAGCAAGTATATTTGGAGAGCTATTAGGCAATCACTTTTTAATTTGTTGAATATGAGCTATTTAGTGCATTTTTCCATAAGGCTTTTGTGTTGAGACTTTCAGTTATGCCTAGTGTTTCCTCTGGAGTTGATTCATTTTTACACAATTTACTTATAACCATGCAAGAGCAGGGGGAAAACCATTCAGTCTTTCATTTTATGAGCCTAGTCCTTAATTTTAGTTCAACAGCAAGATGAGTCAAGCAGACTGCAGCTAACGTTCAGCCAGCCTTGTGTTGTTACACACAGCCCCACAACAAATTCTTCTTTCACAACCTATTGTTCTGTTTCTCTCCCACCCAAATAAAGATGCATATCAAAGTTTCATTACTGTATGTTGTAACTGAAAAAACCTGAAAGCTTAATAGAATACACAGTATAACCCTAAACTGGAAAATCAGCTTATGGTTATGGTGAGTATTCTATAAAACTTTGAAATTATGTTGGTTTAATCCAAATCTTTATTCAGGTCTTTCCAGGAATAAGAGTTCTTGTCAAAGAGCTGTGGCCATACAGCACTGAACAGGAATGGAAAAGTGGCAAGACCTGTGGGAAAATTGCTTAGGAAATCTCTTGGGAAAATTTAAATGGAAATTAACAATTTACTGTGGATTTAAGAGGTGGAAACACAAGAATGAAATTCCAATGTATGAAGTTTCGCATGCTATGCCTTCATTTTTCTAAGTGAATAAGAGTAAGAAAGCAGCTTCAAAGTCTGTGTCCCAGAAATGGAACTTAATTTCTCCCTCTTCAATGAGCCTTATAACAAAGCTACATGCACTACTTACTGTAACTATGGAAGTGCAAATGGGGACTGGAACTCCTGCTAACTTAGGTTTGTGGGAATTTTATTGATCGTGATACCTTTTACCATAAGATAGGAAGCCACTGTTTTCGATTCAGCTGTTCACTGAAAACTACTTTTGCATGCTTACTGAATTCATGCAAACATTTGGGCTTCTATCATATCTTGAAGCTTGCAACATTCATATTATATAAGAATAATAAAGAGAAAATGCAGAGAAATGGACATGTTTTACGAAATATTCAAGAATCCCCCAGAAGAAAACAGCAAAAAGCAAAATCTCTGAGAAAGCATACAAAAGTAATTATTCTCTTAGATATCTTAGTTTATTGACCGCTTGCTGTATCTATCTTGCTTCAATTCAAGCTGGAAGTTACCAAATTTAACAGAAACAGGCTTCTTAGGAAGTCTTTTCTATTTAAAAGCTAAACTACTGAATCTTTTAGGTGTTTTTCAGAGGTATCCACAGTTGTTTCTTTGCAGAACTGCAGAAAACTAAGGATTGATTGGATCTATTCCAACCCAAGCTGCGAATACCCGTAGATGCCAGGAGGAACTTTCCCAGCCCTTTCATGTTTGGAAATAGCAAAACCAATAGTGCATCTCTTTGTGGGGATGCACTTATGCTTAAAAAACACACAATAAACTTACTTCTCTTCCTTTTGAGCTCAAACCTCAGGAATAGACTCTGTCAGACAAGACAATCCAAATAGACCGCAGTGTAAAATTGAGCAGAGTTGAGTCATGCATTGCACAGTCATCACAAAAGCCATCATACTTTCCCATGTGGCACATGAGCAGCAGTAGAAAATGTTAATTACTGAAGGCTTTTCCTGTTTGATTTGAAAGGTGGCTTTTTGTTTCCCGGTAAGATGATCCTCCTGATGTTCCTATTGGATCTTATTCTAATATCAGTTACATGCAAGCAAGATAAGAAATCCATGTAAGTTAAATAATTTTCTTCAGGTTTACACCACTTTAAGTCTTATGAGGAGAGGCTGAGGGAGCTGGGGGTGTTCAGCCTGGAGAAAAGGAGGCTGAGGGGAGACCTTCTCGCTCTCTACAACTCCCTGAAAGGAGGGTGTAGCCGGGGGGGTCGGTCTCTTCTCCCAAGTCACAGGTGATAGGACAAGAGGAAATGGCTTCAAGTTGTGCCAGGGGAGGTTCAGATTGGATATTAGGAAAAATGTTTACACTGAAAGGGTTATGAAGCCTTGGAATGGGCTGCCCAGGGAAGTGGTTTGAGGCACCATCCCTGGAGGTATTTAAAAGACGGGTTGACACAGAGCTTAGAGACATGGTTTAGTGATGGTTTTTATCAGAGTTAGGTTGATGGTTGGACTAGATGATCTTAAAGGTCCCTTCCAACCTCGACAATTCTATGATTCTGTGATTCTAAGTTATGGGAGCCCTTGCTATTAGATTTAATCTTCCAAGTATCTACACAGATACTTTGCACAAATAAGTTTTCTGGTTGCAAACATTTGAAATCTTGTTAAAAAAAAAAGTGTGAATAGGAGTTTGTAGATAGAGGCTATTAAACTATGAAAGAAAAACTCATAGGAAGATCTGCTTATAATAAGAACAACTCATCTAAGGACTAGACAGTTTATAGGAAAGATCTAAGAAATGCTGTGTACTTTGTTTTAGCTGGAATCGTGGCTCTAGGTTTGTATCACCTTTAAAAAAACAACCCCAGCCTAAAACACCAAACACAGAATCCACCTGTTTTTCCATACCATTAAGACATTCTAGTGATACCCATTTCAATTCTTCTCTGCTCCTTTTTAAAATTAAAACCAGGAAATGATAAAGAAGAAAAAAGTCAAAAAACTGATTCAGGATCACCTCAGTGAATGTGTTTTCTTTGAACCACATGAAATACTTGCATTGAATTGATAACCTTTGAGAACGGAGGGCAGGTAAACACCAATAAAGACTTAGTGTTCATGATTTTAAGAACTGTTTTTGATTTCATGTCATGAATGTCTAGCACTCAGTAAAAATTCCTGAAGATTCTGTTGCTGTTCAGTTTATAAATCATTGGGTTTTGATCTTATGAGGCAGTTTCAGAGTATCATTCTAATTTTCTTTGACATAATACATTTCACCCTGAAAAATTCCTAAATGTTCTTCCTAAAAGTTCAAGATTTAATTTGCCTTCAAGTGAAATAAAGGCTGATGTAATGTGGAACGCAGTAATTCCTTTCACTTCTTTAAAGTACATTTTAGGACAAAACATGTAGAAAATCATGATAACCAGCCAAAGCTATGGAGTTTAGCTATGCATAACATTTAGGCTAACTCTGCTACCTTTTAAAAATATAAATAACCTTGTGAGAGAATTCTGATGTTTACTCAAACACCTCCACAATTCCTTCCATTAGCTTCCTTTAAAGCATAAGAAAAATTCCTCATAAAAACTACTTACTCTTTGAAAAGCTGCTTCTGCTGTCACACCCTCATTTCACTACTAAGTTGAAAAGGAAGGGGAAAAAAAACACCAAGGTAAAAAAAAAAACTACAAAAAAACCCCAACAAAACAACAAAAGATCGCTACTTCTGCTCACAAAACATACTTAATTGGTCTTTTTCCTCTGCTTGTCACAACCTGCCTGACACACAGATTGTAAGCTTTCTGAAGCAATGATTGTATTCTCTGCTGCCTCTTTATATAATGCTTAACATTAAGGGGAGACACAGGATGTGGAGGTTGTACTTTGTTCCTACACTTCAATAAACAGTACTACAACCTGGTCAACACCCTCGTTTTTTAAAAGGATCCAGTCGGTAGCATTTAAAGCAGAACACAAAGTTTAAAGCTTTTTAGCTTTATGGCAGGCCATTAATTCAACAATCCCACTGACTAAATCGTTGGTATTGCTTCCTGCAGTTCCTTGTTTTTTTCTTGTGGGTGTTGCAGTCAAATACCAACAAAGTCCAACCTTTGAGGTCGTGAGTGAAGACTAGCCTTATGTAAATTGACTGATTATTCTACAAGAAGAGTTCTGCTTTATACAGTTTAAAATTTCAAATTTTTTGCTAAGGGTGAAAATTGCAGAACTTCAGTAGTCTTTTTCCATTATCCTGTCTAGAAGAAATTAAAGAAAAATGTATTTTAGACCTTCAGAATTCTTGCTATTTATGCTTAGATTTTTGTTACTTTCTTCAGGCTCATACCAAGACAAACATCTGTTTGCCTTGGTACATTGCAGTAGTTTTCACCCTGAAAACACTGAACTTCTGCAAATTTATGATTGAGCTTTTGTCATTTCAGTGGTGGCTCAGCTATAATATTGAGCTGACTGGAATAAAAAGTTATAAAGATGATTTGCTACAAAATACTTCTGTCACAGGCAATGCCATGCCTTTTCCATCCTTTTCTTCTACATTTACCAGACTAATTCAAAGTTTGCTTCAGTTTTTAATTCTTCTGAGCTCATGGTAAAACAAGATGTGAACCTGGAAATATTAACAAGATGAAGTGAAAAAGCTAAACAAAGAAAACCTTTTCTCCAATGGGGCAATCACAAATAAAAATAATAAAATAGGCTAAACGCTCTGTTTTCCAAAACAGAAGCAGCAAAGTGCTATACCCATCCTGTTTTAACTTATGTTACACATTGATGACATCATTCTAAAAACTAACCTATGCCAATCAGCATAGCCATATTATGTGCTAAAACTTCACAGCTGTCCAAACTGGAGACACAGAATACAGATTTTGCAGTAGCTACAGATACCTGCTCTTCTTGAAGGTTCCACCGCCTCTGCAAGGAGAAGATATGAATAATAATGAGAAGGATAATTTTACATTTTTCTGAAATCTTGGTTATTTCCATTTGATAATTTAATCTAGAGCTTGATGACTAAATTTTGCAGCATTTATGCTTAGTGAAGTGTAGAAGCAATTGTATCTTAGATAGCCTAGTATTAAGATATCCACCCTACAAAACAAAATACTTTTCTATCCTACTAAGGTCTCTGCACCTGGCTGACAGAAAGACATTTGGCAAGCAACTTGTCTCTGTTGCACCATTGCTCCCTTTAAAATAGATATGAATAGTGCTTTTAAAAGAACAGGCTCAAAATGCCCAAATAGTACTTTGAAGGAAACATTTTTTATTTTTTGCCAACCCCACTGAAAGAATCCTTCTTTAATAGGGGGCCTACAGGAGAGATGGGGAGGGATTCCTTATCAGTGAGTAGGGCAATAGGACGAGGGGTAATGGTTTTAAAATTAAAGAGGGGAATTTTAGATTAGACACTAGGAAGAAAATGTTTACTGTGAGGGTGGTGAGACCCTGGCCCAGGTTGCCCAGAGAAGCTGTGGCTGCCCCATCCCTGGAGGGGTTCAAGGCCAGGTTGGACGGGGCTTTGAGCAACCTGGTCTAGTGGGAGGTGTCCCTGGCCATGGCAGGGGGTTGGAACTCGATGATCTTTAAGGTTCCTTCCAACTCCAAACATTCTATGATTCTATCTAGGTGAACTGTAATAGCACCTGGAACATCAAAGCCACTGTTTTCTGCAAGCAGTATACTGACCAATCACGGGTCCGGGACAAATGGGAAGTCCAGAATGGCCAGCCCTGGGCCAGGAATGCAGGGCAGATCTACACTATAGCTGACAAAGTTGGGGGCCTGCTGAAGTTTTGAAATCAACTTTGGAGCTGCAAGGTCAGGTGAACTGATTCAATCATGTTCTGAGAAATATGTTGGTTTCAGTCAATACTGCTCTAGTTGAAATCTGCATTTTCAGAGAGGTCTCATGAAGCATTTTTAATCCATGTTTGGAAAAAAAAAATGTGTATGTATGATTTTTTTCATTTGCAAAAAATACAGTATCTTGATGTACCTGTACAATTTTGGACACAAGTCTTCTGGGTCAATGCCAATGAGCAATTCAGTGTCCTTGTATAAATGATAATCAATTGATATGGGATACAGAAAATTACTTCTATACCAAAAGCAAAAGCTCATGACACTGAGTTTTCATGTAACAGTTACAGAAACTGAGATAATATTGAGACAGCCCGTGTATCTCTCTGCAATCTTATCTCATATTGTAGGACATCTAAACAACACAACTACCTTGCTTGGTACAGTGATGTCAGAAAATTGTTTTTTAACAGAGCAAGCTATGTAGCACCTCTTTTTTCCCTAGCAGACAGGGGCTTCTGAATTGTTGACCACTTCATGTGTTCCTCTTGGAGATATAATGCTTAGTAAGTTAGACAATTGTATTTCCTTCATATCCAATCTGGCTCTGGCAAAGAGCTGCCATGTGAACTTAGTGACTTAAATCTTCACTAGCACTGGGCTATCTGTCCAGTATTCCTTTGTACAGTATCACCATTCCTTCATTTCCAGCATTAAAATTCCTTAATTGACATTCTAGGCTGATGCAGAATAATTTTTGGATGAGTTTTTAGGTAACTTCTTTCACTCTTATTCTTCAGAGCTAGCTCTTACAGGTCTTTCCAGAGACTCCAGTGATGCTGTCTGTGGAAGAAGCATAAACCTGGACACTGTAGTTTGGAATTAAGTGGTGAAAACAAGCTGCATCTATGCTATATAGCTTCTTTGGATGTGGATTAATTTTGGATTAAACACTTAATCTCCATGTAGGAACAGCACTTAAGTGTACATCAGTTCTTCTATTCCTCTCACCAAAGGAAATACCTATGTATCAGGGAGAATCTCAGCATTTACATAGGCAGTGGGGACCAAAACAAAGGAACATAGCTCTATGACGTATAGCTGCACTAAGACATAGCATCTAAAAGATTGGTCTTTGCACCATAAGTATTCTATTTATTTATTTATTTATTATATCTAGCACAGGAAAAGGCTTCGCTCAGGACACAGACTCTGTTCTGTTGTTTTGGCTGCTTGAAGTCACCAATTCATAGCTCAGGTGATTGCTCCAAATTTGTAAACTTCCAAGGTGCACCACAGCAGAGCACATGTCCACTGCTCTCCCAGTTAGAGAAATTCATGCTATTCATCAGAGTATTAAATACGAACAGCACAAGTAAAGGAGTCTGATTCTATGTTTTACAAGATTCTCGGGGTCTTGAAAAGAGAAATCCAAGTTTCAATATAATTACTTGCTCTTTTATATTAATTGCTTGGGAATTTTTACCTCTTATGCAAGGGTTCTTCCCATTACAATAGTACATAAATACATGCAGAGTGTACCATCTTCAACAACATCTTCTGATTCATATTTCTTTACAACTTACAGTTACAGCTGTCTGTTGAAAGCTGGAAGTTCAAATACTTTTAGAGAGAAAGAGACGGCAGAATATGTTTCTTGACCTATGCATGAGTATTCCACCCACACAGCTGTCTTCCTTAAACAAAAGAAAGGAATCTCAGTACAAAAGTTTGTTAGTGGAATTAGCAACTGACTTGCAAATCAGAATTAAATCCTATATCCCAGAGTTCTTGGTATTTCCTTCTCCTGGTTACTACAGTTTTGGTGATTCTTATGCTTAGAGATCTACTGCATCACATGTGGCTTCGTTATTGTGAGTTTGTACTGAAAAGTAGGTGATATAGTATTTAATGTTGTGAAGTGCTTGTGTAAGTCTAATTTTTGAGGTATCAGAGATTATTATTGTCTACAGAAATATCATATGTTTCTTGTTGTTCTTACTGTTTGAATCTCAATGTACACACTGTATGGCCAAGACAACTCAAAGAAAACCTGAGCATTTATGCACTGACTATGCATGATTCAGATCAGACTCCAGTGAAACAATAATGAACTACAGCTGCTATCAAAGATGCTACATAAATGTTCTACTTTTCAATAACATAACATGAAGTATCTTATGCAACAGATAACCAGTAAACCAAAAAGTCCCTTCACAACCATTTTGATGTGGTCCCTGCATATATAGTCCGTATTTTCCAGAGAATCATCTATCTCAAAGTGAAATTTCTGTCGGTGTAGATAGGCAGCATAAGGCTTATGAACTCACTTATACCCCTAAATTAGAATTTAATTGGAATTTAAACAGTCTATTGGTCTTCTGCTAATTCCAAGAACGTTGGTAAGTCTTGCACTTTTAACTATTTAGTAAGTGTACAGAAAGATTTTTCAGGTAATTTGACTTAGACTGTTCCCCATTTCTGTCTTCTCATCTGCTACATTTAAGGATCAACCGAAAAAGAAAATCATGAACTGTTGAAGACAGCAATTCAGAAGACAGAAATATTTTTTTGTTTAGTACCCTGCCAATGCTGCCATTGTGAACATTAGCAATCAAGAATCATCAGTGCCAGAGCCTGCGATGGATTCAGTCCAGGTCTCCAGATCCCATATCAGGCTGTCGTTGACTCTTTGTTAATATATAAATCATTTACTGAAACACAGCCAGTCAAAACAGAATACCATTTGTGTGCACGTGAAGGTCTGGCTGTTCCTGCCAAGAGTGACTCATGTTTAAGGGGCACAAAGTAAAAGAGGGCTCAAAATGGATATTCAAGGTCTGATTTTTTTTGTTGCTTGTAGCTTGTACCAGCATTTCTATCTGTGCAAAATACTGCTCAATTGTTCAAAAAGTTTAACACTTGCTTACATTGAAGTAAAAGACAGTGCAAATTGTTAAGGATTAGAAGCTCATGTTCACATAATATGCCTTGTGTATAAAAAAAAATCATATTAAAAGGATTAGGATATTTGGATGAGCTAAGAATGAATGATTTTCATTATATTTCCTGTATTTCATTGCAGAAAATATTTGACTTGTACACTCATTGTTTTTCCTAGCTGCTGTACTATCAGAAATAGAAGAGAGCAGAACAGAACTGCTTTCTGTGATCATCACTTACGTTGGCAAATGTGACTGCTACGCCGTTTATTACATATAGCACTGCAGTGGGCAATGATGTCTCTCAGGATTAGAGACATGTTTGTGACAGCAGCTGTACATGTTTAACAACGATATAGACTCTCTCTGTCTAAAGGCTTACCATCTAACTCCTCATCACCATGGAAAAGTTCATCACCTGTATTCCTTTATTATACCCCCTTAGCAACTACCCCCTTCTTGGAATGCAGGTAACTACTCAAGCTTAGCTGACGCTACTTCCCAGGCAATATAAAATAATCAGAAAAAGTATTTTAATTAATTAATTTTTTAAGCACAGATTAAAAGTGCTATTCTTGTATCACTGCATTAAACTGCATTAGTTTAATTCGGTGTCTTAGCTTCTGACAGCACCTCTCACTTTCTCATATAGACAAGCAACAATGCATGAGGAACAAGAAGATAGAGGAGCCCACCAAATAAAATGGTCAGCACAACAATCTGTGGTCAAAGCAAATCATGATCTTTATCCAGAGTCATTACATTCAATGAGATTGCCATCAATTTCAACAGAAGTAAGATGAATTCTTGCTGCCTACTCTTGCCAGTGATTTGAATGCTAAATGATAATTGACTTGTGTCAAAGTTCCTGTGTGTTGGAATATGACTATAGAAACTCCTGAATTACAGAGAAAAGGATGAGATATTTAAGTCTCCACTCAAACTGAGCACCTATACTACAGTTCCGTGAGAAGAAGAGAAAATTTTAGTCTGATTTCTTTGGTCCAACGATTCTTCTGCAAGACTACATATTAGAGTAGGTTTGTGTTTGACATTCCTCATTTAAACCTGTTCCTCACTCTTGGCAAGACCACTAGACATATACCTGAGGACACTACACACACACTTCCATTCTCGTGAGAGATTTGAAATAGTACCTGTTATTGAAATTCATCAGTATCTCTTACTAACTAAAAACCTGAAGAAAAAAAAAAAAAAAGATAAACTTTGGCTCTTACTGACAGCTGACCTTTCAGGATTAAAAAAAGATGATAATAATAATGCAAAATAAGTCTTGAGCTGGTCAAAACATTATCCATCACATCAGCCAAGGCCCTGCTTGGAATGTTAGCGTTTAAGGTTCTTTGTTCAGGTTCCATAAAGCCAAACTGTGTTTTCATACATGTGTGTGAGAATGAATGTAGTGCCTACTAGACAGTAGCTTGTCAGGCTATCTTAACTGGGTTGAAAATGAGAAGATTAATAATTTTCCATACAATACTATTTGACAACAAAAACATCATGGCATCCTGCAATACTCCTGATAATTCAGTCCTGAACTCCACTGCTCAATCCCGACATATAGCTCTTGCTTACTGGTCTAAATCATAGGACTATTCCAATAGGCAGACTCCTGGGACCCCAGAAAAAAGTACTACTTTCCCTCTGCCATTTACATGGGCTTTATACACCTCAATTCAAAAGCTGCAATGAAATCAACTAAACCAATCCTTTAATAAATAACAATATATGACTATGTCGATACCTGTATGTACAAAGCAAAACCCCAAAAAGGTGCTTCGCAAAGTACCAGAATTGAGGCTGTATATTAGTCACTCCTGCATACAGCTAGGTCTGTCTTATGGTTTCAGCTACGTTTAATTTTCTTCTAGCCCTTCCTTACCTTCAGTAAAACTGTCAATGTTTTGAATTCAACCAGGAATGGGTGAACCAGTAATTGAAACGGGATGACTGTTTCAGAAAGTGGAATCTTTAGTAAAGCGTATTTAATAGGAATGAAATAGTTTTTCAGTTTGTAGCAAGCAACAATGAAGTGACAATGCACTATTTAACATGGTATTTTCCAATACGCGTCTTTAACAGCTAACCTCATTAGATACACTGAAAGCGGGCTGAAAGACATTTTTTCAAAGTCCTGTGTTATATCTCTGCCAGTTTGACTGCAGTGTTGAAGTGCTCTCATAGAAAATTAATTCTCAAAGACAGAATTGTAGTGTAGGAATGTTTAATTTTCAGTAGCGGGATAGACGTTTTCTTGCTCAGTTGAGACTCAAACCAGAAGACAGGAAAACTTTGTAGGTAGTCAAAAATAGATGGAATTTTCACAATTTTGGATATAGAGGAGGAAATCAACCAGTCAGCCATGCTTCCGAGTATTTTTCATTTTGGTGTGCAGACAACACACCTTTCTTCCTTGATAAATAAAAGGAAGACTGACAGGTCTTTACTACACCTCTTTTAGTGGTTTTCAAACTCTAGTTATGTAATGAAAATTTCAATTTTGCTGCCATAAAAGCAATGAAATTAACACTGATTTAATACAGGTATAAAGTAAATATCCAAATTAAATAGAATCCAACCTGAAGAAACCATAGCTGTAGTCAGGGCCACGGGTGTTTGATTTCTTTCATGTATGAGGATTTTCTCTTTGTTTGCAATTTGTTTTCTTTCTTTGCAGTTGCCTTCCAGAAATATATTCCTTTGCTTCACTAGCTGACTTCCTTCTCTCCTTCCTCCTTAGTTTTAGTGAACTTCAGTCTCCTGGGGTTTAGACTGGAATCTTAATCTCAGAAAGACAACTTTTGATTTCTACATCCTTTGAGAGTATTTCACTTTACAGTACTTTCCATTAGGATGGCTTTAGGACTGAGGCACTATGTATCATGTGAAAGATGCTAAGGATATGGTCCAAAATGACACATTTTTTTAATGCTGCTGTTGTTATGTTCATATTTGCAGAGTGAGTGTAGATGTACATTGCAAACCAATGCCCTGAGAGGCAGATAGTTAAAAGCAATCTATGTGTGTTTGTAAACCATGAGTACTGCTGCAGCACTGAGAATATTCTAGGTACTGAAGATGATTGTAAGGTCACTGTGAATACTTCAATAACATTAAAAGGTCACAAAACTGCCCACTTTTCAGCCGTGACCACGTAAGCTGAGAAAAACACAGCCCTGGTGCTCTGGCAGCGAAGGGTTGGTTGTGTTCCACTGCAGCCCCAGTGGCATTTCATTAGGGCACAGCAGCAGAGATGACAGACTAGAGACCCAGCAGAGAACAGTCAATAAAACCACCGCTGTATTTCAAGATGCCATCAATAAATGCCATCAAGATGCCTTCTGTCTAGACTATGCTTTAGGTTAAGCCAGAGGAATTCTAGTTCTGAGCTGTAAAGAGCAAAATCAAACATAAAACCTGACATGACTCCTTATGTTACGCTGACACAAGTCTTTCTTGTCCCTGCCCTATCAAGTGACCATACTGTGGCTGTTCAGGATATCTGAAATATGAATGGCATCTGCTTGTCTTGTCAGCAAGTGTATTGACTCGTACTGACATTGACTCATAGCCTTTTCCAAGCACTAAAAAGGCGGAGCAGTTTTACAATTAGGTGGCTGTAGTATACACAGCATTCAGTCTTTATTTTTCTCTTGAATCAAGCCCTATTCAATTGTAAATTTAAACTTGTGAAGCTTTAAACCACCATTATGTATTTTTCTCTCAAGAAAAATGCAACTCTAACGTTTAGAGTCTCATGCAAGTTCTTCTTTTTGGGAAGAACAATTAATAAGATTATTACCCTTTATCCACCTAATCTTGAGCAAATTTTTTATCACATTTTAATAAAGTCCATAAAATATTACAGTTAGATGGAGATACAAACACTGATAGACAGGGATACAAGAAAAGAAACTGCACATAGAATTAGTCAAAACTAGGAGGGTTTTATTTCAGTTTGGGCAGTGCAATATCATAACCAGTAGAAACCAGGAACATACAGTAAAAGAATTGTATGAAAAGTGTTTTTGAAATTTAGTAAAATCAAATAAAAGGACAGAATCTATTAATCCACAGTGTCCATTCTGAGACTAAAAAGACTGTCAAATCCCAAAGGGCAAATTATACTTTTAAAAGATGCCTGAGAAAGGCGGACAACTGCTACATTAATCCAATTCTTCAGTTCTGCTCCTGTCCCCAGCCTTTAGAATTAAGACTCTCTTTCTTGGATGCAGATAGAGAATGGCCTAATGAAAAAAAATAAAAAAAAGATTAAATTTACTTTTAGATTTGTTGTAGAGAAATAACTCTTGACACTATGTAATGATTTTTCTTTTAAGTTATGTTTCTTTTAATTTTGTTATATGACTGATTATCAATCTACCATCTGATTATCAATCCAAGTGTTTTATTAAAAAAAATATTTTTTTACATTTGTAAAAAAAAACTGAAAAACAAAACTTACAAATTTTCTATGGCTTGATCAAATCTGATTACACACAAACAAGATAAAGCTTTGTAATGTTGCTGATCTTAAGGTGGAAAGTAATGTAATATATTTCATGACGTCCAAGAAACAGACAGCTTGTATTGGATTGTAAAACATTGGCCTTTAATATAACACAGAAGTCTCAAAGAAGATTTACAAATTACATTGACTCATTAAACAACTCTTCATGCAAATAACTCACATTACCCAATCTTTATCAAAATTTAAATTCTGAATAAAACATAATGTTCCTGAAAAAAAAAAAAATTTTTCTTTCCTCTGAAAAAAAAAAAAATAATTCCAACATTCAATTCAAGCACATAACAGTGAAGAGGATTGTTTTACTTTGTTTAGCTTTACTATTATTAAAAAGAATTTAATAAAAAATTTGCCATATACTCTTTTGAAATGTAACCTTCAATGAACGCATTCTATGATTAAGTGTATTATTAACTGTAACTCGCATACAGTTGTTTTAGTTTAAAATTATATTAAAAGACATTTTTAGGACATTATGAAATACCTTTTTGACAGATGAAAAGTTATTGAGAGCATTAGCAGCGCAGCTGTGAGAGTCGAGTCATAATTATATGTATTGTGCTTTGGTCTGTTGTACAATGTGTGAACCGGACAATTAGGTAGGTGAAAACATTCATTTTCCTTTCTCCTTGCTATACAGAGAGTGGTACTTCCTAATGTTAGAAGTATCGTTAACAGCTTCGTATGGTGATTCACTGTCAATTTTCAAACCATTTGACGGTAATTCACATCTCTAATGCAGTTTCATTTCTGACTTGAAAATACATGAACAGACAATGGGTTATTTCTCTTTTATGACTGGTAACAAGCAGCTATTGAAAACATTTTGCTATTTCCATGGCTTGCAGGAGAAGTTCTTGCAGACAAAATACATTCCTTTGAAAATAAGAAACAATTAAAAAAAAAAACCAACAACAAAACCACACAAACCCCCTTCCCCCTGCCCCCAAGCAAATTGTTAATTGTTTTCTTCACTGAAAGAAAGATTTATATTTTATTGGAAATTCACAGAGTTGTTGTATTACCAAGTGTGACAGTGTGTCCCACGCCCCTCCCCCCCCGCCCCCAGCCCTGTACCTCCTGTAACCCTGTCCAACCAAACCCTGCTCTGACCACCCATGGTGGTCATAATGGGTGTTACTAGCCTTGAACTCCATTGAACTCAACGTTTTTTCAGGCACCAGAGAACAACAAAATAGCCAAGGGTTAACTTGAGCAATGCGCCTGCCTCACCATGGTAGTGGTACTGGTACTGTGGTTGATACGCAGATAGGACTATAGGTCAATCATCTCACTCCCATAAATAGTGAAGAGCCCAAGAGCCCTTTGAGTTCTCCTGGCAGTGGCCGCTCACCAGGATCTCCCCTTGGGCAGGGGCACCTCTCAAGGTTACTCCTCAAGATTCAGAGATTCCCTGCCGCAGCAGGTCCTCAGTAAGTGACTAATAACATGCTTAACTTTGAAATCTTAGCTAATTGATATGAAGGATTGATTGCACATATATAATCCTTTAGACATAAACTGTTGACGAAGTCTGGGACTAGGACTGGATCCAGCCGTACCCAGACTTCTCCCTGAGAAGGAGTTTAGAAAGCCAGGAGGTCCTTTCTGACCCTCAACTCAACAGGAGAGTCCCCATGACAGTTTTCGCTAACCCTGTCCTCTATGCTATAAATGGCCAAGTGTGCCTTGCCATCAAATCTTGTTAAAGCACTGTCACATTTACTATCAAACTTTGTTAAATCCCTGGTTTTCATCACTGTTTCACTCTACGAGTGAAGTGCATCACTCCATCCGTGATGCCAAGTAGCACTAAGATGCCAGAAAAAATGCAAACCAAGAGGTCTAAATGGATGGTGTCTGACAAAATGCTAGTAATGTTTTGTTCCTTCTGCATTGGTCATCACATTTTCTTGATTTCTAAATTGTCTCATTTTTAATAATCAACATTTTTAAAGAATTCTGTTCCTACCAGCTACACCAAAATATTCTTAAGACCAAACGCAGTTCCAGGCCTTGGCATGGTTAAACCCCAGTCAGCTGCTAGGACTACAACTGCTCACAGAGTTCTTCCCCTTTTCCTCCAAAAAGGGCAGGGAAAAGAGTGAGAAGCTCTGGGATCAAAGGGATCTGGCTGGCTCTTCTTGAGTGGCTGCTTCTTCAATGGCTCTCTTTCTTTTATGAGCAATGCCTAAGGGAGACCCTGTCAGTTTGTCTACCTTTGATCCTGATCAGAGTGTTATGGAATCCAGTTACTATTTGCCACTGAGACCAGTCTGGAACTTTTGCAGTGCCTGCTGGTGACATCTCCCTGGGAGCTTGGTCATATTTTGTGTATATTTATATGTCTATTTCATTATTTTCTTTTTTTTTATTAATATTTCATTAAAGTAGCTTAGTTTTTTTCTAAACTCATAAATCTCTTTATCTCTCTTCTGCCTCTCCTTGGAGCCAGAGATGGGGGAGAGGTGGTGGAGACATTTTGGAGACATTCAAATCCCACCTGGACATGTTCCAGTGCAACCTGCTTTAGGTGGACCTGATTTGGCAGGGGTTCGGACTAGATGATCTCTAGAGGTCCCTTCCTACCCCATATCATTCTGTGATTCTGTGAGAGCATCTGTCATTTTGTCATTGGCCAACTCGGCCCAAACAACATCAACAGAGCTAACACACCGGCCTACAAACTCCTACAAATACGGTTCAAAACACAGAAATACACACCCTTAACTATGATTATTGGTTAAGTGCCTTATCTTTACAATTTCTGCTGGTGTCCTCGTTTGACAGTGGGTTAGTACAGTCTTCCTTTCATTCAAAGTTAAAAGGTCCTTTAATTGATGTGCGCATGCTACAGTATGCAGGGGTGGAGTGGTAGTCCTCTTCAGTCTCTGAGTTGGTGGTCACAATCTCCCACTGCTGCCTTTACTTTTCCCCCAGTTATTGCAGACCTTTGTTGACTTTATGCTTCATCCAGCAGCTGTCCTGCGGAAGGATGTTCCTTTGTTATCAGCCTTCTGTTCTTCAAGGGTATATTCATTAGCAAAGAATGCGTTGTTTATACCAAGTGTCCATTTTCACAAAAATTTGTAACCTTTTTACAGCTCTTAGCTCTTGCTTAGTGAGAAATTCTACCTTCTAAAATACATTTTACCTTTTTAAAAGTACTTTATACCTTTTTAAAGTACATAATTATGAATGTAATTTGATACACAACTGTATCACACTTGTCCTTCCCTGTCCTCCTCCTGATTAAGTTAATTCCTTCCCTGAGGGGAGAATAACCACAGAATAAAAAGGACCTAAACAGGCCATGCAGAAGTCATTTCTAGAAAAAAGACGGTAAGCTTAAACTTAGTTTGTTTTGCAGTTCAGAGCTTATGTCTAGGATTTATTAGCATATCATAAGGTGAGGAATTCTGTTTTCCTGCTTGTTTTGCTTCAAACTTTGACCTCATTTATCTGCATTGTACAGTAACAGGGTTGCACAAACATCTAGGACCCTTTGGTCCAATTTAGTCCAATAATATTTACATAGCACTAAGACATCAGCTTTTAAACTTCAGTTGTCTAGCTAAATTTAGCAACTAACACACTTTACCAGCTTTTATTATATGAAGAGATATCTACTGCTTGCATGTTGGTAATATTAATGTAGCAAATTACACAATTATGTGATGCATCACCTTCTTCACATCTTCTGCCCTTTGTGCATGCTTCAAATATGTCTGCCATTTTTTAAAAAGCATTTTAAAAACTCTTGCCTCTTTTGCCACACATTAGCCTCCAAATGGCCATGGTTCATTACAAACATGAAATACATTGCCAGTGACTGTCTAAAGTATGAAAATTTGATATATTAACTCATCGAGAATAAAACCAGAAGGTCTATTGCAGTAGAAAACAAAAGCTCTCTCTTTTGCAAGGACAGAAAAATCAGGTCCGTAGTTTGTAAATCAGTGAAGTATGCAGACTGAAAGGACTAAGAAGAGCCTATAGAAAATGGAACATCATTTACACCCACCTACAAGACGGGCTGAAAGGAGGATCTGGAGAAGTACAGGCCTGTCAGTCTGACCTTTGTGCCAGGTTGTGGGCAGATCATCTTGAGTGCCATCATATGGCACATACAAGAAAACCAGGTGATAGGGCATGGGTTTATGAAAGGCACATCCTTCTTGACTAATCTGGTCGTCTATGGTCTATCTACTTAGTGGATAAGGGAAAACCTGTGGAGGTTGTAGTGAGGTGGGGGTCGGTCTCTTCTCTCAAGTAACAGGATGAGAGGAAATGGCCTCAAGTTGCACCAGGGGAGGTTTAGGATGGATATTAGGAAAAATTTCTTCACTGAAAGGGTTCCCAAGCATTGGAACAGTCTGCCCAGGGAAGTGGTGGAGTCACCATCCCTGGAGGTATTTAAAAGATGAGTAGATGTGGTGCTGAGGGACACGGGTTAGTGGTGTTTTTGGCAGTGTTAGGTTAAAGGTTGGACTCAATGATCTTAAAGATCTTTTCGAACCTTAATGTTTCTATGATTTGCTCTTTCAATCAGAGAATCCATACTGTGATTGTGTAGGACTTTAAGACCCAGAAACTAACATTGTATAAACACAGAAGCACCTCAAAAAGGTCATTTCTTACCATAGCTTTCATTAGGATTTGGACTGTAACAGTGAAATCCTGCAACAATGAAAGCCACAGCAAACAACAGTATTGGGTTACAAACCCTGTCACACACCCCTAGAAGAGTTAAAACATTTCTCTTTGCATTCAGAGGTCATGCACTGTCCATGTTTTAGTCCAGTAGTAATTAGAGTATGTAGCATCTAAATGTTTTCATATGAGAATTTATGTAATGTTTATGTTTCTCTTAGTTTTTGCAGAATTAACAACTTGGTAGATTGAAGTTTATCCCAAATAAGTGCAAACCAAACAACTTTGTGTCACCACTCAATGCACTTTAGCCAATTAATAGGAACGTTTAATCACAGAAGAAATCTATGCTCTTTCATATTCTAAGGGAAGTCTGTGGGGGAAAATGTAGACCTGTACGTACATCTTAACGCTTTCAGTAGATTTAACTAAATTTTGCAGGATTTTAAGCTTTATCTCTATAGTTGGGCAGCATCTGTGGTAAAGATAAACTCTGAAAATGTCTGTTTCTTAAAAAAGGTGTTTATTGAACCACTCAGTGAAAATATCTGTGAAATGCTCAGCTGTCTCAGCTCCCTTCCATGAAAACGAAGGAAACTCAGCACCTCAGAGAATCAAGCTCAAGCTAGTGGAAATGATCGGCCATTTCTGCTTATATTTCAATGCAATTCTTTAGATAAAACAAAAAAAGAAAATCTTTAAGAAAACATTGAGTTTTGCCTATTGCATATATTTTCAGGTATTCAAAGGTATCTGTACCTCACCTGCTCTTATTTAAAAAGACTACAGTTAATTAATGATATCAGCTTTCCGAAATGTGTTCATGTTTATGGAAACAAGAATTACCTGGAAAAGTGGGAAAGCCTAGCATCAAACTTAAGCCCTTTCATATTCAATAATGTACTCATCCAAGTGTCATATTCTCCAGTGTCATTATAAAAAAAAAAGTAAAAAGTATAGGATATAATTATGCAGAAAAGAAGGCTTGGCAGCAATTTTTATAATCAATAGCCCAAATCTAGGGAGAGCAGAGAGTAATATTTAAAACAAGCTCAAAGTAGTCTCAGAGTTATTGATTCAATTCCACTACAGTGCATTTCCAGCACTGCTATTCTCAGTGAGTCTTATGGGTATAATTATTCTGTCCTTCAGAAACTATACTGGTTAAGGCAAAAATGACAAAACTGAATACATTTTGTCTTACATTTTTTTTTAGTACCATATTGCCCTTTAATACTGTGTAGGAAGGATTTTTTTTTCTGTCATTTGTTACATACTTAAGAAAGATGGAATGATTGAAAGTGGGTAGCTCTTGACAATTTTCAGGTAGGCTTATCCTTTCATAAGCTGTGCATCCAACATTCTTACATAAACCTGGGATGCTTTCTGTTGTCAGGGCACCCCCAAAAATAAAGACAACAATGACTTCATTTTCTCCTGTCATTTTCCTACTTATAAGAGAGGATAAAAAAATATATTTACTAGCTGACAAACCTACCACACAAGATGTATGGGAGGATGAACTTGTTGACAAGATACATTCTGGAAGCTCAGTAAAGATCAAACTTCTATTTAAATGTGCAATGCATGTTGATTTTTATAAAATTGTATACATGTCAGAAGTCCTCAGTTTTGGACATTTTGGAAATAAATAGTTGCTCAAAGGTGAAGGTCTCAATCTTAGCTAAACACAAAAGTAGAGACTTACATTTCAGAGCTGCTGAAGACCTGTGAAAATCAGGACACCTTGAGAGTGTGCACGTCTGCTGCTCTGTGTGATACAAGTACAGAACACACCATTGCAGTCAGGATGTCACTCATTATGCTGCTGATGGAGAAGAGTCTGCTGGAAATTCTGTAGGATGCTCATCCCAAGAGCGGGAAAAATGGGTTTAACTCTTTCCTTAGACTGAACAGTATCCAGGTCACATACTTTATTTTGTTTGCAGATGCTCTAACCCTGGAAATTTATCAAGATGATCTCTTCCTGCTTTAGTTAATGTACCTTCCTATGGAGGATATAAGACTGATCGGGCTAGTGACAGGAAATGTAAGACACCGTATGACTATATTGTCTCTTAAAGACCTACATTTAAGTCCTAATCAGTATTTAAAAATGTTGCAGTGTTACCCAGTGTTTCCAATGGAGCTTTAGATTCCCTTGAGCTACACAGTGTATCTGAGAAGTCATGGCCCGTGTTCACGTAGAAACATGAAGCATATATACAGTGCAACACCAATGTTATGAATTGGAAGTTCTTGGGTTTTTAATAGTTTATCCCTTCTTGTACCCCCTGGTGCTGCTTATGGAATTTTTTGCACTGTTTGATGTGCTGTATGCTACTTTTGTAAGTATTGAAGCACATGATACACTTCAGATCAAGACAAAAACTTGGATATGTTGGTTTTGGAATCTGGGCTAGGATATAAGCAAACTGAAATCTTTATCTCCATGTGAAACCATATTTAAAAACCTTGACTGTAATTTTATTCAGCTTTTGTGAATGAAATTGAAAAAGATTTTCAAAGCAGTGGAAGTGTAGCATCCATTCTCCTTAAACAAAAGGTGAATGCTTCCAACAAAGACTAGTCAAGTAAAACTCACTATGTAAGGTTAAGTTTTACGGAACCAATTTCAGTATTTTTCTATGTATGTGCCAAGAAGACTGTATACATCTCAATATGCACATATTCATAAACCCATACATGTATATATATTACAAGGCTTAAAAAAATCTCACAAAGATTATATGAAGTAGAATACAGTTAGGCAGGAAACTAAGAGGGATTCTAGGTCTGAATTACATCCAATGACTTTCATCCAGATATATAGTCCAGTTTCCAGATTGCAATGTTTCTTATCAGCATGCCATGATTTTATATTCTGATCCATTATAAAAATTGGTTCAGTCTGTACAATGTTTTCAATGTGTTTTGGTTTCACATCTGTAATTATATATGTAAGTATATCTCTGTGATTGCAAGACTGTTCAAGCTGGCTTTGCCAGTGGACATAATTTACAGCACACATCCCCACTATGCTAGTCCCTGATATTGAAAACAACTGACTCTAGTTTGCTATTTATATTTTCTACCAATAAAATTCATTCCTTCCTCTTAGGAAATACTTCGATTTTAAATGTCCTCATTTGTTCTGAAGATCTGCCAAGCAGTATTTTTTGTTATATTTCCTTCCTATTATCCCCACTGTCCAATCTCTATTCCACCTAAGCTTACTCAGAAATAATTAATCAATATTTTAAGCAATTTTTATTGAGAGAGAGCTATCCATTGGAAAGCTCTAGTGTGTAAACACTGTGAGTACCTACACACTTGTATCTCCTGATTAGAAAAGATCCCAGTTCTGCTGTACCCCACAAGGGCATATAAAATGATTCTACTTGCAGCTCCAATCAGTTTTAGTTTAACGATTCCAGAGACCTAATTTTCTCCTGTATGGTCTACACTACCATAAATCACAGGAATCAAATCCCCTTTCTCATTTACCCCACTAGATTATAAAGTTAGTAAATTGGAGTAGCCTGAAATGAGAATTTGGCTGGCTTTTTAAAGATGATTGAAAAGGGGGGAAAAATCCTGTTAGTTTAGACTCTAATGTAAGCTTTATGAATATATAGTGAACTTTAGAAGAAATAACAATCTTACACAGCTCATACTCAATTCTGAAATATTCCAGTAGTTCCAACTTTTGTTGGATGTATATCTACTTGCATCTTGGATGTAAGGGCTCAGATAAATAAAGGTTTCTTGTTTGAAAGCGACATGAAAAACAAACTTGTTTTCAGGCACATCCTTTTAAAATTAATGGGAACATTATAGTTCAAAAAATTTATTGGTATAATATGTAAAGGCTTGAAACCTAGTATTTTATATTCATATTGACAGTATTCCCTTAACAAGTAGTCATATATCACAAAACTTTTATTACAAAACACTTTAAAGTTTAGTACACATATAAACTTTTATCAGAAATTACATATCACTGTAAAGGAATAAAGGTTTTGATCCCATGTCCCTTGAAGCCAATGCAGTCTTTACACCCATAAGGTACTTGTGATGGCTACTGGAGTATAAAAGATGAAGGGAACTCTGTCCCTAAATTGGTTTAAATGTGTTAAAATTAAATAGAAAGTCGCTAATGGAGATTATTGTGAAAGGGAATGTAATTAACATGTTCTATCAAACTTTAGCTCTTTGAGTGGTTAAAGAAATTGGATAAACAGATCTAAACTCAGTAACAATGTGTATGAGACAAAAAAGAACCATGTAGGCAACATTAAGGAAATTATAGTTCAGAACAGGAAAATTAAACATTCAGAATGTGAGGTTTGTTTTCATTGTAAGAAATAACATTCTTTTGAGTGTTTATTCCAATATAAGGATATGAACTGAACACTTAGGGTCTATAGTCTCTTCTCAGGATGGTAGGAAATATTAGCATGCAAATATAGTTAAACTGACTGCATGTTTTAATGTTTGCCTGTGTGTGACTACCTCTGCGCCTCTCCTTGCTTTCTCATGTTAGAAACAATGAAAACACCCATGTAGGTGGCCCTATTTGTCTCTTCCCTTTACCGCTAAAATAGTTGAATACATCCTTTAAAATTTCCACCAAGTCAATTAGTTTCCTAGATTTGCTAGCTGCTTTAAGTTGCAGTCAACTAAAACTACCCCCATAAAGCCTTCTAGTTAAATTTCTGCATACCCATCAGAGTATCCCAGACCCCCATCTAGTTCCCATTCTTTGTCCTTTCCTAATTCTACCTGTTCCTTTCTGTTTACAGCTGCTGGATGTTCTGACCCGGCTGCTGTGTACTCTTCTTGGGCTTCTCTCTGATTCTCTTCGAAGGTATTAATGTTCACCATCTCTTTTCTGTCTGTGCTGGGTCTCGCTGGGATGAAGTTATGAAGTTCACTTTCTTCATAGCAGCCTGTACAAGTGCTGTGCTCTGCTTTTATGGCTAACACAGGGTTGATAAAACACCCCTGCAGTGCTGACACAGTGGCAATGCCTTCTATTTCTTTCTTCACCACTCCTGCCCCACCAAAGCGAGTCAGCTGGGGGTGGACAAGAGGTTGGGAGGGGACACAGCTGGGACAGCTGACCCCAACTGACCAAAGGGATACCCTATACCATATGACATTGTGCTCAGCACTAAAATCTTGGGGGAGAGGGAGGAAGGGAAGGACATTCATGGCTATGGCATTTGTCTTCCCAAGCAGCTGTTAGGTGTGCTAAGGCGCTTGTTCCCAAGAAGCAGCTGGACATCTGCCTACTGATGGCAAGTAGTGCATGAGTCCCTTGTTTTGCTTCACTTGGACACACAGCTTTTGCTTTTCTTATTAAATTGTCATTGTCTCAACCCACAAGTCTTTTTACCTTCCTTCAGTTTATATTTTTGTCCTATCTCCTAGGATAGAGGAATGAGCAAAAAGCAGGGTGGGAGTTTAGCTGTTGGCCAGGGTCAACCCACCGCATAGTCTGTTGTTTTTCCAGTCTGGATTTGTGTCACCTGTTGACACAAATTTATCTTCTGTTTCTACATGCGTTACTCCCAAATGCCCCAGTCTTGTCTTTTCTGTCCAAAAAATCTCCAGACTGTAATCATAATTTTTCCTCACGGATGTCTATTTGAACACAGTCAAAACAATTCTCTGACTCCTCCCTTGTATGAAACATTACTTGTTACCCTCTTCCTTGATAACCATGAATACCTGTGATGTCCTGCCTGACCCTCAGCTTCATAAGAGCATCATCTTTGAGTCTTTGCAGTGCTTCATGGAGAAGTGATGTCAAAATCTTGAAAACTTTTTTTTTCGCAAGAGTAACAAAACATAACCTTTTTTTTCCATTACAAAATCCATCCAAGTTATTATTACACTTGAGCTACCCCCACATCCTTTCTCTAGACAGATTCTGTCTTGACCCAGTTGTATCCGTGCTGATGCAAGGACTGTTTTCCCAGACAATTTAAACACATACAGCCTAATCTATCCAAAATACATAATTAGACACATTATCAGAACAATAATAGGCACGCATTTAGACCTTCATTCAGCAAAGTACATGTAGTCAGAAAGGTATTTAAACATATGCTTAAACAGACGGCAAGATAGCATTTAATGAACTACTGAAGCATAAACAGGGCCTAACGAGAGAATGTATTCATGACATTCCTTCAGCTGCCTTTAACACACACTTTCATAAATAATGAATCAGACAGCTATTATCAGTTATTGTGATTTTCTGGAAAGATTGCAAGATTTTTAAAAATGTCTTGCATCTTCCTCATGGTTCATTGTGATACGGGAACACCAGATAAAACTGTAGACCCATTGAGTTATGTGTTATGTGATAGATCAAGCAGAATGATCCATACATGTGTACAGGAGAGCGCGGCAGATAACTTTGACAGAGAAAGTGGTTTACATAAAGTTACTAAAGCTGGTTTAACACTGCAAAACAGTGTCTATGAATATTTATTTAATGCTGAATTTCTATCTGGTTCAACCACATTCCTTCTTATTAAGTCCTATTCATGCACATTTGTGCACGGAAGCTTTAATTCTCATAAATCCCAATGAAAGGTTGTCTAGTACATCAGGTCTTATATTCATAGGTGACCAAAAGCATCTGTGCAAGAGAAATTTTTCTCTTTGTTAAAAATACACAGTTATCTGTATAGTCAGCGAGCATAGCAAAACAATCATCCAGGAGAAGATGCAGGAAGGAGCACACAATCTTTAACATTTAAATAGCATTTCTAGAGAAGAACATATGTCACATGTCTAAGTTCCAGATAACAGATGATCTGAATGCCCACCTACTTACAGTTTGGTGATACTTGCAGACATATAGAAGAGCTGTGAAACAGCTTACTATGAAAATAACTTACACCTTTGTATACGTCCTTTTTTTTTTTCAAGCTTAAATTGCTGTATCAGCTGAAACTAGGAATAAATATATTCTAGAAGAAGAGAAAAAGTGCTCAATTCATATTGAATATTTGCTATGACTATTTAGCTAGCTCCTACTGGAAAGATATTAGCCTAACCCCTTTTCATTATCCACCACTTAGTCTATTGCAAAGCATTATGGAGACACAACTCTAACAATAAGGGAAAAAGAAAGCTCATATTATATACGACACATGTAGCCTACACTAGGTATCTTTCCTGACTACAGTGAATTTCCATTGCTTTTAAACACAATTCATGCCCAATAAGACAAGAGATACTCAGCACTTCTCTGGATCAAAGGAACAAAAAAGGGAGAGAAATGGATTACCTGTAAAAGTCCTATTTAATTTGATTTTTTTCATATTACCTTTGCTTTGCTTTAGATACGTAAATGAGTTAAGATTTGACAAATTGTTTGGAATTAGCAGGAATTGCACCAATTCCTTGAAAGAAGAATTGGTCTCTACTGTCTGAAATTGATTCATTAACAATGCGCAAAATATTGTGGGCAGATCTTCAGTTGCATTAGCTTCTGATGGGAGTCTGTGTCACCATTTCTCTCAGTGTTCACATTTTTTTCTTCAGATGATAATTTAATGGTGTGCATTATGTGCTTGTGGAAAGATATTTCAGGGTCAGAAGGACATTCTCTCCTGTCACATCTGTATTGCTCAAACTAGATCATAGAGGACTTTAACTTCCTATTTCTCACCTGCCCTGTCAGGGTATTCACGCTTCCGAGGTGGGCTGTCAGGATCCCCATACAATTCATGGAGTGACTTAATTGAAAATAAATAAATAAATAATAGAGATTTCTACACATTAGGAACTCAGGGAGAGTTCTCTAGCAGAAAATGCCAACAAGGGCAGTGCTTTGTTTCACTTTCTCTATCACTGAAGTCCTACCTACTAGTACTCGTGGTCATATCTTTTCACTGGAGCTAGAAATCTGAGCTATGCCTCTATAAAGACAGAGATACTGCTGCTTCCTAAATGCCCAAGTAGGTCAGAATGTTAGCAGACTGCAATATAAGCCTTTGCGCTTACTGAGGTGTGACACTTCCATTGAAACTCTTCCCCTTTCTAAAAAATATTTAAATATTAATTGAGCCAAGGAGAATGTGGAAATGACTCCGTAGCCAATGAAGCAGCATACTTTGTTGGAAGACTGTCATTCTGCTCCCTGCATCAGTGAATACTTAAGTATAACATAATCCCTGTGCTGTTTGCCAATTGTTTTCTTCACAGCTGAATTTTTATTACAATTAAACAACTCTCTTTTCTCATTTACAACCTGAAGGGGCCATCCCAGGTCTTTTCCATTTATTCCTGGTAAGTATAAAACTGAACAGGATTACTCACACTACTCAGCGACTTTCCAGAAGAAGAAACACAGAACAAGCTATTTCTAAGACAAAAACAAATTTCATTAGTTATTTTTACAGAATAATTTTCCAGGTGCTATGAAGGTCACAGTCCTGGACTAAACACCTATTGCAGAACTTCCAAAGGTTTGTTCTGAGTCACAAATGAGGTATTTATAGTTAGTTGTAGATTAGCCTTTTAAATTGTGTCAGCTAACACGGGTCACCCACAGCTACCATGCATCTCACATTCTGAAAGAGTAAACAGATAGAGAGACCCGAACTCCACATGTTAATTTCAGGAAGCCAGTTGAGCTAGCAATTAAAAATAAATCCCTGAACAACTTTTACATATTTCTTCCTTAATACAAACACTCGTTTTACTTAATAAATAGTTTTGTGTGAGCAGAAATCAGTAAAAGAAATCAGCAGAAATCAGTAAAATTTGGCCACATGATTTTCACCTACTGTATAAGAAACAGAAACATTACAAAATAGCCATATATGGGAGGATGGTACCTGCATGTGGTTATACACTGTTTTGGTGGCTGAGACGAGAAAGTAACGTTTACTTTCTGAATCTAGTGAATCTTTTAACTTCGTACTAGATGATTTCTTCTTAAGAAGCCTTATCAGACTAAGTCTTTTCCTAGCTCAAGGGTTCTAGATCTGGCTTTTCCCAGGATCTTTTAACAGGACAGCTGGTAATGACAAAGACGTCTAGTACTGAGAAATGGAGGTCTAATCTTTGATGTCAATATTAAATGCGTAAGATAACAACAGACAATCAGATGAGCGATCCAGAACTACATTACTCTAGGGTGGCTTGGAAAGAGCAAGGATTGTTTCTGCTGGCTTGTATCTAGTATGGCTAGCAAATCTGCTCATGACCACAGTTTCAGGCCAACATTTAGCAAAACATATAAATGCACCCATCAAGAGTAGTGCCATCCGTTATACCACTTGCTGGCTGTTCAGAACTGCACAGAGGGGAAATGCTCTCATTTTGATTGCCGAGATGGCTTCAAGCCTGAAAACTTACCTACCTCTTCCTGAATACACACTGTGTTCACATGATGAAAAGTTTTCTTTCAAAATCATCTGTGCCTGAATTACTCTGAACACCAGCCATGGCATCCTGTATTTGAAAAGCACAAGGTTTTCTGTTACATTAGGAAGAAGGTCGCCCTTGTACAAAGCGCTAGCACAAAACAAAGAACTGCATTCTACTCACAGGTAATAGTGATGATTTCAGGCAGACAGACATCATTACTTATTATTCCCTATTAAACTTCTGAATCACATTGATTATAGTGTTTTCTCAAGGTGCAAAGAATTATACTTTCCTCTTCTCTAGAGTTACAGACTGAGTTCCTTTCCTTTGGCTACTTGCAACAAACCTTTACTTTGAAAGATAATTTACCCTTTATTTGATGACCTGGAATGAGCACATACATATTTTATGTGAGGGGAAAAAAGAAAGTACAAATATCATCCATCACTTTTCCAAAGTGATATTATTCTACTTTGCCCAAGTACAGTAGTAAGTCGCAAAATACTCATTGACTGCAGTGAGGTCAGGATTTCCATCCTCTCCCTTCAATTTGTGTGAGGTGAGAATGTTTTCCTTGAAAACATTCAGGAATTCATTTTCTCTTGCTTCAGATTCAGAACCAAAACGCATCACTAAACTGGAGGCAGAGAGACATTATTTTCTGGAAAAAAGTAAAAGTTACAGTGGAATGAGCCATATGTGACCAATTCTACGGTGATTTGATGTTAAAATAGTTTGATCTCAGTGGAAGTTTTGCCTACTTAAGGCCAGAAATGTGCAAGATCGTGTTTTGTATCTGTTAATCTCCTATCACATATTATAATTTTAGGTTTAGATATTTTCCATGTCTCTTTTATTATCTTTTTCTTTCTCAAAGATTTTCATATGTCTATAAAATGAATTGAATACTTGTGTTTGTCATTTCATATAGCCATCAACATACACTTGAAAGAAGTAGAAACTTTTGTGCATTTTGTGTATACATGTATCATAAGAGGGAAAATGGCTACTGTCCTGGAAATTCAGTACCTTCAAAATCTACTGTTTGTCCTGTGTGAAGAAACTATGGTTGTTTGGCTTCCTGTGAGAGTTTTTGGGGACTGAAACAGCAATGATACAATCTGCTGCATTCTGGGCTCCAGACCCAAGAGGTTTATTTTTGGCCAAGGTGAGGTTTGAAGATGTTCTTCTCCGCAAAAATATTCTAAAATGGATAATTTTTTGTAAAATAGTAAACAGATAAACCTGGAGATGCTCTCTACTAGAGACTTATCCAACATTACTTGACAAAAACCTTAAGGTTTCAAATGTTAATAGTCTGAAAACATTGAAAGGAATTATTATTGAAGCATGAAATTTCAATTATTTGGGCCATTGATGTTTTTTTATGACTTCTAAGTCATTCAAGAGTAGTGACTTTACAAGACCAAAAACTTGATGACAGAAGTATAAAACAAAATTCCTGACTAGGACATATAAAATAGCCCTGATAGGAAGATGTGTTTAATTCCACAGTGTGTATGACCGATGTTATTCCTTAAAAGATGTACAGTTTCTGAAACACAAAGTGCCAGTAGAATGTCAACAAACAAAAAGAATTAAACTGCTTATCTGTTTCTGAAGAATAAATATGATATAAAATAGTATTAGAGTAGGCGGCTTTCAAGATCTTTAATTGCTTTGAGTGTTGTAAGCAATAAATACAAAGCACATAAAAAGATCATATACAATGTCTAGTCCACTTGCAGCAGCCATTCCCACAACATACCATTAAGGCCAAAATTCAGGCTTGAGGAAAAGATTAAAGGTTTATATAGTTGGTAATAAAAATGTTAGAAGAAAGAGGGGAGGGCGAGAGAGTGAGACATCAATTTCCAAGGAACATATAGAAGTTAAGTGCTTAATTCCCACTAAAATCCAAGTCTCCAGGTTTGTATATGTTTTATACAGATAGACATTAAAACTATGAAAACCCTCAGAAAAAATGGAACTTAAGCACCCTTGAAATCAAATGACATTTTGGAATGGTGTACAATGCATGGGTAATATACAGCATAACGTCACTTGTAAGAAAGAAGAGTGAAGCTGAATCAGAGCTGCCACCTCTGAAACACCAAGAAAACCAACTAGAGTGAAACAATTCCCATTATTTCTTTTTTATTTCTTATCAGCTCTATTCCTAATATTTTGAGTTGATCTAGAGGGTAGTTTCATCTATTCCTACATTTGTAGTTAAGATTTACGAAGTTTCGTAGTTAGGAAAAAAATTCCTTTGATTTAGCAGAAAAAATGGACTTGAATTTGTTGCTAAGCTGCTCGTACTTATGAGCAGTAAACTTCTTACATTTAAACTTTGAAGTTTAAATATGTACCTGTAATTACATTTTCAGTAATTCATTAACATTCAGATCTGAAACATGGAACCCATTGATAGATGATATGAAGGGAGGGAAGGAGGGGGAGGGCAGGCTGGAAACAGAGTCATACACAGTCTGGGAAATGTAGCTGGATGGCCGTGTTGTGACTGAGGAGGAACACTCTGAGGATGCGGGTTTTTACTTTGTAATTATTCTGGTCTTCTTTTATTAGATGATATAACTCCTGGTGTTATCATCCACAAAGAATTACATTTATGAGTGCAGAAAGAACATATGTTAAGCTTTGTATTCTGTGGAGAGCAAAAATAAGTAAGAAATTATCTCAGCAGACAGAAAAATGTTAAAAGCTGTAAAGACTTCATCCCAGGAATCAAGTCTAAAGGCAAATTTTTGGCTATTTGAAATATGAACCCTCATTTTAAGAGGGTGGAGCTGAAATTGGAAAACAGCATAAAATTATATATTCTAGGGATGTGAAAGAAAAAGAAACAAACAAACATAAATGTAAACTGAAGACAGTCTATTTTGAAACCCATGGAATCTAAAGAATTAGTGTAGATTGTACACAAGACAGGTCCAAAAGTAGATTTTAACTAGTTTTGTTCTTGTTATCACAGCTAAGTCCTTGATAATGAAGTTGAAGAGTAGGAAGAAATGAAAATTCTTATGGTCATATTTGATCTAAAATTGAAAGTTGCTGACAGGTTAGTTCTTGGACCTTTATATTTCATAGAAAAATTAGACATGTAGAGAAGAATTTTGAAGCAAATACTATCATGCAGGAACACCTTTCTCTTCCAGGAAATTTAGTTAAGAAGTCATTACAACATCATTTTTGCAGAACAGGAACCATTACCTGCTTTGTGGTTTGTTTTTTTTTTTTTGCAGTGAAGTCAGTAACAGTGAATTGGAATCCAACAGGCTGAAGCTCTTCACCACAACTGACAAATCCAGTATAAAAATAGGAATACTGTCCTACTGTCTTTCCCAAATTTATTCTTTGTTTCAGAGAAAGAAGCCTTGTGGATCAAAAAAAGAAGGAAAATTTATCCTAGTTTTTATGTTGCTCAATGTCTGTGTGTTTTTTAGGTCTGTTTGTCAGGATTTGTGACCTCCATCCTGCACTTGTAGCCATTGTGAATACATGAGAATTCACCTATTGTCTCAGAGGGTTAGAGCCTATATAAGGATCATCGGTGACATTTTCAAGAGGGCTGAAGAAGAGGTGTTCAGTACTAGTGACCTGAAAAAGGGCATTTATTCAGTAACACAGTTAAGTGCACAATAATGTTTAAATACAGTAAGTACATTCCACTGCAGTTAATGTAACGCTGTATGTGACATAAATAAAACACAGGCTTACATTCCTTGCTGGATCATTAAATTCAGCTGAAAAATGATCAATTTCAATCTTACACTGACCCTGTGGCACCATTATTTCTGTAGTTTCATAGTAATTAAAAATGTTGTGTGTTGTCATGAAAAACACGTTCTCTGTAAGCAAGTCTTTTAGGTCTGCCCTCAGTACAAGAAGTAATGCATTTGCACATACCCATTGCAATTTGAGAGAGAAAATCACTTTCTTATGACCCTGAAAAAGGCAAATAAAAAGGATGTAAAAGTTTAGTGAGGATGACCTCCAGTTATGGAGATTATCCTTTTCAACACTTTCAAATGAATTGGAACCATGTTTTAAATCATCTTGTCATCCCTGTGGTATTAACACAGGTTTAGCTACCCAGGGTGCCTTTTTTATTAATGCTTTCAAATTTCCCTTTGATTTGAGGATCAACATAAATATTTCCTCATTATTCACTGTTCTTTCCATTCCTTAGATGTTGGAAAGTTTATTCCTGTCTTAAGTATCTTTGAAGAGAGATTCTCTTCAACATCAGAACTGAAGTAGCCTAGAAGCACAAGCAAGCTTTGACAAAGGAAATTTTCCTTTTTACTACCTATTTGATAAGTGGTTCCTGCAACTTCTGTGTGTTTCACTTTTTCTTGTCATACTGTGTGAACATTATCCCCCCGGTTAAAAATAACATCATGTTGACCTGGCTCACCACTTCTGTGTTATGTGTGGCTTGTACTATAATTCAAACACAGAAAAGAAGAAGCCCTGTTGCCGGCTCAGGAAAAGTGTGCTCACTGCTCTTGAGCAAAGACTGAAGAGCACTGTTGTGAAATTATGGAACACTTGAGCCCGAGGAAGAAAAAAAAAGTAGAACACTGAAGCCTCGGCTTTACACATATTAATCTAAATGACTTGTGAGGTTTTGGCGGGTTGGGTAACTCTTCCCAGTTTCACTGCTCCTAAAATCAGAAGGCTTAGGTCTTCTGTCATATCACAAGGCCAATGAGGCTCACACAGTAATTTCTGTGCAAGGCATGAAATATCAGGCCTTGAGTGACGAATGCAAGTTTACATCCTTTTACTGCAACAGTTAGAAAATATAGACCTCACTTCCAGACTAAACTTACATTGTTTGGACTTCAGCCTCTAGAAGTGCCATTTCTCAGCACGTTAGAAAGCCATGAATTAATTATTAGACAATTCTTTCTGATCATTTTGACTTTTATTTCAGATAAATAGAAAAGAGCTTCTTAACAGTTTCAGAATTCAAAACTTTCTCTGCTCATCATGTGCACACCTGAACTGATGTTTTAGTCACAGATGCAGCAGTTCATGATGGAATCACAGAAGTGGGACTCCATGCAAATAAGCATTTTAGCACATACCTTGAAGGTTTCTAAAGGAGTATTGAATGAATAAATAATGTCTCAAGATGTGTTTTTGTCTACCATGATAAATTGCATTGTGGTCTGGCAAGACTTACGAAAATCGAATCCGCAAGTTATTCAAATGTAAATACAAACTCAAATGCATACTTGTAGAATGTTAAGTTTGGCTCACAGGAATGACCATGGGATTAAAGAGAGGCTTGCAAAGTGAATTAATTGTTTAAGTGAGAATGAATGTTCCCAAATACTTCTCTGCTATATTTGTCCAGCAGTAGTCATTACTGCCCAGTTTTGATTCAGCAGTAGATTGCATCTTGATGCAATATTATCCTGTTCAACTCAAATCATAATTATGCAGTTTTCCTTCTTTGCTTTGTTGCAAATAAATATTTGATTATGTCATATAACATGAAGAAAGAAAGGCTTTGTTTTATTTAAGTGCTGGAGAAGAAAGTAATTCCTCAATTACACTGTTGCAGATGTCCCAAGTGGATTTGTGTTGTGTTTTGTTTTGCTCCCCACTTCTATCTTTTTTGTCAACACTACTTCTTTTGGAAAAAGCTTGTCTCCCTTTGATATGTGTGATTGCCATGGAATAAACCATCAAAACAAGCTATATCAGGCTCACTTTGGGTTTTATTTATTTTTGTCAAAGTATCTTGTTATTTTAATATACAGTTCAGTATTTTAAGCAGTTTCTGTATATATTCATAAGGAAACAAAGATAGCTAAAAAATGCTAACAGGACTTAGGGCAAAATATAATTTTCCAACAAGTTTAAAATTTTGGGGATGATGTGAAATTTCTTTTTGTGGTGACGACAGAGTAGGAGCAGAGCTGGGAGGGGTGAGCAAAATGTGAGGGGACGGGGAGGCCATGGGAAAAGCATATAGGAAGGACTTTTCTCTCTTTTCCTATCTTTCTTTTCTTCTCTTCCTTGGTTTATTTATTTTTCTTTCCCCACCTTGGTTATGATTTCCTCTTGGCCAAGCAGCCCACCTCCTCTTCTCTGGCACCCCTTTCTCTCCTTGTACAAGATTGTGCAGCCGTGACAGAGGCTATCAGGGGATTCAGTGTCCACATTCTTATTCTACTTCCTTACCTCACCTCACAGTTAAACTACACCAGTAGGAAGTGACATTTCTTCCACATTTTCTTGCTCTCCAAGGGATGAAGGAACTTCTGTATCATTTTCAAATAATAGGAGATTATTCTTTGCATTTGAATGGTACTTTTGGCTTTCCGGTGTGTGTACTATATTTATTTTTTTTTATCCCTAAGTAAAATCTGTTGTTGTCACTGCTGGAGGAAGGACCCCAGGCTAGATAGACCTTTAGCCTCGTCTAATCGAGCATTTATCATGTTCTTCTTTTCTTCTCACTAGAAATTTAAAAAACGACAAATTTCCTGGTTGATATGGTAATAAGGGAGTAATGCATCCCCTTCAAACACACTTGTGTTACTTAGACAAGTGTTGTGCTCAAAGATAAGAAGAAAACTACAATAAAAAAAAAAAAAAAAGAGTAAAACTAGCAATCACAACAAATGATTTATACAAATGCCAACCTATTCCCACCATCACATTTTAACTATATGATCCATGTTCCCATGACTGTTAGTAGTCATCTCTGGTCTCTGATACAGGAATACAATGACTGAGAAAACAGAGTAAGTAAAGTAAGAAGGAAGCCAACAGCAAATCCTAAACCAGAATCAACATACTTCAAGACATTGGTCCCTAAAAGAACATTTCCCAACCAGCAGTGACATAACACGTAGGTTTTATTTGAACTTTCTTCTCCATTTTTCATTACTATTTGCAGCTGTGAACACGAGAGCTGGATAAAGGAATCCAATAGCAATCATGGCAGCAGCACACACAAATATAAACTTCCTCTACTTTCTTTATCTAAATGTACTGATATCGCATTAATCCTTCTGAGTACTGTTTTGGAGGAAGACCCGGGAGTCTCAGTTTAGTGTCTCCTGCCTGGAAAACACTGCGCTTATTTGTGTTCGTTATGAATTCCTTTCTATTTGGTAATAATGAAATAATTCACTTAGTTATGCCAGCTAACCAAGGATCCAGAGGGTTTCATATTAGGGACCTGCCTTTCTCACTGTTACTTCACAAACTTCTTGTATCACTTTCAAACTTCATCAGCTATGATTTGGTGTGCCTCTTCCAAGCCATGGGTATTAAATAGCACAGAGGCCAAGGAGTAATTACTTGTGTCCTCTCTAGAAATACAGCAACTCAGTTTGTGGTATTTCTTCCAGACATATTACCTTGCTATTTAACGTATGCCACATTGATTTTGTGTTACTTTTCTCTCTAAATCGAAATGTTCTGAGGCAAAAGAAAATATATTATGGAAATGTAACATGGATCCTGCTGTCTTCTTCAAGCAAACCCATAATCTTCCAAAACGGGATATCTAGCTTCATACTTCATAGCAGGTTAGTACGTATAGCAATCACAAATTTTTCAACTACATCTCTTTTCTGTTAATCCTTATGGATTCTGTATACTACCCTCCTTTAACTTTTCAGTTATGTTCAGAAGCAGGCATCACAGAATCACAGAATCACAGAATCACAGAATGATATGGGGTTGGAAGGGACCTCTGGAGATCATCCAGTCCAAGCCCCTGCCAGAGTAGATCCACCCAGAGCAGGTCACACAGGAATGTGTCCAGGCGGGGTTTTGAATGTCTCCAGAGAAGGAGACTCCACCACCTCTCTGGGCAGCCTCTTCCAGGGCTCTGCCACCCTCACAGGAAAAAAAGTTCCGCCTCATGTTTAGATGGAACTTCTTATGTTCAAGTTTGTGCATGTTCCTTCTTGTCCTCTCACTGGGCACCACTGAAAAAAGACTGGCCCCATCCTCCTGACACCACCCTTTAAGTATTTATAGGCATTGATCAGATCCCCCCCTCAGTCTTCTCTTCTCCAGACTAAAGAGACCCAAGTCCCTCAGCCTTTCCTCATAAAATAGATATTCTAGTCCCCTAATCCTCTCTATAGCCTTCTGCTGTACCCTCTCCAGCATGTAGTTTCTGCCAGGATTGGTTCTGATATACCTTCCGCTCAAATACAAAATACTTATTGAATATTTTATCTTTCTGTATGTTGTTACTGACATTTTTCTATTTCCATTCAGTGCCATATTACAGTAGTATTATCGTATACTATGCCAATACTACTGTGAAAATTCGTTACTCCTAACCAGTTTCTCAAAGATCACTCTTTGAGATTTTTTTTTTTTCCTTTATTCGTTTTCTATAATATAGTTCTTTTCTATTATATCCTATGTTATGATTTTCCTTTGCTCTCTTGGTTTGTTATGAATTTTCTTCCATTTCCACTCTTAAGCAACATATAGTTTAAAAAATGTGTTGTCAACTTTTTCCTTTTGTATAGTAAAATTGTCTTAATGTGATTCCCAAAAGTCATTTACATTTTCCTCTTCAGTACTTTTCTCTATATTATTTAGCTCATTGTTCTTTTCATAATGAAATCATACCTAATAGAAAATTTTCCTATGCCTTGGGCAGCCTCTTTTGACTGATGAAGATGTAATCTATGATTTTTAAAAATTCTTGGTAAACTTCCTAGCAAGCCACTCGGATTGAAGTCCCCTATGATAATATAGATGGTTTAATTTTTTTTTTCCTAAACATAACAAATAAGTCCTTAGAGAGCCAATTTTCTTTCAGCCTCACTCAGAAAGAGGCCTTTTTCATTAATGTCGCCTGACTTTCGTCCACTTACGTAGGCCATTACCACTGATACTAGCATTCTAGTCATATGAATCACACCATTAAGCATCATTAATGTCAGATTTGTCAAATAAGTACTCATAAATGACTAACTTCTGAGGCCTTGGATTACAGTAAGCCCAAGAATTCAACTGATGAATTATGTTCTAGATCATACAATCTCTCTGTATCAAAATTTTGAACTAAACCTTTCATCTTTCACCTTTGCATTTTTGTTTCAGTGTCTTTGATCTCAATAAAGCATTTCAGTATGAAACCGCAGCTGGTTAAAAAGGCAGCCCTGGGCACTAATATTGTGCCACTCCTTTTTGATATGGTTTAAACAATGTTTTGCAGTCTTCCCATGTGATAATGGACCTCTCACTGGGCTTGCCCAGTACTCTGAGCCCAGGACTCCCCCTTTTTCTCTGTTGCCCTGCAGCCATCTGTCTTTTCAAGTCTGACAGTTATATTAATCTTTTTTTTTTTTTTTTTTTTTGCTATGCTGCCTACACAACTCAATACTAAAAGTGTAAAAAGCATTGCTTCCAACTTCTCCTATCACACCAGCATCAGAAACTGTGCTAAATAGATTCATTTTCTCCAGTCTATTTTGTCCAAAAATACTTTTCCTTGCTTTCCTATTTGTTTTGAAGCCTAAAGTTTAACCTTTTCACACACATTCATTTTCACAGGCCAAATCAGTCTAATGGCAGCATATTTTTACCTTTCTGGATTGATCCAACCAAATAGACACTTGCTTAGCAGTTGCACTCTATCCTGTAAAGTTTGTGAAATCAGAATGACAGTTTTCAACCAGAGCAGAAGAGAATCCAATGAACCAATTAATCATCCTCAGCCCAGATATTCATTTGATAAACTGTTGACTATGACAATAAGTGAGCACAACGATCATTTTTTATGGACTTTGCCAGGCTATCTCATGAACTTAATCATAAAGCCTTAAATAATGACATAGTATGTCCTTTTCTTTTTATCTAGCCATTTATATATGCTATAATAATTATTAATGTACTTATATGACAATTAAGCCAAACAGAAATTTGCCAACCCTATTAAATTTATAACAAGTCATTTTCCACAGGATGATGGTGGAAACTCTACTGATTGCCTACTTGCTCAACACTGAATTCTATCACCTCTTTTAGCTAAAAGTAATGCAACAAGGGATTTGTTCATGCTCAAGGCGTGGAGAATACTCCTGACGTAGTATCACTGCAGCTGACAAATGTCAGCTGCAAATGTCTTTGGTGATAATATGGCTCTAACTATTCTGTCCTCTGTAGCAGCAGTGATTTGTAAAAGGGATGACTTGACATCATGACCTGCTGGGAAAAGTGGTCTCTAGATTACTAAGTCACCAACTTTTACTTTTCTTTTATCAGAATTTCCCAATCAATGTCTGCTCTAAATAAAAAATGCTGCCTCTTAAACATTCTTCATCGAATTATGTAAACTGTTGGTGGAGGGAAAAAAAGCCTCCAAAGCTGTAAAGAAAGAAAACTTACTGAACGGGTATTAAGATATAGACAACATGTGCATTAGAGCCCAACGTTGCAGTAACATGGATCAGAATGGAAAACAGTTTCTAGGAGCACAGACACTGGTAGCCATCATTGCCAGAGAAGATCTGTATGTCTCATGATCCCTGCAAAATGAAACATGGATTTGCAGTAACTCATAATAAATGAATCATAAAACACACAAACAGAAAACATTGCTCTTCTTACTGCCAAGCACAGCACCAATGGTCAAAATTTAAGAAGCAGCCAGGCCTTGATCCAACAAGATCCTTTCAAATTTGGATTCAGTGGAACACAACTGTTGTTTAACTGGTGTCTTCTCTGACTACATTTTTTTAATGTTGGAGGAGATGATTGTGTCAGCTTAATTGTATTTCTGTGCCTAAAAATAAATTTCACATAATGGTGAAAAAAAAGTTTGCTTTTTCATATTGTGTCTGCCAACTGCTCTCATTTGGAGAGGATAAAAGGTGAAATAGAACATGCTCTTCTCATCAGTAAGTGGAAGTCAGGGTATGTGACAGGTCGTCAGAGGTAACAGGTCGTCAGAGATGACAGGATCCCACAGCTCTTCATAATACAAAAATAGAGAATTGTCCGTCTTCATCAAATTAGTAGGAAATATCTACTGTCCCATTCCTAATGGAATAGCACTCATTCTGCAAAGATAGGGGAATTTTAAAGCACCCCTCGAGAAGAAATCAGAGAAGCTGACTATAAGTACCCACCATCAATAAAGAATCTTCATTTACTCTCTCTTAAACAAAAACACACACAAATAACCACCAAATTCCCAATCCTTCTAGACAGCTGGATTGTAATAACTGAAATTCACATGCAATCGATGCAAATGTTATTAGGCCCTGTGTTCCTTTTTGTCTGTTCCAGCTGACTGGATTGTAGAGTTAGTGCACAGAAAAAACAAGGTACTTTGGTTTGCTTTCAAGGACCAAACCATGAAGTCATTAAAATAATTCCTAAGAAGAAAAGGTACAATTGATATTCATCTTGGGAAAAATACCTATTAAATTAATTTGAGCAGAAGCACTGACTATATGTATTTTTATAAATCATTAGGACTAGTTCTTGGCCTATTTAAAAATCAGCCATATAGGAAAGAAGACAAGAAAAGAAAATGTATGTGTGAATGATGGAATGCAGAAGACAACACAGTGTATCTGGGGGCCAGATACATAGGGAACAGCAATTTCAACTCTTCTGGAGAGGGGGGCAACAGTTCAAGAAATTTTATAGGACTGAGAAGAAAACAATTCTACTGTGTATGAAGGAAGGAAATACAAGAGAGGTTTGTGTCACACTGTCCGTGATCCTATATTACAGAGTTATCTTTATACAAAAGCCCAGAAACATACGCAAATACCGGTTCAAGAAATCATTTCAGATTTTAAATCTATCATTTGCCCACTTGTTTTGTTTGATGAAGCTCTATACAATTTCCTTATTGGCCTTGCTGATGAATTTGCCCTAGTCCCTTACTTAAGAGCACCACTACTAGTAGTATGTTTAACATCAAAAAAGTAAAGAGACTATCCTAATGTCAACCCTTATGGGATCCTGATGGTATAGCCATCATAAGGAAATAGAAACAACTGCTATTTACAATTAAAACAAGAGACATGGACAATCACTAAAAATAATATGTTTTAAATGGTACCTTTCTTTTCCAGTAACTTAATAGCCAAGATTGTACTGGGGATAATCGAAGGTTTGAAGACAATTTTCTGTTGAATAAAAAGATAAGAATGAAATATTGCATATGGCCAGGTAGTAAAAATGTCTGTGGAAACAAATTATCCACCAATAATCCAATTACTTGTTGCTTGCAGACTTCAATCTGTTAATTATCTCCATTCATTCTGAGTCACTTCTCCGTTACTGAGATTCATTAAAGGTCCATTCAGGTCTCTGAAACTATTTAACGTCTTTTGTGTCTGAAAAAGTACAGTATCATCAAGCTTTCAAACCTCAAAGCTAGGGTTATGTCCTTGGATATATTTATGTATTTCACATTGTAGTCAAATAAGTTAGAACACAATAACTGATCCACCATGTTTTTACTGTTTTATCACTATTTAAGATTCTTTATGACTTCTGATATCAACTGGAGATTAGCAGCAGTTCAATACCAGTCTACCTGAAAAAAGTCAAACCTAGTATCCACATACAATCAGAGCTTTTTGCTTTTATTACATTGGCCCCTCATCATGGTTTAGTACATATTGAGAATAGTTCAGTTTTCACATTAAATATTTTTTGAGAATTTTAAAGCTTTAGATTTGAGTGGAGGAATTCTAACAGAACACAGGATGAAAACTGGACTCTGAAGACTACAGTCACCATTAGGGCTTAAACACAATGTAAAATTTAGCCATCCTGACGTCCAGAGAAACAGTAGGATCTTTATTACAACACAACAATTAGGAGCAACAATTAGGCATAAAAGGAATAAAAAATTCATTCCCCCAAAATAGCAAACTGAGCAGCTTTGTAGGAAATACTAAGGCTCGGGAGATGCCCAGGCCTGTCCTGTCAAAGGTACAGAGAATCCTCGACAGAGACGAGAAGATGCTATCTCTACTTGGGATTCACAAGAGCTGAAATAAAATTAGTCCTTCTGACTTTGACTAAGAGAGGCAGAAACAAATGTCCTTACTTCATTTAACAGTCATCAGGGATAAGGAAAATCAGGGTATTTATATAGCAAGATATATGTAGCATATATGTGCATATCATATATGCATTTTATTATCAATGCATATATTAATCCTTTTTCTATGTTTCTGAAGTACATGCAAATCAATATATCCCTCAGTGTGGCTCTAGTTACTAAATACTAAATTATGTGTGGAAACTTGCCACCGTTGAATGCATATTAGCTATAAATGGTTAATCATAAATAGGCAAGCACCTAAAAGAACCCCTCGCTACACAATAGTTAGCATGGTTTTCTGAGAAGTGTGATGTTATAATCACATTTCTCTCAGAACAGGAAGACAGATCGGAAATTCATTTGTTCATAACCCCCAGGACTATTCTAACCACTTGGATGGATATTGCATTAAAAGGTGGGTATTAACTCTTTCATCTTCATCTGCATGTTCTGAGGACGCTCTTCATTTGAGAAGGTAGACTCAGTAAAATCCCTGTAGTAACTTAGCTCCTCATTGAAGCCAAAAAAACCTCTGCCACGTATACATGGAGAAACTTCATTCACGAAGTAATCTGCAATGATGAAAATAACTCTGTATGTTTTAATAATTAACATTTTCACATACTTCATCATTTATACATCTGGAATTGTGTAGGCAGTATAACCTTCTCTGCAGTTAGATACTAAGAACAATAGTAATACTGATATTTTCTAACAAAGAAACTTTAGAAAACAATGGTTTAGGCAAAACAGACTTTTTCAGTTACTGAATAATTCTGTTACATCCAAGCCTTTAAAAGCCCTGACCCTGATATTCCAGAGATCCCTGGTTAAGTGAAGCCAAAGTAACTAAGACAAGCTTTGCTTTAAGGCCACTGCAGAACTGTGGGATTTCTCTTTTTTTGCCAGTTTGCTTCCTTTATCTTAACTCACCCTGGGTAAGTGGCTCCGCAATGCCCTCTCTACTTCAATGTGAACTTTCACGTAAGGTCCTTTTTCCAATCCTTGTTTCAATAGATTGCTAGATTGTTTTAATAGGTTAATAGACGTGGAAACTCAATGAACTTTTCACTCCTTTCAGGAGCTCAGAAGAGAAACATTTCAGTGTGAATTTTGACTTTACTAACAAAAAGACATTTAGAAGAAGATTTCCAGCTCTGCATTCAGTACTACATTGCCTGACTTTTCTGAGATCACTATTGAACGTTTTAGAATTGATACTTTAGATACATCAAATATTCATTCTACTAGAGGAATATAATTTCCCCCCTATTTTCATGTGAATTTAACTATTGAGAAAAGTATTTGTTTGACTATTTGGAGATTCCAGCCTTTTCTCCAATAGGCAAGAAGAGCAATACGAGTAACAGCAGTTGAAACACCCCATTCTTAATGCTCCTCATCAGTATTACTGTATCCTATAAAGGACAACATTTGTGAGTTCCCCTCACTTCCAGGAGAACAAGCGGTTTTTCACAGACATCATGGAAACAGAATTTGGCCACCAAATCTTTATGACCAATGAGTGTGAAAGACTCAAGAAAAAAACCCAACTGTAATTACTAACAAACAAACTAAAAGAACAACAGGCCCCTTTTTCCCCAAACAGTCTTCTACTTACAAATTGAAGAAGACATTTGATCTGCAGCCTTTGGAACATATTGAAAAAACCCATATACTTCCAGCAGCTGTTTTATACATCTTCATGGCATTAATCTCCCTTAGCGCACAAAGCTACTGATTACCTGTGACGCTGATTTCCACTAGAACCTCAGGAAATATCCAACCAAATATGGACTCAGTCTTTCCTACAACGATGTCACATAAAATGCTGCAGAATTATAAAAAGAATTTAAGTACTCCAGAGACACATTTGCACTGCATTGACAGCCACAAAGATGTCTTCCTGGGACTCTGCTGTTACAATAAGTTAGGAGGCACAGCTTACATTTGTCACTCACACTATGGTTCGACAGATATGATAATGGATCCTATTCCAGTGCTTATGAAAAACCTGCAACATGCTAAGGGTGTCCTACAGCTTTGGTTGTATAACAGGCAGCTACAAGCTGTTAGCATGAGCTATACAGAATAACTTCACGGAGTTAGATGGCTTACTTTAAAAATTAAATTATTTATGTGTAAGAAATACTTCCTTAATATTGAGGAACTGCTAATACTAAGATGGAAAAAATGTCTAGTGGGGCAAATGCGTTATATTGATATGAGAACAACCTTCTAAACTTAGCTGCTTGAAAAGGATGTAATTTCCAATAGCTGATCAAATAAAATCTATTTCAAGATATATTAGTCAGCCTTCTTAGAAGCCTGTGATTAGTGAGCCATTAGTTGGGTCATCATATTCATATGCAAAATCTGATGCTGAATTGTTTGTATTTCTTACATTTCCTTTTTTTCTAAGTCATGCTAGGGAACATAAAATGAAATTGAACAGTGTCTGTGAAATAAAAGGCTCCCTAAAAATTGCAGTTCGTTATTTTCAGTGCCACGAGATAAAAACACGGAGAGTGTCATTTCCAAATGGACATGTATATATCTATTTAGGAAGAATGACATGATTTCACAGGGTGGCAGTGTCAGCCAATAGAACATAGGAAGAAAACCTTATTTATCCTCTTCCAGTTCCACCACAGTCCCAACTTCTGTGAACCATCCAATTCAGTGTGCATGGCTAATAGCTGAAGAACAGTGATCTGGTATCAAAGTCACTGCAGGTTAAAGGGTGATAATTAACTTGAGGATGAGCATAAAAAAAGAGGGCAAAGCAAGGTGTGTAGGGAGAGTTATTGTTGATAAAGGGCCAATGTGAATTTCTTTAAACTCTATTACCTTAAAGGATGCCAGTCTGAACTTCCTTCATTTGTGCTGTTGTCTTTGATGAATCTGGTGAGGAAGCCTGACGGCCTCATACCAAGTTATTGGACTGAAGCTGTCCACTAAAGACAGCACAAATGAAAAAGATAGCAAAGTAAAAAAATCCAAATAAAGAATGATGAGTTCCTCAACTTTATGTTAAAAAATACCTCTAGGAAACAATCAGAAGTCGAATGTTCAGTGTTAAATCCCGGCCAGAGAATATTACCCTTGTCAATTTATTATTAGAGCACCTCACGAAAGGCATGCACACATCTATTAGTAAATATTACAAAAGATAAAAGGGCTCTGCTATTGTCATTATAACTTATGGGGAAATGGCATATTGGGTGGGCATTTTGCAAACTCCTAGGCCCATATCAGTGAAAATCATTCATCTGTGTGTTCTTAACCTAGGATAGGTCAGTAACATCTTTGGTTCTGCCTGTTCTCAGTTTCAAAGGTTCATGGTCCTTCAAGTTCTACTTCTGAGCATGCAGAGAAAGGCTCCAAGCTAAGTAGCTCATACCTAAGAATGTAGACAAGATGAGCAACGTCACTCAACTCAGGGCCAGCAAACACTTTCCGGCCCAAGTTCAAGAAGATTCTTTAAATCTAGAGCCTACTAATTAAGATTTTCTTCTAGAAGACAGGTTTTAGCCCCATTAGGCCAAGACTAAGTGAATTTTGGCTTCTTTTTATTTGATGGTTGTTGCAATGACAATTATGACAAGAAAGGTAAGAGAATATCACCACGACCTGCAACTGGAGAGATTAACTTGTTTCTGGCTATAAATGCTTCCTGACTGTACACCAGAAGTAGAGTAGCATTTCCCTGCAATTGCAAATTCCTCAGCTCTGGGGATCAAGGAAAAAGGAGGTAGCAACTTAGGCACATTCCTTGGAATAGGTTCAAAGGGCATCTTGCTCAATGTTGAGTTTTAGTATCAGTATATACAGAGGTACTTAATATTCTTATTGTACTGTACTGAGAGTGGAGGCATATTTCCTCTCACTGTTACCTCTGGTACAGGAAGGAGATGGAAATGCTATATAAGATTTGCACCATGTATTGAATGTGAGGACTAACACACTTGGGCTTCCTTGGACCAACTAGAAAAGCGAATTCCAGCATTAATGACTCTCAAGCAGGATACCTATCAATTTCCACATACTTTCTTGGGATTAATTTATATATTTATTCTGGTGACATAAGCAAATAAATTTTGCTTAGTGAAATTGGGCTAGCATAAGCAAAACATGAGCAAGAGCCAGAACATACCTTGTTTTCCACTTGCAATTCAAGACTGCAGGCCCTCAAACTTTGCAGTCCAAGGAAAATATTTCTGCATTAGCTGTATCTCTGCATTAGCTGTCTCTAGAGATGCTTATAAATGTGATATATGAGCTCATAAGGTGGCTGCCTCAGATCCTGTGCAGTTTAGGATCAGTGGAAATGTTGCATAAAGCAGACTTAGCAAGAATTTGGCAGTCAACCGCTTGTGAATAATTTTTAAAACGATGGTCAGAGGTCTAAAGTAGAACAAAGTTTTTAGGTCATATTCTGCAGCATAGTGAGTTCTCTGTCCCTGTAACCTTCGGCCCTCAGATTGCTGAACTGCATGAAGAGCAGCACTTCTATAAAGCAAAACAAAATCTTTTAGTCCAAATACGATGCATGCAGGTTATTTCAGAGTAACTAAATTTAACACAGCAGGGCATGTTGGCAAACACAGAGCACCAGCTGTCAGCACTCAGACCTGACATGGTTATTCTCTGTTCAGTTAATTATCTAGGTTGGTTCATTGCTATATTGCAGTCTAATTATACTAGAAGTTATATGATCACTTCTTTCACTGATCATTTGGCTCCATGGATCAAACCTTACTTTCAAAAGCAAAATCCTCTCATTTGTATAAATTTGGAGCTGTAGGTTACATAGATGAACACTGGACTACTTGTCTCATTTTTGTTCCTAATTTTAATGGCAGAAGCTGGGTTTTTTCTTCTTTTTTTTTTTTTTTTCTCTTAATACCATCACTTAGTTTCAGGTAAAAAAACACTATATGTGTTAGAAGTGCAAATTACACCTTAGACTGCTTCCTAGAGCTCTGAATGCTCTGAAGCAGAGAGAGATTTTGTAACTTTTTTTGACTGTAAGATCTATGTAGCTCCACACACAGCAACCACAAAAGGGAGAGCCTCAAAACACTTGTCTAAGAGTTGTTCACAATCGGCATTGTATGCAACAGGCTCTCGAAATTTGATAGCAATCGGAAAGTTTTAACTCAATAGGCTCAAATATGGGGGTTTTTTGTGTTATCAATAGGCAACCCAACGCACATGGCCCATTCTTCTGTTCCTACTGAGAAGCAGTGGAAATTTAATGAGAGTGTCTACTAATGAGGCAAGATAATAGCAAGTGCTAATTCTGAATTAAAAAAAAGCAAGTTCTCACAAAAGCCGATTGTGGCCATACACTTTGTATGTCCTGGCATACTTGTTGATCACGTGGAACCATTAAGCTGAAAGGCACAGATTTTTATGAGATTCTTTGGGCTTTAAGTAATTACTTTTCAGCTTCCAATTTCTGCCATTTTGTATGGATTTCAACCCAGTACCAATTATGTTACTTAGTCTGGGAAGTACTGGGAAGTAAAATACGTGGGAATGTACTGTGTCATCATTTTAGAGAAAAGTACTTACAGGGCATTTTCTAAAAGAATTATGAAAATCTGAATGTTCAACAGGAAGGTTACTTTTGCATCTGGTTTTGCACATGCAAAGAAATGTTACTGAGGCATCATGAAAGCTTGTGTTTGTATTTAATAATATAAGAAACCGCTTTACTCTATACACTTGTACTGAAATTCTCCCTAATGTGGAACTGCATCACACATAAAGTTTTAATCTCTTCAATTCATAATATAAAAGTCCATTTATAGCACAGAATAATGGGCATATTTTATTTCCAATTAAGATTACTCATCTGTTCACACCCACCAAGATTTCTACTGTGCTTTTAATTTATCATTGCTTACTTTAATGCACCCGTTTTAATCACAGTAGCACCAGGAATCAGATCATTATAACCAGAGCTGTACTGAACTAATTTAATCTTCTTGGGGGAAAAAAATAAAGAGAGCGTGAGAGAACATTTTAGATTCAAAGTACTTGGGCTTTTCTTTTTAAAACATTACTTACCATCTTCCTTTATATTTCAAAACTGCTTAAAACGATGAGGCTGACATACCATTTTGACTACCCTGACCCAAAAAAATGTTAACTCTCCATCCAGAATGGTACAACACTGAGACAGATATTACAAAGAGAAAGAGTTGATTTGGTGTCACAGTAATCAACAACAAAAAGAACGTGAAGGCAGTGCCATTTAAATCTCAGCTCAGGACTAAAATTTGTTAAAATTCCTTAGAATGGTCATATTTTATTTCACAATTTCACACATTTCAAAAGCACCACAGAAAATTTCCAGTGTCTGTGTATTTCTGTGCAAGAGAGACCCAGATCCAGGGAATATGGAGGATCAGGACTGAGGTGTTCTGACAAAACTGCCTCGGGAGTAGAGGAAAGTTGTTTTAGAAAGTGCTGGAAGCCAAGATCAAAATGCTGGGTTGAAATAGTAGGGAACTACAGATAAGAATTACTACTGCTTGTAATATACAGGAGAGGTGAAGGAGTGTGAGACCTGATATTGCAAATACACAAAGGGTTAGGACTGCAATGAATCACAGTAACAGTTGAAGGATCCTCTCTCACAATCTTCTGCTATGAAGGCGTTTTTAGGACTGAAATGTCACAATTGAAATATACCATTTTAGAAGTAGACACTATTTAGGGTTAAAACTTTGCTGCTTGTTCAATTAGCTCTGACTCTTTCACTCAAGGAAACAGAGGGCACAGGCTTGTTTTCTTGCTAAGAGTTATTTTGCACCATACAGTAGAGATTTAAACATGCTAGAGGTGTTTGCAACTCTACAATGCAGTAACGCAGCTTATCAATGAAAGCTTTTAAAGCTAGTAAATATATTTGTTTTTCTCACTAGAAAAAAACCAACATCGTCACTTGCATACAGTTAGTTGAACTTATTTTATTTCCTAAGTGTGTACTTCCAAACTCCAGTTGCCATCAATATTGTAGTCACTTGGCAAGCTTCCTTAAAAAGCAGTTAGTCAGCAAGAACTTCAATCAGTAGAGAAGCAAGAAGTCCCAAAGGTCGTTTTCCAAAGTGAATGTTTTAGGACGTGAATACCCACTGGCCTATGAGTTGCTCTGTTTATTGTCATCAAAAACATCTTAACTGTCTAGAGTGTTTCAAGGGGAGTCCCAGGCAAGGAGCACAGAATAGGGAAATGCTACTGTACTGACACTTGACTCTATCTGTAGCCCCTTCAAACTATGGTCAGCACAAACAAACACAACCTTCAGGATCTGAGACTAACCAAAGTAAAAATAACCACTGAAGAACAGAAAGGTCACTGTAAACTGCAATGGGATGCTATACAGATCTCCAGCAGTAGCGAAACAGTTTTTGATACCTTAATAGCAGTACCAGCTTTACATATATGCATTTCTGTTGAAGAAAGTCCTAGTGAAGAAAGTCCTAGCATCAGCAGGATGTCTCAAATCATAGAATCATAGAATCATCATAGAACAGTTAGGGTTGGAAGGGACCTTAAAGATCACCGAGTTCCAGCCCTCCTGCCCTGGGCAGGGACACCTCCCACCAGACCAGGTTGCTCAAAGCCCCATCCAGCCTGGTCTTGAACCCCTCCAGGGATGGGGCAGCCACAGCTTCTCTGGGCAACCTGGGCCAGGGTCTCACCACCCTCACACAGAATTCACACAGAATTTCTTTCTGAGATCTAATCTAAATCTCCCCTCTTTCAGTTTTAAACCCTTCCCCCTCATCCTATGGTTCCCCTCCCTGATCAAGAGTCCCTCCCCATCTCTGCTGGAGCCCCTTTAGGGACTGGAAGGGGCTCTAAGGTCTCCCCAGAGCCTTCTCTTCTCCACGCTGAACACCCCCAGCTCTCTCAGCCTGTCCTCACAGCAGAGGGGCTCCAGCCCTTGGAGATTTTTTGTGGCCCTGAAGGGCACAGAAATAAAATTTCAGGAAGTGTTTCAAGCCAACAACAAAATCCAGTGTTAGAAAAGGAGTTGAATACAGTAAAAGCTAAGGTACACCACAAGATGTAGGAATGTCCCAGCCTTAAACACTTTCAGAAGCCAGAGATAAAGCGACATGTAAACACTGCAGTTCACGTCAGGAAATAAGATACAAGTCCACATAAGAAATTTTCATTAGAGGAACTGCACTGTCTCTTCCTTACAAACTTTGTGGCATTTCTTGTTTGCTGTACATCAACTTGGTGATGTACTGACAATGAGATTTTTCCTATCAAGCCCAGTCAGCCTTCGTTAATTATGGTAATGAGTGACTTAGTTCTTTGGCTCTTTTCTTCATTTCAAATGCTACTGTATAGGAACTGATATGCTTCTTTCTGCAAAGCAACTGCAATTTTCAACCCAGCTTGAAATATTTTTTTCTTTTTCATCTGAAACAGATTAAATTAATCTTATTTTTTTCTTGCAGGTGCTCTACAAATAGAAATCTATTTACAGGTAGAAGGTATTGTAGGAATATTGACACACAAATCTGTCACCCTTACAAATAGTTATCACTAGTGATATACAAAATATCTGTATCAGTCATCAGGTTACTTGTGTATAGATTTTGGAAGATTCCAGGGAACTCTACAACACATATACAAGTGAATGCACCTTCAGACATTTTGTAAAAATATGCCCATCTTTTTAGCAAATGCATGTTAGGAGAGATTTTTTTAGCCTCCTTTCCTACAAGGAAGGTACAGATACCATGGATTTTTGTATCTCGTACATACTGCGAGGGTTGAATAACATCTTCCTGCACTCCAAGACCGCCACTATTCTTACAAAGGAGTTGAGACTTGAAGCCTTCAGAGGTACTGTGGAAAGGCAAATCTTATCCAAATACCACAGGAAAGAAATTTTCTAGAGAAAAAATAAATGGGATAGGGAAAAAATTGTAAAGAGATACCTAAGACTGCTGAAATCAAGAGACTTTAGAAGGAAGAAAAAGAGCTAGAAAATAAAAAGGATGTTAGTTTCATAAATTTGAATTATATTTAAGACAATTCAACATTCTACAGTAAATTGATCCTTCTAAAGTAATTCTGCTTTAGGTTGGAGCACACTGGTAAGCAGAAGGGAGTTATGGGAATTGGGGTGGGGAGGTGCCAGTTCAATGCTGAAGAGTGGTACAAATAAAGAGAACTTGATTCTGCAGAATTGTCAATCTGGCCTTTTCACACAACATTAAATTAATTAAATAACAAGACCAAAGCATTTCTCTGCCTGAATTACTCCATTTTTTCCCTGAAAGTGATAGAATATAATTATGCTCACATATGTAAGAGGCTCCTGTAAAAAGCAAAATCTATTAATCAGTTAATCAGGCCACACTTCAATAGAATCTTTAATGCTGTGCATCCAGGGGTGCCTCACCAAAAGGCAAATTATAAACTCAATTAATTATGAGTTATTTTAATAAATGACTTGTAAACCTGGATTTAAAGGAGCTATACATTTGCCAACATAGCAAATTAACGTGGGTATGGGAACCCCAAAGCTAGGATGAATTGCAGCTGGGAATATCACAAACAGATGAGACTAAAGATTGGTTTAATCTGAATCTAGAAAAAATGTGAAAGCTACTGAATTTTGAAGATCCTTACAGAAATCTAACCTTGCAGGACAAAGAGGAGGAAGTAAGTATAACATACTAACCATGCAAACTTCCTAGTGGTTACCAGCATGCCAAATACTTTCAAAGTGCCAAAACCTACAATAAAATAAACAAAAATTGGGTTTAATGGATCTGAGAAAGTAAAGATTACTGTAGGATTGAAGCTAAGTCGGTCACTTCATATATGGTGTGACCCCTTGCATTTTCTGTTCCAGGTACCTAATAGCTATGGCATATTGGCGCGCTCAAAATGTGCAGTTGCTACAATACCACATTTCTGTGCAGGACCAACGCAGAGGTCTTAATGGTGCTTACAGAATTAATCGCAATTTGGTTTTATGCGTTGTCCTTACTGTCACTTAAAGAGTCATTTTTAGGCCTTTTATTCCCTAAATACTTATAGCTTACTAGGAGCTTTGTTCAGCTTATATGAAGGGAAAAGAAAATTTGTATACTGCAGTCTCCCTAATTCCCTAAACTACTGAGATCTGTACACTCAAGGCAACAAAACATTGAACAATATCATTTCTCATACAAGAAAGGAAAGAGTTTTGTTATCCGTGATCTTTGGGTGTGATCAGCTTTCTCTCTTTTGGCTATGTTGGCTCCCCCAGCAGCGTACAGTTTCCCTCCTGTCAGCCCTGCTTCTACCCCTGAATTTCTCTTCACCCTTTCCAGGAGAGTGAGCACTTACAAATGGCTCTGACACCTTCCTATTGCTCTACTTTGTCTGATAAGCAGGTGAAAGCCTCCCCAGGAACGCGACCAGACTTCCCAAGATCAGAAAAGGGTGACTCAGGGGATCTAACACCATCTTTGATGGGAAAACACGTAGAATGTCGCAGCAAGGGAGGTGAACGGAAGCTGGGACAACTTAATATTTAGCTGTACATGCAGGAACAGAGCCCGCTGTGAATACTTCTGATCTAAAAGGTTTTCAAGTAGAAAATTCTTACAATAGTTAATTTGAAAATATATTCTCTGTAGACTGTAGACTCAAGTGAGAAATCATATATTGCCCCACAATTGTTCCATTGTTGAATATCTTCCCCAAATGGATTTTTTTTTTTTCTCCTAGCTGTATAATTTTATAGCATGGTATATTGCTGTGCTCAAGAGAAAGATTTCAAATAATCACCAAAGTAATCTTCTTATTGTAGTAAGTCTGCTACCCCTGGGTTTCATGGGAATCATATTTAGCCTTTCTGCTTGTATTGATCTGATACATTTTGGTTTTTACTGAGTATTGAGTATTTGGGTTTTTATTGAGCAAATAAAACTTTTTAAAATTAAAAATAAAATTAACAAAATAAAATTGATCAAATAAACTCCACTTTCCTCATTCTTTAGATTTTTATCACCAAAATTTCTCCTGACATACAAGGTGGAAAAATTGAGTGACTTATGACCAAAAGTCAGAAATGAGTAGCAGACTTCGTTAAAACAAACAGCAGTTGTAGAATTCACGGTATATTGGTGGGAGCCTGTGAGAGAACTGTTGTACTGCTAGAACAATTCAAGGACTCAAGGGTAGGAAGAGAAAAGGCAAAATGCTATAGAGTGTAGAAAGAAAACAGATTTGGGGAAATCAGAAAGCAAGTTACATTTGGGATTTATCTTACCCAGCTGGAAGAGACTAAGGAAGACTTTGTCTAAGGAGTCCTGAGGATTTCCACAGCCTCATTTCCATTACAGGTTCAATTTACCTCAGGCAATGCTTTTTTTAATTGGAAATTGGAAAAAAGCACCGATGTTGTAAATTTATCACATTGCTTTTGACTCACCAAAGGTAGTATTACATCTCCTGAGTCCTTTGCATGATCCAAATGCCACCATTTTCACAGACTATTTTGCAGAAGCATACATGTATTTCTGCTTTGCACCTTAGGACGTGAAAGACATGAGGATGCACGATACGGAATATAATCACAAAGCTGGGTTTCATGTAAATGTCAGTCTAGCCCCCAAGTCTGTAGCAAAGAGCAGTCATCCACCATTCTATGCATTCAAACCTGGATCTCGTGCTTATAATTAGAAAAAGACTTCATAACATATGCATTATATCAAAGCACAAAGACATTCAACGGTACTGCCCAAAACCAAGACTCAAGCTCGCTCTTTCGAAGGCCAGTTCTGCCAAAGTTTCAACACCTGATAAACTACGATGACAAAAGCATCCCTAATGGATGATGTAAAAACTCTGACCTCTCATCAATCTGATGTAAATTTTCTGATTTATTGTTTCAGCCTGTTCTAATTCATAAACGACAAAATCAACAGTTGCTAAATTGCAGTTGTAATTAGTCACCAGCTCTTGTAACAAATTTTGTGTCAGGCTTTACAGAATTTTGTGACATTCTGTAGTTTTGTTGTTTATTATTAGCATTCCTTTAAGAGTAGTAGTATTTATTCCACCTTAGTCATGTAGTCAGGAGATATTGTTTAAGCCAAAGACAATTATAGGAGCACAAAAGCAATTCATAGTTTTATATACAGTTCTGTATATAAACTGTTGCCTTTCCACTACAACATTGATCTTAAAGGCCTGTATTCAGCTGTTGCCAAGGAGCACCCACAGTCCTTTGGCCTTTAACTTCCCACCACTGGGGTCTCCAGACACTGAGACCTATACCCATGCCAGAACAATCAGCAGAGATAGGACACTGGAACATGATCATCTGGTAAAATGTTTTCTGAGGATGTTTTCTCATGGACTTTTTAGCCCAGATAGCACTCTCCCAAACAACAACCATAGAATCATAGAATGGTTCGGGTCGGAAAGGACCCGAAACAAATTTTCATTGTTTCATCCATTAAAGGGCTGAAATTACTTTAAGGCAGTTTATGTTATTATTATTATTATTCTCTGTTGATGCAAATCCAGAGACTCATGTCACAAAAGTGATCACAGTCTGAAAAATACATAAGAAAATTAGGTGATTCTTCTGTTTGTTTCTGCTACGGTTCACATTTTTATCTCATACTATGATTGTTAATACCATAAATATATTTTCTTTTCACCAATAATGATAGATTTTTACAAAAGCCATTTGAGAATTAGGAGGTGTTAAAAATGTTCATAAAGTATACACAGCGATAATAATACTTCTAGATAGAGGAACAAACAAGCAGCTCTGTCCTGCAATGTAATTTTACTAAATCCTGTAACTCAAAGCATCCCTTTGACATTGAAATCAGTATGCATTGGCATTTACTATAGAATTAAAGGGAATAATTTTTGTGCACATACGCTTATTTACCTGAGCAAACTGGAAAGTAGTTCCTCCCACCATTGACTCTGGCTATAGTGAAGTTTGGCAAATGGTCTCATATCCTTACCTCTGCAGAAAATGGGAAATTAAGATTGTAGAACTGTCTTGAAGTCTTCAAATGAGACTGCAGAAAATATGAACAATTCAAAATACTTTAAAACAGGCTTTTTCTTATTTCAATATTACAGGACTAAGGTGTGGTACTCATTGCCAATGGGAAGCTCTGAGGTCAAGAATATAAGACAAGATGAAAGTTTTTAAGAAAGACAAAGTTATCCTGAGTTATAAGAAACAGCTCTTAAATATATGGAAGGAATATTAAACTTCAGGATAATCTCTGATTTAGCAAATCAACTCCTCCAACTCCTAAAACAAAGATAATATTGAAGGTTATTGCATTTTTTTGACATTACATGCACACACACACACAAATAGACCTTGGGCCTGGCTCAGCACAGGAAAAAAAAAAAATCCTTGTTTCTTTTTACCTGAAATTAAAAAAGTTTTCATATACACTTCAAATAGTAGTGGAAAAGAATTTGAGACTATATACAAGCAAAATAGGAATAAAATTAATATAAAATATTTTTTTTTCTCTGCAGTCCTATGTTTCCTATACATTGTGAGACAACTGCTTGCTGCAAACATGGAAATTTAAATTAGGTAAATTTAAATAATAGGCACTTAAAATAGCTTTTGGAAGGGAAAAGGATATAAAAAGGCAGTGATAACATATTAGTGAAGCAAGAGAGATGGATTCAGGCTTGACTCTTCTTAGTTAGTTTCTAATTCTTGCATTCTTTTTGAAGTTGTGACTAAAGATGTATCTTGTTACAGACTTGCTTACAAATGAACAACTATACTGTCTTCTGATGAGAAGTACACTTTGTTATTAAACTTTTGGCTTAACTGTCTATAATAAGCAATGACTATTGATAAGTTGACTTCTAGGTGCGTATTTATCTTTAAAGCACCTGAATTTCAAAATTCTGAAATATATGCTTATCTGTTCTATAACTTCTGAAATTGGAAACTGAAAAATACTATTCGCTTTAGAAAATTGTTTGCCTGAGTAGTGACTTCCACATCAGTAGTCCACTGCAAGATTTCTAACTTAAATTCATTACATTTAAAAAGCTGTTTAACATCAGGTAATAATAAAATAAATTCATAACTCTTAACTTCTGTAAAATGCAAAAAATATGATCTATAGATACAGAAGCAGAGGTGCAAAATGGAAAGTGAAATTTTATGCTTTTTTCTTCAATGTGTAGTTCTTTCTGTGACTTTCTCTTCAAGCAGAACATGAGAATAGAAGTGTGCTGCTAAACTACTTTTGTTTTGCAAATCAAGTATAATTAATTGTTCTAAAGCAAAATAGTGTTAAGGTATTAAAGTTATAAAGTATTAAGTATTAAGGTATTAAAGGTATCAAATAAGTCACTTATGGTTTGATATTCTTTATTGCTTTGTTTCTGGAAAGATAAAAATAACTTTTTTTCTTTTTCTATGAGGGATATATTTTCCTCTTCTAGTGTGAGACAAAAAGCAGTGGTCTAACTTGTCATGTATCAGCTTACAGATTGATTTAACTCACATCCCTGCATGTGAGAGAGTCATTGGAATTTACATTCCCACTGATATCTAACAGTGGCAAGCAGCAGCTTTCGCTTCAGATTTCCTTCTAGGAATAATATCAGCCACTAACTAACGTCTCCCAACATGAAGCGCATTTGCAGTGAGTTTTTAAGCATGCACACACATGCACACACGCAGCTATATGCTGAGACAGGGGAAAACATTCTTTAGATAGTTTTAGGAGGCTAATGGAAAAAAATCGCCGTTTTCTCCCTTCACAAGTTAAATTGTAAATATCAGATAACTTCTACTGGGCAAGAGGAGCCTCAGAAGGTGCCTTGAAAATAACCTACAGAACAGCCCTGTGTGGCGGACACCAGAGGGTAGAGAAATAATGAATCAAAAAACATCTCCAAAAGTCAGTTGAACTAAATAAATTCTAAGTGTAAGTAATAAATGACGTGCACTAGACTCACACTACCTGCAATTACCAAATGAATAGGTAGTGATGAATAGAAAGTAATCCTTGAAGCCATCTACTGTGCATTACCTCACTCACTGTAAGGTCATTGCTGTGGAAAATACCCAGGAGAAAATTTTTTGGTCTTCAGAGTGGCAGCAAAATAAAAGGCATTTTGATTTTCTTACTTCTAAAGCACTACTTCTTATAAGCAAAGCAAATGAAAATTAGTAAAACACAGTCAGTAGGTACTTCCTTACTCAGGAACAGCAGAGAGCCTAATGTGTAACGTTGCTGAGTCATTGCTATCATTTCCTTCATGTGCTTCAAGAATTTTATTTCCTCTCATTCAACTGTGGAAATTGTTCATCTTGCTTGTCACAGAAATTCAGTGAGTTCAGTGCTTGGCCTTAGAAAGTGCTTGGAACTACAAGGATTAATACAAACAGAAATTACGAGTATAGTTGAGTAGTTATACCTGAAATATAGAAACAAATTTCCTTGGTTCTGCCTTATCCATGGTACCTTCAAACCAGATACCTTTCCCTCAACGCCAAAATTAGTACTTGCAATGAATAGTGCCTGTAATTCTGTGAAAAGAATAATTCTTTTTTATTCCACCTCCACTTTATGTGCATGGAAAATAAAAAAAAAATCCTTCAGAAGGTCATAACTAGTATAAAATCAATGAGCTATAAAACTGGATTTGTTTTTGTAGTTTATCACTGAATGTGAGAACACAGGTTCACAGTCTATTCTTTATTTTGTGGGCATAAAGTCCTTGACAATCAACAAGAGATTGCTCAACTCTTTTAAGAAATATATCAGTTTATAAGACTAAACTAACTTCAATATTCACTAAAGGTCAAAGGCAATTATTTGATTTCTTTTAAAATTACTAAAACCCCACAGCTTTGTAATGGGAAATAATTCAATCATTGTACCATTGCCATTTCAGGGAAAATCATATCTAATCATTTGGCTAACTGATATTTTCCCAATTTGTAGTTAACTGAGTTGTCATTCTGATGTGTGATCTGCCCCACTATAAGCAAAATAATGAAATTGTCAAAAGTCATCTTAATAGAATGGTAAAAATGAAAGGAAGAAGAAACAGGGAATGTACGTTAACGATCTATGATAAGAAATAGAGGTAAAGGTGAGGAAGGATCTCTGCAACCAGGGCTGTTACACAGCTTGTTTTTCAGGAATTTGATATGATGCAGATTTTCCAGGAGGGGAAAAAAAAAAGGAAATGCATATCCAAAAAAAGTGCTTTTGCTAACAATGATAATGAAAATTTATGAAAACTAGAACTTTTTTTAAATCAGTAGTAAAAAAGTCAGTTGAGCTGAACTCCAGTCTAGGTCTGTGTAAATCTATACTAGTGCAATCCTGATTTCTCAATGCCATTTAATTCAATGAACTTTTGCGTAATTAATTTTTCACTTGATCGAAGATGTATTGAAATTGAGTAAGTGGCTCTGAAACACATTTTGCTCTTGACTGCGCTGGTGTAAATCAAGATCAGCTTTAGAGAAGTCAGCATCAAGATCAACTTTATAGAAGCCAGCATCAAATTTATGAAGTTGTTAATAAGCACAGAATCCTTTACATTTGCTGCCATCATTCCCCATTTCATGTCTCATGTCATTTACATGCAGAGCTGAGACGCTAGGAAGATATTCATCATCCTCTTTTTATTATTACATATTTAATTACCTTCGCTGAGAGTTCCAGATGAGTATTATGGACAGCACATGGTTGAATTAAAATTCCTTATAATGAGATGGAAATGTTTAAGCCCCTAAAAAGTTTAATGTCATCTATCATTTATTGTCAAAATACATGACACATTTAAGCTCAATCATATTATTTTCCAGCTTTTACATAGTTTTCAGAATCTTTATGAATTCCAAATAAATTATTTACTGCTCTGTGAGGCTGCAAACAATCTGGTACAAATGTTGATGAAAAAAACATATTCACAAGGAAAGCTCTGTAAATTTCTGTGTAGCTCAACACTGTCCTTATCCTCTAAAGTATGAAGATGGAAAATTGAAGGTCTGTGTGGGATCATTTAACTTAGTCTCCTCCTTTGACAGGTGACTCCCTTGTGGCTTCTCTTTCATAAATAATTTAAGCTCTGTCTTTAAATCAGCTATATTGTTTTCTTTTCTTCTCCTTTCCAAATGTGAGAAAGCCTCGTTCCAATATCCTGATGGGCTAAATTCACTCCTAGCTAGTTTATCTCCATTTATGCTAGTGCTGAAACTGTCCTTAAGCTTAAACAGCTTTCTTCATCTCTGATGTTTATCTTCCCAGACACTCATAGTGAGCAATCATCTCCCCTCTCTGGCTTAGTTTTATAAGGTTAAACACCACGCTCTTCCAGTCCATAAAACAGGATCTCTGTTCTCCTGATCATCATATTTGCTCGTGTCTTTACCTCCTCTTCTTTGAATTTAGCAGCCATGGACACTTGCTCTGGACGCATTCTAATTAGTGATTTGTACAGTAGCACCAGCACTTCTCTGCTGGTTCTGAAACTACTTTGCCTGCTACAGTCTCACCTCAGAGGTGAATTTTTGATAGCGGTTTCACCTTGACAGGTTACGGTCTTTTCTAATTTCATTCCCGCATGTTGGAATACACTTCAGTGGACCAATCTAACTTGACAATGATTAAAAAAGCAATAGGTCTGAAGCTGCATTAACATGTATTTAAACAGCTTATGTAATATATGAAACCGTTAAACCTCTTCTTTTCAGTAGAAGAATAATGTACTTAAATCAAGTTGTTTAATTATCGCTGTCTGAGAAAAACAAGGCATGCTCAGCAAATTTGGCACAGCATGCAGTGTCCAGCCTCAGACAAAACTTATTGTGGATTCACTTTATGATTCTTTTTTAGTATTTTATGATATTGTTTTTGTCTGTATGGTTTTAATGCTTCTGTTAGCCACAGTGCTTTGGATTAAAGTACTGCAACACATTTTAATAATGAACTGTTATCTTTAAAGGAAGCTTGGGAAATTCATGTTGATTTTCACTGTCTCAAGGATTGTTCATGTCAGAAGATTTTTTTTATCACCCAAAAACCTATTTAAAGACCTTGTGTCCCACTGTGCGTGATCTCCCTAGGGCTCTTAGACTATGCTGGCAAGAGGCGCAGACTCTGTAGAGCAAAACATTTCGTGCTGAGAACTCAGCATCCACAGTGACATTACAAACAGGGTTTACTTTGCACTGACTCTGGCCGTGTCCCAGGGACTGAGCATCGATCAGCAGCCAGAGTTACTAGTTTCATCCTGGAGAACTCTTTTTTATTGAATTTACTCTGAAATTGGGACTGACTGAGAGACTGCCTTCAAAATCACATTCATGATCCCAATTGAAATGACAGGGTAGACCCATACTTAAGCTAAGTCTTCCACATAACAAAGACACTATCTGCTTTTAGTAACAGGGTTAGATATAAAACAATGCCCAGATTGCATTGCACAACAAAGTGATTAATAAGTTCCTACAGAGGCCGTGTGAAAACAAGAGAGATTGACACCTGGCAGCCATGACATTCTACCCTCTAAGAACACATTATTATTGGTTATCTTCAGTACAGAATGGTGAAATAGGTATCAAAAGCCAAAGAAGCAGTACATAGAGTTTATTCACAATATATTTGAGGCCAAACTAGCCTCAGCTATTTTGCCTAGCTGGGTAGCCCAGCAAGAGTTTTGTCTACCTTCCCAAGGTAAATGAATTTGTGACAGCCAAGGAGTTGGTCCTAATATCCGAGTCAATCATACCTGCAGTGTCTCAGGACTTAGAGAACAAAATCCAAACCCTTCCTGAGCAGGAATTGTATGTGTCTTCTTTACAACATCAAGCATCCATTTGGGTTTTAGTGATGTAAATCTTTTGCTTTCCAATAAGAAATGTTCCCACCTTGCCTGTAGTTTCAAAATGCAATATATTAGGACACCTAATAATGCATAAGAAAATCTGCTGTTTCTTCTCCACAGCACAAGCCCCAGTGAAATTTTGATGATGAATAGTGATTAGCTCCAATAACTATTAGTTAAAGCATCTGCTGTATGTACTGCAAAAACACTTGCATGACCTTCTTTGAATTGATTAAAGGTACCACGGACTCAAACAGCTCAGGATCTATATTATTTTGCTTACATTTGCAGAAGAAAATAGACCTTCCTAGGGAGCTGTAAAGCCTGCAAGCCAGGAGACAGGCTTCACCTTACAAAGCATTTACTTAATTTAAATCTGGGGTGAAAGTAAGGTTAATTATCACTATGCCAGCATTTTGTTTATGTATAGCAACACAAACAGATTGTGGTGTTTAATTGCACTATACCTAATTTATTAAAAGATTATATAATAGAGGAACATGGGAGTTTTCTAACTTTTTTCATAGAATGGTTCTTATCTCAGGAGAGACTGTCTTATGTATAGATTCGTATATACATATTTGTGTGTGTTTATAATTATGCTGCCTAGTCACTGACTTACTGTCCAGTTCATTTCACCTCCCACACCTCAGTTTGTCTGTCTGTAAAACTGCATTGCAGGTAGACATTATTTGTCCATAACAACTTATGGAGCACTCGAGATCAATTTTCAAATCTGTGCATTACTACCTATATACCTCAGTACATACATTTGGGGACATGCTTTGGGGGGAGAAAAGATTTACAAAATTAGACTGATGCATCTACTGTAATAAAAACATAACTGAGTAGTGAAATGGCAGATTGTTACACCCTCCTAGTTTTAACACCTATTAAGAACAATCTCTGATGAATGCCAGAAAACACAGTGCAAAAATATTAAGCCGTCTCCTGCCACATGAAGCCTGAGTACAGGGACACTGATTATTAGTTGGCTCAAGCAGCTAAAAGCAAGGATATTTTTGATAGTGTTGGCAAAATCAAAGTACTTTAAGCCACTGTTTTAATACAGATTGAGTTCGCATGCTCCCGATTATACTGCAAGTTATCCCTGCTGGCATCCCTGTGATAACTCTCAAGAATGACTGAAAGATGCCAGATATAAAAGGAATCCCAGCATTTTGTTCAAGGCTTCTTTCCGTCCCAGATGGATGGGGAAATTATGGTAAGATGCTAGAGCTCAATTAAGTTAACAGACTCTTACTTGGAGCATGGGAAGCAGAATAAGCTGGCAGGGTCTGTTCTGAATGTCACCCTCCGTTGCACATCTCCAGTGGAGTCCTTCTTGCGCTACATCACACCACTGCCTCTAGCTCTGCCACCAGTGAAACCTCCACGTGTAAAAAGGGGCCAGCTCATTCATCACAAATTTGATGAACACATTAACAAGAAAAAAAAAGTCCTGGTGTCACTTCTCAAAAGTATTAGACTGTGCCCATTTTATTCTACTTTTTCCCATCAGTTATGAAGCAGTCATCATATGAAAGGTTTGGAATTAACTAACTCGCCTGACTTCCCATTCATCCCAGTGTGACGCATTTTCTTTGGCGATGGTCGATAACAAATAGATAATCCTGAAGCTATAAGAGAAAATCAGATCAAAGATTATCAATCAAAGGTGCTGAAGATCAGAAGACAAGTCCAGTCTCTATATGGTAGGATGTCTGAATTCACCTGAAGGAGCCTTTGGGCTGTACAGAAACCATTCATAACAAAAAGATGACTGATCACGTACATAAGTGTTTACAAGCCTGAACCACTTGCTTGATCTGGTCTCTTCCATTTATTTATAGGATCAGTTACCAGTTCTGATCTCATTCTCCGTTCCAATTTAAGTCACCAGTGGAACCTGCATCAACTTCAGTGAATTCCCACCTGCTTAAAGTTTCATCTCTGCTGAGTGAAGGATGATTGGCCAGTAAGACCAAGTTAGTTGATCCATTTTGTGCTTTGCTGAGATGTGTGCTCAGTCCGTCCCAGCTTTGAGCCTGAGCTCTAGGACAGTCATCCCAGGGTGCTGATTTCAGGAGCTTTGGGCTTAGTCACAGCAGCAGTGTGGGGCCATGCTTATGTTTCTTGATATTTTACACTGCTTCAGATTAACATTTGTGGAGTGGAAGAAGATAATACGTCCCTGCCACAGACACTATTGAAATGCTGTGATATGTTTGGTTACTATAATGATTAACACCAGGAAGGTAGATAATTTGACATCAAGGAGCAGGCTGTAGAGTTATTTTTGTGACAGGGTGAACTCAGTACTCTGGAGAACAGTGCCTACTGCAGAGGGACTTCAAAATTCTGACATGAGCACTTTAAAAGCAGATAAAGAAGGAGCAAATGCATAATGCATTTTAAGAGGTACTTACATGTTAAGCAGTGGTAGTATATTATTCTGAGACAGAGCTTTGAATTTATAAATTCTTTGGATTTATATATCTTTAAAGCCTTTTGATCTTACTCTTTATAATTAAAGCTATGCAGCCTAAATGCACATAATAGAAAGTGGCAGAACATGCCAACACACCTTTGGGAACACAGAATCATAGAACGGTTTGAGTTGGAAGGCACCTTTAAAGGTCATCTAGTCCAATCCCCCTGCAATGACCAGGGACACCTTCAACTACATCAGGTTGCTCAGAGACCCATCCAACCTGACCTCCAATGCTTCCAGGGATGGGGCACCTCTCTGGACAACATGAGCCAGTGTCTCACCACCCATATTGTAAAAAATTTCTTCCTTATATCTAGTCTAAATCTAACCTCTTTTCATTTAAAGCCATTACCCTGAGTCCTATCATAACAGGTCCTGCTAAAAAGTTTGTTCCCTTCTTTCTTGTAAGACCCCTTTAAGTCTTCTCCAGGCTGCTCAACCCCAACTCTCTCAGCCTGTCTTCCAGAAGAGGTGCTCCTGCCCTCTGATCATTTGGCCCTCCTCTGGGTCTGCTCCAACAGGTCCATGTCTTTCCTGTGCTGAAGGCCCCAGAGCTGGATGCAATATATGGGATTTTATGCTCCTTCTTGCAGCTTCGTTTAGTCCCAGAAAATTAATGCTAAAATTGATAAGCAACACTCATCATAAATTCAGGTCAAATAGTGCTTCTTTCCCTCATTCTGAGAGTAAAAATCATTTCAAAGACTTAGAGCTCCTGTGCTGTGCTCAGAGGCTTGAATAACACCCAGGGCACTCAGACAGTTGCCAACCGGGTTTTGTCAACAGAACATCAAATTAAGCTTTATTTTAATGCTAATTTCCATGAGTACATGAAGTTGTGGTGAGAAATGAGTACATTTCACTTGACGCTTTGGTATCTGTAAATAACAAATGGGTTTGTATCTTGACAGCAGGATTGGAGACTTTTTTTTTTCTTTAATTTATCTTCCTTTAGAACCGAGGTGGGAAAAAAAAAAAAAAGTATAAATCTCTTATTTATTTTCAGCTCCATAAGAAGCAGAGCACTTCTTTCAAGATAAATAAATTTTGAATCACAAATGGATTTGAGTGGGTAAACTCCAGGGACTTGTATCAAGATAGAGAGCATTTCACTCCTATGACATTGGTTTGAAATTAGCCCAGGTGAACAGTGAGCAGGCGTCATTTTCACCCAGCGTCTGTTCAGCAGCCTACACAAAATGAATTGCCAGGGTTTAATGCATGCATCTCCTTGGGGTCACGCCGCCACTTTATAGAAACCAACATTAATCAGTAGTCAGCCTGAATTATGAATATGCACAGACAAACTAGCAGGAGTGTGCAAAGGAATCCAGACCTGGGAAGGAGCTGTTCTAACTAAACACGGACGGTAACAGGCTCCAAAGGATCTGCTGCTATTCAGGAGAAGAGTCTTGATGTCAGCGTTCGTAGTTCTTTGAAGTCACTGGCTCAAAGCATGCAGTTCAACAGCAACCAGAGAGGCAAACTTGTTGGAATTTACTAGGAACTACACAGAGAAAAAAGGAAACAGTGTCGTTCCGCTGTATGAGGCCATGTTAGATCCACACCTGGAATATAATTTTCCTTTTTCATTGCCCCATCTTAAGAATACGGAGATCTAGAATAGTTCCCAGAAAAGACACGGGAATAATGATGATCTGAAATATAGCACTGATTGGAAACAGAGAGAGATTAATCAGACAGTTCTTCACTTTGGAAGAAGGTCAATGAAAAGATAGATTAAAAACTAGTGAAATCATGAATGGGATGAAGTGGGAGAATTGGCATGTTTGTGTGATTTTTTCATATAAGAGAAAAAGGCATTAAATGAAATTATTAGGCAGCCGGTATAAAATAAACAGACGTACTTTTTCACGCTATACGTAATTAAATTCTGGAATGCATTGCCACAGGATGTTACAAAATCCAAATGTGTTTAGAAAATCATTAAAGAGGTTCATGGAAGTAAGGCCCATCAAGAATAATTAACACAATGCAGCTGCAACCTCTGGTGCTGGGATGCTTAAGCTGCCAATTGCAAGAGGCTTAGAATAGAAGCCTGGGGGAAGCACTTTTCTATGCTATCATTATTTTTCTCTTTTCCAAATACACTTTTCTCCTAGGCATCTACTATTAACTCTGCCAAGAGAGGCTACTAGGTTAAATGGTGCGGTCATTTCTACAACAGTCTAAAAAGTCCTACTTGCCTATTGTTTTTGTGAATATATTCAAAAAGTAAACAACAAATCGTTTATTGTGGCAAATGTATTTAAAATGTAACCAGCATCTGATTAAAATTAAAATATTCTCCAAGGGCAAAATACCTCTTAGAAGGGTTTTTTGGTTGGGGCTGGGCGATAAATACAGCTGCTTTTTTATCATAAATTCAAAAGTGCCGTGATAATTCGGTCTCTGAATATGAACCCTGAGAAATGGTAAATTTGGTTAATTTATTAGAGAAATAACATTGAATTCAGAGGAAAAATCTGTTTAATGCTTAAGAAAAAAAACAGAAAACAATGTTCAGTATCTTTGTAAGTTTTACAAAAGTGTTTTCCTTCAAATGTATCATTCTGAATGCTGGTATTTTATAGAATCCTAAAGAATGTAAGGGCTTATTTCAAATTATCTCCTGTAGCATCCAGTATACTGTAATTTAGAGATGGATATGAAGTTCTTTTCACAATGAGATTGCCGTGTTCTTGATATAAATTGGATTTCTGTATTATAACTTTTTTTTCTTACACTGCATTTTCAAAATGAGAGTTGTTTCCCATATTTGTTACAGAGGAAGTTGCCATTTTCTGACTCTGTAAAGCCAGCTATGTACATACTGTTTATATATTCCTTCTGTACTTTCCATGGACTTCTTAGTTTCTCAGTATAAAAATCCCAACAGTTAATTTTATTTCTTTGTGTGCTCTTGCACGTGTTATATATAAACATCTAGCATTTTCTTCCAGATGAATATTTAACTTTCTATATCCAGGAAAAGAAGAAAAAAAAAATACAGCAGTTTTACATGAAGACACTACTAAAAGCAGTAGAACTTATTATTGTAGTAATCAAATTTGAAAGTCTGGACCATTATCACACGTAATAGATGGAAGATGTTTTTAAACTGTTATTTGTGTCTATTTAGTTTGAAGTACTGTTATACATCATGAGAAATTATTTTTGGACCTTATCTCTGAAATAGCCAGACACTGGGAACTATTCATCAAGGCTATTGAAATAATTTAAAAAAATACATTCCTGGTTAAATTCTTAGCTAAGCTTTTAAATCTCCTACCTGCCAAGAAACAAGAGACCTTAACCATATTTATGAAAGCCCAGAAAAAGTAGAGGGTCAGTACCAAACCGAAGGCTCTGCCCTTAACAATGGGAACCCATTGACAACTGACAAAAACCAGTTAGAGGCTGTTCCTAAAGATCTCTTCCACACTGGGTACTGAAGCCCTAGCTCAAGGGAAGGAGGTAAAAACTTTATGCTGACCCCAAATAGCTCAATGAACAAATGCCAACACGCTAGAGAACAGTTAAATGCTATTCATTCTAAATTATGCACCTAACTTCAATTAGCTTTCCAAAAAGCTACCGAGATTAAATTGTTTTAGAAAATGATAAGCTATACTTGCAAATTTGGTGTAATCATCAAGGAAAGAGACCCAATCAGCTTGACTACACCATGAAACTTAAATTCTACAGAAATGCTCTTTTAAATTCCAGCCACAAGAGCCTGCAGATCTTACAAAAGAGAATGTAGATACTAATAATGTGAAGAGGACAGATAATCCAAACCAACAGATAGTGAGCACTGAGACTATGAAGACTGGACATGAAAAGACCCAGAAAAAGGCACAAGCTTGTGTTCAAAGTTTTTTGACTAGGGAATACTCTACAAGCACTACTTCCCCCTTTGTGGACATGATATCTATCTCCAGCAAATATATCTATATTTGGCAACAAATCCCATTCTGTAATTACTTGCATTCAATAAAATCATATTTTCATTTTTGATAGCATAAACGTTTCTGGTCCTTCTATTATGATTATATTTGTCTAGCAGACTAGCTGGATAATTCACATAAATAATGCATCTTCTTTTCTCTCTTTTATCTTCCTTGGTCTTTTGTGATACAAGAATCTCATCTCATAGATTTTAAGAAATTATGAAGATAGAAAAATGAAATAAATACAAATATCAGAGTTCCCTTCAACATATCCTTCCTCTCTGGGGTGTAGGGACAGTGCAGCTCTGGGACCCACTTCTGAAAATGAACAAACCAGCCCAACATCTGCATGTGTGACTATGGAACAGGAAAACAGGTTGCATCAGTACACAAGACTTTCTATATTTCCATATTTTTTTGCCTTTGGTTAATTAAGTTCTCCCTGGAATGTCTGACTAAAGCACAATAATCTCTACTTTGCAAAGATTAACCCCATTAAAACCAATTAACACATAACAAAGAAGGCTTTTAATGTTTTACAGCAACAGGCTAAGGAGGACCGTAACGAGGAGGATTAGAGGGGATCACCTGTATCTTTAGTTTATGACATCTCATTAAATAATTTATAATAACCGTCAAACATTTTATTTTGAAGAAGTTGTAAATATTTAAGCAGTAGGATCCACTAATTGCAGTGGAGAAGAGAAATTTCTCTCATACTATTTAGTACACGGGAAAAGAGGGAAAAGCCAGGTAGGGCTGAGGTCATAAGAAAAGTAAAGACGCAAAGGTAGTACCTCCGGCATGTGGAGATGCTGGTCACTCTCCCACTGCAGTGAAAGGCAGTCATAACAAGTTATATCTTGTGTTTATAGTAAAGGGAAGCAAGTCAGGCAGCAGCTACATCACCTGGGACAGGCACTGCCCCCGGCTGTTGCTTCAAGGGTTTTGCACACACCCTCATCTTCCTCTGATAACCCTGTCACACTAGTGCCACACCAGCTCCCTGCTGGGTCAAACTGCCCTGTGGTAAAGATGCTTAAAATACAGCTACTCCTAAAGAAAAGGAGAGTAAGTCATCCTGATACATCTTTATAAACATCAGGCTAAAGAATTTCCAGAAAGCCACACTTGTAATCCAAGGAGTTCATACTGAGATCTATCTTTGTTTCCTTGATCAGAGGAAAGAAAAACAACAAACCACAAACAAAACCCCCACCCCTTTAAAGCATTCAATGGTGAAATTATCTTTTTTCTGACTATAGATAATGACTACATTGGCTCAGTTTCTTCTTTGCGTTTAACGTTAATTCTCCCGAAGAAAACTTCTGACAAATGTCAGTCAGTTAATAAGTTTTTCAGAATTAGAACTTAAAGTATATTATGTTTTTCACTTAATGTAACAAGTGTATATTTTTAAATAAAATTAGGATTTTGTTTTCAAATTAAAACAATTGCATTCTTCCTAGTGCTCAAGCAATTCTTTCAAACTCTTAGTTAACTGAGGATAGGGTCCTCCTGTGCTTGGAATCTCTACAACAATAATAAGGAAGAACCCCTGTCCTGAGGCCTTCACAAGGGACATCAGAAAAGCAGATGTTAAAAAGAAAAATTATTATCCTACATTTACAGAATGAATTTATGAAGAGGAAAATTTAATATAATTTTTCTTTTTTCTTTTTTTTTTTCCAAACAGTGCCATAACCATTTGTGTCTCCCCTTTCTAATGGGTATACTCAAACACTCATAGGAAAATAATTTTATTGGACATATTAACGTCAGGCTTTTATAAGCAATCACTGAATTACTAGTTTGGGCGTTCTGACACAGCAGTCAGAAATGCTTGAATAGATGAATGCATAGTGAAGTCCTTGGAAAATATATTTAATATTTCTAGTGCAGATTAACTGCAAAAGGAATTTTCTTCCTCTGTACAAGATGCTACCTTTAGAAGGCATGAAAAAATAGATCCTTGCATATTTGATAAGAGCCAATTAATCTCCAGGCAAATGCTCTGTTCTGTTCTGCTTTGCCACCCTCCCCTTCTGCTGATACTTCTTCTAAAGCTCTGAGAACATATTGGGCATAGAAGCTGCCACTCTGGGGAGTTCATGTAAGGAGATGCTACTGTCAGACCACGAAACAGCCACAGTTATTGCATTTCAGTAACTATACTCATTTTACCAAGCTACCTATATAAATACAGCGACCTATATAAAGTCTGCTTTGCTGAACTGACACCAATGCTGCTGCCGCATATTGACTCAGAGCCGTCCTGCTCCCCCACACTCTTCCTGCCCGTTGCTAGGTAACCGGAAGGATTTTGTAAGCCAGCCTAAAACTGGCTTTCGGGGTTGGGCATGAACTTCTGTAATTTGTTAGCTAGCAAATGCAGAAATCAGAATTCATTAGCTGATGGCAAAATTACATCTCGAGGGTGTGTGTATGTGTACATATGTGCGTGTGCATTGCTGCCCATGGAAGCAGAGTTTTTTTGTCAGGACAGAGACATGGTGCCTTTTTCTGTATATTCCTTAGGGATATCAAATGTAGCCATCTGCTAAAAAATTGCATTATCTCCTGTCTGAACATTATGTACCTTCTCAGAATTTCAAGAGGCCATTATGAACAATGTGCTGTTCAATAGCTGATACGTCAAACATGCTTTAAAACTTTAGATGTAATAACAGACCACAGATAAGTGCATATATTTGTGTATGTATGTTCATCATACTTGATTTAAGAATAGCCCAAAGTACTGCGAAAACACAGAAACAATGCACGGGTATGTAATTTTTCACTTCTAGAAGGATTCAGCTTCACCTTTGAGAAAGGATAAAGAGAAAATATGTTACAAGTGTTTAAGGACATCAACCTCCCACAACAAATCTGGTCACAGTATATTTTTGCCTTCATGATACAACCACAAAGAGTTATAATGGCAATGTCAAAGTTCATCAATCTTTCTACCTATAACTATAGAAATGGATATTTCACACCAATTCAATTACTCAATTGGACAAGTTATACATGCACCATGTTCATCATCTCCTTCCTTTTCACAGAAGTACTCCTCAAAACCAATTTCTGACTTTCCTACTACAGCACTTGCCATTGAACTTTCTAATTCACGGCATCTGAGAGCCTGGAGACCCTTGCTTCTGTCCAAGTTTTGCATGCTCTATTTGAGGCCTTTCCTTAAAAAGATACGTTTTCCACAAGACTTATAGCCCAACGTTACTCCCTTGCACTCTCCCAGAGAAACATTAGCAAACCATACGATGGTGCAATTTAGACAGCTGCCTGCAAATCACAGAATTTCTGAGAGGTGTACTAACATAACACTCAATTAGTCACCTGGCCTTCCTTACATCCCATCACTAAATCATCATGTCTCTTTATAAGAAATTCCCTTTGACTCCATTATACTTTTTTCTCTGCTCACTGAGAAGACCAGCGGTGACAGAATTCTTCCAGTCCACAAACCTGGACTCAGCATGTGGCTGTTGCAGTTTGCGTTGGGTTGGCCAATGATGAGTTGAAAGATGCTCTCCCCACCTCTCACTCCGAGGAGAGGAGGGAGAGATATAAAGAGATTTATGAGTTTAGAAGGCAGTAAACTACTGTAATTAAATATTAATAATAAAATAAAAAGAAAATAATGAAATAAATACAATATCTAAAACCGTATCAAGCTCCCAGAATGACAATCATGTCACCAGCAGACCAGCAGTGACAGAATTCTTCCAATCCACAAACCCTGACTCAAGATGTGGCACAATCAGGAACCAGGCAAAATTCCTCTATATTCCATTCTCCTCTATATTGTTTGTACCATGTAAATACTAATGATGCCAAACAATATGTCAGTGCTATGTAAGTCCCGCGTTCAGGATTACCTATTTGCCTCCTAGCTGTTGAAGATACTATAAGCAGCTACAATAACATTCCTGCAAAACCGACAACCGCAAACATTTTCAAACCCCAGAAATCTGATCACACATGATGTAGCAGAAGAACCTAATATTCGACATATCGCATTTTTAAAATGTCATGGCATTTATGATTTTATTGACCCTACCATCTTGCAGTCTTCAATGTCTTTAAATTAAAATCAGGAAAAGAATTTTCCATTTACCTAAGAGAACAAACCAAAAAAGCCCTCTATATTTTCCGGTGTCTCCCATCCCTGACTGTCATTTGGATTGTTTCTCTGCACTTCAGATGTGACCCTGAGTAGCAAATTCTGGTCTGGGAAAGATGTAAACTATGCACTGTCTGGATGATTGCAGTTGCCAAGGGGATTGTGATGCAGAGTTCCCTTTCCCTGGAGGTGTATAATTGCAGGTACTCAGAATAGACATGAATGCCTATCCAGCTTTTGATGATGCTCCATGATCTGCTTTATTATTTCATAGAAAAGGAGGAAGAGAGCAAAATTTAAAATCAAAATGTACAATGGAGAAAGAGCGGATGGCAATTTATCTAGTGTCACATATGAGACATTTGGATTAGATCCTCAGGTAGCATAGCTCCTGTGAGGTCAGTAGACATATCCAACTCAGACATTCTGCACACAGAAATCCGCAACACCATCAAAATACCAAATAAAAAGCAACAGCATAACATTGTTTGTTCCAGAAAAATCCATGAAGTAATGTGAATGAAGGTAAGCCCCAGTGCAGATTCTTCCAAAACATATGATGAGAAAGACACCGAATATTACAGAGGTTTCTCATTTGGATCAGCTGAAAAAAACGCCTGCATCTCTTTGAGCACAACCTTTATGTTACTCCCCTTAACAGATTTCTGGAGTGAAAGTATGAATAATTATATTTAAAACATACGTCACATGTGATGCATGAACACTGCTATGTCCATGTACTTAGATGGATGTATTCTGGAGGTGGAATTCACCATTATATACTGTAAGATAACTAAGAGGTAAATTTCACATAAAATACTGACCAAAGTCACTGCTCTTAAATGATAACATGATTTTTAGGCCACAGAAGTTACCTCCAAGAGTAAGTTTACTAAATCAAAAGAAAGCAGCCTTTTATTTGCATGGTAAAAAATTGTAAAACCTAAAAAATGGTCAAACCTTACTAGAGTCAAGAAAAAATTTCTAGCAAGTTCCAGCAAACCACCCACAGTATCTGCCATAGCTAGGAGTCGGGATTGAAAAATACTGCATACTCAATTATATTTCTGAAAATGCATTTGAGTGAGAGAAAATATTTTGCATTTCACATTAAGGGTTAAGGTCTGAATAACACGGTCCTTTAGTTTGAAACCATTTACTAGTATAATTGTGCAGAAGAAAATAATAGGATTTGATTTAATGACTACTAATAGGAAAACAGTTCAGCTGTTCAGTGGGTTGTTCAAAGTTGGATACTTATTTGGAGCTCAGTGGAAGTGACTTTAAATAGTAGCAGAATTTGCCATCAGAAGTAAATACCCTGGGAAGACAATTTCATATGCCTTTTTTCACTCTTTTCTGGTGTTGGCTCCACTGAAAAACTGTAAGAAAAATTGAGTTCCAAATTCCACTGAAAATAAAGAAATAAAACCAAAAGAAATAAAAAATTAGCAAAACAAGCATAGCACTAAAAATTCCTGATAAGCTTTAAAAGAGTCAACATGGGATGAATTTTGCATGGGGTTTAATGTCTTCCTTTATGATATATGAAAACGTTAGCACATCCTTTTTCATGATCCAGTTCTCTCAAGCCATTAAGATATATGAATATTATATGTATTTCATCGCTTCTCTAATGATATTTGAAGGTACTTGCTATCTCCCAAGAGTATGCTTTTAAAAACAACAAATAAATAAATAAGTCCAAGATGTTTTTTTTTCATTTACAGTTAAAAGTTTGAGCTCACTTAGTGATAAAGGCCTACTGATTTGCCCCGAGAGCCTTAGAAGCTTATTAAATGGAAACTGTTCTTCAGTGCACATGCTGCGTATGAGAGAGACGGATGTTGATAAGACTGTATTCAGTTCCATTGAAGATGTTTATGGGTGCAATTTCTCACACTCAACCTCCTCCCACAGAGGCTCAATCACCAACCTCAAATCAAATAAAAATATATGACAATAAACTTAATCTGTATGAGTGCTCTTCATGGTAGTGCTATTCATTAAAAGTGTCTAATATTAATGATTTTACTCACAAACTGACAGCTGAGAACAAACATATTTTGAGAAAAGTTTGTAAAATCCAGTATTCTGAGAGGCAAAATCACCCCATAATTCATCTTCATTATGAAGCTAAACTTCCTAATAAGTTACCTAATACATTATATTAAACAAAAAAGTAATATTTTTAGACCAATTGTTGTAGTTTTAATGAGCTATATACAAGGTACCTCTCTCTCTGGAGATCTTTGATTTTTCTGTGCCTTTTATGCCTCTCCATGTTTTGGTTCTTCATGCTGGCTTCTTGAACGTGGGACCACTGGAATGATTTCATGCTGTTGGATCTCACCACCTTCTCTGTGACTCTGCCTATCTTCTCCCATATCCTACCTTTATACTTCAGAAAATGGAGTTAGCAAATCTGGGGTTTTGAGTCACCAGGTCTAGTGGGAGGTGTCCCCGCCCTGGGCAGGGGGTTGGAACTCGATGACCTTTAAGATCCTTTCCAACCTGAACCATTCTGATTCCACGATTCTATAACTGCATACCATTCAGGAATTCGATTTTTGCATGAGTACTTTTTCACCCTAGCTCCTTTTCAAAGCTAGGTTAACAATCTGTCCATACTAACCAGCCGAATGCAGCAGTCCTAGCAGGGCTTTGTTCCATTTGGTTGTTGTTTCCTGTTCCATTTGGTTGTTACTTCCCAATGTTATGTTGTTTTCCTATTTATTATATCATATTCTTATTTGTTCTCATGTACATGTCAGAAACTGTGCTCTGCAGTGAACTTTCTAATTTGGGAAACCCTAATCATAAACACTTCAAGCTATATTAGCTTCAGGAAACTAAAGATGCACAGGGACAAAAATAAATACATAAGAAAAAGAAATATACGTATACATATATGTATAAACTGCCAAACAGGGATTTGAAAGTGGGATGCAAGGAAAAAAATAATAAAAAAAGAAGTGGGTAATTGTAAGGAAACCAAAAGCTTTGTTGCACAGTATGCTGTGCAGAACCACTCTCTTTCTCTTCTGCAATTCCTTATTACTAGGGAATATTTTAAAATGAACAAATTGAAGTATCGGAGGCCAAACTGTAACCTATTTTCTGCAAAGAGTGGGAATTTTAATTTTTAGCGTTGAAAAAGCCACCCCGACATCTGCAATAAAATTTATTACGTGCCCTTAAGATCAATTCTTCTAATTCTTTGGAGGTTGCACCCCCCTGCCAAGCTGAACATTTGTATCCCCCTTGTAGACTGAGCAACACCTGTGGAATTGTACAACAGCCCTGGTCTGGCGCTACCCCCCTTCAAACGCCAATTGGAAACTCCTGGCAGCCCTGGGAAGAAAAGTAAATGGAAGGCTCTTAGGAAGATTTGGGAGAACGGTTTCCAGCATGCAAGGCATGCATAGCTAATCCAGTTCCTGTATCTCGCTATCTGGACTACAAAGTCACCCTGGCTTTATTACTGGAAGTCATTGTACATCCATTACAAAAGAGAAGGTATAACACGCTCAAGTACTCAAAGGTATGTACGGATTTAATTTGCTGGCTTTCAATCAGAGGTGAATGTGGCTCTTCGCAGCACAATACAGCATAATTCAACTCTTTTTGGTTACAGACATTCTCTGATGGGTAGGCTACGCTCTTTCTTCTTCATTGCAACTAGATTGATTCATTGGCAAATAGGCACAATTTAATCACTTCTAGACTATATGGCCTACAGCATAAAAGAGGGTTAATAATCTCAGAAGCCTGAGTGCATTCTAAGCGCCGACTATTTATTCAGAAGTGAGATTTCACGTCTCTTGGGTATTGCCTCACAATTCCTGTTTGTATCTTCCAATAATTATCATCCAAAATGTACTTAAAACAAGCTCAATCTATTTCTTTATCTACTTTTTGTGACAGCCATTGCATTGAGGAATGCAACATAATTGTGTTATTTCAGGCAATAAAACGGTCATCCCCCACAGAAAAATAATCAAGCAATTTAAAATGTGGTCATGGTTGCCTGAGCAGCCAGATTCTGATTTCAAAAGACCTAACTACACACCCCTGAGTAAGTATTGCTTTTTAAGGGAAAATCATTTTGCAAAACAATTACTTGGGGATGGGGGGTGAAGGGGGAAGCTGTACAGCATTCATCGCTTTTGCAAGCATCTTGTCTGCTCTCTGGATATAATAGCACAAGAAATTCCTCAACGAAACCCTAAGAATTGTAGGAAAATTCAGAGTTTTGCTTTACACACACACACATATATAGTTTTCTGTCTCCTTTTCACATACACACACAAGTTTTTTATTTTTTATTCTTTAAATCTAAGACCTCAAAGTATGGACTTTTTTTTTTAATTTACTATGATACTGTGAGACGTATTCGAAGCAGTTGGAGAAGGCTGGGAGACAGATGACAGTTATATGAAGAAGAGCATGTTCTTCATAGCATAAAGCTTATTTATACAGACTTCACAGCCAGGCCTGAGGCATCGAATCCAAATGAGATTGATTGACGTCACACGTAGCAGCCATCAAGTTAGAAGCTGCAACTTCATCCACTACGTGTTTAAGGTTCTTTGGTTCAGACTTGACTTAGTCTTCCTAAAAGTGTTTAAGCCAGAGCCAGCTGTAGCAGTAACAGGTGATAACGTTTGAATCTGGACTCTTTTAAATGAAGTATTGCTACCGTATCAGGAAGCACAACTCTACGGAGTTTTTTAGAACATAGGACTCATAAGAGAAAGGAGGAAGGTGCAGATCCCCTCCTTCTCGCTCACTAATTTTCTTTTGACCATCAAATCTGATTTTCTGCGCGCCTTCACTCTGTGGAGTACTATATTTTCCAGCTTCCTAAGACGTGTGCCCCACCCCACTCCAGGACCTGCTCTTCCTCTCCTTCCTCCCTTAGCTGCAGGAGCTGCCCTCTCAATATTCCCCACCTGGCATTGTTTCCGTCTCATGACATGCAGAGCTTTGTTTGACCTCATGAACAGCACCTGCAGCTCTAAGTGGAGAGAGAATCAGAACACCATCCACCTGTTTGTTCATCTGTCTGTTTGTCATCACATCCACTCAGTCACCATTGCCAGAGCTAGGAGTTCTGGTCAGGGGACCCCAATTCTGATGAGAGACATGGGACAGAAGGGAAAAATAACGTGACCCTGCATCCCAGGACTGGGCAACAACCAACAAAAGAAAGAAACCCAGGATCTCAAACAGGCAGTGGACAGCTTTGGTATTGTTATATAGCATGTACCTCAAAACCATGATTCTATTGAAGTACAAATAGATTGTCCAGCACCAAAAAATAAAGCAGTGTGAGCAGCACGATTACATCAGATTGGTGCTCAACGGGATCACCTATCCCAGTATGCCCGCTGCCTGCAGCTCTCTCCTTCACATCATACCAACCACACAACTTACTCTCAAGCCCTTTTAGAATCTATTCTCTGTAGGTGGTTCCAAGCTAAGGCTTTCTCCTTGTATTTTACAGTTACAATGAAGGCCCCTTTTCTCACATTTCAGTAACCACAGACCTCCGACAACTGCTCAGTCTCCTTCATGAACTGGGACGATACTTCATTAAAAGGCTTTGTTCATTAAAAAAAAAATTATATCAGAATACTCCAAGTCAGCAACCCCCCCAAAACCCCCAGAATGCACAACTATAATGAAAATAAGGTTCCCTCAGATATTTCATAAAACCACATGGAATTTTTCATTTGTCCTTAAAAAGAAATGCTGTGAAAGTAAGTCCTATTCTTTCCCACAGAACTTTGTCGTTGTCATTTCTGTCTTAACTCACATGGACAATGACAGCAACAAAACTGCACTTGCTTATATGTTATTTTTCTAGACTCTTACTGGTGAAAAAAAAAAGCATTTTTTTGACTGGACAACCCATTTCTCCCAACTGAATGCTTAAGCTATGCTGGTTATGTGACACTTTACCTCCTAATAATTATTTATTATTAAATTAAACATTTTAAAAGGTTTTAAATACATATTCTCTTCAAAATCCCATATACTCTTCAGTGTTTATACTGCTCTTTTATCCTTAGCCTTTTATTCTGGAAAAAAAGAAAACATTCTTGTTAGCTTTGCTCTTCAGTTGTCATAAACTGGAGGAACGCAGTGATGTTTGGGTTGCTAACGCTGGTAAAAGAGTACATCTTTGCATTTGAATGCTAGTTAGGAAATATTTGTTTTGCTTCTGTGTTCTTTATTAATTGAATTTTAAAAATATTGATTCTACAGCATACTGCTGTTATGTGCTATGCTGCAACACACTGTTGAGGAAACCAGCTGCTTGCATAAATTTATTATAGAAACGTATTCAACCTTGATTAAAGGAGTTGGACACTAGGCATTCAAAGAATCATGTTCAGCCTTGAAGAGTAAAATAGAATGATAAATAACCATTAAAACCACATTTTTGACCACATGATTTATCAATTATGAGAGCTTGGCGATTTAGCGCCAAGAATAAAGACACAGGCTTGGATATGAAGCCTTCCAACTATTTCTTAGAAAAAAACATTCATGTTAATGAAACAATAATCATACATTGTAGGACACATATCATAGGGTCCAGAAAGAAATAAGTACAGTATTCATACAGTGAAAAGGAAAAGAAGAAAGATTACTTTGTACATGTGACACAATGCAATTTAGCTGATCTTTGTCCCAGATTGCTCCATTATAAAATAGGTATCATATGTCAGTAATGGGAACCCAAGAAAATCTGAACTTTGAGACGAATATAACAAGACCACTCCCCACACTGAAACCAAAGATGATAAAAAATTATTTTAAACACAAAAGCCAGAGACTTTCATATATATGAGTATACACTAAAATAATTAGCTTTATAAATAGATGAAAGCAAACAGAATTGAAACTGGAATTATTTATAAATCAATCTCCCTCCCCTTGTTCCCTGTGCCCTTTACTCACTGCTGGCTGCAAACTCTGCAGCACCTCCGAGTTCCTAGCAAATTTCTTTTTCCATCATCCCTGCAGGGTCTCAGCAAGCTTGTTTCCCTTTCCATCCATGGGCTGCAAGAGCCTCCCCTCCTCGAAGGTGCCCAGCTGGGTCCTGGGGAAAAGCCCTTCCCCAGGCCCAGGAAGCGCCCCCCTGCCCCAGGTGCTCTCCCCATTCCCACATTGGCAAGAAACAACTTGGACACCTTAAGGTTGGAAAAAATTCCAACTTCCCTCCTCTAACAGATGAGGAGGAGGGGGATTGTGAATAAACTGAATAAATTGTTTTTAAACTGCCTGGAAGACCCTAATGGAAATATTTGGTGAAGCAGTAAATGACAGCAATTCCTCCTTATTCCTATCAGCATGAACATCTACTCTGTTTACACAGAGTTAAGTCCTACTTCTTTAATGAGTTTTTTCCTTTCCATAAGGGCTTTCTGCCCTTTAGTTGAATCAATCTTCCTAAAATGGAACAGTTTACAGTCCATATTTAAGATAAGGTTGAAACAGATAAGGCTGAAGTGATCCTAAAAGGAAAAAACCCACAACAATCTGCAAAAGCTCTCTCACCTCCTCAAGAGAAGCCTTTCTCTGGGGGGAAGATGGGGAGCCATTTCCTAGAGCTCTCCCCACGTGAGGTGTATCCCCCCAATTCTGCGTCTCTTCTGATTGTTTCATGCATCTGTGCCTGTACCTTTCCTGCATCCCTTCACTTTCTTCCTAGAGGGTGGAAATTGCTGTTTGTCTTGCCCGTTCTCCCAAAGCAAATGTTTGGGAAAGCTACAAGAGAAACACGGGGTGGGTTGCATTTTTTGGTCACATCTCACACCATCCAAATGTGCTGTCACTGGCCACAGATTTTGGCAGTGCTGTCCCAGATGCACAACAGGCACAAAACATGATGTATCCATCAAGTAACACCATAAAAACATGTATTTGTTTTACTTGGAGATCATGACTCATTGACCCTTCCATTTGAAATTCGCAAAAAGCAGCTTTGAATGCTTGAGAAACACAAATGAAAAAAAAAGAAAGAATTCCAACCTCAGCAAAAAGAGCAACCACAGTAATGACCCGCATTCACACCGCTTTTTGTGTTTGTGTTTCCCAACACATTCTGCAAATGGGGAAACTGCTTCAAAAAGTCATATAAAATGAGTTTTTTACATGGTCATTATATAGACGAGTGGAAAAACCAGAATTACTACAGAGACATGAGCTTTCTCCCACTTTCTGATGCCTACACTAGAGTACTCTCGATTCTCTGGTGGGGAGCCTACCTTTTTCCTCTGTTTTTACGTAAGGAACACCGCTTCCTGCTGTATAGCAGCGCCTCCAAACTCACTCCACTGTATGTGTGTGGTCGACTCTTCCCTCGGGGATATCGGGGCCCTGCCCACACCAGAACTTTTATCTTTGGTGAAAGTTTTTTGTGTCATACTTTCCTCCTCCGCCATGCGGACAGCCAGCCACCCAACCAGAACTGCACTGCCTCTCCACTGCATCTGCTCTGCTTTCCAGAGCAGACCTGCTGAAAGCATCAGAGCCACAAGACAGTGTATGTATATATCTATATATATCTCTCTACATGTGTGTGGAAAGAATGGAATTTATATTGGTTTTTAATTTTTTGTGTTTTGACTGAGCTGTTTCTTCTAATAGTTTTTTTTCATGGGCTCTTTACACAAAGATTATCTGGATTCACATATGTCCTGGAAGCAAAAGCACCAACTTCTTTCTTCTTGCTGTTACTTGTGCCATTCCTTGGAAACACCCTGAGAAATGAAACAGAATAAAGAGAATTAATCTTATGGATTAAGATTTCAGACAAACATGGCTATTGGAAGTTTCTGTAAGGGATGGACAGAAAGCAGTTTGCATCTGAACAACAGACATATAGTGACAATTCATTTACTTTCGCATAACTTACCCTCCATTTGATGGCTCTTACCCATCAAACACTTTGCAGCTGCACGAAGACAGAGCACTTGATGGAAACTTGAATGAAGACATAGAAAGCTAACCACAAGGCCAAACTCAGGAGGAAGAGATGTCTTATTTATTAACCCACAATGAATATACTGTGGTCTATTTGCAATGTGTCTGATAGGGCTTGTATCTTAGAGTAAATGTTCTTCTAGAGAGCTGCATTTGTCACAGAAGATTGGTCACAAGAGAGCAGATATGGGAACTGGACACTTCTCACACACTTCTGGTGCACCCTTAAAGTCAAAGCTGCAACACTGTCACAGTGAAGCAATGTGAAGGACTGGGTTCTTAGCCCAACAACTCTCTTAGAACTTAAATAACTTTTTAAAAATAAAAAAAATCATTTCCCTTATCGAACTATTATAGCAGAACATGTCAGATCACAACTTTAAAATTAAACTAGAGTAACAGACCACTACCGGTGGATTAGATGCCATGAATTTGCACAACCGTAGAATTTTGGCATCATTTCTAGTACTGTGCTTCCATAGCAATGCTATCAGTACTTAACAGTCATTTAAAATAAGACCCAAAATTAACCGTGGTCAGCAGAAGGAAAATCCATGCCAGTCTTGCAGCAGCTCCATCAACCATGCATGAAATATGATTGCAGAAATCTAAACCACCAATAGGTTTCAGAAATTCAAAATAAGAAAACAGCTTACTAAAAAAATCAGCTTCCTTTCTGCTAAGAATGTCAAACAAACTTTAGAGGAGTCAGAATATTCTTCTCCTATTCGGGGCCAACATCTTCCCGTGTTAAGATATACACAAGAGATGGATGACCTCACATCAATCAGGTTGTTCTGCTGATTTTCTGCAGCCAAACCCCAACTGCCACAAAAACCTGAAAAGTTTAAGTTTACAATCCTTTGCTGTTAAGCCTCAAAACAAGTACTGGACAGTCATAGTCTTCTACCCTACTATTTAATAGCAACATGTTGTGTTTGTGTGGTGGAAAGTTGCCTAATAACTGTATGGACTGACTCTTAACTAGACACAAAGAGTGATACAACCAACTAATGCTATGAGGATAGGGAACGAGAGCAGATACTGCCATGAAGTTAGGGAGGATACATAGCACAGCAATGCAGACTTAGATCTCAGAGCCATGTATCATGGAGAAAATATAGAATTAAAAAAGACTCAGCTTTTGGGCAAATATGTTGAGTGAAAACTGAAGGTACAGAAAAAAGCTGAAATTGTACATAGAGACAAGGAAAAAGGCTTCTAATCTGAAACACAATAAAATCCATAGAAAATTTATTTGACTAGTGGAGGAAAAAAGCATATCCAAATACTAAAGATTCATGAAAAAAATTATAGAGGACATATTTGGGCTTCCTACCCCTCTGTAACAGCAAAGTAGAATGAAATTAAGAAAATAGCAAGCACATACAAATCTTGCACCTTCACATAATTAATCAGAAAGTCATTTTCTACCTTACAATTTCATTTCCTTAACATATATTTGTTTGTAAAGGCAAGAAAAAGCAATTTAAAACAAAAAGCACCAGCACACTACCAACTTTCCAGGTGTTTCACAAAGTATCATTCTTTTTCTCCAAAATTCTAATACCAGTTGTGTTAGCCAGCCAAAAATGTTATCCCCACTTGAGGGGAGAAAGAGGGACAATGTACAAACAAACCTCTTCTAAGTTCCTAATTAAAAATATCATATTACTGAAAAAAATCCCAGCGGATAGAAATGGAAATTTCTACTAAATTAAACATTTCACTACTACCATCCTTGTCCATTTTATGCATTTTAGTGCTTCTTCAAGATTCATTTTAAGGAACCAATTTTAAAATCTGCAGAGGTTAATGTTAAAATGATATTTACATGCAGAAATTGCCAATTGGGTGCTCCCAGAATGCAAATTTCTACTTTTTCTATTGGGAAACTGCTTACTGCTTGTAAAGTATGAATAGCTTTTTTCAGAATCCCAACTTAAACCTCTTGCTACAGTAATCTGTTCCTATCTTAGTACAGTACCATAGCATCCTAAATAGTCCGCTGAGACTGGTTTCACTCATGCAAGACTGTTGCTTTTATAACTTTTAAAATAGTCCCTCAGACAGTTTCCAATGTGATTTATTTCGAATGCGTTCATCAGTGTTTTCCACTATTATCCAGCAATACCAGGAAACAAAATGCATTAAATGAGAAGAAAAGGAGGGGAAGGAAGGAGAGAAGAGCTTCTCACTCCTTTACAACTTCCTTCTTTGTAATAATTTTTTTTTGTCTCTTCCTATAATGCTTAGTTATCTTGTCAGGACTCTTCTCTCCCCATTCCCATGGCATTTTATTTTACTTTTCCTTGCCTGGTTCAGCTCTTCATTATCACATCGTTGTGTTAGGTGAGCCAAGGCTTCCCTTTCAGCGCAGAATTGATTGCTTCCCTACAGGAGTGTCAGAAATCAGCAGGGAGTTGAAAAGATGAACACCCAGAGCCAATGTTTCTCCAGGTAGAAACAAGAGGTGACAATATTTCCGACGATAATTGCTCATATCCATCCCGATGCAAACGCTGCTGACACAGGCAATACAGAAATTATTTTTTAAAAAATTAGCAGAACAAAATAATCTCTGTCATGGAAGTCTTAGCAAAATCCATGGAACTTGTCAGTGCCTCTGCTTTATTCAGTCTGATAAGGCCTTGATGACTTTGCCAACTCAAACACAGAGACTGTTCTTAGGCAAAAAAAAAAAGAGGGTGTGTGTGTGGAACATTCTTTAGGCATTTCCTTTCTAGGAATCTGAGAGCACTGTTATTTATTGTGGTTTTTTTTGTTTGTTTTGCTTTTTTTTTTTTTTAAATGCAATTTTATACAATTTGAAAACCTCTTGTAGTCTGAATATCCAAAGACATTGATATTTTTTCTCCAACTCTTTAGAATTTGATCAAATGCTTCATCACAAAGAAAGGCATGTTCCAACAGGAAAAAAAAAAAAAGATTACTTTTTCAACCTGCAAGACAGTTAATTAACACATGGCAGATGATCACTAACCCTGATCTTATATACGATCTTAAAAAGCATGTAAGTGATTTATGAAAATGCCTTGCAGTATCAAATAGGAACTTGTTGTTCAGGAGTCAGCGGACTTAAACACCTCGTACCCAGATCCGCAGAGGCTCTACTTAGTGACACAACACTGGCCTGTCTTTTGTCCCATTGATCACCAGAATCCAGTCCTGAGACAAGCTGAAGAGATGGGAGCCTCAGGAAGGCAGTTTCAGAAGATGATAGCTGAACAGCCAGAGAGAAATACAAGCCAAGGGGGACAGGGAAAAGGAAGATCTACTTGATACCATGTGGGTACTGTCAAAAACAGAACTCAGATTTCCACCTCCTTGCTCAGACAACTAAGTGTCCTTTTGAGGAATTAAACGAGCAGATTAAATGAAATTGAATTACATGTTACAGAACTAAATTGGTCATAGGGTTTGGATTAATCCTGTGGTCCACTAACTCCAGTTCTGTTTTACTAGATTCTCTCCCAGCTAATTTATTCCATCTTCCTCTTTTTTATACATTCATTATCTTATTCCTTTAATCTCACCCACAGAATCACTTTTAAAATAATGCACACATACAGACACATGCGTGCATGCATGCGATTCCAAGATGTAGTTTCTCTTTTTTAATTTTTTTTTTTTTCTTTTTGGTAATTTAGTTGCGTTTAGCTGAGCTACTATGAAAGGAATAGAAGTACTTTTCAAGTCAACAGAATTCATTTTTTTTTTACTAAAATAAAGTATAATTGCAATTTATATCTTAAATTTGATGAAAATATAATCCATGCAAAACCATGTTATCCAAACTAGGATATGAATCACATATTGCTATTGTAGTAGAAGATCAAAGAAATTAAGGAATCTTTCACTGCACAAGCCATTTCAAGCAGATTGAAAAAAGCCCCAGAGAGTATTAAACATGAACCTCCAATGGGTGGAGGTTGGATGATTTAGTGGAGTATTCCCACACATGCTCTGTCTGGGAAACTGTTCCAGAGCAGAGAGACCAGATTACATCATACATGTACTGCAAAATCTAAGAAGAAACCAGAGAACTATGGGTAGGGCAACCCGAATCCTTGCACAAGCCAAATGATACATCGAAAAGTAACTCAAATTTTTGAGTTTGCAAATTGTGTTAGAAAAGAGCTGAAGATTATCCGGGATATATGCCTCCCACTTTTGCTTTAATCATTACATCTTCCTGTTACCTTCAAGTCCAATAATATTCTAATTTATTCTTTTTTTTTTTTTTTTTTTTTACTAAGGTTTCCTATTTTAGATAAGATTTGGTTTTCAAAACTCTCAAAAATGACAGACTTAATTTTCCTCTTTCTTATTTTACAAAAGATAGCCATAAAATCATCCGTTGATATCATAACTTCAGTGTCTTCTCCTCATTTCAAAATTCCATACCACACTGGAGTTACAGTAGAGGAAAGGTTTCTCTCTGATGAAAGTCAGCCAGTGTTCACTGATTCAGCCCTTTAGAGAGCACTCTGATTAACAGAAACTCCAGGTGTAAGTTATAAATGGATGAAAACAAGGGCTAAAATGAAGGCAAATTAAACACAATATTTTGTTTAACAGATCTCGCCTAAGAAAATAACGACTTATTTTTACTGAAGTAAATAGCGTGTAGCTATTGAAGTGCAGGTCTCATTCGTCTTAATAGAGTTCTTAAAACTGAACAAACTGTCCCAGATTCCTTCAAATCAGCATTAGCATTTTGACAAAATATGACTTTTCCATTTGTGTAAAACTTACGCTGTAGATCTGTGACTTTTTTTTGATTCTTCAAGTGCTCAATTGTTAAAGTGTGCACCAAGCCTTAAAACCTACTTGTGATTAAATGTGATAAATAAAAAAAAAAATAAAATTTCTCTCATTTCTAGTCCTACACTGCATGGCTGAAGCTGAGCTATTACTCCCTGGTTACTTCTGCGTCTGTGCTCTTGCGTTGTTCCCAACCCACAGCCATGCTCTGCTCTTCCAGCCACGAGCTACATCCAACCATGGTTTCCATGGGGGACGACTACAGAAACTGCAGATTTACTGGCAGGTTTCCCAGAATGCCCCCCAACCTATCACCTGCTCAGGAACCTTTCCTATCTCAGGAATGATGGCTCTAGGTGTTAGTCTACTAAAATACTAATATCTAATACCACCTCCACAGTAAAATGTCTGCCACTGCCTTCAGACTAACTGTAGACTGAGTTTTAGATGCAAGTTTGAAATGAGATTTTAATTTTTTTTTTTTTTTTTGGCAACACCTGCACAAATGAGAAATAGATGCATTAAATAGTTTTACAAAGAAAAACAGAAACCCAGACACTGAAGTCTAACTCTTCCTATATTTTGAAGAGAAGGATAAATTATGTCTTCATTTACTTCTTTTGGTATGAAATTGCAAGGCAACTCCTAACATTTCCAAGACCTTCACCGCCTGGACTTAAGAGAAAAAAAAGCAAACATTTCAAAAACGCTGTACTCAGCTCATGTAAAAAATGGAATATAAACTTTAGAGAAGGACAAATAGGTTGAAAAGATTTTCCATTCTCCTTATTGAAAAGACTCAAGTAATGGTCATATCTGACATATAGAAGCCTCATAATGGTATATTTTCACAAGACTATGAAGCTAATACAACTAAGCACAATATTAATTTAATTATCTTTTCTCTAACTCTGCGATCAACCTATAATGCCACCAGTGGGGACAGGGAATCTTGAAACCATTACATATAATTTTTAATGCATTAGAATATTTTAGCAAAAAAAATACAATTTCTGTAACAATTGTCATACATTTAGCCTTTTTCAAAGTAAAATGGAATGTCCATCTTCTATGGTGAACTGAATGGAACTCACTTGCTTTGTTTTTCACATGTTATTTCTGCATATGGCAAGATTTGTAAGACTTGATGACTATACCAGAAAGAAAATGGTTTGCACTTTGTATTTGTACAGGACATCAAGCAAATGTTTTCAGACTGCAATGAACTGAAGAATAATTTGACCTTTCTCATGTGGGTCCATGATAGAAAGCGATAGCTCATAATCAAGATCACAAATTGTTTTGCACATTTTTTTTTGTTTGCATTTCTTTTTTTTTTTTTTTTTTACAGCATACACCATCTACAACGTGGTCTCCTGCAAGAGAAATTTCATTAGAGCTTTCTATCAGTTGGGCTCTGCCATTCCACTGTAGTCTCTGGAGCAGTGGCAGGCTGCATCGACACGTGGTTTGAGCACTAAAACAGGGGAGGCCAGCACCCCTCTCACTCTACTGCAGAGCTCAGTTCTTAATTTAAACTGCGATGTTCTCTAACTCTGGCATTTAACTAATCTGCAAAAACACTGGGTGTTTTATAGAAGCAGGAAGAAGTCAGAAATAATCTCTGTGGTTCCAAGAAGGATAGGGAAGATACTGGGAAAATACTAACTTATATGGTTTTCACATAACACATATATACTCACAAAAGCAAACACACCAAAATGCTTTTTTCTTTATCCTTATTATGAGCAAGCAGGAATATCTGAATTTTTAAATTAACCAATAAAACTGGATTAATGCTCAGTAAGAATGTATATATTGCTTAAAACAGTCACTCATATTATTTTGTTTTATTCCAGAGAGGAATAAAGATTGTCACTGATCCAGTGTCCCACTTGGCAATAGCTATATCTTTTTTTTCTTAAAGGCCGCCTAGCCATAACCTTTAGGAGTTAGTAAAAACTGTTTATAAAACCGCGGTGACCATAAGCACTTTCACAAATACTGGTTAGAGAGTAGCCATAATTTTTTAACATAAACCTGTTGATTACAGATGGCCCAGATTTAGGTTTCCTCGAAATAAGTTTTTGAATTCTCAGATCACCATTGGTCGTGGACGAAATGTCACTAGCTAGACGGGCAAAGTACAATTAGCAATGTGTAATTGCGGTGTTTCTGTACAGACTATCACAAGGCTGAAAAGAAACCGCCAACGAAATGCTCTCATGCACTTTGAAGAAGGAGGTAAAGCTAGGAATCACAGCTGCAACACTTTACATTCAGGTCCATCTTTGCCCTCTATTAAAATTCCCTTAGAGTAGATATTATTTTACATGTAGTACATCAAAGGATAATGTCTTGCCAAATGTTTCTTTGAGATTATTATGGAACTTTGGGTTTCATTCTGCATTATACTTATCAGACTCCTTGCAGGGTGTGATTCATCATCACCTATCTCCACTGTGTCCTCTTTAAATCAGGCTGCCTTACTACAATATTCACTTGCAACCTTGAGGATTGTGAATCCAACAGATATTTTACCACCTCAACCGAGCAGAAATTCCTTCTTAAATTTACTGAATAGAAGTATACTGTTCCATAGGGCCTTCATCCTGCATGCTTCTGCATACTAGAAAGCTCCAAAGAGATTTTGATAAGAACTAAGAACATTATTTACCTGGCACGGGAACCCTGGAAACTCACAGAAAGGGTGGTTAAGGAAGAAAATAGGTGAAAATACATTCAGAGATGATATATATGATTCTCTTTTTCTTAAACTAAATCGTCTTAAAATATTTCTATTTAGTTGCCAGTGCACATAATTTGGCAGAACTTCTACTTGGAAGAACACAGCGTCCTGAAGCTGGTTTTCTTATGCAAAGCCTTCCTTTTAGTTTTCAGCATGCAAGGTATACACCATTCCTATACCAATAAGCTAAATCCAGAGAACGTATATAAATAGAGTGTACATTTCCTATTGGTAAATGAGTCTGAGTTGAAATTAACGTAAACTGGTTACTCTACAGGGAGTCTAACTGTCATGCAAATTACAGTAACCTATACTCTCCTCTTATTTGGCTGACGTTGTTCTTTCTTTTTTAAACCAAAATCCTCGGGCTTCTTCCTGTAAGTTACTCCATTAACAGCATTTTGATTTCATTTTGCACATCAGGATACAGTTCTAATTATAGGTATTATAGATAGCTAACATATTTCACATTTATGCCTAGGAGTACCAGAAAAACTGAACTGGAAACCACTGGCTTTGATATAAAGGTGAATTTTCTTATTGACAGTTATAAATAACAAAACCAGAACAAACTTTTCAGCTTTGTCCCATAAATTCAGTGACAACTGAAACTCCTTGCAGAACTTTTCCCAGCATCATGAAATACATCTTACGATATAACAGAGAAAATTGAAAACACCTTTAGAAAGAATGATCTTAATCTTGCATTAAAAGTGAAACACCTTTGTTTGCCAGAAAGCTGCTTACAAAAAGTAAAAAGAAAACTATGCTGTTCTTCAGTAATGATCCTTAATGGTTTAATTATTCTCTTTAAAGTGATTGTGTTTTGGACCACCACAGCAGAATATCATAAGAATTTTAACAAACTTTTGATGTTTAAAGCCACACTAAAAATGAGCTATATCCAAGTACAGAAAAAAACAATATTTTATTTATAATCTTAGTTTAGTGTTTGAACTACAAATTCTGGTTCTAGAATTGTTTAAAAGATCATGGGTTTTATAGCTTTTCACAAGTAAATTGATTTCTTGGGTTTTTTCGTTGTTTTCTTTTTTTTTTTTTTTTACTTTTTCTTCCATTTTTTCACAGAATGGTGCTTTTGGTAAATACAGAGCAAATCATTACATGAAAAAAAAGGTTCTGCTTGTTTGTTTTTCTCACTCATAAAGCTGCTGTTATTATTCCATTCTCTACTGAATAATTCCAAAAAGGGCATGAGAAAACAAAAGAAAAAAAAGAGAAAAAGTGACAAAATAGACCGAATCTCACCACTAGAATTCACCATAAAAATTCCCAAAGTGTAACAGAATTCTTACAAAATTTCCTAGACCAGTTCTTTTAGGGAATCAAGATCTCCTATGAAAAATATGGCAAATGGGAATCAGGGTAGGTTGGGGAGGAAAAAGGGAACGAGGAGGGTAAATAAGTGCAGCAAAAACAGGTTCTGAGGAATACACATAATTTTGTCTGCTTTAGATCACAATAGAATTTTTAATAAATAAATTTCTTTTTCTTTGTAAAGACACTTTTTTGAAACAGTAGATTTAGCCCAGTCATTTGTGTCATTTGTTTTATAAACCATCTTTTGTTGTCCCCACCCCCACCCCATAATGTCATAAATGTTTTAGATTTGAGTCTCTTGTACATTGTCTTTTGAGTTCATTCGGATCAATAACGGTTCATGCACTGAACTGTGTATTGAATTTATTGTGTTAACTGTTGTTGTGTGGTTGAAAGGAGACTTATAAGAGTTATAGTGATTTAGGTGCTCATGCTCTATTGCTGGCATGGGCAAGTGACTCTCGATGGGTGTGTCACCTGTAAGCTCATCATCCACATTAATGATCTCTACAGTCCGTGTTGGCGCGTGATGGTTCTGCCGGTGATGCTGTTTCCTCATTTTGTAGAAAATTACCAGCATCACAGCAGCCATGAGAGTGATAGCCACAAAACAACCAATTATGATTTTGGTAGTCTTCATAACCTCATCTATTCCCGGTATCCCATTGTTTGCGTCCGTCACAGGAATGGTGAATGTTTTTTCTGTTGATCTTGTGCTCTGTGGAGTGAGTGAGGTTGTCATGTTAGTGGTCTCCCAGTTGGTAACTGGTGTGGGCCCAACCTGCTCTGTGGTCTGTGCCTCATCCTGAGAAGGTTCCACAGTCTCTACTGTGACGGTTGAAAAGTATGTGTAACCGGGGTTATCCAGGGCAGTCACATTCAGGGTGGCAGAGGCCGTGGTATTCCCAACAGAGTTACTCACCATGCATGTGTACAAACCCGTGTCTTGCACAGTTACCTTTGTAAAATTTAACGTGCCATCACTGAGCACAGCAATCCGAACTCTGTACGCCCCATGCGTCATAACAGATCCATTAGGAGTAATCCAAGATACAGAGGTCAGGGAGGTTGATGCCCGGCATTTCATCTCTGCAGCCATGCCTTCTGTGACGTTGAGGTCTGCTGGTGGCTCCACTATGACCGGAGCATAACACGTGAAGTAATTCAGGTCCAGCTCACCGATGTACCTTCCTTTTAAACTGGGAGGTGTGTGGCAACGGGCGCAGCATGCAGTATTGGAGGGTGCCTTGTCTTTAATCCACCAGCTGAGCCAAAGGATGTCACAGTTGCAGTTCCAAGGATTATGGTGCAAGTGGATCCTTTCTAGGCGGAGTGGTGTGAAGAGGTCATGAGGCAGTAGTGTTAGATTGTTGTGTGCCAGATTGATCTCTACAAGTGACTGAAGGTTATCAAAAGCATTCCTTTCTATTACTTGAATCTGGGACTGTATCATCCACAATTTCTGAAGATGCATCAACCCTTGGAAAGAACCTGGCCGGATGGCAGTCAGGTGATTCCCAGAAAGATCTAACTCATCCAGCTTTACAAGTGGGGTGAGGTTAGGAATCTCTCGAAGATTGCACATGGCAAGGTTCAAATACCTCAAGTTGGACAGACCTTCAAAGGCACCTTCTGAGATGTACGAAAGCCTTTTCAATTCCCCCAAATCCAGCCTCCGGAGAGAAGGGATTCTGTTAAAAGCATAAGAAGGGATGCTCTCAATGGGGTTGTTTCTCAACCACAGTTCCTTCAGTTTTGACAGGTATACAAAAGCCCCATTTGGGATAGTGGTCAGACGATTGTCAAAGAGCTCCAAAGTGTTGAGATTGGCCAGACCATTGAAAGCCCCTATTTCAATTGTTCTGATGTGATTCCTGCTGAGCTGCAGGATTTCTAGGTGCCTCAGATGCTTGAAGCTATTAACTTTAATGATTTGGATCTGGTTCTCATGGAGATTGAGTAACCGGGTGTTGGTGGAGATGCCGTCTGGCACGTCTCTCAGATTTTTTCGAACACAAATCACTTTACTGAACTGGTTGCTGCAGGAGCAGACAGAAGGGCAAGTTTGAGCCCTCACTAGACCAGCCACCACAAGAAGCTGAAGAGCCAACAGCACCACAAGCAGGGGGTCAAATAGGGCCCTGTTAAACCTAGGACCTATCATTATCTGCTGTGGATGTAAGGTCATCTTGTTCAACATTCATAATTTATTTGGTGTTGGTCCTTCTGGAGTTTGAATAGCCTGAAAGAAAGAAAGAAAGAAAGAGGGGAGAAGGAGAACATTAAATTAATCTCAAATATTTAAGTGTGCTCTCTAAACAAAGAGTTCTCAAGTCCTTTCAGTCAACTCTCAGTTTCATGAAACTCTGGAGCAAGAATAGCTATTGAAATTCTAATGTTTTGTTTCCTATATAGCCATGTATGTCAGCTGTAATTGGCAATGAGATAAGAAAAAGGCAGACACGAGCTTTTCCTGCTCATTCCAATGTATAATGCATGTAGCTGGATGGCAGATAACAAGTTTGACCACACTGGATACCTAAAATAAATGATTGAACTCAGGGGGAGAGCTGAAAGAAGTGGCAAGGGCCTCAAAAGGCAAAAATGAGTAAGATAAGAATCATCAGAATATTCAACGTGTTAACCTTCTTGACACATCATAAGACAAGACAACAAGTAATATTAAGAGCAAGTGGAGACTCCTGCTTTGTACAGGTGAAAATCTGCCTATACAAACATGATTCCTGCACTGGAGTTTAACTGGAAGTAAAGCCTTCAATGCTGAATGTAGCAGGTCGTGCAAATGCCAGGGCACGATCTTGCCTATTTCAAATGAAGGAAATAAAATACAAAAGAAACACGCTGAGCATCAGTTCTTCCCTACCGTTACACAGCATCATCCAATTTCATGATATTTCCTCCTCAATTCTTTTGTTTGGCACCAGCCGCAGAGAAAGCCTCATTAGTAAATGTGTGCTGAACACAGAAATAAGAATAGCCATTTAAATGCTGAAAAATATCTCTGTAGCTTCAGGGTTGGCAGTTTCATTGGCGCCTCTAGAAAAATGCTACAGATCTTACTGTAAGGGGGGAAAAAGACCTTTACACTACAAATGATCATTACCATTTTAAGAATTTCAGTACTGGTTCATTTCTGGTAGTTCTTAAAGCCCCCAGTCCTCAGTTCATTTTCAATCTGCTGCTCAGTGCAAGGTCCCTCTGCTGTAGAGATTAATGAAATTTCCTATAAATCAGCCAAAATTGAAGTCTTATAAATTACAGCAAGCTTAAAGCATATTTATAACCTGCAGCACCCAGATACATAATACACGTATTCAGTAAAACAAAATACTATAAGGCAATGGTTTTCCACTCCAGGCTCTGAATTGTTTCATTTTGTGTAAAAAAAGCTATCTTTCTTTAAAGAAAAATGCAGGAAAAAATATATTAACTTGCATCTCACAGCAATTCATTTAATGAAAGACTTTTTTTCTAATTATATATTCAGACAATGTGTTTTTGAGAATTCATTTCTGCATTTTTAAAAAACTTGTTATAATGTTTCACAGCCAGCAAGTGTTCTCATCTCACTTTTAATAATTTACTGCAGAAAAAGCCAATATAATGGTTAAAAACCTATGAATGGGAATTGGAATGTCTGAGCTGTATCTTCTTCTTTGATCTGCTCTGTAAGTGCTATTTATAAAACATCATTCTTGTTATCAAAGATTCATGAAACTAATGTGTTTTGCAACCTTGAGCAAGTCACTCATCTCTCTCTGTGGCTTACACTTCTGTCATGTGGCTCTGGAGAACCCTGGGGCTGTAGGGTTAGATATTCCTGCTCCCACCTCCCCGTTGCTTCCCTCTGCCAACAACTGTACTTCCCAACATCATCTGCATGCATTTAGGATAACGTACTGGACTAGATGAGGGGTGGCTGCTGTACACACGTTCCTTTTTACTGCAGGCTTACAAGGTCAATCATCTCTTCAAAAGTGCTGAACACAATATATGGAGAAACACGCTCAAACAAATCACTACAATTCATGCTCCCTTACATCAAAAATCCAATGGTAGTAAAACTATCTGAAAAAAGGGGGGTGAAAGGGACCTGGCTCACGTCTTTCTTGCACCGTAATGAAGAAGAAGCTGCCCATAGTGGTCAAAAGAATTATATCAATGAGTCTAATGTAAATTTCAGGCTCCTTAGTGAAGATCTGTGATCCATGAATTTTGCTGTTGAATATTAATTAACCATGTTCTGTGATAGTTAATGTGACTGTATTACCATTTTATTTTTTTGTTGCTATTTGGTGGGGTTTTTTATTCAGTTGATTTGTCCTTTCTTTCCTTTCTCATTTTTTGAAAAATTCTCCTAAAACTTATCCCCTAAGGACTTGGACTGAACAATGAATTCCATTAACAAGTAATAAAACAGATACAGAAACACCAAACCAATTATTTGACCGTCGCACTGGTGCAGTGTTGTTGTCTTCCCTGGAACTGAGCTGAGAACTCAGCCCGCTATGTCCAGCTTCAGAGCTGCTGGTTATCCTTGTGTGGCTGGTGTGGCACGGGTGGCTTGTAGAGATACAGCAATCTCCTGTCTTCTATCTCAGACCCATTCACTATCAAAGGCCAGATTTGCGAGATGCCATATGGCTTCTCTACTTTTCCTTTTTGCTACTTTCGGCTCTCGTTCCTGGTATCCTGGATACTCTGAAGGACCAGGAAAAACTATGGGATTTGTAGAATGAGAAAGTAGATGGAAAATGAGAAAGGTCATGAGAGAGCAAGTGGCCTCAACATCAGCCAGTGTATGTATAAGCTCCCTTCGGTAGCTTCTTTGCCAGCTTCCATAGAGCTGATGATGCCAAACCATGCTGCAAGCACTTCAAGGCACTTCCCTCCTCTTCCGACTTTTTGCACCTGGTGGTATCTGGTATCTCCCACCATGTCCTTCACCTACTCCTTTATCCAGCAAATTTTCCCTTTCCATCACTCCATATATGTTCCGGGGGTAAAAAAAACCACCAAACCAACAAAAAAAACCCCAAACCAACCAAAAAAAACCCAAAGAAAAAACCCCAAACATTTTACTTGAATACAGGAATACATCACAGCAAATAAATTATCCCATTAAGAGACTGATTAGCAAAAATTGTTCAACCCAAAACAAAGTGTTTCTATGTCTCAGTTGCAAAAAGATTTTTAGAAGAAATGCTTTTGTTTTATCTTCTTAAAATAAACTCCTTATATTCTTCCCATTTTTGGTTATTGACTCAAACAATTAATCAGTCACATAGAGCAGCTCTTTCCTTGTGCTGAAGGCCAAAAATACCCATGGCTTTTACATTTGCCTTTTCCCCCAGTCCTGTGCTAGGGATGTCTCAATCAAACATATCTCTCAGAACCAGGATCCATCAAAGACCCTCAGGGTATTCTGGAAACCTCAGGTCTCTGCAAAATTCAAATCTGTGCAGGCTTCAAACACAAGCTTGGCCACCGACTAATTATTAGCTGCTCTGAGTGCACAATTTTGAAGACAGGATCACCATTTTGCAAGATGCGGATATAAAGTTCTAGATATGTCTTCATATATGTCGGTGTGTCTGATTTTTCTGTGCCTAAGCTGCATCTTGTTTAATATATAAATACAGAAGATCTATATTGCCATTCCTCTGGAATGTTTCCTGGGGGACAGTGAGAGCAAATCTTAGCTTTTCTAGCTACGATTTGATTTAACTTTGGATTTATTTACATTACTAAACCTTTTTTCCCCTCTTTGTTGGTAATACAGGAAGAAAAATGCATTTTTTAGCGTAAGACCACACTAACTGGACTTGATGCTGCTAAAGTAGAGGGGAGCTGATGGTTCAAAAAAATCCACCATGACCAGCAGAAAATATGCTAGGCAATGCCTTGCAATTCCTCACCTCAACCGGTAAGCTTTGTGTGAGGCTGACATACTGCAGCAAGATGCACAGTGGCAGCAGGAATGTGCTAGAAAGGTCCTTTCTGTTATATTGGTAGATTTCCACAGCTCAGAGCCTAAGTATTCAGGAAGTCGTGGTGCAGTCATTTCACATCGGGGTAATTTTAAATCATAAATACCCTGGAAAAAAAAATTGCCAGCACAAAAACATAGTGGAAAATTCATTTAAAGTCTTGATGAACGCTATGGAAATATTTTAATGGGCTTTACGTAAAGACCCATCTGGAACTCTGTACTAGAGTAATTTACTGTTCAATATCTGACTATTATGCTAGAGACACATGAAGGTTTAGCTTTATAAATCCACACATGGAAAACAGACCATCAACCAGCTTCTTTAGTCTTTGTTGACAACTCTTTGTCTTCTAAGTGATTTTTTTTTCGCTGTTCATTTTTTCAGTACCAAAATATCAACTCTATGGTCAATTCAATAACACTAGTGCCCTCTGCTGTGTAGATTTAAAATGTAGTTTAAAATGCTAAGAATTTCCTTACTGCACATTAAGTTCCCCAGACACCATACAATTATTAAATGCATTTCCAAACATGACTTTAAGTCTGTCTGTGGCATTGCTCTAATTACCAAAGCATATATCTGTTATTTTAGTCCAGGAATGCCTATTCTCTTTATGGCCATGGAGACATACATATACATATATGGAGAGTTATTTGTTTTGTTTGCTATTTCCACAAGACTCAAAAAAATCTTTTTTTTCAAATTGACATTTGATCTGCACATTTGATATGATGTTCTCCTCCCTAAAGCTTAGCTGATGCTGAGTTAGTGTCGATGTACTACACATTTGCCTTTGAGTGAAAAGCATTGCCCTCTTAGATCCAATGCAGGAGATGAAGCAAGGAATGACAAAGCTAATCTACCCCTGCAGATACGCACAGTGCAGCTTCCCTTCGGGACGGCTTGAAGGATGCAGCAGTTCTGCTATCAAAAGGTAACTTTGCCAAACCTGTATGAGGAGATGTCTTTCTTATGGGAACCTGCAGTTCATTCTTCTATTTTTTTTTTTTTTTTTTTTTTTTTTTTGTAATTAGGTCTTAAGCCTGATGTGCTTTGATCTCTCTTTGGCTTTTTTTACCAGGAAAAAGTGACTACACTAACTCTGATTTCTGACGAATTCTCCTGTAATGGTGGGCTTTGACTACAAAAGAGAACTTTTACACCATTCCCAAAGATCTGCCTAATGAGGTACGGCAGGTGGCAAAGATATTTTCCCAAGCTCCAGTGACCCTTAGCTGGATCCCTGGCAGTTTAGTTGCTCTTGGTAACTCATACTTAGCTTTCCGTCTAGTCTGTGGGTCTATGAATAACTCTCTCATCAGTGGAGCGGTGCAGTGCAAAGGCCGTGGCTTTATCCCAATATATAGTTCATGATATGGTATGATCTAACAGACTTTGGTTGGTGCTGTACATCTGCCACTAAAAAATGAGATGTGATGCTATATGTCACTGCATTGAAAATACAGACAGCATCTATCAGATGTCAGGTGATTAAACGATCACAGTAAAATTAAATCATCACAAGTACCTCACAGTTAAATCTTGACTAAAGCACAGTTAAATCACCACAGCCCTCCCTCAGCCACGTGCCAGGAAATTTCATGACGAGGAGCACTCAGATCACTTTTTACAACTCTTTTTCAAGTTGACAAATAAGTGGCTGCATTCAGAAAATGCACCTTTGCTTCACTTTATACAGCACAGTTATGTAGGCTGTGCATCACACCCTTTTAAAGAGGCTTTTGAGAGAGAAACCCTTTGCAAAGAGATCTGCATTTTTTAGTAAACAAGCCACTCTACAGCTGCAAATTAAATGGCAGATTTCCAAACATACGTAAAGGAGCTAGGTGCGTCAAGCAGCTAATTATGCTGGGAAGTCTCTTCCGGTGGTATCAGCACCGGAGAATTGAAAATAGTTTCTGTCTGGAACGGAGCATGGAGTACAGCAATAAAAATAGGTCTAAATCCCAGGATGACTTTATGCAGGAGTGACTCTTCTGCCTCTCTTTTCAGGAACTCTGAATGCTCTCAGAGCCTGAGACTGATCCCCTCTTGGCAGCAATGCCAGCAGAGGAAGCCAAGGGAATTTCACTGTAGATACCATGAGACAAGCACACAATCTGTTTTAGCTCCACAAAATACTGAAACACATGAGGGTAAACCCTCATCCCAGAACAGAGACCGAACTGTGGGCAGGGAGCTCCACTGGGGTCAGAAATCCTCTACCAACATCTGCTCTGCAAACACTCCCGCAGCCTCAGATGCGTGTCCCCATATGGCCAGGAGGAGTTGGGCTGATGGCACCACGTTGCAAGGGATTAACTCACCACACTCTCCTTCCCCCATCCCTGCTTTTTCCATCCTGGAACTCCCTTCCACCTGGCTGAACCCCTGAGGACTAGAGCTTTCGGTTCAAGAGAACTACAAACACTTTGCGTGATGTTTCCTGCCCGTAAACAGCGCAATGGCACCGTTCCTTTTCTCCGCTGAACATCTTTGCCACCACCAAAGGAACGCATGCTATGTTCTTAATAGAGCGTTACACTAATCATGATGCAAAATCAGTAAACTGAGTTACAGTACATCTCATATTTTTCTCTTATTTATTTATTTATTTATTTTCCTCATGGATTCACTCCTTTCTGAGGTGTTTGGGTGTTTTTTTAAACAGACTGTTTTACGGTTAAAAACCACCACTGCAACTATACAGCTGTGCATCTTTTCCTCCATTCTTAAAAATCAGTTTTCCTTTTTCCCTGCTCTAGGACTTTAAGAGTCTCAACAACAGTTTAGGGAGCCATTGCAATAACGCCTAAAAACCTGGGAGGTTTCAAAGCCCAGCAGCTTCTATCTATTTGGTTTTCATTTTATTTTTAGTTAAGTACAGAGGAGGCCAATGAGGGCCAGATAGGCAGCCCTGCAATGCGAACCGATTACTTATGAGACCAGATAAATCAAAACACTTACAAGGCAAATTATTCTCCTCTTCGCATGTTTCACTGTTTCACACTGGGCCATAGCTGGAATTTTCTGTGGCCCCTCGAATCACAAAAGTGTAGGAGGCAGAGCGGATATTGCCGTTCCACAGATACTTCCCGGGTCTCTTCTACAAGCCTTTTAAGACTCAGCTGAATCACTAAGACACTGACCTGAAAGACCTAAATGTGATTGGACACATTCAATCCTCCTGAATCGCTATTGATTTCAGGCGAGTTCAATCAAGGGTGAGTTTGATCCAGTCTGCCTTTTTCTTCTTTTCTTTCATTTTGTTATACAGAAAACAGATATATTTCACACCCCTCATTTTCCAGCAAGATTTCATGTTTCCTCTCTCATGTCTTCCCAAGGTCTAAAATTTTCTCCTCCACTTCAGATAACAGAAATGAACAGGAAAGAGACATTTTAAAAATGAGTAATTTAGAATTTTGGTACAGGCAAACATATTTGTATTTTAGCTGGAAATTAAGAGACTTCACAGTGTTTTAAACTAAATCAGTCTGGTATGTCCCTGTATTTATAAATACTCTTTTACTCCCAAGTCTCATTTGCACATTACATCCTCAGTACAACTCATAACATTTGCTAATTTTATCGGAAAATCACAGGAAACATCAGTCAATGTGTAATGGATATTTCTTTAGGACATAGTTATTTTTAATAAGAGGAATTATTTGGCTTCTTTATTGACCTTTCCCTGGATGTCACCCAAAGGCTGAAGAGGACAAACCAGTTCTAATGCCTCTGTTCAGACTGCTCACAGTGGTATGAACAGGAGCAATCTATGAACCACTCACAATGAACTGACTTAAATTCTTTCATAGAATCCACCACAATAGAGCTTGGTACTAGCCTACCCAGAAACATTCTAGAAACTTAATTGGAATTAACTTTTAAAGTGGGTTAATTATATTGCATTAAATCTTTGTGTGGACACTTGTATTTAGAATTTAATTTAAGCTAAATTGAATCAAGGCCACTGTAATTTCAATTAAGAGTGTCCATAAAAGAATGTAATCTAGTGTAGCTAGTCCCTTTTCAGAGTTAATTTGGATTCACTTTCTTGAGACCCCATGTAGACATTAGGAACTTTTGTTCTGTATTGACTTGGGCTCGATTCAAACCAATTACGTAAAGGTAAAAAGGTTTTCTACCTCATCGCTATTCCCTTGGGTTATTCAAGTCCCATTTTACTCTTCTCACTTCACTAATTCAGTTGATAAAACAGTTTCTCGGAATCTTTTTTGTTTGTTTCATCTTCTATATTTTTCTGGACAGATGTTTATGTAGGGGGAAACAGGCAACTGTACACAGAAAAATTTACAATAGCCCCGATAAAAAAATTCTCTTCATTACAGCAGGATGTCCCTACATCTCAGGTGCCAACCATGATATACAGAGAAGTCATATAAGCATCTTCAGGATTTCACTGTCTTATGCCAGAAATACCTCAGTGAGCAAAAATTAAACAGCAGAATATCTATAAATATTGAAACAATGTTTTAATCCCCCTTTTGGTTTATTATCGAAGTAAAATCACAGATCCCCATTTGGAAGGGAACCATAACAAAATTAGTATAAAAACAACCCTTAATAAACAATTATATGATGTTCTAAAGCACTGCTCCAAAACAATGCAGTCTTCACTCCTGTCACACTGGGGTCGTAATTTTGAAACACTGTCATATTTCTTTGGTTTTAGCTGACTAGTAGTGACTTAAGGCAACATCTATTTAAAGGTACTACAGTGACGCTTCACTTCAAACAAGCTAGTTTTGATCTGGTAGAATATTATCAATTTTTTAACATCAAAGCATTAAATTGTATAAATTAACATCATTTTCAACAACGTGCTACAGAATTTCAAACTAGCAAGCAAAAGTCTGCAGGTTAAAATGTTGTGTCTTTCCAAAGATGCAAAGGCAAAAAAGTGCAAGGCTGATAGAATTCAAGATGTTAGCCCTCATTCCTTGCAAAATTTTCTCCCTACTCCCTAACTATAAAAAAAGATGTAGGAAATGTCAGATCAGAACATACATAGTCTAAAAATGCACACAACAAATGTAGCCAGTACAATGGAAGAGAAAAAAATAATTAAAATAAATTAAAACTGCCAATTAGAGTATATACTTGCCCTTATAAAAAGTTTCATCCGTCTTAGAAAATTGAAGTCTAGTTTTTAAAGGCCAAAATATCCTTTCCTAAGTTACAATGTGTGCATTTGTCTACTCTCTGTGCTAATGCTGAACATTTTTTTTTTACCAATACAAATCATCCTTTGAGCCTTGCTAAACTCTTGACCTCGGTAGAAAATATAAACAAGAAGACGGAAATATTTTAGTTTTGATGAACATATAATGCAGTTGTGGATCAGAAGTAGTTTCTATGCTTTGGCAACGGAGATGCTCTGATAAAATTTGAAGTAATTTAGAAAGATTTGAATATTATTTTGAGATTAGCGAATCAGACAATTGTCCATATCCATGGCATAAAAAAAATCGAGTTTGTGCCTTAACAATTGCAGTTTTTCCAAATGCAGTTTGTAATATGTAAAACAGAGGAGACTGAGGGATTAAAGGGAATTACATTAAAACAGCCATGCAAGATCTGCACCAATGCTTTTTGGGGTATTAAAAAAGTATCTGCCTAAATAATTCTATGCCATAATTCTGTGACAAGAAAGGTGGGGTTTTTTTAAGGTCTGTATTATTTCATGTTGAGTTGGAGAAGTGCTTGATAAGTATTTCATAACCTTGGTAACTCTAGGCTATGTTGCTAGTACGCATTATTCTAAAATACCTTCTGGGAGAAACATACCCAGCTAATAACACACTAAAGCACTGGAGTCCATTTTGCATCATTGCATTTGTAGCGGCTAACGGAGTCCAAATTACTCCCTCATTCTCTTAATAAACAAAGAGACAAAGAGAAAGAGACATGAGCTAAAAAGTTAAGGCTGCAAATAGCTTCGAGTCTGGCAAATGATGGTTAAACTTCTTGTCCTTGGTAACTATGGAAACCCCTTAAGGTAAGAGTGGAACACAGGCATTTTGTGGTCTGCAATTTACAAGCTGTTTATTTAATTATGAAGGAATATGAAACTGTTAGGGGCAATGCAATTTGCAATTATCACACTGTGATAGTGTTTTGAGAGAAAAAAAATAGGTACAGAGAAATATAAGAAGTTAATTTTTTTGAAAATTACTTGGTTTAGGACTTCTATGAAATGGCAACACATTGTTTTCTACTGAGATTTATGATTTTTTTTTTTTTTTTCAAAAGAGTGTGAGGAGCCAAAATTGGTCATACATTTTGCCATAATATCCCTCAGTAGATTCATATTAATTGTGTCCATTCTGTGCCTCATGAACAAAACCAAGGTCAGGATGTATTTCAATTAAACCCTAGGTGTTACCAAAGTGCAGCACAGCCAGAATAGCAAGCGTGTTATTACCAGATCTATCACTGCTGGGCAATGAATAGGTCACAGGTGCTCTTGCATACAGGATTTGTACAGCTTTAAATATTACAAGTGGGAAAATGTTTCGATTCAATTTAGGAGGCAGCTAGTGAAATAAAATTAAGAGTGAAACTGTGTGGTGACTCAGGGGGGCTATAACAACAACTGACAAGTATTTTCCCAGATCTGAACAACAAACTTTGACCTGATACTTCTGCTGTTGGGAGCTGCATGAGCGTAGGGGCCCTAGGACCCTTTGCACACAATGGGAGTTTTGGCAACAATCCGTCCTTGATTGGATTGCCTTAATAAGATGTGGAACATAGAATCATAGAATCATAGAATGGTTTGGGTTGGAAGGGACCTTAAAAATCATCTTGTTCCAACCCCCCTGCCCTGGGCAGGGACACCTCCCACCAGACCAGGTTGCTCAAAGCCCCATCCAGCCTGGCCTTGAACCCCTCCAGGGATGGACCATCCACAGCTTCTCTGGGCAACCTGGGCCAGGGTCTCACCACCCTCCCAATTAAGAGTTTCTTCCTAATATCTAATCTGAATCTCCCCGCTTTCAGTTTAAAACCGTTCCCCCTTGTCCTACGGCTCCACTCCCTGATGAAGAGTCCCTCCTCATCTCTCCTGTAGGCCCCCTTCGGCTACTGGAAAGGAGATAGTTAATATCATTCTAGTTTATGGCTGAAGAAACTGAGGCAACAGTAGATTTAATCAGTTGGTAAAATTTACCATTAAACATGGTAAAATTTACCATGTTTACGATGATACTTTGCAAACCTGACCTTCACACTCCATGCTGATGAGATGCAATGTGTCCTGCTCCAAATGACAGCCATGTAGCAACCGTTAGCTTGGCACCCACTCCAAACCAACGTGCCTCACAGCGCTGCTCCGGCCTGGCCCTAATAGCACAGAGTCTGCGTTTGAGAAGAGCATGGATGAATCTTGCTCACAGGAGTCCACAAGCATCCAGGTGGGTATGCTGTAGTGAAAGGTGCCAGCAGCAGAGCCCGGGCAGCGACCCAGAAACCATGAATCACATTTCCACCAGAATGTGGACTTCATGTGTGTACTAAAGGGTGTGATCATCAAGTTTTAGAAGACCAACATGCCATGACATTTAAAACTAAATTTGATTAAATAGTAGAAAATGTTCTGTTCTATTCTACAGATTCCCACATTACTCTTCACAGAATCACAGAATGATACAGGGTTGGAAGGGACCTCTGGAGATCATCCAGTCCAACCCCCTGACAGAGCAGGTCCACCCAGAGCAGGTTGCACAGGAACGTGTCCAGGTGGGTTTGGAATGTCTCCAGAGATGGAGACTCCACCACCTCTCTGGGCAGCCTCTTCCAGGGCTCTACCACCCTCACAGGAAGGAAGATCCTCCTCATGGTTAGATGGAACTTCCTATGTTCAAGTTTGTGCCCGTTCCCTCTTGTCCTGTCCCTGGGCACCACTGAAAAAAGACTGGTCCCATCCTCCTGACACGCACCCTTTACGTATTTACAGGCATTGATCAGATCCCCCCTCATTCTTCTCTTCTCCAGACTAAAAAGACCCAATACTCTTCTTATCATAGTATTTGTACACCTCCCGGAAATGCATTAAATACCACAAATTTGTCACTTCATCTGTGTATTCTTTACCTCATCCCTTCTCCTACAGGACTGTATTTAGATGCTGTTCTGGTTTGGTAGGTATCATCAAGTATCTGCTGCAAGCTGATGATATTATAGACATTTGCTATGCTATTCCTTCTTGAAACTCATTGGACATGTCATGAGACATGGTCCTCTTCTACCCAGAGAACAGGCCACAAACAGCACTATGGACAACCTGAGACCCAGTCCAATCCTTTCTACAATGGGAACAGGCAAGGACTCCTGGGGAGCTACTGTCACCTTTTCCCTGTGAACTGTTCTCAAAGCTTCCTCTTGGCCAGGCTCTCCAATATCTGTGCTACGATCTTCTGATCCTTGACCACAGGAAAGCTTTCGTATAAACCTCATGTCAGAGAGGGTCTTGTCAAACCCTGAACTCACTTTTAAATATAAATGTCAAAAACAACCTAAACGACAACTCCTGCCATAGAACTGTACAAGTGGTAAAATGTGACATCTGAAAGTCATTATCATTTGGGGCTATGCAACTAGGAAGATGTAAATCACTTGAAATAGAAAAACAGCTCACACTCAGGGAACTGCCCGCGGTAGCTGAAGAAGGAAAGGGAAGAAAATAATAGTTAAGAGGTTCATAACTGTTTCACATGCAACTAGGCAAAGTATCTTCTGGCACCACTGCACCAGTCCAGGACAACATGAACTCCACCCTTCCCTTTTACCATAACCACATCCCGCCAAGCGTCGGTCCTCTGCTGCAAACAGCTCTTTCTGACCTAGTAAAGGACTGATGATGTTTTATGGACCACAGTACTTTTGAAAGATAGTATGCTCCAAAACCAGTTTCACTCTAAAGTGACTAATTACTAAAGTTTTAATGACTAGATTACAATAATAAGTGCGTTAACCCCCAAATATGTTTGTATAAAGCATAGTCATAGGGTCGCACATGTATATGTAAGACTATATTTGAATTGCAGAAATGCTTCATACGGTGATTTCCACACTGACCTTAACAGGTAAAAAACATCCTTTCCCTTGAGAGCTTAGTCAAGTACTGCAAGCAAAACCAGAACGACCTAAGTCAAATTTTATAACTGTGTTGTCAAACATTGCAAAGAAAAATAATTAGGTATTTTTACTTTAATCTGTTCTAATTTTATTCAAATTTTAAACTAATTCCGAAGTAACTTGTTAATACTGGAACACACTGGTTCTATATGGACTGAGATGAGGTACTAGCACAATCCCGTATCATCCATCCCAATGTGTTTTCCTGAGGTATCCAAAACATAGTGCATATCTTCGCACAGTATATGGACTGATTTAAGAATTGATAATGAAGATCTGCCTGGAAAAGTTATAATTAACAAAGAAAGCTTGACCGCAGTTTGGTGAAAATCAAAGGCTCCAAAGAGGTTTGTGAGAAACAGTGGTAAATTAAATAAGTTATTCTCTTTCTGTCCAGACCATCTATAAATCCAAGAATCATAAATGATAAAGATAGAGAAGACATTATCTCTCTGAAACTTCACACTGAGATAAGTCTTACCGAGAAAAAGAACAGATTACTTCATATTTTCACATAGACATGGTTTTTAAATTGATGAGTATACATTTATGTGATGGAATATCTTCTCTACGTAGGCTGCTTGTAGCCTGGTTATTGAAATCACTGGCTAAGTTCAAAGTATTATTACCTCCACATAAAATTCATATCAGATCCAGGAAAGCTGGCATATACTTCTTTAGCAAATGATCATTTTCACTGAAGTGCTGTTTACCTGCTTCAAGTTAACCAACAGGATACAATGCCCAGTATCAGCAGTGCTGCGATGCTCGTTCAGATTCAGAATAGATAGAGCATTCCATGCTCCTGAGCCCACCACAGACTTCCATTTTTAACTAGATCCATGAGAGAAAACGATGGGTAAAAACCGACCCCTACAGAAAAAGAAACCAGGATTTTTGTGTTTGATTTCAGCGGAGTCAGGACTCCCATCTCTTACGTCAATAAGAATTTGCTAGACAGAGCCAACTGCAGATTATTGCTGATGTAAGTACTAGGGCTTTGATGCCATTCTTTTAGGATAGTTCTCAGGGAGATGGAAATTTAATTTTCATTTAATTAAAACTGTCACATAACATAAAAGCAAAAGTAGTAACTGAGACAGCTAAAAAGACAGAGGTCATGTATGTGAAAGCATGCTATGAAACAAAAGTAACGGAATATTTCAAAATGTCAACATAGCAATATATTGGTTCTTTAAAAATTCCATGAACTTCCTCTGCTGCTTTAAAAATGTATAGCCAGAAAGTGAATCCGAGGTTCAAAACAAATTTGAAAAGTATCCATCCAAAGTAGAATAAATTTGATAGCTGATGTTACTCAAGGACCTAAATATGCCTGTTTGCAGCAAAGCTGACTTCTATAGCAATACAAATATATATATCACAGACAGCAGCGATACCACCTATTATCATGGATGTCCAACATCTGCCATTGTGAAAAGCTGTTTTCAGTTTCTCAGAACTCTGTAAAACTTTAACCATTTACCGATGAAGTGTTCCATGCAGGGATGTACCTACAGTATGATGTTAGGTCCCAGTCCGATTGGTCCGGAAGGGGTTCACAATGACTCTGAGGCAGCTGTCATACATTATGGTAACATATAGTTACCAAAAAAGAAAAAGGGAGAATATTACTGATAAAAGCCCAAGTACTGAATTCAGGTTGGTTTTTTTCATTCTGTACATTGAAAGACACAGAGTTACTATGAGGAAAATATGATCTATATAGTCATATAATTAAAGATAGTATAAAAACACAAAGCAGCCAATGAAGCTTGCAGTCAAATAAATGTATTTATGCATGTAGAGGTATACCTAATACACTTTGAAAAATATAGTTCAACACTATTTCTAAAACAACTATTTGTTTCCTACCAGGACAATATTTTCTGAATTTTTAAATTCTAACTATTGCTCCAGCCTGAGCACATCAAAAATAGAGTTGAATGGCAAAAGTGCTAATGTGTCCAGATCTCTCTGGCTGAGAACCATTTCCTGGATTCTTACCTATGCTCTCTGCTCCACAATGATGCACATGGATAAGCACATGAAATATTTTCTGGCAGTCATTAGCAGGGGGCCATGTAAGCACTTCAAGTGGACAAACAGATTGCTAACCTAGCCCTCCCGTGAAGTGCGCTGCTGGAGACCTTTGGCGTCACCAGGCACTCCCACACCAGAGTTTGTCACACCAGTTCCCTGTGGTTATGGGCTGTTAAATCAGTGATACATGTAAGTTCTTAAATAAGTGTAAATGTTTAAATACCGACCCTCTATAGCACAGACATCCCCAGCGCTGCTCTGCCTCACGGACTTATATCGCATCGTGGAGCTTTTAGTCTGGAAGAGCACATAATTAATTGTACAGTAAATTTTACTACTTGCCTGATATTTCTAGCTATATCCACCTGTGCAAGAATGCCCAATGGCAGCTATTACCAAGTAATTTGCTGTCGATCTCTGCCCTTGATCTGCAGGAATGATTTGAAAACCTGGGTCAAAGCATCTTGGGAAAAACACCTTCATTTCTTTACTCATATCCTGTCCGTATGCTCAATACTTAAGAAAGCTCAGGAAGTGACAAGATGCAATAACAGCAGCTAGAACCGGAGAAGACAGGGAGTTATGTCTCACATTGTTCACACAAAGCACAGAGATCTCCTTTCCTAGACCTGATTTATGGACTGGGATCTAAATCTCAGAAGGATTTCATGGAAGACAGGAGAACTGCTGGGTATCTGTGCTGGAGAACGCACAGATTTAAGAACTTCCTCTAATACTGCAGCCATATACCTAAACCGAAGGTATTGCTATCAAGGAGGGGATGATGGAAAAAAAACCCACATTTTTTTTTTTTTTATATGTGAGCTCCTGTATGGGTCCAAGAAGGAAAAAAAAAAAAGTGACATACATAGCACATTCCTGTGTTTTCTTTCTAATTCTTACCATTCCAGGAGCATGAAGGCAATCTTTTTCTATGTAATTCTACAGAAATTGGCCAAATTTAGTCTAGTTCTCAGATGGGATAAACTGGCATTTCTCCATTCAAGTCAATAAAACCAGAATTACCTTTATTCCAGCTGAAGTTTGTGGTCCTTGATACCTCTAAACTAGACTGATCCGTTCTTGAGGAATACCAGGAGGTTCAGATATCCAATTGCTATGAAAAGGCAGCTTTTATAAAATGGACTTCAAATGGTAAAGATAAGACAAATGCTTTTGTTTTAACTGTGTAATAAAGATCTCTCTTCAGATAGCTGAAGTGGTGAAAGAATGGCAATCGTACTCAAAAGATTGGGTTTAGTTTTAGTTCTTAAAAAATAAAACTTTCCTTTTTCCAAATGACAAGTTATCTCCCTTCTTTTTCTCTTTTTTCTTCCTTAGTACCATGAAATACAGGGTTTCAATGGTAGCTATGAAATAAAAACAGCAGATATACCCCGCAATGAATGAAGAGAGTTCCTTATCTCCAGTCTTTATGCTGTGCTATGTCTGGTTGGGAGGTTTTACATTGACTAATAGACGGTAATAGCTTACAGTTAGATACTGACTTTTATCTAGAAGTTTCCCTGGGAGCTTTAAATCTTACAAACAACAATTGACAAACAACATAATATATATTGAATGACTCTCCATATATATAGTAATTCTATATTATATATAATTCTATATATATAATATATATTATATATAATTCTATATTATATATAGAATTACTCTATTCACTGTAATCTGGCTACTTCTGGAAAGAAACACAGCAGGTTTTTTATAGCTTACCATTTTATATCAAGAAATACTGAAGACTGCTATCTTCAACTGAAATCGAAGGCAAACTTTAGACATGTGGGGTACGTATCTATGCTCAAATTTGACGCACAACAACAATTAGGGTAAACTTCCCTTCTGTTTCGGGAAGTACAATTTTGAAAGAAGGCTTGACTCCAAGGCGAACTGATTTCTCATTCACTTGTACCCTGTCAGAGAATAGTATTTCTGTCGGAACAGCACTAGAGCACTGCTGTAGATTTGGTCTGGAAGAACAATCTGCTCTTATGGAATTGCTAAAATAGCTTCTTGTGACTCTCTGTCTTGCTCAGCAGATACAACAGATCTTTTCCAGGACAGAGAGAAGGCTGGGTATCCAGTGTGAGCAGACTAGTACTCCACATTCTTTAATCAGCGGTAACTCATGCATACTGGTAATGTATCTTACCAGTATTTGCAGAAGCATGTGCTAGACAGTCTCATCCCTGACATTTGTCTTGAGTGAGCCAGGGCATGACTTGGGAAAGAGTTAGCCATGAATTATCTCACCTCTTCTTAAAAGTGAAGAAAAATCCCACAAGAGAATAGCCATCATTTGGTGGGATCTATAAACATTCAGTATCATCTGCTGTTTAGACTGCCCTCAGCAACCACTGCTTCTGTTCTTACTTGAAACAGGTAACAGTGGCAAATACCGGGATTTAAAGTCCTCTCTATAGGCAACCACAAGAACAAGAGAGCAAAGCTGTATTAATATCTTACAGTCATTCTTTAGAGTTGTTTAAGAGGGGAAAGTTTTCTGCTGCTCCACAAAGCAGCCCAGAAATGTAACCCCCAAGGCTGCAGTATAGTGTAGTCAGCAAAGCAGCCTTAATAGTCTCTCCTTAGTGTATAAAAGTAGCATAGCAAGACACCTTTCAATTTAATTAAGGGTCTGCCAGGAACCTAGAAACTTAATTTTTCCTACTTAAAGACTACTAAATCCTCCTTTCAAAATTTCGTTTACCTACAGTCTGGTGTCCAAGTTGTCAGCAATTTTTTTTTTTTTCCTTCAGTATAGTACAAATTGCTCAGTCATTTCAAAATTACGCAGCAGCAAAAATAACAAACTTTTTATTTTAATGGTTTGGGGTGCTTTTCCTCTCACCAGGACCCCTCACATTTATACTAAATACAGCTTCATTTCTCAAAAGAAAATTTAATAAGCAGTACTTTAAAGCGAGAAAGGCACTTACTAGACCATATTCAATTGCTCTTCGCTGCTATTCTTTATCTCCCAATTTTTGCTGAAAGGCAAAGTAAGAACATACTGGGGAGCGAGAGGAATAATTTCATTAGTGACTGCTGAACAATGCAGACACAGCAGACAGTACACCTGAAAGCTGGTAGAGGGCTACTACTGTCCTCTTCTTGAAATTCCAATTCTCAGACTATCAATTCAAGGATTTTGGAGACAGGTTTGCTGCACCTTCCAATGGCTGATTCCATTTGCAACAAAAGCATTTTCACTGAATTTCTCTCCATATACTGTAGATGCAAGGTCTATAGCTAGACACAGGGACTATGTCCCATTAGTTTGGGCATTCAGCCGCATACTTTAGTACGAACTGGCAAATCTACCCCAGGGAGTAGCGTTGTGAAGACCTTGTGCCTTATGAAGGTTGTTGGCCATGGCTCTGCCCACTACATGGTGGCGCAAACATCAATAACACAAATAAAATTTAAAGATCCAGATTTCATACTTCAACTAAAGTCACCCAACACTTCATTCCCCCGAGAAAAAAGTTCACTTTTCTGAACGCACGTTGAATTCTGCTATGCTGGCATGTTCTTTTAATGGGAAGTTTCCACTTCTACTCAGTGCATGAAGATCATGTCATTCAACACAAAATTAGAGTTATGGATGTTGAGCCAGTGCTCTATAGCATGAAGAATGCCTGTAGAAAGTCCTGACTGTGCTGTAACAGTGTTTACTGTCAAAAATAAAATTCACAGGCCAGATCCACAGCTTCCATAAATCAGTGTAGCTTCACTGGCACAGGATCACTGCACACATTTAGTTTCTCAAACTCCCAATCCTGCATTTTTAACCAAGTGCTGGTGACAGTCAACCGAGGGTGGATGGATTTACACTTAGGAAAACAACGACAAGAAAAAAGGAGAGCACCTCTCTTTGTCCATTGTTAATGAACAACAATGAAGATTAGTTTTGAAATATCTGGTAACCATAGCTCATTATATTATTGTGAAAATTATATTTAATGGAGTATTTCTCAAAAATGTTTGAACTTGATCAACAGCAGGGTCAAAAAAAATCCCCTACAACTTGCTGTGTCTCTGTTCTTTACAATGACTATTGGATTTCTGTCACAAGAAATACACAAAGAGAGGTTTCTAGGAGGTGTAGATGATGGTTATAAGGAATTCAGTGTTCGATACACATGAAAGTCTTCTCTCTGGAATGAAGACATTAATGGATGCAGAGTATAAGGCATTAAATTCCATTTTTTACTCCTCTCCTGATGAATTATAACTTGCCAAAGCCATATCATAAGTAAGAAACAAATTCAGGATTAGTACTCAAAGGACCCCATGTTAAAAATTGCTTTATTTTTTGGGGGGTTGTTTTTTTTTTTTTTCTTTTTTTATCTAACCAATATTGTCTTCTCGATAGTACTAATTCCACTTTAGGTTTACTCTCACGATCAGGTACTAAATGATCAGTTCTTTTGAACTGTAGAAATGAAATGACATCACTTTCCCTCCGCTGTTTGCCCAGTCAAGGATAACTCATGTGCCATTGACCGGTGAAGTGATGAAGAGCATTTCAAAAGGGAAACTGGGATGATTGCTTCTATGTGGTTTTATTACATTACTGTTTGCCACTTGCCCCTTCAGGCAAATGCCATACCCCTTCCCAGCATCACATCTCTTACGCAATGTGATCTCACCTTTCTGTCTAAAATTACAGATCTATCTTAAACAATGTATATCAGAGAAGATCACAGCCTTCCATTATCTTGAATGTCTGATCTTAATGAGGCCTGACAGCGCTTCAACTGAGTTAGAACAAAGCGTATAAAATTATCAGGATTGTATTAGAAAACAGTACCCAAAATCTTTGATGTTTGATCCCTTTCTTACTCGTACAAAGGCAAGTATGAGCTCATAGAACTTCTCGTGTTACTCAAAGCAGCTGGTTGCAAAATCCAGAAACTGCAAGAAGGCTTTGCCAAAAGATTGCACTTCAAAAATTATTTTATAGCTGACTGAAGACCTGAAGTTTATTATCCAAAATGCATTTAAAAGCGTAATTCGGATATAGTTCACAGTATAACTCGAAGTGTCACAGAGTAGGAAGAAAATTATTCATACTCACTTAATAGGGTAGGGATCTAGGCTTTCTGGACATGAAAATGGCATTTGTCCAAACAATCTACTGTCAGGATTTTTTTTTTTAAATCTCCCTATACTTGCCTACATGTAGTATCAGATGCCCATTGTAACTGAGCAACGCTAAAGATCAGTCTTCATAAGCTGAACTTAAACGTGCTATGGAAAAACAGAATTAAAACTTGGCTTTTGTAAGCAGTTTAGGGGTTATTTACCCCATCACTTGCTCACTCGCACCAAAGCTGAGGGGTATGTGCGACATTTGCCATTAGTTGCAACTCTTAGGTAAAGAAAATAGTCTTTGCTATGGAGTAGTAATGGACCACAGCTACCGGAGTTATTCCTGTAATATATGTAGCAGAACTTTTGTGCTGCGGTGTTGAAGATTATAAATTTACACCCTGCTGCTGAAAGATGCTGGGGGGGGGGTCATTACTCAGTCTGAGCTGAAGCCGATTTGATCTTGAAACTCAGCAGAGCAGCTTCCTGACTCAAGATCATAGAGTTATATAGTCTTCCTCAACAAAGGGTCAGAATAAAAAAAAAAAAAAAAAAACAAACAAAAGGAAAGAAGCTCCTCTCAGTTAATTACTACAGCCATATCTGGCTCATTAGTGCCATTGACTCATGGTGTGAAAAAACAACTGAAAAGGTTGCACCCCAGCAAACTAAACATGAAAAATGCTCTTTTGTAATTATGAATGAAATAGAATCATTGATTTATAGTTAATCATTCCTTTGACTATCTGATATATCTATAACTTAAGAACAAATCAAAAAACCATAGGACTTGCCAGAAGAAAAAAAAAACAATTTAATTTAATTAAAAGGCATATTTTCTTTTTAATTTGTCTTCTTTTTATTCTTTTATTTTTTTTCTTCATCTCCTCCCCCCTTCCAAAAGCACTGCCAATAGAATTTACTGAACAATGGCCTGTTATGCAATACACTGAAATGTACACAGTGGTTTTGATGATAATAAACTATTCAGAAGCCTGGAAATACTTTTTGCAGAGCCTGGGGATAAAAATCTACAGAATTTAATTTCCACAGACCTTACAAGAGAGTTTTATCCATCCTACAAGATAACCCCAAACCACTATCTAAAAGAAATCATTTTTAATTAGGTTCTGAGGAGGAAATGCTGGCCCCAGTAAAATCATTAGAAAAACACTTTCTTTCCACAAGAGGTTTATTATACTCCATATGTTTTAGAAGAAAAGAAATGCAGTCCTGTTCAATTTTTACAAGATCTCTATTCTTTTCATCCCTGTTAAAGGCTACATCCTGATCCTCTCTCACTCGTATTTTGTTGTGGGTCCGTTACAGATAAGCATAGATACTTGGAGACTTAAAGGACTGAAGCCAGATGTTTCACAATAACCACATCCTTAATTACTGAAGTAAGGTACCTACCAAGTTTTGAGGATCTGAACCAGAGCTACTCCTTGTGCCTTGTTATTGCATTGTTTATTGTAATTTTCCTGGAGTTTTAAAGGTCTTTTTATATTGGTTTCAGTTGAGTAATATATAGATCACCCATTTCTAAGTCAGAGAGATGACCATGTGGTGATGTCCTCTATCCCTACTTTAGTGTCATCATTAGCTCTTACTACATTTGTGCCGCACTCCAAATAGAAATAGGAAAAATGACAGAGCTGAGAAAGTGCAGAATTACAGTGTGCAACGGATGTTTATGAAGAAGGTCTGGTACCATTACCAGTCCTTTGAGACAGTCCTGAGAGACCAGGGTTCAACAACTCGAATATTGTGCCACGCAAACGAAACAGAATTGCTTCTGGGGAGACGTAATGAAACGGGAAGATGAGTGTCTTTGTTACCATTTTCTATTTCATAGAATAATCATGCCTTAAAGCTGCTAAGACCAGTTCCTCAGACACTTGTTTGCAGTGCGTGGTTCCAGACAAATAATGACATTTACAAATGCTATTTCTGCCAACGACATCAGCCTCGCTGACTGTCTATTCTGTTGTTAGCTGAGAGATGAATACATATATGTATAAACATAAAAAGCATACATATCTCACAGACATACATGCTTGAAAAAGAGGTAGGGACTGGAATTAAGGTCTCTAAAGAGGAAATTAAGTAACTTGCCTACTGATTCACCCTAGCCTAGCCTTGTTTGATGGTAGTCATGTGCTCTGTTAATTTGAAATCTAATTATGCTCTACTACTAAGCTCAAGTGCAGGGAACTGCATGTACCCAAGGAGATGTTTCAAAGAGCTTTCCTCTGTGGAACGTCTGCAATACCTATTTTTAAATCAGGACCCAAAATGTTGCCTTCACTGAAATGAAGCTAATCTCTGCACAGTGAACCAAAAGAGCATTCTCCTCATTAGTGGTGTCTGTATTGGGCCAGGCACAAACATGAGAGAGAATTCCATTCCAGTCCTCCAGAATCAATCAGAATCCCATTCAAATGAGTCCTGTGGAATTGGCAAATAGATCTTCCTATGTGACTGAAAAATTCACATTTAAAAAAAAAAAAAAAAAGGAAGTTGCTAGCTCAACGTTTTAATTATAGTAGCTGAAGAAATTTTTGAGTTCTAGTTCATCCTTTGGACTGAAAAGCATTAGGAAACAAGTCTACCAAGAAAGGAACAAAGATCTATATAGCCTATCTAAAATTCACCCTGACTTTTCTAAGATTAAGTCACTTGGAAAATCTTTCTTTGTTGAAGACCTGTTTCCTTTTAAAAAACAGTTCTCATGACATAATTGATACCCTTATGTCCACAAAATACTATAGGTTCTGGATTTACTGTTTCATTTGAAAAGATACCCAGCAGCATAACAGAGATGTACAGCTTACTGGGGCTGGGGCTTAGCATGCACTAAAATGACCTCCTGAAACTCCACATCACCAAAGATTTAATCTGAAGATCCATCACCCATGTTTTTGGTCCTTCTCAAACCTTGAAAATCAAATTACATTAAGCACAGAACATTTTAATCTTCTTATCACCACCAGCGCATACAATTAAATCAAAATTATCACAGCCAATAAAAACCAGAAAAGATCGCTTTTTTCAAAATTACGTGACCACTAGAACATGGAAATCACTATCAGTTTCTAAGAACAGCTGTGGGTGGACAGTGCTTTTATAACCCATTAAAGGTATCTTAATTTTTACATCCTTATCAGGGTTCCATTATTTCAACAAATTAGTGCTTCAGAGGAGCTTTAGCTGAACACACAGTGTTCCCCACCAGCAGCCCTGCAATCAGCAATAAAATATAATGAAACGATGTTAACAGCACGCTGTACTAGCTTAAGCATCTATGAGTTTTGTTAGTTTGGCCAGGACAATTCCAACCTGTCTGTAAAATTCAGACAGAAAGACAAAAAAGACATTTTTTTCACCACGGCTAAGTTGCACGTGTGCCTCTCTGGCTCTCACCACGGGTTTTTCCCAGACCAATTAAAGGCAGTCTGTCATTATTACTGAAGTGTTGAAAGTCCAGCTCCAGACACAGAGGGACTCGTGGCTCAACTGTGGTCTCTAATAGAAGTCGCTGTGCTTTCATTTCACAGGCCCGCAGAGCTAGTAAAATAAACCCTTTTCTTCTGCCACACACAATTCTCCAGTTGCATTGTTAGGCACTTGGAGCTTCATTTGACACATCAGGTCCCTTACAGCTGACTCCGTGGACGTGTGACCTGATCCAGTATGGTAAAACCAGGGAGCTGCCGACAGCCCACACACAGGATGACGGGTTGCTTTCTGAAACGAGGGAAGCAAAACAGCCCTCAGCGGTGATGAAAAGAAGGGAAAAAGCAGCCCTGAACTATCACTTCTCTTGGCGTTGCAGAGACTGGCTCCGTGCCCAAGGCAAAAATTACATCTAAACCCTCACATGCAGCTGAGCGAGACCTGCCGGAGCGTGCGGGGACTGTCTGAGTCAAGTTCCCGTTTCCACGTGATCCTAAAAGCAGCTGAAGATGCCAACCTCAGGATTCAGCCTAAACGTTATAAACGTATGTATTTTTGCAGTCTTGTGCGGCCAGATGCAGTGTTTTTAAGCGATGCAGGAGTGCCCCTATAGGAGACTTAAACCTCCTTGCTCGGGAAAGCTGCAGCTCACAGGCACAATTCCCCAGCGGTCTGCTCTCACATCTGCGCCCCACTAAAACCAAGGAGTCTCTACGAGCACTGATGCCCTCCCACAAAAAGCAGCTGATCTCTGCTATTCACCCCTCAGAGGTACCACCAGGGGTAGAGGCTTAAATGGGGGGTCAGAGGGCGTCTGTTGGAATCATGAACATCTGAAGTGGCTTGAAACCACAGCTTTACTGAACTGAGTTAATAAGTTACAAAATCCTCTGCTTCCAAGCAGGCATCGAGATATATAATTACATGAATTTAAAAGAAAACTCTCTTATGCCCAGGCTATTTTTTAACTACCATCTGTGCAGGAATCCTCTGCTTTCCACTGAAGCACTCCGTGCTGCCTGCTCTCGGGGATGGAGACATGGGTGAGAATAATCCCTCACTTGAGCTGGTACGGCTTCCTCAACTGTCGCCCTGCGAGTGAGGGGCTGTATGAGTGAAGCTACAGATCAGCTAGCTCCAAGACAGACAGATATTTGATGAATACTGTGTCCAGCTTTGGAGTTCTCAACACAGGAAGGACATGGACCTGTTGGAACGGGTCCAGCAGAGGGCCACAAAAATGATCAGAGGTATGGAGCACGTCTCCTGTGAAGACAGGCTGAGAGACCTGGGGTTGTTCAGCCTGGAGAAGAGAAGGCTCCGGGGAGACCTCATAGCAGCCTTCCAATATCTGAAGGGAGCCTACAGGAGAGCCGGAGAGGGACTCTTTGTCAGGAGATGTAGTGACAGGACAAGGGGTAATGGTTTTAAACTGGAAGAGGGGAGATTTAGATTAGATATTAGGAGGAAATTCTTTACTGTGAGGATGGTGAAGCACTGGAACAGGTTGCCCAGGGAAGTTGTGGATGCCCCATCCCTGGAAGTGTTTAAGGCCAGGCTGGATGGGGCTTTGAGCAACCGGGTCTAGTGGAGGTGTCCCTGCCCATGGCAGGGGGGTTGGAACTTGATGATCTTTAAGGTCCCTTCCAACTCTAACCATTCTATGATTCTATGATTCTACGATTTATGATAGGATGAAGGGTAATGGTTTTAAACTGAAAGAGAGGAGGCTTAGACTAGATCTCAGTAAGAAATAATTTCCTGGCCTAAGGTTGCCCAGAGAAGCTGTGGCTGCCCCATCCCTGGAGGGGTTCAAGGCCAGGTTGGATGGGGCTTTGAGCAACCTGGTCTGGTGGCAGGGGTTGGAACTCAATGATCTTTAAGGTCCCTTTCAGCCCAAACCATTCTATGATTCTGTGATATTTCATTTCTTAAGATGATGAAAAATAGGTAATGTTGCCAGCCACCTAAAGCCATGTTGTTCGCTGCTGTTTATGCTGAGCTGGGGTCACAGAGATCAGCTCATCTGAGAATAACCAACATACTGTACTCAACTCTTGCCAGGGAAAAAGAGAGCTGGCTTTGTTTCCTCTCATTTCAAGTTTAATTTTCTCTTCTTAATCTGAGTTTTAAAGGGTCTCACAGAAGTGTCAACTCTGTATCGCTTGATGATGGAATTTCATTAGTCTAAGGTGACATTTTAGGTTTTGTTTTAATCATTTCTAGTGTTATTGCTTCCTGCAGGGAAGGATTCTTTTAAATCGCCGACACATCACTGTGCACAGTAGAGACCTCCCTTGGCAGGATATGAGAGAAAAATCATATACTGATAGCCAGTCATACCCCAAAAGTGGGCAGAGAGTAATGAGGAATAAAACAGTCAGAGAAACTCTGAGGATGGCCGTCTTTTGAAAAAAAAAAAAAAAAAGAGTAATTAGAGAACAAGGCATGTTCTAAAGCTGTTGAGGAAAACCGACTGGCGTACGGAAGCAATTCTGACTCCCGTGACTGTAGTCCAAAACCACATCAACAGCATTTCCTTCCGTACCACACTTAAAAATAAGTATGTCTAAGCATATAGATAAAGCCTGTGTGAATACATCGCAACTTTATTTGCATCAGCAATATTCATAGATTCATAGATTGGTCCAGGCTGGAAGGGACCTCCAAAGGTCATCTAGTCCGACCTCCCCGCAGTCAGCAGGGACACCCCCAACTAGACCAGGTTGCCCAGGGCCTCGTTGAGCTTCACCTTGAATATCTCAAGGGAAGGGGCCTCAACCACCTCCCTGGGCAACCTGTTCCAGTGTTCCACCACCCTCATGGTAAAGAACTTTTTCCTAATATCCAATCTAAATCTCCCCTTCTCCAACTTAAAACCATTGCCCCTTGTCCTGTCACTGCAGGCCTTTGTTAACAGACCCTCCCCAGCCTTCCTGTAGGCCCCCCTCAGGTACTGGAAGGCCGCTATGAGGTCTCCCCGGAGCCTCCTTTTCTCCAAGCTGAACAACCCCAGCTCCCTCAGCCTGTCCTCATAGGAGAGGTGCTCTCCTATGATCATTTTGGTGGCCCTCCTCTGGACCCGCTCCATCAGGTCCATGTCCTTTCTATACTGAGGGCTCCAGACCTGCACACAGTACTCCAGGTGAGGTCTCACCAGAGCAAAGTGGCAGAATCACCTCTCTGGATCTGCTGGCAACACTTCTTTTGATGCAGCCCAGGATGTGATTGGCCTTCTGGGCTGCGAGAGCACATTGCCTGCTCATGTCCAGCTTCTCGTCCATCAGCACCCCCAAGTCCCTTTCCTCAGGGCTGCTTTCTAATACCTCATCCCCCAGTCTGTATTTATACTGAGGATTGTTTCTTCCCAGGTGCAGAACCCTGCACTTGCTTTTGTTGAACCTCATGAGGTTCATCTGGGCCCACCTCTCCAGCCTGTCCAGGTCCCTCTGAATGACATCCCATCCCTCTGGTGTATCGACAACACCACACAGCTTGGTGCCATCTGCAAACTTGCTGATGGTGCTCTCAATCCCTCTGTCTATGTCTTTGATAAAAATGTTAAACAGTACTGGTCCCAGCACGGACCCTTGAGGGACACCACTAGTCACTGCTCTCCATCTGGACTTAAAGCCATTGAGTACCACCCTCTGGGTGCGACCATTCAGCCAATTCCTTATCCACCGAACCGTCCACCCATCAAATCCGTATCCCTCCAATTTGGCAAGCAGGATGTTGTGAGGAACCGTGTCAAAGGCCTTACAGAAGTCCAGATAGATCACATCCATAGGTCGCCCCTTGTCTACTGACCTAGTCACTTCATCATAGAAGGCCACTAGGTTAGTCAGGCAGGACTTGCCCCTAGTAAAGCCTTAATATCCTTTAAATAGAACCAGAAATATTCAGCGAAATACGATAAACAAAATTGTAGAAAACAATTCTCTAGACCACAGCTGTCAAAGTCTGGCTATATATTTTCTAAGTTACCTAGCATTTCTACAAATTTACACTTCTAGCCACCTGATTTCATTAAAATCAATGCCCAGCTCCCAAATGCTATTTTATTAATTGTTCTGAAGTTAACCCTTAGAATGCAAGCTCAAGTGCCCGAGCACAGCATGCTCAAAACATACTTTGTAGTTGTGTTTTATTGATGGGGCGTATAAGTAGGACTTAAGCATTCAGCAATTCAGTAAGATACAGAAATGATCGACAAAATTATTTTTGTATCTGCTAATTCCCTTTCTTTTGAGCTCAGACAAAGGCACACAATTTTTTTAATCACTTGTTTTCATAAATCTGTCTAGAGTTTAAGATCTCAGTTTAAAAATATGGGGTTTTCCTACACAAAACCAAAAATTATATTTTTTTATTAGAAAGATCATGAAGAGTGATGTCTCTTAATGTCTGATAATGAGATCATCAAAACCACTGGACATATATTTAAACTTTGCATTGCTTAGATATTTATATTTTCCATTAAAGAGAGGAATATCGCAAGAATGTACTGTCAACAGAAAATTTAATTTAAATCCAAGAGATTATTTGCCTGGTTTTCACCTTTTCTTCTTTATATCTTAACGTTTTCCTGCAGTGCTATGATCACAAATAACAGCATTGTGTTGGCACACAAACTGCAGAAACAAAACCCGATTGGTGTTTATTCATTGTCCAAGCTGAAGAAAGCACAGAGTGCAAAGAGCACATGCATTAGCTATAAAAATTCTGTCAGCTTTAATAATTTACATTATTATTAGTAACACTGTGTGAGCAGGCATGTTTCCCAGGGTTCTCTATACACAAGGCAGAGTCCAAAATTCATGCCTTTCCTGTGGTTAGGCTTTATTATTGCATGAAAAATATCAAAATAGCTTAACATTTAAAAATATGAATCTTTCTGTATTGACCTCCTCAAACTTAGCTGCTGGTAGTTTTCCTCCCTCAGGATGCCTTAATCTTTCCTCTTCAACGGAGCCATTCCTACTTTATATTTAGGTCATGATAATGAGTTACCTGCCTCGGTGAGTCATTGTGCTGCTATTGACAATTCTTATGATTTTATAATGAGATATTATTTTTAAGTGTCAAATTATATTACTGTCCTGCAGTCAGTTGTGATGCTTTTTGTGCTTTGAAATGACCACTGGCCACATTTCTAGACTGGCATTTGCTGCAGAAGCAGCTACAGTCCATGTGTAGATATCCACTGCTTTTTGCTGTTTTTAATAAAATAAAGCCAGGCTTCCCTGAGAGTTAATGGCCACCTCCTAGATTTGATTTTATGCTTAGTGGGCTGAATAATAAGACTGGTCAGGAATTTTACAAGACGTTATTTTTTTTCACAAAATCCTTGGCAATAAGACAAATTTGTCAGGGCTTCCAGTAGAGTGGGAAGCCCAGAAAGCATGTCAGCCCTATTTAGAGACAATATCTAAGACCATCCTTCTGCCTGCTGCAGAGTGAGGGACCTGCTGGCCCTAGACACATTCCTTTGAAGCTCTTAAGTCTGGCTTAAGCTGATTCTCCAAGAGTTCCTTGTTGCCCATCTTTGCACCAAGGCTTGTATAAGAAGGAATGCTCGTTCCCTCAGCGGCTCAGGATTTTTTTTTTATTTTTATTTTTATTATTATTTATTTGTATGAAACAATATCTCAAACTTCCTAGGTCACATGGAAGTTATTAGGTTCATTCTGCAATTAATAATTTTTTTTGCTCTTATTTTTGATTTTGGCAGTAATGAGTTTCAGCATCCAGCTAATTTTTACTGCATGAAAGCATGGGGACATGTATGAAGGATGGGACAGTCTGCAGGAGGCTGAGGGTAATCCAGATAAATGCATTCCATAATGCAGGGGAAAAGCTGTGCAGAAAATGACTGTGAAGTTGTAACATATAAGTCTATGAAAACAATTATATAGCCGTCAAAAAAGCACATTAACGTCAGGAATTATTAGGGAAAGAATAGAAAACAAAAACATTGCCATACCCTCTTTAAACGCTTGACATTCCTACTTCTTGAATGCTGTGACGCATTTTAGAAAGTATTCAGTGGAACTGAAGAAACTTTACAGAACTGACATGATGGAAGACCTAGAACAGATTCTATACGGGACATGACAAAATGGACTAGAATTCTGTAAAAGAAACAAAGGAGGGCAAAATAATGCAAGTCTATAAAACAATGCATTATACAGAACTAATGAATAGGAATTGACCGGTTTTTAGAAAGTATAAAGTGAATGTATTAGGACACTAAAGGAAACACTTTTTCAGAAAGCACATAGTTAAATAAATGGATGCTGCACAAGTATTTGGAAGAGCAATCCAGTAAGAGTTATTAAATATAAATCTACTTCAGGCTCAGAAATTCATCTGAGCTGAAAACGGTCAGAGACTGAAGAGCTAGGGAAGAGGCATAAACGGTTGACCAACTCTAGCTCTTTGGTGTGCTCATATAATTCCTTCTGGAGACAGGATACCAGCACAGACAATCCTGTGGTGACAGTGAACCAGTATCACCATCCTTACATTAGGGGGCATTCATCAAGATAAAAGCAGTTACCTGTATGACCTTGCATCAAAAACTGCGGAGACAAGCTGACAGAATGAAAAACTACCAAGAGTATCACAAAAACAACATCCCAAAGAAGTCTCAAGCTGAAAATACAGGAGAGGAAATCCATAAATTATTATTATGCTTTTGTTCTTTTCCTATATTTCTTCCTACATAACTACTCTGTGCGACTACAGGAAGAAGATACTGAACAAATGTGTCTCTGGTCTGACTTGGAAAGACCATTCTTATGCTCCTGTTGTTAAGAAAGGATGTCAGAGACCAGAAATATTAGCAATATCATACATTACGGGGAACGTGTTGATCAGATCTTCCAAAGGACTAATCTTCCTAAGTGAGAGACCTCCTAGTGAAACGAAAAAGGAGATAGCACAGTGCTATGAGAAGAAAATGGAAAGAGCAAACACAAAACTGACTTTGTTAGATCTGAGGAGGTTTACCTTCTTGATTTTGCATTTCTGCATGAATTTGGGACTTAAATCTGAAAACAAGTGCACGACTAAAGCACAAAGAGAAAATAGAGAACACATCCCACAAAGTGTGAATAACGTTCAAGACAAAACTCTTAAATGCTTAATGTTCATGGTGGTGGAGTCAAGAAAACATAATTAACCCTGTCCTAACTGGACTGGTATCTGCACACCAAGTGGGGTGGTTTAATGTTGCTGGTACCAGCTAGTTACGTAAATAATTTACTTTTAACAAATCCAGTATCTTTTTTTTTTTTTTTTTTAATAAACCCACACCTCAAGAAATCGCTCTTAATTCAAGCAGTGCAGAAATATTTGTTGAGTCAGTGAAGGTGTTTTCCAATTACAGAGTAAAATAATAATTCTACAGGTGGTCTAGGAGCCTGAAAGAAAATCCAAAATGAATACTCGATAAAGTATCGTCAGTGGAACTCCACCACAGAATACACCATTCACTACTGTAGTACCAACAAAATATCTGAGCAATAATGGGATTCCACACTATTCACCACTAATGCAGACAGAAATAATTTATTTTCCTGTTGTCAAGCAGCTTACATCCTATCAATGCTACACAGTAAAGTAAGAAGACAAATAGAAAACAGCAGATTTCTTTCTCCACAGAAGTTTTTTTCAAAGTTAACACGTTTTCAAAAAACATGTTTTCAAGAAAACACAATGAATAGAAATATCTGACATGAGAGTGCTATGGACACATGTATTTAAACATCTGCACACATACACCCCTGTGCATGGTGTGCGTACATACAAATCCTTGTTTCTCATTCCCACCCCTTTTGGAATATGTTTCCACGTCTTAAATCACTTTAAACAGCTGAAAAAATGTTTCCTTTGATTCTTGTTTATATATTTGGCCGAAGTTTAGACGCCAGCAGCAGAACTATCTCAGTGTTTGAATCCTTGGTTTAGTGACCATAGCTATTAAAAAATGGACATGTTAATTGCCACTGCAACTCATTTTGCATTAAATACTAATTCTTTACTTATATCCCAAGATTCAGTGTAGAGGAACATCCCCTGGATTGGCTAACAGCTGAAATTGCAGAGCACATATACAGAAACAGAGCAAAATCTAAAGGTAGAGAGATAAGCCAGCCCCTCAAAACAGCTTACATTTTCTTTTTTTCTAGTATTTATTTTCATTGCATGGCATAATGTCTTGCATCGCATTCTCATGATCTCAGAAGCCAAGATGAACCTTTGACCCATCTGTGTTCCCAATTCCACTAATTCAACATGGTTGGGGCAATTTCTGATGCTCCGCAGGAGAACTTCCACTTATTTCCATCCCAACATTTTAGAATTGTTCTAGTCAGTGTTTTCTAGTAAGTGGTCATGTATTTTTTTCTTATTTTGTTTTTTTTTAACCTCCTGTTTTTTAGAGACTTTGGAGCATTTTACAGCAGTACCACATAGACACTAAACAACATTAAATTTCCACTCAGCATTAGCCTAACTCTGGTGCTAGAGAAATCAATGAAGTGGGAGCAAAGACTATTCAACAACAAATGCCTTCAAATATCTCTCTCCTATTCATCATAGACTGAGATATAAACAAATGATAACTCAATTGAAAACCTCCAAGTTTACATTCACTGAATTCTATGTCTTCTATGTTTTAGAGTTCAAAGTATTTTTAGTTTTATGCTGCAGAGTCACATTGGCATTTTTGTGCACTCACATCTTAATTACACTGGCTTCTCCCCTTTTCCTTCTCGAGGAGCTGTCACTAAGATTAAAATTGTTGTTCAAAGCAAATCTAAGCAAGAAGGTGACATTAGGGTTCATTATCTAATTGATCAAACAACCTGCTAATTAAATGTATCTAGGACTAATCAAACTAGAGATATAATGCAGAAACACAGTGAAACTGTCAGTGAGGTGCATGAGACTCAAACCATCAAGGCGACTGGAGCTCACTATGTTGCTTAATTACATTAAAGCCAAGATTTTCAAGGAAGCCTGGCAGAGAGTATTGGCTGTGCATCTTATGTTGCCCTGGATATGTAAGACCAGGGTTTGGGAGTGCCGGCATCGTAGCAATAAGCTCTGTTTCACATGACTGATCTTGCCAAGCTTGCTCAGCTCCCACAGTCCTGACTCAGCACATGGGGAGCAAGTGTAAAATCTGTGCTGAATTATCTAAGTGAATGGTCTTCAAGGTCCACAGTCAGTCAGACATATAGATCTGGTATATCTCTAGTGTTTTATTAAATCATCTCATTTCTGTTGTTTAAAAGCAATGAACTGCAACAAGGCATATGTGGAACTACCTTTTAACTCTACAGCCAGTAGCATTTTCTTTTTCCTTAAGGTCTATCCCCATTCTGAACAGGCAAACAAGCAGCTGACTAATCTCTGTGCATCTGCTAATGACTATGACTCATCTAAAAAGAAAAGAAGATATGGGTGAAGCTACTGTATTCCCCACATGAACAGAACTTTTCCCATACTCACATAATAAGACAAAGACAGCAACTGTATCATTTGAGAACAGATTTACGGTCCATGATTGATAACGTGGGCTGGAGCCAGAGGTAATATATGCTTAGGTCTATCTGAAAAATAGCAGGTTGGTCTTACCAATTCAAGGCTAATCTATTAAATCAAGGATAATACATACTTTGCCCTTAAATGTTTCTTATGCAAAGGTGAACTACATTATTTTTCATTACAGTTATTACATAGATTGTGGTAACATCTGGAAGTCCAAATCATGAAGGTAATGCTGAAAGAATCCTATCCCAAAATTGACCTTAAAAGTGAGGACAGATGCAAGATGATTTGTTTAATGCCGTGCAATAAATGAGGAGCACAACTATGACCCAAAGTCACTGGCATCACTCTTCTCCTCTAACTTGTAGGCAAAACTCCAGCTGTTTAATGATGTGGATAAAAACTCTAAGGCATGGCTCTGCCTGGTGTCATTCCTGGTTAGTGATCAAGTGTACATTGCCGTAGATTGCCCTGGAGCCCAGCATGGTTTCCCCCTTATTTTATGGAATGGCATCTCAAAAATGGAAGAAATTAGCCACTAATGCTGTTCAGACACATATCCACTAATTGGTTGAGTGTTTTCAAACTGTTGATTACTATGAAACTTATGTAGCAATAACCTCTAACAGAGGGAACTATCTTCTGTCAGCAAGGTGGTCTGCAGCCATTTTTCCTGCATACAGTAGAAATCTCCAGTAATAATTCATATGGAAGTATTTCCATAAGTCAAAGTAGGACAGATTTCACACTGCGCCTCTTAAACAAAAATTTGAACTAAATAAAAGTAAATTCCAAAGTAAAGATCTAATGAAATTCACTTTGATGCAAATAGACTAGGAGGTAAGAATAGGAAGGAAGGAAAAGTAAAAGCCGGTGTTTATACACAGACTTTGCAGTCAAACCAGACCTCAGAGACCCTACCTCCAATTATATTCTCAAAAAAGGTTGTTCCTTATGGAGAGCATCAGCTGGTTTTAAACCAACTTCCTTCTGAGATTAGTTCAATATATTTACTACCAGTTCCCCAAACATGGCCAACATCCTCTGCTTTGGATCTCAACCATTGTGGGAATATCTAGCCACCGGGTCTAAGTTTTCTGTTAAATTCAGTGTCGTTTCATATGCTCCAAAGGCTGTTACTGCAAAAGAAATTACATCATAACTCCTTTAACTGAAAACGTGTCAGCATTCAACAAAAATTTCCATGGTAAGTTCGTGTGTACATCAGGAAGAATGTATGCATGTATAGTACTATATGTGTGTATATGTATTTGAACTAAAATATGAAATTCCAGTCATGTTATCGAAGAAATTTCATATCTGACTTGCAGTTTTCAGATGCAGAAGGCCATTAATCATCAGGGCTACTCAATTCCCAGCAGTCCTTTCAGATCTTTCGTTTTACTTTTGAGTTATTTTTACAAGGAAATGAACTGAATGACTTTGTCTAAAGTTAAAAAAAAAAATCAACCATAAAACATATATTAACAAGTATGTGTAAAAAAAAAAATATCAAAATCTCAAAGCCTTTCTCTAGTTAACATAAGCCTTGCAAAAAGAAGCATTAGTTCTGAGACAGAAGTTGCCTGTTCCAAAAGTTTAGCACAGCTAGGAATTTCAGAGTCTACTGGATGGAGTCAAAGACGCAGATTTGGGGAAGGAGCTTCATCTGGTAAATCTATAAAGCTCTAAAGTATTAAGACTGGCAGAAGCCCAGGGGCCTTACCCAGATTCAGTCAAAAGACCTTGTGAGAATTTTTCTTTACTGCACAACTACGGCAGTCAAGGAAAATTCAAGGAATTGGAAGGGTAGGTAAAATTGGCACCAGCAGCAACACTGAGCAATAGTCTTCATCCTAAAGAGCCCCAACTACTTCTTTAGCAAGAACAATGGCTTCACTTCTAATGTTTTGCTATATATAAATGAGACAGAGGAAGCATCGCTGTTTCTCTGCCTTCACCAGTGTGCTCCTTGGCAACTGCCAACTTTGCTTACTCCAGGATCCCCTTTGCAGCATTGAAAAATCTCAAGAGGCCATTAGAAAGAAGCCTGGGACAAAAATATTTTTCGTCGTTTCAGTGACAAGCGATTGCCATTTTGGGGTTTCCATCTCCCTAGAGGTTTTTAGAATTGCATTTTATATCTTTTACTCCAGAGGTTTTGCAAGAGAAAGACATTTAAATCCTTGAATACTCCGTAAATATGCTATTTACATATTATTTTATGTAGAGTGAGAAAGTTTTTAAAAAAAGAGATATTATAGACACAAGGGTGGCGACTAGTAATGATGAAGCCTGAGCAGTTTTACTGAAGCCAAAGGTTTACCAAAAAAATATCATTGCTCCTTAAAATTAAAAAAGATTTTTGATTTTGACTTTGTCTAGAGTTTCAAAAACATGCAGGAAATCAAGAAAGCAGGAACAGAAGACTTCCTCCCACTCTATGCCTTTGCCAGAATGTCACCTTCTTTTGTGTCAGAAAAAGAGAGACATCCAGCCCCAAAATTCCTGCTTTATTAAATTTTACAGCAATCAAGTGAGCGCAGGTATTTATTGCATCAACCTGGCAAATGTCTAGCAGCCTGTCCCTCTTTGTAAATACACAGAAAGAGTATAAATACAGCAGCAATCTCCCTTATGCTCTTCTACTGAAATGTTGGCATTGCAGCAAAACATTAACAAACTTATTGGGGATGTTACGAAAGGAAAAAAAAAAATAATAGGAGCTCATGTAGGGTGGGAATAACGCATTGTGTCTTGAAAATGTAGTGCTTGGATGTTCTTTTGAAAGGGGTTGTTGCCTCTCCTGTTTCCAGCCAAACGGGAACCGAAGCAGGGAAAGGTGGGATGCCTTGGCTCAGGCCCATCAGTGGCAGAGAGAAAAGAATTCAGATCTCTGACTTCCAGCCCACTTAGATCCTCCACAGCAGATGCATTATCTACTACAGAGGGAATGGATTCATCCAGACCAGTGAGTAATTGTCTTGTCTTAATCCGCCAATCTGCACTTTACATTTCTTCCCAGTTCTAACAAACGCAGTGCAAGAAGCCCAGCCAAATGAGAAACTGTTTTCTCTTCTTTCGAACAGCAAATGATCCTTGCATGATTTGCTGTTACTGTATTAATTATGAAAACATCTATTTACTTACCATTCTTCTAAACCACTCTAAAAGTAAAACCATTTAAACGTTGATTCAGTTTCAGTGCCCAAGTGAACTGCCCCCAAGGAATCCCAGCGACAGAATCGCTTAAAAATGCCCTTGTAAATTAGCAAGCATTGCACAAACACTGCTGGCAAATTCAATCATTTCTGTGTCAGGCTGCATTGTTATCTCCTGCTCACTTAAAGAGCTGAAGTTCATTCTCCCTTAATTCCATGTAGGCTAGTGAGATGATACAAATGACTTTGCTTAAGTGGCACCAACTCTATTAATATTTTAACCACAGAGAATAATAAAAACAGAGCAAAAAGGCTTAGGAATTAAACTACCACTTGCATGGCATTTCCTCATGTTCTCTCTTTTTACAATATCTATTATCTCTTCAAAAGTATTTTTCTGCTTAAAAAAAAATCCTTTGTACAGTAATTCTGTTTAATGTAGAGCTATTAGAAGAAAGAAATGTAAAAGATCAATGTTCAGGCTACAGTGAATCTATTGTGTCTCAATCACTATGGGCTTTCACAGAATTAACCAGGGCCAGGATTTTGAAAACAGATCATAGAATCATAAGGAAGGGACCTTAAAGATCATCGAGTTCCAACCCCCTGCCATGGGCAGGGACACCTCCCACCAGACCACGTTGCTCAAAGCCCCATCCAACCTGGCCTTGAACCCCTCCAGGGATGGGGCAGCCACAGCTTCTCTGGGCAACCTGGGCCAGGGTCTCACCACCCTCACAGCAAAGAAGTTCTTCCCGAGATTTCATCTAAATCTCCCCTCTTTCAGTTTAAAACCATTATCCCTCGTCCTATGGCTCCCCTCCCTGACCAACAGTCCCTCCCCAGCATTTCTGGAGCCCTTTTAGGTACAGGAAGGCTTCTATAAGGTCTCCTCAGCCTGTCTCTTCTCCAGGCTCTCTTAGCATGTCCTCATAGGAGAGGTTCTCCAGCCCTCAGACCATCTTTGTGGCCTCTTCTGGACTAATTCCAACAGATCCATGTCCTTCCTGTGCTGAGGACTCCAGAGCTGGACATAGTACTCCAGGTGGGGTCTCCCCAGAGCGGAGCAGAAGGGCCCTGCCGGCCACACTGCTGGGGATGCAGCCCAGGATGCAGGGGGCTTTCTGGACTGCCAGCGCATGTTGCTGCCTCACGTTGAGCTTCTCATCCACCAACACCCCCAAGCCCTTCCCCTCAGGACTGCTCTCAATCCATTCTCCACCCAACTTGTATTTGTGCCTGGGATTGCTGTGACCCAGGTGCAGGACCCTGCACTTGGCTTGGTTGAACTTCATGAGGTTCACACAAGCCCACCTCTCAAGCCTGTCCAGGTCCCTCTGGATGGCACCCCTTCCCTCCAGCATGTCGACCGCGCCACATAGCTTGGTGTTGCTGGAAAACTTGCTGAGGGTGCACTCAGTCCATGTTGCCAACAAAGATGTTAAATACCAACCCCTGAGGGATGCCACTTATAACTGGTCTCCATTTGGACATCGAGCCATTGACTGCAACTCTTTTGAGTGCGGCCATCCAGCCAATTCCTGATCCACCGAGTGGTCTATCTGTCAGATCCATGTCTTTCCAATTTAGAGACCAGGATGTTGTGTGGGACAGTGTCAAATACTTTGCACAAGTCCAGGTAGATGATGTCATTTGCTCTTCCCTTACCCACCAAAGCTGTAACTCCATCATAGAAGGCCACCAAATTTTTCAGACACAATTTGTCCTTAGTGAAGCCATGTTGGCTGTCACCAATCACCTCCTTATTTTCCATGTGCCTTAGCAGAGTTTCGAGGAAGTTCTGCTCCATGATCTTGCCGGGCATAGAGGTGAGACTGACCGGCATGTAGTTCCCCGCGTCTTCTTTTTTTCCCTTTTTAAAAATGGGGGTTATGCTTCCCCTTTTCCAGTCAGCGGGAACTTCACCAGTCTGCCTTGACTTCTCACATATGATGGATAGTGTCTTAGCAACTTCGTCCACCAGTTGCCCCCAGCCCCATGGATGAATCTCATCAGGTCCCATGGATTTGTGCACCTTCAGATTCCTTAGATTGTCTTGAACCTGGTCTTCTACCTGGTCACCTACAGTGGGTCGTTCTTCATTCTCCCAGTCCTTGCCTTTGCCTTCTCTGACTTGATCAGTGTGGTCAGAGCCCTTGCCAGTGAAGACTGAGGCAAAGAAGTCATTGCGTACCTCAGCCTTGTCCATATCCTGGGTGACCAGGTCTTCTGTTTCCTTCCACAGAGGGCCCACATTTTCCCTAGTCTTCCTTTTATCACCGACATACCTACAGAAGCTTTTCTTGTCGCCCCTGATGGCCCTGGCCAGATTTAACTCTATCTGAGCTTTAGTTTTCCTAACCTGATCCCTGGCTGCTCAGTCAATCTCTCTATATTCCTCCTCGGCTACCTGTCCTTGCTTCTCCCTCCATGGGCTTCCTTTTTCTGTTTGAGTTTGTCCAAGAGCTCCTTGTCGATCCATGCAGCTACTCTGATGTTTTTGCCCAACTTTGTTGGAGGAGATGATCCTTGAATATTAACCAGCTTTCTTGGGCCCCTCTTCCCTCAGGGGCTTTGTTCCACGGTACTCTGCCAAGCAGATCCCTCAAGAGGCCAAAGTCTGCTCTCCTGAAGTCCAGGGTAGGGAGCTTACTGTGTGCCCTTCTCACTGCCCTAAGGATCTCGAACTCCACCATCTCATAGTCACTGCGTCCAAGGCTTCCCTTGAGCTTCACACTCCCCACCAGCTCCTCCTTGTTGGTGAGAACAAGGTCCACCATGGCTCCTCTCTTCATTGGCTTCTCCGTCACTTGCAGAAGGAAGTTATCATCGACACATTCCATACCTCCTTGATTGCTTATGCACCGCTGTGTTGTCCCTCCAACAGATATCATGGTGGTTGAAGTCCCCCATGAGGACCAGGGCTTGTGAATGTAAGGCTGCTCCTGTCTGTCTATAGAGGGGCTTGTCCACTCGGTATTCCTGGTCAGGTGGCCTGTAGCAGACTCCCACTGTATTGTCACCTGCCCACGTGTTCCATTTAATCCTAACCCATAAACTCTCAGTTGGCTCCTCACTCATGCTCCCATACCGTTCAGAAGAAAGTTGCCTACTGCTACCACCCCTCGCTTTCTCTTAGTTGTGCTGGTTGCGCTGCCTATGCCGAGGCTCAGTCATTGGCACCTGTTACAGATGGTGCTACAACAGCCCTTTCAGAAGGCAGAGCCTTGACAGATTAAAATAAAATAAAACAAAACAAAATAAAGTAAAATAAGTTTCTTATTTATTCCTTCATTGTTTGCTTTCCAAACTACAGGAAACAGAAAAATATTCAAAATTGTAATAACTTGTATATTCTTTCAGCAACAGACATTAACAACTATGTGAAATGATGGTGTGAACCTCATGTCAAAGTACAAAACTACATTCCCACTATAAACCTGCATTACCCCTGCCATTTGTGAGTGCAAACTATATAGATAAAGGATAAAAAGTTCAATTTGAAAATTTATTCTCCTCTTCTGTAAAATGTTTCTTAAATTTTAGACTTCATGACTTCATAATTATTTTGATCATGATATAAACTTATCTCAGTGATTAACATGATTACGTAAGTAAATATTTAAATGCCTGAGGTACTACTGTATGTTAAATATAAATATAGAAAAAAGGCTTTATTCTTTTTTTTTTTTTTTTTCAAGTTTAGGAGAGAGTTTGTCATTCTATAAGAGATATAACACTACACAGCTTTTCACTACAGCAGGGTTAAAAATGTTAACTCCCAGTGGAACAGTGAGGATTTAATTAATGGTTGCAAACACTGTGCTTCCAATATTTGTAAAGGAGTGTGAAAGATATGCAGAGTAATTCTTACTAGTGTATTACGAGTGTTATTCTCTGACAGTTTATTAATAATTTTCTCTATTTTATTCCCTAAGCTCAAATAGTTCTAATATTGTTCTCAGACATATTACAGACTTTCTGCCTCTTGTGCTCTTTTAGTTGCATAAACTCACAGCAATTGGTAATGTCTACATTTGTACAGATAAGTAAATGTTCTTTAATTCAGGAGCAATCCTTTCTTGCCTGATAAATAGAAATGATTAAGCAACAGTTAGGTAGAGAACTATAGCCCCACTTGGCTGCACCTCCTACAGCTAATCTTTCAGCCTTAATGAAGTTACTCATCTTACATTAGATATAATGGTGCCAGGCAAATTGTGAACGATGCCAATAACTTGTGCAATTTTCTGAAAAGGCACTTCAGCTGTAAAATTGTCCTACTTCTTCATTCTCCTGATCTTGCTAATGGAATAATTTGAAATTAAGGCAAGCTAAAAGTATAAATAAGATATAAATAAAATGGAGTATTTTGCTATAACACAGGAGGCGGATGCCATTCCTGGGTCCTGATCTTACAAGCACTTAATATAGCATGTTTTTACTTATGTATGACATTTATTTATATGGTGAAGCTAGATTCTTGTTACATACGAAACTGGACTAGATCTTAGTATAGGAAATTGAACTATAAACGATAGGAAATAGTTTAGTAAAGGAAATTTAAATGGATAATTCTTCACCTGTGACATTTAAGTAAACTATAACAGTCAGCAAAATAGGAATGACGCCTTCAAATCCAGGAACCTGTTGACAATCAGATTACATCAGTCCAAAACTACAAGTATAGTTGGATTTAAATGTTCTTCAGTACTTACTGTCACAATTTTGTATTCTGCACTGTCGTATGGTTTCTCTATATTTAGAATTCAGAAACAATGGCACACATACAGCTCTTTTATGGGATGAGGTTTCTTCTCCCCAGCAAAAAGCATGAAACTAAGGTCAAAAAGTAAGCTGGAATTTTGGTACCCTCATAGAAGTATTTCACAGTACAAAGACGTATCAATTAGTAATCTTCCACGCGTTTTGGCCCATTGAAGACTCTCACTCCAGGAAGTATGGAGCACCTGTAAACAGCATATTTTCACTGCGTGCTCCTAAACTGCAGATAGGGTTGAAAGGAAAATGATCTACGCTTTTCAAGAGGCTCATTTTATAATTAAGGACTCCAGTGGTTCATATGGAACATGAATAACGAAACTTTAAAATTCTCTTTGATACAAGTATGCACAAGAAACAATTGTTATTTAGGGGTAGACCTGAGACATGGAACAACCTAATTATGACCCACAAAATGAAGCATTATGTGTGGGGAGAATAAAACAAAACTGAAGTCCCAAATCCGTATGGTACTGGGCTGAAACCCAGGAAATCAAATTAATCTCTTGCTATGACTATTACATATTTATAAAGCACCTTATAAATGAGAACTTCAAGGGATTTTTCAAAGGATTCATTAAATAGATCACAATAATCCAGTGAATTAAATGTTATGTTATTAATTTTAAAGACCATTAAACTTAGGCATGAACAGCTTAAGTGACATACCCAAGAGTGTATAATATAAAACGGTTGTGAAAGAAAAACTTGGGCACCTTAGTTCTCTTGAAAACCAAAAGCTGGGAGTTCAACTTCCTTTTATGAAGAACACAATGAGGAAAAATATATGTTCTATGCATGGAGGAGGGATTTTGACTGCCACAGATTGAAATGAAAGTGCAGTAAAGAATCAAAACTGAGTGAGGAGCAATGAGCAGACGGAGCCTGAAAAACATGGAGAGTAAATAACAAGTTTTAACTGTGAATTGCGATTTAGTTATTAACTGAGACAAGGGCCTAATGTGAACTGGAGGTGGCACAGAATCATTACAGGGAATTACATGCAATATTGGGATTATTTTGATAGTAGACATTTGCTAGATACCCACCTGATCAGAAGAGGCAAAATGAGGCAGAGATGATAATTGAAATGCAAAACAGGCAGATGAAAAGATGACATAGGTTGCAATCAATGGGAGGTTTCAACAGCTGCCCAGGCAAGTGCTGGAATCCATTAAATTGGATTAGAAAATGTCACCAGTGCAGCAGCCAGTCATATTCAGTTTATAGCAGTTTGGCACGGTGAAGAGGTCATGTTTCATTAGGATTAGTCCTGTTTCCTTCTAACATAATTCCCAGAATATCATGCGAGAAGCGATATAGTTGCAATTTTCACAACTTGTCAGGTTTCTTGGATGCGTCACTGTCATTTTAAATACTTGTTCCTGCTGTAGCTGCACCTGCAGCAATGTAATTGCATCTCCCACACTGCACGTATCACTTAAGCAAGCAAGCAGTTAAAATTTTAAAATTCAGAATGTCCAAACCTGGATTACCACAGAGCTCTTTAAGAAACACCATTTATGTGTATCTTATTTTCTTATTTTCCCCATTCTATTCCATTCTGGATATTCGCCATTGATGTCTTGCTGCTTACTGTCCGTATAACTCTGGTCACTACCTTCGTAGTTCCTCTTCAGAACCCCACACTTTCTGAATACATACGCCGGCTACCGTTAAGCCACCAATACCAAACCAAGCAGTCGCCATATTAGTTTTTTCTTCTTTCATCCAAAAGAAAAAAGGTAAACCACAGCATTTTTAATGTCACCTCTTGTTTTCTCATCATTCGTCTTAGAGGTTCTAGCTCCCTCATGGCAAGCTCTTTGCATGTGGGAGTCATTAATAGAGTAGCACTACTGATTAGCTTTTCAATTAAGTCCATGTCCAGGTGCTTCATGAGCTCAGAGTGTAATAGGCACTATGACAAGAGAGAATGAAATGCATATGGCAAGCTGATTTCAAAATAACTTCCTGCAATCTGGGTTTCAAAATGCAGCCAATGTTTCCTCTTACACCTATAATATGCCAAATATCTGAGCCTTCAGACACAAAAAGCTACGGAATGCAGCACTAAGCCAGAGGCTTGAATTTTGGAAAGCACCGATCACTCAAAAGCCTCAGAACTTGAAACTGAAGAATACTCCCAGTATTAAATGTTCTTATTACTTGACGTGGTACAAGAACATTTCTCTGAATGCTCTGGGGCTCATAAAAATTAGCTGTTTAATGGAATGGAATATGAACTGTTGTTCCAAAGATGAAGGATGTGTTGGACTGGTACAGTGCCCTGCGGAGTTGACTTTGGTTTAAGGTTTGATCTTCCTCTCTGATTTTCTCGGGGTTTTCTCCTGTTCCCTCAAAGTTCTATCTGAACACCTCCCACATCATATGGATTGTAATAGCAGAACTTAGTTGTCAAATTAATTCGTTAGCTGAACATATTATGTGACTGACAGAAAAGAAATCTGGAAGTAAAACATAAGAGAAGAAAAATCCCTCCTATTCTGTAGGAAGGTGAAGGCAAACACTGCATGACTGAACCAGCCGTTTAATAGCTTATAGTCATATCATGCAAGTATCACATTTTACATTGCTAAAAACTTGAAAAAAATCAGTGGATAGCCCTCATTTTATTCCATCACACCAAGCTCACACTCTGATGTTGATGGATGTCTTATAGCACTGGAAATAGCTTAGAATTTCTGATGGGAATCATTTACTGCAATAAGCAACAACAGCAAGAACATCTGAGATGGTGCCAGGTTGGGATCAGCTCCAGAGAGACGCTGAGAAAAAAATGAAGCACATATTTTAGGTCTCTATCCCACAGTGGGTTTGACCCACTGTCCCCAAATACGTGATGTCTTGGGAAACAAGACTATTTTAATGAGATGGAACAGCTGTTCCCCAGGACAACAGCAGTCCCCAGGACAACAGTAGTCTCCAGAACAACCTGTGTGTGGAGTAAATTTTCAGTGGTTGTTTTCCAATTAATAACTTATAGCACTATATTTAAGCACACCAGTGTAAAAATTTGTGGCTAGCACAAGGCCATGCAGATCTCAAATGCTCAGCGTAATAGCCAAATGTAATAATTAATGCTTAATTTAAAAGTCTGAGATTAGCAAAATTAATCACACAGTGCAGAAAGACTTCACAAGCAGATAAGAAAAACTATGTGGGGAAAGGGGGTGAGGCTGCGGTGCCATTAGCTGCTCTCTGTGATAGCTCATTAGGTTAGCTCTTACCAAAGGAGTCAAACCTAAGTATGTGTGTGTAGTAGCTGGAACATAAAAAGCAAGCAGGAAGCTCCTGCTGGGAACACAGGGAGAAGAGCTCTCAGATTTCTCTGGATGAGGTTAGAAAAATGTTTGGGGATATGTTCCCCTGCGGAGTTCAATAGCGAAGTAACCATTAAACAGCCAAAGGCATGGCATCTGCAAGGGAGAAAGAGAAAAAGGCAAAAAGCCTCTACAGCAGCAGATGTACTGTGCCAGCAACAGAGACTGCAGCACTGGATCTAATGGTCACTGCCATCGCACTGAGGTGGATGAGCAAAGCATTAAAAGAGAAGGCAGGAGAGGAGAGGTCTCCGAGGAGAGGACCAGGGACATTCTGTCGATGACACGCAGAGTTATTAAAATAAAGATAGAAAATTCCTCTGTCTATGTATGACTGTAAGGCAAGAGAAGGGAAGGAAACCATCTTGTTGCTGGCCAGTGTAAGCAATAAAAGTAGAATGAAAAAAAAATACATAAGAGAATAAACTGCAGTCTTGTTTGTCCACTGATGGGGAAGAATACCCATGCCTTGTAAGTAAGAGGATCTCAAACTCTCCACTGGAAAGCCAGCCCAACAACTTACTTTCTGCACCTCACATCATCCCCACCAAAAATAAAATCCCTGGCAAGTCATAATGCTTAGAGTGGAACAGAAGCAGCTCCTCCTATAGCAACACCGGTTTGGCATCATTTTATAAAACACGTTATCTCTGACAATAAAAAAGACTGCAAAGATCAGCCAAGAGCAAATACTAGTTAAGAAGGTGGCATCTTTATGTCACCCCTTGTCATCCCTTTGCCCTGAGGTTCTGTCCAATTGGATCCTACATCGTGGGCTTCCATCTACTGTTTTCTTGCGGCTGGTTAGCTTGAACTGCTGAACAAGCTTTACACATGGCTTCACATTCCTGCCATAAATTCTCCTTGTAATATCAACACTGCATGTTGCCTTTCTCCTAAGAATGATGGTGTTCCGGAAGAGAAGAGTCATAACAGAAGAGCATATGACACATTTTATTCACCGAAAGGTGGCACCTGAGAGCTGGAAGGGCACTAGATTAGTGCTGGTTTTCTCTAACTGTGGGTCATAAATCTCTTGGAGGTCATACAGAGGTTAAAAAAAGAGCTGTCAGCCCTCAACAGCTTAATCCCTGCAGTGCTGGGAAATAAGAGGGACTATTATTACTTACTCCAATTTCTACACTTCCCAGAAAACTTCAAATTACCTTTAATTGCTGGAAACAGTTCAGCTCCTTCAAAATGAAGAAGTCAATAAGCACAGTTGTTTTTCACACTCCTGTCCTGGAGGGACTGGGTAATACAGACTCGCAGAGATCACTCACAAACAGATGAGCTGAAAGGGCCTTTAACTTTCAGAAAGTTGGATGAACGTAATCATTAAAGTAAAAGATCTGGGGAGAGATGACAAGGAAAATACACCATTTTTCCACAGCCATTTCTCTTGGTAATTGTGTCTTTCTCAGGAAGCTCCTGCCTTCTGTGTCCCCAGCCACATGTTTCCATCCCCTAACAGGTGCGTTTGGTTGTGCTGGTGTAATTCCACTCACTGCACAGACCTCTGGGGAGCCAGGTTATAACTCCCAGGTTAATAACAAGCCTCCCTGTAAAGGCAGCATATTTTTAAAATAGATCAGTAATCTATCTGTTTTGTCATGCAACTCCATAAACAGTTGTAGGCACAGAATACATTTAAGCAGAATGAGCTACTGAATCACTGCCTCAGGACGGAGCGGGAATAGAGCTAGGGGACACAAGGACAAGGACTAATTACTAACTAGAACACCAATCTGGAAGACAGAATGACAGAGTGTGTCAGGAAACCACTGTACGTATCTGGGGTAGAGAAGGACAGGGTGAGTCAGCCACAGGAGAAATAAAAAAAATATCATGATTTGATGCAAATGAAATCAATGAGATGTCGGCAGAATTGTTTCCAAGAAGAAGGTTTTTTCAGTGTTTTCCATGAGGTCTTTGGCAGAGCCAAATCTGACGAGGTTATTGAAGCTTGCAAGGACAGAACTACAAGACCAAGTGAATACAGTACCATTGATTAAACGAAGAGGATGGAGAGTAAGAGTACATCAAAGGAGACCAAAAACATCTCTTCAGAGTTGAGGGAGGAAAAAATTGGAAAGTTAATCAATTCTCCTTGTAGCTTATATAAATAATACCGAGTTAAAACAAATGTCATATTATAAATGCACAAACCGTTTCTTTTGGAGAGAAACTGAAGTAATGTAAAATATGCAAATGGCAACACAAGTCGGGGCGTCTGGAGTATTCAGTCCTTCACATCCCTCCTCTTTATACTACCTACTGCCAGAAGACAAAAAAAAAAGGTGTAGGGAAGCACCCTCCTTTCTCAGCTGCACTGCTGAGCTCAACTCCGTAGTCTGCTCCCCCTCCATATACAGATCTCCAGCTGTTTTTCTTGGGAGTTCTGAGCACTCACTGACAGAGTTTAAACTTCCTAATAATAGCAGGAAAAAAACCTGTATATGTATTACATCTAAAACACATTAAAAACAGTAGGCTCTTTCAGCTGCCAAGACAAGCATTCAAAAAATATCCCAGACTTTCTTTGTCTGCTGTTCCTTTTTTAAGTCAGCCTTTGCTATGAACGAGGCAAGGTCTCAGTGGAAGGTGAATATAAGGGACTGACTAAAACCTGATGGTGCACTTGAAGAGAGCATCATAATATTTATTTAGATGTATACAGTACAACCACTCTATCCCTAGCTATATTTTACTGGAAATAAAAAAGATTTTCTACCATAGCAATCCTTGCATATGAACTACATTCATTTTGAAGAGGAGAAAAGAAGGAGGTGAATGGCAAATTTCTATTTCAGTGAGGCTCGTCTAAGAAAATTAAGAAAGTTAAAAGTAGTGATGTTAATGGATTGTGCGTGCACACTTTTCTTACAGTTGTCCTAGGAGTAACACAGTAAAATTCATTAAAAATATAGTTAAAATATGAATAAAATCATAATGCTAAGAAGTTCCAAATTAACTTATCATCAATAAGTTTTACAGCCCTCATAAATTCAGTCTCATTTTAATACTCATTATAACCAATACAGGTATGTATAAAGAAGTAGAAGGGTTGACACTGTCGTCTACAAATGCTGTTCAATATAATTCCTTACATGCACTAAATTCATAGGCATGACGAGGGAATGCGCAGCCTCCTCAAGCGGAGAACATGACATATAACAACTAGAGTGGCTTTGTCCTTTTGGTCTGCAGGACACTAGAGAGAACTGTGGCATTCCTCGGACAACAGCGTGGCAGGTGTGTTCCTGAGCACCACACACCAACCTCCCTCCCAACTGAAGTAATAGAACTCTTTTTTTTCCATATAAACCCTGACTATTGTAGCCAACAAATAGCTCTTCTGCATGCTAAATCAGTCCTTCCTCTCTGTCATTGCAGTTGTTTCCAACACTTCTGAAGTTTAGGCTTTATCTGTAGTAATACGTAAACCATCAAAACGCACACATACAATTTAATCAATGCTAAAGAAGTTTCTGTCCAAGCTTATATGAAAGCAGGAGAAACAAAAATTGAAGTATGTATATATATCTTTATGTAGTTGAACGGGCAGGCAACCTATTACTACGGCAAAGCTCCAACACCTCTCTTCAAAGTCAGAGAGCACCTTTCCATCAGAATTAAGAGGTTTCAGATCAGGCTATATTTACAAAAGTGCTTCATTTTCAGAAAATGTTCATTTTTTTCCCCATTTTTATTTGTTCTATGATGAGTCCCGATATCAGGAGTGACAAATGACTTAAAAACATGCCAAAATCTGCTTCTGAGACTAAAAATGGAGGCTATGTCCTTCATTGTGAAGATGTTAATAAAATTTTCTCATCTGGGGGATCCCTATGTTAGTTTTTACATGTTCCTTGATTATAGCTAATTGTGTCAAGAATTTTTTGTGTGCCTAACTTGAAAATTGAGGAATGAATAATGTGATACCCTATGAGAACCTAAAATACTGTATCTTACTGTATCTTTTTTCAAGAAGTCATTTCTAAGCATGATGGAATAGACTCCCTGTTATTTAATTCTGCAGACAGTGTAGCTGTTTTAATTGTGCAATTCTCACTGTATTCCACAGTAGACCCTGCTACAGGAAATCTGAAACTTTGGCAAGTAAGATAAGTAATGTCTAATATTCCTTCTTCACCACATCCATAAATGAAGGAAGCTGAAGAACACATTCACTAAACAGGAGTTGAAAATGCATGCCAGGACATTCAAGCAAAGCTCTCCCAAATAAAAGATTAGGTTTACATTTCCAACACATCAGATTAAACCCCGTGAAAATCAGACTTCACTTTTCACCTTCTAAAACATTGTTCGTATTGTGTTTTTTAATCAAACAGAAATAGGAAATAAAACAAAAAAATACAACTATTGTAAATGGCCGTACGTCTGGTTAATTCAAATTTTGTTAGCAATCTTCATCTGTTATTTGAATCTCATCAAATCTCATCTGTTATTTGAATCTCATCTGTTAACTGGGCCAGTGGAAAGGTCATTAGAAAAACATTTCTGGTGGCATTCTGTCTGAAACAGAATCATTAGGAGAAAAAAAAAAAAAAAAAGCCTGGGAATGTTACAGAACAAAACAGCGAGGAAGAAAAATTTCCCACCCATGGAGTTAAGGAAAGGTGCAAGCTTTTGTTTCATCTTGGACTAACATTCAAGAGGCCCTGTAGCAAGCACTGCCCCATCACCTTGCTCTGACACAGCTGAGTACGGCAGGAACAGCCACGGTGTCATTTCTTTGGCGCAAATTCCTGAACCCAACATACACTTTCTCCTTTTTTGCTGCTAATGATGTTAATTAGAATTTTGGTCTAAGCAAATGAATGATCATTGATTCCACTCTGCAACCGTGCAGGATGCCCAAAGTTTATACGCAGCTTGAATTTGTTATTGCTAACACAGATCAATCCAATTCGGTGTGTAAGCCTCATTTTACACTTTTTTCTTGTCGGACTATGCCACTTTTTTCTTTTTGAAACTCTGTTTTTAAACAGCCACCAACTCAGTATCACATTACAATTTCCACTAAAAGAACACTCCTTTTTCATGGTGGTAATTTTAAATTCAACTTTTAGCTGCAATAAAGGAACGGATTACGGTGGCTCTCAGATCTGTCGCTATTTTCTGTAGATATTTACCAATATTACTCCTTATTGTGGAACTCAGCAACTAGTTGCAATGCTTAATATATACTTAGAAGAGCCCAGGACAGGAGAAATAGGAAGATCTGTTGGTACAGCTCAAAACATAGAGATCGTGCGGTGCTGGAGCTTTAGTATTCCTAGTAAAACTAAATAGGGATAGTTGTGCAACTGGACAATATTGCCTAGTTTAGCTGTTAACCCCTTGCTATAAAAACTGCTACTTTATCTTTAAGCAAGCTTACAGGACTGAAGAGAGGACAGTCACTACCTCTCTATCTTTAACTCCCATGACTAAAGCAGCTTTTCTCTCTTTAGGCATGATATGATGATTTGCAATTGTAGTTCCTCAGACCCTCAAAGAGCTATGTGATAATGAATTTAAATAGACTAAGCAGAGCTTTCTGTAGGGAAAAATACTCAGATTTCCAGATCAAAGACAGCAGAAAAGAGGTTCTAACTCCTAACTTTATCAATGCTTCATCTTTCTATCTCAGCCTTTTTTGTAAAATTGGAGTAATGATTAAACAACAGGAGTTGCAAAGATAAACAAACGACCTACTCACTTTCAGAATCTACTGCTTCTAAACATTAAGTCTTGCTAAATAAACCCATTTCTGAGCGCAGTATTCAGAAGTTGAGCACTTTTGTGCTGCTTGGTTAATACGTTAGCCCATGTGCTGCCAGTTTCCTTATCAGGTACTGTATTTTTAAGTACTGAGGAGAGGCTGACCGTGTTGAGAGGCATCTCTTGCTATTTTATGCATCTAAAGGAGTTAATGACTGTGAGGTGGTCAAACACTCTTGTAATCAGCCCAGTAAAAAAAAAAAATAAAAAAAAAAATCATAGCTATAAATCAAGAGGATTAAAGATTAAATAAAGATATTGCTTCCCTCATTGCGGCATACGAATGATGCTGAGCTCTCTTATTCTGTACTCATATACCTCTTTTCATAAACTACCTTAGGCACTGCCATAATATAACAATGTTAGAAAACTATTGGAAATAATATGTCAATATATAATAGCCTACTTGGGCAATAAAAAACAATGCTTTACTATATTAGAAATATATTCACAGTTTAGCTTTAGCTCACCTATGTTAGCTACTATGTTTTATGTCATATAAAATCACCATTGTTTGTACCGCTCACTTGCTTTGTAGAAAAAAAAGCAGGGATTACACCCCCCCACCCCCACCCCAATTCTTATTATACTTTAAATCAGTTCAAATATCTGTATGACCAAAATGAGCAACGACTTACTGGATTAAAGTAATCTTCAGCCTAAAGAGGCACAGCATCCCCAGGTCTGCCTGGTGATGTGGGCTGCCTCTTTGCCATCTGCTTTGAAGCAGGAAGAACCGAGGACTCTTCTGCCGGAGGGAATTCCTTCCCAAAGGCAGCCACAGTCCCCTCGCCGATGCTTAACGGAGCGGTAGGAACCGCTCTCAGCATCCATGTCCCAAGGCACAGGTCCTTTTGCACTACCTGCGTACACCTTCTCCTGACTTCTTAACCTCCAGCAATGTAGGCAGCCCTACTGTTTCGCTGCCAAGTATCCTGCCACCCAACACAAGACGCTTAAAAATGAAAAAGAAGGCTATACCCAGCAAAAGTTGCCATTAAGGTTTTACATAGGGCAAGCAAAAAATAAAACCCAAACACACACCATAAAATACTGTTCTAATCTGTGCTTACAAATGAGTTTCATTCACATCCCTCATGCAAATTTCTCTCAATGTGCTCTTGCTCAAAGGCCACACAATCACAAATTCCACCCCTTCCCCCCACTTCATGAGGCTCCACCACAATAACTTCCACCTCCAGCTACTTTGAAGCAGGTTTAAATGCCCTGGGGAGTTCTAGCTGCAGTCACAGATTCACTTGGAAGGGACCTCTGGAGATCATCCAGTCCAACCCCTGCCAGAGCAGGTCCACCCAGAGCAGGTCCCACAGGAATGTGTCCAGGCGGGTTTCAATGTCTCCAGAGAAGGAGACTCCACCACCTCTCTGGGCAGCCTCTTCCAGGGCTCTGCCACCCTCACAGGAAGAAGTTCCTCCTCATGGTTAGAGGGAACTTCTTGCGTTCAAGTTTGTGCCTGTTCCCTCTTGTCCTGTCCCTGGGCACCACTGAAAAAAGACTGGCCCCATCCTCCTGACACCCACCCTTTAAGTATTTATAGGTGTTGATCAGATCCCCCCTCAGCCTTCTCTTCTCCAGACTAAACAGACCCAAGTCCCTCAGCCTTTCCTCACAAGAGAGATGTTCTAGTCCCCTTGTCACCAGTCAGACAACCTTGTGTATGCAATATGTTTTCACTTTGCTTTTTTAAAATAATCATATTGCCTAATCCAGGCTGTTCATCTGATAATCTTGAGTTCTTGTTACAGATTTCAATATCTTCATGATAAATATTATATCAGGCCTTGGATACAAACAAAAGCTGCTATGCCTCTGATCTCTGGTATATTAACCACTTCTCACAGAGACCTCACCTTCTACAGCAGGTACAAATATCACATCAATCTGCTCACTGCACCTGAGAGTCGATTCTTTCCCTCCCCTTTACCCTCCTTGAATGTGGTTTCTTTTATCAGAAGAGGTTTAAAGTAGTTTGGAGATGAATTTTTGTTATCTATCAATTACACGTTGCCAAATCAATAGCTAATCCTCTGCTACTCCCCAGGATGTCACGAGAATTAAGGAAAGAAATTTACTATCTGGTATTCAGATCAACCTTTCTACCATGAGTTCTATTCTACCATAGTCAAAGCAAAATTTCTACTAAAGTAAATATTAAAAACTGCAGGACAGGATCCTGGAACAGTATAGAAACCAGAACATTCAGAGGAAGGTGCCTAAACATTCAATCTTACTAAGAGTAAATACCCCAAACTGTTCTCCTTCAGTACCAGATGACCAGTCTTCTGCCGTCTATCATAACAGAACGTGAGGAATGAAATGGGAAATCAGGAAGAGGAGCATAATTGGTAAGAAATTAAATAGTAATGGAAAAATAACAATAGGGAAAAAAAAAGTGGCAGATGAACAAAAAAACAAACCGAAGAGAGAGGAAGAAAAAGAAGTAAATTGAGACACTGAATCACTGGCATTCTGACACTCTAAAGGAGGCAGCTTTTCTACCAGTTTTTAATGAAGGAGGAATTTCACACAGTAAGTTTAAACAAACAGAACACAGCACTTTTCCCCACAAAACACGAAATTTATTATATACAGTGTTATCAGCTGTAGAAAGATGTGGCAATGGCAATGTGTATGCCATTGAGTAATGCAGGTGAAGGTTTCCTGGTAACTCACCTCTTTCACATTTTACTTCTCAGATAATTTCAGAGATCCAGTGGTCTGTTTTTGTCATGTCACAGTCTTTAGTCTTTTGTGAAAGACTATCCCTCCCTAGGGAGGAATAACCCCCTGCACCAGTACAGGGTGGGGGCTGACCTGCTGGAGAGCAGCTCTGAGGAAAAAGACCTGCGAGTCCTTGTGGACAACAGGATGACCATGAGCCAGCAATGTGCCCTTGTGGCCAAGAAGGCCAACAGCATCCTGGGGGGCATCAAGAAAAGCGTGGCCAGCAGGTCAAGGGATGTCATCCTCCCCCTCTGCTCTGCCCTGGTGAGGCCCCATCTGGAGCACTGGGTCCAGTTCTGGGCTCCCCAGTTCAAGAAGGACAGGGAACTACTGGAGTCCAGCAGAGGGCTATGAAGATGATCAAAGGAATGGAGCATCTCTCTTACAAGGAAAGGCTGAGGGACTTGGGTCTTTTTAATCTGGAGAAGAGAAGACTGAGAGGGGATCTCATCAATGCTTATGAACATCTAAAGGAGGGTAGTCAAGAGAATGGGGTCAGACTCTTCTCAGTGGTGCCCGGTGAGAGGACAAGGGGCAACGGGCACAAGCTGGACCACAGGAAATTCCATCTGAACATGAGGGAAAACTTTTTTACTTTGAGGGTGGCAGGGCCCTGGAAGAGGCTGCCCAGAGAGGTGGTAGAGTTTCCTTCTCTGGAGATATTCCAAACCTGCCTGGATGCCTTCCTGTCCAGCCTGCTCTCGGTGACCCTGCTCTGGCAGGCAGTTGGACTGGATGATCTCCAGAGGTCCCTTCCAGCCCCTGTCAGCCTGTGATTCTGTGAAATATTAAAGGAAATGCTGCTATATTCTCCCATCTTCATTTGTCTCTGGAGGGTTATTGACTATGGTTCTAAGGATTCTTCTTCTAAGATCTTAGAGGTCTCCTGGTGGAAAGGGAAAAAAAAAAAAAAGAAAAAAAAAAAAGAAAAAGATGAACTTAAGCTTCCCAGTTTTCATTTACAGATATAAAGAGCATTCCCTTTGCCTGCTAGCAATGGGCACTGCCTACACAGTTTTTCATGCTCATGCTTTGGGACTGGAGTCTTATCAGTCGCCAGCTGTGTGGAGCTAGTTGTGCACATACAGATCAGTATCTATAGACATTCAAAATACAGGCTTTGTTCTAAACATGCTATGGGAATTGTTATTAGGTGAAAAGAACTTCTGGTTTGATTTGAATATCTCATTTCTTCTGTTCTGTTCCAAACTCTGGGTCATGCCTAATTCTCAAATAGAGATTTTCATTATGTTTAAGAACATAATTCATTCTGAAGCTGTATGCCCTTCGTTTAATTTGAAAGGTTTGAACTTTTCCATAAATCATGGAACACAACTGGTTTCTTTGCTGTTAGAAAATGACAAACAAAACCAAACCCAGCGTTGACTACTATGACTTTACTATAAATAACCTTGAAGGGGCATAGCGATTGCCCCAAATATAAAATTTTGAACCCTTTATCTTAAAACAGACCCCAAAAATGTATTTATCACACAGAACAGCAAAATGCAGCCACTTGTAAACTGACCAGCCAAAAAACCGCACAGAATGAAGGTACATTTGCTGAACAATGTGAAGCATTTGTGGTTCCCACCAGAAGCAGAATCTGATCAGAATTCAAGAATATATATTTAGTACTGATATCGGATCAATATCATTAGACTCCAATGAAGATGAAAGCCTCTTACTGAAAATATAAATTACCTTTTACCATCAAGATTTCAAGTTATATTAAAACAGCATTCTTATCTTCCCCTTCCTTCAGTCAAAATGGCATTTCCAACAATAGTTCACGTGAAACACAATTAAGCAGTGAATCAGAGACTGAAACATCAATCCATTACGCTTCCTGTTTCTCATTAAGTGTAGGGGTAGAGAAGTTCAAACTTTATTTAGTATGTTGCAGATGAAGATATCACAATGTCATCTCATCTAATTTCAGTTTCTTTCCATATTTGCCCCGAAGGGTTGTAACTTCTTTTCCCAGTGTAAAGCCTGGAATCCAAACCATTCTCTATGGCGTTGAGGTTAGATTCATAGAATCACAGAATCATAGAATATCTCAAGTTGGAAGGGACCCACAAGGATCATTGAGTCCAACTCCCTGCTTCTCAGAGGACTACCTAAAACTAAATCATATATGACTATGAACATTGTCCAGATGCTCCTTGAACTCTGACAGGCTTGATGCCATGACCACTCCCCTGGGGAGCCTGTTCCAGTGTCCAGCCACCCTCTCAGTGATGAACCTTTTCCTAATGTCCAATCTGAAGTTCCCCTGATGCAGCTTCATTCCATTTCCTTGTGTCCTGTTGCTGGTCACCAGAGGCAGGAGATCAGCGCCTCCCCCTCCACTGCTCCTCTTGAGGAAGCTGTAGACTACTGTGAGGTCACCCCTCAGCCTTCTCTTCTCCAAGCTGAAGAAGCCAAGTGACCTCGTAAGTCTTTCCCTAGAGACCTTTCAACCATCTTGGTCACCCTCCTCTGGTATAGTTTGATGCCCTTCTAATATTGAGGCCCCCAAACTGCACACAGAACTTGAGGTGTGGCCACACCAGTGCTGTGTAGAGTGGGACAATCACCTCCCTCGACTGGCTAGCGATGCTGTGCTTGGTCCACCCCAGGACACAGGTGGTCATGTTAACTCATTTCTTCTACATAATAGAAAACCAAACTAGGTCTGGAGAACCTACGTCGAATTGATTAGCAACAACTTTGAGTGGAAGAGTATAATGAAAATGTATAAACTGAAAACTATCACAATTTGTATAAATGTAGGAGGAAAGACCTGCGCTTGCCCTCACTTTCCTGTATCAAACCTTTATTTTGTCACAAATACATTTATAACTTCTCCCAGGTAACAAAGTAGTTTCTATTCTTTCCAGAGGCTTTCTACTCTCTACCACAGCTACAGGTTACACAAAGACCTAAGTCTCGGTAACGTTATGGATGTGCAGATCGGCCTGTTTTCCGGCAGCTGCCAAGCCTGGTGAAGCATGGAAGAAGTCTGTGAATCGCAGCAGTAGAATCTCTGAATGGTTTTAATTAATGAATGCCAGGGAGCAGGAGGGAGCTCACCAGCAATGAAAAGGAAGGTATTTCCCAGGGACATTTGAAAGCCTAACCTAGCACTCAACCAGCCAGAACATCTATACTCCTGAGAAAAGAAAAGCTTTCCTAATTAAAAGATGTTTTGTGCTTTTTTGGTGTCTCACGAGATGTGGGAATAGATCCTTATGAAAACTTTTGCACCAAAAATCCCATTTTATTTTCCACCAGCATGATTTTCCATTGTTAATATTCTTACACTCTACATACATCAAGGCACGTTAATAAATGAAAGCAGCAGGTCAGCCTGTCTGATATTTCATAAAGGACCATGGGAAACAATTGGTTTAGGATGAGTGGACAAAATCGGTTTGTTCAGCAAACTTAATTTTAGCTGAGGACCAATAAATGTGTGCATAGTATGGACGTACTGAAAGTTAACTGAGCTCAGAAATACACCTTATATCTAAGCTTTTGGGACAGCCAAGGAACTTAATGTTCACGTCTCAACTCTACCTCTTAAAATGAAGGAAAAAGCATTGCAGTGACACCGAGGGATGACAGATCTTTAGTTTACACATTCTCTTGGATTTCTCAAATGCTAGCAACAAAACCATCCGTAGTTAAGGCTTCAGGGGCAAAAGAGAGAAACAACAGTTAAGCCTGGAAGGTGAGACTGAAATAAGCCAACCAAAGAAGATTTTGTACAGTTAATAAAGCCATTAACTCTCCCTGTGAAACAACACTTCATTATGCTAAATTGTTATATCGTTGATAAGCTGGCATCTTCATGAGTTTTCAAGTCCTACAAGGAATTTATTGGTAAACCTGTGATTTGTATTCTCTAACAGGTCCACAGCAAGACAAGATACAGCCTCCAAATTCTCCCTCAGACTCAGGAAGGGAGTTGAAGCTCAGTGTGGTTACAAAAGTTCTTGAAAGAATTTCAGGAGACTCTGTATAAACACTCAGACAGCCCCAAAGATGTGTGTTCCCATTCCCTTCCATTTTTCTGCCATGCATTAGAGCCACGAGATCCCCAGAGCCTGAAACGCTGACTGTGTATCAATATCCTAACACGAATTACCTTTTCGGTACGTTTACCGTCTTGGGACGTGATGTTTCTCCTTGTTTTCCAAAATACCCCTGGACATTCTCATCCTACTACCCCATTGGAGACTGTTCCACAGAGCTGCCTGGACCCCCCCACAGCATCCACCCTGTGGAAGAAACACATAATGAAAAACTGTGATGCAGAAATTAAATCTTGTAGAGACATAATTTGAAGACATTGGGAGAGCATAACTAAAGTAGACTAAATCACAGAATCATAGAATGGTTTGGGTTGGAAGATCATCAAGTTCCAACCCCCTGCCATGGGCAGGGACACCTCCCACCAGACCGGGTTGCTCAACAGCAAAAACACGATATAGAGCTTTCCCTGAGAAAGGAGGGGAGTTGTAGGATTATAATGTCCCCTCGATGTAAGTATAATATAGCTGTGGAAAGCACAGTTAATTTCAAGAAGACTTTAAGACACAAATACAAGCAGAGATTTCAAAGGCAGCAATTAGTCAATAATGCAATCACCTAATCTTGCATATAAAAACCTCCCCTACTGGAAATGCCTGCATTTTTGCATGCTTAGCAGTAATGGGGGGGGGGGGGAATGTTACTGCCACATTTCTGTAATGAGTAGCTCCATCATCCATCATACAGGGCACGGTGGTAGAAATTAGGTCTTTCCTTGTCATTAGCAATAGTGAAACACAAACACCTCTTGAGGGCAAGGTATACTTTCCTGGAAACTTCTTTCATTTAGAGTATTACGTGCACATTGTGGTAAAAATGAAAATTAGACAAAAGCTTAAAAATTAATTACTCTGCTAAGTTGTTTTCAAGTTATAGCCTGGATACACTGCACCAAATGCCTGTTTCATTCAATGAATAAATAAACATTAGAAATAATAATCATACCTATAATTTCATAGCTTGAAAGCACTGATAGGAATGAGATATAAAACAGGAACTTTTATTTTGAATCATTTTATACATTGCTCACTTACTAAAGAAAAATAAATTCTACTGTCTCCTGTTTATGACAAAACACAATGTAGTAAATGGTGACTCCAGATAACCCATAAGTCGCTGATTCTGTTTTCCAAAGACATGCCTGCTTTCTATTCCTTTGGCCTCGGCTGCCTAGCAACCTCCACAGAGCTTTCTTAGTCTATACTAATTCTGGAGAGTTTTCACTTATATATTTATTTATGAGAATGCCTATAAGGAGGATATAGAAACAAAGAGCTCTTTGTTCCTTCCTTCTAACACTGGACTCCAAACGTGTCACCTCGGTGTCCCAGTGAAGGACGCAGTCCTTGGTTCTGCGAAGAGAGGTACCTACCCTCTAGAAATCGCTTGGGAATCAGGCAAATCCCACTTTTCATAAGACAAAAGCTGAGTCTCTGTAGGAAGCTCCTGATGGAATAGGCACTGATATTTCTTGCCCTCCCTGCTGATTTGATTCTTTGATAAGATTTTTCGCCCTGAAATACTCGGTGTTTATGTAAGGCTCCTGTTTTTGGGTAGCCTGGAGCTCTTACTTAACGGGAAGACAGAGCTTGCACTGCTGTACTGGGTCACCAGCAGCTCCTGCATTACCCAAGCACTGGAGGGAAATGGAGATTAAAACTGATCTCCTGCTGTGGCACTGACTCAAAGCAGGACAGTTTGGAAGTTACGGATGGGACTACTTATTATAAGTAGTTCACAGCTGGATATGGACTGTCTTTCCCTGAACCAGCCGTCAGCTTTTTGTTGGAAGACCCTATTTCCTCGGTTTTTTTTTTACCTTTCTTATTAGTATAAAATTGAGGATGCTGCAGAAAATATCCCTATGTTCCATAAAAAAAACCAAACATATTTTCTTGCCAATTCTATTCAAACAGCACTTTGCAAATACTTTATGTCCTGATCAACACAGCCCTCTCCTCCAATCAGAAGGGAAAAAAAAACAAAAAGAGAGAGAGAAAGAGATGCTCAAAGATGTGTCCTGAAGAGCCTAAAAGGCTCTTCCAAACAATGTGGTGAAGGCACACCAAGTGTTTGTGGCTTGTGCTTTCATGGTGGTGACGTGGGGTTTGTGTCTCACTGCTTCTGACTCCCGAGTTCAGATGGAAAAGTTTCCATTTACTTCTGGATCAAACTGAGGCCTGAAACAGAACAAACTGATGCGTCCCGAGACGTAGCAATAGGCCTTGATCCCTCCATTACATTTTTTCTGATGAAGTTGACCTGTAGATTTGTTTTGTCATTAAGGATCATCCAGTGAATCTGTGATGGAACGTGAACCTGGAACCAGATCTCCTAACTTCCGCTTTCTGGATCTTACCAACAAAGCTATACACATAAAGACAAGGTTTTTTTAAACATGACAACAACCATAGGATTATGGAAGCATTTTAAAATCTTGGTGTTCTATATACTTAGGCATCAATATTGAATAAGTATATTAAAAGAAAAAAAATCTCCTTAATATTGTAACAGGAAACAAAAAGTATATTGGATGGTATATCAGTGTCCAACAAAATAAGATATAAGAAATGACACGAATGATAGAAAATTATTCAAAAATAACTTGCCGGTTAAAAAAGCTTCATTTTTCAGAGGAACAGTAAAAGAATCCATGGAAACTGAAGTGTGCAAAATGATTCTTTAAACAGGAGGAAGAAAGTTACTGGGAGTAAACAGAGACCTGGGATTTCTTTTTCTATTCACAGACTCACTATAAGCAATTTTCTAAGTTGCTTTACCTTTGTCATTGTACACATGACATATGTTTGTAGTTCCCAGCAAACCTCTCAGTTCGTACTCCTGACAGTTATTGTAATACAAATAAATTCCAAGTATAGTCCAAAATTAAGATCTTACTTATTGAAGCGGTTTCCCAATGCGTATGTTCATTTTTCACAAAGAATCATTATTAAAGCAAAAATTAAGTGCTTGGCGTTTCCCTCCCCTGAAAAGTATGACCACGATTTCATACGCTCTCCAGCGTTAAGCCAAACTTTCTGAAAATAAACCTCATGAAGAGTACCAGAAGCATAGACTTATAGGTCTGTTTTCTCACTTACTTCTGTGAGAAGTCTTTTTTAATACGTTCAAAACCATGTAAATAGACAAAAGATGAGAAAGAATTTTTTTCATGTCTTTTTATAAAAAAAATGTTATAACAGGCTTTCCTACAGAATGAATAAAAGGAGAATTGTGCCCAAACAGGTACCAAAGGAAGTCCTTTGGAAACAAGCAAAAATGAGAGAAAACGAAGTCTCCTGAGATATATGGAAAAATAAGTTGCGAGCAGTCTCATCCTAAATTTCAAAGATTATAATTAGGTACTTAATCTACTAGATTCATGCTGGAAAATCTCACCTGCCACGCACTTACGCTTACAAAAGAAGAGGAATACCAAAAAGACTGATTTTGGCCATCTTCCTCCCTTCCTCTGTTCCTCAAAACAAAAGAGAGAGATGCAAAACGGCTTAGTTTTCTGGATATGGACTACAACAGAATAAAATGTTAAAGAAGGTTTTGACAAAGGACGTTCTGAGGCAAATGAAGGTTTATTAGGAAAAAGATGAAAGGAACATTACTGTTAAGATCTAAGTACAAACTTTGCTTGAATAACTCACCAAGGGGAATTGCAAGAAATCTTTTGAAAGAAATCAATAGCATTAATCCAATGCTCAGCTCCTCATTTCAAGTGCTCTGATTTTACTTCAGACTTATGCCAGTAACTGATCAAAATTTGGCCTAAAATCCTAAAATCTTAAAACATTTTCTAAAAATTTAGTATGGCAATGAGTAATACAAACTCACTGAAGTTATAATCAGGCTTTAGTAACTGTTCTCAAAGCAGTTGTTTTTTATAGATTGCAAAGGGATGAGAAAAGCTTCAGTAAAAGGAAGACACATTAAAGAAAAAATATTAAAGAAAAATATTTTTTTATTAAAGAAAAAATAAACACAGCAGTATGTGCTACCATGATGACATAGTAAATAAAATAAATAAGCAGAAGAGAACAAACATCTATATGGTTCCTGCTATTTTTAATAAATATCACTAACAGGGTAGTATTCAACTGGCAAAAGAAAGGAGATTATTTAGACACTCTATGTTGCTATGTCTGGCCCTGAGCTGCCATTCCAGAAGAGATTCAGGTTCTTGTAGATCCTATGTCTTATCTTGCCTCCTCCTGTGGAAGCCTTGGATACTCTAGGACATGTGAAATAGCATGAGATGCTTTGATTTACGAATCCAAACCACTTGCAAGCTCTTAGTGAAACTGTGTGTGAGCTCTGGGTATTTACATGTTAGGGTAAAGTTAAAACAACAGGAAAATTGCAGCGTGCCACGTCCACCTGAGACTTTCAGCAGTCCCAGAGGGTGCAGAGAGAAAACGCTACTTCAGACAGTTTCTTGAACAAAGAAAGACATCTTTATACAAATTCTGTACTACTGGTAAATATGAAGAAGTTAAACCTCACCTCGGAATAACTGCTGACTCACTATGCAGAGAAACCAGCTCCCGGTGTTCTCTACGTGATTTGAAAAGGAGCTCTTGCCAGTTTTCATTCCCTTCAGTTGTTGACATATTCTGCCATTTCAGAGCTCTGTTGTACTTTGCATGCTGATCAGAACAGAACTTTTTTACACTAAGGAACTGGCCAAACCTCCATAAACCTTCAGTATTTGTTGCAAGGTCATAACTACATTGTTTTCCTGATCTTTCATTTTAGTGAAATCCTGAGTAAGGATTATTCTCCTGCATGAAACCTATAATTTCTGTGTATACCTCACTTCTCATTTTTCTTCTCTCAAGAATACCAGATGGAAACAAAATAAAGAATAGTTGCATGTTTGGTATGTTAATATTTTTATACTTCTGCATTTGAGTTAAGCAGATGGAGATTAGGTAATTCTGCAGGGCTACCTCTCCAAAGCAATTTGAGTTAAGGTCTAAATAGCAATTTCTAAAACCATATTCTTAGCTTTTTTTTATGTGATCGGCTGCAGCAAAGAAATTCACTCATATACTTATAGTATTGATTGGAAATGGTTTTGTACATCTAATCAATAAATGAGTTAATCTGTGTTGAACCAATCTTCTAGACTATTTGTCTCATTCAACCTAACTAACACAGAGCTGTGAGTGATTAATTTCAGAGCAACAGCTCAGTGTGAAAACCAGGTCTTTTTAATGTGAGTGTCTGTGTGTCTGTGTTTGTATACACAAAATCTCATTAAAAATATTTCCCCCGCCAATATTCCCCCCATTTCATGATCAGTTCTATTGACTACCAATAATAGTTGCCAGACACTCGTCTGACAAATGGCTGTTTAATTTATTTTTTACAATGAAGGATTTGAACCGGTTTGTTCATCTCTAAATACACATTTTTGTGCTGCAGACACAAATATGCATTTGTGTTAGCTTTCATCCCCGCTGTGTTTGTACAACACAGTGTGACATTCACAAACAGAAAGAAAAGACATTGAAACAAAGAACATTTGATAGCGTCGCCTAGCATTTTAAATACAGTGAAAGAAATAAATTAGTGCCAACTTCATCAACTGCTCAATGCTGTGGGGATGAAATGAAAGAGGGAGTGGGCCAGAGAGGAAAAAGTGTGTCTTAGAGGAAAAAACAACTCATGTCATCCACGAAGCAATAGGACTGAATTCTACTGAACTCTTAGTTTTAGACATAGATTTCCCCTCCCTATGCGGGTGTCTGACAAAGTTTCAGTTAACAATAACTATAAGGAATTTTGCCATGCCATAATGTAGGATCATCAAAGGAGTAGGCGAGGACCATTCTCTCTACAAAAAAGGAAGATGACAGTCTTAAAAGACCGAGAACCACAGAAAAATTCAGAAAGCAATTTTGAGTTCCAGAGCCCTATTTTAATTCAGAAAGACACAAGTTCTAAAAAAATTGACCCAAGTATCTAAAAATATTGGGTTTTCTATTCAAAACTAAAACTAAAATTCTGTTAATTATATTAATGATAAAAGTTATTAAGTATTATAATAAATTGAATTATTCCTGCTTTCTATGAAATACTATTCTTCTGCTGGTGTGTATGTTAATTATCTCATCATTTTAGGAATCTTTTACTTACTTAATGCCCAGTTCCTAGAGTTTTCAACCATTAATTTGAAGTGAATTTATGAAAATCAGCTTCAAAAATGCAGCAAGAAAGCCAACAGCTTGAAAGGAGCTACAGGATGCCCCTACTCACTAGTTCACAGGGACACTTCCTCATCTCAATGCATTTCTCAAGTCAGAGAGTTTCCAGACACAAATAGTTCCAAAATATATTAATAATGCGAAAGACCTACCCCATTATTTAGTCTGTTTTCTGCCCTTTGTACCTTCAAGGTATTACAAAAGAAGGTAACATCACTTGCTGATGTTACACCTGGGAAAAACATTCTTCCCTGAAGTATCAAAAAGAAAGATTTTCAAAGATGCCTGCTTTTTAGCTGAAGGATTTCCTTCAGAAGGATATGAAGAATATGATTTGTGTCATATTAATGAAGCAAATTATTTGTCTTACAGTATCTGTGCGTAGCTGCACATCATTGTTAGACCCGGGAGAATAATTCCAAGGAAGGGAATCTCAGAAATTCCCAAAATCATGTAGTCTTAAAGGAAGAGGCTAGTGACGGACTGCATTCAATAGAGTCTGCAGAGAATAACTAAATATTCATGCTTTTGTCAGCTCAAAATAAACAGTGGAACCCTCTTTATCAAGAATAATACAAATTCAGTTGATAGCTTACTGTTTAACTTAATGAATCAGAGAATCACAGAACGATATGGGGTTGGAAGGGACCTCTGGAGATCATCTAGTCCGTTGGCCCTCCAGGTATTATATGATAGTAATTTTTCTGGACAAAAGACTCATTATGAAATTAACAGGAAGGGCAAATGAGAACTCAGACAGTTAAACTCCGGAAGGAAATACGACTTCACTTATCTCGTGGAACTACTGTGTGGAACATCTCCTGAGTAATTGCAACTCCACCCGACAGAGGGAGAGATGCTCACACCGCAACTCTACATCTCACCATAAAGCACACACCTACGCAGACATTACGATTGCGTTCTTGCTAAATTGATCGAATGACTGCCATAGAGCGACACACAGAACGGTTCACTTTTAGGACATTCCACATATTGTCAAGCCATCGTGCATGCAGCATAGTTTTCTGAATTTGTAAACTTGTGGCAAAATACACATTTTAAGAAGAATATTAATGAAGTGTTAAGCTGTACTTAGTAATACCAACCTCGCATACAGAAATCCTCAGATATTGGGTCTAACAGAACTGAAATCTCGTTTCAACCTATAGCAGTTTACCGTACTATCAACACATCATCATATGTGATACAAAACAAAAAAAACGTTTCTCCTTATGAAATGTGCACAACGTTGAATTCATAGATCACATCAAGATATATAGGAGTTGGATTTCAAAGGGGTTTTGTATGCTATTTGTTAAACCAGAGCCTGTTGCCTTTTTCTAATGAATAAGTAAGAAAATACAAGAGCGTGCTAAGCAAAAGCACTGGTAAGAACGTCAACAGTGCGTCGCTCGTTATTTGTACATATTACATCGAACCTAATTTCAAAGTTCAGATTAAAAGAGGTCTCCATATAAGGTGGAGACTGATAAGCAGGGACTGGCACATGACTGATATTCGCTGCAACATATTGAGTAGAAATCTCTGCAGCTCCCATTTACTGGGAGCTGCAACGCACTGTTACCTGCAAAAGAACAGGGAGCAGTCCTGAAATTGTTATTGAAAACTGATAAAAACCCCACAAAACACTCAGTGTAGAGCCATTAGAGATTAAAGGTCAAAAGATTTTCATTGAGTGCTATTGCAAGAGGGTATTCTACTAGTCTACAGCGAAGCAGTTAAAAATATCAGTTGCTTTCCTGACTGTAAATTTTTCATAAAATAATGACCTATTTCTCTGATAATAATGATGTTTTCAATAATTTTCCAAAAATAAATATAACTAAAAATAATGAAAACCTATACATTGACAGATTGCTTATGTGTGATTGGTCATATAGGTCATATCGTACAACGTTGGTGGATCAGAATGGATGATCCAGCTTTAACAGAGGGAAATAGGCTAGAAAAGCCTTTGAACTTCTTTGGGAAAAGAAATGGGGGTCTAGATCATGAAAGGCCATCAAAGCCTTTTTGTTTCCTCTAAAAAGGACATGATTTGGAAATTACCTCCAATGTAAAATTAGTTCTATTCTCTCAGTAGAGTGAAAGGGGAAGAGTTACCACATGTCCACCAGGGACGTTCGCTTTCTTCCTGTTATACTGATTGCCGTGGTGTGAAAAACGCTTTCAGTTCCAGCTCAATACCCCAGCTTTCCAAAATCGCCAAAACCAGATTCATGCCAAAGAAGTATGCACGCAGCATAATGAAACAAACTGATAGAAAATGGCACAAACATAACCTACAGGCAGAGCTGACATTTTCTGTTCACTATCTGCCCAGCTTTATGAGTCCTTATTAAGATACATGGACTCAACTTGTAAATTTTTCTCTCCAGAAAATGCAGTGCCCTAAAACATAGGCATTTGCAGGTTTTAAATTTGGCAAGTAACATTAGCATCTGGTAGGCCTTATACAGTCTCATAGCAGACTTAGTCGTTGTCAAAAGGTTATCTGGCTCAGCCTTTTAGAAACTTTTACAAGCAGCATTTTACCATCCGGATTTATATATAAATTTATATTGTCTGTGAATGACAGTTGCACCTGAACTACCTATACATTAATGCCCCCTTTTTTGATTGCAAGTGAAGAACTGTGATACTTGCAGCAATGTTGTCATTTTTTCTTGCTACTTTAATTCTACACTTACATTTAGCCTTCTTTTTTAGATCCAGTGTAATAATCCATGAAAATTCTGCTTAAGATAATTTAAAGTCTGGGGTACCCACACATCCTGGGGAACAAAGCTGGTTATTTAAAGGACCAGGAGTACAAGCATTCTTCTTTTGCATGTAACCTAGCGGTTAGAATATTTGCAAGGAAATAGGGAAACTCAGTGTCCCGGTTTGAAGTAAAACCGAACCAATTTTCTGTTGTCTAACTTTACATCCTAGCTAGGCCTCCTCTAACTCTCTGAAACTAACGGCATATTGTGGAGAAAACTGCTCGTTCTCAGAATGATAAGCCCAATGTTTGTGCTCCATGCCAAGGAATGGTATGCAGGGAGGCCCTTGCTTATACTTATTGCCATAACAACCAAGGGCAGCCAATTTCATTATTTGCCCCCTTAGGGGGTCGGAAATGGAAAAAACATAGAGGGGTCACATCGGTGGGGAGGAGTGGACAGGAGAGGTGACCCAAACCTGACCAACTGGGGTATTCCATCCCATCTGCCCCATGCTCAGTATAAAAGCTGAGGGATCAAAGGGTCAACCCTCTTCCTGTGATGGCCGACGTCCAGAGAGGACTCTGTCTGTTCATCTGCCTTTGATCCCGATCCAAGTGTTCCTGACTCCAGAGCTGGAATCCAGTTCCCATCCATCGCTGAGTCCAGTCTGGGACTTCCCCAGTGCCTGCCGGTGACGTGACTGTCATCCTGGGAGCTTGATACGGTTTTGTATATACTGTATCTATGTCATTATTTTCGTCTTTATTTTTATTTTAATATTAATTCTTCATTAAAGTAGTTTAGTTCATTCTAAACTTCTGAATCTCCTTATCTCTTTCTCTCCTCTCTCTCTCTTTTGGGGGGAGGGAAGGGGGGGGGAAGAGCCATCTGTCGGTCTGGTTGTGGTAAATTCGGCCGAAACCACAACACTCAGTTCAGTTCTTGCTTCAGCTCTCCCAGAAAATAAGACTTTTTTTCCTAGACTTCATGGGTCTGAAACAGAGCCATGTTTGCTATCTATGTAAAGTCTTCTGGGGTTAGAAGGAAAAGAAGGAGCACACAAGTTGGCGATCCGGCTTTGAAAAGGTAGTGCTGGGTTCTGATTACTTTATTTGGGATTAATACTTTTGTAACCAGACCATATAAAAGGTATAAGCCCTTCAAGATCAGTAACTCCAAGCTGGTCTGGAAATCAATTCTAGCCTTTACAGTCTATGTTAGATTGCTCACAAAAGCATTTTAAAGACCTCAAAATACCTATGGATACTAGATGCAATATATTGATTAGTATTCTGGAATACAACCCATAAACAATACTTCTGTTCTACTTCACAGCACACTCAAAGCATGAATACCTTTCGCACAGAGTTCACGAAGAGATTCCAGCTCAATTAAACCTACAGTAGACGAAGCCCCTGCTTTTTATTCTTGGTTGTACAGTCATACTTTGAGAAGGATGAAGGGAAGACCTCACTGAGCTCTACCATATCATCAGTGTTTTTAACCTCCTGAAAAGACTGTTATAAACGTTACCTAAATGATTATAGGCTATAAGCAGCATCACTTCTTAAATTTCTCTCTGAACCTTCATAACGCTTCCTATGAAAGGCTATTTTTATCTAAGATTAGGGAAAAGTGAAAAAGAAAGAAAAAATAATCACATCTTGTGTGAGTGCAGTTGCACAGGACTGTGCTGTACAGGAACTCATGGGGCAATCTCTCCACGGAACAGGTAATTGCGCTGTAGATTTGCTTCACTTGCCTGGCAGCAATGAACACAGGACCAGGGGATAGAGTTAAAAACCCACTGTATAAAATAAAATCTGGACCATATTCTACTCTTGCATTCAGCAATGTAAGGAAATCCACAATAGCTGTACTCAAGTCCCGAGTGCAAAGAATACGAATAAAAGAATGCACTTAGGATTAAAAAGTTACAGAAATTTCCGAACCATTCAAACCATGAATTTAAATTACAATCTACGTGCAGCACAGTTCCAGCAAGGTATCAAGAACCTAACTTTCGCCATAAAAATACCTCTATAAATGTGAAACTTAAAAACAAAAAGCCACCATGATTTCACCCCTTTCTCCAAATGCTCCCCAGAAATAAAATCCATTCCTTGGCCGAGATCACAGAATCACAGAATATTTTTGGTTGGATGGGTCCTTTGAGATCATCAAGTCCAACCAAAAAACAAACAAATAAACAAACAAACAAACAAAAAAACCCCACACCCAAAAAATCCCAGAACACCAAAACCAAAACCAAACCAAACCAAACGCCCACACCCCACCCCACCCACAAACAGACACAAACCAACAATCTCAGGCACTAGAGCATGCCCTGAAGTGCCACGTCTACACGTTTCTTAAATACCTCCAGGGATGGTGACGCCACCACCTCCCTGGGCAGGCTGTTCCAGGGCCTGACCACCCTCTCAGTGAAGTAATTCTTCCTAGTATCTAATCTAAACCTTCCCTGCCCCAACTTCAGACCATTTCCTCTGGTCCTGTCATTATTCCCTTGGGAGAAGAGGCCAACACCCACCTCTCTACACCCTCCTTTCAGGGAGTTGTAGAGGGCAATGAGGTCCCCCCTCAGCCTCCTCTTCTCCAAACTAAACATGCCCAGTTCCCTCAGCCTCTCCTCGTGTGACTTGTTCTCCAGACCCCTCACCAGCTTGGTGGCTCTCCTCTGGACACGCTCCAGCAGCTCAATGTCCTTCCTGTAGTGAGGGGCCCAGAACTGAACACAGCACTCGAGGTGAGGCCTCACCGGTGCCCAGTACAGAGGCACCATCACTGCCCTGCTCCTGCTGGCCACGCTGTTCCTGATACAGGCCAGGATGCCATTGGCTTTCTTGGCCACCTGGGCACACTGCTGGCTCATGTTCAGCCGGCTGTCCACCAACACCCCCAGGTCCTTTTCTGCCGGGCAGCTTTCCAGCCACTCTTCCCCAAGCCTGTAGCGTTGCCTGGGGTTGTTGTGACCGAAATGCAGGACCTGGCACTTGGCCTTATTAAACCTCATCCCATTGGCCTTGGCCCATTGATCCAACCTGTCCAGGTCCCTCTGTAGAGCCTGCCGACCCTCAAGCAGATCAACCCTCCCACCTAGTTTGGTGTCATCTGCAAACTTACTGAGGGTGCACTCAATCCAGTATAATGAGGCCAAGTTTCAACTTGGGACACAGATTTTTTTACCCAAGCAATTAAAATCCCCGAAAAAGCACAAAGCCAAGAAATTATGCTTGTTATCAGACTTCAGCAATGGCAGTTCAGAGAAAATCATGTTTGTGGCACATCTTTGTCTAAGATTGGTTTTAATGGTTAAGAGAACTGTTGAATTTTCTCAGGAAGAATCTCAGACGGCTCCTTTACAGATCATTCTCCACGTTTCCCCTGGTACATTTCCCCCAGCCTGTGGCCCCGAGCTCACAACTGGTGAGTAACAGCAGCTGAGCTCCCAACACAGTCAAGTGGAGAGAGTGATTCCAAGATACCCAGCTCTCCATCTAGTCTCTTGGCAGATGGGACCATATTATTATCTCCAAAGTCTGCTGCATTTTCCTAAATCAAGATCACGCAATCCAGGCATGAGATGAAAACTCGTATTCTGCTGACTTGCGAGTAGCTGGAATACGTGAAACACATATCCCTAAACTTCACAATCCCAATTTTAAATGACATTCAGGATTATTTTGTTGTTGCTGCCGAGAAGTTTAACCAAATTTGTGAAAGCTTGGAAATGCTGCTGCCTTTTTATTCATAGTTATTCATTAGCAAATCAACATTAAGCAAAATAAAGAAAATGGACATATAGTTCTGGAAACCAGTTCCAGAATGAGAGAGAAACTTGCAATCCCCTTCATTTCTATGCTAAAAGAATAACCAGTGCAGAGTAAGAATACCTCATTTACAAACATTCATTCAATTCTTTGCTTATCAGCTGAGGTAGTCAAGAGAAATGCCATTATACACAACTGATGTTTGCTCCAGTAGCAAAGGGAATGAGAACAGAACATTTTATAAACACCTCCAAGGAATTGATAAGGGATGACTGGAGTTATCTGCATCAGAGGCACAGATAAGGAGCTTCTTGCCCATTGCTAATACCAATAGCTACCCTGTCACTCCATCTCTAATGATACCCATAGGAAAATATTTTGGGTCTAACCCTTCTTTTTTTTTTTTTTTTTTTTAACATATGCCATACTCCACATACTTCCAAAACAGACAGCACTGAGACCTTCTTCCTCCTAAATATATAATGCTGTAGAATAGTTTCTAAGGAGCCACCAGATGAATTTATATTCAGTTGATCCCTGACTGCTTGATTCTTTTAAAGGCTCAGAGTTGCTAGTATCCAGAAAATTTATTGTACTTTAGGTGAAAATCTTCTGTTTTAGTACAAGGAGGATGCAAGTTCTACATTGTATCTCAAGTTCCAGATGGTCACAGACAGTGGTACAGCGACAAATGTAATTTTCCTGAGTAGCCACAAACATGCTAAAAAACACAGCATACCTGGACTTTTTCTATGTGAGAATATATACCTTTTATATATATATATACACACCTTACTGACTTTTCCTATGTTCCCAGTGGTTCCTACTCCCATCTCAAGAAATACGCATAGCACGGGAAGATTTTGCTATATTGCAGCCACGGCAGGGTTATTTAAGCAAATGAAAATGTCTCCTTAAGTGCTGGTTTCTTTCTGTGCTCATTGGCATCAGAGAGAAACAGAGCTAATGCTACAGTCTTCCGAGTGCTTTATGCATTCTGACAAACCAAACGAGGTTTGTCAGGAGAGGCTCTAGGCAGCAGGGAACTGCTGCAATTTTACATCTCATTGATTATCACAATGGGAATTGAAAAGAGCTCTCTGCTTTCCACATGATATCAAAAATACTGTTGCAGACCTCAGAAAAAAAAAAAAAAAATCAAAAAACATGCAGGTCCTCCAGCAGAGAGAAAATGAGGAAAAAACAACTTCGTCCAGCATTGTTTCCTCGTGAATTTGAGTCAGGCCCATCTGACCTTTATGAAGGCTAATAATAAAGCAATAAGGTGACACGCAGTAAAGCATGTCATTCCGTGAGTAGTTCTGCAATAGGTTACATGGAACAAAAGGGCAGTTCGATGCCCTGAGGCTTTGGGGATATGCTTATTTTGTGGTGAGTGCATCCTGTATTCTGCTGGCATTACACAGAGTGCGTGGGAAGTCACGTCACAGCAAACAATATTAAAAGAACAAGGACCTAACAAAGCTGGTAAGAAAATTAAGGTTTATTATTGTTGTCACATCACCTCAGTCATTGACTGGTGTGATGTTCTGGAGAGGTTTCCTATGAAATGTTCAGGGGACTAATTATTTTTATTGTTTTTACGCAAAAATCTCAAGTCTTTCCTCTTCCCGCATCTTCTGTGACTTCTTGTTGCTGAGTCCAGCAGTCCCCATCTGCACAATGCTACACTTTTATAAGGGATGGACTCGCAGTCAAAGCACAGCAGAGCAACCCCAAAACCATGCAGAATAATCCATAATGACAGCAGTAAAAGTCTGTTCTGCTCCGAGACTGCAAGTGACATATGTAGTGCCATGTGCTCAGCAAGCTGTGACAGTCACTAACCCTTGGAGGTGCCTGGCAACCTTCAGGAGCATTCGGTGGGAAGAGAAGATATTCAGCACTCCACAGAATTAAATTCCTAATACAAGAGTTTACCCAGGATCAATCCTGGCAGCCCTCAATGCTCCCTAAAATCAGGTAGACTGTAGAAGCATACTTAGCACAAAAGAAGAGCAAGTCCTTAGCTATTTACGGCAATCACAGCGGCAAAACCAATTTAATTTAAAAAGGAAATCTCCCTATTAAAAATAATGGCAGTTTTATAGAAGTCCCAGTGGACTGTTCACCAAACTGGGAATCAGAAGATCAAAGTTCCAAATTTCATCATGCCTTTCTGATATTTTATTTTAAATATATTATATCCATATACAAATCCCTATACCAATTCTATGCATGTACATCCAACTCCGACACATTTTCAACACATACACCATACAAGCAACGACTAGTATAACAGGTAAACATAATCAACGGAGACTGGAAAAATACAAAAATTGAAAACCAAGATTTATCCTCCCCCTCTGCTCTGCCCTGGTGAGGCCCCATCTGGAGCACTGTGTCCAGTTCTGGGCTCCCCAGTTCAAGAAGGACAGGGAACTGCTGGAGAGGGTACAGCAGAGGGCTACGAAGATGGTGAGGGGCCTGGAGCATCTCTCTGATGAAGAAAGGCTGAGGGACTTGGGTCTTTTTAGTCTGGAGAAGAGAAGAATGAGGGGGGATCTGATCAACACCTATAAATACTTAAAGGGTGGGTGTCCGGAGGATGGGGCCAGTCTTTTTTCAGTGGTGCCCAGTGACAGGACAAGAGGGAATGGGCACAAACTTGAACATAGGAAGTTCCACCTAAACACGAGGAGGAACTTCTTTCCTGTGAGGGTGGCAGAGCCCTGGAAGAGGCTGCCCAGGGAGGTGGTGGAGTCTCCTTCTCTGGAGACATTCAAACCCCACCTGGACACGTTCCTTTGCAACCTGCTTTGGGTGGACCTGCTCTGGCAGGGGGTTGGACTGGATGATGTCCAGAGATCCCTTCCAACCCCACATCATTCTGTGATTCTGTGATTCAGACAGTCAATGATGTCTGTGTTACTCCCATCAGGAATATCCACTCACAGAAAGCTGGATGCAAAAATTAAACACAAGCACTCCCAGTGCCTCCCGTTACAATGTACTGGGATCTGTGTCTCAGGTGAGACTAGGTCTGCACGACAAAGAAACATCGAAAAAAGAAGCAGGACTCAAATGACACTCAAATACTACCAAGCAGCCGTAAGAACTAAGCCATTGGACACGTGGGGGTAACTGGTTGACAAGTAGCAGAATAGAGAAATAGAGAACCCTCTCCCACACCAAAGGCAGCTTCTGAGAATTTACAAGTTTCTGTTCCCTACCTGAGAAGGATACGGTAAAAGTAACAGTCCACTTAGGAATGCAGTAAATATTGTCACCCATCAGGACACAAAAATGCAAGAATAAATTTGAGTAAAAAATATCCTCCTGGATTTCTTGATCCTGTGTTATAGAGCAAGATAAAGGCAAAGCAGGTAAGGCCCAGAGAAACACAGAGATGGGCCGAGCCTCCTGAGTCCAGCTGAAAAACCAATTTGTTAAAAGTTGTGAACAAAAATAATCTGCTAGCCAAAACCAGCAAGCATTTACTTCTTCTGTAACAATAAGAATTTTGCTCACAACAAATAGTCTGGTGTGTGCAACGGCATCCGTGACAACCCTTCTCACCTACTGGTTATCAGTCTGGTGGAGAGGCTTGAATTCTGACTCTAACACTACTGGAATAATTATCATCCTTGGGTTATATATATACACACATATATATATATAATGTTGCTAATTTATCACCTACTACCTCCTGCAGTAATGCTGCTCTATAGAACATAGCCCGTTATAAACTTACTGCAACACTAAACACACAAAACATGCTTTCCTATGATTTTCCTTATTTTTGTACCTGGCATATACGTATATAAATTAAACCTTTTAATTCCAGCAGCAAGTTCACGTTGTGAGACCTAGAAGATTGAAAAGGAAAAAAAAAGAAAAAAAAGAAATAAAAGAGTACTTTTAAAATTTCGATTAATTATGGCAGTTTCTAACACTAATAATGAGTTTTAGATTGGCTATTCTTCACTGTTACTGGCCAAACATACTTATGGTTTCAGCTGTTCCAGATGGTCATCAGCTGCCATGAAATGCCTGAATGGGAATAGTCACTGTCACTTCCATAAAGAAGAAGTGAGGTTTGGGCCATAGCGATTTCATGACTATAGCGCTTACACAGAGCAGAGTATTGGGATATCCAGAATGGTTGAGGCTGGAAGGAACCTCTGGCAGTTCTGGTTGAACCCCCGTGCTCATGCCCCCGGCGTGAGTGGCCTCTGGCCTTGCACTGGTGCAGGGGGTGGTTCCTCCCCGGGTGCAGGACTTTGCACTTCTCCACGTTGAACTTCATGAGGTTCCTCAGCCCATTTCTCCAGCCTTTTGAGGTCCCTCTGGATGGCAGCACAACACTCTGAATATTTCTACACAACATATTTTTGGGTCACTTGTTTAATACACTGCTAATTTTGTTTCTTTTCTTATTTTTCTGTGAAATGTGAAAAATATTAACACTTTGTGTTTCTTCTTGTGCAATTTAATGAATAGATAATATATACACTATGCGATTTTTTTAGCAGAGACTGAATTTGTTGTCTTTCTGGAAAGTATCACAGAACAGATACTGCTGCAAGAAAACACACTGCAACTTGGGCCAATTAGTCTCACAATAAATACTCTTCATCTGAACACATAAAAGCATGGCTATATAAAAGAATGGGATATAATACATGAAATATCTGTAATCTTAACTTGGTGCTCCTCTGCAAGTCTAGGGGTCAAAAAGGCTGAATTCTAACCAAATGGGGTGGTGGTTTGTTTGTTTTCAGTTTTAACTTCCGATTTTGGGTATCCAGAAATGGAAACCTTATGGCCTGAACTTTAGGGTTACTGAAGTCCCAAAGAGTTCAAAGTTAGGTATCATCAGCATTTTGGAAATTCAGACTTTGCAGGAATTTAAACTTGGTTACTCGTGTACCAACACACCGAACACAGACCATTTAAAAAATGTAGGGCAATCCATTCCTTTAAAAAAGGATTATATATTTTTAACCAACTTCTAATTAATTGCATGATCACAATTAGTGAAAATCTGTAAAATATTTCATAGATGAAATTCTGCAGAACTGCTAAGTTTTATTATGGTGTTACCCCCATTATTTTGTATTTAAATTAGTAAGTAAATTGTAACTAAATATGCATTCTTAATACAGACACAGTGAATCTCATTTATGCTGCATCAATGGCAGTCTCACTGAGAAGAAACTGCGTAGAAGAATGCTTTAAAGCTAAGTGACAAAAATACAGATTTGTCTCAAATTCAGCAACTTTTTGCCTCCAGGCAGAGGGAGACCAAATAACTGTCCCTTGTCCCCGCTCTTTCCCTCTGACAAGAAATGATGGTCTCTAAGGAGGAGACACTGCCAGTCACCACAGCCTCCATCGTGTGCGGTTCTTGCACCTGAAGGAATATTGGCTTCAAAACAATATTGGATGACCAAGAAATTCTACCAGTATACCCAAAACTAACCCGGTCCATCATCTTCACCACGTACCCTGCATGAGTCTGGTGCAATCATGGATGCAAAATTACCCTAAGTCTAGCAATCTTGTAACCAAAATGATAATGACAAACAGGATATTCAGAGATGGAAGAGTAACAAGAAAAGATTATTTTAGGAGGACAGATTAGTCCAACACGGCTAAATAAAAAGACGGGATTTTATGAATATCTGAAGACTACAGATCTTGAGGAGGAAAATCTTTATTTAGAATGGTACAGGGAGAATGAAACTGCAAGAAAACAACAATAGTATAAAATGAAGGTAATAAGCTCAATATTAGCAAAACATTTCATGAGACTGAAATCTCTCCAAGAGAGACATAATTCTGTAGAGCGAGAACATTTGGGAATAGAGCAGACAAAGCATGAGACAACAAGAAACAATTGTGTACTGATCACATGCAGGACTAAATCATCTATATTAGCCCTTTTTGTCTCTGAGATTACTTCTTCTAGTCAATCATTCTGGAGCACCACTACATTTTAACACCTCTCTTTTTCCTTCTTTCTCCCTTCCTTTTCAAAGCGCTATCAAAATAGATGTGACCTCATTTCCCTACCTTTTCCTTCTGCTGTAAAGGAAGAATTTGTATAATCACTATGTTTACCCTATATATCTGAAAACCTATTTTAAGCAACATCTGGACACAGTGTTCAACATTCCTCCTTTATAATGTAGCGTTCTGTAGCCCCACGATTTTTATAGGGTCACCTGTCACAATAGTAGCTCCATGACCTTATAAAAAACCCAGAGGAATGGATGAAGAAAGATTTGGGCTGGAGAAAACGCTAAGTATTGTCACTGTTTACTGCATCCCTACATCCACATACGGAGTTCATTGACAAAGAGCAGACTAAGGCTCTTCCAAAGTGAGCAAAAAGCTTATGAGCCCGCGAGCATTTTACAGAAAAGATGTAATGCCAACACAAGTCCAGAAAGTAGGATTCAAAAGCTTTTGTTGCCAGCAGAAAATAAATACTTATCTTTCCTGGTTTCGGAAAAAAAAAAAAAAAATCAAAAGAGTTTTGCCTTTACTGCGAAACTCTATTTTAAATACCAGAAATATCTGTTATCGGTAAATCTTTGTTGAAAAGGGGAAGTGTGGTGAATTTCTAGGACTTTTTTAGTCATACTCGTATTTTTTTTCAATACATTCTTCTTCAAACACTTTTAAATGTCAAAGGCAGAGGGAGGAAAAAATACAAAAATAGTCACTAGTATCCTAATACTGTATTTTCTGTCAATAGCTGCTAATATTTAAATTCTCAACTAATGGTATCCCTCTCTCAAAACTCTTACAAAATGCTTATATTATCATTTTTTCAATACAAAATCATTACCTACTTGCAAGGAGAGTCTGAAATATAAGATTTTTATATCTCAGTTCCCTCAACACCCTTACTATTACAATCCATCTTAATAAATGGGAATTCTGTGTCATTCAGCAAAACACCAAAGATTTTGGTCCCAGTGAAAGAAATGAAAAATCAAATAATATTAAAAATTATTTTCACACTTTATTCAGTTTGCCTAACTTGTATTTTACTTGTGGTTTGTAACGAAATAGTTAATTGAGAATTTATCTAAGAGCCTCTACTGCCTTGTGGTGGGGTACGTGCAACAGAAATATTCCTATAGGCATAAGCAGCTGTTTAACTGACTTGATTGTGTTTGGTGTGTAAGAGCCGGATCTTTTAAAGGAGATAAATCTGTTCACATTTGTTTCTGCGCACACAATAAAACGTGAGGTGTAATTGAAGCTTTTTTTTTTTTTTTTTTTAAATTCTCAGGAGCTCTTATCATCCCTCCCATTTCAGCTCCAGCAAAATAATATTTTTCTATTGACAGTCTGAAAATATGATTTAAACTGCTCTATTTCACATTCTCTCTCACACACACTCTTGACTAAATTGATCTTAATTGCTGCCTAACCTGGTGAAAATCAACGATTGGCAGACTGCACTCAGGACACGCTCGAGAGTGGAATAGGAGGGGCGTTGCATCTCTGGGACTGAGCTGTGTATTGTACACACGGGAAAGAAGATGTGACCGAAAGGGTTTACAGTAATCAAAAACTAAAAAATCAATACCATGGCGTGCTCCAAACTCATGGGTGACTGACACATTGCGTCATGGGAACCTGCAGGGAGCAGGAACTCTGGAGGGAAGAGCTTCTAAAAAGTTCTTGGAATCAAATCTATCTGCGTATCCCTGGAAAGCTGTATCTACTGAACTAAGTTTGGAAAAAACCGACACAGATTCCTACCAAAGTATGGCTAGTGCCCACTAAACACTAATCTTGTTTGAATTCTAAGGAGATTTTAGAGTTTGGATTTGTTTATTTGTAATACAATGAAAGGAAACTTTGAAATTAAAAGCTACTTCAAGCAGAAACCCCCAACGACAAAATTTGTATTTCTTTCTGATAAATGTGAAGAACTGTTTCTTAAAAATTTAAGCAAGTCTCAGAATTTGACATTAAATCAGTACGTGTTTTATTCAGCTCTGATCTGTACATTTTTTTTCCGTTTGGGGAGGAAGGGAGAGGAAGAAACAGTTGAATATTATCGTCTAGCTGGAGCACGCACCTGCTAATGGCACTGCAACCAAAGCAGAAGCATTCACTACTACACAAATATATATAATACTCCTTCACAAATATTTTCTGACAGGCTATGGTAGATGAGCTACTCCGTCACGTGAGAAACTTTGCTGCTCTTTCTTCCAGTGCATTTCCGAAAAACTGCAAGTCAAAAGCTTGAAGAAAATAGAGTAATCTTGAGAGATGCCAGTGATTTTTCCTGAGACTTTCCACGCTTAATACAAGAAGACCTGATGCATCTACAAGACAGAACTTTGCGGTAAGTGCACCAAGAGAGAACAAATGTGAGAGCTGATATTAAGAGATAGAAAATATACTTCACCCAAAGATGAAAAGAAGGGACAAGATAAGGCAGGCTACTGTAGGCAAGTAGAATTTGGTAATTTTTTTGTCCTGGTACTTCACATAACCCTTACCACCTCTTGGGATAGGTGTTGTGAGATAAGTGAATGATGGCCTCAGAAAAACAAATGATTTAGCCAAACTTGTCTCAAAGGCTCAGTCATTTGTCAGGGACAGTTAAATAAGAAATTACTCTCTCAACACAGCCTCATGTTAGGGTAATTAGAGGGAGCATAATGCAAAGCAGTATCTTACATCTATTATGTATGGATCAAGGAGGGATTTTTCTGAAAATGCCATATTATATTCTAGGAAAAAGGTTTTTTTCTCTCTTTACAGAAAACAGAAACCACTTCAAAAAGCTGGTTTACAATAAGTCCCAACTTGGTAGTCTTTGCTTTTTTTAATCAGGTGATTCTTAGCATGTTCAGGCAGCCAAGAGCTGGTCCTCAGAGCAAAATACAAGAGTGGCAAAACTGGAGGCCTAATTCAAACCTGGCCGTGCTCTAATAGACATAAGAAGCTAAAGAGGAACCACAGGAGCAGAGCACCCTGCACTTGGGCCCCTCTGCTGCCACATCCTGCACCCAGGCACTCAACTCCTACCAAGAGTTGAAGGGTATCCGCAATAATTACCATGGATGGCTTGCTTACTGTTAGAATAGTCAGTTATATCAAAATACTGAATATATTTATCATACATCTGCAAAACAGAGAAATTATGTGATTCTACTAAGGAACATAGAGAAATTAATATATTAAAAAATTCACAGATTTTTTTTTCTTTAGTGAAACAGTGAAACAAACTCTACTTTATTGAATCTAGAAAGACACAATCTAAACCCAGAACTGTATCTTCAAATGCCGCTACTTATTTCATCTCCTGGAAGAAGAGGATTCTGAGAAACTTAGGGACTGAGAAAACATATATCTTGAAGTTCAATGAGTGCAAAGGTCTACAACCACCACGGCTCAACACAGGCTGAGATCTGACAAGCTGAATAGCAGCCCTGAGGGAAAGAACCTGGAGGTCATACTGTATACCTGGTCTAATGGGAGGTGTCCCTGCCCAGGGGAGGGGGGTTGGAACTAGATGGTCTTTAAGGTCCCTTCCAACCCGAACCGTCCTATGGTTCTATGAACACAAGGACTTTCACTGCTCCTGCAAGTTTGCCAAACCACATACTGGATTGTTAGCACCATAATGGCCAGCACATCAAGGGAAGTTATTAATTGTCCTTCACCACCTGGCACTAGCGAGACTGCACCTAAAATACTGCTAAAATTGATTAAATTCAGGCCCCAGATTTCAAGAAGGATGTGGAGAACTTGAAGAGGGCTCAGAGGAAGGCTACCAAGAGCAAGGCCTAGAGCACATTTCTAGGAGGAGAAGGTGAGGGAGTAGGGCTGGTTCTGTCTGGACAAGAGGAGGTTAAGAGGTGCTGCTCTGTTGGCAGCCTACTGTCCTCTAATTTACAAAGGGATTTACAAAGATGACCACAGCAAACTCTTTCCAGCAGTGACAGATCAAAAGAGGGTCAAAAATTGCAGGATAGTATTTAAGCCTGGAAATTAGGGAAGAACTTCTCCACTGGGAGGGTGATGCAGCACAGGAGCAAGTGGGTCTGTGGAACATCCGGTCTTGAAAGATTTTACCACTAAAGCAGACAAAGCGAGGCCTGATTTGATGCAGCGCTGGTGAAAGCCCCATTTTGGGGAGACAAATGGTCTTGATCCAACCAATATTTTCCTGGTTCTACGAAGTTACAACAGTAGAAACACTTGCACAGACATATTCGCAAATATTTTCTCTTAAATATGCAATAAAATAAATTAATAACTTAAAATATGAAAAAAAGGTAGAAATGTAACAATTTTCGGTATTTTAATGGGGGTCTTAGGGAATCTGGTTTGGAAAAAAAGGTCCAGAAATCTTAGAAAAAAAGGAGAAAAAATAAGATTTGTGTTATCTAAACTTCCAACTTACAGACAAACAGAAAAACAGACATGGGGGAAAAAAATCATCGGCACAGATCTACTTTTATACGTCCTAAACGAAATTTTATATGTAATATAATCTAATATTATGCACAATAATTAGAAGTTAAAAAATAATGACGACTATCTGGAAAGAACAGAATGCTTAGTTCCAAAAGCATTTTCATTTGTTTAATAGTCTTTCCCAAGGGCCTCAAAGGTGCTGAACAACTACAGCCTCTAATGACTTTGTAATCCAATTTTGCACTTGGCTTATTATAGCAACTTACTTTTCTCTTCTATGGCTCAATCCTGCATTATAGAGATACCTAGTCCTGATCCAGTAAAGCATCCTGACTCCTGCGGGTCATATCCAGATCCTGGAGTCTCCAAATATTTCCTTTTCAGTAAGGATGATAAAAGAAGTGAGTAGAAGAAAGAGTCTTAAGGCTGCTTCCTAACACAAAAGTAAGACGAAAAAGGCTTATGTAAAGAAGGTAGTAAGATGAACAGATTGTAATAAACTGTTTTCCTTACGGATCAAGGCATTGTCTGAGTTGGAACTGTAACTAAATCACAATTCCCTTCCTGGGATTCTTCTTGGATATTCCTTCCCCTACTGCAGGAGTTGAACAACTGCTCAGTCTAGCTTTTACTTTACTCCCATCTGTATTGCCAAGTCATGCACAATAAAATAATTTGAATTTTCAAGCTGGGTTATTCATATGGGTATGAGTTTTATGGTCATGAACTAATTATACTTTTTAATACACTTTTTTGCTTTTAATATATTTTTAAACATATTAAGTTACCATTATTTTAAGTGCATTATTTGTTTGTTACCCCATTTGTTATTAATTTACAATAGGTTTCTAGCCAAATAATGATATATAATATTGACACTACATGTAACAGTGGCACTAAATTTTGCTGCACTTATACTGCCCTACACAGAAGCAAGCGAGAAATGTTTGCCTTGTAGGAAAAGGGCACCATTTAACATCAATATCTCTGGGTTACTGCGTCTTGATGTCCCCGGAACTCCTTCAGTCCATTTTATCTGTACAACCACCCAGAACAGTAGTAGAAGCAATGGAAAAGAATTACAGAAAATGACAACTTTTTCCAAGAATTAACACTGCATTAAATGCCTTTGGAGGAGGAGAAGGGAGCAAAGGGGGAAAGGGGTGTTTTAATGTATCAGGGCTCTCTATTTGGACTTAGGTAGGATTTAATGCATCCAGATGAACAATGAGAACAATTCCACAATGAATTCTGATTTAACGTTCTTGGCCAGCTCTAGGACACTGCAAAAGAAACTCAGCTGTTTCTTGATCACACATTTGATATTAAATGGTGTTATACTTTGCTCAGTACAAATCAGAGAGTTACTAATGCAGCAAGTCAGTTACTATGTATGTTCTCTGTAATACGCTGATCTTAGCAAAATTAAAGTAGATTTTATAAAAGAATCAGGTAAGGAATAAAGATAAAGCACACAATGGAAATGCTGTGCATGCCACTAACATATTCTTTTACAGCAGGATTGGCCTTAGGGTACTTGTGTATTTATAGATTGGATCTAGAGATAAACACAATTGCACAGTTAGGCTAAAAACTACATTTATAATTTCTATTTAATAAGTGTTTGCGTAGCCTGTACCATAGGACTGCAAAGTGATCATTCACTTCGTAGTCTATTCAAGCGCAGACATATAATCTGGCAACATAATCTTTGAAAAGGCAAACGTAAAACCAAACTGCACTAATTGGTTTTTATTTCAACGTTATGTTAGGAGTCAACATCTTCTAATGGTGTTGCAAGGGCTGAGGTCCGTGAGAAGTGCAGCTACTGAGATTCTTTGACAACGGCAGAAGATGTATGTAAATGTATTCAGGTAGAGGTTTAGTTGTCTTACCCAAAGAACTGAAGTTTGAGGGCTTCAGCTTATACTCTCTGCTCTCACAGATAATGGTGGCAGCTAATTCCCATGCCTTCTGGAATACTGGCGATAAAGAAACTAGAAACACAGATTCTGTAAAGTTTAAATTCAGGATTCTTCGTCCCAAGGCCTTAACATTGTGTATCCCTGTTCTTTGAAGAGAAATGAACCCAGACCGACACTTTGCTTTTAGTCATGGTGCCTAACAACTGCCTCTCATTTGCTCGCATCTCATTCACATTTATTCCAGAACGAAATGAAGTTGGAATAGTTGTGGGTAAGTTTATTGGTAGCATGAGGCAAAACACAATCATCTTTAAAAGGAAATTTACGTTCTAAAAAATAGTCATTTTTTAATTTCAGCTCTTTCAAAAGATTGCAGATTAGGATTTTTAAAATATGTATACATTTCTACTTTGGCACCAACCTTTTGAGGGATGAGAATGTTCAATTAAATTTATTTTCCATCTGGTAACAGGAGCTTACTTCCCTCTAAAGAAGACTGATGTGCCGATCAAGTCTCAAGGAAAGAATGTATCACTAATTAGGGCCAGCATTTTCCACTCCTATTGTATATAAGCAACACTTGTTCTGAAGAACATTCTAGTTTTTCACCTATATTTAGAAAACGCATTGTGTACCGTGGTGAGATAGTCTGATTCCTGCCAGATATGAACAAAAAGGCAACACAACGTTAGATAATTTTAGTCATAATGATACCACTCAATGGAATCACAGTTGTGCAATGCTGTGTTTTCACAGCATTCTGGAGTTGTGGCAGGATACTAATTTCTTGGCATCACAGCACAATTATTTTCATTTATGGACTCAGAGGGCGGAGGGAAACCTGCCATGCCAAAATTTGGAGCCACCCTTTAGCTTTTTACTTTCAATCCACCATTGCACACACACTATTACCACAGTAGTGGAACAGCTCTGTTATAACAGCAGAAGGAAATCAGACAGATTTGAAAAATCCATGAACACTGTCAGGGATTTTTGGATAAAGAGTAAAGGAAGGAAATTTAGGAGCTCCGTATCTGAAGCAGATCTGTTTGTAGAATGCAAAGCAAAGCAAAATGCAAGAAAGAGTACCATCTTGTTCTCTTCATCAACTGCGGTTTATGCAGACATCTCTTAACCTACCACCCACCACAAAAACAAAGAAAAATACAGTATGTTTGGGAGAGGGAGTGTCAATTATTTTCTTTAAATTCCTAGACAGTCATGGCTCTGACTCATCCAAGTTTACTCAGTTTAATAAAATATGACCCCGTGGGAGTAGCCTGTTGCAAAATCCACTGTAACTATCTTCTGCCTCCAATGTGAGAAATGAATTCTGAACATGTGGACAATTTCTCCTGTATTTGGTTCATTAACTGTTGAGGTACCTCTATATAAATTCTACGCTTATCACTCCAGCAACACGGAATTTAAGCAAGGCACAAAACTTTGTTAAGGAACTCTGAATTAACATAAACTTTCCCCAGGACTTTTAAAGGAGGATGAAGTAATGCTAAGGGAAATTAAAAAAAAAAAAAAGGAATAACTATGAGATCAATAAACAACTAAGCAATTTGCCAAATCTTTTCAAAGCACCTTTCAAAACAAAAAGACAAAGGCTCTATGTTAAACACAATTCTTAAAAGATACTTAATGTGCCAAGCAAAGGCAAGCACGCTGGTGATATTGATTTAGGTGTCTTAATTGGGTTGTTACCTTCACAGACAGCTCTAAGAGAAAAAAAAAAAAAAAGAAAAAAAAAAAAAAAAAAAGGAAAGAACCTAGCACTAATGTTTTTTCCCTACCAGACATCCGATTGAATTTCATTTTACTGAATTTGCGATTTATAAGCAGTGATTCATGTAGAGGAACAGTAACACTAGAAACTGTGACAGGAACTTTAAATTCAGCCAAAGATCTGCTCTTGAAATGCCTTTCTCAAATAAACAGGTTTTACTCATCAGAGTATTTCTAATTCGGTAGGAGATATGCCTTCATATGCAAACTCACGGCAACTGACAACGTGAGAAATGGAGACATCGCCAAGCCCTGTGGTTGTGCTGGGAGGTTCCCAGGGGCAGCCTGGTCACAGTAAATTGTCCTTAGCTGTGAATTTCACTTTCTTCCTGACACTCCGAATCTCTTGACCTCTGAGTCACATTTCAAAGCCCACATACTCTCCCAGGCTCTCTGTCTGCTCATTTATAGAGGAGAGAGGGGGTGACTTGAAAGGAGATGGTTTGATACCAGAGAATTCACGACAGTTTCAAAAACAGTATGTAGTGCCAGTTGCTGACTTTATACCTTTCCATATGCATTTACGATGACTAGATAAGCAAATTCAACATATGAGAAACAAAGCAAGTGTTGCCATGACACAAAAGTTAAGGTTAGCTGCCTCAGGTGGTAGCCCTTAAAACAGCCAAAATTCTTACAGCCACTTGAAGATATAATGCCAAGTTATACTTGGCAATTAGCTGTCTAGATCTTTGACGCTGAAGTGGTCCTAACCTTCATAGAATCATAGAATGGTTAGAGTTGGAAGGTACCTTAAAGATCATTGAGTTCCAACCCCCTGCCCTGGGCAGGGACACCTCCCACCAGACCAGGTTGCTCAAAGCCCCATCCAGCCTGGCCTTGAACCCCTCCAGGGATGGGGCAGCCACAGCTTCTCCGGGCAACCTGGGCCAGGGTCTCACCACCCTCACAGCAAAGGATTTCTTCCTGAGATCTCATCTAAAGCTCCCCTCTTTCAGTTTAAAACTGTTACCCCTCGTCCTATGGCTCCCCTCCCTGATCAAGAGTCCCTCCCCATCTCTCCTGGAGCCCCTTTAGGGACTGGAAGGGGCTCCAAGGTCTCCCCGGAGCCATCTCTTCTCCAGGCTGAACAACCGCAACTCTCTCAGCCTGTCCTCACAGCAGAGGGGCTCCAGCCCTCGGAGCATCTCCGTGGCCTCCTCTGGCCCCGCTCCAACAGGTCCACGTCCTTCCACTAAGACCAAGTAAATAAATCAGTCCCCTGGGTTCAAGGAAAAAAGGAAATCTATATATTCACGAAGCACTGTAGAAACCTTTCATCAAGCAGTGATTCATCTACTAAATGCACAAGGAATTGACACATCAAGAAGTCAAAGAGAAGCAACCCAAGTTGTGAATTATGACAAAAATAACTTTATAGCTTTAAAGCTTGTGGATTACCGGAACATTTACTTAGTAGGTAAAATTTCAAAGTGGCCAGGGAAAAGCGAGTTTGGGCACTGTGCTTTTCAACCATTCCAGCGTATAAGTTGAAAATAAATGAATAATAATTTCAGTGTAAAATATGTAGAAAGCCTGAATAGGTTTTACTTGAATACTCCTTATTCATTTGGTTGGAGCTACAATAGCAAAGCTACATTTGAATAAACTCATGTTTGCAAGTATTTACTCTTAAGAGTAAGAATTGGCAGGCTTGTGATCTTGCTTAACTTTAAGGAAGGAATTTTTGTTTGTTTGTTTGTTTGTTCAACTTATGCCTAAGGTAAAATAGGTCAGGAGGAAAAAAAATCACACAAGAGTCTGAATTTAAAATAGTTAGAGGTATCATGAAATTGCTCTTGGATTAGGAAAAACCCTTCTTAAGAATGGAAGGATAAGAAAGAAGTTTTTGACCTATGTCTCCTGAATTGTTTCACCAATGGAATGTTTAAGGATAAAAGATGTGCATGTTCTTTTGTTTTCCTCTCTTACTCTGCACTGAAACACTGTGTTTTATGTATAGTGATACTGATTGCAATAAAAGTTGTGCTTACAATAGGCTTTTTATTCAAGGACCTTTCATGCAACTGAAAGCTTAAGTTCACAAAACCTCTTTTTAAATCCCACTCCCACTTCTTAAATTATATTACACTTGTTTTGACATCTGAACTCTTACAAATAGAGAGTTCTGGCTGCATAAATTGGGGAAGGATCTGCCCTGCAATATGCCGAAGCAATTTTTCTTAAGTTACTGTGAGGTAAAATGGAGCACATAGAGCCTGTGTGATATTTTTCAGACGATGAGGCCACACAAAGATCAGAGTCAAGGAATCTCCAGTGGTGATCACTACAGCATACAAGGCTGCTCATTCTACTGTATTTCGATGCCTCTCCTAATTGCATTTTCCCTTTCAAAGGTATCACAGAATCACAGAATGCTATGGGGTTGGAAGGGACCTCTGGACATCATCCAGTCCAACCCCCCCTGCCAGAGCAGGTCCACCCAGAGCAGGTTGCAAAGGAACATGTCCAGGCGGGTTTCAATGTCTCCAGAGAAGGAGACTCCACCACCTCCCTGGGCAGCCTCTTCCAGGGCTCTGCCACCCTCACAGGAAAGAAGGTCCTCCTCATGTTTAGGTGGAACTTCTTATGTTCAAGTTTGTGCCCATTACCTCTTGTCCTGTCACTGGGCACCACTGAAAAAAGACTGGCCCCATCCTCCGGACACCCACCCTTTAAGTATTTATAGGTGTTGATCAGATCCCCCCTCAGCCTTCTCTTCATTTGAAATGGTAGAGCAGGAAAGATGTGATGCAAGATCTGATATTTTTTTCTTGCTTTTGGGAGGTGGGGGATATTTTCATTACCTGTTTAGAAAAAAAACTTATTCATTCTTAAACCTTTCTCAAAGCAGCTGCCTTTTTACCTCGCTGCCATATAGTCAATGTTATAATTCTTCTGAGATCTGTATGACTAACGTGGGGACATTTCTATCCCCCTCCTACACAGAAAGATATATGGAAGCAGGTATTTTCATAAATATATTAAAAAATTCTATTTCCCTGCTATTTTTTTATAATGCAACCAGCTGTGCAGAGAATCATCACTTTAACATGTCATAAGGCCAAACGCACTCCAGAACTTTCAAGGGCAATCCACCCTCTTAAACAGACATACATACACTTCTACGAATACACAGCTTTAGCAGTGGAATTAGTTCATCTCACAGCAGTGAAATTAATTTGACAGCTCCTCTACTACATTTTTTCCCTCAAAACAGAATTTGCTTTAGTTTCAGTGAGGCTTCGTTCTGGACTCTAGCTCCATCTGCATGGAAAAGCTAGTAAGAACAGCATCGTATCTTGCAAGTTTTTAACTTTTTTGTTAAAAAGAGCTAGAGAAATGCCCAGAAACAGGCAACTGTTAGCTTTCTTCCAGTCCTCGGACACCTCTCCCAGTTGCCACAGTCATTCAATGATAGTCCTAGTTCTTCAAGAGACCTCTGGCACCAAAGGTCTCTCTGGGAGCTCTGCACAAGAAAAAGAGCTTCTGAACTCTGCTGCCGCGGGGAAGGGATGAGCTATTACCAAACATCCATACGGAACTCCAGCCGAGGAGTGAGGAGCAGCCCAGCTATTTTTCCTATCCAGCAAACTGAATCCACGTTGGCCTCTGCAGTCATTTGGCTGGTCCCATGGTAGGGCGATGGTTTGAGAAGTGGTTACATCAACCTCTGGCAAAGAAATTTGGGGGAGGGACTGGGAGAGATAAAAAAGAAAGGGACCATCCCAGACAGTGGCCGCAAGACTCAGGGCTTGGTTTTCTGACTCCCTAACAGTCACCTATCGTAGTAAATTAATGGAACGATGATGCAAAATTGTAGCTGCATGTAATTAATGTCTTATTTGAATTAAAATGTAAGGAATGAAACATTGTAAAAAGTGCGTGCAAGAAAATGAGGGATACGCAAGAGAAGGGTGAAATTACACAACGCTGGAGGAGCTGAGAGTACAAACAAAAACATTGTAAGAAAATTATCCTAGATGATCAGTTTGGTAGGATTCCAATAGCAGGGGAAGTTACTAACTCCTGTGGGAGCCGTAAGGGAGCAATAAGGGACACGCAGCCTCCTTCCTTGAAAATCCATGACCACGCTGCATGGAACATACATGTGAGGAACACACATAACGAGTGAGGATTAAGGTAGGGTAGGAATTTTCACAATGCTGGTTACAACGCTGACTACCCAGACAGACACTCTTAGTCAGTGTTAAAAGTGCTTTCGTATCGTGTACCATAACACGCAGCAGCTATGCCAGCACTCCTGGTGCAAGCTCGGTGCAGGTCAGTGTGTTACACTCATGCCATCCACATTGTTTTATCCCATGAAAAAGCATGTGAGGTCACTTCATTCATTTTTATAATCCCTGCAGAAGCAAGATTATGTATCCAAAGCCAGGGTGCAGTGCAGGGTGCAAAAAGGAGCACAGTAGAGAATATAATAGCAAGGTCAGAAGTATAACCTTGTCTCTAACCTCACCCTGAACTTCCTAAAATCAGGAACATTTGAAAGGTCAGCAGTCCCTACAGTACTGAAAAGGGGTGACTGCCTCTGCAAAGAATTCAAGTTGCCACTATCTCAGAGTCGCAGAATCACAGAATCTTCTTGGTTGGAAGGGACCTTTGAGATCATCGAGTCAAACCACAAAAAAAACCCCCAAAACCCCACAACAAAACAAAACAAAAAAACCCACCACACCAAAAACAAAACAAAAACCAAAAACTACACAAAACAAACACCCACAACCCCACACCACACCCACACACAGACAGACACAACCCAACAGTCTCGGGCACTAGAGCATGCCCTGAAGTGCCACGTCTACACATTCCTTAAATACCTCCAGGGATGGCAACTCCACCACCTCCCTGGGCAGGCTGTTCCAGGGCCTGACCACCCTCTCAGTGAAGTAATTCTTCCTAGTAACTAATCTAATCCTCCCCTGCCCCAACTTCAGACCATTTCCTCTGGTCCTGTCATTATTCCCTTGGGAGAAGAGGCCAACACCCACCTCTCTACACCCTCCTTTCAGGGAGTTGTAGAGGGCAATGAGGTCCCCCCTCAGCCTCCTCTTCTCCAAACTAAACATGCCCAGTTCCCTCAGCCTCTCCTCGTGTGACTTGTTCTCCAGACCCCTCACCAGCTTGGTGGCTCTCCTCTGGACACGCTCCAGGAGCTCAATGTCCTTCCTCGTATACAGCCATTTCCACGTATGTTAGGAGAGCGTAAAATACCACACTTTCACTTTTGCACTGTCTGAATTCCAACACCACCCCGTGATAAATACAAGCCACAAGGAGAATCAGGCCTAATAAGTCCTAGTTATCCTTTGGGTACACTGACGCAGCAACTTTGAACAGCGTCTCATGAAGCCACATTATTAGTAGAATATGTCCTATTATCTTGCTCAGTGACAGCCTAAACAGTAATAAGGAAACAATTAAATTGAGTATCAAAGAATATACCATTGTTTTATATTGTCATTAGCTGAAGTTGATACATACAGCATGGGTGGAGAGCAGTCAGTAATGCAAGCAAGGTTAAAGATGAAAAAGAAAGTATGATTGTTACAACCATCGTTGAGGGTGGTGAGACACTGGTGCAGGGTTGCCCAGAGAAGCTGAGGCTGCCTCATCCCTGGAGGGGTTCAAGACCAGGCTGGATGGGGCTTTGAGCAACCTGGTCTGGTGGGAGGTGTCCCTGCCCAGGGCAGGGGGTTGGAACTGGATGATCTTTAAGGTCCCTTCCAACTCTAACCATTTTATGATTCTATGAAGCTGTCAATTCAAAATATGCCTCTTGCAACTGGTACTGCTGAAGCATCGTAGACAGAGAATGCACTCTGGAAGCACTAATTAGGTCAAGATCCCCTAAGATTTGCAATTTTGGCGAGTTTTTCAGAAAAAGTGAAAGAAAGAAAGAAGGACTGGATATTTCAGGACGTAGGATTAATTAACAAATTATAGCCGACAGCCATTGAATGTGGTGACCTCTGAAGGAATGCCCTTTGTTACCTCAAAGAATACCTTCTCACAGTCCAGGACCTCTCAGGCTAATGACACTCAGCTGTAACAACAAAACTGCCCACGACTCCATGAAGGCTCTTGAATGCAGGAAACATAGTTAACACAAAAAAAATCACGTGGACTATGAAACACACCATGAAACTCAAAACTAAACAGAGAAAGCGACCACCAACCTCATGTGTAAGTATGAAATATGTATCTGTGTTTCAGATTTCCATCAGTAATCTTTGTCATAAAAGTTTAGAGCAAACCGCGTCCAAGAAATCGGGTGGAGAGTAACTAGAAATAGAAGACAGCCCACTGAGACTGCATATAATTGCAGCCAACACTACCAAAAGCTATCATGCAGAGACGCGGGGTCAAGCTTACTTCATTTTTTCCTCTCCTCTGTCTTCCCGAACCAAGTACATGCATTAACGAAAGAAGTAAACAAGTAAAAACAAGTCCACAAATGGAGTTATTTTATGAAGACAGAAAAATACAGTTCCAGTCTAAAACGCTTAACAATCATTCACAGCAAGAAAAAAACAGGGGTAGAACAATGTTTAGTGGCCCGCAAGCGGAGAGAAACAGAGAGAAGGATATACCAACTTTGACACCTCTATGTTTAGTTCATCTCAGACCTGGAAAGAAGCCAGGCACGGAGACCAACTATCAAAGAAGTTCATATCTGGATTCATATCCAGAAGCCTAAGCCAGAAAATAGCCATTTTGGCTGGTTTCGATTTAGGTGTTAAACTCCTGTGTCAGCTTAAACAAATGGACTTTTTCAGGCTGGAAGCCCAGGTTGTTGATAAACCAGCGTTTCAGGGGTACAAGCCTCAAAGCTTGCAAATCTCTCCACTATGAAGAGAAATGTGATGGAGGTAGAAGCTTGATCACACAGATAAGTTAGTGGCTGGATTACTGAGTCAATGACTAAATATGCACGGCGAGTATTTGCTCACCCTCAGCACAGCCTTCAAAATTCATTTCTATAAACCATTTCAGATTTGACAAATTAACAGGCTTCAAAAGACATTTTTCTGACTAACCAGATAGAATTCTGAGGTGCTGAGATTGAGTCAGAGCACTGCCGCAAAGAAGCAGATCGCCTCTTGGGCCTTCCGCTAGCGATCTCAGCAGAGAGGAGGTGGTGGGCTGGGTAGTGGAATCCTCTGGGATGCTCTGTGCCTTGCAAGCTAGATGTGTTCATTGATGATGGGATGGGAAGCTTGGTTATGAACGCCAGGCTATATTCCTTCCACTGGCAGCATCACAGGCTGAGGGTACAGGGACCTCAGAACCATCCACTCTGCCCTTCTGAATATCACAGCGTACAAAAGACAGCAACGCATACTTCACCACAACAGTCTCCCACAAAGACACCCCATCTGTGTACACGGACTCCAAGAGAGAGAAAATACAACTTCTCCAAGCAATTTTAGAAATGGTGAATTATTTTCACCATTAAAAATCTATCCTTACTTTCTAATCAGAATTTATGCGACCTCAGATTCCAACTATTGCTTCTTCTTAGAATTTTATTTTCTATATTAGAAAACACTGTTACATCTATTTTTTCCCCTCATACACTAATCACATCAGTTTTCAAGTTTCTTCATCAATAAAATTTGAGCACCGAATTTTTCCTTTTTTTCAGCACTGACAATTTTTTGTGTCTCTTTTCATTCTTTTCAACATAAATTTCAAAATGTGGACAAATTAAAATGTAACAGCATTCCAGTTTCCCCATTGACACTGTTAAAATCACTATTCCATTTCTCTGCTTATTTATCCAACAGTACGACATAGCCTTTTTCAACACTATCGTTGTGGGAGCCCATGTGGAATGTCTTGCCTGTTTCGAATCCCTTTCAGACTTGCTTTTACAGACCGATGTCCCTCATTCTGAATGTATGTCCTGTAGCTGTCCTTCTTATATATAACATTTTGAATCATATATAAGTCTGCGCGCCTGTCTTAGGTTTCATGCTGCCGATACTTACTCTCGCAAGGAAAAAACTTCTCAACTCCTCTGATGTAAATCACATCACTATAATCAACAACATTTAATTAACTGGCACTCACCGCCAGCTCAGGATAAGGAACGAAACCGAACGAAACGCAATACTAGATGCTTACAAAAACAACACCTAAAAACTTCTGAGCACCTCTAAATAATTAATCCCCCAAAGTATTATCACTCAGAAATCCCCACAGGCCCTGTGGGTTATGAGCACATCCCCGCTACTGGGAGTGCAGGCTCCCCGACCTGCTCACAAAGTGTGGGACCCTGCCTGCTGCACCCTATGCGGTCACCCCACTAGCTGGTTTCAGAAGTTTTGGGGGTTTGTTTGGGGCATTATTCTTTTTTGTTGTTTGTTGTTATTTTGTTTGTCTTTATCATCATCGGTTTGGGGAAAAGCCCTCTCAGAGACCTCAGTTACCTGCTCTGAAGGTCTGAAGTTGGGGCAGGGGAGGTTTAGATTAGATATTAGGAAGAATTACTTTACTGAGAGGGTGGTCAGGCACTAGAACAGCCTGCCCAGGGAGGTGGAGGAGTCGCCATCCCTGGAGGTATTTAAGGAACATGTAGACATGGCACTTCAGGGCATGCTCTAGTGCCCGAGATCGTGGGGGTCTTTTGTGTGTGTGTGTGTATGGTTGGACTCGGTGATCTCAGAGGTCCCCTCCAACCATGACGATTCTGTGAATCTGTGATTCTGCTTCACGCAGCTTACCCTCACATTCTCATCCCAACAGCTCTTCTGATCTAGGTCATTTTGTCAACTGTGGGCCTTACACTTACGTTAAGTGTAATTTTATGTCAATTTTAGATCTGTTTAGACCATTGATACAGATGTTATAAAAAGACTTACAATATCTGTATAACCCATTCGAACATATTTCCCCACAATACTTAGTTTTGAATATCTGACCAGGACTTCTAAGCTACTGAAGTATCCCGTGTAGTTCAAAGTTTAAGTGCGCTCTATTTTCATGGTAACTTTTATCTACCAACCTTGCAGCACCATCAAAGAGTCAAATTGTTTGCTTGATGGAAAACACTTCCCATAAGACCATACTATTGCCATTAAGTATTTCCCCTGCCTTAATTCTCTATCAGCTGAATCCTGTGTTGGATTTTCTGTTCTTTTGCCTAAAATTTATGTCAGATTAAATGGTCAGTGATTATCAAGTTCATTGCACTTGTATCACTGGAATGTTTTCTAGATATATACTCTGGAGTATTCTATTCAGAAATATACAACAGGTTTGTTGATTTAAAAATATTTATCCCTATTTATCCCTTCCAATATCCCTTCACTTGCATCTTCTTTTCATAATAGGAATTTTGAATCATGGTTTTTCCAGATAGAAATATTAATTGAATGATTCTGTCAGTTCTGCATCACTACTGACAGTAACTCTTCACAGGATGTCTCCAATAGCAGCAGCAATAAGTACAGCAATGGTCCCTCATTTCTGGTATATTCTAAGTACATCACCCAACCTTAACATTTCTCTCCTAGCAGATCAATTGTATTCATTTTATAACTTATTTTTTATAGGGGTTGTTATCTTGTTTCCTCTTTTTTTTTTTAATTTTTTTGAAACCTACTATACACTAGTTCGTTTTGTTTTGGGGTTAATTGTTAAATTTTGGCTTAATTTTCCCTTGTATGAAAGACAGACTCATAGCCAAATGTGAATTCTTTTATGATTTGGGTTTTTCTCTGGCAAAACATTATACTCCTAGAAAACTGTCCAGTTTAAATTCACAGCCTTCTGTTTATATGTTCTCTCCAATTAATTTTTCTCATCATTTTCCTCGGGTTTAGAAGATAGCTCTTTCTGAAGCAGCATATCATTGGCTGCATTTTATCACCCATTGGCTATAAGCAATCATCAACTTCATCTTTCTTTGCCACAAAAAAATCTTACCTAGATGACAATTTAAATCAGATGCAATACCTTTTGAGATAGTAAATTATTATTGCTATTTCTCTGCAACTCTTAATGACATTCTATTACTGCTGCATGAGATTTTCATACATATCCCCCAAACTGAAATTTCCCATTAAAAAATACAATTATTTTCTCCACGTTATGGGAAGTTACTTAAGGATGAAACCCTCCTCTGCTATGGTTTGATTCAATAGTCTTTAACAGGTACCTCCAGGCCTTTACTTAATGTATATAACTCAGTCTTCAGAGCCAGCCTAATCAGTGAAATGTACATTACAGAAAGAGGGATATCAGCGTGAACATTCACTGAATTCACTGAAGGTGAGGTTTTTTGACCTCTTTCCAGTTCAAAAGAGAAATCCATTATGGTTTTAATTCCCTGCACTGTATACAGTTAAAATTCACACGGGCATTAGATGCAATAAAACTCTTCTTGAAGTAGTAGCCTGTACTCTGCATGTGAGCAACCTGAAAGGCTAACAGTGTCACCATCCTTCCCCTTTGCCAGCTGTGTCGTCAACAACCCCAACAAAAATGACCCTCAGTTCTTTAAACGATGTAACAAATATAAAAGCTTGCCTCTGGAAAAATAATATAGAACCACTTGTAGAAGAACCTGCCTGTCCGATAAGGGCTCACAAATAGAGTGCTGGCACAGAAAATCCTTGTAAAACCAAACAGCTGACTAAAAACCCCTTAACGTAACACGTATGCCCTTTGGCAAAGAAGCTGATGGAATTTAATACATTTTTTTTGCACTTCATTTGAAACTTGCTTGCATTGAGGGGGGGGAAACAATGCTACCTTAACTTAACCCTCTTCTGTCCTTGTAGAGCCTCTTCTGTAGCCTTTAAAAGGTAAACTATAACATTTGTTGTTAAACTCATTATAACACGTGGCAATATTCAGTTATTGATGTGAGTAGTCAGCACAAAGATATCACACCGTCACCAAATTCCCCCAGCCATGACTAAGAATTCAGCCCTAAAATATGACATTTTCCAAAATATCTGGTTCTGTTAATAGAGAATGAGGTTTTTGCTGTGGCAATAACAAGGGCCAGACGATTTAATTTAAGCATCACTTATTACATTATACAGTGATGAAAAAGAAGCATTAATACCTGGAATATCATCAGGGACTGCAAAGGGAATATGGAACATTTGGAAATTCAGAAGTTTATGGCATATTAATTCAACACGGTATTTGGATCACCTTTTTCTGCCTGTAAATATAAATACTTGTCCCATTTTTTATTTCTGGAATGAAAACAGGTTTTTTACTTCATTTAGGAGAAGGAAAAAAAATAAAACCAATAAAAACCAGAGCATGGGATCAATCCTGCTGAAGTTATTAGTAAAGCTCCAACTGAGATTAGTTGGAGCAGAACTGGGTTCATCTTTGCACAATGACAGAATAGAAGAAAAAGAAATATAAAAGGAGTGAAACTGGCTGCATGGAAGAGTTACTACAGAATTGACTAGCTCATACGTGTTGCAGTGCTGCATTAGAACAGACAAATGGTCATTAGTGAATAAAAATCAGAACAATCCCTTTAATTAATTCTCTGCAAGACAGAATTCTCACTTCTACCAGTTTACAGAGAGACTGTCATCCCAGGCTCTCCCACCTGTCCACTAACAGTTGGTTTTGGAGATTAAAAAGAAAGTGAAATGTTGGTCTATGGCTAGTGAAGAAGCCAATAATGATAATTTCATCCCTAGCTCCCTACTTCAAATTCCCATCAAGACAATGGAATCTGATGAGCTTTAGTAATTTGAGGAGCGGTGCGTAAGAGGTGAGGCGAGTACCTCCCCTCAGCTGGCCACCTTTTTTGCCACCTCAAAGATCCCATGGAAAGTTCAAGGCACGTGAACAGAACCAGTGACTGCTTAAGGCCTTGAGGCTCCTCTTTTGCTTAAGATCCTGCCTTGAGGCGCAGTGAGGAGCAGCATGAGGAGACCTGCGCTGTTACTACTTGTGCTGCGCTCCCCTCCTCCGTAAACGGGCTCTTCAGGTGCTGGGCATGATTTCCCACGTAACGCCGCAAACAGGGGAAGAGACTATTGACATGGAAGCCAGGAAAGATTGGTTAGCAGAATTAAAATGTGCCAGAGATCTGAACTACACTAATGCTTTTTGAAAATTGCTACCACTGGCTTTTTCAGGGTTAGGCCTGACCCTCGGAGCAATCGTTCTTACATGTCTAGTGAAGGCAAAGCACCAACTCCTGGGCCTTCTAGAATCCAGTTTATACTATACCATCCGTATAAACATGAAACGAAACCACATCTGTATTTCTGAGGATTATTTTGACGCACAGGACTGTATGGATCCCGTAGCTGCCAAAAAACTGAAGAGAGATCCCTCAAACACAAAGAGCATTTACTAAATGCTCCGAAATGCTGTTGGTTTGCAGACAAAACCTCATTCATTGAACTTGTCTTGCTGGAAATCACTGCTGCTGGAGGTTTTTTTTTTCTGCTTTGTTTGGGGGTTGGTTGGTTTCCTGTTGGATTGTCCTGGTTTCCTGGTTATATTGCTCCCCCCCAGTCCTGACATAACAAGTACAGGCTCTACAGCATCTCTGTGGGAGATTCTGTTCGGTGGTCTGGCTCTGCCGCTCTCCCTCCCGCAAGCAGCAAGGGCAAGTCTTATCTTGGCGCTGTGAAAACAGAATTTCAAGAGTTTCTACAGTGCTGTTGGTACTCAAATTTACAGAATCCCTGGAAATATACCCGAAATGCATTTTAATCTGCCCAAGGAATGGATTCAGTCTGGGGAAGTTCATTGCTGCTTCTAATTGTCAGCGACTGCTACACTTCGCTTGCCTGCAGCTATCCAATTAACACAGCACCGCTACACAAAATATTGTAATATGCTTGATGTCCTAACAACAAGAGCCTCACACGCCACTTCTATCCAGCAATTCCCTCCTAATTGGGTTTCCAGCATATTAGCAAAGGACAGGGAAGAACAGACAGGCAGGCACACGCTGCCTTCAAACACCTCTTCCTATCGCTGTGCAAAGTTCTGGGGAGATATCCCTGGTTATCGGCTATATCGAGAGAGAGGAAAATAGAGAGAGAGAGAGGGAAGGAAAGCTCAACTCCAGAAGTAGAAAACATGTAACTTGTGCCCTGAGATATTGCTATGGCAACATTTAAACAATGAACAGAAAGCCCTGCAGGATTCTGCTCTTGCTTCCTTGGATACCAAATGTAAATCCTCATTCTCTTTTATCGTGTGCACGCACAAGCGTCTGATTTTTGCCTTTTCCCCTAACAGACAGCAAAGTACCCAGGCCCCCCACCAGGAGCTATGCGTTAATTCAGTTCCATGTATTTCTGCTTGGGAATATGAGATTTAAACACACCACTAACACACTCATCTCCCCTCTTGTGTCCCCGTTTCTGTACCCCAAGAGAAAAAAATGACGGCGATGGCACAGCTAAATCATGGGAGCCCTTCTTTTCTGAATAAACCCCTCCAAAATGTCACAAGCCGAGCCACCAGGTCCTCTGCCGTGACAGGAAGGGGAGGCAGGATCCCCTCGGAGGGCAGCCCCTCGCCCACCCTGCTGGAAGGGCGCAGGCTGCCCGGCTGCCTTCCAGACCACCGCCGCTCCTGCTGCTACTAAATCCTCCTGGCATCTGGGTTGTCCTGCGGGGGCAGCACTTTACAGCCGAAGGAGGCTTGTTTTTCATCACCATTTTCATACAGCAGCTGGCAAGGGGATGGATGGCGATGCAGGAGGGCCCTTGCTAATAGCAGCCCCAAGTGTCAGCTTGACTCCTCTAGGAATGACTCGGTGGGTGATAAATGCATTTCTTCAGAGTCATTTTCCTCCCAGACTGCAAGAGGCACTAATTCCAGCTCCCTTCCCTCCCTCTCTCTCCCCGTTCCCTCACTAGGATCAAAGGGATATTCCCACCTGGTCTGGTTGGAGGTGTCCCTGCCCAGGGCAGGGGGGTTGGAACTGGATGATCGTACGGTCCCTTCCAACCCAAACCATTCTATGATTCTATGGTATCTCCCAGCCCAAGTGAAGCCACGCTGGCGAGACCAAGGTGGAGTCTCCCGCACGCTGCTGCCGCGCACAGCGTGCTCCTTCAGCCAACGGGCCACACTTGTGGACAGCCCGGCTTCCGAGTTTTCACCAGCACCAAAATCTCTCAAAAGGTGCTTAAAATTCTGTCCCGAGCCCCATTCAAAATCTTCCTGTCTCATACTGCTACAGCAAGAACCTTCATGTCAAACGGCAGACGGCTTTTTAGGTCACAGGCAAATAATTTTGAAGTCTATACGTAGGAAGCCATGGCAGCTCCTCAAGAATCCCTTTCTTTCCTCCAGTCCCAAGTGGTTGCTTGTACTGCCTCCCATGTAGACTGTTCTTTCTTGGTTCTCACCCGGTCTCAAAGTCCATTTTTCACTCGTCAGTGCTATCAGGCCGGGAGATATCGTGACACAAAACTTGCTGCCGCTCCAGCAAACTGAACCCGGTCCTATTCTAGATCAGTGCAAATCATTCCAAAGACAGGGACGGGCTGTCCCCTCGCACTCTCACCTACAGTTTGTCAGGAGTATCTGAAATCTGAGATGTGTGATCTCCGACCTTCCGGAGAACTAGAACAAATGCAGCAGGACCCTCCAGTATAGCTTTCTCACTCCTTCTGTACCAGCATTTGGTACCTAAATATACACATAGTGGTTCCCCATAGAGTGCCAAAATCCCGGCTGCCTGGGGTCGTGACTGAAAGGCTCCTCCACGGTTTGAGGAGGAGACAGCCTGTAGGACCAGCACATGCCACCAAATGATAGCTCTGTGCTCAGGCACGTGTGAGGGAAGAGCAAGGACGGCCAGCTCTTGCCTCTGCTTGAGGAGATTTGCTGCTGCTTGTTCAGCTGGATGTTTGCAATGACGTTTTTTGGCCATTTAGTTTATGAACAGGCCTTTGGGCTCTGGAAAAGCCCCAGCACAAAAGCTGAGAAATGCCATCCTCGTTCCCACTTGGAGATTGAATGAGTTAAACTCTGGGATGTTCCGTGTGTCTTTTGGCTACTGTATTAAGTGAATGATTCACTGAAGTGTGAAACTGTTGGCTTTTTAGAAGCAGACACGCATCCCTAGCTTTTTAATGTTGACAAGGTTTGCCTGTTTCAGCCCAAACTGGTGGCTAAATTTTCCCAGTGCTTCCTTATCGCATCAAGAAAATCCTCCTGCTAGTTATTGAGCAAAACGAATGAGGCACCTATGGCAACTTTCTATTGTCAAAAACTGGAGTTGCTCTATCAGATTTTCTGTTTATGTGTTCACTTGACAGCAATCCAGGGAAAAGCTTGGAGATGCCTTTTCCTTAGCCAGCTTCTTTCTCCTTCAGTAATTACTGAGCAGCAGCTTAACATAAATTTAGCTGCTCCATTACTGCAACTACTGATGTAAGCGTAGCCCACAATAGGGCACAGCCTTAGAATGATACACGAAGGAATGGAGAACAGAGTTGTGGGCTTATTTTCAGATGCCGACAAACTTATTAGCCATTCAGTGTCCCACCAGGAAGCATGTGCCCAGAGAAATAAATGAGGCTAAAGCACTTCATACTAAACCGATTTAGCCATACTGAGAAGGAAGAGAGTAATTGGAGCTGGAAGGAACAATTTTTGCTGTGCCTGCTTCCTTCTTTTTCTAAACACAACAGCACAAAGGGTCTGATTCGTTCGCGTGGCCAAACAAAAACTCCCAGAGGTTTCCGTGGGAGCAGAATTGCACCCGAAATCTTAATCCTTTGCAAGTAGCCAATGTTTAAGAGGCATGACCTCCAAACAGAAGCGCATGGGACATATTTGAGAGGCAGAAGATCTCATTGCCATTATGCCAAAAGATTCAGGAGGTTTACATGAAGTAGCAATGGTGATGTGAGTGAAAAGAGAAAGGGGGGGAAAAAAGGAAGATGCTAATATTTATTTAGGTATTTGTCCATGGAAGTTAGAACGCTGGTTTGTGTTGTTTCAGGCAGGAAGCTTGTGAAGAGGGAAATGCTGCCAGAAAAAAAACATTAAAATCTGTCTCTACCAACACCTCTCCCATCCCTGCCTTCTCTCCCCTCCTCCAGAATATTGCAGCTAGAGAAAAGTAAAATGAGTGGCAAAGCTTGTTCTGCACCTTGCCTGCCAAAAATTATCCATATCTGTTCAATGGCTCATTTAATTAGCTGCCTCTCTCTCTTCCTCTCCACCAGTTTTGGCCTAATACTTTCAGCTGGAGCCTCTACATGTGAAGACCAAGGTTGAGGAGGGCAGAGGTGAGGAGAGAAGGGGAAGAAAAAGAAAGAAAACTCCTTATCTACAAGCTATGCAGTCATGCCAGGAGAGGGGACGGAAGTGGTACTCTGCCCTCCAGGAAAACAAGGACCTATATTTTAAACACCATGTTATCCTCCCTTTATTCTACACCCCCACACCACATTTCTCCAGGAAGGGGGAGACATTCACTGGTCTGTTACACATCATTGCTAATCTGCGAACCCCACCATCTACAAGCCACTTTTTAATTATTTTCATTATCAGCATAATGACAAAAACCTCCTAACAGCACAGTATCCTCTCACTGCTTGTCAATCAAAGTACATCTCCTTCAATTGCCAGGAAAGTCCTAGGGGAGCCTGAAGGATTCACCACAAAATCACAAAGAATTTCCTAGGAGATCTGGAGGGCACGGATGGCTGGTACAGCAGTTTCCTAAACTCCCCTTCAATAGAAGAATGTCCTCTCTCTGCTTGTTACTGCTTTTTCTTAGCAACGGAGTGTAAAATGTGCCATTTCTCTTAGAGCTGCCTCCTCAAAATCCATTAAAACCCTTGTCCTACACCCCCCACTCCCGCCAAAAGCCACCCTTCCCCTCCCTGCTTGATTTTAAAATTTTCCTGTTAATACACCATATTGATCTGCAATGTCAGACTGGATGCCAGCATTCAAATCCGAGCCTTTCTCTATTTCAAACGCATAATAAACATTCTCCATGCATCCAATTCTATGCAACTTGCATCTGTTTGTACAGCCTGGGCAATCAGGCAGCATCCCCCCCCCTCCCGCCCTCACTGCAGGGGCTTTCTCCAAAGATTTCTTTGCTAGTGAACCTTCACAAATGCCATAGAGCCACGCAGACAGGCGTCTGCAACATCCTACCAAGGCTGGAGTTTTACTAACAGGAACGTTTGAGCTATTGGGAGAATTCAGTTCTCTCCTTATTCCTTCCCTTCTCCCTTCCCAACAGCCTCCCTCCAGCCATTATCAAAATCCAGCCAGATTTTTTTATTCAGGTGGGGGAAAAGACCAAGGAAAGAGGGATAAGGAAGAGAGAAGAGAAGCAATGGGGCATATTTCTTTTTCCAAAAAAATCATAGAATAGAAAGTGTACTTACTGTATCCTCAAAGACTATCCAGCTGGAAATCTGAGTGGTTACGAAAAACCAGGGTGGGGGAGGGGTTCGAAAACTACTTCGTTTCAGCAAGCAAACCAAAATTAAAAACAAGAAAGGAAACAAAAATACAGGATATCCAATGGTAATTTCCCAGCAATTTCAGTCCATACAGGTGCCAATCCAACCCAACACTGCTGAACTCTCCCCCTCTGGCAATTTTGCTTTCTTCTCTGTCCTTTATTTTCTCTGTGGCTTTCAACTTTTCTGCTTAAAATTGCTGTAGTGGTAACGCTGATGTTTGCCTTCACTGGAGAAGAGTGGCTTAAAATAACAGGAAAAACCCAAAAATTCTTGCAGAGGATGAATGGTCCTTCTCCTTTCTGAAACTTTTCATTCCACTGTGGATCCTTTGCCTAGTTTCCTTTTTCTGAGGTTTTCTGCCTCTCTGGCTCCAATGCTCTCCATTGCTCGCTATTGGTTTTTTCTCTGGAGAGCAGAAAGGACTTTATTTCTTTTTAAGCAGCCCTCCATCTGTATTCTTTTAATGTAATTTTGTTGTGACTGTTAAGATCCAGGTCTTGCCAGGCAATTTTCTTCTTCTCCCTTCTTTGCTGCACTATCAATTATCCAATCCGTGTGTCTCCACATTAGAACGGGGATTCCCATTCTTCTTTTTCTCTATCCCCCACACTCCTTTAGAAAAGAATCTCCTTTTGCATTTAAATTTTTGGTTGCGTCTGTCAAAACAATAAACTTTTAGTCTCTCTCCCTCCCGCTCCAAAGATCTGATTAGATTTCCAATCACAACCCAGTGCGCAATTGGATTTTTGATTTCAGCAAGAAGCCAGCAATCCACAGCATCAGCACCCTGTCTTTGCTTCAAACTCCACGTTATATCCTTTCGCCTTCCCTCCAACTCCTCTGCATTTTCATAATCTCACATTAAATGGAAGGAAGGAGGGAGGGAGCAGAGAAAAATTCAAGGTTCCCACCAGCTGTCAAGAATAAATCCATCCCCTCGTTATTTTTTAAACACTTAGGATGGGTGTTTTTAACGCCCACTCTCCCCTTTGCCCCCCACACTTCTCAAAATCTTTCTGATGTTAAAACTCCCCCGATGGGACACAAAAGAAGCCCAGGGAGGCGGGATTTGTCCTCTTAGCTGTAAATTTCACAAGCACCCTTTCCTTTTCATTTCAGATTCCTCTCCATCTTTTGTCCAGCAGCTACACAGATCCAGCAGCACCGAGATGGATAAACTTCTGCTTCTTCTTTGAGGAGAGAGAGGGGAAAGAGAGAGAGGAAGAAGGATAAAAGCTCTCCGGTCTCTGCCTCCCTTTCCTCCCCTTCTCGATTTCAATGTAGGTCTGATCTCATTTCCAAGCTCAGCCTGCTGTATTTCAGATCTACAAGTTGGATTTCCCTTCTGCACAGCAGTGAGTTAGTCTCCCATCTTCTTCCACACGCCAGTTATCTTCCCCCTTCTCTTCCTTCCTTCCTGCCTCCCTCCCTTCCAAGATGACACATTCCCAGGAGCACAGCCGCTTCTCTCAGTTTTCGGTTTCATCCCTGAAATACCCAGCCTTTGCACAGCTGAAACCCTTCCTCCCTCCCATCAGCTTCAGCTGGAATTCTCCCCGTGTGTGCGTGTACACACGCATGGATGTGTATATCCAGCTCCCGACAGCTGCCGCTGCTGTTGTTGCCGGGAGTAGCTCCGCTTTTCCGTCGCTCCGGCTTTCTCTTACTCCCCACCTTTCGGTGGCACCCCAGGATTTGCCAATGTCCCAGGGCCAGTCTTTCTGCCTACAGTCCTCCTTCTCCCCTTCCGTTCTCTCCCCTCTTTCTCTTCCCCCCCCCCCTTTTTTCTCTCCCCCCACCTTTTTTTTTTTCCCCTCTGCTTGTGATCAGTAAAATACAATTACCCAATTACCTCCCATCATCTTAGCACTGATTGGTCAATGGCATTAACACTTGATGTCAGGGAAAGGCTACGGGAGCTGCTCTGACGTGACGCTGCTGCCACCTGGTTGACAGTCGGGGAACAAACCTTAAGAAATCTCCAAGGCAGAAAAGCAGTAATTGAAAAATAAGGGATCATCTTAAGGAAAGGAACGTCAAAACTCATTTTCTTAAAAGCCTGCCTGATTCTGACAGTTCAACCGCTGTTCACAGGTACCGGCCCCGCCGCTGGAGCAGGGGGAATGACAGAAAATGAAATGAGGTATAAAGTTGTCTTTGCAAAAAAAACCACGGAACAACCAGGATTCAAAGGTACCAGCTCTGGCCACGGAGGCAGGGGAACGATGATAAAATGAAACGAGCTATAAAGTTACCTTTGCAAAAAAAAAAAAAAAAAAAAACGTAACGGTGGAAATAATTTGCATGGGAAGACAATCTGTTTTATAATTACAGAAATAAATGTTGGGTTAAAACTCATATACACATACGAGTTACCTAAAACTCCATTTTATAGAATCGTCTAGGTTGGAAGGGACCTTTCAGATCATCTAGTCCAACCAGCAACTTAACTCTGATAAAAAAAACCAAAAGAAAACCATAAAAAAAAAAAAAAAACCAAAAACAAAAAAACCACATTACTAAACCATGTCTCTAAGCACTATGTCAACCCGTCTTTTAAATACCTCCAGGGATGGTGCCTCAACCACTGCCCTGGGCAGCCCATTCCAAGGTTTCATAACCCTTTCTGTGTAAACATTTTTCCTAATACCCAATCTGAACCTCCCCTGGCACAACTTGAGGCCGTTTCCTCTTGTCCCATCGCCTGTGACTTGGGAGAAGCAGGTGTTTCAGGCCAAAAGCCCTACAAAGCGCTCCAAGGTTTCAGTGAGTTTAAGTGATAGCTCTGGTGAACTGTTAAGCGCCAGCAACACACCAGTACAATGTTGAGACTCACCCATCAAATCTGCTGCAGTTTGGTTAGAATGACTTTGACCAGGGTTCCTGAGGTTTCTAAACTGACTCCCTAATCTGGGCTAGTGAAGTACCGACGTGTCTGTCACCTCCTTACCAAGGTATGTTAGATGTACTTACGTGCGTTACCTAAAATGCTCGTGTCTTGTTTTTCAGGGGCCTAAATTCAATAGAAATTTCACAGAAAACTTTGCATGTGTATAAAGTTAGACGTGCTACCCTCTCCTGCACCAAGGGAAACAGAGTATGGATGATGTATGTGCCGGCATTTGTCTCTCTCAAAATCAGAAAGAACTTATTTATAGATCTCACTCCTCCACACAATCCCAAAGAAGGAATTAGTCAGGCGCTTTCTTGGTAATTATAGCAAACTTCATATATTAAGCAGTAACTCGGAGTTACTCCACGCATGCAATAATATCACCAGCTCTTTGCTCAGTCCTCTCTCTAAATAGCCAGGTTATATTCGGTACCTTTTACTTAGCCTTCACCTTTGGTGAGGAACCGGCAGACTTGAAAATAAAAGAAAATATTTTGTTAAGTTATATGTTATAAGATTTTCTAGAATTATAAAATCCATAAGCTGGTGGAGTTCAGTCATATAACACTTACTGAATCATTACCATTGACTTTCAGATTTATTCTACTGACTCAGCGGGCTTTCTGGTGAGAAAGTTCTACCAGATAGAAGTTAAGCAGCTGGAACCAGCTCCTTAATCACTGTTAGGTCATTTAGCATCTGATCTTACTATCACTGGAATAAATGACAAACACAAATTACCTACAATGGGTGAAAGACCGAGCGCATAGCAATAATGAATAACCCAAATAGAATGGTCTTTCAAGAACACTAAAAAAGACACTGGGGACTTTTGGAGAAAACTGCAAGCGTGACAGGAGATGAAGTTGCTGACAAGTAACAATCTTTTTCTCAGTTTGTGAGCTTATTTAGTTCCTGTCTGATTCATTGATGCTGTTAGTGTATTTTGGGCCTGCAAGCGTCTTATGAGAGTCTTTTTCTTTTTACTAGTTAAAATGTGAAAAAACCACAAGGTTGTTCCTTTTCCCAAAAGAATAAAACCATCACAGCCTAATACATGTTTGCCCCACTGCTTCTTTAAAAAGTTTCTGAACAATTTCCTGCTAATATTGAAGAGCCTGTAAGCAAAAAGTGAAGGGTTCTGTAACTGAAATGAACAAATATATGGGTGTCAAAGGCAGAAGACACACAGGGGGGATCTAATCAGAGTCTAAGACACAAGCATCCGCAATAGCTACACCATCTCTGTGGATACAAACTAGTATTTTACTTTGATGGAAATTTGTACATTTTGTATTTTTTTATATCATTCAAATTCCATCAAAATACACATTTCTAAAGTACGCCAGTACTTAAGTAAATGTACATCTATAGACACACACAAAGATAATATATTTGCTGGTGTAGATGTGACTAAACACAAAATTAGTATCACGAATGCAATATGCTGTAGGCTATGACATAATCTTCTCTCTTAAAATTTGTTACTTTTATTATACCAATTATGCTTTATCACCTAATAAACACAGACGATAGAGTGATTAACTTCTTAGAACATAATTGTTAAAGAATCTAATTTGTGGTATTTGTCAGATAACACTGCATGCTATATGAAAAGGTAAATGCCCTTTTAATGAACAAAATGAAAAAATGTAATTGTATTCTCTGTTTTACAAACGTGGATGCCACTTACATGTGAAACCTATTTAAACCAAATATTTTAGTATTATCACAATAAGTCATTCACTCGTCAAACATTAAAAGGGAATCATTAGCACTGGACAGAACGGCTTGTGTGACTTTTTTCCCGCAGTACACCGTGTATTGTTGCCTCCAAGCAATGTTGTTTGTGTATTGCCTTCAATCTTTTATTTTGCAGGTTTTTCTGTGCAAGATAAACAATTCCCTACATACCCGTTCACAAAAGCCATCCAACTTGGTGGGCTGATATTCAAAACGAAAGGACTGTGGAAAACTTCGGATGACAGACATGATGCAGTGTTTTACTGGCTCTGACAAGGTGAGACAGAGGAAATATCCTGAGGTCTCCTGTTGAGTTCCTAAACTAGGGAATTGCTATCCCTCATTCCCCACCACCGGGCACACTCAGGAGGAGAGTGAATTAGGAGCAGCTGGTACTGGGTCTTCTCCCTGAGTGGGAACTGCCTTGGCAGCACTACCAATCCCAGCCTCAGAGCAGAGGACACTGGGCCCTGGTTCCTCTTATAGACCAAGATCACCATGAATCAAAAGGGTGAACTGTGAAGAAAAGTAAACACACGCTTGGCAAGGGAACTTTGTCTTTCATGTAATGGGACAAGCTTGCCTGATCCTGAGTATGGCAGGATAATAAAACTCAAATGTTTTTTCAAAGCCAACCACATCCTGGGCTGCATCCCCAGCAGTGTGGCCAGCAGAATGAGGGGGGGGATTCTGCCTCTCTACCCTGCTTTGGTGAGACCACACCTGGAGCACTGTGTCCAGCTGTGGAGCCCCCAACATAAGAAGGACATGGACCTGTTGGAGCAAGTCCAGAGGAGGCCATGAAGATGATGAGAGGACTGGAGCAACTCTCCTATGAGGACAGGTTGAGAGAGTTGGGGTTGTTCAGCCTGGAGAAGAGAAGGCTCCGGGGAGAACTTAAGAGCCCCTTCCAGTCCCTAAAGGGGCTCCAGGAGAGATGGGGAGGGACTCTTGGTCAGGGAATGTAGTGACGGGACGAGGGGGAATTGTTTTAAACTGAAAGAGGGGAGATTTAGATGAGATCTCAGGAAGAAATTCTTTGCTGTGAGGGTGGTGAGACCCTGGCCCGGGTTTCCCAGAGAAGCTGTGGCTGCCCCATCCCTGGAGAGGTTCAAGGCCAGGTTGGATGGGGCTTTGAGCTACCTGGTGTGGTGGCAGGTGTCACAGAAAGCAACAGATTGTTAAAATATACCTTTTCCTTCTTGACAGATGATGCGAGTTAAAGAACTGAAGTTCTGTGTGTGATTAGCACTGAAGAGACTACTGGAAAAGACTAGATATTCACAATTGTCAGTCATTTGGTAGGAGAGAAGCATGACTAAAGCCTAAGAAAAGAGAAGCCTGACCTGTAGATAAAGGAGTAGAGAAACTTTGAAACTGAATAAGCATAACCAAAGCTTAAGGAAAAGAGTGAAAGCAGACCGTTTTGCTTATACAAAGTAAAGTGAAAAGCACAGTTTCAAGTTGTTCTAAGTCAACAACAGCCCTGCCTTCCTTTTAAATAAACGCAAAGAAATCACAAAGGAAGCTGTGGAACATATAATTCTATTTTATTACGCATTGCTGACAAGAAGCTGCTTGCATATGGAGACAGTATTTGAATCCTCTTATAGCCTACTACTTCCAAAAGTGAAGAAAAAATGCTGACATACTTTGACTGCATGGATCTGGGATCAAGCTCCCTAATCAATTTAGGGATTCAAAGAGAGATCCTAAAAATCTCAGACTATATAAAATACCTCATGCATAATCTCACAGGCAGACTGTGATTTTTGTGACATAATCAAAGCTCATGGTACATATTTTCCTGTATATGTGATTTCAGTGATTATTGTTCAATTCTTTTAATAGGAAAAACACTAAAATCAGGTGCATAACTGTCAAAATTAGCAGCTGAATAGAATACTGCCTCATTTATTAATTTTCACATAATTTTGTTCCAATATTTACAGTTCTAGTGAGAAATTTGGTTTTGTAGGTAATTTCTATTGGGTCACAGAGGCTTGAAGGAAGTAAAAGAAAAGATGTTCTCTCACGAAAAACTGGGTAAAACCACAGCACGTGTGAATTTGGCACATGGAAGTTTAAGTGACTGTTCAATAAACTCATCTCTCCACAATATATCTATTGTTTCTTGTAAAGATGGAAATGAATAGTGGTTTTCATTTAGTTGTTTACATTTGAAAGGAACTGTATTCTCAGAAGTTCTGTATGTTCATTGTCCAGTTGGGCTAACGGGACAAATTTAAGAGTTGTTCTACAAATTTTCATCTTCGATGTTAACAGTCCATCACTGAAAAGCAACCTGCTGTCTAGAAAGACCACCTAGAATTTCTGTTTCTGGAACTGAATCCTGTATTGTCAGTGTTTCCACTACAGCAGAGACAACCAGTTCACCAAATGGAACACGAACCAGCGACATGTCCTTGCTGCACACAAGGCTAATGGTCTTCTGGCCTGCACTAGTCACAGCATCACCAGCAGGTTGAGGGATCCCTCCCCTCTACTCAGCACTGATGAGGCCACACCTGGAGTACTGTGTCCAAACCTAAGCTCCCCAGTACAAGAAAGATGTGGACAGACTGGGAAGAGTCCAACAAAGGTCCAAAGATGACGGACTGAAGCATCTCTCCCATGGGGAAAGGCTGAGAGAGTTGGGACTGTTTAGCCTGGAGCAGAGAAGACTCAGAGGGAATTTTATTATTGTCTAAAAAATATGTGAAGGGACACAGGAGGTTCCCTCTGAACATCATGAAAGAGTTTTTTACTGTGAGAGTGATCAAGCACTGGCACAGGTTTCCCCGGGAAGTTCTGGAGTCTTTCCCCTTGGAGGTACTCAGAAGCCATCCAGACATGGTCCTGGGCAACTGGCTCTAGGCGGCCTGCTTGAGCAGTAGGATTGGACCAGATGACCTTTGAGATCCCTTCCACCCTCAGTCATTCTCTGATTCTATAATTTGATAGTTCATAACAGTATTTACATAGAAGGAAAGTAACAAACCTTACACTTAATTGGTAAAAATGTTTTTTCCCTAATCTGCTCTCAGGTTCCTTTCTTCACCTGTGTGCCGAGGAGAACTGTGTGCCCAGCCTTCAACTCAGAACTAGCAGAGGAGATTTTTTCTAAAACAAATGCTGCTTTGAAGAAAAAAAAATATGAAAAAGACAAACCACTAACAAAAGGATTTAAACTTTTCCTAACTTTTCACTTGGGACTGTGTTGTCACAATTCTGACTAGGCGCTATATATATATATATGTATGTATACACACAGGGAGCTAGTGTTTTATGAAATGATGTCCCCATTGCTCTTTGGGGTTGGTAATCACTTAAGTTTATTGCAGCAGGACTTTAGGACTGACACTTAGAGTTACTTAATTTAATAGAGACTGTTAGGACTAACATTTAACAGATTCTGAGTATTAAACCTTAATAGTATATATACACAGTCACACAAAAAAAAAGCAAAAGCTTCCTTTGCAGCAAAAGAATTCTGGTTCCACTGAGGTCAATGACAAAATTTCTACTGACTTAAATAAGCCCACAATTTTACAGAGCATTCTTTTTTCATGTGGTTTTAAATTTTACCTTCCATTCCAAATTCTGTCTGTGAACTCAGCATCTCAAAGATCAACATTAATCTTCACTCTGACTTTTTTTGCTGTATTTCCAAAACAATGAAGGACAAGCTTTTCCTGTTTCTGAGTCACAACATGCACAGACACAAATGCATTCATTCAAAAACAGTTAGCTCACCTCCGTGTGGTTAGAAATAGACTGTAGATATGTTCCCTGAAATACAGGGCACACAATCTCTCCCGTAACAGTAGCCGCGTAGCCGTTTGCTACTGTTTTTTCACATCCTATTCCAGTTTTTACTTAAACTAATTAGTTTAGATTAGGAAAAAGTGCATGTCAAAACCCCTGTCCTATGACAAAATCAAATTGCAAAGTGTGATTTCCACAGGTAGTAACCCCAGCAAAGAACAAAAGCTGTGCAACACTACTATTGTTATTAATAATAACAATAATATAGAAGATTTTGTATTTTTCTGTTCTGATTTCCAGTTCATGGCAATGGCCATGCTTTTTACCTTCCTACGAAACATAAGCATCTTTGACTGAAATTAACTACTGTAGTCAACATTAAAAAACCTGACTCACAGAAAGGCTTAGAACGAAATTTCAAATGTTTTCCCTCAAAACAGTGCTGAGAAAAATGGCCTAAATCCTGCCATTTTCCCATGGCACAAAGTTCAGGCTTAGAATTCAAATCTAGACAAGTTCTCTCCTTTCTAGGACTGAGTGCCACTGACATTAAACTGCTGCAAATTCACCCCACAGGGAGGAATAACTCCTTCGATTTCAAGAGTGTCTCCAGATGAATGCAGGTGTAGATGAGACTGGAACATCCTTATTTTGTATTCATACCCCATCTAATACCTATTCGGTTTTGGAGAATCATAGAATCAGTTAGGGTGGAAAATCTCAGTGGAGTGAAAAAGGATTGTTTCTTTTAAATTGAATTTTTAAGAATGTAAAATTTATGAATACGGACAACTAGACTTGGAGAGGAATGATGCGTCACTTTGGAAATAATATCTTTACAGTGTGACAGCATTTTTTTTTCTTCAGTGAATTTTAAATAGCAAGAGTATGATAGTCTGACATAGAGACAAATGTGTCAGACATCTTAATTCCTTCTGTGGCATTATTGTGACTGGAACATACAATTTGCATTTATTGAGAATAAAATCTTAACCACATATGCTTCAAAACGTTACTGAGAAACAACCTAGTAGCCGTATTATTCTACCGTGTCCTCATGTTTAGCATATGTTCACAGTGAAATCCTGGTACAGGGAAAAGACCTTCAGTTTAACCTCTGAGCCAAGGAAAAAGGAACATAGCAGATATCTAAATTTTCACCGCAAAAAAGATAACGGTTTCCTTTAACCATGCAAGTTCACAAAGAAAGTTGTAGCTTTCAATAAATTGGGGAGGCAAATACATCTTTGACAGAGATAATTGCCAAAATTTAAAAAAAAATAATGGTACAAATAACATTAGTCAGGGAGATAACTTTCATTTTAATGATCTATTTCATTATAAAGACTCTATTTAAAGATCTAAAGACCTATTTCTACTCATAACTTTCTAAATAAATTACTTCAACCAAATATCTTCAGCATCTGCTATATCCAAAATCTGGACACCATTTTTACATGTCAGACAAATTTCCACTTTGCCCTTTTTGGTCATTATTAAAAAAAACAAACCACCATGTACTTTTTATAGTGAATTTTTTCAATTTTTTTTTTTTTCTTCTTAAATCATTAATGGCTTATCCTTGGCCTTTGGAAAACAACAGAAACCTTTTTTAGATTTTTCCAAATTCAAAAGGCTTTAAATACTATAACGCATATAATATACATAAGAACCTATTTTCTTACCGCCAAAGCTTGCAGGACTGTGGTCAGTGATGAGGACATCAAAAGTCTTGAAGCCAGGACTCACTGGGATTGTATTTCCAGAGTCTTCGCATGATCTCAACAGATTATTTGATATCTCTGCACACCTGTCACCCAGCCTGTAAAATGGAAATAACACTGACTGAACGTGTTAAACAGGATGGACTCACCATCAATTGGACTACGGAGCGTAAAGTCTCACAGTTACATCAGTGCGTGATGGGACACCATAACCACCATGTGACGTGCACTGCACCAGGTGAGGCAAATAGGAAAAATATGTGGTAGCAAAGAGGGTAAATCCCCACCCTTCTAAATAATTATCCTTCTTTTCTGTACCTTAGCAGTCAATACCTGATATTACATAATTTAAGATCTCCGAATGCGTTGTGATATAAATTTTCTAATTTCTACTTTGACAGATGTTGACTCAAACAAGATGGATGAAAAACTCAGGGAACGATTTAGGACCTAGCAATGAATGAAGACAGGAGACACCATATTTATATTCACAAGTGCTCTGAAATATGGTCTAAGTTAGTTAAAAGACCAATCTTCACCTTGAATTCTCTGGATTTTCTCACCCAGTGCTCAGCTCTCTCTTCTATCTCCACGTTTCCATTGAAATCGTACATTGTTCAAGGAGCATATGAAATGTGAAATATCTAATTGTCTTTCAGTATCATCTTAAAGGGGTGAATGAAAACCTTTAAGACAACAATGAGCCTCCTAAAATTCTTTTGGAATTTACTTGGCTACTGCCATTCCAGAACAGACCAATAGTCTGTCTAGTCCAATATGTTGTCAATTCTAAAGAGAATACAGGATTGTTCCATAATAGGTAGTTCCATAACTTTCATTTCATAAAGCAGTTTAAGGGGAAGAACAGCCCAGACCCATTTGCATTGGATTTTCACTTACCCTTGGAAAAGCTACAAGGGGAAAAGGTTACTCTATATTTTGGAAACAGCAAGAGGAAATAAGTTTAATACGATGAACATCATTGTCCCCATTAGGAGACGTTCCTTTGAGAAGTTCTAGAAAGAACTTGTGGTTAAGAACAGTTCTCATTATTGACTGCATATTAGAAATCCTGATAAGTTTAGAAATCCTGCCAGTCACAACTGGTGAAAATGATGGCAAGAATAATGATTATCTAAAGTCTATATGTATTTTTTTTTAATCAATGATACTTCAGACTCAGTTTTCCTCCCATCTCTCCAACCTTCATTCCCAGTTGAGTATGGTACAGTTTTACATCAAAACTCACCTTACTGAATCAGATCAGAACTTCCAGGTCTGGGGAAGAGTTTCTTATTAAGGGGACTATTTCTGATGACGAAGAGGATAAAAAACCTGCAAGGAAAGAAAGATTGTTTTAAGAAGCCACACGTCATGATTATTGGATTGTTTGGGAGCAGGAAAAAAAAGCCAAGAGGCGATACAGAGGAGTCTGGATTTGGTCAACACTTGTACCAATTGCTTTTTTGGGGTTTTTCAGACCTATTTATCTTTCCTTGCAGTTTTCCAGTAGCTTAAATTGAAACTGCATTTCCTTACAATTACACTGCACAAAGGAGTGCTTTACACTCCTTTATACATGTACGTGGAACTTATCCTCAATGTTCTAATAAAAAATAAGTATCATTTAAGAGATAAGAAGTAATATTAGCATCAAAGTTTACCGTACTGATCGTCTTTGAACAATAAGTAGGGGTAATATTTAGAAAACTAGAATACTAGGCTGAAGTTTTCACATTTTCCAAAAATTGCTCACAAATACATTCGATGAAAATCAGGAGGTCAAGGGATATGGGCTTTCATTTAAAATGTTTCAAGGGGGCCTTATTTTCAAAAGCAGACACAGCAAGTTTTGCTAAATCCTGCTCCATTCAAAACACATTCTCCAAAGATGAGCCAACTAAAATGAATCATCGCTTTCGGAAAACACATTTACTAACTCCATATATGAAGGCATAGATCCGGAAGCAGGAATTAACTCTCTGTGGTCCTAAAGTACATACAGTACATTTTACTAGAAGTCCTTTTCTGGAAGAGAAATTCAGAAGAGAAGAGATATTTAGGGTCAAAGTACCGCTTTAGTGCAATCTCTCCCACAAGTAAGGTTATAAAACTGTTTCAACTTCATATAAAAAACTTTCCCCAGAAATACGAGCATTAAAGACAAATTAGTTTTAAATCAAAAATACTGGTAATATCAAACTACTATTTTGATAATTTACTGGGGTTGGTTGGTTTTGTTTTGTTTTTTTTTTAATTAAAGTCCCTCTCTCCCAGTTTTGTTAGGAAAATAAAACCAAACAAAATATTAATATACCAACTGATATTTATTGATATAAATTAATAAATTCTTCCAAAGTGATTATTTTTTACACAGGTATTTTCCCTTATCATTCTCCTAAGAAGTTAAAAACTATTGAAAATCACAGAATTACATTGGACTACCTGTTTAATTTCCTGCATGCCTAACACAGATATAAGAATCAAGGAACGGTTTATTTCTGCCCTTGATATACATATATGTATCTGTGTACATACATGTTTATCACGTATGTAATGCTTAAGCGTTGTCATTTTTATGGTCAAAAGCACTGTGGAAGTAGATATTTTCATAACAGAACTTTTCAAACGTCTGCGACTTAAAACATAGAGAAAATTTCCCAGACATATTTATTCCAAAATAAGGTAGCTTGTAGCTATCGCAAGTAAATGCTTGTTATATCTACAAACGAACACACTGGAATGAGAGGTAGGTGCAGACTGGTCCTTGAAGTCCACAGTCCAGGATTTGCTGGCTGTTTGCAGGCAGAGTGGCATTGGCGTTGTTCCCATTAAATTCATGTGGTTAAGATAAGAAGTTCTTATTGTTCACATCAGAACTGGAGCTAGCTGAAGTTCTTCACTCTAAACTTTTCCGACCAACATCAAAACATCACTAAACCTGACTTTATTCTACAAACAAAGCCTCTAGGACAGATTTTAAAAGGTATTCAGGTGCTTAAACACGTGCATTGGAACCTTCTGTGATTTACTGATTTTGCTTGGTGGATGAGAAGCTCAACGTGAGCCGTCAATGTGCACGGGCAGCCCAGAAAGCCAACCACATCCTGGGCTGCATCAAGAGAAGTGTGGCCAGCAGGTCGCAGGAGGTGATTCTCCCCCTCTACTCTGCGCTCGTGAGACCCCACCTGGAGCACTGTGTCCAGCTTTGGAGTCCTCAACACAGGAAGGACATGGACCTGTTGGAACAGGTCCAGCGGAGGGCCACGAAGATGATCAGAGGGATAGAGCACCTCCCCTATGGAGACAGGCTGAGAGAGCTGGGGTTGTTCAGCCTGGAGAAGAGAAGGCTCCGGGGAGACCTCATAGCAGCCTTCCAATATCTGAAGGGAGCCTACAGGAGAGCCAGAGAGGGACTCTTTGTCAGGAAGTGTAGTGACAGGACAAGGGGTAATGGTTTTAAATTGGAAGAGGGGAAATTTAGATTAGATATTAGGAGGAAATTCTTTACTGTGAGGGTGGTGAGGCACTGGAACAGGTTGCCCAGGGAAGTTGTGGATGCCCCAGCCCTGGAAGTGTTCAAGGCCAGGCTGGATGGGGCTTTGAGCAACCTGCTCTAGTGGGAGGTGTCCCTGCCCATGGCAGGGGGGTTGGAACTTGATGATCTTTAAGGTCCCTTCCAACTCTAACCATTCTATGATTCTATAATTCTAAGTGCATTAATCATCTAACTCCTAAATGTCTCCATCTTTAAAAGCCTTTCAAACAAGAACACTGTTTCTTTGCAAATATAACAGAAAATAACATGTGCTAAATATTTAAGGTCTGTGTGTAACCTCTCAGGGGTAAGGAGTAGTTCTCACAGGGAGCCAGCACTATTCAAGTCAGCTTCATCACACCAAGGTATGGGTGGCTATCCCATTTTCCAAAAGACTTAATTTCTATTTCTTGCCTCCTTTGAACAGAAGAAAACCAGCAGCTTGTGACTATGATATTGGGTGGGAGGCGGTGTATGGCAGGATTATGAGTCAGCCACTAAACCTGCTGGTCAGTGGAAAAAAAAAAAAAAACCACACTAAAAAACCATATGCCAAAACAAATGAAAATTTGTCATAACTACTGGGGCGATTCTATGCAGAGAGAAAATACACTAGACAATATCCTCACGAATTCGAATGTATTTCCAGAATATGATAATATTAAGGCAGAGAAAACACCTGAGATACCTGCCCTATCCTGCTGCAGAAAACTTCAAACCCTGCACCTTATACATTCCTTCTTTAGCAAATTGATTGCTGTTTCCTCTGGGCGTATCCATGACCACCTTTGGGATTTGATTCCCTAAGGTATTTTATAGGGATATTTAATATATGGGATATTTATAGGGCAACCACGCCAACAAAGACCTTATATGCTAAGCTATAGAACGGCAAGGATTTCTGCTGTGCTTAAATGAGAGCCAGTATGTAAATATATCCCAGCTCTTTGTCACAAAGGTGCGTGGGAGGAGAGGAGTTCGTTAGGCAAGGTGCTGGGAGCCAGAGGGAAGATGGAGCTGCTTGCAGCTCCGACACGTTATTATTCATTTCGTGGTGTGTCACTCAGGTTGCCATAACGCACCCCGGAGAACATGCCCGATCACAGAATCTTCCGGATTGGAAGGGACCTTTGAGATCAAGTCAAACCACAAAAAAAACCCAACAAAAAAAACCCCAAACCAAACACCAAAAACAAAACAAAACCAAAAACCACACAAAACAAACACCCACAACCCCACACCACACCCACCCACGAACAGACACAAACCAACAATCTCAGGCACTAGAGCATGCCCTGAAGTGCCACCTCTACACGCTTCTTAAATACCTCCAGGGATGGTGACTCCACCACCTCCCTGGGCAGGCTGTTCCAGGGCCTGACCACCCTCTCAGTGAGGTCATTTTTCCTAGTATCTAATCTAAATCTCCCCTGCCCCAACTTCAGACCATTTCCTCTGGTCCTGTCATTATTCTCTTGGGAGAAGAGGCCAACACCCACCGCTCTACACCCTCCTTTCAGGGAGTTGTAGAGGGCAATGAGGTCTCCCCTCAGCCTCCTCTTCTCCAAACTAAACATGCCCAGTTCCCTCAGCCTCTCCTCGTCTGACTTGTTCTCCAGACCCCTCACCAGCTTGGTGGCTCTCCTCTGGACACGCTCCAGCAGCTCAATGTCCTTCCTGTAGTGAGGGGCCCAGAACTGAACACAGCACTCGAGATGAGTATTTGTAAAGGCTTCCTGAGGAGGAGTCAGAATTCTGTAGGTAACAGTACTCACTAAATATGATTCAGCCACGTCTATCAGACTTGGGGAAAGCGATCTGAACAAAGAACAGGTTAAACGTGTGAAGAGTTGTACGGGTATGGGTGTCAGCACACCACTTTACACTGAGGAAGAAAGTTAATAAGAGAAGGTAGAATCTGCAGGGCCAAGGAAGGCATAAATATAAAAATTTAAAATCCCCCAGGAAGAACATAAAGAAATCAGGTAGAAAGTAAGGAGACAAGATAGAGGCATCAGGTTTAAACACCCCCACATAAAATTGAAGGGGAGTCAACTAGACAATGAAGACCGTCTGAATTTTTTGAATAAGAAAATCCCAAGTTATGGCTATAAATAATTTAAAACAGGTTTTCTATCTTTGAAAATTAGCTTATATTAATGAAAATTTATATATGTGATTTCCACTAAAATTTGCTTCTTCAGTATTTGCAGAAAATGAAATCGCCCCTCCCCCATCTTTAAAATGATTACAATAATGAGATAAGTTCTCCAATTTTTCTGCTTCTCTCTGCCTTCTTTCCCCATATACAGCAGTACTCTCTGTTTAGTTTGAGGTTTGGTTTTTCTTCTTTTTTAAAAATAAATTTCTGACTGGGAGTCAAGAATAAAGAAACTCAAATTCAAACTTCAGCAACAAGTCAGAGAAATTATTCTCAAACATCATTATCAGGTCAGGAAGCATGTGAGACCTTCCAGCGGCTGGTACCAGCACTACCAAACCTTATCCCAGGCTTCACTCCTGCTAATATCCTTCTTTTAGAATACAGTGCATAACAGGATACAAATCACAGAATCACAGAATCACAGAACGATATGGGGTTGGAAGGGACCTCTGGAGATCATCCAGTCCAACCCCCTGACAGAGCAGGTCCACCCAGAGCAGGTTGCACAGGAACGTGTCCAGGCGGGTTTTGAATGTCTCCAGAGAAGGAGACTCCACCACCTCCCTGGGCAGCCTGTTCCAGGGCTCTGCCACCCTCACAGGAAAGAAGTTTCTCCTTGTGTTTAAATGGAACTTCTTACGTTCAAGTTTGTGTCCAATTCCCTCCTGTCCTGTCCCTTGGCACCACTGAAAAAAGACTGGCCCCATCCTCCTGACACCCACCCTTTAAGTATTTATAGGCGTTGATCAGATCCCCCCTCAGTCTTCTCTTCTCCAGACTAAACAGACCCAAGTCCCTCAGCCTTTCCTCATAAGAGAGATGCTCCAGGCCCTTCATCATTGTGGGACATTAGGCTACTTTCTGTGAATTTTATTGATATCCTGCTGTACCTTGTGATTCTCTGGTGTCCTGGACACACTCAGTATTGAAAATCAAGTTTGAAGGAATGAAATTACCCAATATAGGAAAGTTTATCTCAAATTCCAGCCTTTAAAATATACCTAAAGTATAACTGGCACAGTGTAACTATTACTTCAGTGTGTCAGAAGCAGCTGCATTCTCTATTTCAAATCACATTGGATCATTCCAGATGAAACTGGCCTACATAAATTTATGCTGTTATTAAATATGATACATGTTTCTGAAGTATTAGAAGTTGGGGTAAAAAGAAGTTTATGAAAGATAAAATGCAGCAACTTTTTTTTTTTTTAAATCTTGATAAAAAATATGTAAAGGTTTCTCTAATATACTGATGTAAGATAAAACATGTTTCTTTTACTTAGAGAAAGTAAAAGACTTAATCTGAATAAAATGATAGAAACTATGAGATTTAGGCATAGGTAACTTTAGGATATGAATATACTAAGAAATAGATTCACTGAGGTTATGAAACTATTCTGCTTTTCAAATGATACTTGAAAAAATGGAAGAAGTACAAGATAGTCTGTGGCCAAGCCCGGTGCATGTCTATTGAAATGGGAAGCCAAACTTGTCCTAAAGATTAATTCTCAGATATTTCTATTACTGGCCAGTTCCTATTTGACTTGCTCAAGCAAGTGTACACAATGGCTTTGTCAGAATTACCTTCACTAGAAAAGCGGAATTATCTGTTCACCTATATAAAATGACTGTCACCGCTTCCTCCTCGTTATATACATACATACGTGAGCATACACACACACTTACTATGTCTGCCCCTTACAAGCAGAATAAGAATAATTTTGTGTGCAAACATGGCTCTAAGTATTAACCTAGATGCAATAACTTGGAGATGCTGATAAAATTCAACAGGTTTCATATGAGGAAAGAGAAAATGAAATTATCAGAAGACATGAAAACTCTATTAGGGATCAGCATATAAATTGAGGTATTTCCTGAAAACTGTCAAGCTCGTGCCAAAGTTCAGACAAGGAATAGAGCTGTCTCCCTCTGCCAAAGTCTTTCTCTGCTGCCTGCCAGCACTGTCACAACTCTCAGAAAACTGAAAGACTGATTAGAAAACTAGAACAAAAGCAGACCCAATTGTTTCATTTCTTATTACCTGTTTACAAAAACAACTGTGTATTGTAAAGCCCTCCAAAAGGATCTTTAATTTAATGATGTCTCCTCAAGGAACTTTCTCTGTACAGGCTTCAATAAAGGTGACTCCGACGGAAAACGCAACAGAACACACTTCTGGCTGTGGATGCCTTTCTCTCCACGTATGTAAGACATGACCGCTAGCTGTGAGATTGCAGAGCACTGTTTTGACTTGTGCCTACTGGGTTGTACATGATTTATACTTCATGGGTTATTGAAAGTGTTAGGATGTGCTGTCTTCAGCTCTCAAAACAACAGTCAATAAAAAACCCTTAATAGATTCACAATTTTCACATGAGGTCTTACAAAAAAGCAAGACTGATTATAATTATCCCCAACAGGAAAAAAAAAAAATTTAAAAAGATTTCATAACTTTAAAATACAGTCCTGTACCTCCTCCAGAACACAGCCAGTAGGAGAAAATAAGCAAGACTAACTTGACTGCACCTCATTATAAAGTGACCTCTGTTAATTGTTCTCGGCACCTGCATGGGTTAAAGCAAAAAATCAGCTTAATTCACAGCAACAAAACCAAACTGAGGGGGGGGGGGGGGGGGGGCTGAGAAGACTTTCTACCCTTAAGAATACATAACCACAAACTTCTGCAAACTGCAGAGTAGCCTTGACTGTAATTCGACTTCGAAAATATCCAAATCACCCAACTGAAATAAATGAACTTGCATCTCCCCCATTCCAGGCAAACTCAGTAAATGCATGAGTCAACACTTGATCTTCTCCTTGCGCTCAATAACCACTCGAATGACCCTCATCTCTTGCTACGTAACGGCGCTTTGCAGGAGACAAAAAGTTACACACAGAATTTCCCAAACATTTCCATTTGTACGACCTCAAATTACAAAGCGCACATTTTATGCATGCATTTCCTACATTTTCCAGCCTTATCTTAAACTCGGATACGTGCAAACCAATTAATCCTTAAGTAATTCTCAAGTTCCTAGAAAAGTACAAGAAAAAAATGACGAAATCCTAGTGCCACATGCATTTGCCACAAATTCAAAGACTGAAAACAAACCCTTTTTATCAATGACGCTGTTAAGAGCTTAGGGTCTTAGAGTCACATTAGAGTATTAGAGTCAAACAAACTTCAGTTGTTCTTTTTGTTAGAATGGAACCGAACCTTTGGAAGACTACAGGTCTATGCTTAGTAACCTTCCACACACACTACCCCATCTACCAGATATGAGAATCTTCTGTCTTTACCACAATAATACAAATAAAAGCTGCCCTCTATGAACCGAAATATTTATAGACGTTGATCAGATCCCCCCTCAGCGTTCTCCAGACTAAAAAGACCCAAGTCCCTCAGCCTTTCCTCGTAAGATAGACGCTCCAGGCCCCACACCATCTTCGTAGCCCTCTGTTGTACCCTCTCCAGCAGTTCCCTGTCCTTCTTGAACTGGGGAGCCCAGAACTGGACACAGTGCTCCAGATGGGGCCTCACCAGGGCAGAGCAGAGGGGGAGGATGACCTCCCTCGACCTGCTGGCCACGCTCTTCTTGATGCACCCCAGGATGTCATTGACCTTCTTGGCCACAAGGGCACATTTCTGGCTCATGATTAATAATGACTGAAATGCAGAGCGTTTCCTGGGAAACTACTAACAGGGGAGCTAATGATCACGCCCCCCTATCAATAGTATCAATTTATTATCAATTATATATATTATAATATATTTAAAAAAAAAAACCCAACCATAAGCTTATTACCTTTAAATTAACAAAACCCCCCATTAAGTTCTGTATTCATGCAGGTCTTTTCATCACAGCTTGTCTAAATTCATCACACAGGAACCACACACAGACCACAAAAATGTAGCTACCTCAGAACTTCTGGTAAATGATTCATCCCAGCACCACAGAGAATTTTCATACCAAGAGCAGGAACGGGCGTTTCAGATATGAGAATCTTCTGTCTTTACCACAGTAATACAAATAAAAGCTGCCCTCTATGAACTGAACTGTTGCCATCCCCGGGATGTATATACTTCCCCCGGAAACATTTAGGTAAAATACTACCTGCATCTTTACAGCTGTAAAGCCCGCACAATTTTACTTGTGGGATCAAGCCCAGGAAATTCGTGCTCCGCACGATACCGCAAAACACTATCTGTCTATGATTCTGGTGCAGTTAACGATAAGGGAAAGTGTGAAATGTGTATCAAAATAGGAAGCACGGCCTGTGATAGTCGGAAAGCTGTGGTAGCTGAGTAACAAAATGCCTAGGCAGGGAAGAATATTTCCTTCCTTCTTAGGCTCCCCAGAAATTCCCAATGGGAAATGGAAATGGAAATTACACGTGAAAGTTACATGAATTTCATAGAATCATAGAATGGTTCGGGTTGGAAGGGACCTTAAAGATCATCCAGCCTCACCCCCTGCCCTGGGCAGGGACACCTCCCACCAGACCAGGTTGCTCCAAGCCCCGTCCAGCCTGGCCTTGAACCCCTCCAGGGATGGGGCATCCACAGCTTCTCTGGGCAACCTGGGCCAGGTTTTGCATAACGTGAGCTCAAGGGTCTATAAAAAGGAGTAAAGACCTTCTGTGATGACATTTGCCTCTCCTGCTCTGACTCCCATACAAAAACAGGGTCAACATCCAGCTCTTCTAAATCACTCTTGGTGCCTGGTTCTTTCATTGTCTTTGAAAGAACAGTTAATTGCTTCATTTAACCCTTCGCGTAATTCAGTATATTACTCTACACTCCGGTTGCCACTCAGATGAAAAAGATGTGGTGCTGGGAGGAAAACACATTGAAGGGTATCTCATAAACGTGCAATTGTTTCCCTCTGTGCAAAGCAATAACCTGCCTTTGAATTTAGAAATTTAGAATTTAGAATTTAGCACCCTTGCCACTGGAATTGGAGAAACCCCTCTGATTTGCACACACCTGCGGGTCTGACTTGCCATGTTCTAATGATCTGCATGAAGTAAGTCACGGGGGAAAAAATCAATTCATTGCCCTTGGTAAAAAAAAAATATTTCAGAATATTTAGCTGAGAGTAGTTTTGTGATATTCTTACACTTCGTTCTCATGGACCGGCTCCCAGATGACCATAAACAATTTATTTACCTCTTGAAAGTGGTCATCATTAGTTTAAGCCACCAGTTTAATTAATTTATATTCTATAGTTGCTGCTTAAGGAAAACAAGTCATTCTTCCAATTTATAGGAAAATCACTGCTGTTTTATATTGTGAGAGTCTAAGGAGAAGCTGTAAAAAGCAGAAATATATTATCATTATTTTCAAGTGAGAGGGGTAGTACAAACCAGTCTGTTCACAATTTCAAAACTAAGAACAGGTTTGTATTTTGAACACCAATACAAGAATAAATACTAAAATTTAGAAATAAAGTAAGTTTATGAGGCTTGAGTGTAAAAATAGTCTTTACTGTGGCTCTAGAACTCATCTCCTTAGAAATATTTAGAAAATTAGGCCGGTTAGCAGGTAACTTTTTTCACTGAAATGATTTTTTTCAATTTTGGTTTTAGTAGGAAGAGAGAAAAATTTATTTTAACTTGACCACAGTCTACTTCTCCTTTTTGATTTTGTAGTTAAAAGGATGAGTTGGCAGATCAATTATTTTTGTATCTCTGCATAAAAAAATGCATGGACTCATGTTTTGTGTCTTTCAAAATGAGGAAGCTCTGCGCAAACCCAAAGGTGAAAACGTAAACCCCTTCAATAACCTCATTATCCTAATTATTATTAACAGATACACAACCTGTGCTTACAAAATAACTTATTAATAAAAAAATTGGTTTCCACGATTGCCATGTGCACATTTAAAAACTACTTTTGAACATGTCAATCACTTTATAAATGTTTTGTCCACATCCTCATGTACTTCAGGGTTATTTCCTACATCATATTCTGCAATGCTTTGTCAGATTCAGTGTTCAGTAACTGTCAAGTCATTCTATCAACAGAGCTATTATTTTATTTTTCAGATGGTTCTGTCTGTACTTAACAGTATGATTTTCCACCTAAATTTTCTTTGTTTGGCTTCCATTCCTTTTTTTTTCTCATTTCAAGTGACTGTATTAAACACAGTACTGGGTCTTCCAAAAATGAAAGACCACATACTCCCCCTGTAATCGTACTTGCTTAAATTCATATCCTTGCTCGTATGAATCTTCTGTCCAATGCATTCCAGATACCCAGATCTCTGTAATATTTGGAATTTGGATCACCAATTTAGGAAAGAGAGAACTAAACATAATATCTATTAAAGCAAAAAGTGAAGATGGAAGAGAAAAAAGCCACTGTGTATGACTCAGAGTGATGATTTTCAACTCTTCAGGCTGCATTTGAAAAGTGACAACGTTGATGCATGACAATGTACAAATAACCATTACTTGCAACGATGTCTTTGTCATTCCCTTGAAAATGCCTGTGTGGGTTTTATTAGGAGAAAAAAATAAAACCTGGTTGAAAATCTCCTTAAGTATGTTGCTGGGTTTAATAAAAGCATTAGTGCTGAGTATCATCCCACAGTGCAAGCTTTTTCAGTACTTACAATACATGAATCTCTTAATCCTAAATAGAATGAAAAGCACATACTGTCTAAAACTGAGTTTTAATACCTAAAATGTCTGTGGAGAGAAAGTGTAAAATACAAATGGCCTCAACCTACTGTTACCCAACTCATTACATCATCACTGAACACAAAATAACTAGAAAACGTGAGCATGTCGTTGAAGTCATACCATCTGAATGGGCATGTACAGAAAAATGATATATCGCATTCAGTTGGCGCTACATTTACATTATGACAGTACCAGTCGAGGAAGCAGCATCTCTACCTGTACAGGACTGAAGTCTAAACCGTTTTCCATTTCGTAGATTTATTTTAAAAATGAATTAATGAGAACAAACATAACCTTGTAAACTCATCCATTCTAGACTGCTCCGGGCAGTAACGAAAAGCCTCTCATGTTGGCACTTGCTGAGCGCTTGACATAAAAAGGAAGGATGGACTGTTTCCCAAAAAAGTACAGAGGAAAAGAATTCTGAATATCTTATGTTCTACACAATTTTCAAAAGCACCAGTATTTAAATCATTACTTGCAGTACCTGCAATTCCAAGCAATAAATTCACTGCAAAAATCATCAAGTTCAGCCCAACGACTCTTTTTGAACAATATTTTCAAACTAGAAGTGAAAAATTCGTAAAAGTCAACTCACAAATCAGAGTTCAGTCAGGGTGTTGAGAGCTGTGCTCTTCAAAAAACACAGCATAGCACCCTAGAAAGAAATGCCAGATTTCTTGAACTACCTGAATGAATCATTTGAGCCGCCGTAGGTTTCAGTCCCTTCTCCTGCCGATGGGAGACTCTCAACTTCACGTGCAGTTTTGCAAATAAATGCTTTCAATATTTCTGTTTGTTCAGTTAATGTGGTAATGGTAACGTGACAGAGGCCTTTTTAACTAAGGAGGAGGAAAGCTTTTCTTCTGCTATTAGAAAAGTTATTCAAAGTTTTACATTTTCTTGGGTTTTATATGCAATTAAACTAATTCACTGCAGAGTTTTAATGCTCTGTGAGTCATAGCTAATTGCAAATGTACGTTTCCTTTTGGAAGATCTAGTCCAAATACAGCCCTCACACAATGAGATACTAACTTATGTTCCCAGCAGCTCTATTTCATATTCAAAAAGATTTCTACAGAAAATATTCATATTAGATGCACTTCCTCACAGAAAAATAATAAATAATCTCAGAAGCAGAATTAATAACCTCAGTGAAAAGCACTGAGGCTCCGAAGTACTAAAAGCATTTGTATGCGATTGTGCTAATTTTCTAATTTTAGGATCCTCTGCTTTTTCTTTAACTTGGACACCAAAGCAATGTGTGCTGTGTACTGAAGACAACTGCATGCTGAATACAGTATGTATTTCAGTAGCTATACAATAAATTCAAGCTGAATGTGGACCCCTACTATCAATGTTCCAAATTTATCCCTTCAGTACAATATGCCGAGTGTAGAAACACGACAGAATGCCTAGCAACCCTTCACAAACCGCTTCCGTTCCACCTTAGGATTTAAATAGTCTATAGCTCTTGGATGAATCTTTTGTAGCGAGGACTACTTCATCTGCTGAGATAAAGACGACTTCCCACGGATAAGTCAGTAGTAAGCTACATGTTGAATAACTCCTATATCCGAATAATATTCCCATGAAGTACTTATATTCTATTAATTAGTGACCATACCTAGAACACCCTAGAAGATCAAACAAGGAGTTTCCCATAAAACTTTAGTATTGGTAACTTAATCTATTAACTATGTAACTCCAGGCATCTTTTTTATCTTCTTCTCTCATCATAATTAAGAAATATTATTTTCCATTCCGTGCAGGCATTAATAATTAAATAATTAAAGCAGTATCGCTTATGAAAATAATAGGAAAATTGAAGCTGATAATTCTGCATTATTTGAAGAAGAGTTTGAGGGAATTCCACTATGAAATTGCTGAGATATTGCAGAGGATCTAAGTACTGAATTGACAAATCTAGTTGCTTTCGTGGACAGCTGTCTGAGACATTACATCCACTCCAGTTTTCTTTAGTGAAATATGTTGACATGCTTTCTATTTTACTAACTACCTAACTAATAGATGGTAGGTAAAAAAAAACAGCAAATAGCAACGAACAAGATTGAAGACATTTCTACATTTACAAAGGAACAAAAGGCATCAAACTCTCACAAAAGCTTCAATCAAATGTAGCATCAAGACACAGAAGTGAACGATTTTCTTCTCTTCAATACTCAAAAAAAATGAGTCAACATTAAAATTCAATTCTTGTTTCTGCATTTGCATACATAAGAATGAATATTAGTCACTCATCTTTAAACATATAGATGGACAGATCACAGAATCATAGAATTGTCCAGGTTGGAAGGGACCTTTAAGATCATCTAGTCCATAAAAACCATCACTAACCCATGTCTCTAACCACTATGTCAACCTGTCTTTTGAATACCTCCAGGGATGGTGCCTCAACCTCTTCCCTGGGCAGCCCATTCCAAGGCTTAACAACCCCTTCCATGTAAAAAATTTTCCTAATCTCCAATCTGAACCTCCCCTGGTGCAACTTGAGGCCATTTCCCCTTGTCCCATCACCTGTGACTTGGGAGAAGAGACCGACCCCACCCTGGCTACACCCTCCTTTCAGGGAGTTGGAGAGAGCGAGAAGGTCTCCCCTCAGCCTCCTTTTCTCCAGGCTGAACACCCCCAGCTCCCTCAGCCTCTCCTCACAAGACTTGTTCTCCAGACCCCTCACCAGCTCCGTTGCGCTTCTCTGGACCCGCTCCAGCACCTCAATGTCCTTTTTTGTGGTAAGGGCCCCAAAACTGGTCACAGCCCTCAAGGTGGGGCCTCACCAGTGACATCTTTAAGTAGATTTGTTAAAGTTTGCAAAATATACCTCTGCAACCATCAAGAATAACTAGAAGAAATATTTCCTTGAGATCAATGGGTCACAAGGGGCTGGATAAAGATGGTGACGCATTCTTGGCATGACAGAAATGAGTTTTGGCCTGGTTGAGGTCTCCCATATGTGTCCTGCAAGTCCAGCTAATGAGGCAGGACAATCATTAAACTTGGCCGAATTAATATGACATGAATAGAAGAATCTGCAGATGCAGTGACAGAGATGAAAGTAGGTCACATTCTCACAATTTAAATAGAAACAGGCTAGACAGCATTAGCATGCGCATTGTAAATCTTGTACTAAAACCCACAGCACAAATCTGTAACACCTATTACGACTGATAATAAATATAAGAATAGAAAAAATAACATGAAAAGATCATAGATATACGTAAAATGAGAAAAAAGAAAAACTGCTTTAGCTGGTATCCAATGAATTAAAAATGTTGACAGCATACCCAGTAAACAATGTGATTTCTAATATGATCAAAAATAACTGATTTTACAGTCATTTTGAGGTCATATCTTTCATATCAAATGGTGGTGACTGGAACAAAAAGTATATCTCTCTCTGTTATTATATACAAAATAGTAAAAAATATTGCATCACAGTGAGAACAGAGTAACAATATTTTATGAAAGTATTCAAAAGGCTTATTTTCTCTAAAGCTTTTGGTAGATCACACACACACAAAAAAAGTAACAAACAATCCACCAAACAGCTGATAGTGTAAAGCAGTGAGAGGTTCTTGTCCATTCTTTCCCCTCGCAATCACCCTCTTTTTGGAGAAACCGGCTGCCGATGGCTTGGATAGGAGCACTCTTCACTGTGTGAAAAACTGGCTGGAGGCCGGGCCCAGAGAGCGGTGGTGAATGGTGTTAAATCCAATTGGTGGTCAGTCATGAGTGGTGTCCCCCAGGGCTCAGTATTGGGGCCGGTTCTCTTTAGTATCTTTATCAATGATCTGGACGAGGGGATCGAGTGCACCCTCAGTAAGTTTGCAGATGACACCAAGTTGGGTGGGAGTGTCGACCTGCTTGAGGGTAGAAATGCTTTGCAGAGGGACCTGGACAGGCTGGATGGATGGACCAAGGCCAATGGGATGAGGTTCAACAAGGCCAAATGTTGGGTTGTGCACTTGGGTCATACCAACCCCATGAACACTGCAGGCCTGGGGAAGAATGGCTGGAGCTGCCTGGCAGAAAAGGACCTGAGGGTGTTGGTCGACTGTCGGCTGAAAAAGAGCCAGCAGTGTGCCCAGGTGGCCAAGAAGGCCACCAGCATCCTGGCCTGTGTCAGGAACAGTGTGGCCAGCAGGACTGGGGCAGTGATTGTCCCCCTGTACTGGGCACTGGTGAGGACCCACCTCGAGGGCCGTGTCCAGTTTTGGGCCCCTCACCACAAAAAAGACACTGAGGTACTGGAGCGGGTCCAGAGAAGGGCAACGGAGCTGGTGAGGAGTCTGGAGAACAAGTCTTGTGAGGAGAGGCTGAGGGAGCTGGGGGTGGTCAGCCTGGAGAAAAGGAGGCTGAGGGGAGACCTTCTCGCTCTCTACAACTCCCTGAAAGGAGGGTGTAGAGAGGCAGAGGTTGGTTTCTTCTCCAAGTCACAGGCAATAGGACAAGAGGAAATGGCCTCAAGATGCGCCAGGGGAGGTTCAGATTGGATATTGGGAAAAATGTTTACACGGAAAGGGTTATTAAGTCTTGGAATGGGCTACCCAGGGAAGAGATTGAGGCACCATCCCTGGAGGGATTTAAAACACGGGTTGACATAGTGCTTAGAGACATGGTTTAGTGATGGTTTTTATCAGAGTTCGGTTGATGGTTGGACTAGATGATCTTGAAGGTCCCTTCCAACCTGGGCAATTCTATGATTCTATGATTAGAACTTGGCTTTGTTTATTACATCTCCAAGAGACTTAAGTCAGAGCTATCTCTGCACCTTACGTGTAACAGGTGAGGAGAGAATTGCCATAGTCCTCAAATCTTTACTGTACAGGCAAAGAATGGGTTGTAATAATCTAATCTAAAGCCACACACATTTCAAACTTCCCTCTGCTGGGTTTTGCTTTATTGTTGCCCTCATTGGTATTTACTTGTGCAGTCAAGTAATGCTTAAAAATGCATTCAGGACGGCCATGGTAGTCTTGAGATAGAGGTTCAGAGCTGTTACAAAGAATTTACTGTGGGATTCCAGATATAATTGATTATGTTTCTCAAGTTCTCTTTCCTTGCTTGGATCATACAACTACTAATGCCTAAATTATTTGATTATTCAGTGGATATGTGTTCATTTTTTGCAGGGAACGGGTCTCCTCTGTAAGGGAAAAACAGAGTTTCAAGGTTTTTAAAAAAACTCTGATTTTTTTTGCAAAAATTAACATCAATTTTATGAAATGAAAGTTTTAGCAAAACTTTTCCTTTACTTTGGGGAAAGGAAAAATATGGCAGAGAAAAACTATGAGGGAAAAATTTAAGAGTGATGTAGTTTTAGAAATGGAGATCAATATATTTTTAAAAATTCATTTACTGACTTAAAAAAATAAATTTTAAATTAAAAATATGAAATTAAATAAATGAGATATTTAAAAGCATTTCATCTTTAATGAAACCCCGCTTTTTTATATAAAAAGTATTCATTTTCACCCCAGTTAAGTTCTATAGCTGTTTTAAGTATAGAATAGATCAATTTTCCCAGCATTCCCAAACAAATAGTTATGGTGTTTTCAATGAGGTAGAAGCCTTTTCCCAACACAGTCAGGAAAACAATAAAGATTATTCTAAAAGGTCAAAGTGAAATTTTAGAATCTAGAAACAAGGTAAATGTTTCAGCTTTAATGATTTTTTTACAACTACCATTAGAAAAGTGATAATAATACTAGATAGTAATTAATTTTTTTCTATATTCATGTAATTTCTCACCAACTTAAAGTATTTCCAATTCATCCACTGGATTTAGCCAAATACATACATATGTACTAGTTTTTTATACTTGTTTTTAACTACCCTTTCAAGACACATGTATAGTTTTGGTCTCCACAACCACAAGTGTTGACCAGCAAGACTCTCAAAAGTGAAAAGAACTGATGCCATAAATCCTGTCTCTTGAAGATCTTAAGATGAAACCGCAGGAGTATCTTCAAACTCTCCTTGAGGTCAAAAAGCCAACTAAATATTTTACATATTTAAACCACAAGCTTATTTCCAGCTAAGTTTCAGGGAAAAAAAAAACCATTAAAAGATTTAATTTTTTAGTTCTGAGAAGTAGACTGATTACGGCCCCCAATATCAAAAGCTACACGAGTTGAAAGGCATCTGTCTTGGACACATTTTTATAAGACTGTTACTCATGGATTTAAACCCAGATTCTCCCAGGGAGATTAAACAGCTTAACAGCCAGATGCTGCAGAGCAGTATCTGCCATATGTAGAGTTGATAAAGTTACCAACTTTGAAGTGAACATGAGAGACAGGAAATGTTCCCAATCATTACAATCAAAACAGCAGAATGTATAGGTAAAAAATTTTAGTTGAGTAGTGTGTGGCTTGAAGCACAAGTAAATACCAACTGGTACATGGACATTTAGACTATATGGTTTATTCTGAAATCCAGCTATTCTACTCCAATTATTCAGAACTATACCAGTGTAGTCTGGAAAATAGACTTCTGCAGTCCACTTAGGAAGATTTCTTATTTCTTCTTTTTCTGAAAATCTTGAGAGCTCTCTAGATGGGCCAAGAACAAAGCTTTCCAATTTTTCTGAAAAGTATAAGTATAGGAAGCTGATTCTTCTCATAGACTGACTTGATTCAAAGAGGGCCAAAAAGATGGCCCAAATTATTACTGGAGTTTATAAATTTTTCACAATTATAACAGCTAATGGAAAACATTCAATTTTTATGAATTCTAATGAGATCTGCCTGGTGCAATGCCTCAGAGAGAAGAATCCCCCCAGATTTCCAGGGTCAGTGGCTGCAGGACATGAACAGGAAATTACTTCTCACACACTATTACATTAATTTTGCAGATAACATAAAAATATTTTGGTTTTCATTGCAGAGTAGTTTTCTGGATGCATCTTTGTTATCAATAAGTGACATGAATAATGTCCTGATCTCCTTCATCAAAATACTTCATTTTCTACTCAGCAGTAAAAATACAACCTTCCTCATTTTCAGGAGTAGAAAGTTTCAGCAAAACAATGCCAGGTATATTTTCAAAATTTCCAAAGTCTGCTTTTCAAGAAAACTCTCACCTGTAGCACCTGGTAAATACTATTTTGTTTAGCTGAGCAGAATTTAATTAAAAACAAATCCACAAAAAATATTCCTGGGAGAACGAATCCCTTTAACATTCCCAACCCCTTTAACAAAATTTCAGGCAACTGAAAACAACCTGCAGGCAGAGACTTACACATTTTTCTAGTATTTTCTTCCAAGTCACCTGCAGGACAGCACCCATTCTTCCTCTTGTCATTGCGACACCACCAGTGCTTTTCTCCCAGGCAATTTCCAGTGTGGACTGTCAGGTCCACAATTATGGTTTGACAGAAGGGAGTACGTTATATGCCTTGCCGCAGTTGTAACGGTATAGAAACCTCTTTACTCTTAAGCCAGAGAGAGGAAATGCTCCATCTATCCCAGCAAGAAGACAGCATAAAGAATGCTTATCACCTATATCGAATAAATTAGCGTGTTTATCTTACCTCTCAAGGGAAAGATGCCAGTGGCAGGGGCAATGCCAAGTTTAGAGCCCTGGCTGGCGTTTTGTGCAGTGAGACAGAGACTGTGACGCCCACAAGAGAAAAGGTTACTGCTTACCTCCTAGAACCAGTCCCTCGGGAGACCTCTTAGGAGGTTTACTGAATGTCAGAAGGTTTTGCCGCTCCTGTCTGCTAGACCTGGGCTGCAGATAGACAGCAGGGTTTCAGCATCCAGTTTGCCTCCTTCTATCAGCTCCTGAATTCAATTAAAAGTGCCTATGGCACTTCTCTGCTAGGAAACATTTAGCACTGCCACAGACACTCATTCCGAGAAGAAGTCATTTCAAGGCACCAGAGCGCTTTTTAAAACCATGGCTGTGTACACATGAATGCCAGAGTCCATGGGTACCCGCACACTGTCACTACCAGAAAAAAGTCACTACCGGCCTCCGTACGCAGACCTAAAGGTGACAACAGAACCGAAACAACAGCCATGGCTACTTTTGATCACATATATCCTAGAATCATAGAATGGTTTGGGTTTGAAGGGACCTTAAAGATCATCCAGTTCCGCTCCCCCTGCCCTGGGCAGGGACACCTCCCACCAGACCAGGTTGCTCCAAGCCCCGTCCAGCCTGGCCTTGAACCCCTCCAGGGATGGGGCAGCCACAGCTTCTCTGGGCAACCTGGGCCAGGGTCTGACCACCCTCACAGCAAAGAATTTCTTCCCGAGATCTCATGTCAATCTCCCCTCTTAAACTTAAAACCATCACCCCTCGTCCTATCACTCCACTCCCTGATCAAGAGCTCCTCCCCATCACAATTCTGTTCTTTTGACAGAGTGCCTCTGCCCATGTTCACACTTTACACAAGACACACTTTTCCTTCTAAGTTTTGGGGTTTTCCCTATATATACTATAGAGGGTCAAAAGAAACCAGTGGAGCCACATGTTCCACTCTGGCCAGTGAGACCTCCCATGAACATACAACTAAAACCTATCTGAGATGTCATTTTAATTATAAAGACCCACCTTATCACTTCATCTACTGACACATAAGCAAATCCATGGCCGCACCAACCTATGTTTTTTGTGATACAGTAAAGACCTTCAGTCACTGAAGCATAACAGGGACACTTTCCTTCCCCACATATCTGCTATGCTTCATTTACCCAGAAGAAAATGGCATTTTAGGTCATCTACACATTCCCTATACAAGTTAATTACCACGGCCTTCTGAGTCAAAGCAAGGCACTGAGAACAAAGGGCTGAAATTTAGTTGAAGATTTTCTTTACCTTGAGAAAATAATTAGTTTATTTCTCAGACACAAATTACAAGATTCCAAAGAAGTGCAAATTTTATTTTGCTGAATATTGTTGTCATTGCCCCATATTATTCTTATGTGAAAACAGTGACCACAATTCTCTCCTAAGTTGAGCACAAACAGTATCTTCCCACCAGGTTCAGCTTTTGTCAGAGCTCCATGTTGAGATGATAGTAGCAAAACTGCAATTCTGATGTATAAATGGAAGCTCTACATGATTTATCCAAATTCTACCTTCATTTGCACTCAGAGAACTTCATAGGAACTAAACTGTTTCTATATTTTTCATCCTGAAATTATTATTTTGATCAGTTACAGAAGCTATAATTCAGTCTTAGAGAAATAACAAAAACTACCACAATTGCTTCATCCCTCGAAACCTAATCAAGAAGTAAAGCTAGAATGGGACTGGACAGTAGACGTGAAAAATATAAACATTCATTAAGTTAGCCCATTTGAAGGTGCTTTCCCAGTCACATTCATAAGCACCAGTCAGGAAATTATGGAAGATAAAATACTGTCTGCTGGTGGCTGCTTAGTAGCTTACATGAAAACAGGTGGTGATCTCAACTTCATAATTTCTAAACATTTTTGAGAGGTATCTGCTATTTAGCTGATTCAGAAAAGAAGCCAGTGACAGGTTGGGTTCCACTTCACCCACTGAAAGTGATTCCTTCTGACTCAGATATTTCTGTAGAGGAGGAAGCTTTCTTCAGTTCCCAGTTTGCCAGTCCAGTAGGTTTTAAAATATCTCCTATGATTCATATGAAGAAAGAGGACACAGAGAAGAACAACAATGGAAGATACAGAATTGCTTGAAAGCACAGAGATTATTGAAAGGGAAAATAGTAGTACATAAACCCCCTTTTTTGTTTATCTTTCAAGCAAAATGTATTTATGGTCAGAGTGGAATTTAATAAGGTTCTAATAGAAAATTCTGACCAACTGCCATATTCATATAGCACACTGAGAAATCTTACAGAATTGCCCTGACAATCAGCCCAATATCTTCCAACTATTTTTCTGTAACAGATAACTGCATAATTCACATTTAAGAGCATTTTTAAGAGGATTAAGAAGATAAAGGCAATTTCAGACTATGAGAGCATCCTAGCCAATAGATTAATTTTGCTTGGAAGACTAATTTGTCCCCAGGTGAAAAGTGTTTACCTCTTGCAGTAGTTTTAAGTTAATTCCGTTATATCTCTTGGAAAAAAAACCAAACCAACCCACACTGGTAACAAAGTAAAGTTATTAAATAGAGACAAGTCTTAAAAGGTAACTGTCTTTGGGCAGTCTTTCTAATTAGTCTACCCGTAGAAGTAGGAAGTTCAATTAAATGAAAGCAACTGTATTTACAACAGGTTCAAGGGGAATCTCAGCAGTCCTCCATCTGGGTATTATTATTATTTATTATTATATTATATTATTTATGTTATATTATATTATATAAATTACCAATTACATGGATAATCAATTCTTGTGGAAGCAACTACTGAAGGCTGTGGCAATGATGAAGGCACCTGGCTGCGATCCTAACGGCGCTCAGATGAAACAAAGCAGAGCTGAGAATTACTGAAAGTGAAACCACTACTATGTTCTTCCTGGGTGTTATTCTGCTTTCTGTCACAAATCAAAGCTAAAAAGCTTCTCTCATTTTTCAGTGGCTGCCAACAGAAACAATTAGCCACTCCTATCAGGGTGGGTGGCTGAGATGGAATAGGATGCTACCAGGAATAATTCTTTTTCCTAGAAATACGCTGGCATCAAGAGGAGAAGAAAGAAAAAATTCCTTGCTCTGAACGCTCATTCTAATGTAAATGCACGACGTTTTTTAAAAAAAAAAAAAAAGCCAGCCCCAGAGCCGAGGGGCCAGGGGCCGTCTGCTGGTCAGGTTTCCACAACTGCCTGACCTTTCCTCTAAGCACACCAGCCCACGGCAGATCCAGCCTCAGCAGCCCTTCCGGGGCCACCGACTTTGTTGAATTTTATACGCTCATCAGTGTTCTGAGCCTGTGGCAAACCTTTCAGTGCTGCTCTTCTTATCGCAAAGTAATTACCTGGCCTTTCTTCAGGCCAGTTTGAATTCATGGGTGGAACTCACCGAAAAGGTTAAGGAGTGAAAAATCAAATTAGGTCTTGTTTTCAGTCAGTTTTCCTGACTTCATGCCAGATGGAGTCGGCAACTGCAGAAGTCTGACAGGCAACTCAACTGAGTCTATCTCATGGTCAACTGATCACTTCCACGTTTGCCAAAAAGTTGAGGCATAAAAAGCAGAAGGATTTTCTATTGACATTAAAACGCGTAGACGACAGACGGATTTCTGAAATGACACAGTGAAACGCTCTGGAGCGGGAGAATTTTTTTGCATAAGAACTAGAGACTTCTCTCTCTAAGCAGATGACTGGTGACTACGAACGTTGAACAGTTTCATGGAGAGTCAGGGGAAGCACTTTGTAACCCAGAAAAGCAGCATTTCTCTGAAGACCTGTTTTATACTCTCTGCAAAAGAGAGTATTTGATTAATTAGCTGGAGAAGCATGGACCAGGTCCTGGAATATCTGTGTGCTGTGCTCTGTCTCGTTCCAGAGCTTTTGTTCAGATGGAGTTGGATAAGCCCTGAAATCTGTTAGAGTTGCAGGTCCCAACTCTATTAATTTCAAATAGGTTGAAATTGCTGAGCCCTCTGAAGGTGCCCATTGGAGATGCTGTCCTACTCCATGCACATCCGTAGGATCCTTCAGCAGCCTGTCATCGGGGGCTGCCTGCCCCCCCCCCCCTTTCTCCTTACTAGACAAGAGGCTCAGAAAGAAGCTATAGTAAGCCAAATATTGGCAATAATATTTTTCATAAATATACTGCCACTCTCTAACCTTTCCAAATAACACAATAGGATGAGGGGTAATGGTTTTAAACTGAAAGAGGGGAGATTTAGATAAGATCTGGGGAAGAAATTCTTTGTTATGAGGGTGGTGAGACCCCAGCCCAGGTTACCCAGAGAAGCTGTGGCTGCCCCATCCCTGGAGGGGTTCAAGGCCAGGTTGGACAGGGCTTGGAGCAACCTGGTCTGGTGGGAGGTATCCCTGCTCAGGGCCGGGGGTTGGGACTGGATGGTCTTTAAGGTCCCTTCCAACCCCAACCATTCTGTGATTCTATGAGTCTATACACAGTACAGAATAAGGATGATAAATACTACATTGGACACTTTGCTATTTATCCCATTTTACATGAAAATGATTAAAACTTAAAAGTCAATGGCAATCCTCCCTGCCCATCTGTTGATATCTCAAATATCTGAGATGTAGAAAAAGATCAAAATCTCATATTTATGTTCTAAGGGAAGAAAAAAAAAAAAAACAACACCAAAAAGCAACTATTCAGATTATTTGTGTAGAACCTTCTCTGAGAAGATTATTTTGCTTAAATTCATAGTAATTCCTGTCACTGGCTGAAGACAATGTTCAAGTAATTAAAGAAATACATAGCTATTTATTTAATCTCTACCCATATCTTTTTTTGTATCCAGAACGTCAATACTATTACTTGTAAGGTATTTTCATTTCTATTTTTCACAACGGGCTCTATGCCAGCTTGATAGTCTGACTGAGATTTAAAAGTGTATAGCAATACTTCCGTTATATTCGTGGCCGAGGGAAGCAGCTTCCCTTCAGAAAGCAAAAGCCCTCCAGAACAAAACATTCAAACATTCAAACATACACACTTGCTTTTTTGAAATTCCTCCATCGTTCCATATAGCTCATATGTTGTAATTCCCACAGAGGCTGTACGTGTGTGTATCTATAGTCACTATATACTGTGATGTGCATAGACAGTTACCAGCACAATACATTAGTCTTCCATTTATGCAAAAAGCAGCAGACATGACTACTGATGTTAGTACACTAATATTAAAGAGTTTACTATTCTCAGATTTTCCCTCTTAAGCAGATTTTTTTTAAAAAATAAGCTATTTCAATGTTATATTTTTATAAATTAAACCAGAGTTCTCTTTCCCCTCCTCTGTAGTATGTACTTTATTGGACTAATTAATGTAGATTTAATAGTGTGTGTGCTATACAAGTAAATAATTTTTATTTGGCCATCTGCCCCAGAAAATCCTTCAGTGCAATCCATCTCCAAGGCCGTACTCAGGCGTGCACTCAGAGACACAGGGGAAGACATCCAACGGCAGTTTATGAGGGCAGCAGATGCTCACTCCTGCTGTTTGATGCTGGTGACATCTGAAACTTTACCACTAAGAGATCCAAGAATAGAAGAAGCCACAAAAGCAGCATGCAAACTTCCTGCAAACATGCTACTAATGAGATCGTTATTAGAAGAAATGAGTAGGAATTTATGTGCAGTCAATTCTAAGAGCTTCTTTGGCCATTTATTCCTCTTTGGTACATCCCTTTTCCTCACTTCTAAATAGAAGTGGGAACTGACCTATGGGTCAGGCTCGGTTTAGGAAAGGGAAACCCCTGAGGGCGTCTAAGGCTTTTGGGGCTGGGAGGTCTCTACAAAATCAGAGGGTTCTTTGTGATGGAGTATCTTCAACAAGAGCACAGGTCTCTACTCACCTGTTTACTCCTGTTGGACCTAAACTTTACTGAATAGAATGGTTGTTATTTTCATTCATGTAAAGTTGTGTTGGTTATTTTTTTTTAAATATTTACACATGTATCTTTATCTCAGATTCAATAGCTGATACCAGAAAATTGCACGCCCGTTTTGCAGCAAAAACACAGCATAAAAATATTCAAGTACTTCAATTATTTATAAGCCTAAGTTCTGTTTTCCAAAGTGATAGCGGCATTTACAGACCTAAAACTAATTGATTGTCAATGGGACTCTGGATTCTACTTATACAATTAATTTATGATTATGAGACTTGGGCTCCTAAGTCACATAAGAACCGCTGGCAAGTTTCTATTAAAGATTCATGAATAATTAAATTCACAAAGATTAAATTAACAGTTATTTGATAGATACACCAAGGGATGAAAGGTTATTAGCAAAAATAACTACTATTGCTTCTAGTTATCTCCTGATGCACCTCCACTCTGCTCTATGGACCATCACTTCCATACAAAACATTCCCAAGGATTAACCTTCTTAGGAAAAAATATGATTTTATCGTATCAGTAGAATTTAAGACTATATATTATTGATCTTATTGATAGGGCTTTTCTTGGAGGGTGTCGTGGTTTTGGCCAAATTGTTCTATGATGGTGACAGATGGTCTCCCCCCAGTTCCTTGCTCCAGGAGAAAAGGGGGAAGAGATAAAGAGATTTCTGAGTTTAGAATGAACTGAACTACTTTAATGAAATATTAATGTTAAAATTAAAAAGGAAATAATGAAATAGATTCTATATATATACAAAACTGTATCAAGCTCCCAGGATGACATCACCAGCAGGCACTGGGGAAGTCCCAGACTGGACTCAGCAATGGATGGGAACTGGGTTCCAGCTCTGGAGTCAGGAACACACGGATCGGGATCAAAGGCAGATGAACAGACAGGGTCATCCTCGGGCATCGGCCACTGAAGAAAGAGGCTGAGCCTTTGATCTCTCAGCTTTTATACGGAGCATGGTGCAGATGGGATGGAAGGCCCTGTTGGTCAGGTTTCATAGAATCATAGAATGGTTAGAGTTGGAAGGGATCTTAAAGACCATCCAGTTCTGCTCCCCCTGCCCTAGGCAGGGACACTTCCCACCAGACCAGGTTGCTCCAAGCCCCATCCAGCCTGGCCTTGACCCCCTCCAAGGATGGGGCATCCACAGCTTCTCTGGGCAACCTGTTCCAGTGTCCCACCATCCTCACAGGAAAGAATTTCTTTCTAGTATCTAATCTATCTAATCTAATCTCCCCTCTTTCAATTTAAAACTATTACCCCTCATCATATCGCTCCACTCCCTGACAAAGAGTCCCTCTCTGGCTCTCCTGTAGCCCCCTTCAGGTACTGGAAGGCTGCTATAAAGTCTTCCTGGAACCTTCTCTTCTCCAGGCTGAACAACCCCAGCTCTTTCAGCCTCTTTTCACAGGAGAGGAGCTCCAGCCCTCTGAGCATCAGAGTTTGGGGTCACCTCTCCTGTCCCCTTCTCCCCACAGGTGTGACCCCTCTGCGCTTTTCTGTTTCTGACCCTCCAACGGGGCAAATAATGAAATGAGCTGACCTTGGTTGTTACTTATTAAGTATAAGCAAGAGCCTCTCTGCACACCATCCCTTGGCATGAAGTACAAACACTGGTCTTATCACTCTGAGAACAAACAGTTTTCTCCACAATATGCCGTTAATTTCAGAGTTAGGAGAGGCCTGGCTAAGATGTGAAATTACTGAACAGAAAGTTGGTTCTCTTTTACCTCAAACCAGGACAGAGGGGAGAAAGAGGATACAGGGATGGCAGTTATCATGAGGATTTCTAAGATCCATTCAGATCAAAATATAGAGAGAGAACAGCTATCAATAGGTGAAATCTTTTAGTCACTAGATTTATAGCACATACATAAAACATCTCAGTAGCTTCCATTACTCAAGTGACTGTATATTTAACCTGGGAGGTGAGACGAAAGGGAAAAAAGCAGCAGTCCTGCAGCTTTCCAGGTTGCTTTTTTTTTTTTTTGTTAACAGCCATTACTAAATTAAACTCAGCAGCAGCAGATCCTTTCAACAGACTACACCCGGTTTTAGATTAAGTTTTCAGTGACCAATGCATAAGAGAAAGAATGTAACATATTATGTTAAGAATTCAGGCTCCGGCAACAATTAGTGGGAAAATACAATTGCGAGGTATTTGCAAAACTTCCTTCTTTATAGTTCATTTCACAGAACATGTGCATATGTACATTTTAAAGGGTTACATTAACCGGAAAACAGAGACAAGAGGGAAAGAAAAATTTCTTAACTATATTGTTCTAAGGAAACACTGAACTCCCTCCACAGTCCACAGCATTCAACTGGAATATTGCTTTATGCAAAGAGCAAATTAAAGGCCCAGCAGAAACAAATTATTCATGGCTTTACTAGAGGTGACAATAATAATTACAGAAGTCAAAATTCTTCTCTTTTTATGTATCCCCCCCTTCTAAGCATTTACATCTCATTTTCAAGGTAATTTGGTTTCTAGGCAAATACTTTTGGTTTAGTATCTGCAAGTTTTCATTTTTGTTGTTGTTATGACTTACTGCGGCCAATGCAGCAGCACAACAAAGTGAACAACCAACCTCCAGACAAATATGTGCAAAATCAACCTCATTTCCATGGAGTCATTTCTTTTTGCCTTAGAAATTTTCCACTTTATTTGAGCTCTTATGCTTAGTGTTTTGTACAGCATGATTGAACGGGCAAATCGCTGCAACCCAGCAATGTCCTTTCACATACCCAGTTCCCAACTAGCCCCCTTAAACTGTATTTATCTATTTTTTTTTCAATATAAAAGAAAAGAAAAAGGTCTTTATATGAGTAAAAACAGATTCAATAAGGCCAAATGCCGGGTCCTGCCCTTGGGTCACACCAACCCCAGGCAGCGCTACAGCCTTGGGGCAGAGTGGCTGGAGCTGCCTGGCAGAAAAGGACCTGAGGGTGTTGGTCGACTGTGGGCTGAACATGAGCCAGCAGTGTGCCCAGGTGGCCAAGAAGGCCACCAGCATCCTGGCCTGTGTCAGGAACAGTGTGGCCAGCAGGACTGGGGCAGTGATTGTCCCCCTGTACTGGGCACTGGTGAGGACCCACCTTGAGTGCTGGGTCCAGTTTTGGGCCCCTCACCACAAAAAAAGACACTGAGGTACTGGAGCGGGTCCAGAGAAGGGCAACGGAGCTGGTGAGGGGTCTGGAGAACAAGTCTTGTAAGGAGAGGCTGAGGGAGCTGGGGGTGGTCAGCCTGGAGAAAAGGAGGCTGAGGGGAGACCTTCTCGCTCTCTACAACTCCCTGAAAGGAGGGTGTAGCCAGGGGGGGTTGGTCTCTTCTCCCAAGGAACAGGCGATGGGACAAGAGGAAACGGCCTCAAGTTGCACCAGGGGAGGTTCAGATTGGATATTGGGAAAAATGTTTACACAGAAAGGGTTATGAAGCCTTGGAATGGGCTGCCCAGGGCAGTGGTTGAGGCACCATCCCTGGAGGGATTCAAAAGACGGGTTGACATAGTGCTTAGAGACATGGTTTAGTGATGGTTTTTATCAGAGTTAGGTTGATGGTTGGACTAGATGATCTTGAAGGTCCCTTCCAACCTGGGAAATTCTATGATTCTATGATTCTCTCCAGAACATCATTCTGTCTGTTGTAGTTGTTGTCTATCAGCTCCCTTACTTTTAGTCAGCAATGCATTTTTTGAAAACTGTTGAGTTCTGTAAAATAACAGGGCCACAGGCACTGCTGACCAGTCATGCCTTCTCATTTTTCTTTAGAAATTATACTCTGATTCCCTGCCCTGACTTTATTAGACTCCGAACGTATGCAAATAGTGGCATAATAAAGTATCATCGGCTAAAGAAATGCAACACTGATAGCCAACAACAAACTAGGCCCAAAACCTCTCTTTTAATTCACACATTTGAGCCCTAGTCTTTTAATCTCCTACATGAATTCTCGTAGCTGCTTGGTACAATTATTGCCAAACCAACCCTTCGGAAATTTCATCTGAAAAATGCCACAGCGCAACACAACCACCTTTTGGCTAAACTGCGACTGACCTCCTCCTAAACTACAGCATAAGAATGAGCTTACCTCAAAATATCATTTTCCAGGGTGTCTTCCTGTGGGTCTGTGCTTTGCCAGTTAGTGACTAAGAATATAAATCAAATTAATAGATGGATTAGATAAAACTATATTAAGGATAAATTAAGTATTGATAAACTTGATAAATCATGCTGTTACTTGGGTGTGCCGCAACAGAGAATGACATACGGCAGAACCAAATGTCATTTAAAATGCTGTAATGTGCTACAGAATCAGCTCAGGATATGACAGGAATACTAAATAATAAAATAAAAATCTGGAAGGGTGGTCTCTAGTAGTGAAATATTCCAGCTTTTAGTTCTAGTTTAGCCAAATATAAGACTACAGGAAAAAAAAACTAAACCACAAACAAACGAAAACCAAACCCACAACCCAGTAAATGCTATTACTAACTTTCTTCTTTATCCTTCTATCAACAAAAATTCCTCTCAAATTTAAATAATCAAACACTTGCTAGGAATGGGGCCCAGAACAAATTCCAAAAGACTAGTAACTGATGTTAAAATTGTTAATTTCTGCAATTAAGATCAGCGCAATTGATTCAGGCAGGAAGACCAGTTATCGTGCAATTTCATGTATGAACATACATATAAACAGTAAGAGAAGTTTTCTGCTTCAGATACTATATAGCAATAAAAACATATTACCGAGATTTTAAAATCCTATACCCATAAGTACTGTCTTGGTCCATTTACAAATCCTGTTTTCTAAAACACTGAATGTTTGTATATGAGCAATTACAAGAATACTCCTGCAGCCCTTTAAAGAGATTTTTTTCTCTAAACAAGTCATAAATCTTTCTTAAATATTTTTCATCTCCAAAGAAATGTTTAGTCAAAACTGACTTCATACTTTTGAGTTATGTGTATAATTTCTCTACTTCTAGCAGAACAATAAGTATCATCAGAAACATGGTAGGAGCAGATATGATGTAATGGTTAACTTAAGAGAGTAACATGACCGTCTAATAAATCATACCCTGTAGTTGTCATACACATTTTCACTTTCATGAGATCAGGGCTATACCTTCTGTGCCAAAATCTACAATCTTCACAAGTTGTCAGAATTTGACAAGAGGCTCATCTAGGAAAGCATCAGAAAACAAAAATGAATTATTTGCTCCATGTAAGCACTTGACATCTGGAGCTCAACTGCAACACGACCCTGAGAAATGAAGGAACCTGCATGACAGAGATAATATCAGTTTCCATTTCACACAGAGCAAAGAGCAAGGAGGTGAAAATGCATGTTTAAAAAGAAACAAAAGAAAAATAAAATATTTCATAAGCTTGACTTCTAAAGCAAAGCAGTGGTGGTTAGTGTATTTAATGCCATCTAACCTGGCAGCCCCGGAGGCTGATACGATTTTCTTTAGCCAGAATGCAAGCAGTGTCTCACAAGCTCTCCAATGAAGTAAAGCATGTAAGAACCATTTACAGACATGACAGGACATTCATTAATTCAAAAGGCCCTGAAAATACCATTAGGAAGAACATTATATTAACAGAGTTTTTATTGTATAAGCTATAACTGATCTTTTACAGTAGTTCTCCTGTTTACACAGTTTTCCCAACAATGGCTTGCTTATACTATTGGTTTTAGAGTAAACTGAATAAGATTCTAATCAAAAGAAGAACAGCTTCTTCTTCATCTTTTCTGTGGGAGTCAACTGAAGCTTGAGATCTAATTGCCATATGTTAATGCAAATATTAAATTAACATCGCAATAGTCACAAAATATCTAATCCTCTTAAAAATATTTCCACAGTCTTTGATACTATACTAAAAATAATTGACCTAGACAAGAAGCAGCATGAAAGACATTCTTATTTCTAGCTAAACAACAGACAAATCTAGTGACGAGCGAATGCAGGCAACCTACCAGCGACGTATCGCTTTTCATTTAAACGGCGGTGCAAAAGAATGGATTGATTCAACAAAGATATTGGGCAACCAGAATATAGAAAAAGATGGAGACCTGCTACCAGCCAGCTGGAACCAGTTCCTTCTAACTTGCACCAAGGAAGGTGTTTTTAAGGATTCCGGGTGCAAACATGTTGAAGTAACCTGAAGATCATTTAACGATTCGACACATACATTTTCAAATGTGCTGCATAATGTAAGTATTAATAGGACACAGGTGCCTTTGCTGTTGCATAGAAACAGGTGCACTGAGGCGAACCAAGCTATTTTTAATAAAGTCATTTCCATTTTAGACAACATAAGGTGGAGATGCTAGAAACAGCTTCCAAATCCTGAAGTGCCTGGTGCTGCCCACTGACACACACACACACACGTCTCCACGCTTCGTAAAAATACACTCCCATGTTGGATTAAACATCACAACTGGAGATAGGATGAAACCTTGGTGCCAAAAACTAATCCAGGAAATGCTACTGTTCAAGCCTTTTCCCAGGCTAAAAGTCTAGGAAACAAAGAATTATACCACTGAAAATATAACTGGCATGCAGATTAACCAAATTAAGTCAATGTCATAAACAGGAAGAGTGAAAAAAAGATTCAGAGGGCTGGAGCCCCTCTCCTATGAAGACAGGCTGAGAGAGTTGGGGGTGTTCAGCCTGGAGAAGTGAAGGCTCTGGGGAGACCTTAGAGCCCCTTCCAGTCCCTCAAGGGGCTCCAGCAGAGATGGGGAGGGACCCTGGATCAGGGAGGGGAGCCACAGGATGAGGGGCAATGGTTTTAAACTGATCGAGGGGAGATTTAGATAAGATATTAGGAAGCAATTCTTTGCTGTGAGGGTGGTGAGACCCTGGCCCAGGTTGCCCAGAGAAGCTGTGGCTGCCCCATCCCTGGAGGGGTTCAAGGCCATGCTGGACGGGGCTTTGAGCAACCTGGTCTAGTGGAGGTGTCCCTGCCCAGGGCAGGGGGTTGGAACTCAATGATCTTTAAGGTCCCTTCCAACTCTAACCATTCTATGATTCTATAATTCTATGATAACTAGCTATGTCGTAATAGTATCTTTAGCTTGCAGTATGACTTAAAATCCAAGTAATTGTGTAAAAACAGTAAGGTACCTTTACTGCAGACTGCTGTCATCACGCTGCGACACAGTCTCAGGCTCTGATTGTAAAACGATGCAGGAGGAGGTGTAGCTGTACTTGAACAGAAACTTTCCAAAAACCACTGAGTATTTCTGAACGCAGTATCAGCAACAAACTAGCCAGGGTGGAGTTGTTTTTCTAGAGTCTTAGCATCTAAACTTGGCACTTAAGACCTCTGATGGCCACAACCCTTTCATCTCAGGTTCATCACTAGCCACCTGGAATTATTCAAATGCCTTTTGAGAAAATATGGCTGTTGTTCGCTTTATAGCGTTCACAACGTTATAGTCTGAGAAAACTGTAGCTACATTTTCAGCAAGTTCTTCTCTATTTCCTCACTTAAACTACTTTAAAATATGGTTCAGTGCTAAGAACTAGCTGTAGTATTTCCAGCACAGAAATAGTTCATTTAACTGCTAAGCAAATGACAAATAGCTACAATTAGTTGCAGCCTGAGGGGGCAATGTTTTATGCTGATTACAGATTTGGTACCTTAAATTCAGAAATATTGGTCCTAATAGCATTTTGGCTGCAGAATATTAACTACCTTCTTGTACTAGATTTGATCCATAAAATCCAATTCTTGGGATGTGTTGCCATATTTCTCTAAGATGCAGAGGGATCCCCATTTCAGCTCTGGTATATCTCTAGTCCATCTGTGTGCAAAGCTTTGCAAGAGCCTCTGAAGGTAAAAGCCTCCATAAGAAATCATATCTACAGTCTATCAAACAGTATGATCTAAAGGTAAAGGAGAAATGGAGATGATAATGAGGATAGAGATGGGTTATTAAAATCGTAATTTTCCATGGGTTATTGCAAACCAAGATCCGCATTAACCCTGACCATAGAGGGGGGAAATAAAACAACGCTGAAAAACACAAGAACCTTCCAGTAACAGAAAAACAGCAGATGTAACTACATCCTGGATTTAAATACACTGTATGGCTACCAGAACCAATGCTAAGGTATAGAGGACTTCAGGGATGGCAAATTTCATGGTCATTTCAGGGTATTTGTGAAAAAAGATATCAGCTAACAAAGTTTTTCTTAGTTAATAGAGAGCTTATTAAAAGAATTTGAAGAAGTAGCCTGAGGTATCTTGAAGACAACTATAATGACCTCAAGTAGGGAACCCTGATAATTATATGAGACCATGCTTCATTTTCTCATGTATTCACAGCTAGTTATGATTTCTGAAAAGGTTATGATTTCTGAAAAGATAGTGCATCTTTCTTACAACGAAAGGACAATTTTATATTAAACAAACTGGGAGACTCATTTAAGTTTCTAGGGCTGGTATAGACTTCCTGTGTAATTTTGAATTTAATTTCACCGTCCTTCATCTCCCCATCTGTTTTGAGGATGCTAAGACACTACAATAATGAAGATCGCATCAGAAACTAGACATATGTATTGCAACCTTCCTTAGCAACAGAAAACTCAGGGCTTTTTCTCCTTAGGAAGACTGATAATATTGGATGTACAATCTTAACATCCTGAGAAGAAATTTTTTTATCAGGGACTCACTGTGTATCTTGATTAACTGCATATCTACAGTATAAAAAATAAATGTCAGGGCCATTAGGTGAGAAATTGTAGCCTTTTTCAGTTCAGAACTCATACTCCAAAACTGTTAGAGTATTATATATATAAAAATTCATCAAATATGTATGTGTATACAGTCTACGCAAATAATTATAATACATGGAAAAGACATTTGTAAGAAGTACGCTCTCAAGTTACATCCATCACACTCTTGTGTATCATCTGAAACTAGAACTTGTGTTGAAGATGTATGTCCTGATAGGATGAAGTTGTTGAGACCACAGAGATCAATTTGTTGATATTCTTAAAAAAGACTCTTTAATGTTAAGACATTTGCAGCAAGATCAATTTATGTAACTCCTTAATTAGTCAGCTTTTATATTCTTTGTCCATCACTAGCATTTTTCTTAATTTTATTCTACACTCATCAGCAAGACAAGGCACTAAAAGTACCAGCAACTGCCCAGAAAAGAAGCCAGAACAAGGGTGCAGGAGAATGAAGGGACCAAGCTACAAAGAGAAATAGGATTGCTTCTCTCTCTAGTGTAAGTGCTGGAAGCTCTGATGCAGTGTGGTCATCAGCGTATATCGTCTCTGATACTGTGCAAATGAATGTAATTTGTGCCTTCAATAATTTATAAGGTATTCCAACATGTTATCCTTATTCCACACACAGTAATAGATAGGAGGAGCATGGTCCGTAATTACAGAATCACAGAATGATATGGGGTTGGAAGGGACCTCTGGAGATCATCTAGTCCAACCCCCTGCCAGAGCAGGTCCACCCAGAGCAGGTTGCAAAGGAATGTGTCCAGGCGGGTTTTGAACATCTCCAGAGAAGGAGACTCCACCACCTCTCTGGGCAACCTCTTCCAGATCCTCAGAGATCTTGGTCATAGAAAAAGCAGTTTTAAAGCAGGGAAAAGGCCATTCACCTCAGTCATTATCATTCTCAGATACTGCCTGTTGCTCAGTAGGATAACACTCATGGAAACTAAGCTCAGCAAAGCCAGTCTTTGACAGATGGCTCCCTCCCTTCAAGACGGGCAGGCTTTTTGAGAAACACTTTTCTCCTCACTTCTTCTGCATAAGACAGGAAGAGATGAAGGCAGGTCTCCATGATCTAAACACAAGGGAGGCCTTGAACCTTGGCCTTTGAAATAGTTTCATCCACTATATAGCAGACTGTGAATGTTCTTTTAGCACAGTGAGCCAGATAAACTGTGCAGATTTATACAGTGCTTTAGTTCAGATGAAGGTGTTTAAGGGGGAAAAAATACATCCATGTATTCATTTGGCAGATAATATGACACAATACCATTAATAATGCTAAGCAAATATTAATGCCTTAGGAATTATCACTGTTCACCCCCAAATTTTTTAGTGTTTGGGTTTTATTTTTTGTTACAGAATCACAGAATCACATGGGGTTGGAAGGGACCTCTGGAGATCATCTAGTCCAACCTCCTGCCAGAGCAGGTCCACCCAGAGCAGGTCCCACAGGAACGTGTCCAGGCGGGTTTGGAATGTCTCCAGAGAAGGAGACTCTACCACCTCCCTGGGCAGCCTCTTCCAGGGCTCTGCCACCCACAAAGTGAAGAAGTTCCTCCTCATGTTTAGATGGAACTTCTTATGTTCAAGTTTGTGCCCATTACCTCTTGTCCTGTCCCTGGGCACCACTGAAAAAAGACTGGCCCCATCCTCCTGACACCCACCCTTTAAGTATTTATAGGCGTTGATCAGATCCCCCCTCAGCCTTCTCTTCTCCACACTAAAAAGACCCAAGTCCCTCAGCCTTTCCTCATAAGAGAGGTGCTCCAGGCCCCTCACCATCTTCATAGTCCTCTGCTGTACCCTCTCCAGCAGTTCCCCGTCCTTCTTGAACTGGGGAGCCCAGAACTGGACACAGTGCTCCAGATGGGGCCTCACCAGGGCAGAGCAGACAGGGAGGATGACCTCCCTCCACCTGCTGGTCACACTCTTCCTGATGCACCTCAGGATGCCATTGGCCTTCTTGGCCACAAGGGCACATTGCTGGCTCATGGTCATCCTGTTGTCCACCAGGACTCCCAGGTCTTTCTCCTCAGAGCTGCTCTCCAGCAGGTCAGCCCCCACCCTGTACTGGTGCAGGGGGTTATTTCTCCCCAGGTGCAGCAACCTACACTTGCCTTTGTTGAAGTTCATCAGGTTCCTCTCTGCCCAACTCTCCAGCCTGTCCAGGTCTCGCTGGATGGCAGCACAGCCCTCCGGCGTGTCAACAACCCCTCCCAGTTTTGTATCGTCAGCAAATTTGCTTACTTGCTTACCTCTAGGCTCATTTCTGTTTTTCGCTCCAGAAATAGTCTAGCAAATTGGTTTACCAGCAGACATCCTTCTAATGATAACTAGTAGACTGTAAATATTTGCACTAGGAAATTTTCAATTAATCCTATGAAGCTGAAGTCAGACACTTATAAAGTTGGAGAAGATCATCTCTCCACTGTATCAGAAATGACCAAACTCTTTTCATATTTTAACATCCCTTCTTTATCGGATGCAGAGGGAAACATAGTCACAAAGGACGAGGAAAAGGCTGTGGTGCTCAATGCCTACTTTGCCTCAGTCTTTAGCAGTGGAACTAGCTGTTCCCTGGACACCCAGCTTCATGAACTAGGAGACAGGGAGGGGAAGCAGAATGAGAGCATCACAATTAAAGAGGAAGAGATCAGTGACCTGCTACACCGTTTAGATGCACACAAGTCTATGGGACCAGATGGGCTACACCCAAGAGTGCTGAAAGAGTCGGCAGACGTGCTCGCCAAACCCTTTCCATTATTTATATGAAGTCATGGCTAACTGGGGAGGTCCCAATGGACTGGAGGGTGGCAAACGTAACACCCATCTACAAGAAAGGCAAAAAGGAGGATCCAGGAAACTATAGACCTGTCAGCCTGACCTCGATACCAGGGAAGGTCATGGAGCAGGTCATCTCGAGTGCCATCACAAACCACATAATGGGCAACCAGGGGATCAGGCCTAGTCAGCATGGGTTTATGAAAGGCAGGTCCTGCCAGATGAACCTGATCTCCTTCTATGACAAGATGACCCAATTATTGGATGAAGGAAAGGCTGTGGATATTATCTACCTGGACTTTCAAAAAGCATTTGACACTGTTCCCCATAGAATTCTAGTGGAAAAACTAGCTGCACATGGCCTGGGCGAGCATACGATCTGCTGGATCGAGCACTGGCTGTCTGGACAGTCCCAAAAAGTGGTGCTCAATGGAGTTAAATCCAGATGGCGGCCGGTCACAAGTGGTGTTCCCCAGGGCTCAGTGTTGGGGCCATTTCTGTTTAACATCTTCATTGATGATCTTGATAATGACATAGAGTGTATCATCTATAAGTTTGCAGATGACACCAAGTTAAGCGGGAGTGTTGATCTGCATGTGGACAGGGAGGCTCTACAGAGAGCTAGACAGGTTGGATCGATGGGCCAACATTAATGGTATGAACTTCAAAAAGACCAAGTGCCAGGTCCTGCACTTGGGCCACAATAACCCCATGCATCGGTACAGGCTTGGGGAAGTGTGGCTGGAAAGCTGCCTGGCGGAAAAGAACTTGGGGGTTCTAATTGACAAGCGCCTGAATATGAGCCAGCAGTGTGCCCAGGTGGCCAAGAAAGCAAATGGCATCCTGGCTTGTATTAGAAATAGTGTGACCAGCAGAAGTAGGAGGTGATTGTCCCCCTGTATTCAGCACTAGTGAGGCCACACATGGAGTATTGTGTCCAGTTTTGGGCACCTCAATACAAGAGAGATATCGAGGTGCTGGAGCGAGTGCCGAGGAGGGCAACAAAACTGGTGAAGGGCCTGGAGCATAAATCGTATGAAGAACGATTGAGGGAGCTGGGACTGTTTAGTTTGAGGAAGAGGAGACTGAGGGGTGACCTCATCACTCTCTACAACTACTTGAAAGGACATTGTAGAGAGGTTGGTGCTGGTCTCTTCTCACAAGCAAATAGCGATAGAACAAAAGGGAATGGCTTCAAGCTGCAACAGGGTAAGCTTAGGCTAGACATTAGGAAGAAATTCTTCACAGAAAGAGTGATCAGACACTGGAACGGACTGCCCAGGGAGGTCGTTGAGTCACCATCCTTGGATGAGTTTGAGTCGCTTAGATGTGGTGTTGGGGGATATGGTGTAGGGAAAAGCTTTGTAGAGTAGGGTTGATGGTTGGACTCAATGATCCCAAGGGTCTTTTCCAACCTGAATGATTCTATGATTCTATGAACATTCAAAAACTCACAAGGAGTTGCTGCTTACTGAACTACAGAACAATTATTACTGCAATTTAAACATCAAATAATTGCAAATAGCCAATACATTGAAGAAGATACCAAGCTGATTTCAGACCACAAATGAAAACCTGTGGAAAATAAACACTCTCAGTGTAATCATATTCTGTTTGTCTATTACAAGTGTGCAGAGAAAATCACTGAGGTAAAACACAAGTAAGTCCTTTATGAAGTGGTTCACTATTGGGGCTTGTGAAAAAAAAAATCAGTGTTTCTTTCAGCAGGTTAGTCTGTGTCTTCCAATCGTGAATCAGTTTGGAGGAAAATCTGAGTTCTGCAGTGTCACACAACCCCACTAATTCTTAATCTCCATAAATGTAAAATTCAACTCTTTTCTTCCAAAACTTTGCTAAATATTTAAGCTGAAACTCAGTCCAATTTTATACAGTACTAGAAGAAATAATATTTTTTTAACTAGATGAATCCTGCTAATTGTTTTTTACCTTATGTTTTCCCGTGTGGGTCTAACTTCGTCATTTCAAAGAGAACAAAAATACATAGACAGAAGGAAAATTGTTTTCAAGTCTTGTGAGACAAATGTATGATTTTAAAGGACTGTGAGGAAAATTCAAGTGAAGTCAATGTTTATTCCTTGGGATTAACAGTAATGGCATCTAAACCAATTTTCATTCTACTCTACTGTAATACCAGTCCCAATCTGCCAAAGCATTTAAGCAGATGCACAGTATCGTTACATGCAAAAAGACTGCTGATGTTCTTAGAGTTAATCAAGGGCCCAAATGATTTGTTGGATCAAAGCCAATATCTTAAGTATTCAATACTTATAAGTATCAAACTCAGTAAGTTCAATACTTGAGAGTAGAGGTGCAGAAGGGCAGAAACTCAAGGCTTTTTATAAGTCATCTGTAAAACCTATCACCTGGAACTCACGATCAATTCATAAGATCCCAGTTAAAGTATTCAATAACTCCAAAAATAATAGTTCAGCCTATTCATTCAAACAAACATCGTGGACAAATTAAGTGGTCTAACAATACGTTTTCTTAAATCCTGAGTAAAGAAAAATTTGGGAAAGGAAGTTTTCGCTGTAGAAGTTATGCAGTCTATAAACAATTACTTTGTAAATAAACAGGAATTACTCCTGTTCTCGGAGTACGTGCTCTTGTGGGAAACGCATAGGCAAGGTGAATGTAGAACAATGCAAGTTTCCTGTCATCAGCATCCCTAGACATCAGACATTTGGGAAGAATGCTTCCGCTTTTCCAGTGATGAAAGGAAAGAAGATTATGAGACAAAAGGAGACAGTCTTCAAACTGATGTCTTAAAGCAGCTTCCTGTAGCACCAAAAAATAGTTTAAATGTATACAAGGCTCCACCAGGATTACAACATGCAGGGTCATGTGGTTTATCATATATCAGGGAAACTCTGTAGGTAAGACTTGTCAAACCCAAAATATTTCACAAAGCATGGAAAATAAAAACATATAAAAAAACCTTATAAACTTATAAAAATAAAAACTTATTAAAAAAAAAAAAAAATCTCTTTGTCCAGACAGTAGTTTATAGGGCTTAATAAATTCCATATTTTCCTGTTTGGATGGGGACCATCACTATTACCTAGAAGACAACTATGTTGCATCAATTAATCCAGATGTTGTCCCTATGCTGGCAACACTGAGACATAAAATATTGCAAATCACAAATTTTAGACTCCTGTCCCTAGAGAGATGAAGGGATCAATATTAGTTGTTTCTTCCTTACTCCTGGCAAAGCGTGCATGTGGAATAAGAGACGTACTGAAGATGATGGATGTTGGATAGATTTATCCTTTTGTCACCTTTTTCAAAGGGTTATTTATCCCACCAGCCACCTGAGCTAGTACATGACTTCATGATTTGTGTACATCTTTGATACAGCTACTTTCAAAACAGAAACATCCACTATAGACACAGACATCATCCCAGATTTACCTGATGCTATGAAGATCATAGAATGATAGAATCATAGGATGGTTGGAGTTGGAAGGGACCTTAAAGATCATCGAGTTCCAACCCCCCTGCCATGGGCAGGGACACCTCCCACTAGAGGCCCCATCCAGCCTGGCCTTAAATGCTTCCAGGGATGGGGCATCCACAACTTCCCTGGGCAACCTGTTCCAGTGCTTCACTACCCTCACAGGAAAGAATTGCTTCCTAATATCTAATCTAAATCTCCCCTCTTCCAATTTAAAACCATTACGCCTTGTCCTGTCACTACACTTCCTGATGCTAAGACCAACCGTATACTTCAATAAAGAGTAACCAATGACAAAATTAAACTGCATAATCTGCACATTCAGATAATTAGAGTGCTTGCCAAAGACACTGCAACCTAAAATAAACTTGAGGATTTTAGATAAGGCAAACCCCAAGCCTGTCGTATTGATTTTCCTGTTTGTTGGCATTTGGAAACAGCCCATCTATTTTCATTTCAACTTGCCCTTGAGGTATTTAAATTGCTTTGATTGATTGAGGTGTGCAGCATTCATTTCTGGCTTTCTTACAGCTAAATTCATTCTTCAGGAATGAACTATTTCAATGTGCTGGATCAAAGGAAGCCTCTACAACTCATCAACTTAATGAAAACTGGTCATTCATTTTTATTAGATTTCTGCTCTTTCTACCAAAATAAATATCAGTGCTGGAGATTCACTGCAAAAAGTACTTCTGCACACTTGCACTGCTCTGGGGAGAGAAAGGAGAAGAAAATGGGCTAGAGTAGTGGGAGAAATTAAGTCAATCTCTTGTTATCAACTAAAAGTATGTGCATTATTTACTTTAAGAACAAAATTAAAATAGAACTATTAGCAAGTACTACTTTTATAACTTTACTTTGACATAAGAAAACAATTCAAATGTGCAAACGCAATTAATATAGAGAATTCAGTAATAAAGCTGAGCAGTCAATTAGCCAGACAAAATAAGAATGATGGTTGTGTAACAGTTCAACGGGGTATTAAAAGATAGGACTGTTCAATTAATATTTAAAGTAGATATGCTGAAGTTTAACCAGCCCTTAGAATTAAAAAATAAATCATTTTAAGCAAAGGTTGCCATGGATTTATTGCAAACAGAGTTCTTCAGAGAAAAAAAAATAAAACATTGCAAAACATGACATAAGTTTCTAGTCATTATTTAGTTAGAGGAGCCAAACTCCAAACAATCACAAAATACTTAAAGATGGAAGGGACCTCTGGAGATCATCTCACCTAATCTTCCTGCTCAAACCAAGGTCAATCAGAGCACGTTGCCCAGGACTGACGCTCCACAACCTCTCTGGTCACCCTATTCCACCGTTGGACCACCCTAATCATACATTTTTTTTCCTTCTGTTTAAGTAGTATTTTGCAGAGCTAGAAAGATGCTGTAGGGCAGGAAAAGGAAGAAAAGTGGCCTTGATGGCTTCAAAATTCTTCAGAAAATGTGAAGAAGGAAGCTTATTAGTTGAGCTCAAATAGTAATCAAATTTGAGATGGAAAACTGACAATTTATGGGGGGGGACATTTAGAGGAATTGTGTTAAAAATATATATATATATAAATAAATATATAGCAGATATGGGAAAGATTTTGAACCTGAAAGTTGATATAAAGCTTCTGCACAAAAAAATCTGAAGTACTGAATCCAGACATGGGCCTTAACTCAGTTATGCCCAGTTCCAAAGGATGCAATATATCAGTTCATCACATGTTCCACTGTCAGGCTCTCTGGCAGCGCTTCTTACCTTCAAGTTTCACTGTTAAACTGTTTTGGTATTTGGGCCTGATTTTGCCTGCTCTATAATACAGCACAGCAGAACAGTTGTCTGTATTCGAGTTAGCCAGTGGGAAAGGTCTCACACAAAACAAAAAATTATTTGCTCTTTTCCGTATCATCTTCTGATGCCAAGGTAAACACACTTTGTATGTCTTCTGTTTCCTGAAAGACAGCATAACTCTGCTCTTTCTATGCCCTGGGCTCTGAAAAGAATTCTCTGCACTGTCCACGTCAAGTCTGTGACTAACTAGCACATTTCAGGCACTGCAGTTTATATCCTTAAGAGGTATTAAGAAGGTTATATACCTTCCCTTTGATCCCTTTTCCCCAACTCAATTCATTCTGCTAAGCTATACGCTATATATTTAGCTCATTTAATCTTTACTTGTAAATTAATCCTCTGGCCTCTAATCATTCCTGTTGCTCTTATCCAGATCTTAAAATTTTTTATTATCTACTGCTACCACCTCTAAGAATTTAAGGTCAGATACTGATCAAGTTCAACATATGGGGAAGCGTGTCACCAGTGTGAAGAAGGACACTAAAAACATTTGCAGAAATGTTTAAACTGAAAGAGGGGAGATTGAGATGAGATCTCAGGAAGAAATTCTTTGCTGTGAGGGTGGTGAGACCCTGGCCCAGGTTGCCCAGAGAAGCTGTGGCTGCCCCATCCCTGGAGGGGTTCAAGGCCAGGCTGGACGGGGCTTGGAGCAACCTGGTCTGGTGGGAGGTGTCCCTGCCCAGGGCAGGGGGAGCAGAACTGGATGGTCTTTAAGGTCGCTTCCAACCCAAACCATTCTATGATTCTATGTAGGAGGAGGCTCCCTCTCACCACCACTGCCATCTGTTTTGAAAATGACACCTAATAATAAAGACACCGAAGACCTAACAGAACAACAAGAAGGCAGAATAAAAAAAAGAATAAAGTAGCCATTACCCCGTTATGAAGTCTTTAATTCACTGTAGAAAATACGGATTGTCATTGGATTTTTATGGTTGCTATGAAAAAGCCACCTGACACATACCAATAAAATCTGCATGAGATTCCTTTCCTCTGTGATCTAGCTTATACTTGCATTCCATTTGCGATCTAGCTTGTAGTTGTATCTCCAGCTGAGCAGAAGCTGCAGAATATCATGACTTAATCACAATACATGACCTTTCAAGATGCTTTAAAAACCTTAGGAAATTAACATCTATTAGATCATGAACTTCTCACAAAAGCTGATATATTTAAATACCTATCTAGTACAATTATTGACAGTAATTGAAATAATGTTCACTCTAGAAGCAAAAAAATAATGATTAGCATACCTTGTCATCATCATCTACTTTTTAAAAATAGATAAGCTGAGTCACAAAGTGCCAACTGTATTTTTACACCACCAAAATGAAAGAGATTTGTTCCAATGTTACCACAAAAAAGACATGGAGGGGCTGGAGCGGGTCCAGAGAAGGGCAACGGAGCTGGTGAGAGGTCTGGAGAACAAGTCTTGTGAGGAGAGGCTGAGGGAGCTGGGGGTGGTCAGCCTGGAGAAAAGGACGCTGAGGGGAGACCTTCTCGCTCTCTACAACTCCCTGAAAGGAGGGTGTAGCCAGGGGAGGTCGGTCTCTTCTCCCAAGGAACAGGCGATGGGACAAGAGGAAATGGCCTCAAGTTGCGCCAGGGGAGGCTCAGATTGGAGATTAGGAAAAATGTTTACACGGAAAGGGTTACTAAGTCTTGGAATGGGCTGCCCAGGGAAGAGATTGAGGCACCATCCCTGGAGGGATTCAAAAGACGGGTTGACATAGTGCTTGGTGACATGGTTTAGTGATGGTTTTTATCAGTTAGGTTGATGGCTGGACCAGATGATCTTAAAGGTCCCTTCCAACCTCAACAAGTCTATGATTCTATGTTCCACGCTGGTACTTTACACCTGAATCCTACACAAATGAGATTTACCACATGGATGGAGATGCATGAAGATAGGACAGTCGTGTGGCCGTGTGCTCTGTGACTTCTTGCAAAGTAAAGCAACGTTGTAAAGAAAAACTAATTTTTTTAATGTGTGAGCTTAAGAAGCAATACAAGCTCACCTAAGACATCTTTGAAGTAGGCCAAATCCCAGCGAACAGGCCTTACAGTGTAGTTATTAAAGACAAACATGGTTAATTTAGCATATTACAGACAGCGCATATTTCAAGGAAATACTGCAAGACATCATTTACTGGAAAAGCTCCTCCCTTCAAAACATGCTGGAAGTAATTTTAAAGACTTTCTTAGCTCTTTTAAGAAATGTTAATCATTATGAAAAAAAACCCAAAAAACAAAACAACTTTGCAGGAATTTGAAATACTTTCTGCTCTAGAAACCGTGAGCCTCTAGCCACAAGCAAGAATGTAGAAAGAATAGATAAATTTGTTCACTTTGACCTGACATTCCCTGGACAATTTCTGAATAAAGCAAACTCAGCTTGAAGGAAAGAGACTGAAAAAGCTGCTCAGCTGCCTGTCATAGCACTTGCTGAAAATCTCTTTCCCTGTCCATGATGAACATTGAGTATGAAGATGTTGGGTTACAAGAAACAGCCACACAAAGGAGCAGAACAATTCTAAAACCAGATAAATTGTTAAGGACACAAAGAAACCCTTAATAAATGGAGGATGAGTATGACATGGACTCAACTGACTATCGCTCTGCTTTGTACAAAACTTAACAGAAAGGAGCATACTTTTATTTGATAGTAATTATTTTTCTGTAATAAATGTGATGAACAAGGTGATTTTGATGTGGCTTCCAGAAAATGAGAACTGTGAATTCTTATTATTATGTGAACAAACAAACTTAAAGAAAGAGGATGTTTCATGATACAGCATTTTGTAAAATATTTTAATTATATTTGCGCAATTTTACTTTTGAATCTTTTCCAACTTTCTTGCTAAAGTCTTAAATTAATTTTTTAGGTACAGACTTTTACAAAATAAATTTATCTATTTCCATAAAATCTTAAGAAAGAAGATACAGAATATTTCAGGATTCATTTCAAACAGGAAAAAAGAATTCCGGCTTTTATAATAAAAAAAAAAAACCTGTTAAAATAACTTTTAATATATTTTCTGCTCTAATGTAAACATAATGTTCTTTTAAATGCATAAAATACTCATCCATGGTCTGTATTTTCTCCCTCAAACGTAGTTCTCCTCACAAAAGAACACCAGATTAGAAACTGTCTGTATTTCAATTAGTTACATTTGTTTGTTTGTTCAATCTTACACATATCTACCCTTCGTAATGAAAGGGCTGAAACTCAGCACAGGCTGAGTGAATCCATTTTCATAGTGTAGAGATAATAATAAATCATCTTAAAGTCCAGGTTTATTAGAAATGACTGGAATACATTACAGGGCAGCAAAAACTTCAATGGTTGGTTTGCCAACCAGTGGGGTGGAATGAAAAATGCATTAAAATTTATAGAAAGGAAAGTAAATAGCAGAGAGTTTAGATTGGTTTTGACATAGTTACATGAAGCATTATTTCTCTTTGTGTGGCTAATAAAATAAAACTCTACAGAATGGGAGAAACATTCTCTTTTGGAAGCTGAAAGGTGAAGAAAATCCATTATTAATTAAATTTACTGCTTATTCCCTCCACTGCATGTCAGTGATGTGTTTCAGAAGAAAAGTGCAATGGAAGGTTCTTCTCTCTGCTTCCCCAGAGCATTAGTTACTCCTTTAGATTTTAACAAATGGTTCTGTTCAACCTTTGCAGAGACAAGTGTAAAATAAACACGTATTTGCACAGGAAGATGAGCTGACCTACTGTCATAATAATGACATCTCACAACTTCAGAGCTACCCAAGTCCCACAAGTTTCCCAAAGCTTGTCAGACCATTGGCCAAATTCTTCTTCCCAGCCGGAGGTGCATGAAACAAGAAGCATGGAGATGTAGGAAGTACCTGTTTGAGACACACTTCCTGAATAAGAAGAATTTTTAGGGAACTCTGAGGATGGTACATGATTTTCTAAGAGCTCAGTTGTCCCAGCAAGGCAGGGGCTCGTAGTGATGCTGTGGAGCTGAGCACGGCATTACTAGAGCTCATAGAACCACACATCTTTAAGTTTCTACAGAAAAAGGTAAAAATGCAACTGTAAGGGTGTTTTGTCCCCTGCCAATGCTTTAGGAAGATACAAAACTCTCTTTCTATACCGTAAGGTGTGGCCTACATCCTAGAGGTGGCATAAGACAACACGTGGTGGGCCTCGATTGTGGTCATAGGTATCCATGAGAACAAGCTATCAAAAAGTACCCTTTTTCCAACTAAGGGTCTAGACACGGCAGAGGCACGTAAATCCCTTTAATTTTCAGGACTGCTCCAGCTATTTCTGGCTACAGCAGTTCTTCCTTAGCTTCTAAACTACATAGACATTTCAACCAGAGAAAAATGAGGGAAAAGCTACTGCTCTGATCTGGGAGTCTTTTATACTCATTTCGCATTGACCAAGCAGACTGTATCAAGAGGAAAGAGGCCACTCATAACCAATGGAAAGAGCAGAATAAAATTATAGAAGCAAAATATAATTAACCACGTTGTATTTGACCATGACGTAAAGGTTACACCAACCTACAGCGTCAGAGTCTTATTTTAGAGCTTTAAAACTGAGCACGGTCAAGACTTACTCTGCCTGTATTTCTACAAGCACAAAATAAAACTTCCTGGAAATACTCTAGAAATATCCTTAGAAATACTCCTAGAAATATCCTGGAAGTGGTACCTTCAGAAGTCTGGGTTTCTCCCTACCCCCGCCCTGTATCTTTTCAACTGTTTTCTGGGTTTTGCTGGCTCAGCTTCACATTCTCATTAGGCCCCTCTTGTTGGGAGAGAAATTACTGTAGCCAGCCCAGTAAAAGTCCTATCAACTAAGAAGATAAGTTTTTACTATTTTATAGACTGGCCTCTATACCAACTTACGTAGGCCTATGTCATCTTTTGTTTGCCCAACGTATAACTGAGATTCTCGGTAATGTCTCTGATTTCAAGCAAGAGAACTCCTGAGCTCCCAGTGAGAACATTCGTCGAGATCATACCAAATGGTAACTCCTTAACTTTCTTGCCCAATTCCAGTGGTTTCTTTTGGCAAAGAGGTCATTCAGAAAAATCCTGCATGGAACAAGTTCCTAACTCTGCTCTTATCGAACTAAAGGAGATAATATGTGCAGGTGCAACCAGTATTGAATACTGGACTGAAAGACAAGTGCTTTCACCCCAAGAAAAGAAAATGAAAGCTTGTCCTCAATTAAACTTTCATGCCTCTCTGAAGAGACAGCAGACACATCAGCATTAATACATAATGAGAACTGGCTCTATGTATCAGTAGAATAAATCCATATTTAGTCAATGAATACATAAACTAAGTATGAAGGTATCATCACAGCAGCACCAGAATCTTAAAGATCTGTTTCAGATTTGAAAATGCAAGTTTCCCTTTATTGATTTTCCTGCATACACTGCACTACGGTACTATAAGGTACTATAAAAAGAAAATACTTAAATATACAATGTATAGTCAACCTATACAACCTAATTACTGATGGTGATTTTCAAAGCAGGGATGCTGTAGCCATGCAAGCTGCAGTTGTGCTCTCTCATGCTTCAGGAATACAAACTGCTGATCTCTGCTGGTCATAAAGAAGCCTCTTTAGAGCAGCAGTGGGGATGAGCAGCACACAGCTCACAGGGAATTATTTAGGTGCTAGAATATTTGAATCTTACCTTCATCTGAAAAAAAACCCAGCCAACCAACCCCTCCCACCCCCCACCCCAAAAAAAAAAACCCAAACCAAAACCCAACAAAGAAGAAAATGCCAAAATGCTCTGAGAATCTGAAACTTTAGTTTTTAAGACGTGATATTGGTCATCTGATTGGTCAGAAATCTAATGGTGTAATATTGCAGGTTTAACAGTTACACCACCTATCTCCATTCAGGAAAATGTCATGATCTTCCCTTACTTTGTCTTCGTTTTTGTTACAGTATTTTATAGGGTTAAAAGAATTATGGATAGGCATCCATTACCAATGTTATGGATAATCACCACAAACAAAGCAGCATGTACCCATCCTCAGTTTTTTAAAAGGCAAGAGGAAATGTGAGAGACATCCATATTTCTTGGAAAAATATCTCTTGTAACAGTGTCTCTAAGAAAGATCACATTCCCACCTACCTTCTCATTCTCTCCGTTTCTTCAAGGTTTCCAATAAAAAATGAACATTTACCCTTTGATATTAAAAACAAGGTCAGACAGAATAAGTGATTGCCAATGGCCATTACTTCCCTGTCATCAGCCCAATTAAGGCTTCCAGCTGTCAGTATCTAACGTTGCCGCACCATTAAAAATAACGGGACATTCAGATGCATTGATCTGTATCAAAAAGTGCTTTGTCGGGGGGAAAAAAAGGGCAGAAATTGTAATTGTCTTAGAGTATTAGAAGGAAAAAAGGAAGAGAGAACTCCACCAGACTTGATGCAAACGAGCTAATTATTGCTGCGCCACCATTTACCCCTCACCTTTGAGGAGGCTCCCTGTCTTTGATCAGAAAGGCAAGACCTTCCAGAATATCCAAAGAGATGCTCCACTGAACCTAGTGACTACAAAGAGACTTAGAAGACATCTAGCAGGGGTATAGATATTCTGCCAGACAACCGTGTTTTCATTTTTATTTGACACTTTTTAAAAAAAAACCTGAGAAGTGTAAATTGAGGAATAAAAATGTGTAAATGTACCGGAAGCATGGAGCAGATCAGAATCGAGCATTGCAATGGTAAAATATCTCCATACAATGACATTTGATTAACTTTTTATTTTCTTCCGTTTTGGAAGTTTTCCAATCAATTGTAACATAATGATCTTGTTTGTTTGTTTGTTTTTTTCCAAAATCGCCTGTTCCAGCGTCTCACCACCCCCACAGGAAAGAATTTCCTCCTAATATCTCATCCTAATCTCCCCTCTTTCAGTTTAAAACCCTTCCCTCTCGTCCTATGGCTCCCCTCCCTGATCAAGAGTCCCTCCCCATCTCTCCTGGAGCCCATTTAGGGACTGGAAGGGGCTCTAAGGTCTCCCCAGAGCATTTTCTTCTCCAGACTGAAGACCCCTAACTCTCTCAGCCTGTCTTCATAGGAGAGGTGCTCCAGCCCTCTGACCAAAGGTTTTCCACCCCTCTGTCCTATGGTTCCTGACCTCAGCCAACATCCTTGGCCACAAGATGGATGTTGGCACTGCAACGAGAAATCGTGCTGCGTGAATGTGAATTACCATGCACATACAGCAACAGTGAGCACTCTGCTGGGTAACGAGTAAACCCAGTGTTGTTTCTATTTGTCTTCTGTACTATAACCCCTCGGAAACAATGTGGGCTCATTGCTCCCCATCCTCTCCTGCTGCCTGACGTACTCAATAAGTCGTTTCAGTTCTCTTGTGTTCCAAGGTGCTACAGAAACAACAGGCAACTCTACTGCTGTATGTAATACACTGTAGTCATTTTTTTCCCCCCTTCTGTTAAAGACAAATTTATATTTAAAACAGCCAAAATGACACTGGTTGTCTCAGTAGTAGTCTCTCCCCACAATTTCACTTTGAAATAAATGCAAAGAATCAACTGTATGAGGCAGACACCTCCCTTTTATCCAATGTACTGAGTGTGACAAAAGCCTTCCCGTTACCAAACGGAGGTCTATTGTCCTGCAGGTAGTAGAAGGAGTAGTGATACCTTTTCATTAGAGGAAAAAAATACTCTCATTTTAACTGTGAACAAGCTTTTCCTCATTTAAACATGGCTTTAAAGGAGGCAAGAAAAGGATGTTTCTGAGGTTACCTTTATAGATTGTTTCAACACAGTTATTTGGTGGCATAACAGTATTTCATTTTGACATATCTTCCAGCAAGCACAAAACACACACTGCTTTTACTGTCTGCAGAGAAATGCGTGGATACTCAGCAATTCCGAAAATAAAGCCAGAATTAGTTCAGTTCAAACACATACAGGCAGCAAATACTTCTGAAACTTTAAAGTTTGGTCTCCCTGGGGAGAAATTCACCCCTGTTTGAGAGTGAGCACAGGACTGCTATCCGCTTAAATCCTGACTGATTCCTTCGTTTGGGCACTGACTTTGCTCTTGTGCTTTGTTAAAGAATGACCATCCATTTTTGTACCTCATTTTATCAACAAAGTACCTACAATAATTGCTCACAGGACTACTGTGAGATGTACTTTGTCAAGTCTGAATGACCTTGAGATTCCTATACAGTAGTATCTGTCTAAATGCCGAATATAATCCTTTAAAATTAAGGCTGGGCTGTGGGTGGCCCACAAGCCTTGAGTTTGAGGACACTGTCCCACCATGAATGAGATTGATGTGGAGTCACAAAAAACACTCTTCCCTTTCCTCCTGGATTGGAAGCCAACCAGCTCCATGGTGAGGTACCAAGGGGTGTTTGTAGTGACTACTGATGATGATGATGATGATGTCCATCACCCAGTGACTGAGGGTTTGAGCGGGCAGAGAGGGAGTGCGTATGTATGTAGAGGAATGGCTGGGTAGAGAATGGAGGAAGCAGAGTTTCTTCATTGTTTTTTTTATTTTTTTATTTTCACTGAACACTCATCCTTCTATCATTGTGCAGTAATTGCATGTTGTGCAAAAGGAAACCTTTTGTGCTGAAAATAACCACTTGGAACCCCTCAAGCTTTGACGACAGCAGGAGGGTCCATTCTTTTTATGAAAGGCTGGCACCGGGTTATCAGTTCACACCACCATTGCTCGAGGAAGGGTCACTGAATTTCAACATCACAGTGGCCCGCTCTGGACTTTTAAAAATTTACAGTGAGCTGAGCCTGAGAGCTCGGTGCAGCATTATCAGAGTTGCATTCTCTTTCCATTTCTCTTATAAAAAGGCAAAGCAGGAAGCTCTGTTTGTTGTCATGATGAGAGAAGCTGATTAATGTAGTTGCTTATTTACCACGGCTAAGATTTTCTACCAGCTTTTTCTTCTTTTCTTTTTCCTTACCCAACCCTCGCCCCTCACCATGGGTATGAGTACTAAACCATAGAGCTATACGGTTTTTTGGAACAAATTCCCATTTTAGAAGCAGAATGAAGGGCTGCTCTGACACAGTCCCCACAACCAATAAGAGAGAAAGCAGACAGACCACACGGGCAATTAGAAAGCTAAAGTAATGGAATCTGGCTTCTAGCTATGCCTTATGCATACCAGTTTGAAACTGTAGCATCCATAAAAATAATCCATATTCTATTAAAAGGGCTAAGCATTGCTGGGCAGGGTAGTTTTGTCCCTATCAGACACCGAACCACCAATCTTCCAGATGATCACTAATTTAAAAGAAATGACCGTTAAGAGTTTCTAATCAGCATTAACTCCAGGCAGTAGGACCAGCTTTAGTTTTTAGTTTTTTAGCCAAGGCATGAATTTCCACTCATTCAGATGACATTTTACAATTTAACTAGAGGGGTTTTGGTCACAGCTGACTGCATACTTTACCCTTAGGCTCCTTATTGTGGCCCCTCGTGATTTGTACAGTTCTGGAGGTTGGTAAAGAGGAAAAGCTGAAAATCCATTTCCATTACCAGAGCCAGAACCTGTCAGGGTGCGTATTGTGTCCTCCCTTCTCTGGAACCCTCACAATTTAAGTCTGCACTCAGACTCAGAGAGAAAACTGAGTAGTTCAAAATGAGGCAGTGCTATTCATGGCAAAACAGAAGTTAAATGAATCAAAGTAGATATAAAATATTGCCAAATTATTCTATATTACTATAGATCACTTTGAGATTTTTTTTTTTTAAATAACGTTTTCAACTCACTGCAAAGGACTTCACAAAGCGTAGAGCAAGACAACAGAAGTTGTTGTACTGAGCCCAAAATAAAGGCAGAAGTTTAGTAAAGTACTCAGTAATATTGCAGAACGATTAAAAGTAAAAAATTAAGAAGAATCTCTCTCTTTTGGAAAAATATAGAGAAAAGTACTTAGGAAATAGGATACAGTTATTAGCCAAGTTGTAATTTGGACAGAATTCATACCATAATTTATAATAACCAAAACACTACAAAAATTGTGTGGAAACATCAATGAACACAAGTAACTCTTACTCCTTAAAAAGCCTTGGCTTTAAATCTCATTTAGAATACATATAATATTTTCTATTATTTTTAAAAGCAATTTCAGAAAAACACCAGATAGGTATTTTTTCAGTCATAGAGTATCTCAGGTATCAATATGATTTAGCCATACAGAAGGTTATGAATCTTTCACAGCTTCTCCTAGGGTAACAGGATGAACTGAATCAGAATTATATTAACGTTCTCAACTGTATGAAAAAAACCCACAACCCATCAAAATACCTGGAAATCCATAGCCATATGCTGTAAGAAAATGTCCAGCCCCATCAATCACTGTGGAGCTTTATTTACGCATGGCTTTAACGGGCAAATTCAGTGTGAGTGTGCAGCAGAGCAGCAGCATCTGCCACCCAACTGCTACCACCCTCGTGCCATTACACACGTGCGAGCTGCGTCGGATCCAATGATCCATGTGGGCATGAAGCCATCCTCCCATTACAGCCACAGGATATCCCAAAGAACAAGTTTACCAGTTTTCCAGAAACTGAGCCTAAACATGTGTTGCTCCCTTTCTCCATTTTTTATGAGGAATATGAGGAGAAAGGGATGAAAATCATAATTCTTAATTTTCTCGTTAACCCTCAGTATATAAAGGAGTGTATAAGACGTATTGCTTTTATGAAAACAATGTTCTTTTCCTTTGTCTTGTGATAAGACAAAACATAGTACTTAGGAGTCTGGCTTTACAGTCATGTTACCTCATTATTAACTAACCTCAAATTTTCTGACCACAGTTATTTCTATAGAAATGTATATTTTTCCTGGCCAGATAATCCAGCTTCTGCTTCTTTGGCACTGCGAAAACATGTGATTCAAGGACAATGCAGATACAGTTGCAAGTTCAGCAGTAGCTTTGTCTTACATGTCACTAGATTCAAATGGAAAGATGCAGGAAGTCCACACTTTCAGATTGTGAAGTATAGATTTTAGGTGGAAATGTATGTGAGCAGGAACCTCCTGGCTAGTCACTCATGCCAAAGGAACAAAACCACCAGAGTGCCATACCTCTTGCTGAGCAGCTCCTTCATGGCATTTGTCTACATCTAAAACCACTACAGTGGATTATACTGCTTTTTAATTGACAGAAGGTCTCCAGGTATGGAAATTCTGCCACTCTACTCTGATCTCATGAGACCCCACATGGAGCGCTGTGTCCAGCTTTGGAGTCCTCAGCACAGGAAGGACATGGACCTGTTGGAACGGGTCCAGTGGAGGGCCACGAAGATGATCAGAGGAATGGAGCACCTCTCCTATGAAGACAGGCTGAGAAATTTGGGGTTGTTCAGCCCGGAGAAGAGAAGGCTCTAGGGAGAACTTATAATGGCCTTCCAGTCCCTAAAGGGTCTCCAGGAGAGATGGGGAGGGACTCTTGATCAGGGAGCGGAGTCATAGGATGAGGGGGAAGGGTTTTAAACTGAAAGAGGGGAGATTTAGACTAGATATTAGGAAGAATTCTTTCCTGTGGGGGTGATGAGACACTGGAACAGGTTGCCCAGTGGCTGCCCCACCCCTGGAGGGGTTCAAGGCCAGGCTGGACAGGGCTTTGAGCAACCTGGTCTGGTGGGAGGTGTCCCTGCCCAGGGCAGGGGGTTGGAACTGGATGATCTTTAAGGTCCCTTCCAACACGAACCATTCTATGATTCTATGAGTCTATAATTTGATGCCAAACAGGTGGTCCAATTTGGCATTTCCATGGTAGCTGTACCAGATGCGTTTTCCTATACTCCTCCAGCAAGAAATGCTTTCAAAGGCCATCATTATTTTCTTGAAAATGGCACTACTGGCAGAAGGAAATGCTGACATAAAAGCGGGGACAGCGAAGTCAAAACTGAAGCATTGCCTACAAAAGCAATATCCCACAAGCCAAATTGCAGTCCTAGAAACAATCAATTAATTTAATTCTTAATACAATCCATTCTCAGCAGCAGGAATGGAAGGGGAGGGGTGGAGTACCTTCTTAAAGAGCCATAGAATCTGGAGGCTCTGGGTTTGGGCTCACTAGGCTTCAGAAAAGCCAAACTTGATAGGTGTCTTCTAGTAAGTGATTCAGAGAATGAATGGTTAAAGGTCATTAGTGTAGATTTAGTACAGCTTGGCAAAGAACAGAGCTTGGAGCCCAGGAGCCCAGCATTCCAAGATAAGGAACTGGCCTTGTGTATAAGATAGCAGGAACAGCCTGCATGCTAAGGAGGAACCCAATTGTCTGGGTAAAGTGTCCATCTGGTCGGGACTAGTTTCGTGGTTTGGGGTCCAGCCAGCCCAGCATTCTAAGCCAAAGGTAAAAGTACATGGTGAAGAAGACTATGAGCCTTCCTCCAGAAGACCCCGGCCCACAACCACCAGATGACAGTACGCATGCAGCAAGGGGAGGAGACTTATGATAATGAGTTCCTAGAAATAATGAGAATAGTAACACCTTTTCTTAGAATTAATTATAATAACCCAGCCCACATTAATGAATATGTATGCTTTTTATCATAAATAGATGCTTGTTTTACGAGCCGGTGTGCAAGTTAGGAGGAGAAATCCCCCTTGCACCTGGCGCCGCAATAAACATACCTGCTTTATAACTCTATTCGAGTTGTAGGGTTTGTTTCCGCGCGTCATAAGGATATCACTTCTTAGAGGGTGTTAGAGTCTGATAATGACTCCACAGATTTACCAAGTAGCTGGGGAGCTCAGTTGATAAGCAGGATATAACAATGGTCCTCCTGCTCTGTTGCAAGATGTCATTGGGCTGAAAATGTGTGGCAATAACAAGGCGACAAGGTGATGCTGATCATCAGCACCCTCTAGCTGGTTTGTTGGGTTGTCTCCCTGTAGCTGAAATTGCTCAAAAGTTGCTTCTCACTCAGGAACCCATGAGTTGATTACCCCCTTGTAATGAGTGTCTTTGGTCTTCAAAAGTTTCACAGGAAATCTTTCGGTCCCACTCTGATGTCACCAGCAAATGGGAGAGTAAACAGTTGTCCAAGCACTATTTCCCCACCACTCACTCCTCAGGCAGGAAATGCCATGTTTACAAATTCATCAAAAAATTCCATTAGCTATACGTAAAACTTGCATTCAAAAGCTCTTCTCTACGTGATACCAGTGCTTTCTTCAGATCTGTAATTGAAATAAGAAGCGCACAACTGTATTTGTGGGGGGTGGGTTTGGTCTCTGCTGGCCAATTCATTTTATCTGCAAATTTAAAGCAATGCAGTGATGAATATTAATAACACTGTATTAATAACACTGTTACTATGTAAAGGCAGCAGTGATATTGATGGATGGCTAAAAGCACGGAATAAAAAGGAGGGATATTCCCTCTCTTCATTTAATGTCATTTTCCCACTCCCCGATTCACTTCCCCCACACCATCTTTCATAACATGTGGCTATTTTTACAGATTTCTCAAGAGGCAGGTACCTATTAAGTCTTTATAAAGTCTTCCAGTAGTAGATCAGACGTTTATGCTCATATTCTGTCCTCTTTGACACTGCATGTAGAACGTAAGGAGGAAGATGAGCAATTTGGATTGTGTGTCGTTTTCTGTACACATTTCATGCATAACGCCAGAGTCTGTTATGAAGTAACGATTATTGCAGCTACATTATACTGCATTATTTAATGAACCTCCTAACAGGACAGTTTAGATGTGTTTTGGTAAGAAGCACTTCAACTTTTACTTTAAAAGAAGCCATGATCTATATCTATCCTGATGATCGTGATTTTATATAACCATCAAAACCCCTGTGAGCAATAAATTTAAATAAAATGCATGATGACCTGCTATCCTCCATCTATTTGGGAAACTATACCATGTTTTGTTCTGTAGTACTCTGCACCACTCATTTTTCCTTCAGAAGCAGAGAAAAAGAAACACGTTGAGTTCTTATGGTTCCAGACATTCCAGGGTTAATTCATGTAACCCCTGAGGATGTGTTCCAGAATAATTTCAAGCAGAAGCAGGTGATAACTTCATATTTCAATGTCTCCAAAGAAGCACTAACTGAATCTGGTTTGTTATTAGTCATATGGTAAATGATCAAAATGAGTATGAGAAATGAATAGCTAGCACAGATCTTCCTAAACTGTCATAGGTATTACAGCTCTTTCAGCTGCCATGCTACCTCCTGGGAAATGCGCAAATCACAGAATCACAGAATGGAAGGGGTTGGAAGGAACCTCTGGAGATCATCCAGTCCAACCCCCTGCCAAAGCAGGTCCACCTAGAGAAGGTCACACGGGAACGTGTCCAGGCGGGTTTTGAATGTCTCCAGAGAAGGAGACTCCACCACCTCTCTGGGCAGCCTCTTCCAGGGCTCTGCCACCCTCACAAGAAAGAAGTTCGTCCTCATGGTTAGATGGAACTTCTTATGTTCAAGTTTGTGCCCGTTACCTCTTGTCCTGTCACTGGGCACCACTGAAAAAAGACTGTCCACATCCTCCTGACACCCGCCCTTTGAGTATTTATAGGCGTTGATCAGATCCCCCCTCAGCCTTCCTTCTCCAGACTAAAAGGACCCAAGTCCCTCAGCCTTTCCTCATAAGAGAGATGTTCTAGTCCCCTCATCATCTTTAGCCCTCTGCTGCACCCTCTCCAGCAGTTCCCTGTCCTTCTTGAACTGGGGATCCCAGAACTGGACACAGTGCTCCAGGTGGGGCCTCACCAGGGCAGAGCAGAGGGGGAGGATGACCTCCCTCCACCTGCTGGCCATGCTCTTCTTGATGCACCCGAGGATGCCATTGGCCTCCTTGCCACAAGGGCACATTGCTGGCTCATGGTCATCCTGTTGTCCACCAGGACTCCCAGGCCTTTTTCCACAGAGCTGCTCTCCAGCAGGTCAGCCCCAGCCCTGTACTGCTGAATGGGATTATTCCTCCCCAAAATGGATCTAAAACCCAACAGAGACAGACCCTGGTGACCCTTACTGAACTGAGTATTTAGCTATCCATCTGCACTTTAAACGGCAAATGCTACATCACCTTCTTCCAAGGCCACATTTTGCAATGAAGGCAGCTGTAGCTCATCCACTGAGCATCCCCATCCTATAGATTTATATATTCAGAAAGTTTTTTAACCTGGCTTTGTACCCACTAGAGCTTCTTTTTACTGAGGCACAGGCAACACGTGTGACTCACCTACAATATATGAAATAAATATTAAAAGACTCAAAGACAACAGTGAACATTTAAGGTCATCGGTGTCCACTCTTCACAGTTGGAGGTCAAATCCAGATAATCTTGAACAATGCCTAGAATTTCTAATAACTGAGTCCCCCAATGCACCCCTAATAGAGAATGTAAAATTTCATTTATGACGTATTGCGTAAGTTCAAAGTGATATCCAGGATCTGAATATTAGAAACACTTCGCATGTGAAGCCAGAAATGGCTACTCTATAAGAAAAAATCAGGAATTTGATCAAATTCTTCAGCCTGCATTTTAACATACATTTTTATTGCAAGCTAAGCTTCCATCCAAAAATGAGATCTTTTTCAGATTAACAAACTAGTCATGTCCCTTGGAAATTGATTTTAAATATATCTTGTTTTCACTGATACAAGTTTGCAGTATAATAATCTTTATTTACACAAATCCCCACTGCCATTTCTCAGGGACCTGCCAGTCTTGTTCAACTTCCCATACTCTGTTACCATGTGTCAAAAAGCAAGCATTATGCCTTATTAAGTGACATTACAAATAGAACCTTCATCCCAAACTGAAACAGAAAGGAATTTTAAAATAATACTGCTTAAAAAAATCCTGTGGCTTCTCAAAATCCTTTCTATTTTACAGAATCTCAAGTTAATTATTTTTGTAGTCACACAGGGAGAGAATAACTCCAATTCTTAAATTATCAGGCACAGGAATATGGTCTAAAAGGCTATTGATGTAAAAGTGACTCTGTATAGGATCTCTCTCTTAGGCTCTCTAATTAAATTAGTCAGATTCTTGCCAGATACAACGGTGGACTCCAGTGTTTGTTTTGTAGTCAGGCCTTAAGTGAGCTGCTGATAGCATACCAAGACAGAAATTTATAAAAGGGAGCAGAAACTCATGAAAATATCTCAGAAAGCACATCTAGATTGCCATTAAAAAACACACTATAATAATTGTCTCCCGACAGCAGTGACCTTGCTAGAAAATTCTGACACATGAACATGAAAACTAAAGGAAAATATCCAAGTTTTGACACCCGATTTTCTTGCCAGCTCCATAGGACAACTGGCTGCAGCTCCAGTTAATCACTCATCTCATGCATCAACTCTTCATAAATCTGCCCTTCCCCATACCAACAATATCACACAGAATCAGAGAGTCACACAATGACATGGGGTTGGAAGGGACCTCTGGAGATCATCCAGTCCAACCCCCTGCCAAAGCAGGTCCACCCAGAGCAGGTTGCACAGGAACGTGCCCAGGCGGGTTTGAATGTCTCCAGAGAAGGAGACTCCACCACCTCTCTGGGCAGCCTCTTCCAGGGCTCTGCCACCCTCACAGGAAAGAAGTTCCTCCTCATGTTTAGATGGAACTTCTTATGTTCCAGTTTGTGCCCGTTCCCTCTTGTCCTGTCCCTGGGCACCACTGAAAAAAGACTGTCCACATCCTCCTGACACCCACCCTTTAAGTATTTATAGGTGTTGATCAGATCCCCCCTCAGCCTTCCTTCCCCAAACTAAAAGGACCCAAGTCCCTCAGCCTTTCCTCATCAGAGAGATGCTCCAGGCCCCTCACCATCTTCGTAGCCCTCTGCTGTACCCTCTCCAGCAGTTCCCCGTCCTTCTTGAACTGGGGAGCCCAGAACTGGACCCAGTGCTCCAGATGGGGCCTCACGGGGGCAGAGCAGAGGGGGAGGGGGTTATTCTTTTTTCTCAGCAAAAAGAGTAACTGCTGACATGAATGAACTTGCAAATGAAAAACGTGATTCAGAAAAGCAGTTATTTTTCTCCTTTAACAGTAACTGTACTCATCCAAATTAAAAAATGCCAATGTTTATTCCTTTAAATGACTTTGTATTCCATAAGTAGCTACTGAATCTATTTTCTTAGCACAAAGCATCTACAATGAACCTCAGAATATGTATGAAAGGAATGATATGATTTGACTGCTTACAATTGCAGGTGCTGGATTTTACGACCCATGCACTCCAGTGAAGAATTGCACTCTTAAGTGCGCAATCCAAGTGCAAAAACTTTTGATTAAGCTTTAAACAGCTGGTAAAATAGGATTTACTGGTAAAGCCTACAGATGGTCCCCACCTTCACGGAATCATGGAATTGTCAGAGTTGGAAGGGACCTCTAGAGATCATCTAGTCCAACTCCCCTGCTGAAGCAGGGTTGCCCAGAGCACATCACTCAGGACTGCATCCAGGCGGGGCTTGAAGATCTCCAGAGAAGGGGACTCCACACCCTCCCTGGGAAGCCTGTTCCAGGGCTCTGGCACCCTCACCAGAAAGAAGTTTTTCCTCATATTTGAATGGAACTTCCTATGTTCCAGCTTGTGCCCGTTGCCCCTCGTCCTGTCACTGGGAACCACTGAAAAGAGTCCAGCTCCACCTGTTCTCCAAGACCTCTCAAAAATGATGGAGAGTGGCTCAGCAGTAACATCTGCCAGTTCTCTCAGCACTCATGGGTGCATCCCATCAGGACCCATGGACTTATGGATGTCTAGTTTGGCCAAGTGGTCTCTAACCCAGTCCTCCCCAAAAGAGGGAAAGTCTTCCTCTCTCCAGACCTTCCCCCTTGTCTCCAGGGTGTGGGATTCATGAGGGGCAGCTTTGGCAGTGAAGACTGAAGCAAAGAAGGCATTCAGCAACTCCGCCTTCTCTGTCTCTTCCACCACCAAGACACCCACCTCATTCTTCAGTGGGCCTACATTTTCCCTAGCCTTCCTTTTTTTATTGATATACTGAAAAAAACTCTTCTTGTTGTCTTTAACTGTGGTAGCCAAGTTAAGTTCTGCTTGGGCTTTTGCCCTTCTAATTTTTCCCCTGCATATCTTCACTACACCTTGATATTGCTCCTAAGTAACCAACCCCCTTTTCCAGAGATCGTAGACTTTCCTTATCTCCCTGAGGTCCAGCCAAAGCCCTCTATTTAGCCAGGCTGGTCTTCTTCCCCCGGGCCAGTCTTCTTCCCTGGGGATGGCCGCCTCCTGCGCTTTTGAGAGTTCATCCTTGAAGTATGACCAGCCTTCCTAGGCACCTATGCCCTTCAGGACTGTCTCCCAAGGGACACGCTCAACCATGCTCCTAAACAGGCCAAAGTCTGCCTTACGGAAGTCCAAGGTGGCAGTTCTGCTGGCTCCCTGTCTTGTTTCTGCAAGAATTGAAAACTCTCAAAAGTATATAGACGCTACTGTCGCACCAATCCAGGGAGCAAAATCTCAGCAAGGAAGGTAAGTTTAGAAGCAGAACGATACCCACACAGCTTCAACCACTTGATCACAGTCAGTATTGACTCAGGTGTTTCTGTGTCCTAAGGTACCAGTAAGTTTTAGCAAAAGGAACTTGCTTTCCATTTTGTATATCTTGCCCTATACATTAAAAAGCAAACAAATCCCATAAGTATCTTCCAGGAAGTACAGGGACATCACAAGTTGAAAGCAACAAATACAGCATTTCTTCTTCCTACCAGATGGCAATCTCATGCTTGGTTTTGCACACATAGATCCAGAAACATGCCTTTTAGAGCTGGTTGTTGGTTTTTGTTTGTTTTTTAAGCAAATTAAAATTTTAAACTGATTTCAAGAAGCAAATCTTACAGAGAAGACTACACTGGCAACATAACTGCAGCAGCTGGAAAAAGTCTTTAATAGAAACACATATGATTAATCTAAAAGAAGGGAAGAAGTTGATTTGCCCCTTCCCCAAGCTTTTTAATTTTTCCTTTTAGGCAAGGGTTGTGGGTTGGGTTTTTTCTATTCCATCCCAGAGGAAAAATCCCTCCAGAGTTTGTGAAATTGTTATTGCATTTACATTTTTGGTAAAAGTGCTCTGGCCAACATTTCCCTGATAACGGGCACATCTGTGTAACTGTTCAGAAAACAAACGCTAGATCTGAAACTATAATGAAACTTTTTTTCTAATTGACAAGCGGCTGAATATGAGCCAGCAGTGTGCCCAGGTGGCCAAGAAAGCCAATGGCATCCTGGCTTGTATTAGAAATAGTGTGACCAGCAGAAGTAGGAGGTGATTGTGGCCCTGTATTCAGCACTGGTGAGGCCACACCTGGAGTATTGTGTCCAGTTTTGGGCACGTCAATACGAGAGAGATATCGAGGTGCTGGAGCGAGTGCCGAGGAGGGCAACAAAACTGGTGAAGGGCCTGGAGCATAAATCGTATGAAGAACGATTGAGGGAGCTGGGACTGTTTAGTTTGAGGAAGAGGAGACTGAGGGGTGACCTCATCACTCTCTACAACTACTTGAAAGGACATTGTAGAGAGGTTGGTGCTGGTCTCTTCTCACAAGCAAATAGCGATAGAACAAAAGGGAATGGCTTCAAGCTGCAACAGGGTAAGCTTAGACTAGACATTAGGAAGAAATTCTTCACAGAAAGAGTGATCAGACACTGGAACGGACTGCCCAGGGAGGTCGTTGAGTCACCATCCTTGGATGAGTTTGAGTCGCTTAGATGTGGTGTTGGGGGATATGGTGTAGGGAAGAACTTTGTAGAGTAGGGTAGATGGTTGGACTTGATGATCCCAAGGGTCTTTTCCAACCTAGATGATTCGATGATTCTATGATTTTCCCAAACAAAAGTTCGGAGCATTCTTCATGTTTACTCTCCGGTGAGGCAGAGCAGGATTTTAAAGCTATTTTTACGTCTGAGGAGGCAGATAGGCTTCTAATGGAATTCTGGAAGTCACCTACCTTCTACACCATGTGACTGGGACACTTTATTTCTGCACAGAGCATTTGTTGCTCTTCTCCCACTAACTTCCTTTGTATCTACCTCATTTGCATTATGGCACTTTCAAGTCACAGCCCTGAAGGTGTCATGTTTAATTTACTTAATGAATATATGATAATTTATGGCTGTCCTGCTGCTCGATGGTGCATAAACGTTCAGCTAGATTCATCATTTTCAATTTGCTTTCAAGAAAAAGATACCCTAAGCTTGCAAATGTTGAGGTAAATGATGGCACTTCGAGGAGAAAAGCATGTCCAAAGGATAGAGACACACGACTTCTGCTTTGTGACCTAATTCTCTCACTTACTTCAATGAATAGCAACATAAGAAGAAAATACTCTCTTGTAATTACTAATCATTTGTAGCATTTTAGTATTTTTGAAGGAGGGAGTTGTTTGCGGTACTTCACAGGACAATGATAAAAAAAAACCCTCATATTTAACACTTTAACTGACTTCATCTACTTTAAAAACATCATCTGAAAGACCATTTGGTGCTCTTCCACACGACATCCTTGTCTCCAAACTGGAGACACGGATTTGATGGATGGACCACTCAGTAGATAAGGAACTGGCTGGATGGGCACGTTCAAAGAGTTGGGGTGAACAGCTCGAGGCCCAGGTGGAGACCAGAGACAAGTGGTGTTCCTGAGGGGTCACTACTGGGACCAGTGCTTTTAAACATCTTGGTTGGCAACATGGACGGTGGGATTGAGTGCACCCTCAGCAAGTTTGCTGACAACACCGAGATGTGTGGTGCGGTCGACACGCTGGAGGGAAGGGGTGCCATCCAGAGGGATGTAGACAGGCTTGAGAGGTGGGACTGTGCCACCCTCATGAAGTTCAACCAGGCCAAGTGCAAGGTCCTGCACATGGGCCAGGGCAATCCCAAGCACAAATACAGGTTGGGCAGAGAATGGATTGAGAGCAGCCGTGAGGAGAAGGACTTGGGGGTGTTGGTGGATGAGAAGCTCAACATGAGCCGGCAATGTGTGCTGGCAGCCCAGAAAGCCCCCCGCATCCTGGGCTGCATCCCCAGCAGCATGGCCAGCGGGGCGATTCTGCCCTCTGCTCCGCTCTGGGGAGACCCCACCTGGAGCACTGTGTCCAACTCTGGAGTCCTCAGCACAGGAAGGACATGAACCTGTTGGATTGAGTCCAGAGGAGCGTCATGAAGACAATCAGAGGGCTGGAGCATCTCTCCTATGAAGACAGTCTGGGAGAGTTGGAGTTGTCCAGCCTGGAGAAGAGAAGGCTCCGGGGAGACCTTATAGCAGCCTTCCAGTCCCTTAAAGGGCCTACAGGAGAGATGGGGAGGGATTCTTGATCAGGAAGCAGAGCAACAGGATGACGGGTAATGGTTTTAAACTGAAAGAGGGGAGATTTAGATTAGATATTAGGAAGAAATTTTTTACTGTGAGGGTGGAGATGGGGCATCTACCACCCCTCTGGGCAACCTGTTCTAGTGTTTCATCACCATTATCATCACTTATTTCTATTCTAAATCTACCCTTTTTAGCATAAAACCATTACTCCTCATCCTATTGAAACCTGCCCTGCTAAAAAGTTTGTCCCCATCTTTCTTAAAAGCCTCCTTTAAGTACTGAAAGGCCACAGTAAGAGTGTGAACTCTCCCTCTCATATGATAGGACACATTATAACACTGTTCTTACAGATTGGTTTGTTGGTTGTTTTTTTTTTTTGGGGGGGGGGGGTGGAGTGGGGGAGGAGGTTTTTGTGGTTTTTTTTTTAAGTACTAAGACCTGAACATCAAAATTATTTTATTCAAGTGAGCTCTTTTTTTGGAAAAGTAAAACGTTATGTTTCTTAAATGTTAGATTATAATGAAAGCAATTTATCTTCAACTGTTCCTTATTATTTCTCATTAAAACAGCACCTAAGTTCAACCTTAGGTACAACATATATTGTAGGAGCACAGTGGGCATTGTGCAAATCTATTCAGAAAGTGCATTCAAATAATTAGCTTTTGTAGAATGTTGGGAATCTAACACCCACGTAAATTCCCCAAGATTATCCGTTATTATATAGAATATAGGCAGAATTATCACACCTAATTAAACATCACAGATACAAAGAACTTTGTTTATACCTCACGATAGCCTTGTAGTTTTGAAGCTCAGCTTCAAACTAACTATTTACATCAATGAACAAATAAGGTCTGATTCTTTGCCATGATAGCAATTTTATGGGGTTTTTTTCACCTGTTATAACCACCAGAGTCAGAATGAATGAAAAGTGTGTGAAAGCGCAGTGACAAACACAAGGTAGTAAAGAATTTGATTTTGGCAGCATTATATACTCAAGTCATAATAATTTTGCTTGCTATGCATTCCAACACAAGATTCAGTGGAAAGCAAAATTGAGTTAGGTGTGAGATAAAACTTCCTGCTGAGTGAGAAACCCAGAATCCAGCTCCCAAAGACACCAGAACTTCTGGGTCACAAGATCAGAAAGCTTTCTTGTAGGCAAGAAACCTACCGTGGTTCACTCCCATGACTGGTCTTTGATGAGGTGACCAATAGCCAGACTACCTGTAGATACCCCACTGCATAGGCACTTTTTGTCACCTATGAATTTCAAAGAGCTGGAAGTCATTTCTGCAAGACTCCTCCTACCAGATCTTCATTTCTTGAGAACTTTCTACTAAGAAGTACCACAAGTATTTTGTAAATATGTATTTCTAGGACAGCTATAAAACGATATTTATATAATCTTACTAGGTACACCAGATGGTTTAATTACAGAAACAGAATATGCCAGATAAATATTACTGCTTTTTTTTTATACATGCATTTTCCTGTCAATAACTCCTCTTTCCAAGCTAAACACTTTTGTATAATAGCTAATTATATCCTGTGAAAAACAAGTAATCCTTTAACCCTGCAGCATTTGAGCCATCGTTATCTATCAACTACATATGCTAAAGCTGACACTACCAGATATCCTTTTGGACAGCCAAAAGAGAAAAACATACTTTTTGCTCCAGTGCACATAGCATGCACGTTATTTGCTATTTATGGAGACTCTCCATTTTTAAGTCACACACTGACGGAACTGAGAACAGTAAATGGTAGGCGCTACACAACACAGGCTATCAACTAACCCTACCACCGTGCGTTCAGGCAAAAGCAGCAGTTAATTTCTTATTGTTCTAGTTACCTCCCACGGTGTGTGGCTGTAGAATTCCTTGATATCTTTTTCTAAATGTAACCTTAAAAGTAATCTCCAATGGATACACAGCACAAGATAAACAGGAAAACTACTTCAGAAGTACTCGAGCAAGGTGTTTCATATTGAAAAAGGACCCTACCCTGGAATGTTTACTATACACAAAGCACAGACATATTGCTCACACACAAAATGTAAAATCTCGTGTGTTTTACCTGAAGGATCAAAAGATGGCTTTGAAAGGCTGAGCAACTTGTGTCTTTTTAGTCTGGAGAAGAGAAGGCTGAGGGGGGATCTGATCAATGCCTATAAATACTTAAAGGGTGGGTGTCAGGAGGATGGGGCCAGTCTTTTTTCAGTGGTGCCCAGGGACAGGACAAGAGGGAACGGGCACAAACTGGAACATAAGAAGTTCCATCTAAACATGAGGAGGAACTTCTTTCCTGTGAGGGTGGCAGAGCCCTGGAAGAGGCTGCCCAGGGAGGTGGTGGAGTCTCCATCTCTGGAGATGTTCAAAACCCTCCTGGACACGTTCCTGTGCAACCTGCTCTAGGAGGACCTGCTTTGGCAGGGGGTTGGACTGGATGATCTCTAGAGGTCCCTTCCAACCCCATATCATTCTGTGATTCTATGGCTCTGACCTGGCTGAGATTTCAGCCTATGGATATATTTGGGTTGAGTATTCATTGATATGCACCTCTCTTTACATACATCTGACCTCTTATATTCACACATGAAGTGGAAATTAGTTATCAGCTCTACAGGAATGAAAGGGAACCATATTTATGTTTTCTAATTCCCCAGAAGCTCTGCTATATGGAGTGTAAGCAAAATACAAATGCAGCACCGCAAAAGATACAGGTGTTTTGTGAACCACAAAACTAGTCCAAAGCCGGAGAAGGAGGTTTCCAAAACTTGCCTTAGTACCTTCATTTCCTACAGCCTTTAAGTCCTACTCTCAGAGCATTCACCTGTGGTTTTACATACCTGCATGGCTATGCTTTTTGCTTTTTCTTCTTTTTTTAAAAAAAAAAAACAAAATCAAGTGAAATACTTGATGCCACAAGTTTATAATTTAAAGTTAAAAAGCAGAGAAAAACAACCACTAGGTAAAAAATACTTAATATATATATTTTTTTTTAATTTACTGCCGTCAAAATTAAAGCTCAGATTCAGACAGTGAGATACGATGCAGCCGGCTTCCAACATTGTAGCGCTTATAGGACTTGTAATAGGCAAGAAACAACATCACATTGCTAAAGGTCTTTTAATAGGCAAGAAACAAATACATGGAGAAGCAGCCAGCCCAGAAGAGATGAGCACTCAAAGTATTAGGGGGATTTTTTCTCACAAAACAAATACAAGATGCAAATCAAAAAAGGGCAACTAAAATCCCTGAACTCCAAAACTAACATTTTTGCCATGTCACAACAGGTCTGAATGTGGTCTAATCATCATTTGGACACTTAGTCCCCGTTTTGCTCATGCGTGCACCCCAGCAGGGCACAGGGGTCTGTTGCCACAAGTCATTGGGCACAAGCGAGGTTTCACCTGGTAACCAGAATGGAGGAGTAATATCCTTGTTACTGCGCTCCCCGTACCTCGCATCCCCTCAGCATGCTCTGCAGAGGGCTGTGCTTCACAGAGTTCTGGCTCCGCGCTGCAGCCCCCATCCAACGGCATCCTTCAACATGGGTGTCACTTCACATACCAGAGACACCACAGAACACAGGAATGCCTTGGGTAGGGAGGCAACCTGAAGGGCAGAGCAGCCACCTGCCAACATTGCTTGTTCAAGGAAGAGCCACTGGGCTGATCTGGCATATACATGCTCATATTTTAAAGGAGAACTGATGGGTATTCCCAATGCTCACCCCAGGGTTCACAAACCCAACACTGTGCATCCTCCAGCAAAGCTAAGACTAAGTTCAGGCTGAAAAAAATGACTGATTCTTCTCACCAAAAGCCTTCCTTATGCCTATTTCTAAAGGAAGACCTATATTCCCAAATGCAAGTAATGATTAGGCTTTCAGTAATCTAATTTCAGTCTTAAGCACGGGCTGCCCGAAAGGACAGGCATTGGTGCCGGGAACTGTCGAGCTCAGATCATGCAGCCATGTGGATTTTAGTAGTGTTCTTCCTGTACACAACATTATTTATGCTCACAAATTGCACTGTATAACGTGTTCCAGCCATGTTGCTGAAGTACTGTAGGAAATAGTTTGGGTTTGTTTTTTTTTTTGGTGGGTTTTTTTCCCCTCCAGAACACACTGAACCGAGTAAAATCAGCAGAGTGGTTCTTAGTCATGTAGCTGTTTCTTGTATGCACTGGGAGCAAACATATTGTGTGAATGACATCAGCACTGAAGAAAGGTTGACAAAATATTACCAAAGACAGACATTTCTTCAAGCCTTTCAAAGATTCAGACAGACTTCCAATTAACTGTTCATCTCTGTGACAAATTTGCACATTGGTAAAGCATTCAGCTTACTCTAAATAATTCCTGCCATTTCAGCTGGAGATTCTTCCACCTTTTTTCTGTAAGTTTTTTAGTTCCTTTCCACTAAACAACCCTCAACTTCTGTCCCAGCCTCATCTGCTCTTCGACATTTTGCACAGCTTTGCTTAAAACAGCAAGACTATTTCTAGAGAGGCTGGAGAGTTGGGTGGTAAGGAACCTGATGAAATTCAACAAGGGTAAGAGTAGGATCCAACACCTGGGGAGGAACAACCCTGTGCGCCAGTACAGGCTTACCTGCTGGAGACCTGTAGAGAGGGACCTGGGACTCCTGGTGGACAACAGGTTGACCAATGTGCCCTCGTGCCCAAGAAGGCCAATGGTCTCCTGGGGACATTAAGAAGAGTGTGGCCAGTGGGTTGAGGGAGGTTATCCTGCCCCTCCGCTCTGCACTGGTGAGGCCACATCTGAAGCACTGTGTCCAGTTCTGGGATCCCCAGTTCAAGAAGAACAGGGACCTGCTGGAGAAAGTCCAGGGGATGAGTCAAAGATGATCAAGAGACTGGAGCACCTCTCTGATGAGGAAAGGCTGAGAGACCTGGGTCTGTTCAGCCTGGAGAAGAGAAGACTGAGAGGGCACCTCATCAATGCAGAGCAGTATCTAAAGGATGGGTGTGAAGAGGATGGGCCAAACTCTTCTCAGTAGTGCCCAGTGACAGGACAAGGGACACAAGCTGGAACACAAGACATTCCATCTGAACATGAGGAAAAACTTCCCTTTGAGGGTGGCAGAGCCCTGGAAGAGGCTGCCCAGAAAGGTGGTGGAGTCTCCTTCTCTGGAGACATTCCAAACCTGCCTGGACACGTTCCTGTGCAACCTGCTCTGGGTGGACCTGCTCTGGCAGGGGGTTGGACTGGATGATCTCCAGAGGTTTCTTCCAACCCCGTATCATTATGTGATTCTGTGAAATGAGCGGCATGATGCTGATGCGAATGACAGTGAATTGAGTGAAGGGAAGCTAATTTAAGTATGTAATTTATCAAAGTGTCCCTTTAGAGAACACCAAAGTAATTTGAGTTTTCAGTGATCAGCAGCAGATGGTCATGGAAAGAGGAGAAGGGAAAGAAGCTCTGATAGAATCCTCCTGATACCCTCTCGTGGTGTTTTGCAGAAGTGGTTTAGCCATCAACAGGGGGAAAAAAAAATAAAGTTTTACTTGAGATTCAGTGAGCCCTTCACGGACAAGACCTACTGACAAAGATTAAAGATGCAGATGTGAAAGGAATGGCCACATGAGCAAGGACTTAATGAGGAGGTGCTACTGTTAACATTATGTACCATGGCATCTTAGATGAAATATAGTGATGTATTTCACCCAGTGTTTTTGCACTACAGTTCTATTTCAGCTGTAGTTTACATTTTAATAAAATACTTTCCTTTAAAGACGTGATTGAGAAACACCACATCTGTAGATACCTTCTAGTGTTGTTTATCAATGCAGATAAAAAAATTGTCCCACCCCTACCTGGAATTCATAGAATCACAGAATGGTTAGAGTTGGAAGGGACCTTAAAGATCACCGAGTTCCAACCCCCCTGCCATGGGCAGGGACACCTTCCACCAGACCAGGTTGCTCAAAGCCTCATCCAGCCCGGCCTTGAACACCTCCAGGGATGGGGCAGCCACAGCTTCTCTGGGCTTCAGACTTTAACTGAACTTTCTGGTATCTACATTGATGCAGTCTGATTTCCAGACCTGTTCAGCTTTGTTATTTATTGAAATGATGACAGTTCAGTATGGAGAACTTAAAATCTAAATCAAGACATCTGGGGATTCTTGGTCTCACTATAAAGTGTGATGTAAATGTAAGTGACTGGAAGCTTGCAAAGAAGTCATGGAATATTAGATCATTCTTTTTAGTGACTCAGCTGGAGGCCGACATGGTGGTAGGTAAGAATCTCAGACTATATAAAACATACTGGAAGAGTTAGGAGGATTCTCATTTTCCAGGCTGCTACAGTCAAAAAATATTGCCAAGTCTTACAATTTTAGGAAGAAGTACAACGAAAGACAAAGGTTATACCATCAGATATGAATGATTCACAGGCATAGCTGTGGGCTAAAGAGGTTTTTCCCCTATTTATCCAGAACATGAATTGGATCAGTGGGCAGCAATTCATCATAACTTTTCCATCTTAAAAAGAAAAGAAAAAACTCCAAAAAAACAGAAAAAACCACCATCAAGAAACCATGAAACAACTAACACAACCAATAAAAGAAACAAAAATTGCTGTTCTGAATATGACCACCTGAACTCACTAAATGGCCAGAAAATCCTTCTTTGTTCCTGAGGGAACTCTGGAGAAGGTTCAACCAGGTGCTCCCGTCTGCCCTGGATTATCTTCATCCCGAGGCAATACCGTCTATGAGACATCAGACCCAAGAGCACAGCGCTACGTTCACAATTCTGTCTTTCACTTCTACCCCCATCCTCCCACATACAGCCCTGTTCTGGGCATTGTTTTTCACACATGAATGTCAGCAGCATCACAAAACTCTTTCTAGAAACACCAAAGATTATAAAAAGTGTCTTATTCTTCCCACGCAGGAGATCTGGAAATGCAATTAATGCGATAAGGATTCTGAGACTGTGAGCCCTCCTGACAGTCAAGTTACATTGCGTCAATTTGGGCTCAACATCACACTAAGTTCATGTGGTTTCCAATTAATACCAAAGCAATAAGGCTACTTTTCTCTGCCCACAGTATGCCACGTAGATGGTTTTGTTTTTAAGTGTTGCAATGGATGTAGAAATTGGAAGTTTGTTTCCACTACTGTCAACATCTCCAAAGTATTTTCAATTATTTTAGCTTGGGTTCAAAACAGCAGTAATGGGAATATTTTCATTCTCGGTACTAATTCATTACTGCAAGTCAGAGCATGCAATTCTGACAAAATGAACACTGATGTTCCCCTGGTATAGATCCATCAATTATAATTTCTAAGTAGAGATGAGATGAAATGGAGAAGCACAACCAAAAGAAAACACTACTTAAAACGAAACCCCAGATTTCATTAATGTATTTATTATTCAAATAATTATGGCTTTATTCCTGTTACGTTAGCTCACTGCAAATTATTTCCACAATCTTTGATTAGCATAGCACTGATTATGTAATTTTGAAATGTTTTCTCGGGGGGAAGCGGTTTCCTTTGTTTACTTCTATTCTTGAGACAGTTTCATTTAAGAGATCACAGAGAGTTTTGTTTTCCATCACCTACTGGGAAACATGCAGTGTCAAAAAAATGACTCTTGGCTAGAATATATATATATTTCATGCAGAATCTTAAAGAAATGCACTTTTTATAATTTTTATCATGCTTTCACTTCTTCACTTATTCTCTTTTTGAATATGGATTTTGAAACCATTAATATAGAATACAAAAATACTGTTTGACTCAAGGAATACTATAAACAAAGGTGTTATTTTTTACCTGTCTCCAATTTAAAAACAGTCAGAAGCGCAAAAGATTTTCAAGTGGAAAATATTTTTGTTTAAGCTCCTTCAGGCCTTTATGTTTCAATAAAACATTGATGGTTATTAAATGTCCCACAAAAGATATTTGAGACGACCTAAATTCTTCTTCCTCTCAATAATGTAACTCTCAAATCAAGATTAAAAGGTTCTTCTTTTGTTTGTTTGTTTTCAAATGTAGTTGTATTTACTGGATGGTTTTCTATCGAATTCCTAATAACTTCGATTAGTGCAGTGTTTTTGTTTTTTAAAAAACTTGCTAATGCATAATATATCATGAAACTCTTTACCACAGATGGAAAAAGAAAAGTAAAAATCAAGATCATCTACTGCTTTCAAAATACAAAAAGCTAATTCAATGTAAGTAACTTATACTCCTGTGGAAACTGATACTTTATCGGTTCCTCAAACTTAAAGAACAGAATCACTTCATAATACAATGTGTTTGGTTACTTTTAATTTAAAAATTGGCTTAAGAAATTAAGTAAAAAAAACTACTGAGTTTTAAAATGTGAGTATCTTTACATAAAATTACTTGGTCTTATGAAGTCATATAAGGTATTTTGCCTTCTGACGGAACTTCAACGCTCTAAATCAACTTTGAATGCACTTAACTGATTCCGTGGACTACATTAGGACTTCAATTTTGATGCTTTGAATCACATTAGAGTCTATTAGTTAGATGCCTGAGTAACCTAAAATTGATGGCAAGGATATCCCCTGGATTTCAATTCCTCTCAATACTGAAGAAATGAAAATAACTTTTTTTTTTTTTTTTGAGAATTTACTGAATAAAAGAAAAAAAAGTCAAAACTTAGGAGTCTGAAAAACTACTACAGGCAATTAGCAGTGTATTACATAGGCACTAAACAAAAAATGCACATTTATGAAATGAAGACATTACACTAACAGAAGAAAGCAATAATGTATTTAGTCAAGCTTTAAACCAACTCTCTAGATTAAAAATTGTAGTAATTCTGTAGGTAAAGGTATTCAGCATTTAGTGACACAAAGCATGCTCACCTGCCTCACGTTTCTACCCCCCAGAAGGCGACGGTACTGCTTTGCTACCTCGCTGAGGCCAAAAAGTCGCTTAAACTCCATTGCAGCAAAGCGTTCTGATAAGCAACACCATTTCAGTATCAGAGAAAACCTCCTATGAGCAAATGTAAATCTTAATGGAATTCACAGCTAATTCATCTGCTACCGGTGGAAAAATGCTAGGATGTGATTGGTGTAAATAAGAAGAGAATAGGTGTTGGGTAGATTGAATTAGAATGCTGACTTGTCCATTATTTTTGGATCCATCAGAATTATACAAGGAAAAACACAGTAGGATAATATGGAGAAACTCTGCCGTGAGACGGATTTAGGCCTCACACAAGAGGTTTTGTCAATTTTTTCCTGGGATTACTTTTTTGATAGATAACGTTCTTTAGACACAGGTGTAGTTTCTCTCTGGCTGCGTGTGTGCCCCTCCCTGGCTAAATTACCTGGGGGAGGTGGGAGAAGAGGGAAAGGACCTTTGGAATTTACTCCAACTACTTCCACGAATTCTTCTCTTTTCCTTCGGAAAGAAGGAAAGCACTGAGAGATTTTTCTTAGACAGACAGAAAGGAGTCAGACACAGGTTGAGGAGAAGGGAACTGAAGATCCTGACTCTTCAGCTACTCCACAGGCACCCGTCCTGAGTGGGGCTGAGCAGGAACACTGAAAATTTGGCTAAGGCAGTCAAGGTCACTGTGTCCCAAGTGTCATTCAGTGTAAAAGTGAGAAAGCTTCCAAACAAGAGGCTGTTAGACCACGAGCACAAATAATAAGAAATATAATTTACCTGGAATCCCCATAGAAATTGTTGCATGTTGTGGTTTTTTTTTTTCTTTCTTGATTACATGACTTTAAAATAAAGGACAAGTCATATCTGGGGATAGGTTTTTGTTTAGCATAAAAGTTACCCGTTCCAGATCTTCCTTCTATGTTAAGAATTTTATAAAATGAAATCAGTTGTCATTAATAAAATAATCACAAATAATTTACAAAAGCATAGAGGAATATTTGGCCTCAGCAGGTTAAAATCATTAAACATTAAACCTAATGTCTGCTGAGTTAAAGACATGTTCTACATGGAATTCCCAGCAAGGAGTGATGGGATTTGACAGTTATGGATTTATGGATGTGAAGAGAAAGTACATTTCCTGAACATTTTAGAAAGTCATCTTTTTTTTTGTTGTTTCTGCCATTTTCCATCTTAACCAGGTGCATTTATTCTGGTCCTTAAATTGAATTTGTCCTTCAACCTTTTTTTACATTTACAAGTTAATAATTTAAAATTGAAAATCTCATTATTTAGGAATGGGTACCCAGCAGGGAAGGTACAGAACAGAGATAGAAATTTTTAGTATTTACAAATAAGAATCAAAGAACTTGCTGGTTTAGGACTTTCTGGGTAGGACTGGGGATTTCTGTTTGTTTAATGACATCAACATACTACTTGGCATTACAAAGGTGGTCACAAGCATCTTTGATTTAAACAGATGCATTGTTTGCTCAAAGCTATGCCACAAAATTGGATCTTCTTTAATCAGACCTTAGAAATGAAATTACAGATATTCTATTTACTGTAATTTGAGTTTACTGTTATTTATTTTCCTTCCAACAGTTGTACCCAACCTCTACAACAAGGCCAGGAACCATATCGTTTACAGGAGTCGAGTTTCCTTCTTGTGACAACAACGTAAGCAGTAAATCCCAGAGCTACTCTTTGGCATGGGAACAAACATTTTTAACTGATTGGGTTTGACAAACTGAAGAGCCGCAGCACCTGTTTCAAGCCTTCCCCACATAGCTTAAGTCACTACTGAATCTGAGCTATTTTTTGGAAGCCTTTGTTAAACCCTGATTAGAATTAGGTAGTGAATAATTAATATTTTCACTTCTGGATTAGAATACTGGTTTGGACTAAAAGCTCTGCTCCCTGGGAAAACCTGTACAAAACCAGAACAACATCACAAAGTGAGTTTTGCTCCCCAGTAGACACCATCAAGTACAGCAAAAGCCCATCATTCTACACCACAGTGTTCCATTCTGCTAATGATTTTGAGATTATCTTCACTTTGAAGATTCTTCATTGTTAAAGTGAAGTCTACTAAACTGTGGTTGTTCATGTGACGACCATAATCTTCATTCCTGTATCACAGAATGAAGAGCTGTGTGACTAACACCATCCCATAAGGGACTACAAGGGTTCATCTCTGAGATACCTTCCAGAAATCCCACTGATGGAGGTCACTTGCAGACATATCACGACCACATATATGTATGTACGTACGTATGCATCTCCATACTTCTGTTTTATGTACATCTGAGCAGGACTTACCAGAAGAAGAGGAAGACAGGGTCTTAGTGGGTGTTAGTTTTCCCATCCACTCTCTCCCAATTTCCAGCATCTATGGGGGAATAACTCTTACCTCTAATGCAACACGGTGCAATGTCTTCTATTCAGCCTTTAAAAAGTCTGAGGAACTTGGAAAGAACTGATGGTGTAGCATGAGGAAGGCAAATGGTAACCAGGCTCCAGCAGGTTAAGTAGGGAGCTATAATCTTTCCCTAGATTAAGTCACATTTTTAATCCCATGCTCATTATATAACTCTTTAGTTAATAATGTATTTTCTACAGTGATCCAGTTCAAATCTAGTTTAATCAAATATATATTAATGAACTGTTATTAGCCAGGACTAAAACTGAACGAAAACAGCTTCAGTCACAGCTGAACTTGAACTGGAACTAAAGAATTTGCTTGGTTTGATTTCCTAAAAATAAGTTATTTCATTGCTTACCTCTAATTTAGATCATGAAACTCACATGGAGAGTTTTGAGAGCAACCAATATCTATGATCTCAACTCATAATGTGAATTTTCTCTCTAACTCAGCCTTCAGAGCAGCAAACTGTAGAATGCTGTAATGCATTTCTGAGGAATGCAAGAGAATTTTACAACATTACAACATATGTGTCCAGTTTTGGGCCCCTTACCACAAAAAAAGACACTGAGGAGCTGGAGCGGGTCCAGAGAAGGGCAACGGAGCTGGTGAGGGGTCTGGAGAACAAGTCTTGTGAGGAGAGGCTGAGGGAGCTGGGGGTGTTCAGCCTGGAGAAAAGGACGCTGAGGGGAGACCTCCTCGCTCTCTACAACTCCCTGAAAGGAGGGTGTAGCCAGGGGAGGTCGGTCTCTTCTCCCAAGGAACAGGCGATGGGACAAGAGGAAATGGCCTCAAGTTGCGCCAGGGGAGGTTCAGATTGGATATTAGGAAGAATGTTTACACAGAAAGGGTTATTAAGCCTTGGAATGGGCTGTCCAGGGAGGTGGCTGAGGCACCATCCCTGGAGGTATTCAAAAGACGGATTGACATAGTGCTTAGAGACATGGTTTAGTGATGTTTTTTTATCAGAGTTGGGTTGATGGTTGGACCAGATGATCTGAAAGGTCTCTTCCAGCCTGGACAATTCTAGGATTCTATGATTCCACAGAAATGAAGGAGGTAGGTTGCCAAGATTCTGTGGCCTCCTGATGAGAATACAGGCATAACATATCAGAAAACAATGGTCAAGTCCTGCTCCACCTGAACTGGGGCAGAATTTTTCACCCCAGGTCACTTCAAATCAGGCAGGACAGCATCTCTCTCTCATCCCCATCTTAATTGTGTACTATATATTCATGTTTTTTTGATGGATGTTTCATTGAACCCAGTTCTGTTCCTCTGTAGAGTTTATCAGCAGTGAGAGAGTATTTAGACACAAATTCCATTGGACAAAAACGTGCTGACCTGCCCAAGCACTCAACCAGGAATCAGTCTATTTTTTCCTTGCAGTTTACTGAAGATATGGTCATTTGTACCTGTATGGAGCAGTAAAGCTCTTATTAAAGGTTTTTCATTTTGTCTCTTGATCGCTGAATTCTTACATCCTGATCCCTTGATCTTATGGCAGTTAAATATTGATGTTTTTTCAAATCTCACTTCCATAGCTTTTTGTCGTGCTCACCTTTCCTTCTTATCTCTATTCCCATCATTTACACAGCACGAAACAAATTTCTTTCTCACATCAGAGCAGCTAAATATCTTACATCAGCTGAAGTTTTCTTGCTATACTCCTCTGATTTCCCTCCCCCAATGATGCTTTGTACATCCATGTTTCCCATAAATAACTTCTACTGTACATGTAGCTATCTAATCCTCAACTCATTCATAAGGAATCCAAAGTTAATTGGAAATTTAGAGTATTACACTTATTTCTGGTTTGGACCTATTCAAGAAAAGAATACTGTTTGGTTTTTTTTTAATGATCTGGAGTGGCTAACAGCCATAAGCCAATGAACAAAGTTACTAGGTGTCAAATCACATGTTAGTGCAGTGGTTTTGCAGTGTCCAGTTAGGCAGAACACGCATAAATTCTGCTGAAACAGATACAGAAACAACAAATCAGATGTTCCTTCCATCCAGACAATCAGCCCATTACATACACAACACCAAATACGCTTCCTTACAGGCTGTTTTCAAAAGCATTTTGTTCAGTTGTAAACTTACATATTTCTGTTATAATAAGATAGAAGCAAAGAGAGAGAAACCAAATTCATGGTTCATGTAGAAAAGCACAGCTTAATAACACAAGGTTGTAGATACATCTCTATTCCTTTCAGCAGTGTTTGGCCAAACTCCCATTGATCTCCCAGTTATTATTTGATAAAACATTCATCTGCCTTTTCAACGCTCTTACAGCCACAGGCAACACCTTCAATAAGCTGCAATCGAACATGACATTTAACGTCAAACTCCACACTGCTAATGCAATTGTGATTGTCTCTAGAAAAACCTGTAGCATGATCCCCTTTCCGACATATGCAAGCTGTATATCCCTCTCTCTATCCTACTGAATATTATCATAGAATCATAGAAGGTTTGGGTTGGAAGGGACCTTAATGATCATCCAGTTCCAACCCCCCTGCCCTGGGCAGGGACACCTCCCACCAGACCAGGTTGCTCAAAGCCCCGTCCAGCATGGCCTTGAACACCTCCAGGGATGGGGCAGCCACAGCTTCTCTGGGCAACCTGGGCCAGGGTCTCACCACCCTCACAGCAAAGAATTGCTTCCTAATATCTCATCTAAATCTCCCCTCGATCAGTTTAAAACCATTGCCCCTCATCCTATGGCTCCCTTCCCTGATCAAGAGTCCCTCCCCATCTCTCTGGAGCCCCTTTAGGGACTGGAAGGGGCTCTAAGGTCTCCCCAGAGCCTTCTCTTCTCCAGGCGGAACACCCTCAGTAGATGAATTACATCAATGCAGGGAAAAGCAAGTAGAAGAATTCACGGAATTGCAACAGCTCTACAATTTCTGTTTCACAAGGCCACACAAAGAAACCCTTCCGAAAATGCATTTTGTGCCAGAGCAAGATATATTTGTATCAAATTATAATCTTATAATGTACTGCACTGCAGATGGCTACAAAGGGAAGTGCAAAAGATGGAGCTCAAAGAAACCAGTTAGAGTTCAGTAAAAACGAGATTGACTCCCAGGAGAAAGAGTAGGATCCTATTATTCCTATTTCCAAGAAAGTGTTGCAAGACAGAAAATGGGAAAGACTGCTTGGAATTGTTTACAAACTGTCCACAGAAGGATGAGGTAAAGCCCAGGCAGGTAGAATACCTGTCAGTAATGCTGCTGCTTCCATAAATGGTGGAAATCTCTCTAGCCATACTGGGGTGGCTTGTTGTGACAAGGATGGGTTCACCTTAATTGTACTTGTAATGAGGACATGATAATAGCTGGGGTGTCTGGTTGCCATTTCTTCATGCAAGGAACACTTCAGCTGATTCTGTTGAAACGAGTACAAAAACCTCCAAGAAACTGGGATAGCCATTGTAAATAATCCTTTGTATAATTTTCTATTATTCTAGGGATGGATATCTTGCTAAAGTAGTGCACAGGCATGAGGTACAGAAAATGATTGCTAAAAATATCCACGTGCTTTTGCCAATAGCAACATCCACTCAGAAACCTAACGAAACAATTCTCACTTACAGATGGCATGAAACAAATAGCCAACACTTTCTATAATAACTTAGACCTTTACAGGGGGATCATTTTAACCCTATTTAAATACCATTTGGGGACTAATCTCTGATTTAGTGCTGTGTGTGTCTTTGGAATTAAACAGATTTCACCCTTTTCTCTCAGTTTCTGAAGTCCCATGAAACAACAGAAAGAAATCTGGTCAATTAGTATAATACATTAATTCCACCAAGGACAAAACTTTACTCTTCTGCAACTATTTTGGTGTTTTATATTGTCACCATTCACCACCAACGGCTTTAAACAGAAAAATCAATAGATACAGCAAAATCCCAGCGTGGCTATGATGCTGTAGCTACGTGGCTACGATCTTCTTGTAGGTTGAATCTCAGCTTGAAGGGTTGAGACAAAAATGGTGGGGTTCTTTCCCCTTGTCATTGTCAGCAATGCCGGATGGATAACTTAGAATAGAAAGGAAGAGAAATAGCTTTTCCTAATTATAATCACAGAATCCCAGAATGATAAGGGGTTGGAAGGGACCTCTGGAGATCATCTAATCCAACCCCCTGCCAGAGCAGGTCCGTCCAGAGCAGGTCCACCCAGAGCAGGTCCCACAGGAACGTGTCCAGGTGGGTTTGGAATGTCTCCAGAGATGGAGACTCCACCACCTTTCTGGGCAGCCTCTTCCAGGGCTCTGCCACCCTCAAAGTGAAGAAGTTCCTCCTCATGTTTAGATGGAACTCCTTATGTTCAAGTTTGTGCCCATTTCCTCTTGTCCTGTCACTGGGCAAGTTATAATGGCATACTGAATTTGCCCAGACTCCACTGGAAGCCAAATCTCTGATGGAGAATGCCTCTTGCATTCAAGGGGCACAGGGGTTCACAGGGGCACCGCAGAGAAACCTACAGGGCCAAATTCGGTCTTTGATGCAGTGAAGATTAATTACTTTCAGAAATACTGGATATGATGGATATGGCTTAGTGGAGTCTCGATCTTACCCTGGAGGAAAGGTCAAAAACTCTTAAAAGTCTGAAATAAAGCATAAAAGTTATGTTTTATCAATGGTGCACGAAAGCTTACTTCCAAGCTTACCAAAGAATCAAGTGGGAAGCTTTAGTTTCAATACCTTTGATTAAAGGGACTCTGACTTTTGTGAGAGCTTGGGACAACAACCTGTCCTCTTATTTGTTTTCCGTTTTCGCCAGCATCTTCCTTGTTTCCTCAATTTAAGCCAACTGTTATTCTTCAAGAAGCTCACTTCTTGTAAACATTCTGTTTTGCCCTTAGTCACGACAAGTTATTGAATATATTCATTGAATAATTTGGTCCAGTTCACTGAACTAGAGCATATTCCTGAAGGCCACTGGTTTGAAGTAATTCTGTTCCCACTTTTCCTGATTCCTTCTCAAGTCAGTGTGTTTTTAAAAGAACTTCCCTTCTCTTAAATCCCTTACCTACAATCCTTCTAACATCACTGCTAAACATACTACCAGTATACACAAATTCTAAGATTGAGGTTTTTTTTTTTTACACTGGCCTCAAAGTGCCTTATAATATTATTTTCTTTACAAGTTCAATAACAATTTGTGCATGTGTACGTGCACATACACAAAACAATGAAAACATTCTGCATTAAGAAGTGATAGAACTGCTTAAGCGGACAATTACTACGTAACTACAGTAATGTATGTAGTAATCATTGAATAAAATGTTATGTACAACTTAAAAGTCAGAGTGTGTTTTTTGCAAGCTAATTAGAAACTATGCTCAGCAACCAAAACAAATGATCTGATGAAGAAAAGGATGTTAAAATCCAGGTATCCATTTGATTGTAGCAAGGGGAGATTATTTTGAACAAACAGAAATGTTTTATAGTAAAACACACATCTTTTCATTATTTTTTTTTTAATAAAGATAAAATAGTGAAACAAACTATTAAAAATTTCTCCCTGAGTGAAGATATTGTACATCAGATTCTTGAAAATATAAACCTTGAAAATGGCAGGGTGGAGGAGCTTACAGTGAAAATAGGGAAAGACTTTCAACCATGGTAACTCCACTGAGGCATCTCTACAGTTAGACTAGATTTTTTCCCCTCGGTCAATTAAAGCCAGCACTGCAGTCAGTCAGAAAGCCAAAGCAAGTGTACAAGCGATGCCATTGTACCATTGATTCCCGCATATTTCCTCTTAAAGGTCAGAAGTCACCACATTCTTCTTAATACCAGGGCAAGTGGGGGTAAGTAAGAATAAGTAAATATTTAAGCCTTCAACAAGCCACCACCCAGCATTATCTTCGCTAAACAGCAGTTTTTAGCCAGTGCCCCTACACTCCTCTCTCTCCAGGTGAGGGAGGCATCTACCTTCAAAAATACAGAATTCCTACGTATATATAAAAAAATACATTCAGATTCTCATCTGATCTAAACAACGAGAGTTTCATATAAGTCAGTAACACTGACGTGGTTCCACCTAGGGTAATGAATTTATGTTTCTTCAAGCTTTATTTCATGAAATGTTTTCCAAACAAGTGTTATTTTTTTATTCCCCAGATAAATCTTGAGGAGAACTTAAGTGCTAAGACACTACAAAGATACATATAGAACAATGAAAGTGTCTGTTCTTAGCTTTCCACAAAAACCAAAAACAAACCACACCAAAAGAATATTTAAAACCTATATTGCCAGCGTGAAAAAACCCTTCCTACTGTAGGAAGTAAGGGATTTCCTACTTTTTTAGGATTATGAGATTAGTTATGGTTCCTTCCAACACCAAGGCCAAGACCAGGCTGGATGGGTCTTTGAGCAACCTGGTCTGGTGGGAGGTGTCCCTGCCCAGGGCAGGGGGGTTGGAACTGGATGGTCTTTGAGGTCCCTTCCAACCCTAACCATTCTGTGATTCTATGAACACTTTCAGGTGTCTGAGAAGAAAGAAGTATTTGCATTAAATAGCGAAAGAGAACTATTACCAGGTGGGTTTAGGCAGTAAATAAGTAAAGCAGCAGTGCATAACTGTGGTATAAGTGATTTCTGTATGTCAGAATACGAAGCGTCCAGTATTAGAATAAGTTGTGGCACTGGAACTTAATAACAGGAAAACTGTGACACCTGCCAGAAAAGTTAGGCTGCAAAATGATCATTTCAGAAGCTATTTTTAAGTGGACTCAACACTCAAGACACCACCACCTCCCCTCCGCCCCCTGAGAGCTGGAGAAAATGAGACGTCAGCAATCAACAGACCCAGTACAGATTTGATGTAGCATCTGACAGCGTTTATGTTAATAACACTTTCTTGTCCTGCTATCCAAAGAAATATGCTGTCAAAGCTCCTCAGGCAACTGGGACATCTCACTGTGGTTGTCTCATCTGCAGATAAGAATCTCCTGACAAAAAATTGTACTACAGAAAACGTAGAGTTAAGCTTTCTTGTTTACCAGTGAATTCAACTCTTGAGGAACGTATGATCCAAACTTAAGTCAAAGCAAAGATTAATTTGCTGCAACTTCTTTGAGCCAATTGGACATATGAAGTTCTATTAAAATTTCAGAACAGCTGATCATAAGGCGTTTAAGGGGGTTTGATCCCATTCCGTTGCACTGAGCATTAAACATTGTATTTCTAGCCTCCTAAAAAAAGTTCTGCCCAGATAAGTTTGTATTTCATGAAAGATATTTTAAGCCAACATCAAAAAATGAACTGACAAGGAGAATATTTCCACTTACTTCAAAGCCTTTCACTTAAATGCCATAATTAGATGTCCAACTTATTGGAGAATTATTTCTGCTTACTTCAAGCACCCATAGCGATGTTTTTAGCCAGGATTTCACTGAATTTCACTGAATTTTTTAGAGTTGGAAGGGATCATAGAGATCATCTAGTCCAACTCCCCTGCTGAAGCAGGATTGCCTAGAGCATGTTAGAGCATGTTACTCAGGACAGCATCCAGGCGGATGTAGAAGGATGTAGAAGTATATTGCTACGGGGTCAATCAACACACAAATAAAAAAATAATATTCTCCTATTTGACAGCAGGAAGCTTAATAAGTACGTTACCAGCTTAATGAATAAACTACTTTTTTTTTTTCATGGTGAGTTATGATAGGTGACTTAAAACACTGCAGCACATTCATGTTAAGGAAAGGAAAGAGGATGCCCATGACAAGATCTGGGTAATTTTTTAAGTTGGAGACTATATTAATTTGGAAGGAGACTTCCATTCATGTGGAAGTCAGCTTTTATATTTTAATTGAAAAAAAATAAATGTGTTCAAAAATTTGTGTATATTTCACATTCAGATTATAAATGGTTCTTATTTTGAAATTATTGTCTGTAGAAATTTGTCTAGATTTAAGTTCTGAAAAGGTAAGAAATTTCCAGAAAGCAAAATGAAAAAGATCAGTTAAGGTTGGTTTTATTTTGATTTTCAATTTGCCAAGAGGATCAAAAGCAGGAATAGTGAGCAACTCCGATCTTCAATGTTACTTATTTTCTAATTTTTTAAAAAACTGTACAAACAAACCAGTTCTTCTTACCACTTTAATGAGGAATCTTCCTTTTTCTTTCTCCACTGGGCAGAAATAGAATATGTTGGGTACAGAAATTCTGCTATTGTGTTAGCCTTTTTTGACATTGTGAATATCAGGATTATTTGCTTGGTTTTTGTCTATTGACAATATACTAAATTAATAATCCCAATAATATAGTATCCTTGTACGTTCCCTAATGTGCCATATGGCTCAAAGTGTCAGAATCTCCTACATCATGTGGTGCACTTGGATAACAAATCAGAGTATTTTACACTTAACACTTGAAAACTGTCTGAAATGTATAGCTCGGACTATCACTAAATCAAAATTACTTCATGCAATTCTAATATAATCACTAGCTAAATTAATGCATTAATATTTGCCAACCCTGTAGTAGGTAACTGCTTCGCTTATGAGATCCAATGGGCTTTTCTCCTTCCCACAGATTTCCGTCCACCTACTTCAACAGGACTGAAACATCTTCTTACAGAGAAACTGCAAGAACTGGATGAGAATTTTTTTCTTGCCCTACTAATACATTACTTTTCTTGCTTCAGAAATATTTTAACCACACAGTCAAGAACTTCTCAACAGGCTCAGCTGGGGACAGCTAAAATATTTCATTTTGCAATTTTGATCTTTCACTGAATTTCACTGAATTTTTTTTTTTAGAGTTGGAAGGGACCATATAGATCACCTAGTCCAACTCCTCTGCTGAAGCAGGATTGCTTAGAGAATGCTACTCAGGACTGCATCCAGGCGGGTCTTGAAAACCTCCAAAGAAGGGGACTCCACAACCTCCCTGGGCAGCCTGTTCCAGGGCTCTGGCACCCTCACCGTGAAGAAATTCCTTCTCATATTCGAGTGGAACCTCCTATGTTCCAACTTGTGCCCGTTGCCCCTTGTCCTGTCACTGGGAACCACTGAAAAGAGTCTGGCTCCCTCCTCCTTCAACCCACCCTTGAGATACTTATAGGCATTAATAAGGTCTCCCCTCAGCCTTCTCTTCTCCAGACTAAAGAGTCCCAGCTCTCTTAGCCTTTCTTCATCAGGGAGATGCTCCAATCCCTTAATCATCTTTGTTGCCCTTCGCTGGACTCTTTCCAGTAGTTCCCTATCCCTCTTGAATTGGGGAGCCCAGAACTGGATGCAATACTCCAGTTGTGGCCTCACCAGTGCAGAGTAGAGGGGGAGAATGACTTCCCTCGACCTACTAGCCACACTCTTCCCTATGCAGCCCAGGATTCCGTTGGCCTTCCTGGCCACAAGAGCACATTGCTTGCTCATTGTCATTTTGCTGTCTACCAGGACTCCCAGATCTTTCTCTTCAGAGCTTGGCTCCAGCAGGTCCACGCCTAACCTGTATTGGTGCCTGACATTCTTCTTCCCCAGGTGTAGCACCTTACACTTTTCCCTGTTGAACCTCATGAGGTTCTTCCTTGCCCAGCTCTCCAGCCTGTCCAGGTCTCTCTGGATGGCAGCACGGCCCTCCAGGGTGTCAGCCACCCCACCCAACTTGGTATCATCAGCAAACTTGCTGAGGATACACTCTGTCCCCTCGTCCAGGTCACTGATGAATATGTTGAACAGGACTGGACCAAGTAGTGACCCCTGGGGGACACCACTGGTTACAGGCCTCCAGCTTGAACCTGTTCCATTAACCATTACCCTTTGGGTCCTGTCACATAGCCAGTTCTCAGTCCACCTCACTGTCCCCTCATCCAGCCCACACTTCCTTAGTTTTCCAATGAGGATGTTATGGGAGACAGTGTCAAAAGCCTTGCTGAAGTCAAGGTAGATGACATCTGCTGCCCTCCCCTCATCCAGCCAACCAGTTATGGCATCATAGAAAGCTATCAGATTGGTCAAGCATGATTTACCCTTGGTAAACCCATGTTGCCCACTTCCAATAACCCCCCGCTGTTCATCTTGTTTGGAGATGACATCTAGAATTAGTCTCTCCATTACCTTCCCAGGGACAGAGGTAAGACTAACTGGTCTGTAGTTCCCAGGGTCCTCCTTCTTGCCCTTTTTGAAGACTGGTGTGATGTTGGCCTTCCTCCAGTCTTCTGGCACCTCACACCAGAAATCTTGGGTTTTTTTGTTCTTCTTTAGCTAAATTTGCCAGTATTTCAAACTAAAAACTGCTATTTTAAAAAAAGTATTCTGAAACAGGACATTTCAACACTTTTATAAATCCTCTCCTTTCCATTATATATATTACTTCAAGTTGATTGATTCATCAAAACTATTTCTGGTGTAAGCAATTTAGTTTCAGCAAATAAACAGCTTTGGCAAAGATGCAAAATGAGAGTAATTTCCTGTTTCTAAGAATAAACTTTTCACCTCTAAGAAATGAAATTGTAAAACCTACTTGCCCATATGAAAACAGCAAGAAGTGGGGTCATTTCTTCAGACTTAAATATTACCTTAGAAATCTCCACACTGTATGAAGTATCAACATTAACATCTCACACTAGCCCATATTGCAGATAGTCCCAACCAAGAACTATTTTAAAATTTTAAGTGAATTTGAAACTTGGAATGCATAGACACAACATTTTGAAGGGGTTTTTAGCATTTGAGAGTACAGACATCGTGCTTAGCCACAGAAGTAGTGCTACATCTGCAAAATCGCTCTGTACCACCAACGATATTTAGAGAAGAACAGAACCTGGTTTTAGACACTAAAGCACAGTTTAGTCTTTATGAAACACTAAATTGTTTCTTTTACCCTTTTCTGACTTCTGGATGATGCGGCCACCAAGTGCAACTGGTGACTGACTGCATCCACAATGTCTGTGTCTACTGAGTAAATGGACTGAGACAACCTGCCAGGATACATTCCGTTAGTTATTAACTGGAATGGATTTGCTCTTGTGACTAAAAAAAAATATAATAATTAGCATCCCCATATCCCTTTTGCAATTCCTTGAGACATCCATCCCTATTACTAACACTATTCTGAATGCTATCTCGCAGTAGGATTTCACCTAAATAGAGTAGGATTCCTTGCTAGCTTCATCTTTTCATGAAGTATGGAACTGCTGGAAGCATTACAGTTTTGTGTATGAGTCTGCCTTTCATCTGAGTTTTGCCTTAAAACATAAGAGGGGAGGAGGTAGGCTAAAGAATTTTCTTTAAGTTTTATGCAACTGAATTAGCCCATTTCACTCCATGTAAATTCCCAATGGTTGCTGAAATACTCACTAATGAATACAACTAGAAGCGATTAGAGCAACAAGCTGCTTGAGTCTAGACTGTCTGCCTCAGCGGTCAGTGGCAACATGGCCAATGGGAACATTAACTACTGTTTCACTCCTTCATCCTAAGAGGAAAGGTAGAGTACAAGACAACGCACAATTATGTACATCTGTTTCTTTTATGTCTTTGCACCTTAGTTTCACTAGGGTTTGGAGCCAAAAAGGGGACACAGAATGACTTCCTACACAAGAACACCCAACCTTGGAAGTTGTCTAAAAAATGAGAAAGCTGTTAAGATTTAAATTTTCATTAAGCCATATTATGGAAAATCTGTCTTTTACCAGAGCAGAGCAAAGCACAAAAAATACTTAAAAAGTGACTTCATTCCCAGTAAGTAAGATTTGCCAGGGTCTGTGAGGTGTGATACCAGCGAGCTCTGCCAGGAAGAGAAGCAGAGAGCTTGGAAGTGTCTCTATAGAAGGCTGGTCTGAGGTCCCCACATAAATGGTCAGGTACCTATAGGCAAATGAGGACTTGGAAAAGATGTAACTGTTTAAGACACACTCTTTTCAAAAATACTTTAGCATTAAACAAAACTAGCTTTGTCTTGAGAAAATAATTTGATTATAGACTACCAAGGTGATAATTCAAGGGGGAGGGGAATGGTACAGCCTGGGCCCAAATCAGATCTGCTCTAAGCTGAAGGACACAACTGCGTTCTGTGAACGGTTTCCACCACACACAGTGGATATCATCTGGGTGCTAAAGTTGAGACTAAGTGAATTTGAAGACATGGAGGTGCAATTAATCCAGTAATGACAGCACTTACGCACAGTCCCGGTATCTCACCAGTTAGGTTGGACACCTAGTTGAGTTTCTCCGTGCCTTTAGAAAATAAACAATGATTACCTTCCCCCATCATGTCAGCATGATAAAAATTGTCAGGGAATTGTCAGAGTTGGAAGGGACCTCTAGAGATCATCTAGTACAACTCCCCTGCCAAAGCAGGGTTGCCCAGAGCACATCACTCAGGACGGCATCCAGGTGGGCCTTGAAAATCTCCAGAGAAGGGGACTCCACACCCTCCCTGGGCAGCCTGTTCCAGGGCTCTGCCACCCTCATCAGAAATAAGTTTTTCCTCATATTTGAATGGAACTTCCCATGTTTCAGCTTGTGCCCGTTGCCCCTCGTCCTGTCACTGGGAACCACTGAAAAGAGTCCGGCTCCATCCTCCTTCAACCCACCCTTTAGATACTTGTAAGCATTAATAATATCAGTGTTTAATAAGTATATTTATGCTATAGGAAGGCAGAAAAAAAAAGTAACCACTACAAGTAATGTCTAAAATCAACTTCCGTAGTTCTACAAGCTAGTTAAAAAATGTGACTGTGACAATCTCTTGACATTAATACAATGTCTCTTCTCACTTTAAAGAGATCCAGCACACTTTTTGTGCTTGATGTACATTGGAATAATTTCTTCTACCACTGAACATAAACATAGTGACTACGTAACAACATCATATAACAGAAAGTTGATAAATATCTCACCAACCAAGCAAAGCTAAGGGGAAAAAAACAGGCATTACAACACGTGTAATGCATGGTCTGAGCTTGAGTTCCAAACCCTGTCTGAAACGCAGAATCCATTATACCTGATGAAGGCAAAACAGAGCAATGATAGAAAAGAGTTCGGCATCACTCACATCTTGCAAGCCTAACGGTACCTAGTACAACGACACTGTCTGTGCCAAGGCTGATTGCAGTTTACGAACTTAGCAACCCTGAGAACAACTAAATGAAATAATCCTGCATGATGAATCCATTCACTGCGTGGCTGCTGAACCCATGAATGAAATGAAGTGGAAAAAAACCAAAGGCCTCAGAACTATAAATCGGCCCTTTTACACACTTTTATCAATTCTCTCTTTCACATCAACTGTCCTATTGTTTTGGTTTTAGCTTATTCTGTTGGCTTGAGCCGCCAATAGGAGAGCTCATTCAAGATGATTAAAGAAGGAACTGAACGCATCTATATTTATTTGCCTGAACTAGACTGAAGCAGTTTAATTTCTGTTGGGTTTTTCCCCTCAACTCAGTATATTTATAAACCAATACTAATCCTGCACAGAAACGGTCTCTGACAGTTTACCCTGCTTTATTTGGGGAAGGATCAGATACAGAAGGCCACTATCTCAGTAGAGCGCTCAGATTTCATTAGTGAAAAGGACAGGCACATACAAATAACTGTCCTTACATAAATTCAGTAAACTGTTCGAAATTATGGTTTATGTTGGGTGCAGTAACTTTCCAAATGCAGAGACTGGATTACAAAAATGTCAGAGATCTTCTGGGTCCATTTGGAGAGTGTTTACTGTTTACATTTCATTTTTTTTCCGTGCCAGAGGCACAAGACAGATGTAGGGGAAAACAGCAGCTTTGCCATCCCCGCGTGTCTTTGCAATCAGCCTTATCATTGATTTAGCCATAATTTGCTTGTAAACTTCTTCAGAAATCATGTATCCATTTCGGCAAGTATGCCTTCAAGTGTAACGTACACAACCTGAATATACAAAAAAAATATTATAATTCTAAAACCACGGCAAGGATTTTCCACTTACGCTGCTATGCATATAGATCAGAAACACACAGACAAGCTGCTACTCAACCCAGCCCACTTGCACAGAGCTTACAGAATCACAGAATCACATGGGGTTGGAAGGGACCTCTAGAGATCATCCAATCCAACCCCCTGCCAAAGCAGGTCCACCCAGAGCAGGTTGCACAGGAACGTGTCCAGGCGGGTTTGGAATGTCTCCAGAGAAGGAGACTCCACCACCTCCCTGGGCAGCCTCTTCCAGGGCTCTGCCACCCACAAAGTGAAGAAGTTCCTCCTCATGTTTAGGTGGAACTTCTTATGTTCAAGTTTGTGCCCATTCCCTTTTGTCCTGTCCCTGGGCACCACTGAAAAAAGACTGGCCCCATCCTCCTGACACCCACCCTTGAAGTATTTATAGGCGTTGATCAGATCCCCCCTCAGTCTTCTCTTCTCCAGAGTAAAAAGACCCAAGTCCCTTACATGACAGCATGAACCATTAAAGTATTTAGGTAAGTTCAATAACACATCAGAAGAGCATGATGAGAGGTGTTTTATACTTTCTTTAGGTGATACATGCTTTCTGTGTAAACTGCTGCAATCTGAGTGCCACACTCATCTTTGTGTTAGACTTAAGGGACTATGTGGGGAAGGAAGCTGGTCAATAAAGATCTTTTTGAGAACAATTCTGAACAACTCCAAGTGCATCCGACCAAAGTAGTTTTCCTCAGTACTGATGAAATCAATAACAGGTGCATAAACTAATTCATTTTAATATAAGAGAAGATTCTGGGTGCATGAACCTTGTATTGAAAGGTAAGGTCAGACCGAACTAGCTATATTAGTTTCAACTAAGTCAGAAACATGAGGAAGAGGAAAACATAAGAAAAGTTCTTCAGAAAAACAATGAACAAGAAATATAAATATTAGTTTTCCTTGGAATGAGAGAAAAAAAAACAGTTACAAAATAAATTTCTTGCCATCATGGTAATGGTAATGATATCCCGCAAAACCTGGCTTTCTTCTTGAAAACAAGTAATATTGAAGCTAAAACCCAAACGCTGACCACTGCATGTAAATAGTCTCCCAAGGCAATTCAAATGAACCTGTTGATATTTTTTGCGGAGTCCATCACACTTTTAAATATACTTCTAAGTATATATTCAGAGCATATACCTCTGAAATCCTTCCTCAGCTTCTCATCTTCTTCTGCAAGGCATCGCACAAGAAACCCATATCACTCCGGTTCATAACAGACTCATTCTTGTGCAGCCAAGAAAGTTACTTCAGTTTCTGTAACTCGACAGTGGAAATATGAATACCTACTCTGTAGGTTAGTTCTTCAGCTTAGTTATTTGTGAAATACGTGAATTGGTGAGGTGACAAACCATTAACCTGAATAATTCAATTATTTCTTTAATTGTAATTGCTTACTTAGCATCCCTGTTTCTTCATAGGAGACATTCTGTTGCCTTTTGTTTTGTTTTTATACCAACAGGTCTTCATTCTTATGATCTTTCCTTCTTTTATCCCTCAGTTTATGCTTCTCAGTAATCTTGACAGATATTTTTTGTTATACACGCAGGTTTTCCCAGAAAACACTATGCACGAGAGAAACTGCAGGCATTAAAACTACCCGAGACCTATGTCTTACCCATGTGTATATGTATATACAGAATCTCTTTATCATAGGTAAAGTTAGGCCCATACTGTTTCAGCTCCACCTTATGAAAACATTAAAATATTCCCCGGGCAATATGAGTTTTAGCGCAAGTGTACTCACAAACACACACAGCTCCTTTTGCAGGCTTGGAGATGCCTGAACATCCTACACCCCCAGTTTTGTCAGTAGCCTGTATCACATCATCCATCATAGATACATAAAGCTACTAAGATGACTGAAGAAAAAGGCATCAGGAGCGTTGCTCGAGGCTGTGCATTTACTAGCTAAAGCTTTTTGCTTGTTCACTGAACTGGTACACCCTTCATGGTTGACTTGTTTGGGCGACTACCTACGGATAGTAAAAGAAAATGTAGGAAAAAAAAAATATCTGTGCTTTGTAGGAGATGAATAGACAAAACACCTACTCGTGTTGCCTACCAACAGAAAATTAAACACGGCCCTGTTTGTGCACCCTGAGGTCACAGCCCACACATCCAGGTTGTACATTTGCTTCTACCAAGAGCTGAGCCAGGACCCTGGAGGACAGTAAGTGTCTACTCGCCACCTGAGTGAAGGAGCCTGTCCCCGCTCACCAGAGGAAATGAAAAACTGACAATTATGGGGGATTTCTGTTTTCATTTGCTGGGGTGGTGTTTTGATTTTGGGGGTTTTTTTGGCATTTGCTTTGGTTTGTTTCAGATGCTGTTCTCTCAGTAGTTGTTTTGTAGCTATTCCAAAAGCTGCCTAGAGGAAGTAAGCTCTGTCTTTACTCCAGTACTTTTCCTTCTCTTTCACACCAATAATCGCTTTGTCATCTCTCAGCTATTCTCTAGACCACAGTATCATCATTCCATCCTTGTTCTCCTGCCCTAATCTCACATATTTTAGAGGGTCCAGCCACTTATTCCACCGCAACAGCTGTAAAGTTCATCTTCGTCTTCCCTTGCCTGCATTTCAATTTACACAATTACATTCTCAATAATATATCATTATATATTAAGCAAACTCCCCCGATACTCATACACATTTACATTACTTATCTTTTCAGGAAGTCTGTACATCACCTAAGGTGGTATTTTTCATTATTTTAGGAACAGAATTTAATCTATGGCTATATTATTCTATTTCTGCAATACCTGTTTGACTACAGTATGGTACAGTCTCTAAATGACAGATTATTGTTTCTGCTAGGTAAGGGGATCAATATTTTGCCTTAACTGTAATGACTCTGATCGAGCGCTGAGTGTTCTTGGCTGAGGAGAAGCCAGACTAATGAGACCTCATTAAAAAAATGTGATACTTGAAAAAAGGCTTCAGTAGTGTCAGTAACTTCATTATTACCTTCATTTGCTCTAGCTGAGTTAGATTTAGATCCCCCCAAAATTACAAGATGTTAAACTATGTATAAACTTAAAATGCAACACAAGTCCTGATATGGAAAGACTTGACACCTTCAGAGATGAGAGATTAAAGTTAAAACAAAACAATTTTTTTCTTAAACGTGGAGAATGGGCAGCACATAAATTAGATGATTTATTCATGATGAAAAGCACGCATCTATGGCGGAGATACATCATTACCTGGGTACTTGACAAGGGCACTAATCACTGTGTGCACATCTGCTGTCAGTAAAGGATGTAACCCATTCTTCCTGCTTATTGCACTTCATCTATTCATCAAAAATCCACAGACTGTAACATCCACTCCTTTGCTAATTAGATTCATACCCTGATGATGGGAGCTGGCATTACCTTTTCCACAATTAGTTTCTATGCTAGTGAATGACAAAGTCCAAAGAATGATAGTTCTGAAAATTTTGCCCCTCAGCCCTAGATTGCATCTGGAAAAAGTGCCATCTGAGCTACAGGGATTACTGTTCTAGTCAATTCAAATGCTGATGACCTTAACTTTTATATCTAACTGGAAAAAGAAAATTTATTATATGCCACCACACACATGAACTGATCAGAAACACTCTTTTAATGGTGGATATCTTAAGTGAGTTCACATTTATAGTTGTCAGCACTATCATCATTCTCTGAGGAGAAAATAGACACAATTTTCCCTGGCACAAGGCCATGGGTTTGGTTTTTTTCCCCTCCTCTTTCTTTTCATGTTGGACGTACAACAGGTGCTTGTGGGAAAACCAATATTCTAACCTAACCATGCTCACTGTGATAAAATGCTAAGGGGCAACTCAGGGAGGAGAATGACAAAATGCATTTGTATAGTTTGCACTGCAGATGTTATTTAATTTAGGAAGAAAGGCCTGTGAGGCTCACAGCGTTGTTAAAAACTGTAAATATAAAGGTCCCTTTGGTATTTCTCAAAGTGCTAAGTAAGAGGTCCATTGGATTCACAGTTAAAGCCAGACTAATGAAGTCCGTCTTCACAGCCTTTTGAGTTGATCTTTGGAGGGAAAGCGTGGTATGAGTAAACTAAACTACCTTGAAAAGAGTTTCAGTTACTTCATTAGAAGAAGCATCTGGCTCAGCTCTGGACTTCCCAGATTGCATTTAACTGCAACCACACAAGACTTATGTTGCAAATTCTAAAATAAATATACACACAAAATGATAACAACCTTTGCCATTTGGTGGAAAGTAAGTCCCGAGCGCTTACAAAAAGCACTACGTTACCACCAATGGCTTCTTCCAGGTTTATACGCTCATGGGTAAAAGTATTACACCCGTATAACATACTTGCGAAATAGTTCATTCAGTGTTTTCTCCTACCTTGCTTGATCTAAGTGTCTCGCTTCAATATATATTCAAAGAGTTTTCTAGAATACGTTGGTGATTTAATCATCAGACTATCAAACTGCTTTCTAGAACAAACAGTTTAACATAGAAGCTATCTGGATCAGACATGAGATTCCTAGACTTGCAAAAAATAACTGTTCATCAAAGCAGAAATGGAGTAAAACAGCTCCAGAAGCAATCACTGAGAAAAACCTTTGCCAAAAAAAAAAAACCATTAAAAAACCCATTTACCTCAGAGGTGGAGGCTGTGTCACAGTGCCCGGGGTGCTGTGAAGTGCACCATGGCCGCTCCCCGCCCGCCCAGCTCCAGGAGCCACAGGGAGCCCTGGCCCCCCAGTGCCCACAGCGAGTGGGGCAGGTCTCAGTAGGCTCAGGTGAGAGCCCAGGTAGCCAGAGAAGCCCATGGCGATGAGGCAGGTCCAGAGAGAGCAGCCACAGGCCAGGGATGGCCAGGCCAGGCAGCGGCCCGGCTGTGAGGCAGTGGGACGGGGAGCTCTGAGGAGGCCCAGCACCAGACCCTTGGCCCAGAGCAGCTCCCAGGGGATGGCGGTTGGCCCTGGCCCAGACCTCCCCACAGCGCTGCTGGGAACCCTCACCCCATGGCCACCAGTGGGAAGGGGGCAGCTCTGGGCTGTGCTGGCCCTGAGCCCTGCGGCCAGACCCCCAGTCACTGCTTCATCTGGACATCTTACACCTACGCCAGGGCTGCTCAGGGATAGAGACTTCCTTTCTCCACAGGCCTCACTCCCCGCATACATACATTGAAAAACCCTGAAGAGAAAGAAAATTAGATGTTTCAAAAAGTGCTTTGGGAAATCAAGCTAATTACCTACTCCGGGCTGGGTAAACACATAGATGGGCTGAGACCAACGGGATGAGTTTCAACAAGGCCAAGTGCCGGGTCCTGCCCTTGGGTCACACCAACCCCACGCAGTGCTACAGCCTTGGGGCAGAGTGGCAGGAGATGCCTGGCAGAAAAGGACCTGGGGGTGTTGGTCGACTGTCGGCTGAACATGAGCCAGCAGTGTGCCCAGGTGGCCAAGAAGGCCACCAGCATCCTGGCTTGTATCAGGAACAGCGTGGTGAGTAGGACTCGAGAGGTGATCGTCCCCCTGTACTGGGCACTGGTGAGGCCCCACCTCGAGGGCTGGGTCCAGTTTTGGGCCCCTCACCACAAAAAAAGACATTGAGGGGCTGGAGCGGGTCCAGAGAAGGGCAACGGAGCTGGTGAGGGGTCTGGAGCACAAGTCTTGTGAGGAGAGGCTGAGGGAGCTGGGGTTGTTCAGCCTGGAGAAAAGGAGGCTGAGGGGAGACCTTCTCGCTCTCTACAACTCCCTGAAAGGAGGGTGTAGCCAGGGGGGGTCGGTCTCTTCTCCCAAGGAACAGGCGATGGGACAAGAGGAAATGGCCTCAAGTTGCACCAGGGGAGGTTCAGATTGGATATTGGGAAAAATGTTTGCACAGAAAGGGTTATCAAGCCTTGGAATGGGCTGTCCAGGGAAGTGGTTGAGGCACCATCCCTGGAGGTATTCAAAAGACGGGTTGACATGGTGCTGGGGGACATGGTTTAGTGATGTTTTTTTTTCATTTTTTTTTTTTGTCAGTTAAATTGATGGTTGGACTAGATGCTCTTGAAGGTCCATTCCAACCTAGAAGATTCTATGATTCTATGATCAGGCAACAGCACTGTCATCTACCCTGATCACAGGGAGCAATCAGCCATCAGGGATGATGGAAGATCTACCACTGAACACCAGGACACCTCTAGCCATCGATAAAAGGTCTTCACACACACATTGTCTTTGCACCTGGTAATAACAGCATACATTAATTAATATACGGGCGGGGATGCATAAGGCAACCTTGGGAGTTAACCTGCCATCCTGGGGTCCAATTTACAAGTCATGTCTTATTCTTTAAAGAATATTTAAAATCCTTCAGACAGAAAAACTGCTCCTACCGGGGAAATTCAGCCCCTGAAACTGAGTTTTACCCTCAGTTCACATAGTGAATTAATAAAAAAGGGTACATAACCCCTATCAATTCCATTTGATCAGAGAAAGCCCATCATTTATCTATCAATGCATTCACACACAGATTTTAGATATCCTCTCCTTTTTCTCTCTTGTTCCCCCCTGCCTCTTTTCTTCTTCTCTGCCCCAAACTCCCTGAAATAAATTTGTCAGATTTATGCCTTGGTCTCAGAAAGATGACAGCTTTAATTTGTCACACAGTCTTTTCTATATGAAATCAACTTAGGAACATGCTATTTACCCTAGCCAAACATTATAGCTGAAAGGAAAGTCTTCCTCTCCGGTCGGTGTTCAATAACCATGTGAGTGCATGTCCTCGCGTGCTGCAATTTTTTGCACTGTAATCTAATAACTTATGAAAATAAGTTACCAAACATGCAAAATTAAAAGGACAAGAATGAAAAGATTTTATTATTATCTCTCCCAGCATTAGACTTATTAGATTTCAGCATGCTCATATAGCCCTGACAGTTCTTACTTTCAAAACAATAACTGAAGAACCCTTCCATGTGATTCTGTGATTCTAGGAAATTAAGCAACCTAAACTCAGAGGGTTCTCATGCCCCTGAATTTTTCCCCTCACACAGCCTTTTAGATTCACCTTCTTCCTTTTCAGCTTGACGCTCTCAACATAGAAAACAACTCAGACAGTCATGGATTTTCTCAGCGTTACAAAATTATTGCAATTACCGTCTAAATATAATTATTTTCTCCTGCATATACAAAAGCATGAACATACTGTGCACTGTTAAGTAGCTTCCCTGACCCTGTCGCAATGGGAAAAGGAGTACAAAGCAAAAAGACACTACATCCAATGAATTAAGTGGATTAAGCAATGGATATAGCCAGCGTTAGGTCAGGCCAGCAGCACGAGCCATCCACAGTGATGTCGTGCTAGATCTTGCCAGCTTTTTCAGGTATGGTTCTCTCAGATTTTGGTCCATACCTCAGATCACAGCCCCTTACCCTCAGGTCTGCTAGCAATGGCCTACCACACTCAGACCGTTTGCCTTGGTCTCAGCTCTTGGCCAACGCATGACTGCCATACATGTCACTGGGCATATTAGATTTACAGTAATGACATTTATAGTAATAAAGAACGCAGTTTTCAGTGATCACCATATGAAAATTTAATCATGGAAACATAGAATAATTTGGATTGGAAAGGACATTTAAAGGCCATCTAGTCCACCCCCCCCTGCAATGAGCAGGGACATCTTCCACTAGATCAGGTTCCTCAGAGCCCTGTCCAATCTGACCTTGAAAGTTTCCAGGGATAGGGCATCTGCCACCTCTCTGGGCAACTTGGGCCAGTGTTTCACCACCCTCATTGTATAAAATTTCTTTCTTATATCTAGTCTAAATCTAACCTCTTTTAGTTTAAAACCATTACCCCTTGTCCTATCCCAACAGGCCCTTGCTAAAAAGCTTGTCCCCATCTTTCCTGTAGGCCTCCTTTAAGTACTGAAAGGCTGCAGTAAGGTCTCCCCGGAGGCTGCTCTTCTCCAGGCTGAACAACCCCAACTCTCTCAGCCTGCCCTCACAGCAGAGGGGCTCCAACCCTCTGAGCATTTTTGTGGCCTCCTCTGGACCTACTCCAACTGGTCCGTGTCCTTCCTGTGCTGAGCCATGGGAAGTCTTATGGAATGAGACATGGAATGTCTTAATTCTCTTCTTAATGGAAGCTGTTTTCTTCCACTTTGTCATATAAACTGTTGGTATTTATCTCTACTTTTTTATCCCAACACATGAAAGGTTAGTTTTCATAAACTGTTGGGCAAGCTAGGATTCATGTTAGCTGTAGTGTTTGTTGCAGTGAAGGAACCCATTAGCACTCGTGGACTTGATCTACAGCCCTTGAAGGCTGTTTCCAGGACAGGAATCAGGGCGCTACAGTAACTATGAATCAGAGCTACCTGCACACTCAAGACAATTTCCCGACCACCAGAGGATAGCTCCTTATGGACAGATTACTTAAAAATGTGGAATTTCAAGCTATCATGGCCAAGTGAGTTTAAATACTGACTGGACTTTCTGCTGTCAGAAACATGGAAGAAATCCCTCCAAATCCTCAATGACAGGGAAGCCAAAATGCTAAGCTACATAGAATATAATCTGAACACAAAGAGAAGAGCAATGATTTTCAGGTTTACAGGTTGTTCTGGAATTATATTGGGCAGAAGATCACAAAAACCAGGAAAACCATAAAACTTTTTTTTTTTTTCAGATTTTGCCTCAGATGCTGAGCTAGAGGCTCAGCTTGACTGAATGTTACCCTGCGTACTCAATTTATGGAGTACTTCATACAATATAGCATGCCAGCTTTCCTGAATGATGCCCAGACTTCTAACTTGGGCATTAATGTTTTCCACTAAAGCTTAGCACACGTTGACATTGATTTTATTTGGAAAATGCTAGATTGCAGTAATATTCCAACTGTCTCCTTCTCTTGCATATACCTCCAAAGCTTTATCACACAAAGGCAGAGACAGAAAATGAAGTGGAACAAGAAGTGGCTGCTAGCTCTCTACTAACAGCACAACTCTGCTTCGTAGATAAAAAAAAGTTAAGTGCCCTTTGGTGCAGGTGTCAGGTGGGTCTAAATCCTGTGTTAAAATATCTGAGCTTTCTTTGGAGATAAGCACTTCAGGAGTGAAGATGCTTGTTTACAAGCGGAAACTTCTTTTAGAAGCATTTCTGTATACAACATGCTTTTCAGCTAAGCAATGAATAAACTCCACTTCACAAAACTTCCTTCTGTTTCAAATAAATCTCAAAAGCCTAGTCTAGATCTGTCCTTCATTCTGGCAACTCACTTTAAAAGACTTTTTATTGTTACCAAACCATTTTGTTAAGGGCCTTTTTCCTTCAGCACTCATTTGAAGTAGCTTTTTGTGCTAACTGAAAATCCATTACTGTTTTTTCACTTGAGACTTGTAAAGGTTTCATTTTGCATGTAAGAGACAATGAAAAGCTGATGCTGGGGTTTTTTTTTGTTTTTGTTTTTTTTTTTTTTTTGTTTTGTTTTTTTTAAATCTGTAAAAAACAGACATAGATGCATTCTCTAATCTCCTTTATTGGGCAAAGGAGGAAAAAAAAAGAAGGAATGATTCACAATATCCAGCATCATGGACTATAAGCCCTGAAGATAAGTGGCTCTGTAGATCAGAAACTAGAGCTGCAAGTCCCAAAATGTGCTGCATCATAGAACAACTTATGTTCTAATCTTAACATTCTCATTTGTCTTCTGATAATATTGCCTAAGGGAGCATTCCAGCTACTAAAAATAAATGTAATAAACAGAAGTGTAATAAACTGAGAAAATTACACCCTTGAGCTTTGGAATTTTATCCCCTAGAACCACGCAGTCAACAATTTCAGCTTCTGTGTTGTGCAATATGCTCTGATGGGCTTACTGTACCTGCTCCCTCAAACACAGCATCGGCAGGACACCATCCTGAGGAGCAAACCAATACTCGAGTGATGAATAAACAAATAAGCCATTTTGGATTGCGTGGCCAAGCTGCTTTCAGATGTGGAGTTTATTTTAATTATTAAAATATTTAACTACCTAACCAAGATCAGTATCTGCACTACTTAGCCTTTAAATTCCAACAAAATGTTTCGCCGATTGAGCATTTTCAGACTGTTTCGCTTCGGTACTGGCTGTACCAGAGGAGCTTCCGAAGCATGTTAGGACAAATTATTTTAAAGAGAAAAAGGAGGGACAATAATCTAAAAACATTATAAAAGCCAAAAACTGACATCAGGCAGTCTGAAGAGCACCATTATTGCCTCCTCTACAACGCCTTCAGCTTCAGGAGACATCATACCCCAGCACTTAGTGATACTGAGAACCTCCAAGCCATCCTTCCAAACTTAGTACTGAACATAACAAAAAGTACAACTATCTTCATTGTACCAAATCAGAAAGGATCCTCAATGATAATCTCACCAGTAAAAGTCTTGTCTCTTTTGTGAAGATAAGACTCTTCAAAACACTTAGAGTATGAAAGCATTATGAACAGTTCTGAGATGTACTTGCCTGACCAAGTGGAGATGGTAGAGGTGCCAGCCAGAACAGCCACTGGGCAATCAAGGAATGCTCTTCTGTCATTTTAGGAAGGTATGTATCTTTAACATATATCTTTCCATGGATACTGTACCATACATATATGTGACAGACATATTTTTAATCAAAGTCTGTTTTTCTAGCACCAGAAAACTTGTGGTTGACAGTCACTGTGATGGTCAACAACTACAACAGCCATTAGCAAGAGCAATGCCCTTTATTCTTTATGACGATACGCTACCGTCTATTACAAACCACATACTGGGAACAAAGAGGTCTCAACTAAGTTGATCGTCATACACAGCACTTCCAGCAGAAAGGAAGAACAAGTCCTGTCTACAGAATACCCAAGGGCCTTACCACAAGAACCACCCTGAGAAGAGTAGGAAAATCACATAAAGTCCCTCCAACAACCAGTGACTACACTTTCAAGAACTCTTCCCCAAAACTTCATAATGCTTCTACCAGGAGCACAGGTAAACAAAACATTAGTATTTCTATCACCCAACAAGATTTCTATTACTCACTTCCAGATCAAGATTTGGCATTAGCTAACACGGGCCTTATATGTAGTAGTGATGATGATGGGACTCTTTCCAATAACTAGATCAAGGAACTACCTCCTCATGACATTCTCCGAACCTGAATAAGAACTGGCTTGCCAGCTTGGATACTCTTGTGCAAGACCAGCAACTTTGACCCTGGTATTTGATCCTGGCTGTTCTCACATCTGGCATGGTAAGCCAAATCCTGTCTCCATGGTAAAGCATTCCTTAAGGCAGTCAGACAGAGAGAGAGAGAACAGATTCAACACAGAAAGCAGCCAAAAGCATGACAGTAAGCAATGATCTGCCTTTAGTCCATACTTGTCCCTTTCTCTAGTACCTGCCATTTGTCTCCTGCTGGTGACCTGGTGGTCACAAAAAAAACTACATGAACATTCTGTTCCACAAGATAGGTCATTTTTTCTTAATAAAACAGATATTTTGAAAGACTACTTACAAGTCAGATATCAGTTTTGATTTACAGCCCAGTTTCCAAAGGTAGAATGTTGTCTTAGTCCTGTTTTTTTTTTTTTTCCGTCAAATTCCAAGCTTGCTAATAGAGCCTCACCTAATTTCCGTGGCTACTTTAAGAACTGAAACTTGAGAGGCTTCTCCCCATTCTTTCTTTTCTGCTTATACATCATGCAAGAGAGGACATCATTTGAATGTGAAGAATGGTTTCAGAATATCCTAAGGAGGCCCCAGAAAGATGACTGTATTTTAAACTGTTTCCTCACTCTCCATTTGAGCATCAGGTCACAGAGCATGATGAGCTAGCTTTCAGAGATAGTATTCTCCCACCATTTCTCATCACACACCTGCATCCAGAATGATCATCAAGGCACAGCAAGGGTTAGCTGCTCCCTAAGTGATAAGGAGACAGGAGCAAAGTGCAATAGAAAAGTCAGTGGGGCCCCTCAGAGAGGGAGCAGATCCAGAGATCATGGGCAGGTTTCCTATAAACCAGATAGGTGCAGATCAGCAGGAAATTTCATAGCAATAAAGCAGGTCCAATACCATAGAATGGTTTGGGTTGGAAGGGATCTCAAAGACCATCCAGTTCCAACCTCCTTCCCTGGGCAGGGACACCTCCCACCACCAGACCAGGTTGCTCAAAGCCCCGTCCAACCTGGCCTTGAACACCTCCAGGGATGGGGCAGCCACAGCTTCTCTGGGCAACCTGGGCCAGGGTCTCACCACCCTCACAGCAAAGATTTTCTTCCTGAGATCTCATCTAAAACTCCCCTCTTTCAGTTTAAAACTGTTACCCCTCATCCTATGGCTCCACTCCCTGACCAAAAGTCCCTCCCCAGCTTTTCTGGTGCCCCTTTAGGGACTGGAAGGGGCTCTAAGGTCTCCCCAGAGCCTTCTCTTCTGCAGGCTGAACACCCCCAACTCTCTCAGCCTGTCCTCACAGCAGAGGGACTCCAGCCATCAGATCATCCCTGTGGCCTCCTCTGGACCTGCTCCAACAGGTCCATGTCCTTCCTATGCTGAGGATATGAAGTCAGGAGAGGAGCAGTTAAGGGTATTCAGATTCAGATATTATTCAGTGATCACTGAGCGGGTTTGGAGGAATGAAGACAGGTAAAGTCAGTCCACAGGTTAGAGCCCAGATCAACAGGGTCCATGGCTAGGCACAGACATGGCTAGGTAGCCACAAACACTCCTACAGCATAGCTCAAACAGAGACCGAGGACTCAGGGCTAAGCTTAAAGGGAGCACTTGGGCTTGTGGGTAGGGATGTGGAAAGAGGACTCAGGTGAGGGCCATTAGAGCGATTAGTGCACTCAGGGCCCTGACATGGATGTTCTTGGTCACCTGCTCATGATTTGGAGATAACCTAAGGATTTGAAGTAATTAGGCAGATATTCTGCCAATGCAAGAGACACTCCAGTCTAGGCAACCCTCACTGGGAGAGCTTTCCTGGAGTTTCTTGAAACAGCAGTGAAGACAGAGATACACTTTTACTTACCTTTACCATTCACAGAATGCAATCAGGGCAATATTCAATTAAATCCAAAACTAGGGCTTTTTAAAAAAGCTTGGGTTTTTTTTTTTTTTAATTTAAAACATAGAGCACCTTTAATCTATAGTTCTAGCTGTGCTAAGATAGCACAAGAAACAGGAGCTTAGTAGAATTCAGATAAGCTTTAGACTTAATAGGCTTAATGAGAACATGTGAAATAGAATAATTTTGGAGAGACACAAATCCTCAAGCTCCAAGGCATAAATCTACCAGGAAATGAGAGAAGCTAAAAAGTTCATTCCTTTATGATCTACTTTTCAGGATAGGCATGATCAGAAATCAGCACTTGATCACAGGTTTGATCCAGTCTGAAATCTCCGCTTTATTTATTTACTTTTATTATTGTTTTACTTACGTATAAGCTATCAGGACAAACTCTGACCTAAAAATATATGTATAGCTCTTTTGATTTTCAACCTTAACCAGAAATTCTTTCATCTTATGCACCTACATACTTCCCTGCATTTGTGTATCTCAAAAGGAAATGTTTTATAGAAAATACAGGAGTGCAGAAAAGTTTCTGCCTGACTTTAGAAATCAAAAAGTATAATGGCACAGGCAATTCAGTGCATACACAAAACACTAATGCAATTAAAGATGAAGCCTGAGCCTTGGAAATAGAGATAAGAATTCCTGGTTTCTTTTTGGAGGAGACACTTGCAGTTTGTAGCCTGTAGAGGAAGATTTGTAACAGACCCAGGATAGATCTCCTTTACCGGTCCTTATTGCTTATCCCAGGATTTCTCAAAACATTTTGTGAAATGCACAGCACTTCCTCTGAAACAAAAAAGACATTCTTATCCTCACCTGATGGGTAAACTGAAGCACTGTGAAGTGAAGGTACTTGCTGGTGAAATACAATTGGCTGGAAAGGTTGTCCAGTGGAAAGATTTTGCCTTGCATTTACCATACCTGGATCCAAATTTCTCCTCGATAGTTACCTAAGTTAAATAGTAAAAAATCAAAGCTCCCATCACGTGTGCCAGGCACTGAACTTTTAACCAGTAAAGCCCTGTGGGCACTGATGTTGTTTCTGAAAATACTAAGTATTGTTTCTGTTATGTCAGAACTGAGACCATTCACATTTCTTTCATGCCTAAATCTAAAATGCACAGATGAGGTATTTTCTTCAGCGTACCATCTATGAGGCCCAAAATAGTAAGCACATGCTTACCTAAGAAATACCTACAGAATTCAGGCCAAAAGAAAATACAACTGTATTCAGCTGTTTCATGCTGAAGTTTGTCCAGAAGAGGAGCTTTGCCTCTGTATTAACCTTTACTTGTAGGAGGTTTGGGTTGGTGCCTCTTCCTCCTCTTGTCTTTTCAGAGAAACCAAAGGGCTCTCTTCAGTTTGTAAAAGGAACAACTTCCAGTATAAAGAGTCCTCAAACTGGAGGGCTTTTATAGCTCCCCTCTCATATTGCTGTCATCATAACTATGGATACTCTTCAGATAGTCCGCATACATAAATCCTACAGTTCAGATGCCTAACTTGGTTGCTAGTTCAAGAGTCAGGAATTTCCCTTTGTGGTTCAGCCTGAGTATTATTTCCTCATTTGTGCAACAGCATTAATAACACTTTTCTAGTTATATGAATATATTAAAAATTGTGAGGGATGCAGATGCTAGAGAAATTAGGGCAGACAATAAAGCAGGGTTGGATTAGGATTCAGCAAAGCACATATAGACTCCCAATGATCAACTTTCAACCCTTATCTTACTCTCCCCTTTCCACCTACAAAACAGAAATATTTATTCAACAAGGAGATAAGATCAGGGAATCACGAAATGCTCAACCTCAGGAACCTACCAAGTGCCTGTACTGGGCTGCAAAATGCCACAACAAAGTGGTTGTGCTCCAGTGTTGACTTCAGCAACAGCCTACATGGTTGGGATTTTAATCAGCTCCTTGACTCATTTCATGATCCAGCCCCTTGCAGAAACACACCTCATACTTTCCTGGCACACCTCCCGTAAACCGTTCAAATAGATAGCTCTGAAGAACTGGCATTAGATTTTATTTATGTTTCCATACTTGGATTTAAGCTTTCTCAGAGCTGGCCTCTTAACTGTGAGAAACAAGAAGTCTATGTTTTTGCAATGCTTTTGTACAAAGTGCCCGGCAATGGCCTGCAGCCTCCACACTGAACTGACGGTCTTATTTGCACGAGTACAGAATCAGGAAGTGCAAGGGGACAGATGGGTGGCTATTAATAAACATTTATAAGGCTGGGGAAAAAAAATAATTTGAAATTTCTAAACCCCACTTCCCGAACAACCTTGTCTTATTTACATTATCATGTAATGCCAGCAGAGCAGACAGAAGGTAGTAAATGCATAGGAAGCTACAAGCTTTACACTTAGTATTTCTTGAAAGATAAGCACAGAGAGATGCATAGCCAAGACTACAAAGTGCTACAAAGACGATGAGGGGACTAGAACATCTCTCTTATGAGGAAAGGCTGAGGGCCTTGGGTCTTTTTAGTCTGGAGAAGAGAAGACTAAGGGGGGATCTGATCAACATCTATACATACTTAAAGGGTGGGTGATATGGGGTTGGAAGGGACCCCTGGAGATCATCTAGTCCAACCCCCTGCCAGAGCAGGTCTACCCAGAGCAGGTTGCACAGGAACGTGTCCAGGCAGGTTTGGAATGTCTCCAGAGAAGGAGACTCCACCACCTCTCTGGGCAGCCTGTTCCAGGGCTCTGCCACCCTCACAGGAAAGAAGTTCCTCCTCATGGTTAGGTGGAACTTCCTATGTCCAAGTTTGTGCCCGTTACCTCTTGTCCTGTCACTGGGCCACCAGTGAAAAAACACTGTCCCCACCCTCCTGACACCCACCCTTTAAGTATTTATGGGCATTGATCAGATCCCCCCACAGCCTTCTCTTCTCCAGACTAAACAGACCCAAGTCCCTCAGCCTTTCCTCATCAGAGAGATTCTCCAGGCCCCTCATCATCTTTGTAGCCCTCTGCTGTACCCTCTCCAGCAGTTCCCCGTCCTTCTTGAACTGGGGAGCCCAGAACTGGACACAGTGCTCCAGATGGGGCCTCACCAGGGCAAAGCAGAGGGGGAGGATGACAAGAGCACATTGCTGGCTCATGGTCATCCTGTTGTCCACCAGGACTCCCAGGTCTTTTTCCTCGCCAGCAGGTCAGCCCCCAACCTGTACTGGTGCCAGGTGCAGCACCCTACACTTGCCCTTGTTGAATTTCATCACGTTCCATCTACTTTAATTCTGAAAACTGAAGTGTGTCCCCCCAGACATGGCGAGCATGATATTGAATATATAGTGCTAGCAAAACCACTGCATTTTCTCCACCAAGTCAGTGCATGTGCTGAGTGACTGCATTAATTATGTCCACATACAGCACCTACTGTGCTATTCGATGCACTAGATATCAGCACCCTAATGTTTTGCTGATATTGCTGCATTCTGGTACAATTTTTTTGTAAGCCTTCATTAAATACCTACTTACCATACTTCAGAATGAAAAGGACAGCTTTGGCGTGATTTGAAGATGATGGCGGTATAACAAGTCAGATGAAAGAACAGCCTTGAAATAAGAATAGTTTTTTTCACTGTTTTCAGCTATTTCTTATTCCTATTTCCCATTCATTTCCTATTTAGGTAGGGAGAATAGGACCTAAACCTGTATAACTGGATGAAAAAAATTATGTCACTGATATGGATTGGGATGCTATTTTATTCACACCCAGTAGCAACTCAATGGACCTGTTCACATGTAGATGAGGAAAGTCTAAAGTTCTATTAATTTGGCAGTGAATTCATTCACAGCGTGTGTGGCAATGACTCTGACAAGTTGAAAAAAAAATATTAACAGCTGCAGAAACATCTGCAGATCATTTTTCAATTATAGTTTTTCGAATAGGAACCAAAACGCCTTCTGTTAATTAGCATACACTGATGTAGCACCTTTCTCGTAGAGAGATCCCAAAGTATTATACATGAATCCATTCACGAACAGAAGAAAGGCAGCCACAACTGGGGACAAAACACACAAGATCATTAACAAACCACACCACTTCCACTGAGCAGAGCTGCCATTGCTTTCAATAGAGGTAGGATCAAACCTTAAAAAAAAAATTAAAATAAAATATAGAAAAAAAAAAGGAAAAAGGAAAAAAGAAAAGGAGAAGGAGGAGAAGAGCTTACAAAATATTTTAGTTAGGTAGATCCTTAACCTCAGGGAAATCGATAGAATTTTATTGAAGGTGCAATAACCATTTAAAAAATTGGAATTCTATCTGTATATCTGTATATATTACTGATCTTAACAAAAAATTGCCGGGCAAAAGTTTTTGGAAATACCTTCTTAATTAACTTCCTTTTCTTTTCATTATAACCACCACTTTTTCATTACACTAAAAATGTAACCTCTTTTAAAAAGAATAGGGAATTGGTTTATCTTGCAAGAATGTATAGAGAAATAAAAATCATATTTTTGTGTGTGGGTGTGCATGTATTCATGCCTGGTATATGCACATAGCTTTTAGGCTTATATTCAGATTCAACTAGTGAAAAAAAAAAAGGAAAAAATAACTTAAGACATTAATTCTGCTGTTGAAGCACAACAGATCTGGAATCCCAGGAAAGTCTTTTTTGAAATGGAAAACTTTACCAAGTTCATCCACCATTTCAGTCAAGAAGCCCGTGAGAAGGAGCTCCTGGACAACTGCCTGGCCTCCTGTTCCAGTGCAACAGCATCTCCCCCACGCTCCGGGGAGAACTGGGAGAATTGGGTACGCAGAACTTGTGGGAAATGCGGTCCCTGAGAAAAATCACAAAAAGGTTCGGCTGTGATTTCTTGAATGTTCATAGAGCTTATGGTGATTTCACGAAACTGTTTCCATTTCAGTCTAAAGAGGTTCCCAACCAGAAAATGATGACAGAAGTCGAAACGATGAACCAACAAATGCCACTAGCTTGAACACCTGGCTTCTCCTGAGTTCTAGGCCCATGGATGCTGGTTTATAGTATACAACTCCAGATAGTTTAAGGGAAGAGGAATAGATTTGGTAAACATTTTCTAACTCTAGGCATCTTTAACCTTTAAAATAAAATCATAGAATCAAAGAATGGTTTGGGTTGGAAGGGACCTTAAAGATCATCCAGTTCCACCCCCCCCTGCCATGGGCAGGGACACGTCCCACTAGACCAGGTTGCTCAAAGCCCCATCCAGCCTGGTCAATAATATACATAGGACTTCTATTCATCCAAATAAAATACTAAATTCTTATGTACTATTTCTTGCCTTAGATCCCCTACTGCCCTTTAGCTCTCTACAGTATTGTGGTAGGTGTCCTTACCTCATTCACACATTCTCGGGCCGAGAAGTCTTCTCCAACTTTTGTAGTCTTTGTTTTTAGCTGTATTTAATCCTACTCTCAACACACGTCCTTCCCTCCCTTTTGTTTCTTCAGTTTTTCCTCTTGGCTAGCTCAGCAAACTTTCTCTGCTGGACTTTCAGATTCCTACATCAACAACTCCACCTCCCCATTTTTTGGAAGACTCTCTTACCCCTTAAAACAGTAATCCTCTGCACTTATGCTGGACAAAAATAGTTGGCATACAGCCATGACATTGTTCTATCTAGGCAACAGCTCTTTGGGTTTCAACAGTCTTCAATGGTCCTCCAATCTCCAGACTGCGTATCCTTTCTGTCTTGAATATGAGACATAAGGGGCAAGAATATGGCAAAATAATAATAGTGGGTGGAACATACAGTCTCGGAGAGAATTCACAGACTGTTCACAGATTGATTCCCAAGTCTATCTCTCAATACAGAAAAAGGATGATGCAGACAAAACCATTACTGTATTTTTTGGACTTTTGCTTTACATACAGAAAAGAAAAAGCCAAGGCAATTAATTTCAGACTTTTGAAAGCTGCTGTACTTACTCTAAACGCTACACGGGAGGGCTCATTTATACTTTATTAAATTTCAAGCCCCTCAGAAGATAATACCTGAGTTATAGACCCTCCCCATGTGAGCTGGCTGGTGTTATAATGAATCAAATAGCACTCACTCCAGGAGCACTAGCAGAGTCAGGTTTTCATGTGAACTGTTTTTTCTAATAATGTAGAGAAGACAGAGATTTTACAGAGTGGGTAGAAAAACCAGGGAGAGGAGCCGAGGTGGTAAAGCAAAAGCGTTAAGTGATAGGAAAAAATTCCAAATTGCCGTTCATTCACTGGAGTACAAATGCAGCTGGCCTACTATCAAGAAGATTATCAGGTGTTTAGCTGTCTCAAATGTTATAAATCACATGTAAAAGAAGGTTTTGCGTATGCCTCAGAAGATGCTGCAGCTGGATCGATCCCCCAGCAGCTGGGAGCACCTGTGAGCAGAAATCACAGGATGCTCAGCGAGGCTGGGATTTGAAAGCGAGCAGGAACAGCCGGGTCTGCTCTGAGCTGTGTTAATCTGCATGAGTAGCATGGGGGAAGAGGAGGGAGGGGGAATAACAAAGGCTTAAGAATTCAAATAAAATCAAGACAGAGTGCTACAGAGTTTAACCCCAAAATGCTGGAACTGGGGGTTAATCCAAACCACACAGAGAGGAGCTGCTCTTCCCTCTGTATTCTCTGATAATAAACTTAGAAGAGGAGTTTGTTTAACAGCAGTTATACCCTTTATAACACTTGAACCTGGGTGCTTATTTTAAAGCTTTCATTCAGATTCCTCACTGTATGATTAGCAGAGAAGCTGGAGAAAGTGAGCTCACCGTTTGAGGAGATAGCTGGGAATAAGAACTCCTTGATCATGTTTCACCATTTATCCCAAGTGCTGCACAATCACATATGTAAATTTATAAAAGAGGACACAGCACATAATTTGAGAGTATCCAGAATTATCCTATAGCCGTTTATAGTTTAAGGGTTATGTCTGATATCTCTCAGGTACATTTATTAGACAAACACAGGTAAAAGTCAAAAAATAAGAGCACAGTTTGCTAAAAGGCTTTTGAAGCCAACTTTATTAACAGCTAGAAAATATTAGAAAGTCTTCAGCTGGAAGCAGCAACAAGAAAACAAACAGTTATTTTCTCTCAAATTCCCCAAGAGATGCTGAGCCTGCAGATTCCAGTGTTGGCATAACTTGGGGGTGGCCTTCAGAACAGATTGCAACATTTGCTTTCTCATTACAAAGGCAATCTTAAGAACCGCTGTCACCTAGAAAGAGCAGGGAATTTTGAGCCTTTAAGTATTCCACTTTGTTCCAGCCCAGAGGTGAATGCATATTGGAAGGTAAAATAATAAACGTCGTACACCCGGCCCTCAGGTACCCTCAGGGAATAAAAGGTTCTGTATGAAACTAAGGGATTATTTTGCTTGTCTGAAATGAGCTAAGAAAGATAATGACTGGTCCCATTTAGAAAATGAGAGGGGGACAACTGAGAGAGGCTTTAGGTCATGTGAGTTCTAACGCTTCTGCTATTACACCCTTTTATGATTTAAACACTACTGTTTGATGAAGCACTTTCTTCTAAATCACACCATCGAAGACATTAACGAAGCAGAAGACCTAGTGAGTTAAATTAACATTCTTAACTTTCAAAAGTTACCCTGATCAATATTAATTAGGACACAGAAAGCTTAATAGCTAACACTAAAGAATCTAGAATAACACAATATCCAGTGGTTGTTTATTTGATTGACTGCGAGACAAACAAACATTGGAAAAATATCTCTTTGTTTATACCCAGTTAATTTGCAATATGGTAAATTTTAGTTACTCCTCCATTTCTAACACTGGCTATCTCAGCCTGATGTATAGCTAAAGGTGATGTATTAACATTAAAATCCTATGTCCCTGCCCACAAACAAAAAAAACCACCCAAAGCCCACAAAAAAATCCCAAACGAACGAATCAACAAAAAAGAAAATACCAAAGAAATATGCAAACAGTCTGAACTATGAAATTATTTGTAGAGGACAGATCTAAATGTGATCTTCACACAGACATACATGATTCCTCTGAAAACTAAGCTAAATAGGGAATTATAATGAAACACAGTTCTCATGAAAGAAAAAGGATGTAGAAATGTTATCACAGAATCACAGAGTGATATGGGGTTGGAAGGGACCTCCGGAGATCATCTAGTCCAACCCCCCTGCCAGAGCAGGGTCACCCAGAGCAGGTTCCACAGGAACGTGTCCAGGCAGGTTTGGAATGTCTCCAGAGAAGGAGACTCCACCACCTCCCTGGGCAGCCTCTTCCAGGGCTCTGCCACCCTCACAGGAAAGAAGTTCCTCCTCATGGTTAGATGGAACTTCTTATGTTCAAGTTTGTGCCTGTTTCCTCTTGTCCTGTGCCTGGGCACCACTGAAAAAAGACTGGCCCCATCCTCCTGACACCCTCCCTTTAAGTATTTATGGGCATTAATCAGATTCCCCCTCAGTCTTCTCTTCTCCAAACTAAAAAATTTTGGGGCAAAGGTGCTTTTCCAAACATCTTTTGGACAGGAAAAACATAGGTTATATTATACTTTTGTTATCACCTTGCAACTGCTCTGCTAAGACAGAGACATTATAAAGAAGATCCTGAAACTGCTCAGGGAAGAATAAAAATGGTGTCTGTACAAGAAGAAAGACACACATGAATGCAAAAAAAATACTGCTTGAGCTGAAGCTTTAAAAGCCGCTTGTGTACTTGTCTAAACTTCTCAGCCTCAACTATATATTAGGAACCAAACAGCTGGTGGGAGGAAACACCTGTCTGTACTCAACCGAAAAACAGTTGGGGAATTTTCTTAATATTGTCAAGTGTTGACTCACTGAAACTATTGATTGGGAGGCTTGATTCTGATTTATCTAAAATTCGTATAATAGGTTTTTAAAGCCTCTGTTCACAAAAAAAAATAAATATGCTATTAACTATCAAAATAAACACAGGATTCTTTTGAAATTCAAAATTTAAATAGTTAACACGTTTCACAAAACCTATTCTGAATTTCGTTCGGACTTACAGCTTCAAAAGAAATTAGGAAATTTTATTTTTTGTCCCAATTTAAAATAAGGAACTATTAGAATGTCAAAAATTGTTAAAAAATGGAAGAAAAGCATTCTTTAAATGCATCTTGTTTGGGTACCATTCTTATGAGCACCTAATTGAATACCTATACAGATTCTTAATTAATATTAACTTTCATTCTCATAATGGCCACTTGTTTATACCTTTTGTATCACAGGAAAACTCAAATAATGTGATATTCAAACTAGAGATAATAGTGATCCAACCAATCACTATTTTAATACACAGACATCCACCTTATCTTTGTTATATTTCAAAATGCTCTCCCACTATACTTTGATGATAAAAACTAAAGAGGGAATATATTATTTGATTGCTTCTAAATTGTGAGGAGGATCCAATGGAGAGTTCAAATTAGAACCCCAAAATTAGTTTACCTATAAAAATTTTTAGACCAGTTCTATATAATAAGTGTCGGTCATAAGAAATCGGGAAATTCTAGAAAATATCAATATATTTGATTTGTTGTGTGATTAGAGGATTGTCTCTTTTATTTATTTGCTGTTTCCTGCACTTTCGGTGGCACTTGCTGTACATCTGCTTATTTTTACTCTACAGTCCTAATTACTGCGTGGTTTTGGTCGATGGGAGACTTGCATTCACCTCCATGACTGCGACACTAAGGAAAACCAATAAATACCCCGAGATTTTTAAGACTGAAGAGTTTTCACAAGATACAGCATGGCTGCCACAAAGCAAATCACTGTCCTGGCTAGATTTTGTGCAGCCTTACAGCCCTGAAGCAGTGAAAATCAAGCAAAAACCGTGCAGGACCGTCACTCCTGTCACCCCTCCCTACGACCGCACACGCTGCTGAGTGTCACTTTGTGCCACCCACTGCCCACCACGGTCCACACACGTCAGTACCTACACACCTCCTGCTCTCGACATCCTTCACAAACCTGCAGTAAACTCCTTTTCCGTATAAAATGGGATGGAGATAAACGCTCCCCACATTTTAAGTAAGCAATAAAATTAATAAATCGATGTTAAAATCCAAAAGCGCTGCACCCCAAACAATCCCTGTCCATTCCCACTGAAGCCTTCCACTCCCACTGCAGCCACTCAGTTCCACAAATTGCTTTCTCTGCTTAAGAAACCCACAGATTTAATCTTTGGTTGGAATAACACTCAGGTCCTTCACTTGCCAGCCATCCCCTCCTGACTACAAGATCACCATTTTTATTTTCAAGACCAACGTCTCATTTGAAGCTTGTCTGAGCGTACTACTTAAATGTTAGGTCCACTTAAGGCTACTGAAACTCTGCCGAAAGCTATGACATCTTGCAGTTGGGGTACGGTGCAAGGACCTGATACCCAGCTTTTACCCCAGGCCGTTCTCACTCCTTACACAACCCAACCAGAGCCTCCTGGAGACACTTCTAAGTCAAACCAACTACTGCTTCCTGGATGACAGAACCCTGAGAAATCACAGCCTAAGGTGGATCCAGGCAGTGTATGTTGTATTTCTTCTGTGAAATAACAATAATCTGCTGTTATGTTATTACCAGCACTTCTGAGTTGCCAGGCATGGGCTTTACCAAGAGCTTTATAAAGCTCCTACCTGCCTATTACAGAGTCATGGAATTGTCGAGGTTGGTAGAGACCTTTAAGATCATCTAGTCCAACCATCAACCTAACTGTCATAAAAACTGTCACTAAACCATGTCTCTAAGCACTATGTCAACCCGTCTTTTGAATACCTCCAGGGATGGTGCCTCAACCTCTTCCCTGGACAGCCCATTCCAAGGCTTAATAACCCTTTCAGTGCAAACATTTTTCCCAATATCCAATCTGAACCTCCCCTGGTGCAACTTGAGGCCGTTTCCTCTTGTCCCATCGCCTGTTCCTTGGGAGAAGAGACCGACCCCCCCTGGCTACACCCTCCTTTCAGGGAATTGTAGAGAGCGAGAAGGTCTCCCCTCAGCGTCCTTTTCTCCAGGCTGAACACCCCCAGCTCCCTCAGCCTCTCCTCACAAGACTTGTTCTCCAGACCCCTCACCAGCTCCGTTGCCCTTCTCTGGACCCGCTCCAGCCCCTCAATGTCTTTTTTGTGGTGAGGGGCCCAAAACTGGACACAGCCCTCGAGGTGGGGCCTCACCAGTGCCCAGTACAGGGGGACAATCACCTCCCGAGTCCTACTCACCACGCTGTTCCTGATACAGGCCAGGATGCTGTTGACCTTCTTGGCCACCTGGGCACACTGCTGGCTCATGTTCAGCCGACAGTCGACCAACACCCCCAGGTCCTTTTCTGCCAGGCAGCTCCAGCCACTCTGCCCCAAGGCTGTAGCGTTGCGTGGGGTTGGTGTGACCCAAGGGCAGGACCCAGCACTTGGCCTTGTTGAACCTCATCCCATTGGCCTCGGCCCATCCATCCAGCCTGTCCAGGTCCCTCTGCAAAGCTTTTCTACCCTCCAGCAGGTATGTGCCTATTATATGGGTCTTTCCCCTTTTGGCAGGAAGAATTCCCAGAGGAAAGGGAAACTCAGTTCTGACACACGCATCAGATTGAAAGCTATGAACATCCAGACTATGCAACTATAGTAGCATGAGACTATGCACGTACAAGCAGCTGTTACTGTTTGCATATGCAAATCCTAAATAAGAGCCCCACAAGCACAATTATTATCTTCTTTGTCTACTGGGATGAGTGGGCCCTGGGAACACAGGTGGAGAAACACAGATGGTTCTGAAAGTGCAATAGCTTCTCTGGAGCTTTATAGTTTTTCACCTGTCTTTGTTTATGGTGCTTGAAAGTAAATTTCTCATGTATCAAAGTTCTCCCTTTCAAGTTGGCCCTTTGTACTGGGCTTACACAATTCCCACTGTAATTTGTACAGACAAAATGGAGAGAATGTATTGTGTTTTTATCCAATTACCTTTCTCCCAGTGAAGACTTAATATTGTAGAGACTTCCTTCAGCAGCTTCTAAGTCCACATATACTGAGAAACTGATCCTACACTGGAAAAAGAAAGGCTTTTCCCACAGAACTATTTCTCTGTGATTTCTGTGAATCTTTGCTGAGGTGGTTTGGCCATCCCTGTGACACACAGCAAGAGACAAAATTCCACAACTACAATGTGCCACCAAAGAGATCAAAGATGACCGTAATATCATACCTAATATCACACACCCTTTAGATGTCCTGGAACACCAGATATCAATATGCTCATACTTCTTATGCCACGAATTCTTGGCCACGTTTGTAGAACCCCTTTCATAGGCTTATTTCAAGCTTCAGCTTAAAACTGTTTAGATTCTTTGACTCCACTCTAAGAAATCATTTCAGAACCTCATTTCACATCTTATTGCAGACCTCCTTCAAATCTACTCGCAATTTAGTTATGACCAGTTAATAATAATTTATATGGTTTTAATATTATCCTTCAGCAGAAGTATTTTTTTCCTTCCATTATGTTTATAGTAAATAACTTCATCTCCTCTCAGTTTCGGCTGGACTGCACTACACAGGCCATGTGTAGTGCAGTCTTCTCATGTTCCCTGAAGGGCACTACAGGTCTCCCTACTCTGACCGTGTTCCAAATCACATTATTTCTTTTTACAATGGTACCTGGTACATCACACTACATATCGCTTATCAAACAATGGCTCTAATATTCCTCTAAGGCTGCTAATAATCCTGCCTTCTAGAACCTCCTGACAGCAGATCGTCATTCTCTAATGGACAAGTACATCCAGATTCCCTCCAGGAAGTCCCCAGGTTATACCCAAATTCCCAGCAGAGGTCCCTTTACGCCAGACTATACCACTGGATTTCAATCCAGAGCAATTATTCAGAACAAGATCACCCCCTGGTTTTCACTCTTGAATGATACAATCAATCTGTGCCTAATGACAGCTCTCACATTTAGAATAGAGCCTCTAAGAAATCATTTATCTTATTGAAAAAGATATTAAGTCATATTTTTACCTCCAGCTCTGAATCAGAAAAAAAAAAAAAAAAGTGCAAGTTTTACCATTTACCATTTACCATCCGTCCTTTAACAGCAAGCCATGACCTCATTCTTATTCATAGAATCATAGAATCATAGAATGGTTAGAGTTGGAAGGGACCTTAAAGATCATCAAGTTCCAACCCCCTGCCATGGGCAGGGACACCTCCCACCAGACCAGGTTGTTCAAAGCCCTGTCCAACCTGGCCTTGAACCCCTCCAGGGATGGGGCAACCACAGCTTCTCTGGGCAACCTGGACCAGGGTCTCAGCACCCTCACAGCAAAGAATTTCTTCCTGATATCTCATCTAAATCTCCCCTCTTTCAGTTTAAAACCATTAGCCCTTGTCCTGTCACTACAATTCCTGACAAAGAGTCCCTCTCCGGCTCTCCTGTAGGCTCCCTTCAGATATTGGAAGGCTGCTATGAGGTCTCCCCGGAGCCTTCTCTTCTCCAGGCTGAACAACCCCAGCTCTCTCAGCCTGTCTTCATAGGAGAGGTGCTCCATTCCTCTGATCATCTTCGTGGCCCTCCGCTGGACCCGTTCCAACAGGTCCATGTCCTTCCTGTGCTGAGGACTCCAAAGCTGGACACAGTGCTCCAGGTGGGGTCTCACGAGTGCAGAGTAGAGGGGTAGAATCCCCCCCTCGCCCTGCTGGCCACGCTTCTCTTGATGCAGCCCAGGATGGGGTTGGCTTTCTAGGCTGCCAGTGCACGTTGCCAGCTCATGTTGAGCTTCTCATCCACCAACACCCCCAAGTCCTTCTCCTTGGACTACTATTGGGACTACTTGTGCACCCAAATATAACTATTAACATATATATATTTTTAAAAAGGTCCACCACATCAACAAATACCATCCTTACAACTTGAACGTGGAACATAGTATCTGTTTAACAACATCCTATGAAACTTAAACATGGTGCCTCCACATGCTATTTGAAAAGTGAAATTCCTGGTGCGGAGTTGGACTAGATGATCTCTAGAGGTCCCTTCCAACTCTGACAATTCTGTGATTCCGTGAAAACATGCTTGCTAGCATTACAATGAATTAGAAATTTAAACAATCAAAAATAAAATGCATAAAACATTTTCTAAAGGGTGTAAATTACTGTTCTCATGTTACTGTGTTTGTAAGCAATTGCTTTTTTGCCCTTTTAAGTATTTGGGGCATTTTTAGGAAGTCACCAAAATATTCTGTATCATTTACCAAATATTAGATCAGCCACAAATTAGAAATGCCAATAAGCATTTTCATAACATTTCCAGTAAAAATGGTTGTAACCAGTGTACCTATGGAAAATGCTGGAACAAAAATAAAATGCCCAAAGCAATAGTTCCTTTCAGAAGTGTTATTTGGATTAATGACCTTTTTCAATGAAAAAAAAAAAAAATCCTTTCAAAAGCAATCAGCTTGAAAAACTATTTAACAGAAACACATTTCGAATGACTGCGAACTAATCAATCAGCCCGAGCGCACAGAAAAATGACACGCGACATGATTTTGACACGGGTGATGTCGCTTCATGAGCAAAGCAACTCAACGTGCTAAACCCAGCGGATGTGAAGGCGGGGGGTGGGACGGGACTGGCTGCTCTTCGGTCTGGCCAGTGGCCAAACAAGGACTATATTCTTACGGCATTTATCGAAGAATTGCTGTCAGGAAGTTCTTCATTCAGAAATACACAGGCATAAGAGCAGAGTTTCCCCAAGTGTTATACGCATCACCTACAGCTATTTCGGACCACACTTTGGTGTGCCTCCCATCCTCTCCTTACACATCAGGTTCATAACATGTAATTCTTTATGACTCTCAAGCGTCTTACCAAATGGGGGACGATGTTTGAACCAAAGTGGGGTGCTGAACGCCTGCCAAGGAAGGCAGCAAAAGAACCACTTTATCATTTCAGCACTTCAGCCTTCTATTATGATTGCTTTGGCACCTCTCCTAATGTCTAAGTGAGTTTAATTTGCAGCAGTGCTATATGGAAGGTGTGCTCTACGAACCTGGAATTTTAATGTCAAACTTGCTGGATAATTTTCCACCCAGTATATGGAAATCAGCATGTTCACGCACTTGGCTGCCTCCAAAGCTGAAAATGCCACAGGTCTGCACAGAGAGTTGAGTCATTCTGGAAATGAATGACCGTCACATGTGGACATAAGACATTCCCAGTGAGTTAGTGACTTCAGGCATAGGAGATGTTTGAATCTGCAGCAAAGCTGCAGCTTTTCTTTCCAAAGTCACCTAACGCTCAATGCTCAAGAGAAGAAATACAGCATAAATACAAATGCAAGATTAGTCCACCTTTCCTTATTTAATTCACTCTAGTTCAACATCTGGAACATCAACTCTTGTGCTCAGTGACTTAACTCTCACCTCTGCGAATCTCTGTACGACCTGTTCCACCTTTGCTCTCTCTTCTTATGGGGACTAGGAGGGGCTGCAGGGCTAAGGGAAAGTTAGCACTTCAAAAGTTGTAATATAATTACATGGTTGTAATCACTCTCATTTTTCAATCTCCCTTCTTTTCTTTCTGTCCCTCTGCCCCCATCACATTCTTCCTTACGTTGCCTACTAGACTCTCACTCCTGTAATAGCTATGTTATCACCCGTGTTTCAAGTTATACGACAGCCCTAGGAGGCAGAAAATACCCCAACAGTTACAACGCATACAGGACCAAACTTTCTACCCTAGCACCCTAGCTCAGATCACCCTGGAGTTAATAAGAGTTATTAAAGGGGCAGTTGATGTTATAACGCAGAATTTGCGAAACACCAGAAAGCCGTGTAAACCTAAATCTCGTAGGCTTCTGTAATGGAATGATGACAACTCTCCTGTTGTCTCACTTACCGGCTGCCCTGTCAACACAGCCCCTCTGCTCGCACCAGACAGTTCTGCTATGCACGTCCCTTTCCAGCTGCCACACCGGCATTGCTGCAAAACACTTTATTTCCACAGTTTTCAATGGGCTGCAGCATTTAGGAAATCCACCTTGGCAGCAGGCTACGTGAAAGTATCACCGATATCTTGGACTCCAGAAATGGAAGATCAAGGGGACGGACTCTTTCATCACTCTCAGTTCCCCAGGCAAGGCTTTTCACTGGCAAACCCCCCAAAAACACAACTACAGGCAGAGCAGGGGAGCATCCCTCCTGTGATTCTACTCATACGGAACAAAACTCACTCCTGGAAGATGAATCAACTCGCACGGGAAATAATGGGTGTGATGCTTGACCTGCCTTACGGCCTCTTAAGATCCAGCCTGACAGAACAGACTTATCATTTCACAAGCATATCTTTAAATATTTCACCAGCAAAGGAAAAAAAAAAAAAAACCCAACAAAAAAAAACCCCACTGGAGCTTTCTTGTTTGATTGGGGTTTTTTTCCATTTTTTTTTTCTTCTTCTACACAGAAGAACCAGCATTTTAACAAAAGCAGTCAGCAGGAAAGGGATGGTACTGAACCATGTGTACATGTCTGTATTTAAAAGAAAGCAAATGATAGGTTATCAGCTTGGATATGCCACGCTCCGTCTGATCATTGCTTGATGTGAGCAATGAAAACAGAGTTAATGTCCCATAGTGAAAGCAGAAGTGACAGTAATGCCCAGGAATGGACTTTTACACAAAGAACTCGCTGGAAAAGCTCAAATGTCAAGTGTAACAGAAGTTTACATTACTTCAGGTTTTCAATTCTTGCCCTGTGCCTCCTTTTTTTTTTTCTGTCCATACAGACACACACAGTAGCACAATTTGCGAACTGGATTTAGCGGAGCACTTCGCTTTTAGCGATAATCCGTACAGCGGATCAGCGTGATGCCCAACGTGTGTGAAAACTCCTTGGAGTTGGAAAAAATAATTGTTATTCCGTCACCGTCACGGGCAGCGTGTGCCCTGAGGATGGAGAGATCATAGCACAGGCAAAATTCAATTGGACCTGGTATTTGTTGATGCTACTTGCCTGAAGTAGAAAGGGGGTAAGTTCCAGAATAGTTTTTTTTACCCTTTGCCTTCTCCCTGCTGGAAGGGAATTGGTATTTAAAGGTTGAGTGGGTCCCTGCAGCAAAGATCTTGCTCAGTTTCCCCAAACATTTCATAGGTATTACCCAGTCCCTCCCGTCCGCCATGTGTTTCTTTACCAGACACACCAACATACTTCAAAAAAAATAAAAACTGTAAACAACCTTTAGTGCATCGTAACACTATAAATATATCTGGCAGCAACCATGTTTCCAGAACGAAAGTAGAAAGGAAAAAAAAACACAACCAAACAGGATTCTCCATAAGCTGAATTATCCCTGTGTACCACCCACAACTCTGTAACCGCGGCTAAATCAGTGGCCTTGCAGACTCTAAGATGCAGCAGAACTTCATCCTTTGTTTAGAAATTCCTGTGGCCCATTAGACATCACGGGGCTGGTTTTCAGAGATACTGAGCCCCTTACTTTACCTAGAGACGTGTGTGCCCTGTCAGCTCTCCTGGAAATCAAAACCAGGTAACATTACATGATATTAAGGGCCAGATTCTCCCAGATTCTCAGGCTTCAAAGGAGCTACGCTGATTTATAGCGGCTGAGACTATGACTCTCATGCTGTGCTCCTTGGTACTACAGCCCCTCTGCTTACACTACAACAGTTAGAAGTAAGATAAAGAGGAAAGACAGAGATAAGATAGATAAATGAGGTAGAGAGTAAGAAAAAAAATGGTTATTTGCCAGCTGTCTTGATGCAAGACTTCACAAAGTTGGTGAATAATAAAGTAAAGCAAACCCAGGGTATTAATATATAATTAACAGAATTATATTTATATATATATAATATATAATATATAATTATATTTATATTATATATTATATATATAATTAATATAAAGTATCTGGTTCTGGCAAGGACTTGTTTGCAAAGCTCAAACATGTAAATGTGCAGAATGTGTAAATCATTCTTTCATTTTATAGACAAGAACTAAACTAAAAGGGCTGCCTTCCGACAGATTTCAGAACCTATGACTATGACATAACCATTAAGTCATTTGTTTATAATGGAACATAACATATAAAATCACTTTTCCTGGTGGACGACTATACTTATCATTGGAGAAAAAAAATAAAAAAATTGATAAATAATTTTTTTCTCTCTAAAGTCTTTTACCTGTCAGAGCATCCCTGTGCTACATGGCACTAGTGGCATATTACTGGCTTCAGTTTGGTATGCACGACTATCTCACTGCCATCCAAGCATTTGAACTCTTGTTCCTCAGATGTATGAACAGCCCTGAAGAGATCAGAGGTAGCTCCTTTCTCTACTCTCAGATGTAAGGAGTGGACAGGACTGCAGGCAAAGAAAAGGAAAAGAAAAAGCATTGCTTTTGCGTACAGCTTCCCCATTAACTCAGATATAATCATAGAATCATAGAATTGTCTTGGTTGGAAGGGACCTTTCAGATCATCAAGTCCAGCCATCAACCTAACGTTGACACAAACCACCACTAGCCCATGTCCCTCAGCACCACTTCTGCCCAGCTTTTAAATCCCTCCAGGGACGATGATTCCACCACTTCCCTGGGCAGCCCATTCCAAGGCTTCATAACCCTTTCTGTGTAAACATTTTTCCTACACCCCCAGCTCCCTCAGCCGCTCCTCACAAGACTTGTGCTCCAGACCCCTCACCAGCTCCGTTGCCCTTCTCTGGACCCACTCCAGCACCTCAATGTCTTTTTTGTGGTGAGGGGCCCAAAACTGGACCCAGCCCTCGAGGTGGGGGCCTCACCAGTGCCCAGTACAGGGAGACAATCACCTCCCGAGTCCTACTCACCACACACCACACAACTGACTGATGCCACTGTCTGCACCACACACCCTGAGACTCTGGAAGGGATTGTTTGGCAGACACCTAGGAGCATTTCTAGGCAATATTATTTGCTATTACGAGTATGTGTGTGAAGAGAGGGGAGGTGAACCTCCTCCATTCCTCGGTCTAGACACACAGACATGTGGATCAGCAGTGAATGGAATCAGCTAAATCAGCTATACCGTATCACATAATTTATTACTCGAGTACACGGTACTGAAATACCAGATTTTCGAAGGTCACTGTTCGTGTACATCTTTGTAATATTCAGCCAATTTGCCAGAGAAGAATGTTTTTCTGTCTCATGAGGCTTGGTCACACACTGCAATTTTTCCCTTTGGAGTTAAATAGATTATTGGCACTTCGTAGCTTTACTTTTTCACCTATGAGTATTTGTCTCAGAACGATGTAGCGTGATGTGGAAACAATGAAGGTCATCCTCTGGGTATCTACAGAGGGTTACCGGCATCTGACAGCAAGGTGACATGATTGAATAATTGCAAGAGAGTATTAGGAAATACAATTTCGATGCAACGTACTTTGCCCACAAAGGATAGTTTGGGAAATTCCCCAGAGTACTACAAGGGATGCTATTCTGTACACGTGACAATCTACAAAAGTCATTCCTCCATTTTTAAGAGTTTTATGACCCCCCCAAAAAATAAGGCATGGAATTCTGGCAATATGAAGTTTCCATGGTGTAGGTTGGAATTCTTACTCCTAGTTCAGATTTATTGTTCTCGCTTCTGGGAATGAGACAGATGCAGGCACAAACTCCTGCCAAAGCTATGCCAGGGAAAGCTTTCTCTCCTGCACTTCAGAATATGAGTGTCCTTGTGTTCTGTGTACTATTTGTTTTCGTTGGCCAGATGTTCACTTATCCCACTAGATTGGTTCTGCACGGGCACAGAGGAGCTGTGTGTGTCAATGACACACGGAGCTCCTCTGTACAATGAATGCTTTTAGTTGGGGTATCTATATTTCACTGAAGGAAAAGAGAAGATGTCGAGTTTTATGTTTTCCCTCACTTTATAATCCTTATCAGCAGAATAAATTTCACTTTCTCAAGACTGTAGAACATTTTCCCCTTAACTGTAAAAAAAAAAAAATGATGCAGAATTAGAAGAATTCCATGTCCAACAAACCAACTCTGAATTCTCCATGTTTTCTCCGCTAGACTTATCTCCCTCTCTCATCCATGAAGACTGAATGAGAGCCCTCAATCTTCAGCGAGGTATTTGCCTCAGCTTGTGGCCGGACACACTCTTGATTGCCCAGCTCCTGTAGAAATGCCTGCTGCCTGTGACAAAACTCAGTTTCCAGTGACCACTTTTCCCACTAGCTTCTAAAGTTATCTTCAAATAGTAATCAATAGTCAGACATCAGAATCCTTTTACCCTTTCACTCTGCAGGTCCTATACCTGCTATCATCCATCACCAATACCCCTAAATCACTTATTTAGCACCTAGCTTCTGGCTACATCCAATCTCTGCTCACCTTCCCATTTAACCTGATTTCACTCCCCTACAGTGCATGCCTATATTCAGAAATATTTAAATTGGCTGAATCAACTTGGCTAATTTCTGTTGGGTACCACCTATCTAATTTACCTCACACAGCCATAAAATAAAACGACTCTGTATTTTAACTACATAAACAAAAACAAAGCAAAAAAAAAAAAATCCACAAGCATTAAAACATATTTCCACTTCAGATCCTTCAGTGTTCTATAAATAGAAAGGGGTGGGTTTTTTTCATATGCGATATGAAATTATAAAACTACTAATTTAGGTTTAACGACTTTGTTTTCCTGTTCAAGACTTCAGAACTAAATTCCTCTCAGATATGATTTAACCCTTTTTCGGTCTGCAAAGCCAGCAATTTTAACAACCTGGATCCACAGACTTGAGAAGACATCTATTCTCAGCACGGATATACGTACAGCCATGTGAGTCTTACCAGTTGGTCTTTAGCGCTGTTTCGGTTGATGATTCATTTATTCTGTAGGTAGAAATAAGTATAGCTAATGAGATCACAGAAACCTTCTGACAGCTTTGATGTGAACACAATCCCTATATTAAGAGCAGTGTGTGGAGGAGTAAAAGGGGGGATGTTCTCACTTGTTATTGGAAATAAGTTTGGTGGATCTCAGCACAGTGCACAGCAGACTGATGTTCAGAAAAATCACTGTCAACAGTCAAACTAAAACTGGCACCATTCTTGGCAACAGAAGCAAAAATTAATGATTAAACAGGCACAGTAAGATCGGAACAGGCCTGCAATGCATTTGCTGAAGGGAAAGTGTCCTGGGAAAATTGATGCCAATCCCATCCGTGCAATAAAACCATGGTCAAGCCAACACTGTTAATTACAAATAACTTTCCTCTTTAAAATGTATGGAGTAAATTTTCCTACGGTTTAAATCTGTGCTGCTCTACTGACTTCAGGAAAGCTGTGCTAATTTTCAGAAGCTGAAAATTCACCTCTAGTTTTTCAAAACTTCTCAGGACATTCCTTAAAAAATACTTGGAGTTACCCACCACCTTAACTTTTCCATTTGTTCCTGTATGGCTATGCCGATTGCATGGTGGTTTTCCCTCAGAGCAGGAGATAGGAAGGATTTCACAGAGCAAATTGAGATGGAAGTGGGTACTGAATTTTGCTTGGGTCACCTGCCATGGGACTTATTTCACCTGACCTTAGCTATCTAAAAGTCAGACAGCCAGTTTGAACTACATACCCAGGCAGCCTTTACCGAGTGCAGGTACCAATATCCCAGAGCTGTTCGGGACTCCAGTTGCATCTCCAGGCCGTGCCCCATCACTTAATGGGGAACTGAGAACCCCTAAGAAGCTGTTATCTTCCTCCACCTATGAACTACTCTGCTAATGCTCTTTTTCTGAGGTATGTGGTTTACATCTTGCAGTTCTCAGACATAGGAAGATTTTGGCACTGATGGTCACAGGGTCACAGAATCACAGAATGATATGGGGTTGGAAGGGACCTCTGGACATCATCCAGTCCAACCCCCCTGCCAAAGCAGGTCCACCCAGAGCAGGTTGCAAAGGAACGTGTCCAGGTGAGGTTTGAATGTCTCCAGAGAAGGAGACTCCACCACCTCTCTGGGCAGCCTCTTCCAGGGCTCTGCCACCCTCACAGGAAAGAAGTTCCTCCTCATGGTTAGGTGGAACTTCCTATGTCCAAGTTTGTGCCTGTTCCCTCTTGCCCTGTCACTGGGCACCACTGAAAAAAGACTGGCCCCATCCTCCTGACACCCACCCTTTAAGTATTTATAGGTGTTGATCAGATCCCCCCACAGCCTTCTCTTCTCCAAACTAAACAGACCCAAGTCCCTCAGCCTTTCTTCATCAGAGAGATGCTCCAGGCCCCTCATCATCTTTGTAGCCCTCTGTACCCTCTCCAGAAAGGGGGAAAAATTCCTTATTCTTGTGTGCCAAATCCATCATTCATTTTTCTTTATCTGTACACAGGAACAATAAGTCAAAAGTACTTTACATCAGAAGCATGAAGCTGGGAGGGAGAAACCTTCCAGGCTCTCTCTGGAATGACAGATATGGGAATAGGACTGAAGACACATTGGGCAAATGAAGAGACAGACTGATCAGCCCCAGACAAGATGCTACAACACTTGTCTCCCCCTTCCTGACAGCTGGATCCGCTTTGACAGCGTGACATCTAAAAGCCATTACCGCAGTCTGCACCATGACGCAACTTGTGGTTTTGTTCTCTTCCTCTCATGCTTTGGCTTTTCCTTTTGAACTCCCCGATTCCTTATTATTCTAAATATAGGAACCTTTCACTCTCGGTGAATTGCATAAAAATTCAGTGAAACTTGACTAAACTTGACCTGGATAGGAGACCTCGCCTGCATTTATGATGGTTTTAGGGAAGCGTAATGGTCTTAAACCATGCATTCATGTGACTTGCAGAGATGTAAGAATATTTAGGAAGTACAAGTTGTTTATTAAGCTAAATGTATGAGTTCCATAAAGCCAATCCTTTATTTATATCTACGCAATGTTTACATATCTAACGCATAAGAGCATACGAATGCAAAAGCTGACAGGAAACATTCCTTTCTTCCTCGTGATCATACCTGCTTGTTACTCTGAAACATTAAAAAACTTGCTAGCATTAAAAAGCTGCCTCATGGGCACACAGCCCCCCATTTTCACAGCCAGTCCTTATTCCCTTGTACCACCGGAGACTAGAGGATGGAAGGCACCCTAATTCAATGAGAGGGCGGTTTCTCATAGTACTGAGAAGATAATAAAGGATACTGACTTGGCTCCATCTGGAGAATTGCTGTAAGATGCTTGCTTGTCTAATTTGCCTGACTAATTCTTGCTTGTCTAATTTGCTTGAGTAATTCCTGAAGTGCAGCTCCGCTGGAAGGAAGAATGCTGCTAATTCAACAAAATCCCTTCCAACAACGAACTAACATGCCTCTGGTCAAATCTTATTTTTCATTTTTCCTACTTCTCCCGCTTCAGCTCAAGCTGACTATGCTTTAACCAGTCTCGAAAACCTCAAAGAATTCAGTGAAACAAGCTACAAGTAGCCAAGGAGTTACCTCCCTGCCCTGCCCCGGTCTCAGGCTGTGTGGATTAATGAGGCCAAGCAGCAGAGGACAGAGAAGGTTCCAAGGGTGCTCCTTGCAAACCGGGAGACCTGGTATTGATTGGGCACAACTCGAATACAGTGCTGTTATTAAGGGTCTTCCCCTAAAAACAAGGAAACAAACAAAACCCCAAGTCTACTGATTCTTTGAGCTCTCTGCGAATCTGCCAACAAATACATTTAGTGTTACATGCCCTTTGATATCAAATCACATTTTGAGAAACACCAGAGCATTTCCTCTGAGCCCAACAATCATTCCTCTCCTTACAAGGGGAAATCAAGTTTTAGCTGTTAGAAGTTTGAAAGCTCTAGGTTCAGACATTCCCACAAATTAATGTCTCCTACTGTAAAAAATACAGTATTTTAAAGAGCAGAAGAACTAACAAACAAAACCCACTTCATCCCAATCACAAGTAAGAAAGAAAATGGAGAAAATGTTAACAAGCCAGAGTTATTGCTTCTATATACGCGTTTAGAATCAATACCAAAAGAGGAAAGATTTTTTTCATGGAAACGAGGAAGTGTCACGAACTGCAGACTCTAGCTGACCTGGGGAAGTGCCTGCACACCAAGGGTTGAACCAAGTCCACACACTCTCTTTGTGCATCGCACCCATCTGGTGTGAAGGACGGATGACGAGGAGAACAAGGAGCTCGTCAAACGGGAGTGAATACAGCACTGCATTTGACACCACCACACTTAAATGACCTTCCCTCACGCTTCTCTCCCCCTTGCTATTTTGCTTTTTTTTTATTGTTTGGTTGTATAAAGTATGCACTTTGCTACAGCCATAGCCTTGTACAATTGCTGGAATAATCCCACGAGTGATCTTCCCGGTCACGTTGGCAGTATTCCAGAAAAAGCACTAGAGTAAGCGTTACGGGTTTAGCTTCCCCCTTTATTTCTACCCACCTGTTTACAAAGCTAAACTTCTCACAGCCCAAATCCGTAAGGCTACAAAGCATCCGAGAACTCCACGCTAACGCAACTGCTAACGAATCACAGACTCACCTAACGCCATCAGCTATTGCTGACAGAGAATCCTAACCACACTGAGTTGGAAGTAACTCTCATTTGCCAAGGAATAGAAGGAACCAGATTAATAGTAATACTAAAGTATAATACAGCACTTTATTGTGATAGTAGCAGGAAACAGATAATTATATTCTTAGGGTTTCTCAATCTGGTGACAGACATAAGCGGCGCAGTGGATTAAAATCTTACATCTGGAAACAGGACAAATACATCAGTGGATAATAAAATATTTCTATAAAGTTAGAGGTCAGTATTTTTACAGGCATGCAGAACTCACTGAATTTAATTCAAGTAATTTGTTATTTTGGTATTTAATTTGTTGTTGTTATCTATCTGTCTAGTAAAAAACCCCTGTAATTTTCATCTATGCTGATTCCCATAATGCTAAAATTCACCATAAAGCCTCGTCTGAATGGATGGGTGAGTTACACTGGAACAGAAAGAAACTATAGAGAGGGATTGTATTTCGAAGGGGAAGTATTGATAAGGTTATCTGTCATGGAGTCATCAAATTCCCCAAATCAAGGCAGTTTATATAAAACTCAGAGATACAAAAATCTCCGTCACCAACAACGAATAATTATGCTGATTTGACTTCTGATGACAGCCATGGTAACAAGCCCTTCCCACAGTGCAGCCGAGCTGCACGGAGCTGGCTTGTTCCAAACACAGATGAACTGGCGGGGAAATGCTGAAGAACAAGAACCCAGCAAAACATCAGGCGAAGGGTAAGATGCTACTGATCCAGAGAAACGCTGACCTCAGTAAAACCACTAGTCTGCACACAACAGAAAACCATTACAGGCACCATAAAACAGAAAAGCTGCAAAGAGACCTTTTAGAGAAGTCAGCTCGGAGGACATTTGTGAGGAACTCATTGCAGGAATAAAGGTTGGCCTGGGAGGAAAAAAAAAATCCCCAAAACCAACCTCGTGCTAACAAAAAAGGTATGTTTTCAAAAGCAGAGAATTATAATTGGCAAGGCAGGGGTAAATACATTCAAGCGCAGACAAGCTGATGTTTAACACGGAGACAGAATACAGCAATGGAATTCTAAATAAAAGTGAGTATGGCTGGTAAATTATTTGATTTGAATTAGTATCACATGCATTCTTCAAATTATGCGGCTGTACATGTACAGAACAGTTAATGGTCGTGCTAACTTCTGCTATACTTTCTTCTGCCTACGTGTCTTAACACTTATCCGGTTGCATCAACAACATGATTTTATTTCCATTCCTACCTTCTGAACATACTCCTAAAGCTAAGTGCATGCCAGTTGTACTTAGAGATAACTTGCTCATAAAAATAACTTTTGCCATATGAACATCCATCATTCAGAACCTGGAGTGATCACCACTACCATTTAAAAAAGCTCCAGATTTACTTGTCATAATTCTTTATGTGAAATGAAAAGGATAATCTAGAAGGAAAAAAAATAAGCTTCTGGTTACTGGATAGTTCAATCATTTGTTAACACAGAACATTCTTAAACAGGTGATCATTTAAAACATACATTTCCAGAAATCATAGAATCACAGCATGGTTTGGGTTGGAAGGGACCTTTAAGATCACCGAGTTCCAACCCCCCTGCCATGGGCAGGGACACCTCCCACCAGACCAGGTTGCTATTTTATTTATCCATATCTGAAAACATAGGAACTGAACTCCTGAAATTCTTAGTGCCTTAGCTCCTACCGACTTTGAATTTGCAGGAAATCACCAGTGCTGGAGATCAGTGGATGGCACAAAAGCATAACCTGCCGAAACTAATATACCCCCCTGGAAGCAGTGACCACTGGCTCAAGGGAGGAAGAAGTTCTTTCCCCGCTTCACTCACAAGCCCTCATATTCCCTGACCCACATTGAATCCTTTTCTATAGTTAAAGAAATACATGAGCCTACTGAGGTTTTTCTGACCCAACAGGCTCTGAAAAAAAGATCCCTGATGATTTCTTGGTGTTTGCTATCACTTCTGGCCTTTATTTCCAAGAAGGATTATTATTACCTCCTTGCACTGTATGTTTCCCCACAGGGTATCACCAGCCATATGTCAGCCTTGCTCAGGGGGCTCTCATATACAGCTCAAACAATTTGCCACGTACTTCCAGTGTTTACTTAAAATTATGTACCATTTATTTCTGCAGTAATTCCTAGTTTTCTTGAATTAAATATAGAGTTCTAACATGCAGTTAAGCACACACTTATCTAAAATACAGTGACTTGCTGGTATCAGTAACTTAAGAGTGCTTAATTTTCATTAAATAACACATATTATGCCATATATGTGAATTAAGACAGTAAAAGAGAATGTTTTTTAAAGCCCTTTCCAGCCATGCAACCGATCATTTGATTATATACCATTTTGTGTGATGTTCCCATGATAATGCACTTAATCACGAACCTTTGATTTTCACTCCTCCCCTGCACTTTGCTCATTAATTCATCTTCACAGTCTATACTTCTGCCTCTGCAGAGCCTCACATCCTTTATTCTATTTCAGTAATCCTGAGCAAGGCAATAAAGTCCACACCTTGAATCCGAAGTAGAGCTGTCCGTAAACTTCCTGCACCTCAGGGAACACACAATACTCACCCATTTATGCTAAATATTTCAAAGACACCGTGGGAAATAAGGAAAATGGTTCTCTGGTATTTCAACGGGAATTGTGCTCATGTTTTCCCTTGTGAAACTTTCCACTTTGAGCGCACATTAAAAACAGAATGAGGGTTATGCTTATAAAGTAAGATGGATGAAAACTACTGATGCTTGCAAAATTTCTGTCACTCTATTTTCTTCCAAAAGAATGAATTTTAGTATTTATAAGACACCCTTTAATCCAACATATTTTTACATATTGAGAGGCACTTCTGTCATCTTCTAGAAACAATACTTATAGCCACATTTTTTGTTTAAAAGTGATATGAAGTTCAAATTTCAAATACCTTGGAACACTATCAGTGTTCCTCTACTTTTAGGTTACATTACAAGTCAAATACAGGCCAAGTTTTCCAGAGATTTTCCAAACAACATTGAGAAAGATGGATTCAGTGGCAAATGACATCTCTGAAAAAGAAGACAACCCACGGGGAAAAGCTTAAACCATAAAGATATGATGTCTTATGGACCAGGGTAAAATACGACAGTTCTGGAAACACTTCCACTTGCTTGGATCAGGCACTTCAAAGTGTTACTAAGAAAGTAATGATATATGATTCAACAAAAGCCGGCAACGTGCACTGGCAGCCCAGAAAGCCAACCCCATCCTGGGCTGCATCCCCAGCAGCGTGGCCAGCAGGGCGAGGGCGGGGGATTCTGCCCCTCTGCTCCACTGTGGTGAGACCCCACCTGGAACACTGTGTCCAGCTCTGGAGTCCTCAGCACAGGAGGGACATGGACCTGTTGGAACAGGTCCAGAGGAGGCCACGAAGATGATCAGAGGGCTGGAGTCCCTCTGCTGTGAGGACAGGCTGAGAGAGTTGGGGGGGTTCAGCCTGGAGAAGAGAAGGCTCTAGGGAGATCTTAGAGCCCCTTCCAGTCCCTCAAGGGGCTCCAGGAGAGATGGGGAGGGACTCTTGATCAGGGAGGGGAGCCATAGGACGAGGGGCAATGGTTTTACACTGAAAGAGGGGAGATTTAGATTAGATATCAGGAAGAAATTCTTTGCTGTGAGGGTGCTGAGACCCTGGCCCAGGTTGCCCAGAGAAGCTGTGGCTGCCCCATCCCTGGAGGGGTTCAAGGCCAGGCTGGACGGGGCTTTGAGCAACCTGGTCTGGTGGGACGTGTCCCTGCCCAGGGCAGGGGGTGGGACTGGATGAGCTTTAAGGTCCCTTCCAACCCAAACCATTCTGTGATTCTGCGAAGTGCAAGTTCAAGAGAACTTATACCTGCAAACATTTCCGTGAAGTGTGCAAGAAAAAGCAATGAGCTACCCCCAAGCAGGGAGCAGCTCCATCTTTCTGCTGCTGAGCAGTAAGGAGCAGTTGCCATCAGCTACTGGCTGCAAGGGATTAAATTATCTGCGGAACCACCTTTATCTGTTGACAGCAGGTCAGTTCCTTGGGGACTAACTATGAGCACTTTCAGCCAGTTCTTCATCATTCTGGAAGAACAACCGCTCTTCTTGAATGTCACATAAGGTCACATAAAAACTCCTTATTCCAAAAGGGTTTCAAATATTTTTAAATACATTTGCTCTAGCTTTTCGTTTCTGACATTTGGACTTCTGTCCTTTGCTTTTTCCCCTCCTCCATTACTCTCACAGTAATTAGTCTCTTTCTGCTCCTAAGTCTGAGAAGTTGAAGAGTACCAATATTCTAATACTGAAGTTCTTAACATTTCTCCCCTGAGAATAGACGCTGTTGCTAAAAACAGTCTTTCAAGTTTCATTGGTCAGTTAGAAAACCTTTTGCAGGAAGGATGGTTTTCCAAGAAGGTCAGAATATAGGGATTTACGATTGCAAGGCCACCATTTCAAAGATATTTCAAACATTAGTCTCCAAAGCATAGGAGATTCATGATCAACCTGATCCTTCTGGGGCATGTTAAAGCTTATCTAGAATATTTTTTCATTCTTTTATTGCAGTGGATTTCGAGGACTATACTACCTGGATTGTAAAGTCTTTAAGTGCTGAGCCAGTATCTTCAACCGATGGTTTGTACTTTAAGCCCACGGAAGCTGCAAGCCTAATACCTGTTCTTCTCACAGTGCACTGGTTCTCATCCTGCTCTGTGGGAAAAGCTCCAGGAAAATTTTGCTGATGCAGATGACAAAGTCTAAGAGGGCACAGGTTCAGCAGGTCCAATTCATTACCCAAGCTGAGTATGAAATTTTGAAAATAAACGCTATTGACTTCCCACCTGTTGGTGGTTCATAACAAGAAGTTATGCCTTCTCTCAAAAAAGGTTATTTGTCCAGACTTTGAGACGCAATGGGGAACGTGACACATAAGAGCAAAATGCTTAAAGCCACATCGATTTATCTTCTTAGGTGACGGAGCAGAAAGATATAGATCAGCCTAAGGGCTTTCTGAGACACGTTTGAAAAGGTTTGCTCCATTGAAAACAAATTTTAAATGGGCCAAAAATTTCAGAAGGGAGCTGCGTTTTACCTAAGTCCCTTCCTGTTCAAAAGATTAGAATATTTTCAAGTTTTAAACCTTCCATTTTCTCAGGTTACACCAGCTGAAGAAGATAAAGTTACTTTTGGTTGCTAAGGCTTTTATGAAGGGATGTGATTAAAATCCTGACTGCTAAAGTATAGGTAATGCACCTGAACAGTTTTTGCCCTTAACTGTCATTAACTCCAATTTTCGTCTCCATTACAACAAAACTTCTTTAACCACTATGATATTATGTAAATTTAAGCTACCTATGAAAAAAATGGCAAAACCATAACAAGTGTATGTATTGCACAGTACTTGAAGTGCTATGGTTCTGTCCAGTTTCTGTCCAATCTTAGGTAATGTGGTTTTGTTGAAAGAACCTGCAAACCTGCCGTTTGAGCTGAAGGGGGGGCGAAAAAAGGTGAACTGCTGTAATACATCTCTGCACCATCATGACAAGCTGTGGTGGGCTGACCCTGGCTGGATGCCCACCAAAGCCGCTCTATCACCCCCCTCCTCGGCTGGACAGGGGAGAGAAAATATAGCAAAAACCTCACGGGTCGAGATGAGGACAGGGAGAGATCACTCACCAATTACCATCACGGGCAAAACAGACTCAGCTTGGGGACAATTAATTTCATTCATTACCCATCAAATCAGAGTAGGACAATGAGAAATAAAAACTAAATCTTTAGACACCTTCCCCCGACCCCTCCCTTCTTCCCGATCTCAGCTTCACTCCTGATTTTTCTCTGCCTCCTCCCCACCAGTGGCACAGGGGGACGGGGAATGGGGGCTGGGGTCAGTTCATCACACGTTGTCTCTGCCAAACCTTCCTCCTCAGGGGGAGGACTCCTCACTCTCTTCCCTGCTCCAGCGTGGGGTCCCTCTCACAGGAGACTGTTCTCCATTAAATTCTCCAACATGAGTCCTTCCACGGGGTGCAGTCCTTCATGAACAGTCTGCTCCAGCATGGGTCTTCCATGGGGTCACAAGTCCTGCCACCAAACCTGCTCCAGCTTGGCTTCCTCTCTCCACAGGGCCACAGCTCCTGCCAGGAGCCTGCTCCAGCGTGGGCTCCCCATGGGGTCACAGCCTTCTTCAGGCATCCACCTGTTCCAGTGTGGTGTCCTCCATGGGCTGCAGGGGGACATCTGCTCCACCATGGACCTCCATGGGCTGCAGGAGGACATCTGCTTCACCTTTAACCTCTGTGGGCTGCAGGGGAACATCTATTCCACCTTTAACCTCTACGGACTGCAGATGGACAACCTGCCTCACCATGGTCTTCACCATGGGCTGCAGAGGAATCTCTGCTCTGGTGCCTGGAGCAGCTCCTCCTCCTCCTCCCTCTTCACCAACCTTGGTATCTGCAGGGCGGTTGTTTTTCTCACATCTGCTCAGTCCTCTCTTCTCACTGCCGCTGCTCTTACATGGGGTTTTTTTCCCCCCTTCTTAATTATGTTATCCCAGAGGCACTACCACCATTTATGATGGGCTCAGCCTTGGCCAGTGGTGGGTCCATCTTGGAGCCATCTGGCATTGGCTCTATCAGACATGGAGGAAGCTTCTGGCAGCTCCTCACAGAAGCCACCTCTGTAGCCCCCCGACTACCAAAATCTTGCCACGCAAACCCCATACACAACCCTGGGAACTTCTCATTTTATTCAGAAGAGAATAGCATGGGTAGCCAGATGATATAAGCACCACATATGGTATTTGTGCTTTCTCAAGCAATGTAAATACCATATATTTCAAGCAGACTTTTATGGAATGTTAATGTTAATTCATACACAATGATTCTCCTCTGCAGTATAAGCTAGCAATCCTAAAATGTACTTTTAAAAATATTTCTCTAAGTGTAAGACTTACAATGGTATTATCTATACCCAGAAATATAATTTGAGGAATTTTATATATTAGTCAAAAAAATTCCTGATGTGACCTGTCAGTAAATAGTATGAAAAAAAAAAAACAACCCTGAAGCTGCAAGACATATATAAATAAATGGGCAGAATTCCACCCCGCAGGTGGTACACAGATTGGAGATAGGAATTCTCAAAGACAAGTAGCAGTAACAGAATAAATACCTCTAATACAAAGTTAGTTTTAACTCTTTTTTCCTAAGAGGGAGAGAGAGAAAGAGTAAATATCAAATCAGACAAGTCTACATCCATCATGTTTTCACATTTATTAGTTTTAGAAATTCATTTAGAATTTCTCTTTCTTCAATTTGCCTCCAAATTAATACTAATCAGTACAAATTTATTCAAATTTAGCTCATCACCATCTTTGAAAGTTCTCCACTTGTATTGCATCAACACACCAAAAACTTTCACAAAACACCTCTCTTTAAACACGTTGTCTGAAATACGTGACATTCATCATCGCCCATTAATTTTGAATATGGTCACATTCTACTAGAAGGCATACTAGAAACTGCTCTTCCGTAAAATGATTTTCTACACATTTGAAAAGTACCAAAAAGAAAACAAATTATTCTTTAGAAGAAAATAACAGGTTTATACAGATTGCTTTTCTTTGGGGAGAAAAAAGGTAATAGAAAAATGCCTGATGATCTTATTATATATTTTTTTCTATTTTTGTCAGGTTTTTTCTGGAAAGCTTTTCTGAGACCTGGATGGTTGTGGAACTCACAACTCAAAATAATTCTCACTTAATAGCATACTCACGTGTAGGAAAAATCCCAGAAAACTCTAGTACAAGGAAAAACATAATTAGAACTGATTCTTCCCCACCAAAAGGTTTGAATATCCATTTAATTATTTGAAAAGTGAAACGTAAAAGGCCCACTTCAGTTCTGGTAGCCATCAGATTTCACTTTTCCCAACCACAAAGATGCAAAGAAGTCAAAAATCAGACCTACGGTACTGAAAGATCTTCCGTACTCTACATTTCCCTCATGATTTAGTGCTCCTCTGTAAAAATACAATATAAAAGACTGTGCTCACATCAACATTCTTTGATGTTCTAATAAAAGGCTGTAGGCTTGCTGCTCCCCACATCCCTTGGACTGCATGCAGACTTTTCTGAATATTAATGAATAATACTTTTGCTTCCCAGATAATATAATCAACTTAAGAAGAAAAGGGCATCCATTGCTTTGACGGTGTTTGATGTTAGTTGCTATGATTCTGTTACTTCACATAATTTACAAACTCTGGTACCAGAGTGCTCTTTCTGCTACAGGGATGCTTGAGCAACCACCACCCTGACATACTATATTTAAGAGTGTATTTCTGATACTAACATGATAAAAAGGAAGGAGGCTGTGCCTTTTTAAAATTCATTCTATGTTGCTTAATACTTATTCTCTTTAGCTTAGAGCTCTAACAGCATACACCCTTGGCTTCATTTAATTACTTTATGAAACTGCAAAAGTCAGAAAGAAGAAGAGACCATACAAGAGGTTTCCAAATGCTTTCTTCATTATTGATGCAACTGGAATTCAGATCCAGAATATGCTTTAAGCACAAACAAACATGGCTACAAGAGTAACTGAAAAGTCCCAAGAAAGCCATTCCCTATAATTTACTTCTGCTACCAATGGAGAGCCTACGGTTACCCACTTAAAAGTGAGTTTGAGATCTATCCTAAAAATTGATGACCAATCACCCCTTGGAACAGTTTTTTTGTCTTACATAACGACATGTGATTCCATGAAAAGTTACAGATGAACAGCCAAGAATAAAGTTTAGAACAAAATAAGAGCAGACCTTAGTAGAAACACAGTATTAATGAACGAAAGAATAGAAAGAAAGTGATTTTCAGCTTACCTGTCTCCATTAATTCATGGTACAATTAATTACCCTTCATGCCAAAGTATAGTGTATGTATTTTCTCAAATGGTATGCCATTTCTTAGGATATTTCCATGTTAACAATCTCCATTGCACATTCCTTTTTTCCAGCAATCTGTGTGTGTTGGAGGGAAAAAAGGTAACATTTTATGGTGTGGTGTGTCTCGTGCTGACAGAGTACCAGATTCTAATGTGCTTTATAATGAACATATTTAGAAATCTCATGATTAACTATGAAATAGAAACACCTCTGAAGTACAAGTACTTCAAATTTCTTAGGCAGATCATCTAAAACATACAATTGATAAACACAGAAAATAAAAGCTAATTCATCTGGTTTTGACTAAAGGTTACGTTCAGTTATGCTTATCTTCATCAGCAATAACAGTAATAATAATGTGGAACTTGTTCTTGAGACACCACAGAGTGGGTAGTCTACACTACAACCACCATCCCATTTATCAGACAACATAACTGCACACAATAGCGCCAATTCACACCATGGCTCAATGACACAGAAAAATCACCAACCTTCTCTGAACTGCATACATTGAAATGCTGCTAGTTATTTTGTTGTGGGTTAGGGCTTTTTTTTTCCATCTTTGCAGCATTTTATAGCATTTGGCACGAACTGTACATCCAACAATGCCAGGGAGCGCCTACGAACTGGGGCATTCTTTGTGCAGAAACTGTCTCTGACGCTGTAGAGCTACCTCCTGACGTGAATTAAAAGCCAGGTATCCCCATGGCACACATAAATCTTCCCTATTAACCGCAGATAGGAACAATTTTTAATTTTTTTTTCATCCCCTAGGACAACCTTTTCATCAGTCTGCTTCCACTGCAGTTTTATGTATGTGTGACAGTCATTAGTGGCCTCATATATTTTATTCATTTGAAACTAGTTCATGTTGTTCCACGGAAGAACACCCAAATTCCAAGGCAGGTGTGTACTATGTTAACCTATGTTAATTTTGCAAATGATGCAGCTGTTCAAATACCTGGAAATGTAATTTCCCTTTTGAAGTAAAAAACATCTGGTAGTAGATATAAGGGTGATCCCTAATTAATCAACAGATCACAGATGTATGGTATCTGACAAGATCCTGCCAAAACCCAAATACTGCCATAGAAAATATGGTTAGTATAAGTTACTTGAATTCCAGAAGGCTCATTTGTTCTGTGTTTGAAGGCAATGTGTGAATAAAAATTCAGGGAGAAAAATGAGGTAATATTCCTTTATAACTAATAGTGAGCTTAATGTGAGATACTGTAATATTTGCAGTTTCTCTTAGAATTTCAGAAATTACAGCAGTGGACATCTCTAGCCGTTGTATCACATCGCATCAGTTATATATATCATAGGACAGTTTGGGTTGGAAGGGACCTTAAAAGACCATGCAGTTCCAACGTCCTGCCCTGGCCAGGGACACCTCCCACCAGACCAAGTTGCTCAAAGTCCTGCCCAACCTGGCCTTGAACACTATACCATGGATTGACCCCAGCGAGCAACCAGGACCACACAGCCACTCAGTGAGTTCTCCCCACTGCCCCAGTGGGATGGGGAGAAGAATCGGAAAAAAACATAAGGAACCCTCGTGGGTTGAGATAAAGACAGTTTAATAAGTAAAGCAAAAGACACACACACAAGCAAAGCAAGACAAGGAATCCATTCCCGGCCCCCCATGGGCAGGTGGGTGTTCAGCACCTCCAGGAAACTGGGCTCCATCGGGGGTGATGGGTACTTGGGAAGACAAAACACCATGACACCCTCTTCCTTCTTCTTCCCCCAGCTTAATATACTGAGCATGATGCCATACAGCATGGGATGTCCCTTTGGTCAGTTGGGGTCAGCTTGTCCTGCTTGTGTCCCCTCCCAACTCCTTGTGTCCCCACCCCTACCTGCTGGCAGGGCGGTGGGAGAAGCAGAAAAGGCCAGCCAAGGCCACTCAATGTTCCCCCCAGTTCAACAAAAACATCATCCCAAATCCAAAACACAGCACTGCACCAGCTGCCAGCAGGAAAGTCAACTCCATCCCAGACGAAACCACGACAATATAATACTTCTGAATAACTGTAAATGATATATCTAGTTAATACGCAGTACGGAAATACAAGGAATGCTCTGATCACATCCCCCATGTTTTCTCCAAACAGTGATTTTCTATCCCAAAGAGATACTACCACCTGCTTTTATTATTTTGACCCAGTGGATTTATTAATTAACTGTAATTAAATTATTGTATTGTCAGCTTCTTGTCTCTGCTGACTGCTTTCTATGCATAGAAAAAAAAAAAGAGTCTCAGGATCTAGAAAAGCAATAAACCATTATTTAAAAGTTAACTGGAGGGATCGAATAGTTTCTTACCATCAGAAATAATTCGAATTTGGGCACAGATATTTAAATATATTCTTCAACAAATTTATAGAATAGAAAAATATAAATAGAAACATATTTCATTTTAGAGAAAAAATATATTAATATAATATATAGGGAAGATAATATAAAAGCTTGAAAGTGTTATTCTTTAAAGCAGGGAAAAAATCCTTTATACAAACACCTACACCCCTGATATATTATTCATCCTCCATAACAAATGAGAATAATCAGGGGACAAAAATAGACACAAGAGACAAAAGTGCATCAGACACATTCACAGTCACAGATCCTACCACAGTTTAACTTACTATCATCTAAGGGAAAGCTCCAGAGACTAGTGCTGTTTTAAAACTAAACCGCCAGGACCATTTCAAGAAGTTCCCTGTAGGAAGTGATTTCACTCCTGCGCTGCACGAAGATCAGAATTTGGCCTAACGTCACCATTGAAACCACAAGAGCCATGCTGCCAAAGAAGAACAGGGCGTACCTTTCATCTTACAACAGTACTTTATGGAATTTTAAATGAACCTCAGTCATTGAATTTCAGAAATTACAGCAGTGCACATCACTGGCTGTTGTGCATCACATCTCATCAGTTATATATATATATAATAGAATGGTTTGGGTTGGAAGGGACCTTAAAGAGTATCCAGTTCCAATGCCCTGCCCTGGGCAGGGACACCTCCCACCAGACCAGGTTGCTCAGGTATTTTATATATTTTATATATTTATATATTTTTATATATTTTATATAAACCTCAGGTATTTTACCTGGTGTCTGCAGAGTTGTTGCTCTCACATATTCTCACTCCTCTCTCTGCAGTTTCCACAGGTTTTTATCCCTTCTTAAATATGTTATCCCAGAGGCGCTATGACTGTCTCTAATGGGCTCAGCCTTGGCCAGCAGCAGGTCCATCTTGGAGCCGTGCGTTGGGTCTATCAGACATGGGGGCAGCTTCTCACAGAAGCCACCTCTTTAGCCCCCCCGCTACCAAAACCTCGCCACACAACCCCATACATCTCTTTACTTGTAAACAACAGACAGAACTATTTGTAAAATGCATATAAGTGATAACAACCTGACACTGACGTTAATGTAATAAAAGTAATAACAACACTAATCTTTTATAGTTAAACAAGTATTACATCATAATTGTAATTGAGGAACTGCCTGGAGTATAAATACGATTCCATATATAATTAATTCCTAAACAATTTTCATTCTATAGTTGAGAATCGCTGACAGAATCTTTGAGGTCAGCAGGGACCTGTAAAGACCATCTAATCCAACCTCCCATCTTTGACCACCCAAACAGCAATAGTGTTCTCCTTAGGTTTAAATGGAATTTTCCGTATTTCAATTTGTGCCCGTTGCCTGTTATCCTCCCTAAGGCCAGGTTTCGGAGAGATCTGTAATGTTCTGAGGAAGTGCTATTAAAGTGAGCACTGAGTTTGTTTGTTTCTCGTACTCCCTCTAATGTCAGGGAATCCTATTTCCTGATCGTGTTCCTATAATACAACGGTCGCTGAAGAAAAGACTGGTCTTTCATCCACCAGCAGCACAATATTTTCTTGTTAAAACACCTACCACATTCTACCGTATTTTAACAACCTGCTGGTGTCTCAAAACTCTAAATTGACTTTTTGACATTTAATTTCGAATTCTGGTTGAGCTCTGCTTTCTGTTAGTTTGACCCAACGTATCACTACGTTCTACGTTCTGCTTTATAAATGTCAGTCTTAATCTGATGAGCTCATCTTTCCACTGTTTCTACAGCTAAGACATACGTGACTGAGTAAGGACAAATGTTCTCATCCATCACCACGTTTGTTTAAATATAACCTTGTGTTCACAGTCCTCGTCACCCCTCACAGAAATAATAAGGTCAAATTATTTCACATTACAAATTTTCATGGACAAATAAAAAAAATAATCCATGGTAGTACTGTTCCCTGATGAGTGGTGACTGAAACTTAATTATTTGGATTTTTCTTCCCCTTGCAAAATGTTATGCATGTACTTGTGAAACAAAATGTATTCTGCAAGCTCGTGTAGTTATCCAGAATTTCCCAAATGATGTAAATTCTCAGCACCTCTTGCAGGGCAATTTCCTTGCTTTATGATGGTTCTATGCTGAAAAGAATTGGACTCTAAAATAGATTAGATTAGGTCAAAGTACCATATTGTAGGAGTCTTGGTGGGATTTATGCTTGGGATTTTTATGGAAATCACTCTATTGTTCCTACTAAGGTAATAAAACATGCATCTTGTTGGCACAGTCACAGTTGCAGAACGTGGCATAAAATGTGCACATGTACTTCTCTTACTGCCTGGGGGAAAACAGATTAAAATGTTTCCTATGTTGTAATTCTGACATGGACTTCATACGCTCACTGAAGTAAGTTCACTCAGCACTCAAATATAAGATTTTTTTAATGTTTTAAATTAAGATTATTATTTTTTTCTTTCTTAAACAACATTCATGTATTCACACAAAAAAATGCTTTGCACGCACAAACTGCTATATAGCTTTTAGAGACACACTTTCCAGCCATGTAAAACTGATTTATTAAAGACAGGTTGATAAACCATTTCTTTACCATGGCGTAGGGTACAGGCCAAACATTAGGCACTTTTTTTCAAAGATGTTTTCTTATTCTGTCATCACTTTGAACTACTCAATTTCTTTCGAGGGAGTAGTTCTCCATTCTCAACGATAATTTAATTTCCCTCCTGTATAAAATCTTGGCTGGCACTCCACTCCTAACAAAATGAAATGTAATGTCCACACAATGGTAGTTTACTTTCAGTGCTATGATCCACCCTTTTCCAATTCATTCTCCATTGTCTGGCGGTTGGTGTAAAAGATTACAAGACGCAGTAAAAATTGCTGTATTTGATTATGGAGATATTCAATTACAGCCCGGGATGCATTTGCTTCCAAAGAACATCCCTGCAGGGGATGGCCAAAAGCAGTGGGAAGGAGCCCCACCAGCTGATTCAGAATGCCCTCTCCCAGGCACAAAAGGTTTTCTCGGAGGAAATCCTTCTTGCATCATGTTCAAATCTGGCCCTTCAGCTCCTGAATGTACCAGAAACAGCTTGAGATGCCATGGCTTTGAGAGAGACTGGGAAACAGGTCAGTGCAGCGGAGCTTTTCACTGGTGGTAAAGCTTTTAAAATGATGTTTCACATATACATGAAACTGCGATGTATAAACTAATGGTATTTTAAGCCTCTGTGGGAACGTTCCCAACTTTAACGCTGCATTATATTGATTTAAGTCAGTTTTAAGTCATTGATTTAAGTAATTTTTAGCTGGCTCAAACTAAAACAAAATATGGCACTTACTCTGAAATATGAATGTCTGCACTGGGACTTACACTGAAGGAACAGAAGATATGAGTCATTACTGGGTTTCGGTACAGACTTATATCTGGACCTAAGTCATCTTCATACCCCCTGTGACGGATGCCATTCACTTCGGAGAGGCAATACAGATGAAGTTCCTTACCACAACGAAGGAAAGCAACTTCTGGACACAGTGAAAAGACATACCATAATTACTATTTATATATGCAGAAACAGAAAGTATTTAATTTATCAAGACAGGGCAATATTTAGCTTTAATCAGAATTGATTAAAGTAAAGGTAGCTAAGCCAGAAAGATTTTATATTTTTATTGCTTAAAAAATAAGCTTCATATTTATTCATTAACAACTGAAAAATCTAAGTCACAGAATTTATTTGTATACACTTAGAACCCACAAACAGCTAAAAATCTTAGTCTATACCTAATTCCTGTAAAAATGAATTATCCTATTATCATAAATATATGGATATGGATAAATGCTATTTAAATAAGTAACATCCTACACTCAGATTATCCTGAGTTTATAGGAATTGCTATTATATTTTACAAATATCTTGGAAACAGAATTTAAGCCTTGCAGTAGGATAATATTGTAAAAAGTATTGTATTATGCCTCCCTTACAGCAGTGCGTGCTCAGAATTAAAGACAAGCTAAAACACATTCCGCTATTTCTGAATATAAAACAGATACCTGTATCTGAGAAAGTAAAAAAAAAAATAAAATCATGCTATCATTATTACTTAGATATGACTGAAATTAAAAATAAAACAAGCAAGCAAGCAACAAAAAAAACCCCTGAAAACTGCAACCTAAACTTTAACAGAAATATATTTTCCTTATTGCAATTTGCAGGTTTACAGATTTAGTTCCTTATTATTTCCCAGTGAAAGCAATCCATGTATACTAGAAATAGCATACATGAGGCAAACATCAGTCTAAACCTCAGTTTTCTCAAAAGCTCTTGATCCAAGAAGAGCTCTCTAGCTGGACAGAGTCAGTACATCTCATCTTCTCTACGAGCCTTCCCCAGGCAGCATTATACAGAAAGCTGCCATGTGGTTCTGCTCATGCTCAGGTTGGTTTAATTTATTTCATAATACGGAGTTCAGTGTCATTTCAAAGGCACTTCTTTCAAATACTGTGTTACGTTATTTCTCACCCTCATTTCAACTAAAAGACATTTCTCGTATCATAATATCCCATCAGACATATTTCATAGAATCATAGAATGGTTAGAGTTGGAAGGGACCTTAAAGAACATCGAGTTCCAACCCCCTGCCCTGGGCAGGGACACCTCCACTAGAGCAGGTTGCTCAAAGACCACACATATTTTTTTATCAGCATTTATTTTCTTTATTTCAGCAATACCCCACCCCTGTAGGTTACAGATTAGGTTAAATGGAAGAGAAAAGCTTGGGTTTTTCCTGAGAACCTACTGGTTTACTTTTTCTTCTATCTCCTCTTCCCAGATCCATTATGAACAGAAACCACCCTAAGAGGGTCAAAACACAAATATAAGCTCCTTTAATGAATTTAAAAATACACACACACACCCCCCCAAAAAAATGAAGTTACCAAACAAATGAAAATAAAGCAAAAACTAGCATGTAAGCCATGACAACCGTAACAACTACTACAGTAGTTTCATACAGGAGAGGTGAAAGATTTTATCACTCCTTTGTCCTTGAGTTTCCCTACAGGTGAATTATTATTTCAGCGATTTGTCACTTCTTAATCGTGATGTTTTCATGACGCAAATGAACTGAGGATTACACATAACTGCCCTTGGAAAAACGAACCTGAGAAAGAGATCAGCACCCAGTGCATTGATCCCTGAAGCACTCAGCAGAAAATGAACGCGCATTGACCAACGAGCGGAATAATGGCTTTGTTGACAATCTCAGTTAAGTTCAGCCTCTGCAACTAAGCGGATAGAGAGAGAAAAAGATGGAGATTCGATTCTATGATCCTATGAAAATCATCTCCCTATCACTGAATTTTCACTGAATTTCACTGAATTTTTTTTTTTAGAGTTGGAAGGGACCATAGAGATCATCTAGTCCAACTCCCCTGCTGAAGCAGGATTGCCTAGAGCATGTTAGAGCACGTTACTCAGGACTGCATCCAGGCGGGTCTTGAAGAGGTCCAGAGAAGGGGACTCCACAACCTCCCTGGGCAGCCTGTTCCAGGGCTCTGGCACCCTCACCGTGAAGTTTTTTCTCATATTTGAGTGGAACCTCCTATGTTCCAACTTGTGCCCGTTGCCCCTTGTCCTGTCACTGGCAACCACTGAAAAGAGTCTGGCTCCCTCCTCCTTCAACCCACCCTTCAGATACTTATAAGCATTGATAATGATCACCTCTGTTCTCCGCTTTATGCAATCGTCCCCCTTCAGTCACACACAGGGCCAGATGGGCACAGATCGAGGACGGCACGTCACAGTAGTTTCTTTGCCCTTCTGGCCACAGGTGATACGAAAACACTTTCTTCATCAGAAAAATGTTTCTACCTTGTCAAAGGGTGCTACAGCTTATGGTAATAATTAATATTGTTACACCCCTCTTCGCCTCTTAATTCAAGTCAGATGAAGTCAGCAAATCCACAGTGGACTTTTGGTCCCAATTTACCCTGGTAAATAGTTTAAGGTCCCGTGAGTATTCTATAACTGCCATGACTTTTCTAAATTCATACATTGCATAAGAAGAAAACCAAAGGAAGAATGTATCACTGAGGTAGATGCAAAACAACAGAGAGAGAAAGGATTACAAATACATCCAGAGACTAGAAGGAATAAAAGACAAAGATTAGCTTTTTTTCCGTTTAAGTAAACTTAAAGCAGCCTTAAACTTAACCTTGGCAGGACATTAGAAATTATATCAACTGTATTGAAATATAGCAACTCTAAAAGAAAAGAAAAGCAGTCTATTTTTTTTCAGTCATAATAATCAATACTGCTGTAACATGGTCTTTATATCACTGCACCAATGAAAAAACGTGTGGAGAGGTGTTTACAGCAGTCGAAAGCAGGGCAGCCCTCTAGAGGAATAAAAATTTTAACTATACATTGCTCCTTTGCATAGAGTCCATTAATCAGGAGTGTCGGTGTCGGGGGTATGAGATGGCGATGTGGCTGGGCTCTCCAGCCTCCATAGCCATACAGGGAGCACTACCCTTTGATGCCAAGAAAGCAGATCATTCTACCCTCTTATTTTAGTCTTTATAGGAACTGAAGTACATTCAGCTGGAAAACAAGAACTTTCTTTTGTGACGTGAGAACCAACCAATCAGACCAGGACCTAACATCTTGCAATTATTATCAATTCTAACTTTGATATACCAAAAACCAACCTCTCTGAAAAAAAAAATAAAACAGGGAAATTAAGCAAGGAAAATCAAAGATCTTTATATAATCTATTAGCACAGGCATATATATATATAGATTAATATCAAATGCATAAATCTGATAAATATCAAATTGATAAATATCAAATTTAGTCAAAAGAAGTGGGAGCAGTGCTCCCAAGAGCTGAAAATCTGGGAATTTTCAGAGAAAATTCAGAAGAAAAAATAATCTAAGATGCAGATACAGGAAAAATGTAATACAACGCAATGTAGTTTGACTGGAGGTACATTATCCATCCCTAACCCGACAGATATTTTCAATAAGAAAACACTTGTTTTTTATCATGTGTATAAAGTCTGTTTACTTTATCTGTCTTCGCTCAAGCACCTGAAAGTGAAGAAAAGAAATGGGATGACATTTAATGGCACATCCAAGGTCTTTCACGCACTGACTAAAAATTATTTCAGTTATACAGTTCAATCTTACAAAATGCATAGGGAAGGACTAAGGTGAAAAGTTTAATGCTGTTACACAGTTACTGGATAACCAAGACAATGCAGCCATCATGTAGCAGGTGGCGTTATTCCAATTTCAATGCAACGGTACAAAACCTCACGTGGGCTTCCACAGATGACCATCCATGCACAAGGAATACCAATTCAAGCTGTGGAAGGTAACAGGATCATCATCGAAAGAACAGAATCCAACCTTATACAAGGAACTGGAAAGTGCTTAGCTCATTTACCCTAGCAAAATGAAGGTTAAGAGAAGATATGATTAGAGACTATAAATATATTGTCTGGTTTAAAGCAGAAAGATACAGGGAACTTTTATTGTAAAGGACAGTGTCATAAAACCAAATTTACATACCCTAACGCTTTTAATCATAAAAACAGAAGAAGACTGTCGAACATTAAGATGGTGAATTTTCTGTGACAGCCACACACTCAGAGAAGTGGGGACAACCATCCTTTCTAACCTACAGTCAACTAAATGCGGAGAGTTTTCTTTCTTAAGACAGGCTAAATTGATTTTAAGAAAGGGGATACGTATGTGGTGGTCTCATGGAAGAGGAAACCAGTGTCAATAACAAGTATTACAACAACAATAAAAATCATAGTTTTACTTGGTTTTAATCTCTGGTCAGTTGTATACCCACATAAGATAGGACTTATCTTGAAAGACCAAGTTCAGATACTTATTCTCCATAAAATTTCCAGAAATACACATTTCTTCAGTTTGAGAATCAGTCAGTGACATAAACCGCTTCACAAAACTCTTTTCATGCTCCTTTATGATGCTCACAGGATTATCCCTAAAGTACAGTATTCACTTTGGAAATGAATAATATTTCTGACACTCATTTCCCTTTCCAGAAGCAAACCAATGTTTAGAGATAATCAGCAAATCACAGAACACCACATTGGAAGGGGCCTCAAGGGTCATCTGGTCCAACCTCTCTTGGCCAAAGCATGGTCTAGACAAGCTGGCCCAGCACCCTGTCCAGCTGAACCTTAAAAGTGTCCAATGATGGGGAATCCATCACTCCCCTGGGGAGATTATTCCAAAAGCTGATTGTTCTCGTTGTGAAAAATTTTCCTCTTGTGGTCAACCGGAATCTCCCCAGGAGTAACTTGTACCCATCACCCCATGTCTTTTCCATGGGACTCCTTGTAAAAAGGGATAAAAATAACGGTACTTTAGGCCCATTAAAATATAAATCATCTCAAAACAGCCTGAAATACACGCAAAAACGGAGCTCTACAATTATTCCTACTTGGTATGACTATTTACCTCAGTAGCTCCTGCTGTGAGTCACTCTTCATCACCCCTGGCTTTACTGATGGAGTTGTTATGGGTGGATGCAATGATATGCATGAAGACTGAGTGGATGTTGCAAAACTCCCGGCACTTTCTTTTACTGATCACCTGACAAACAGTGGAAGTTGAAGAGAGAAACATATTCTTACTAGATTTCATTCACTGAGGCTTTGTCTTCTCTTCATTTTCTTCTAATTGTTTCAAAATAGCAGCGCAGCTGAACAGCATTAGCAGTTCCAACACATTGTAAGAAGGACATGAATATGAACCTTCTCCAGACCAACAAACTTGCTGAGGGGGGAAACAGAAGGGGGTTTGGAAACCTATCCACATCTGCATTCAAAATTTGGTGAACACTAAATACAGACACGCCACAGTGTCAATATGCAAAGACGGCACTTAATGATCTATTCTGCTAAATATTTCTGCTCAGATAAGATTATGAAGGCCATGTTAGTAATTTCTCAGCGCCAACATGCAGATGGAAACAAGGCTGCCATTTCCTTTTTTGCAATAAAAGTGTTTTATGTTCCAGCTCAGGGCTTCGCTTCATTGACTTTGCAAAAGTAAATACCTACCCCTGTCTGAATCCAGTACCCAAAGGAAAGAGCACTGTTGATTTATGTAATTGCCTAGCATTTTCAATATTATTCCTTATTTTCATGTGTGCTAGCACTCTGTTTGCTTTTATTTCTCTGCTGCACATCAAGCCTCTCCATGTTTTCATTATCTGCCTACCGCAATACCTAGGTGTCTTTCTTTTCACTGGTCCCAGTTAACTTGGAATCTGACAACACACATCAGCATATTCTGCTCCCTTTCATGATCCATACGAGTGGTAGTTTTAATCAATGGAAATTAACATTTTAGCGATATGTAATTATTATTAATATAGGTATCACTTAATTGGCCTTTCATTCACAGAATCACAGAATCACAGAATCTTAATGGTTGGAAGGGACCTTTGAGATCATCGAGTCCAACCACATTAAAAAAAAAAACAAAAAACAAAAAACACACAAACAAACAAAAAAACACAACACAAAACCAAACAAACAACAACACCCCCCCCAAAAAAAAAAAAAAAAAAAAAAAAAAAAAAAAAAAAAGAGCAGCATCCACCAACTAAACCCCACACCCACAACCTCACACACAACACCCCACCACAAACCAACAATCCCGGGCACTAGAGCATGCCCTGAAGAGCCACGTCTACACGTTTCTTAAATACCTCCAGGGATGGTGACTCCACCACCTCCCTGGGCAGGCTGTTCCAGTGCTTGACCACTCTCTCAGTAAAGTAATTCTTCCTAATATCTAATCTAAACCTCCCTTGCCGCAGCTTCATACCATTTCCTCTGGTCCTGTCGTTATTCCCTTGGGAGAAGAGGCCAACCCCCGCCTCTCTACAGTTTCCTTTCAGGTAGTTGTAGAGGGCAATGAGGTCTCCCCTCAGCCTCCTCTTCTCCAAACTAAACATGCCCAGTTCCCTCAGCCTCTCCTCATAGGACTTGTTCTCCAGACCCCTCACCAGCTTGGTGGCTCTCCTCTGGACACGCTCCAGCACTTCAATGTCTTTCCTGTAGTGAGGGGCCCAGAACTGAACACAGCACTCGAGGTGAGGCCTCACCAGTGCCCAGTACAGAGGCACCATCACTGCCCTGCTCCTGCTGGCCACGCTATTCCTGATACAAGCCAGGATGCCGTTGGCCTTCTTGGCTGCCTGGGCACACTGCTGGCTCATGTTAAGCCGGCTGTCCACTAACACTCCCAGGTCCTTTTCTGCCGGGCAGCTTTCCAGCCACTCTTCCCCAAGCCTGTAGCGTTGCTTGGGGTTGTTGTGGCCGAAATGCAGAACCCGGCACTTGGCCTTATTAAACCTCATCCCATTGGCCTTGGCCCATTGATCCAACCTGTCCAGGTCCCTCTGTAGAGCCTGCCGACCCTCAAGCAGATCAACACTCCCACCTAGCTTGGTGTCATCTGCAAACTTACTGAGGGTGCACTCAATCCCCTTATCTAGATCATCAATGAAGATATTGAACAAGACTGGCTCCAAAACTGAGCCCTGAGGGACACCACTGATGACCGGCCGCCAACCAGATTTTGCTCCATTAATCACAACTCGCTGAGCACGGCCATCCAGCCAGTTTTTTATCCAGCGGAGGGTACACTTGTCTATGCCATGATTCTCCAGTTTCTCCAGGAGAATGCCGTGAGGGTCGGTGTCGAAGGCCTTACCAAAGTCCAGGTAGACAACATCCACAGCCTTCCCCTCATCGAGAAAGCGGGTCACATGGTCATAGAAAGAGATCAAGTTGGTCAGGCAGGACCTCCCTCTCATAAACCCATGCTGGCTGGCCCTGATCCCTTGGCTGCCCTGCACGTGCCTTGAGAGCTCACTCAGGATGATCCTCTCCATGATCTTTCCCGGTACTGAGGTCAGGCTGACAGGCCTGTAGTTTCCAGGATCCTCCTTTCGGCCCTTCTTGTAGATGGGCGTCACATTGGCCACCCTCCAGTCATCACCCTGCTAGCCAAAAATCAAGGTTAAATTGCTGGATGGATGGATGGAAGCTCACCACCCATCACAAAGAGCCTGGAGAATTTATAGACACAGTTGAACTCTTCAGACTGATAATTTGAACAATTTAACCAACACATTACCAAGTGTATTAATGAACCCTTTACTAAATTATTTTCAGTTCATGTTTTCTTATCAGTTCAGTTACTGTATAGGATACGTGGCAGAATGAACACAAAAGCAAGGCAGTGAAGACTGCTCAGTTCTCCAAAGAAACAGAAACAGTAGGTCCCAGGAGCATGTACTGGTCTTCCACCAGTTATCCTACCATTATCAGATACTAATTAGCATCAAATCCACTCACCTGAGAAGACTTTCCAAAAAACTTGTATCAGATAATCATGTATGTGACAGTCAAGAAATATAAAATGCAACTTGTAATGTTTTTCCTATTACTTCTTTTTAAAAAATATATATATAAAAGACAGTTTTACTATAGTTTCAAAAAGTTATGCAAGTTTTTTGGAAATGTCTCTGGACTCTTGATGAGCAGTAAACCAAGGGGATGCTGAAGAGAAGGGCCCACGACCATCTGTAACTATGTACTTCCATAAAAACAACTAGCTTTTGAAGTACTGTGAAAATCCTATAGCTTATGGCATTGAGAAGACACTCCTCTGCTGCTCTGGCTTAGACGCCTTGAGATGGGGAGGAAAAGTTGGAATGTAACTTTGGAGCCCCTCACTATTTTATGCTAAGGATCTTAGATGGCCTTATTCTAGTGCTTTTTTCCTAAACAGATGGGGATGGTGGCGGGAAGAGAATATAATAACCTTGTTTGGTGAACAAATTCCCCAGGTCAAATGAAAACACACCTATTCAACTCAATGAAAAATAACTCGCTTTTTAGCATTAATCGGATTTAACACAAAAGCATAGCAACACTGTCAAACCCCTCCGCTCCTCAGATCTCGATCTCTTCACCTACACGGCACCTGTATTTTGATTAAATACCACACTGGAAAGAGTTGTCTGAAGCAGATTCCCCCAAAATATACAGTATATTCAGCTTCTAAATCTTCACATTAAGTGCCATGGGCAAAAGAAGGGCGGTGATAAAGTGTCTCAAGACCCTTCATGTCATGGAAGAATACAGAAAATCAGCATGTGAACTAGAATGATAGGATGGCAGAGTCTGTACCCCTCCGAGGAGTAAGACAGGCTGAGGTGTCAAACCCCCCCCCTGTGCCAAGACCAGCTGAATTACAGCTTTGCCCCTGCCCCAACATATAACGGGGCAACAATCTCTGGCAACAGTTGTATTGTAAGGCTACCATTTCCACCTATTTTACCACAAAAAGAAAATAACAACAGTAATAACAAAAATCTCTCTTTGCAAGTACAAAGATTAAAGGTAAAAATAACCAGGATCAGATGTGCTGTTTATATACCGTAACCTTGTCTAGGTAAAACTAACACAACTTATAGATAAGTTGTCTTGATTGACTTATAGATAAGTTGACTTGATAGTCAAATGACAAAATGCGATTGCATGTCCTAAAGAAAAGATAGCAAAAACTGACGGAAAGAAAGGATGGCAGCTGTCAAGTGTGTTCTTTCTACCTATTTAGCAGAAATTTGCTTACAGGAAACAGGAGAAACTCAAGTATAGAGACCACCATAAAGAAAGGGGATGTTGTAAACTCCTGTGGAATTGTTTAACCATTAATTTGTTCCATTTCCCTAGTATTGTTTGAAACATTCATTTATATTACATACTTTTACTTACTTTCTAAAGTACATATTCATGATGTGATATTGAAATCAGGTACATTTCCTTAATAGGTAACTCTTAGTCCTCTTCACTAGCAGTAATATGTTTATTTTTCTGCTGGGCTTTTGCTGTGTCAACCCTAAATCAGAAGTAAGTCTTCTCTTGTGCTCAGAACAACACAGGAAATCATAGAATCATAGAATCGTCTAGGTTGGAAGAGACCCTTGGAAGGACCCAAGGGACCCTTGGGAAATGACCATGCACCTTTATCAAGACTTCTCTACAGCGTGAAGGGGATGTCAAACCAACTCCATATTCAAAACTGACTCTGAGTACTGACTCCTCAGAGATATGATAGTGTCAGTTTGGAATATTAGGTTTTTCCCACTGATGCCTGCCACATCCAGTATCACAGGGCACCCCAGCTCTATCTGGTTTCAACCTTCAATGAATAACTAGTTGTCCTTGGCCCATTGAGAAAAATTCCAAAAAAGACAGGGACCAATGAAGAAAAATGTCACTAGGAAGAACTTTGGATGATTTTCAATATAGTAAAGGAAGAGAAATACTAATCTGATGAGCATGATAAGCGGATGTTAAAATTCTTGTTCTAAAAATGCTCGATTTTGCTTCTCTGTGCATTTTGTGTAAGCAATTGTTAAGCTCAATGGAGTGATGCTGGCAGACATGTTCCTACATTCAGCTTAATCTCCTAAATTTGTAGAAGAATCCAAATTTAAAATCTAAATGTCTCTGAATGCTGTTTGCACATGCTCAGATTTTAATTCCTCTGTAGGTATCATATATTCCTGGACATTGATAAGCAATGGAGAAACACCTTTGGAACCCACAAAGGACATGGAAGACTTGTACATGATTTCAAGATTTGCACGTGAAGAAGGTTTGAGAGGTACAATTTTCTGATGTCAAACCATACACACAAGGTGCTAAACAGTGAGAGAGACGCATTGAATATATTTTATTCTCCCTTATTGCTCTTTAACACGTTCCATTGCTGGGGGGGATAGGATAGAACCCAACCAACAACAAACTTTTCCACATACTACTAAGTACACTCATCCGTGTTTAGCATTTTCAATTCTCAGCATCAATGCTGACGATAGCACTGAGACAAATATTATGGCTAGATATCTAAATGCTGAATAACTGCATGACTAAACACTTCTGTGTTCATTAAGGCTAAATCAAGAATAATCAACATTCCTGTTTGTGCAGCAAACAAACTGCTACTAGAATTACAGAGAATTTTAGGTCTTCACAAGTTCTTCTGTTTCCCTCCAGCATTACAGGTTACCAGTTCTGTTGCAGGGCTCGCTCTGAGGTATGAGATACGGCCGGTGGAACTGAATCAAGAGACTGAGGCATGAGTGTGTGTGTCTGAAATGACCATCACACACTCTTGCAATATATTCTTTGGTGTTTTTTTTTAAATCCAAAGATAATGAGCAGAATTTAAAGTGCTATTACCTTTCACATGGGGAGGAATAACTCCCTGCACCAGTACAGGGTGGGGGCTGACCTGCTGGAGAGCAGCTCTGAGGAAAAAGACCTGCGAGTCCTGGTGGACAACAGGATGACCATGAGCCAGCAATGTGCCCTTGTGGCCAAGAAGGCCAATGGCATCCTGGGATGCATCAGGAAGAGTGTGGCCAGCAGGTCAAGGGAGGTCCTCCTCCCCCTCTGCTCTGCCCCGGTGAGGCCCCATCTGGAGCACTGGGAACAGTTCTGGGCTCCCCAGTTCAAAAACGACAGGCAACTGCTGGAGAGGGTACAGCAGAGGGCTACAAAGATGATGAGGGGCCTGGAGCATCTCTCTGATGAAGAAAGGCTGAGGGACTTGGGTCTTTTTAATCCGGACAAGAGAAGACTGAGGGGGGATCTGATCAATGCCTCTAAATACTTAAAGGATGGGTGTCAGGAGGATGGGGCCAGTCTTTTTTCAGTGGTGCCCAGGGACAGGACAAGAGGTAACAGGCACAAACTTGAACATAAGAAGTTCCACCTAAACATGAGGAGGAACTTCTTTCCTGTGAGGGTGGCAGAGCCCTGGAAGAGGCTGCCCAGAGAGGTGGTGGAGTCTCCTTCTCTGGAGACATTCAAACCCGCCTGGACACATTCCTGTGCAACCTGCTCTGGGTGGACCTGCTTTGGCAGGGGGTTGGACTGGATGAACTCCAGAGGTCCTTCCAACCCCGTATCATTCCATGATTCTGTGATTACCTAAGCTTCAATCATTACTTTTACATACCCAGAAATAACGCTACAAAATGACACAGATAAAAAAGCATCACAAGTGCAGATCTAACCCGTTATCTATTTATTGCACATATCCTTATGCATCACAGAATGGCTTACAGAGATAAAATAACAGTTGCAAAAATATCTGAATTTCATGCTGGATTGACAGCCCTGGAGACTTAAGTTTTCTTTTCATCTACAGAGCAGACACAGGGTAAGTAGCTGTACTACAAGCTCTTTCTCACCCCCACCCAGTTGGAGAGACTATTGTGAAAGATAAAAGACGACTTCTCAGTTTTATGGGATGATGCCTACAGCCTTGAGTCATCTATGGCCTCCTCTGCAGGGCTGATAAGCACCCACATTTCAAACTGACTTTCAAAGAAATTAAGAGCCTATGGAAAGAGGAGAGGCAAGTCCTTGTTGTACTGAAGTGAGGCACCGCAGATTCTAGAAAACTAAATTAGCAGATGTCTTGTAGAACAAAAGAAATCCTTTGTTTCTCAACCGAGATCGCAAAAAAGAGTCAGTCAAGTAACTGCTATTAGGCACTTAATACTCAAAAAAAATGGGGGAAAACGTACCGCAAGAGTTTGGAAAGCATATTGCGAGAAAATGAAACTGATTATATCAGTTTTGTATCCAAGTGGAGGAAGACATAGGTATTTTATCTCTGTCAGTTCAACTGACCAATCACCTATATTGACTATTTAACATGTGGGCATTTTCTTACTCACTGTTCAGTGAATATGAGACTGTGATTCAAAACTTTACCGAAGATTTCAGTGAGATCAAAAGAAGCATAACAAAATACTAGCCGTGAAAGCAAGATCAAGCTAACGTAATAAATACTCACAAATTTTCTGTAATTTTAACAATACAAACTGAAGCTCCCTCTCTTTGGCAACTGTGGTAAAGTCAAAATATCATTCAGTTCAGTTAATAACTGCTATCACTCTTAAAATTGTGGACAGAATGATATTTGGAAGAAAATATCTTTTCATTACCTCAAGTGCATCATTACTAAAATTACCCTAGAGAAAATGCTGCCACATTTATCTATTTCAAGATTAAACTTCAATTAGTATAAATATTTCAAAAGCGTGTACCTATATAGATGCAAAGATACACAGCATCACCTTTCTGTAAAAAGGTGTAATTAAGATTAAACTTGTTCCTGTGGTAGATGTGAAATTATTTAATTATAATCCAAATGATCTAAGTTGAATAGCTTCTGTTTCAAAGACTCACTTGCATAGTGCTAAGAAGTTAATTAAATTCAATTAGCAGTAACGTACAGCTGTCATGCTTCCTTTCTGAACCACAGTATTACAATAAAGTTCGATTATTTCCCTGTAAGGCATTATTAATACCAAATATGATACAAAAGAAAAGCTTAGAGTAATCTTAAAGATCTACTTACCTTTCCCCCTGTTTTTAGACATTAAGTCTCAAATAAAAGAAACACTAATGGAAACATGATAATGCCTTAAGTAGATTCAAAACCAAAGTACCTTATGATAAAAAGTAGAAACATGCAGTAATTACTAAAACCCCCAAACTCTCAACAGATATATGAATGCAAACAATAGAGCAGAATGTTTCTGCACGGCAATAATTGAATCTATACTGATTTGCCGGCAAGAGCTCACATTTTTATGATGACCACTGTAGATAAACAGGATTCATTTAATGTTAAAGCTTTTTAGCAACCTATATTCATTGTACATTATTAAAATCACAATTTAAACTAGACTCATGTAACCTCATACCAAAACACTTTCAGTCTTCCTGTAACAATTATGTCCATATAAGCCTATTGTTGTAACGTTCGCATGCCTACAGATGATGTGCTTTTACATGTAAAAGCTTGCACCACACTGACAGATGAGCCTGTCGTGTCTTGTTAACTTCTACCTGCTGAAGGATCATAGAATCATAGAATGGCGGGGAGTGGTGCTTACAAACTGTTAGCAACAGAAGGGATGATCCTCAGGTGAAGAAAATTTTACGAAATATCACTAATTGTGATTAAGAAACCTGCTGGGCAAATGAGACAGATACTCGTCAACATAGTTACTCAAGACAGAGGTGCTGAATACTGCTTTTGGCGATAAGGCAAAAAGAATATTCAGGCTCCAGTCCATGCTTACACTTCAGGGGAAGAACAAAGAGGGGGTGAGGGGGTCTGCACATAGAGAAAAGTAAGCTTTAGCTTCATCTGAAACATGCTCTTAATTTTTACTGACATTACTGTTGTGACATGGTCTACTTGAATAACCAAACAACCACAGATGTCTAGGGTCTTAACTTGTATGAAGCAGTCCTCTGTCACAGCCCCAACATTTGATTCATAAATGATCAGCAGAGGGAAGAGCACCACCTGCTGAACCATATATGCCACTAACAGGGACATTTTAGTTCTCTTAAAAGGTTCGTTATCCAATACCTAACCCGGGGCGGGGGGGGAGGGGGCGGTGTGTGTGTGTACAAGCTGCTAATTTTAGAAAACAAGGCAATACACCATTTATTTCTTTCCAGGACACACATGAAAGCTGATCTTGGTCAGGTCAGGCAATCAGGTCTATCACATTTCTTAATAACCCTTTTGCTTCCTGTTTGTGCCCCAACTCTTCCTGCGTTCAGTTAACCATTTGTGCACGGATGAAAATTCAGATACCATGGATATCGGTATTTATTTTTTTTTTCTGTTCTAAAAGCAGATTTGATGCCTTTAGACTTATTAGAAATATGCATCTGTGGCCTAAGCCTTGGGGATGGGCTTGGGCTTGTCCAGCCATCTATTTATTACAGAGGCGTAAAACTCAGAACTTGCAAACAGAGTTCTCAATATATTAAAAGGTAAAACAAGTGAAACTGGAGAGACCTACAGCATATTCCACTTCCTCAGCTCTTCAGTTGAATGAGCAGTGGAAATCAAGTATAAAACAAAGATATTTTTATGGTTTTGTGCTCTTTTTTTGGCAGAAAGTCCCTGAAGACCTTGCTTCTTCTCTGTACATCTTTGGATCAGTCCTCTGTGAAACTGTTGACCAAGCACATGATCAACGCAATGTTCATGAGGAGTGTTCACCACTGTATGTTAAGGGACTCAAGCTGTTTGTTACAAGCTTAGGGGAAAATATTTCTGGAGGGATTCCAAAAGCAGAGTTTAAAGCTGCCTTTTTTTTTTTTTTCATACAGATACACTGGAGTCAGCACATTAGAGGAAATGGCATTACACTGTGACAAGCAGGTCATGGCTGGATGAGAGACTGGAAAAGTTCTGCATCTTCCTACAAACTCCGTCGTTAATCTCGGTATCCCAATTCTCTGTATTCTTCAACCTCTTCTTTCAGTTCCTGGTACCATTTCAACGTTGAGAAAGACAGGAAGGATATCAGAAGAAGTTCTGAAGAAACACGTAAGAAATTTTGAGATGTGTACAGTTGAAAACGGAAGACAAGGAAAAGACTGATCCATCTGGCAACCCTATCACTGCACCTGCTACAGTGCTCTGGAAATCAGAGGGGAAAGATGCAAAACAGAATCCTTATGTTTCATCCTAGTCAAAACCCACTGGAAACCTCTGCTTATGAATGTATCGATCTATTTATACTGGATAAATGGATTACCATATGGATAACCTAAGTTTATGTCTATGCTATTTTCCTCTGACTCTTCAAGAATCTAAAATGTTTGTAGAATCCTGCACCTATAAATTAGGTTAGTTCTTGGGACAAAAAGGTCACCTTTCTTCTTGGTCAAATGAGCAACAAAATGTACATACTTATAAAAAAGATATGCCTTACATCTTCTTTGAATAAGCAGTATTACATACTAAGTACATATCAAAATAAAATTACTATTATAAATTTAAAATGCAGTTAAGGAGAATAACTGCTGAAAGGTCTCAGGAATGAAGAACTAGAGTCTTAAGAGAAAATTTTAGGCCTCCTTAGTTCAACAGTAATGCTAGTATTGGCTTAATAGAACCAAGACTGTTTCAGGTTCAAGCTGTGGATCAGCACCTAAATGCTTCAGCAAAAAGAAATCTTCCTCTCTCTCTCCAGAGGGATTCAGTTTTCTGTGGCCCCAACACTAGTTTTGGCAGAGCTCAGGTGCAAAACATTGGCTGGGACTTTTTAGAAATCCACTATGTCATAGGAAAGAGCTGTGCCAAAGCACATACCCTAAAGCTGTGCAAGACACAAAAGGCAAAACTGCAGACAGAGGTAAAACAGAGGAGAACAGGATTGTCAGCAGCTCGAGGATTCAAGAGAAAAACTAAGGATGTGAATAAAAGTATAAAAATCTGAGGGCAAAACCAGAGCTGGAGCATAGCAATTCAGGAACATCACAGATCACCCAGTTCCATCCTGGGTGACCATTCCCCACCTGGCCAGCAAGGACTCACCACGAGCCCCATCAAGGGTGATGAAGCACATTAGTGGCTAGCCAAGTACATCACTAGTTCTAGCTACTTCCTTTGTGTCTTAGCCAATAAATTATTGTTTTCTACTTTTAATTCGAGCACATCCTGCTTGCAATCTCTTTGTGTTTAGCAAAAGTCATCCAAACTGTTTTCCATAGAGTGAGAAACACTATTTCCATCAGATCTTTCCCTGTTTTCTTGACACAGATTATACCGGTTGCTCCATAGCACGCCTCATAAGGAAATTTCTGTACTCCTTAGGGATTTATTTATTTTTCATCTTGTGATTTAGATGGACATTCGCTACAGAAAGGCCATTTCACCACCAAAAAAGCTTAAACTTGACATGAACTTAGATTATCCAAATCCAATAAAATAGTTGCGACTTTCTGGCAGATCAACACTTTTCAGGATCAGGATAAAATATCCTGCTAGAGGAGTTTAGAAATGTATTCATGAATGCGGACAGAAGCCTTCTTTAAAGAACAGATGACCATGTTTCTGTGAGCTAAAGTAACCTGATGCTTTTCCAGTAACACAAATCATTTAATTAAACCAGGATTAATTTTAATTTAATGTTTTTGAGAGTTGCAGTAGCTTGGTTGGCCACATAAACAATTTAAAAAAATGAGAGCCTATAGAGCTTTGTTGTCTACTCTCCAGGAAAGAAGCCTGTCCAATTTTTCACTTCTTGGTGTGGGCGTCCAAAATAGACTGTCATAGGAATCAGCAATTCAAATGAGAGAAATCTATGTAAAATTGATTAATGGGAACATGGAATTTCACACAAAAGTAGTGAAAGGAATAAACAAGCAGGAAAGAAGTATTTAAGTTCTAGCTGGCGTAATTAGCAGCAACGTAGTAACATTAAGAGGAGAAAAACAGTTTATTACACAAGGGTGGGGAGGAGAGGCAAAGGGGGAAAGGAATACACTGAAAGATTTTACTTCTTTACTGGTTTTCTATAGTTCTAAACAGAGACTTCCTTCCAAGTTAACAATGAATTTAGTTGCAATAAACAAGACTGTACCACATGAAATTTCTCATTAAGCATATATGATTCATGATTTTGATTATCATTTTTACTAATCACCAGCTCTCTAAGTTCATCTGCCAACAGCAGCATAAACTAGCGGATAGCTATACTAACAATTTCACTCATCATTTTGATATCCATTTCATCATTCCGCATGTGACTTGTCCAATTACACCGCCAGATGGTAATTCAGGAACATTAACAAATGTAAAGATCTTACGAACTTTATTTTTTCATTTGAACCTCTCCCTGGCCTTTCTATGAAATAACTTTGCATACATTGTATCCTCTCTTCCATTTAGGTTCTCCTCTCTTTCTATCCTTCCTATTTCCCATAACTCTCTCTCTCTCAACTTGAATGGGGTGACCTTCTAGCCTCCTTCAGCAGAGCTCAAACCCGGTGAGTCTTGAGCATGAGCTCAGCATCTCTCCCAACCTGGGGAAGTTGGCAGCCTCACTCTGCACAAAGGCAATCGCCTCTTACCAACGCTGCATTTCTTGCTTAATAATGTCTCAGCAACAACAAAAAAAATCCCCGTGAAGAAATAATGAAATCGGTGTGCAGCAAAGTGACTTTTCCTTAAAGGACGACGTGTGACTAAAACGCATCATCTCATTATTACTGAATGAAAGGGACTTTGTGACTCTCTCAATAGTTCTGTTTTATCACATGGAACTCACCGCAAAATACTTTCAGGCACCTGCTCAGCTGGACAAGTTGTCTTTCATATTATTTGCTTTAAAATCAATCAAATAACTTGCTAACAAATCTTTTTTTTTTTTTCTTTTTTTTTTTAATATAGGTAGGGAGGAGAGAGGAGAAAAAAAAAAAGCCACATATAGGATACATCCAAGTGAGCTGTGAATGAGATTCTTACTGTTGTCACCCAGTGAAAAATGCTCACTGGGAAGCGAGCGCTGACAAAAGGGTGCAGGAAGCGAACTATGCCAGACCATTCATACAGAGCATTTGAGAAGAAACTTGCCAGTTTGACGTATGATTGGCAACAGCAATGAGAAAGAAAAAAAGGAAAGGGAAAGGGAGGAAAGGGAAAAGAAAGAGGTAAAGGAGGAAAGAAGGAAGGGATGGAAAGAAGGAAGGGATGGAAAGAAGGAAGGGATGGAAAGAAGGAAGGGAGAAAGGAGGAAAGAAGGGAGGGAGGAAGGGATGGGAGAGAGGGAGGAAGGGAGGAACTCTATAGGAAGGTTGAGTATTTTAATAAAAAGACACACAATGATGATTAGTGAGGGATTTTAAAACTATACCAGAAAAGTCAATGGAAAAATTTGGTTACTGTTTGCCATGCCAGAAGAAAAACCAAAAGCACAAATCCAACATCTCACTTAAAAAATAATTAGTAAGGTTTCCCAGTTAACCTCTGAGTTTCCCAGTTCTGATAAAGTCCAAAGAAATACTGATACTTAAGAGATTGACCATTTCTCCGTTTCAGTCCAAGGCAAAACTTCTACTGAAAAGAAAATACCTGTCAAGATTTTAAATATTCCGGAAGAACCTTAATCAAACTTTCTTTTATGAGAAGAGCACTCACAATCTGTCGCGAATGTATAATAAAAATTCTCTTTTAAAATCTCACTTAAGGAATAAGATGTAACTACAGAGCATTAAAGTGTTTCAATGTTTCTGTAAATCGAAAGGAAGTCTCATCAAGATCAAAATTTGTCAATCATTAAATGTCTTATTTTGTGAGTAGAAGCTTTAACTTCCAGATCAAATATTCTGCACAGCATGAATGGACCCTTGATCTCATTATGTACCTAAGTTCATGAAAACATTAGAGTTCCTTGGGAAGAATCACTTGTGTTCAGTTGTGACATCAGTTAAATTAGGCTATCTGAGGCAACAACTTCTTTGCTTGAGGCAAAAAGGGTCGCAAAACATCCATTCTAAATAAGACTGGCAACATTAATAAAATTATAGACATTTGCATAAAAGTACTCCTTTTGTTTCTATATGTAAAACCAATAAATAGAAAAGAAGAAACCGAAGTACCAATGAAAAACATACGGTACAATGGTTGGTTGTGACAGAAGTGATGTGTAATTGTATTTAAGTATATGCCTTTCTCCTTTTACTCACTATTACCAGCTCAACACGTGTAAAATGCCACTGGTTTTGATGAGGAAGAATATTCTTACAAGTGCAATAGTGTAAGACTCAATCTAGGTTGGAAAAAGACACTTCAGTCTGCAAATATCCACCTGTTCACCATGAAAATAGTTTTCCAGATACTTAAACTCTTAGACACAATTATCTAAACACTCTGCTGTACTAAAAAGTAGGAACTTAGACTTCCACAGATGGGAGGACAGAGAGTTGTTAAAAATACAGCTTAAAGCAGGAACATCCTAAGCATCTCTGGCAGTTTCTGCAACAATTACTTGACCATCATCCTCTTGTCCTTATAAACCAGTAATGATTTTGGTTGACCATTATACATCATGTGATAACCATATGACACAGCAAAACAATTAAAAATTGTATTAGACTTTACAATCAAATCTATTATTTATTTACTCACTTTCATTATTATTTATATTATCTAAAAACAATATACAATCATTAATCATATAATTTTACATAATTGTATAGAATTAATAATGATATTAATTAATAATATTAACATTAGTTAATAATCAATCTGATACTGATCTAATGAACCTAATATATAATATTTATAGAAATTGTATTTCTATATTCACATTCACTTACATTGGTAGAGTCAACTCTCTGAAACAATACTGAAAGATCAAAATAAAACTCCTCATCTTTGTCAAAATGTCAAGCAATTCTGAAAACAATAGGAAGGCTGGGGCGGGGTATAAAGCAAATAGGAACAAACAGGAACAAAACAAGGTGAAAATAATTTTGCAGATACTGCTTATTGAAACTTAATGATTTACACATGATGGAGAGATCCACGTTACCAGCCATCAGAGATGATCTCTGGTACATAAGGCAAGAACGTCAACCAGAGGACACCACATCCCCTATCATTAATACTGCTTTACAGAGCTTTTTTCCCTTCCAAACTCTTCTGGAATCACACAGTATGTTTGATTAGTAGCTGAGGGACAGAGCCATGCGAGCTAACGCTACGCTACAAACCCTGATGGAAAAACTTCTCTGCTTCAGATACAATAATGGTAATATATTAGATATTGTGAGAAGTAAATAAGTTTCATTCCTCAAGGTGAAGCATTGTACCTGTCCTAATGTTTGATATGCAATAATGCAGCTACCAAAGGAGGTCCACGTTATGATTTTCATACTGATACACTCCAACAAAGTGCAATAATGCCATGTGACACAACACTTTATTTGGGCCCCGCTTAAAACCCGAGGAAATAATCTATTTATTAATTACAATACTTTTTAAAAACAGGTGAAAGTACAGCATCAGTCAAGAGTAAAACCACCAAAATCAATGAGCAAGAATTACTTCCAGCAGCTTAAAAGAAAAAAAAAGTCTATTATCTCATGAATACACAGTGCATATAGATACAAAATTCAGCATGGTTATACACTAATGTGATGGTTATCTTCAGGATATAGAGAAAATTATAATGCACAAGAGAGGTAACCAGGAGTAAGTTATAAGTCTCTTGATAAATGAAGATTAATGTCACAGAGCTAAGCTAACATGTTTTATAACGATGTAACAATAATAATAGTTTCCATCGGCATAGCATCTTTTATCTGTGGAGCTCAGAGCATTTTACAAGCGCTAATTGAAACTCGTAACAACCCTGCAAGGTAGGTGCATTTTATTATCTGGGCTCTACAAATTGGAAAATGAAGGCACAGATAATTAGAACAGCTTGCCCAAGGTCACAGAGCAAGCCACCAGTCAAACCAGAATACAACTTGCAGCTTTTGAGTCCCCAGTTTCAATTCTCTTCCTTTAATCCTATATGCATAACAGTCATATTAATTAAAACTCCTAACAGAATGCAGTACTTCTCTTACTGAAATCGGTGATAATACTGCTCATTTCATTGGGAAAAGTTCAACTGTAGCACAAAACAATTTGAAAACTCTGCTAACATTTGGGCCAGCACATGCATGAATGTGTACATGCATGGCCACGTGTTTGTGTATGTTTATCTCAAATTTGGATAAATTACTTCCCTGCAGACTCATCATCAAATGTTTGATGATCTGTACATCAAGAGAACAATATAAAACTACAGAATCATAGAATGGCTGAGGTTGGAAGGGACCTCTGGAGATCATCTGGTCCAACGCCCCTAGAGATGGTTGCACAGGACAATCTCCAGATGGCTTCTAAACATCTCCAAGGATGGAGACTACACAAACTCCCTGGGAGACCTATTCCAGCGCTCAGTGACCCCCATGGTGAAAAAGTCTTTCCTGATGTTCAGAGGGAACTTCTTGTGTTTCAGTTTGTGCCCAGTGTCTCTGGTCCTGTCACTGGACACCCCTGTAAAGAGCCTGGCTCTGTCCTTTTTGCACCTTCCCTTCAGGTATTTATAGACATTAATAAGATCCTAGATGCATGAAGGATCTAAAATTCAAGCCAAGAATTTTTCTAATAATTGCAAGGCCAGAGGATTAGACCCCAAATCCCAGGATGAAGGAATTAGGCATATAATACCTACCAATTTTACTGATAATTAAATGTCCAAGTAATTCCAATGATCTGAATGTAAGCTATTTAAACAATATCAAGGTAACTCCCATTATTTCCACCAATAATTAGATTATTACTTCCTCCAGAATTTTACATGATAGCAAAACAGCTGCCTAACACATATTAAACAAAGATTTATTCTGCTTGAAGTATAAAATGGGTTATTAATATTTTATACCCACGTTGGAAAAATGCTCATAGAAATATTTATTTCAAAGGCTTCTAAGGTTTTTATGATACAAACTTGGTTTTGTCTTTCCACAAGACAAAAATGTAAGACATCTTTCTCAAAAATATAAATAAAAAAAAGAATATTTTCAGCAACTTTGAAGTACATCAATTGTTTTCCAAGATGCAAAATTTATCACTTTGTCAATAAAGCTTCTAGTGCACAAACTACCCAGGAGTCATACTCTCACAGTTACTATCTTCTATCTGAAATGCTGTAAGGGGCAAGGTGACTATTTTTGATCTGTTTCAGTGCAAAGTAAAGCTTTAGCATAGAACACTATGAGGATTTTAGTCTGTGGTAACATAAACTAAGGTCACTCACCAAGAGATTTACTCTATTTCATTATTCTATTCTATTTTTCTATTCTTCCCATAGAGTATTGTCTATTGGAGGGACAGCGATGGAGCAGGTGAAAGAAGGTCTTAAACTGCAACTAAGGAAAACCAGATTTGTTTACTTCGAAAATTCTTTCACAGGAGAATGGTCTCCTGAAATAGTGACAGCAGGCTGGCTATCTTTACATTTTGTTTTTCAGCCAATTGGCTCACAAAAAAACCCAACACCAAACCAAACCCAAGTTTTCATGATTTCATATTAGTTCATTAGCTTCATTAATTCACTTAGTTCCAGATTTGATTAACTTCTTCAAACAATATACTTTGAATCCACTTCTTCCTGTGGTAAAGCATATGTGCATATTCGGGAATCATTTCTCAATATTATTTTTTGATACTTTTCTCATTAATATACTTATTTGGAGCACAATTTAGGTGTTCATCTCTCCAGTGAGTGTTACAAAAACAATATAAAGAATCACTTTTTCTACTTAGAGGCACGTTAAGTAAATGAATATAGTTCATATGAAGTCAAACATTAAAAGGGAGGTGACATATCTAAAGCACTTTAAAGCACAAAATTCAGGAGATCATTCTGAGAAGTCTTACTGAAAGAAACAAAAAGGTAAACAGAATCTAGATCTCAAAATATGATGGAATTGCTCAGTCACTGCAGAAACAATTGAGGCCAATGTCTCTAATGGTAAGTGGCTTAAACTGTGTTTATCCATTTGCCTTTTTTTTAATATTAAAGAGCTGTCGTGGTCATAAGATTTTATCCATAATTAAATCTTATCCTCTTTTTTTTTTTTTTTCATAAACAGAAACCCTTGCGTAATTTTTGGTTGAGTCATCCTTTATTTATCCTAAGAAACAAAACTAATTATTCATACAGCCCAGCTGCTGTCTCAAAGCATATGCATGAACATTGCAGTATACACTGGGTACTCCTGATTGTCTCCCTAAATAAGATATTTTAAAAGTAATTAAGAGGCAAAACTATCAGAACTGTCTTATGGGAAATGATGATTGTAGCATTTAAGGAAATTGGGGGTGAGTGGGGAGACTAAAGCACCTGTGTCTACAGGATTTCCTCCTATGGCACAATCTTGTGCTATTTTGTCTTGAATATTTCAATCAATTCTGATTATTTCAACCCCTACACATCAAGCATCGGTGGTCCAGAGTACGACGGGAATAGCAGGCAGCTAAAAGCAAGAGACAAGACTAAGAAATCCACTGAGTTATTTCTTCACTACAAGGAGAAGCGTTTACTCTTCCAGAAGAGGCAGAAGTGCCTGTAAACAGATATACCCATTAAACCCCTTAGTCACAGAATGGTTCGGGTTGGAAGAGACCTTAAAGATCATCGAGTTCCAACCCTCTGCCCTGGGCAGGGACACCTCCCACCAGACCAGGTTGCTCAAAGCCCCCTCCAACCTGGCCTTGAACCCCTCCAGGGATGGGGCAGCCACAGCTTCTCTGGGCAACCTGGGCCAGGGTCTCACCACCCTCACAGCAAAGAAGTTCTGCCTGAGATCTCATCTAAATCTCCCCTCTTCCAGTTTAAAACCATTGCCGCTCATCCTATGGCTCCCCTCCCTGATCAAGAGTCCCTCCCCATCTCTCTGGAGCCCCTTTAGGGACTGGAAGGGGCTCTAAGGTCTCCCCGGAGCCTTCTCTTCTCCAGGCTGAACAACCCCAACTCTCTCAGCCTGTCCTCATAGCAGAGGTGCTCCAGCCCTCTGATCATCCTCCCTCTGGATCCACTCCAACAGGTCCATATCCTTCCTGTGCTGAGGACTCCAGAGCTGGACACAGTAGTCTCTTGAGAAGGTCCCCCTCGAAAACACAACAGAGAAAACATCTTCTCTGGTTTTACTTAACTTTCTGTTCAAAGGGTGGATGGCTGAGCCTTGGGGATCAGCTGGTGACATGAAAATCTATCTTCCAAATCACTGGGGTGTGTTCTGGTAATGAGTTCCCACTTCCCTGTCCCTGAAAGGCACAGCAAATAGAGCCATAGATCAAAGCCACGCGGAGCCAGGCCAGTATTGCTGCGGTACCCGGTAATGAAAAGGCCATCACTAAGGGTTTACTCGGGAATTCAAACCTGTCACTTTCAATTGGAAACAAGGGATCCATTAGCTTAGTGCACTTTTTATTGTTATTGATTTGCAATCCTTTACTTTCTTTTAATTTCAAACTGTCATTGAACGCATAACTTTTTTACTTCATAGAATAAGCCTTGATGATTTTGCTTTCAAATAATTACTCACAAACCACATTTTCTTCCTGCATCAGCTTCTCAGTGTGTTTCATTAATACAGGCTTCCATTTACCTTAATTATGTTTTTGGCAGATTTGCTTTTAGCCACATCTCACCTTACCACAATAACGTTTTGTCACATTCCCTGGTTAAGCCAGTGTGGCCCTGAGCAATTACTTCTTTTCCTAATGTGGCGGGGGGAAGGGGCTAAAGTGCATGGACACATTTATTCATACTTAATTAAAAAAAAAAAAAAACAACCCTGCCATTCTCTCATCTAATCTAAGCAAATTTCAAGGAAATCAGCTCCTTTTCCCCTTATCTGCTGATGGAGGAACTCCAATATAACTAAAAACAAAACTCAAACACAATAAACCAATTATATAAATAAAAGTGACAGAGGAATTCCAAAAGTGTAAGCCCCAAATATCAAAACTATGCCAATAATCTGAGCCAAATATCAGGCCGAATTGTATTTACACAGGATGCCACTGTACAGCTGTAGCACTGATATTTGCTTCACACTTTTGAATGGTGATTTCTTGCCTCAGTGCACTCAGTTCAGCAAAAAAATGAGTATTTTTGTCCCAACCCAGTGAAGCACTCACATATACACCTTTATTTCAGTATTAAACCACTAAAAGGACGTTATCTGTATAAATTAAATACATCCTTACACACTTCGCTGGATCAGGATCATAGTTCCATGCAAGACCGAAGGCAATGTCAATAAACCTTCATCTGAGAAATCAGCTTAGCTATGCTGGAGATCAGGACTACTTTGCAAAGCTTCATCTCTGCTTCTGAACGGAAATTTTAGGTTTCCAGATACAAGCTTTGACCACGACACAAGCACATGTATATATAGATAAATTTGTATTTGTATGTGTATATATGTGCATATCAAAAAAAGAGCTCACTTTTTCAACTAGCATTGCTTTTGCGTCCTTTCCTTCCCATTCCCACGTTCTTTCTTTGCCTTTTGCAGCTTCACTAACTCGAGCTCTACTCCTCCGTGGCATGGAGCAGACAATTGGATGGTTACTCACCGACACAGCAGACACCATTTTAAAGCAAAAATGGTATCATTTTATGAGGCAGCATGTGTTGCTTTTCGCAGCTTGGTCAAATAAAGTTTAAGTAATCAGATTCTAACACCTGTTGGAAATAGTTTCTTTTGATGTTCAATCTCGGGAACACTTTCTATAGTATGTAAGAACTGTACTCATGAATTAATCTCACTGGGACTACATGGTAGAAGTTTACACAGAAGTTTATACATCTTCACTGAGCTATGGCCCATCATTTTAAACAGATACCATGATTCTGTCTTAAGGTTCTTGCTTTTTTGCAATATGTGAAATGAGTCCTTTTTTTTAAGCACTAGCAGGAGATACTGCCATCTTAGATAGAGAATGACCATTCGCTGATCTTAATAATGGTAGCATATTATTAATAAAGTACTAAATTATGTTTACTTGAGTTTTAAGTGAATTTAAAAATACAGTGATACATGCATCTATTTCCTTCAAAGCTAAACTAAGAAACCAAAACCCAGAAGTATTTTGTGATACTGTAGTTCTTTCTGTGAAGTATCATCAGAATATGTCTGCAGCACCAGCTTTTCATTCATCATTGCCAAAGATCCACAGTTAACCACAACAGTCTGGTTTTGCTTCCTAAGTTCTCTTGTACTGGGTTTCCTGCCATAAAAGATGCAAAATATTTTATCTGCAGCTAACTCAGTTGATCTCCAAATTCTGAAGTCATAGAATCATAGAATTGTCCAGGTTGGAAGGCACCTTTAAGATCATCTAGTCCAACCATCAACCTAACTCTGCTAAAAAACCATCACTAAACCATGTCTCTAAGCACTATATCAACCCGTCTTTTAAATACCTCCAGGGATGGTGCCTCAATCTCTTCCCTGGGAAGCCCATTCCAAGGCTTAATAACCCTTTCAGTGTAAGCATTTTTCCTAATATCAAATCTGAACGTCCCTCTGCTGAGGAAGTTGTAGAGAGTGAGAAGGTCTCCCCTCAGCGTCCTTTTCTCCAGGCTGAACACCCCCAGCTCCCTCAGCCGCTCCTCACGAGACTTGTTCTCCAGACCCCTCACCAGCTCTGTTGCCTTTCTCTGGACCCGCTCCAGCCCCTCAATGTCTTTTTTGTGGTGAGGGGCCCAAAACTGGACACAGCCCTCAAGGTGGGGCCTCCCCAGTGCCCAGTACAGGGGGACAATCACCTCCTGAGTCCTACTCACCACGCTATTCCTGATAGAGGCCAGGATGCTGTTGGCCGCCTTGGCCACCTGGGCACACTGTTGGCTCATGTTCAGTCGAAAGTCACCCCCAGGTCCTTTTCTGCCAGGCAGCTCTCCGGCTCTTTAGGTCGATAGCACAGAAGCTACCTGAGAGCTAAAAACATCCTTAAAGCTAGTGCTGGCCACAAAACATCGCTACCCATTTACACAGGGTTTCTGGATTCCTGGCCCTGAACACCACCTCAGATAAACTTCCCCATCCCTGGAGATGTTCAAGGCCAGGCTGGACGGGGCTTTCAGAAACTTAATCTCGTTGAAGACAGCCCTGCTCATGGCAGGGGGGTTGAACTAGATGGCCTTTAAAGGTCCTTTCAAACCCAAACCATTCTATGATTCTAAGAAACTCATTGCGATATCACCTTCAGACTTTAAATACTTCACTGTAGTCTTATCTTATGCCTTATTTAGACACTTAACTATGACATGAAGGTTCAGGTTCACTTTATAACTAACAGAAGAGAGATACTTCACCAGAACATCTCAAAATGTGATTTTGTAAAATCAATTCTCCTAAAGAAATATATCATTAAATATTCCCCTGAAAAAAAGGTAGCAGTTGTTCTTCTAAAGATTACATGACTTTTTTTTTTTTTTAAATATGTATCATAGAAGCACATGTTTTTATCAAATGAGTAACATTTCTTTGCTCTAACATAACTCATGATTCTACAGTATATTTTTTATTTTCTAGTGGTAACCAACTTTAAATGAATTTAGGGCTCAGGATGACTGCACTATTCCAATTTCTTTAGCAGCCACGAAAAATAACTCTGTATAAACTCTAGCCAATTTTAGAACTTCAGATCATTCCAAACTATCCCCTCCTTATGTTTTCTTTCTCCATGATCTCTCTCCCTCCATTTTAATCTGTATTATTACATGAGGAATTACATACAGGTATAGATATTTTAATGACAGCAGATCAAATACAGGCAGCCACATAAGTTTTCTATTTATTTGTTCTATGGTAAACTAGAATAATTGAGGCAGATGATCTTTCAAGAAAATGTTCCAATTAGGAGTTAAATGAAGAGTACTGAATTTTTCCACAGAGTTTTCTCATATGATTCATTTACTAAATTATTTTTTCTGTCTTTCATTTTCAGCATTTTCTTTAAAACTATCTAAACCCTAAACAAATGGAATTCTAGATTAAAAACAAACACTAGGAATGCACATTTTATGAACAACTGAGCCAATGAGGTGAAATGCATTATACAAAGATCTGTCTTACAAAAATATGCAGGTTACCCTCTGATTTACTAAAAAGCATGTGAAGAATAAAGTAAAAAAATCCTGTCTCAAAGCAATTCCTGATTTTCTTCAACATTGGAAACTGAATTCACCTACATCAAAAATGACAAGATAAAGGTACAATAAAGCAAGAAAGATGCCTCAAATCCTCCTGAATTAACTTTTTTCCTCTCACAAGTATCAGTTTAAAACCCCAGACACAGGAAATGTTTGGGATCTCACTTTATCAGAAAAGTGAAGACCTCTCTACAACTACCTGAAAGGAGGGTGTAGAGAGGTGCGTGTTGGCCTCTTCTCCCAAGGGAAATGTTCTGAAGTTGGGGCAGGGGAGGTTTAGATTAGATATTAGGAAGAATTACTGTACTGAGAGGGTGGTCGGGCACTGGAACAGCCTGCCCAGGGAGGTGGTGGAGTCACCATCCCTGGAGGTATTTAAGAAGCATGTAGAGGTGGCACTTCAGGGCATGCTCTAGTGCCCGAGATTTTTGGTTTGTGTCTGTTTGTGGGTGGGTGTGGTGTGGGGTTGTGGGTGTTTGCTTCGTGTGGTTTTTGGTTTTGTTCTGTTTTTGGTGTTTGGTTTGGGGTTTTTTCGGGGTTTTTTTTTTGTGGTTGGACTCGATGATCTCAAAGGTCCCTTCCAACCAAGAAGATTCTGTGATTCTGTATCGAATTACTAAACTCATAAAAATCTTGGGCCTTGACACTCCAATACAGTTTAAAAAATAAGTAAATATTGACTGAGTAATTTAGGCCTGTGCATATTAAAGGTGTTAAGGTACCTTTTCTTTTGTATGGCAAGGACATTTTCATGCACATTCCAGAGCATAAGATCTAGTTCCAAGAAGATACATGCTTATGTAAAATGGTAGCGTTTGACAATTCATTTGCATTAACTGCTTATCAAACATATCCCTGTTGATTCGCTGTAATGGTTTCCAGTGCACACAGTTTCTTCTGAATCTCTCCTCACACTTTCTGCCCTTAATATCGCAAACACATTTCCCAGACATACATTCTCTGCCAGTTACTAAATGACATTCAGCAGATCTATTGACTGCTTTCCAACATACTCTAGTAAATTAAAAATACTCTTTCCAAAACCTCAATTAATTGGGCAGTCTTGGGCTAACACAACAATAAGTTCAGCATGGATTTGAGATTTTTTGCGCTGGTTTTGTACTTTCTTCAGTACAAAAATAATAGCATACCACATACATTTACCCTTCTCTCCAAAATAAGAGAGACTCGCGTATCTGAACTTTTGATCCTACAGCCAGGGGAAAACTATGAAACACCTTCAAAGACGGATGCCAGAAACTAAAATCCCTACCTCCCCAAAACAGGAAGATCATTGACTCTTTAGAGAGATTAATTTTATACCACATTATAGTTTCTGTCCCTTTGCCAACCACTTTATGCGCCCCAGATTTTCTACTACACTGATAAAGAAATTCTTCAAGGGTGGGTGTCAGGAGGATGGGGCCAGTCTTTTTTCAGTGGTGCCCAGGGACAGGACAAGAGGAAATGGGCACAAACTTGGACATAAGAAGTTCCACCTAAACATGAGGAGGAACTTCTTTCCTGTGAGGGTGGCAGAGCCCTGGAAGAGGCTGCCCAGAGAGGTGGTAGAGTCTCCGTCTCTGGAGACATTCAAACCCCACCTGGACGTTTTCCTTTGCAACCTGCTCTGGGTGGACCTGCTCTGGCAGGGGGTTGGACTGGATGATCTCCAGAGGTCTCTTCCAACCCCTGCCAGTCTGTGACTCTGTGATAACAGCCACATTTCCCTAGCAGATGGCATAAAATCAAATTAAACTTAGACCACTTGTTTTCAAGTTGTATTTAACTTACTACGTGCTGTTAACGCCCTGGCTACTGTGATTTCACTTCATTTATGCTTGATCCTGTGAAGAAGTTGACATCAGGTGCTCAAGAACATATGTACAGAATAGATTTTTAAAAAAAGCATGTCAATAATCAACATGCCTGCTTTCCACCCAAATTTTACAGATTACTAAATGCCACCGTGGGTACAGAAACAGTTTTTGTAATATAGCTAAAGTCAACTGCACTATATTCCCTTTTGGTACATGATCTGTTCCATGGGTATAAGTGTGCCTTTGTGGAGTGTATTTGATCATCACGAATCTAATTTCCACGGTGGCAACTCTTTGTCCTCCCAACTTACATTAAAATTCATCCATGGAATCTTATTTGAATTCACTGGAATAGGTCATTCCAAATTTTCAAAAAGCTTGTTTGTAGGGGAAAAGGGTGTAAAATGAGAAATATGTTTAATGGGTATGTGTAGACAGTGAACCCTAGACACCACTGGAAAATATTCTTTTCATCATTCAGGAAATGAGCATATTGTTTGCTGCAGAGAGGAATAAACACAGAATTAACACAGACATACAAAACAACCATTTTGACAATTGCTTAGGTTTTCTTCTTCCTTGCTGAAATGAAGAATTTGAGCTTACACTTCCTCTGCGTTCCCTTTCTGGTGATAATTCTAGCACAGGAAGGGAAATCTCTCTCCGTGCCACTGTAACACTTGTGCTGACGAACACAGAGAAAGCAGCAATCACTGCCTTTAAATCAAATGTACATCCTGCATGCCTGCTTTACTGAAAAATACTACTTCAACCTGAACTTAGCACTTTAGGAAAGACAGTGCATGTTAGATATAGGAGGTACTGGTTTAATAAGTTCAGCTGATTTTCTCACGTGTTTTTGATTACCTCAATACTATACGGATTTGTTCCTTAGGTACTGATCTGACAAAGAAAAGAGTTCTTTTAAAAAGCAGCAACGCCGCTGAGAAGCTATTAGGGTCTGCTCTTAAGTGCTTTACACATAAAAGAAGCTGGAATGTATTTTAGGATCAGAAGCCTCTGCTGTATATCTAATTACTGCTCCTTGCTTGGTCCATTTTAATTTTAATTATCTTTAAAATTTTATTTTCTGTAGCTACATCCAAAGCATTTTTAACTAAACCAAAGATTTTGGTTTCATGCGTATATCCTGCAAATTAATTTGTTTCAGATTCAGGAAACCGTTTAGAAGTCTCCTTAATTTCTGTACTTTAAACTATATACAGAACATTTATGTTTCTCTCATTCCACAGCGTACAATTAAGTTGTAAGTAAAATTATGAGACCTCAATGCTTAACCAAGAGTCGTGCTTTCACTTCAACCTCTGCACTAGTTCTTCCAGCCTTCCACATGCATTTGTCGCCATTTTATGACATGGATACTTTATTTCAAACATTTAGAGAAGTATGCTGGATATATGAACCTACAGGAGTAATAATTGGTTCTAGGTAAAAATATTCATATAAATCTCTATTTAGTGATATCCAAAAGTTTCATTTTAAAAATAACCTTGATTTTAGAAGTTTTTCATGCTTAAAATGTTGTTAAAAATAATACAAAAACAACCAGTCTATGACTTCTAAAACAAAATTAATTTCTTATCTTTAACTTGAAACTATTTTAAAGCATTTCAGTAATCGTTAATAACTTATTAAGTTTACTATTCAAAATCAGTCACATTATATAAGACATTATATTTAGAGTAATTAAGTTTTAGAGCAACTCAAACTATTCATCAACTTGTGGAAATACAGCACATTGGGCAAGGGAAGAAGTGCTGTTTGCATATGAAAACACTTTAAGAGGTAAAAGGCTAAATCATATTATTTCACCTGCCAGCTGAGCCCTCTAAACACCATTTTCTGGGAGGGTGACAGATATGTCATCAGCACAACCATTACTTCTTGGTCTGTTTCCGGTCTTCATGCAATTTAGGCACTTGTTTCAAAAATTCCACTGCTTTTATTGAAAAAAAGTCTAAAATTAAGCATTTCTCATTGGTTCATTCAACCTGACAGGACAAATGGAAAATCTTCATGTTGGGAAAACCTAAAACAATTTAATAATGTTATTTTTCAGCTTGGCTGCTGAACGAAGAATTAAATTATGTGAATAAATTATCTGTATAGCTCGACATGTTATGAAGTCAAAATGTAAAGCATTTTTCAATGGGGTGCAGTGAATCTGTGCCAACAGCTGAATATCATACCATAAAACAGTACTCAGCGGGGGTCCTTCCACTTGAGCATGCTTCACCAGGATTTTATTTTTCCAAGATAAAGAGACAGCCACTTGAAAATAAGTAATCAAATTTGATAATAAGTAATCAAAATGAGCAAACAGACCGCTTGCTGCTAGACAGCAAAAAAAAAAGCGGGTTTGTATTATATTATGATTTGCCCTTTAGGATCTCAAGAGCTTATAAGTGTTGTAAGTATTTGGTAGAAAAGCCACTCCACTGCAAATTTTGACTAATAAACTAATAGACTAACAAGTTAAACTGTTGTTTTCCTTGCTGCCTTTTGAAAGTAATTCCATGAGAACAAGAACTGAAAAAAGAAAATGACATTTTTTTGTTGATTCTAGTCTAGTTTATCAGTCTTTGAAGTACTGGATCTGTAAACGCGGGCAAAGAAGTCGACAAACTATTGCTACACCTCATGACTGGGAAAATAACATTCTGTAGGCAAACTTGATATATTGGAGAATAAGTCGTATGAGGAGAGGCTGAGGGAGCTGGGGGTGTTCAGCCTGGAGAAAAGGAGGCTGAGGGGAGACCTTCTCACTCTCTCCAACTCCCTGAAAGGAGGGTGTAGCCAGGGGGGGTCGGTCTCTTCTCCCAAGTCACAGGCGATGGGACAAGAGGAAATGGCCTCAAGTTGTGCCAGGGGAGGTTCAGATTGGATATTAGGAAACATTTTTACATGGAAAGGGTTATGAAGCCTTGGAATGGGCTGCCCAGGGCAGTGGTTGAGGCACCATCCCTGGAGGTATTTAAAAGACAGGTTGACATAGCGCTTAGAGACATAGTTTAGTGACGGTTTTTATCAGAGTTAGGTTGCTGGTTGGACTAGATGATCTTAAAGGTCCCTTCCAACCTCGACAATTCTATGTTTCTATGTATATTTTAGCTAAGAAAATGGAAGACTTTCCAGTGCACAAACTACTTTCTTTAGCAAAGCTCAGAAAATATAAATCTTGATACTCTTTATGTGTATGCATCATCATTATAAAAGCCATGCCAGTTATATCTTTTCAGCTAATGTATTGGATTGATGCCTCATAAATCAAATAGCTCGCTGGGTTTATTTGCTATAGGCAGAAATAGTTGTGTTGGTCTCGACTCTTTCAGTACAGCTAATTCTTGCAATGCTGCAAACATTATCTACTGTGAGTGGTTCCAGCTAAGTCAATTAATTTAATGAAGCTTACTCAGAGTAACAAGAGTTAAATCACTGCTATAAACTAAGCTATGATAACTATGTTCTTTTGGAAAATTTATGCAAAAACCACTGTGGATTCCAGGGATATAGTGGCAAAATATTTCAGTAATTAAACGTGTCAGGAAAAGACATATTAAACTGCTTCAGTGAAGAACTTGTTCCTGGCATAAGATAACATCCTATTTTTTGGATTTTATTTGAGTATACAGAAGCTGGTGACAATCTGTGCTCAACTGGATTAACACAATTCAACATTCCCACCATTGCAAGCATTTAAAACCCTGGATCAGATCCTAAAAACCTCTCTTCCCTTGGTTTCTGAATCTCTAAGTAATTGGATAGTATTTTCAAGTTCAGTTTATTTTTTTTTTTATCCTCCTTTCTATAAATGTAGCATTTGAATCTAGTAATTGAGAAAAGTATGAAAATTAAGATTTTTGCGAAATTAATTCATTCTTGGAGTAGTGCTTTAAAGATAAAGCTCGTATAACAAAATGTGTGCTGAAACAATAGGAGCTGTCAGGATATATTAGTGTATTTACTTGTTAAGTGTATCATCTCTTGCTCTTTCTGTTGATGGTTCTTCAGAGATGATAACTCCAGTCTCAGCATCAGTGAGCTACACAGCTGTATATTTCTAAGCTTTCCTCCGTCTGGCAAAAAGCCTAGAGGATGATTTCAGTTTTTTTTTCTTTACTCTCCTGAAAAGTTGACTTTTAATTCTGTGGCAGGAAACCAGCATGTTTACTGGAAGAAAATAAACTTCTGTAAACTTTGCAGACCTTTTCCCTTCGGTTTTCTTTGCCTGCCTGATTATTTTATACTACTTAGTAAAAGTACTAATTTAACATTGAAATTTCATGTTCAAGAGATCAGCATGGAAACAGGAAGAGTAGAACACCTGTATTGCCTGCCCATGGAGGTAGGCTACAGTTGATGGTTCATTGCAGCATGTTCTGTGCCATCTGCACACACTGCTCGGGTCGTGCCAGCTGGGACAACTGCTGCCTCCCTGGTCCAGCAGGTCTTAATACATCTTGACAGGACAAGAGGAAATGGGCACAAACTTGAACATAAGAAGTTCCATCTAAACATGAGGAGGAACTTCTTCCCTTTGAGGGTGGCAGAGCACTGGAAGAGGCTGCCCAGAGAGGTGGTGGAGTCTCCTTCTCTGGAGATGTTCAAAACCCACCTGGACGCTTTCCTTTGCAACCTGCTCTGGGTGGACCTGCTTTGGCAGGGGGGTTGGACTGGATGATCTCCAGAGGTCCCTTCCAACCCCTTATCATTCATTCTGTGATAGGCTTCCTCCTCTCAGGTGTATGGGAGAGATGGAAATTAAGGAAGACTGCAGTATCCCTCTTATGGTTTGAGAAAACCCATAAAAATTTATTGTCATTTAGACAATTATTCTATCACCAGATGACCCTTCCCCACCCAGAAAGGGGAATCGGGGAACACAAAGAAACACAAGGGTTGAAATATAAATAGATTTCATAGTATTATTGTTAATTATTTAGTCTTTTTCTGAAGAACCAGTATTAATCCTGATAGTGGTATAAGATATACAAGAACTATACGCAGCCCATTCCATCAGCAGAAGCCAACGTGGAACCCTGCAAGCGCTGGGGCTTCAGGAGGAAGGGAAGGGTTCAGGGCTCCAGCACTGGGGCAAGGAGTTCTCTGAATCCACCACCACTGAGGGAGAGAGGAACTCCTCAGCAAACTTTTCTAATTAATATTGAATGTGATGTTCATGGTATGAAATAATCCTGTTGGCAGCTTGAGTCAAGTGCCTGGGTCTCGCTCCTCATCCCTGCACCTGACAAGGCTTGAGAACATGGAGACCTTGAATCCCACATAGCCCAGCTGGCTATAAAGTAAATATTTTCACCAATTCAGACACTAGAGTCTTCTAAAAGTGCAGTTTTCCCCAGCAGTAGAAGAAAAGTTAATCCTGTGTCATTCAACCCAGGAAAATCCCCATAGGTAAATTCAGAATCTTAAATCCAGGAGGATGATACTTGAAACCCCTGCCCTGGGTTGCTTTGGTTTTGATCATGACACTTCCCCGAACGACTGAAGTTTTGCCCAAATTTCTAGTATGTTTATAGGACGAAACAGTGTCACTTCTGTCCTATGTGCTAGCAATAAGGAAATATTTGGGGGTGGGTGTGTGGTATGTTAAGCTGTTAGTTAACTTTAAAAAAACAAAGGAATTCAAGCTGAGTTAAAGTGAAAACCAACAAACAAAAATGGGTGAGTTTTGTTTTTGCCCCCATTGGGTTCCCCAATGGGGAACACAGTTTCTGCAGTTTGGTAAAGACACAGATTTACATGATTGTAAAGAAACAAGAGGGTCTTTGTGTAGCATTTAGATTAGCTTCAGAATTTCCTCTTTGGTTTGGTTGACTCCTTATTTCTTCTGCTCTGTTCTGTGGAGGCATATTCTGAATATTACTCAACTACTTTGTCACAGTCCTGTTCACCAAAAAAGTGCTGCACAAACTTTGGTTAACTCAATCGAGAGACTTCTATATACTTCTGAAGTTTTGTAATGATTTAATTTTATGTTTTGCTTGATTATCAAATGAGTAAATGAATAATAATTCTAAACAGAAAAATTAAACTTTTCCCTTTGACACATTGAACATCTACTAATAAATAAGACCAATGTGTTCAATTGAAAAGAACTAAAATATGTGCTTTGGCCTGATTTGACAAGAAGTTTATATGTATTTTATTTTTTGCTGACATCACTGGAGGGGTTCAAGGCCAAGTTGGATGGGGCTTTGAGCAACCTGGTCTGGTGGGAGGTATCCCTGCATATGGCAGAGGGGTGGAACTCGATGGTCTTCAAGGTTCCTTCCAACCCAAACCATTCTGTGATTCTATGACATGGGATTGAACGTTTTAGAGGCTCTGAATGGGCAAAAGCAATTAAGAGAAAATCACATTGGAAGGACTGACAGTGCCAACCAATACCCTTGACACATCAGAAAAACACAGAAGCTTAGGCAGTGCGCTGGGTCCTGGGTGGATGTAGTGTCTGTTTGTAAGCCAGGACAAGGCAAGTGTCTTAAGACAGTTAATCTTCAGCAGCAGTGCTCTCGGAAGCACTCGGAGGCAGTTACTGAAATAGAACTAAACTCAGTTGTCCCTCAGTACTTTCCTATACAAAATTTATTCAACTCAAAGCTGCCTTTGCAAACCTCAAGGTCTCCCCTCAGCCTCCTTTTCTCCAGGCTGAACACCCCCAGCTCCCTCAGCCGCTCCTCACAAGACTTGTTCTCCAGACCCCTCACCAGCTTCGTTGCCCTTCTCTGGACCCGCTCCGGCCCCTCAATGTCTTTTTTGTGGTAAATATGTTAAATAAGCAGACACATTTCTACCAAGAGCCACTACTTAGAAGAAAGAAGGGTGATGTTATGCTTACAGTCCTGTCATAGAACTCCTCCACATCTGTGCTCCATTTCAGACTTCTTATGCAACCTTAGGCAAAGGGCTTCATTACACAGGGCCTCAGTTTCCTGAAACCCCCTATGCGGGGAAAATATAATTGTCTTCTGCAAGAATTTGGCTGGTTTTGGATGGCTTCAATGTAACACAGCAACAGCAACACAACACAGCTGCTCAATATACGCACTCTAAATACGCAATTGGGTTTTTAAGAGGTCTAAGAAAATGGTATTTAAAACATAATAAAGAATTATAAATAATATAAGAAATTTACAGGCACTAAGCCCTGTGTGCTCAAGTTTTGCCTCAGCTGGTTTTGGGAAAACAGACTTAATAACATTTTCTAAAATTATCCTTTCGTTATGAGGATAAATTTACTAACATTTGGGGCACACACCATGCTCCAGTATGAAGTAGGAAAGAAAACCACAGAAACGTGAGCACCTTCACAGATAAGAAGCCAATTTCTGTAATAGATTTGCTTTCACTGTTTAATTTTAATTAGCATAAATCCAAGCTTCAGATTTTCCATCAAAATTCACAATGTTGACATATCATTTGTACACATGGTTTTAAACAGAAAGAGGACATCACTTCCATGGGGCGAGTCAAACCGTGACACAATCCAAAGTGGTCTGTCCTCCATGAGAACAAATGGGAGACAGTCAGCCAAAATTCAAAAATTTCCATTTCTGCTTCTTCATCGGAGAAACATCTTTGACAATAATCAGTTTCTAAAGAACTGTCATCCCAACCTGGTGACAATACCCCTGCCATCTGCTACTTTCATTTTGAAGGACCTGTGAGTGCCCTCAGTAGGAAATCACTTTTCTTTGTCTGCCAAAACTGTTTTATCTCCTCTGTACAGCCCTTTATGTCTCCTTTTTCTTGTATGACTAATTTATGATCTCTCTCCTTCTTGGGCAGCACCAGCCTCATTAAAACTGACTCCTGGTGCCTTGGCTGAGTGTGGCTTCAGTGGGAAAGCAACATCTGAGTGCACTGGTTGACCTGAAACTCACTCTTTAACTCCAGCCCCATCAGCTGTCAGATTTCTATCAAAAAGCAGGCTCACGGTAAGAAGGGAAAGCTTTATCTACACTACTTAATTAGATATGTTTTAATAAAGACATGACCTACTGTCTCTCTTCCCACCTGCAAAGCTCTATAATTAAAGTTTCACTGACGGAACAGTAAGCTATTTTTGTTCTCACACCATTTTTAAAAATGGAATACAATTCTGCAGGAACTTGAGAAGTACAAAATGAAAATGTGTCAACTCTAATACTATGAAAAATTTCTATTTTTCTTGTGAGCACACAGTTAAGCATTTAAATCAGTAAACAACCAACCAACCAACGGTAGCAACTATTCTAGAAATTCTGGGTGGCACCTTGGTCTTTTTACTCTAGTCAATGGGAACGTTTCTTGTGTGGAAGCACTGAAAATCAACACACTTTAGTTTATTTACCAACATATGGGTACACAAGGTCCTTAGCATCAAAACTATATTGACTTTCACAAGTTCCAAATATTTAACGCTTCTTACTTATATCAAGACATGTGCAAAAAACCCAATTACGCACATGATTCAGTGATGGTTTTAGGAATGAATCTGTGTATATTGATTTGGTTGGTTTGATGTAGAACTGACAAAACAACTAACATGGAAAAAAACCCACCCTCTAAGTGAATATGAGTTTCACTGAAATGGAGGAAAACCCCACTTTTGCACTTTGGAGTGCTTCTATTCCTGAAAATAAACAAATCATTAACATTTTTTAAAAAAAAGGTAGTAAAATGTTGCAAAACTAAAGACGTTCCAATTTTGAAAATAAGAGAAATGTAACTTCCCAAAATTGATTTAGTTTACCAAATCAAACACAGGTTTGATGAATTGCTAAAATTCTATGTTAGGAGAATAATCTATTCACAAATACACACAAAGTGAATGAGCAACCTTATCCCCAAACTGAGAACCTCTGCTGTTGTTTATCATTGATATGCAGGGGACCTAAATTATATCTATAAGAGTTTCCAACCAAAGGAAGAGCAGCTCATTCCTCAAAGAACAGGAATATAAAGATTAAAAAAAAACATAATAATGAGCATAAGTTACTGAAATTCAACTGTGTGTATATATACATTGTATAGATTACACTTTGTGTTTCTTGCCTTTTCCACAGATGAGCTGACAGAGGTAAAACAAAACCTAATGTCTCTGGTATGGAAAGCTAATAACCTGAAGCTCTCATCCCAAAGAACCCTTGGTGTTATTCTTACGGTATTTTTCAAGGAGACTAAAAGTCAACGAGTTTCAAATCAAAAGGGTTTGAACTTCTTCCTATCCAGCTACTGACATACTGCGTGAATGATAATGATGAGATGAAGCCAACCAAAAGAGACAAGATGTGTAACAAAAAGCTGCAGGCGGGTTGGTACGCTACCAGGTACTCTCAGCACACTCCAGGAAACACGTACAGAAGTCACCGAGTGAAGTTATTTTAAATGAAGCGGCGGAAGAGAGTGTGCCTTAGCAGTCGGCCTTTAAAGGGCTCAGCATAAACCCAACGCTTATGCCCCTTTAAGTAAAACAGTTCCTGGTATCTGAAATCCTTAATGGATAGTAAGCTTCAGCTGTCACACGCAGAAGAATTTCTTCAGTTTTTCATCACATTTCTGAGCATAAAACTTAATCTCATCAAGATATACCAACCTGGCATCCTGGGGTGCATCAAGAAGAGTGTGGCCAGCAGGTGGAGGGAGGTCATCCTCCCCCTCTACTCTGCCCCGGTGAGGCCCCATCTGGAGCACTGGGACCAGTTCTGGGTTCCCCAGTTCAAGAAGGACAGGGAACTGCTGGAGAGGGTACAGCAGAGGGCTACAAAGATGATGAGGGGCCTGGAGCATCTCTCTGATGAGGAGAGGCTAAGGGACTTGGGTCCTTTTAGTCTGGAGAAGAGAAGGCTGAGGGGGGATCTGATCAATGCCTATAAATACTTAAAGGGTGGGTGTCAGGAGAATAGGACCAGTCTTTTTTCAGTGGTGCCCAGGGACAGGACAAGAGGTAACGGGCACAAACTTGAACATAGGAAGTTCCATCTAACCATGAGGAGGAACTTCTTTCCTGTGAGGGTGGCAGAGCCCTGGAAGAGGCTGCCCAGAGAGGTGGTGGAGTCTCCTTCTCTGGAGACATTCAAACCCCACCTGGACACGTTCCTGTGCAACCTGCTCTGGGTGGACCTGCTCTGGCAGGGGGTTGGACTAGATGATTTCCAGAGGTCTCTTCCAACCCCATATTGTTCTGTGATTCTGTAACCGATAACACAGAATATTCACTATGGTTAAATAATTCAGACTGAAGTCTTCTCCTAAAAGGACTGACCTGTAAAGATCAGCAACAAAGGGACTATCATGGGTGAGAGACTGAACCCAAGTGAAAATCAGCAGCTTTAATGAAAAAAGTAATTATGAAACTTCAATATAGACTAGAAATTGTCTGTGAGACAAAGGAAATTGTATTTTTACTTTACCCTGTCCTGGTAAGGCTTCAGGTCAAAATTATCTTTGTAGTGGGAAGCCACACTGCCAGAAAGATGTTGATGAGTTTGAGAGAGTCAAGAGAAGAACGGTGAACATTGATCCAGGACCCACACTCTGCGACAGTAAATTAAAGGAGTAGCCATTTTTCAGTTTAGAGAAGACGCAACTGAGGAATATAAGAGGCCATTACAAAGAGATTAAGTATTCCCAGTAAGAGAATTTCTGCAAGTAAGAACTGGAACACATTGCCTAGTCAGCATCGCTCGTTTTTGAAAATCCAGTTAGATAATAATGTTTCAGGAATTACATAATACGCATGCTCTGTTCTAGAGGAGTAGGATAGAGAGATGTCCAGAGATGGGCTGGAGGACCTTCTGGTATCCTTTCATACTTTTTTTTTTTATGCATCAGAAAGCACATTTTTTCTGATGTTTAACATGTTGTTTAAACAGTATTTTTTGTTTGACCATATCTCATTTTCAGCAGTCTCAGAGAGAAAGTGAAGTTTGGAAAGCTCAGGAGTACAGATTTTCTCCTCCCTCATTCCATGTTCCCCTACTCTGTTAAACAAGGCCCATACTACTACAACCATACTACTCATTCTGAAATGTATACTTTTCTTTTAACAATGCATACCCTCCAAAAAAAATAGGGCTTTTAAGTACTACCTTAACTTCTTCACTCTCCGAAAACAGTGTAAGAAACTCAGAATCAGAGAGAATCACAGAATGATATGGAGTTGGAAGGGACCTCTGGAGCTCATCTAGTCCAACCCCCTGCCAAAGCAGGTCCACCCAGAGCAGGTCCCACAGGAACATGTCCAGGTGGGTTTTGAATGTCTCCAGAGATGGAGACTCCACCATCTCTCTGGGCAGCCTGTTCCAGGGCTCTGCCACCCTCAAAGTGAAGAAGTTCCTCCTCATGTTTAGGTGGAACATCCTATGTTCAAGTTAATTAAAATACACTTACTACTAAGAAGCCTCAAACTTCTACGTAAGTTTAAACCAGTTTATTCATAAATATTTGAAATGCAAGAGGCACAACATAATCACAGAATGATATGGGGTTTCTTACTACATTTCCCAGCTTTATTTCATCTTTGGATTTACTTAGTACAACACAACAATCCACATTTATGACCAATGGGCAGAAACATTAAATGCAGCTCTTGCACACAACATCTAATGAGACATGTATGAGATGTGACTGCCTGTATCCTTCCTCACTAACCTTGCCCTTCTCCAGTTCCCAGGAAAATAATGCACTTGCATTATTGCACTAGTGCTATTGATTTATATTCAGTAGAATCCCCACTAAGAATTTGACTGCATTACAACAAGAAGAAAGAAACACAGTTTCTTCTACATGTAATGACTACACTAATACCTGCACGGTAACTAAGAGCAGTCAGGGTGAAACCCACCCCTACGACCAAACTGTCCTTGAGAAAGCTCAGGTCCTGGGTAACAGCTGGATGCCCACACGCTTCTGTCTCAGAGTAATGCTTTACACCAGGTAAAATGGAACATGCAGCAAACCCAGCACCACTCCAAAAGGGCTCCCGCTCTCAGCACAACATAACGCTGGCCTGTGTACAGCAAAACACACAACGGGAAAGTCCGCGGTCAACCCCTCAGGGGCCAGCAGAAACAGCTATGTTGTGAAGATGCCAGTTCAGACTCTGAATTATTCAATTAATTTTAAAACAGGGAGGGGAAGGGTTATGTCAGTTCATATTTGCATTTTGGGTTATTCTAGGCAAGTCCAGACCTCCAGATACATCCAGAAGACAACGGAGAATCAGACCGGCTGTAAAAACCAAAGTCAAATCTGAATCCAAAGTCAACCTTCAGCAAAGCTAACAAATGTGATACAAAGCTACAAGTCCGTTCCAACCTAGGCGATTCTATGATTTTTCTTGTTAAAAAGTATGGTGTTATCAATATCACAGGCCAAAGTAGGCACAGATAATGTTACCTACAGAGCCACTGGGAATTCCATTTTTTTTTCTGAGCTGCCTCCTGCACTAGAAGTGACCCCTTTGCAAAGAAAAAAAAAAAAACAACGTGATATATCCCAATAACTGTAGTTAGAATTCTAAGTAAATGAAAATGTCAAATGGCTTACTTGCAATTATCTATCTTTTCATTCATCATCTTTCTTGAACATTAGGTTGTCAGGTACAGGCCCCTGAAGAATTTCAATTGCTGTTTAGAGTAGTGAGTTGTGGAAACTCACATCTTAGTGTTGGGTCTGGCCTCCTAGCTATGATTTGTTGTGAGGGGCCATCCTTCATCACCAAGGTTTCCTGTAGCATGATGAGTTAGGATGCACTAGTGGAATACTAGAAAACAGTCATTACTTAGAGCAACCTTGAGAATTCACACACCTGTGTACCATAATAGGAAGACATGGGTGGAAAGGTCATCTCATCTTCTTTACCTGTTTGTAAACTCTAAATGATTGTGGTGGGTTGTCCCTGCCTGGATGCCTGGTGCCCACCAAAGCCCACTCAATCACCACCACCACCCCCCCCCCAGCTGGACAAATACAATGAAAGGCTCATGGGCTGAGATAAGGACAGGGAGAGATCACCCACCAATTACCACCACGGTCAAAACAGACTCAACTTGGGAAATTAATTTAATTTATTGCCAATCAAATCACCATAGGACAATGAGAAATAAAACCAAATCTTAAGAATACCTTCCCCTCACGCCTCCCTTCTTCCCGGGCTTAACATTAGTCCTGATTTTCTCTACCTCCTCCCCATCCCCAGCAGTGCTGTAGGGACAGGGAATGGGGGTTGTGATCAGTTCATCACACACTGTCTCTGTCAAACCTTCCTCCTCACACTCTTCCCCTGCTAGTGCTGTATCATTACTAACATTGTTCAGTGTTGAGTAACCTTAAAACCTCCCTACAGAGCAAACAGTTCCAGCTAGAGGGCACAAAAGGTACCACACTGGTATGATTCCTTTATGACTATTTGTATTTTCTAAGCAGATACATGTACTATTTCAAGTAATGGATGACTTTCATCTATGGAATACTTTTGATTGGAAACTATCGACTTCAGTCACAGGATCCATGAAAATGTCAAATCAAAGAATATTTTCATTATACTCAGAAACCAGTCTTTCCTTAACAGTCACATTACCATAGAGAAACAGCAGAAGAGTGACAAATGTAGCATGTCAGACTGTGTCTTTGGGTATCCACGCCAACTCCCTGTCACTCATCACTGAAAGCCAAGCACTGCAAAGATCTCTAGCTCTTCAGCTGCCACAAAAAGTGTATGTGTCTGTGTCCAGTACAGTCATGTTCCTGTTGACGGGCTGTTTCCTAGGAATGTGTTCTCACAGGAGTAAAAGTTGCTTTTCTCTCACAGTAGTTAAATCAAGATTCAGTTAACACCTATTTTTAGCACAAAACAACAAGGTGGTGTTGATTCTTTGTTCTTGTAATTCACTGGTTTGTCTTTGAAACTAAATAAACTTGAAAACAGACAAGTTTCATAAAAGAAGTAAAGCACATTTTACTACCTCTTACATGCGTTGGCTTTTTACCGTAGCTTTTCCATGGCTTTGCATCTTTTACATATGTCTTTCATTTTTAACTTTGAATAGTATTATTTACTAATTTTTGATGGCTAATAACATGCATATATCACAGTGCCATTACTAGCAACATCTTAATTCACTTCAAAATATCAGTTGCATAAATTCCCGCTGTTGTGCATCTATGAAGAAAACTTTCTAAGAATAGCAGAAAAACCTTGACCATTTCTTCTCCATCTCTGAGCTAGTCTCCACAGAGCACATAACGCCGCTAGAAGAGACAGTGAAAGGTACTGGCATTTCTTAACAATTTTCATTATTGATAAATATGAGAAAGATAAGCTACTACATTAGACGGAGGGGTTCAAATTCTACTGCTAAGGATGGTGCGTGCTCTGATGAAAGGGAAATGAGAAACCACGACAAAGTCAGTAGTGTCTAAAAGATAAGAGATAGCTAAAAGGGTAGTACCATCAACGTTAGAAAAGTTTTAGATTAGAAAATTATAGAGAAAAAGAACTGTAATGTAACCAAAACCAGGATTCTCAGAATTTGTCACATTCCACACCATTTAAAAAAATTACAAGCATCAAACCCTTATTGAACATATGGATTTTTTTTTTTCAAAGGAAAGTGAGAATTAGGAAAAATAGCAATCCATTTTTTATTTCAATATACGATTTGGTAAATATAAAGGGGCTGAGGATAACAGGTCATAACTAGAGGGTTCTCAATAGTTCAACAAAATATCCCTGGCATCTACGTTGTACATTTTACACATCTCAGATAGCAAGGGCTTTTTTCTGCAAATTACCTTCTTCAAATGCTCACAGAGATCAGAAATCAACATCTTCTGGTGATGTTCTCAACACCAGTGCTGTACTCCTGCTTGAAATTCATGGGTTAAACCTGTTATTTATCTAAAATCTCCTCCAAGAGGTAGAATCGTATCAATTTCTCCATAAACCTTTTGAGCACTTAAGCTCTCTGGCAGGACCTATGCTATTTGGTCTCCTTAATGTGCTTTGGCAATTGAGAATATGAAGTTCATGAAGATATATTTTCATAAATACATTACAACTGTGCTGACACTAGTTTTCTGTTGGACTCTGTGACAATACAAACTGTAAATCCATAATCTCTCACATGCTCATGCAATAGGGAAGCTTAAAAGTTATCACTGTCAGTGATTGTCTGTGCTAATGTATAAAAATTGAGATCCTTAAGAGACAGATGGAAAAACAGAGCAAGCAGAAGGCTAAGTGATTTGACCAAGGCCAGACATGATGAAGCAGTGAAGCGAGTTTGATTTATGGCAGTTGAAAATGAAGGCTTTGACTTTTCAAATTTCTGCAACTTGCCAACTAGCCTTCACTTGCTGCACATTGAAGCTCTGGTGGAAGCTCAGTATCTTCATTTACCTTTTTCCTCATCTTTCATTTGTTGAGTAAACTGGAGATAACAAGATCAGAAAAAATTATTATACTACAATATACTATGACACTGTAAATCATCTAAAAATGAAGCAATTAGACCAAGCAAACCCCTACCCTGAATTTTCTCAACATCATTCTCTCTCATGCCAATCTTCTTCATATTATTCTCTGTTTACATTTGCTTCAAATGTAAACAAAGTCCTAAAGTCAAGATGTACTGGAGGCTGCTGTCTCCACACCCTGGTTTGCAGATTCAGGAAAGCTACAGAGACTGGTAGGCATTTTGTTTCTATAGATGGTTGGACCAGATGATCTTAAAGGTCCCTTCCAACCTAGACGATTCTATGATTCCATGATTTATGCAACAGAACTCCAACACTTTAGAGCTGTTTCAAGCTCAAGCTCTTTCTGCTCTCTTCCAGAGGCCAATGTTCCCAAATTGTTTTCCCAGGGAGAGGGAGGAGAAGTAGATTACTGAAGCCACTTAAGGACATTATCGGCTTCTTCACAACCAGGGTAATTCAACAGAATGCCAGGCGCATACTCCATTGCATCTCTGGCATGTCCTTTGAGAAAGAAGCAGAGATTATATTTGCTGTCAAAAGTGCTTTATTGGAAGAGATAAGTGAGGGAGGTGTTAGGCCATTTGGAGGGTTCCGAAAGCAATATACAGCACATTCCCTCACAGAAGGCAAACTTGACCCTCCAATGACCCTAATGCTTACTCCAGTCAATGCAATAATGTTTGCCACAATTCACCTGCTAAACCAGCAGGCAGAGCAACAAAAAGAACAGATTTTCTTAATGTCACTCAGGTGATCAGTCTGCCTTGTAATTCTTTCTGACACTAAAACCAACAGATTAAACAGCAGGAAATAACACAGCAGCCGCATTTCAAACACCTGCTGCCCATCTCAGCTGGGATGCTGAACCCCTCTGGAATCACACATCTGCAACATATGTAATGCCCAAAGAATCACTGCTAGAGTTTCTAGTTTACCCGATGTGCTAGAACAGGGTTTTTCCCATTAAAAAAAAAAAAACACTCTTTAGAGAAATAAAGAATACCGGTTACACACTTACGCAGGACTTCTTGGGTCAACATGCGAATAGATCTCAGATCCTCTCTCTCAAAAAAAAAGACCTCCAAGGAAAATCTCCCCTAGTTATTAGCATTATAAGGTTTATGACGTGCTCCTAAGCCGTGCCAACTTAGCTTGATACGTTTCTGATACATACACCACTTAATTAAAAAAAAAAACAGTAAGAAAACACTCATATTATTGCTGTTTTGCACACTAGTTAACCTATGGCTAAAATAATAACTGTCTGTAAAGCTGAATTTAGAAGTTTGTTAGAAATATAACTTCCAGATCACAAATTAGAAGAGCTCCAGAGGGAACTATAATAATTGAGTATAATGGAGACCAATAATCAATACCAAGTTATAATAAGTCTGTATATCCCGGGGGGGGAAGGGAGGTGTGTGTGTGGAAATAATTGAAACACTGCTTTTACAATGTTCTTTTATACATATTGCAAGATCTGTGATAGAAATTGAGGTTTTTTTTAAATAATTACAACAGAATCATACAAGATAAAGACCTTTAACAAAACCAGGGAGCCTATTTCCAGTTTTTCTTTACACTATCTGCTAAGTTTAACGTGCAGCTTGCATCTCTAAGTCATGTTTTATAAAGCATTCATGCCCATCGTGCCTCTTGGCAGACTTCTCCTTGTACAGCATTTCCTACATTTCAGCTTCAAATCTCATGACCTGTGTTTTGCAGCTTTCCCAGTATCTGTTGGATGCTTTTTCTTTATCCCTAACCCTATTTTTCAGTCTTCTCTAGTGGCTTAGAGCTCCAATCTGAACATTAGAAGAAACAGTACTGATTAGAGGAGGCTGCAAAGAACAACGGAGATGTTTAGGGAAAGAAATACCAGGTTCATAATTTTTTATTGTTGGATGCTCTCCACTTTCCGGTTCCTCCACACAACCCAAATTTTTCTCCTGACCTCTATTCTCTAGATGCTTCCTTCTATCACTCCTTGCATCATACAGATGATTGTTAATAACTCAAAGAAGCTGGTAATAAAAATGGTAGTGACAGCATAGAGGCAGGAAGATTTTTGCTGTTTCAACCTCATATTCTATGTCCTCTACCAAAAGCATAAAGAAAATATGAGATAAAGTGAAAGTTTGCATGCAATTACATAGAGGAAAATGAACATTTAAAGGCAACAGAAAAATCCAAATTTGTATGCATTTTTCACAGAAAAGACAGGGTTTGAGTCTTAAATACGGATATTTCTTACAATTTTGGTTAAAAGCCATAGAATATAGGCTAAGGGAGAAGAACGAATTGCCTATTTTAGTATTTTTAATCTGTCAAGCTACCTGTTAGAAAAATTAACACTACTATAGAGTACACAAAGGGAAGGCATAATAATATTTTAGCATGGTGACTCTAAACTGCCCAATTCTACATATATGCTCCTCTTAACCTTCTTAAGATGTTCTTTCCTTTTTTGAGATGGATACAATGTTTGGGTTCCATAACTCAATTCACAGGGCATTTCCACAGAATATGCTCACCCAGGAAAAGAAAACATCATCACTATTTCTTATCATTCCTGGTGGCTGATCTCACAGACCTTAAATCACACTGAAGGAAGAATGTGAATTTTCAAACTCATTTGCAGAACTGGGGGGGGGGGGGTGGGTGGGAATTTCCTTGGACATTTAGAGACACAGCAACAGATTATTCTCCTCAAAACCCTACAGAAAATGGATTTACTTAAGAGATCTATGAGAACTCAGAAACAAAAAAAAGCCCTAGTGCCACAAGCTTCAAAAGACACATGTACATAAATATGCATTTGAGGGGCACTATTAAAACCAGTGGTCCTACCTCTAAATATAAAAGTGAAGGATGAAGAGACATTTGCAGTGCAGAGGGTGAGAACTCACAAGGGTGTTCCCATAGTTTCTCGATGTGGGTGTATAAGGGGGAAGTTTGTTTTATTTAAATTCGTACTGGCAACAAAACTGTAGTAAAAACATTTCTATACGCTTTTGGAAATGTTTTTCGTAATTTCTAATTATTTTCAAATGAAGCAAATGCTAAGGACTAAATTATATCACAGAGTAGGAAAAGCACTACCTCCTGGTGATCCTCCACAAGGAAAGACTATTACATGAGAGACCATTTATCACTGTATGGGGTAGGTAGTGGAAACAATCCAACACTATTATAAATGTGTCTGTTTGCAAATATTTGCTTTCCCAGGCTGACAAGCTAAAATACAGATGTTCTAAGAAGCCAACTGGTGCCCAGTATCAGGCTTCATTTTAGGAATTAAGCTGTACAGGATTTCAGTTACTGTTGATGTTTTTTAGTGCTACATACGCAATCTACTTGTTCACAACTATGTGTATGTAACAGCCTCAAATTGGGAAATTTTAACTTCATTTAATTTACTGGTAATTAACACCAACCTTTGATCACCAAGTCAGTTTTGGGGGAAAAAACCCACAATCGATCAAGCACTTAAGTAAACACTCTTCCTCCCCTTTCCCCAGGTTGACCTTAACTCAAACACATCTCCCCACTTCCTAGTCTGAGCTTGCCTTGTTCTCACTGCAGGCTACAAAACCCATCCCAGTTCCACAGGGAGGTGACCGGCTGCACAGGATGGCAGGGCCACATGCACAATGGTTTCTCTCAAATGCTCTTTCACAGAATCATAGAATGGTTGGGAGTTGGAATCCAGTTCCAACCCTCCTGCCATGGGCAGGGACACCTCCCACCAGACCAGGTTGCTCAAAGCCCCATCCAGCCTGACCTTGAACACCTCCAGGGATGGGGCATCCGCAACTTCTCTGGGCAACCTGTTCCAGTGTCTCACCACCCTCACAGTAAAGAATTTCTTTCTAGTATCTAATTTCCTTCTTCCTTGCTTCTCCTCCCACACTTCACTTCTTGCCCTTTTTCTCAGATGCTCTTTGCTTCTTCAGTTTTTCCTGCAGCCCTGTTTCTTAGCATCCCTGACACAGTGTGGGTCACCCATGTGCCACAGTCCTTCTGCCCAGTCTGGTACCTCCTTCCAAAAAGCATGTCTCCAGATGGGTATTTCCACCCCCTCAGCTGCCCATTTCTTAAATGTTTTCGCAGTGGTGCAGAACAGACAACATTGTGGTTATTTTAGTGCCATCAGTAAACTTGACCCAAAATAAATTAACTAAGCTCATTTTTAGGAGAGTAAGAGAAAAGTTTTTCCTCTACTTTATGGTTCCTAAGATTGCAATAGTATTTTGCATCTGTTCTTCTGCAACGATTACAGAACATTCTTCAGCAGGAGAAATCCTCTGTGATGTTGTCTCTCAGGAACGATGAGAGACTGGGAGCATGATCCTGTCCAAGTTTCTTGTGATACTTCACAGTGAAGAACCACAAAAAAAGATCTCAACATATTGTTGTGGGATTTCCTGGAATGAGCACAAAATAGATTTCTACAAGCAAAACCAGAGTGGTGACAGAAAGACACTTTTCAGAGCTATCGGGAATCCAAAGTCCATATGGCTTAGACAGAAGATTGAGAGAATGGAATATGATCCCACACTGGTTTCCACTCAGAACATTATTGCCAATGTAGAACAGAATCTAAGTCCAAATTTAAAGAAAAAAAAAAAAGAAAGATTTTTCAGACATTCAAAACTCTTCAGTTGTCGCTTTGAAAAGACACTGTGTAACTAGACATTTCCAGGAGTCTGAGAGATCAATAAAAAAGCATATGGAGTGCTGATAACTGATTTTGTAATCACATCAGTGAAGACACCTGTGGGCTTTGTAGCAATGTCTTTGTTTTCAAGCATTAATCTCAGGATTCCAGCTGAACTGCGACCCACAATCTCTGTGCTATTCAAATCCATTCATAATCAGCAGTTCTTCGGATTTAAAAATGGAATGGGGGAAGAAGGAACCTGTTTGGAATTCACACACGCATTTTTGTTTGTCAAGAGATTTTGAAATGGCTTTCGGTAACCAAAATAACAGCTAGAGATGTACTTGACATGTGAGTTATTTTTCAGTATTTGTAACCTTGGTGCAAGTGATTCATCTCTTAGATTATCCCATATACTGGGATACAGTTCATGAAAAATTTATCTTCCACATTGCATCCAATATTTGGAGATTATACCACCTGGAATCTATTTATTCAAACACACCTGGTGCTGTCTCTCATTTTAGCCTGTAATACAACTTATCCTTGCTGCTACCATGAATCATAATTTACTGGCTGTAGAGATGCCTGTTTACTTCTTTCCCAATATGTTACACAGCAAATATTGCAGAAAATGACTGAAAATTCATGGATATCATGAAATCCCGGTGCCATTCTACAGGAATTTCTGTACTAATTTGAATAGGACTTCTGGTTTTATTTTGTATTTTTATGTTTGTTCCATAAATGCCAGCAATGGTGAAACGGATGAGGAACTTCCAGTACCTGAAGCCAAACTTTTTTTATCACTGAGCATTTTTATTGGTTTGCTTTCTGTTTAGTTTTGCTGTTCCCCAAACACTTCCTCATCAATGCCCTTCCATAAGAAACAACAAGCCCTGAAATAAGTTGGGTGGTTTTTTTTCTAAAATTACATGACAGAAGGTATTTAAAGCCCTGTGCACCTTAATGCAAGTCTTACTTTGGCAGCTCATATACATTCCCTCTGTTCAGACCTGAACATCAAAAGAAATATTTAAAATGGACTCATAGTAGATTCTTCCCATGAATGAAGTCACTGTTTGAAAGCCAAATACCACAAAAATTGCAAACCATATAAAGCTGAATATAATGTACAACATTAGAAGCAACACTAATCCATTTATCATCTGGTGCTTCATCTTTGCCCTTCATTCCATTACAACAGAAAACAATCTGTGATCCTTTTCCAGTACTCTGGCATTGTAAAATCCATGCTACAATATTTTATCTGCCTGCTTTTGCCTAGCCAATTGTTTTTCAGATCATTAAGTAAAGAAGTTTTATTTCAAAATTGCCAAACATTTAGTATAAAGTAGGAGTCCAAGGAATTAAAATACCTTCTCACTGCTACTGCCCAAAAATAAATCTTTTACATGCTATTTTTTGAATCATTCTCTCTGTAATTTGTTTCTATTTGTTACGCTGTCTCTCTGTTATTGGTTTGTCTAGAAAACAAATTGGGAATCCTGAAATTCTGTCCTCTGTCTGTTCATGAAGAATTAACAAAAAGTAATAGGTGCATCTTGATCATCCATCTTACAGCAAGTACAGGATTTTTTGGCTGGGAATAGTCCCTTAATGGTTTCCTTCTCCCCTCTGAACACCTAAGGGGGTTTCCAAAGCAATTTGTGAGAACGTTTCAAGGTGACTTATTTGGGGATAGCCTTCCTAAAATACCTCTGTTGTCATTTATCTTGTCTTTTTATATTTTTTAGTAAACAAAAAGAAATGTTAGTGATAAGGAAGATTCTGGCAGAAGACCACCTACACAGATCTCCAACACCAACCTACAATACCATCGAACTTCCAACGCAAAGTCTCAGCAGTGACCTACAGCATTTTAACATACACCTTCCCAGTGTGTCACCACATCTGAGTGCCACACAATTCCAGCACATTGAAAGTTCTCATAACTTCACAGCCACAATTTCATGGTTACTGCTCCCATCAGGCTTCACAAGCCTCACCACTTCTTCCTTGTTCAGTCTACTGGAGTGTTCTCCCTGCTCAGCTTCCGTATCACTTGTATCAAGAGACATTCTCAATGCTCACCAGTGACCTTGAGCATTCCAGCAGATGCTCAAGACCACAGAAAGGATCAGTGCTTGTGATCATAACACTTTCTCCAGTTCTCCAAGAAAAGGCTTCATCTACTTTTTCTTCTTGATCAGATTGTCTACAGAAGATGCCTACCAAAACATCACAGATGCTGATCTGGCACTCTCTCGTAACTTCCCAAAGGCTCATCATCTAGTCTGAAACACCACTCCAGGCTCCTCATTGGAGAAAGCACATCTCTTCCTTACCTTCCTGATGCTTTCTCAAGAGTGTGTATCCATCCAAAGCCTCACACTAATTATGCCATCTATCCTATTGCCACTTTGTGATTCTAGTGAGATCACAGCACGATGAGAAGCAACCATGCATCGACTTCTCATTTCTCCTGTGAGATTCCCATACCGCAGGCATTCATGCACGGCATAACTGCAGCTTAATAAAGGGAAAAGCAAAAGTCCTTGCGTTTAGGATGAAATAAACTGTGCAACAGGCCAGACACTATCTGGACAGGAAGAAGGACAACAGTAGCATGTCCTTGTGATAAAGATGACCATACTGGGCTGTGTACAGTAATAGTGCTTGCAGTCAGGAAGGTAACAGAAGAGATTATTCCCCTTCCATTCAGTATTTTTGAGACCACATCTTCAATAATAGTAGGAATCTCAAAATAAAACACATAAGACAGACATTGATGTACCAGAATAGGTCACCATTCCAGTAAATCCAACAATGGGTCACCAAGACGACTGGGGGCCGGTGCACCCAATGTACCAGAAGATACTGAGAAAACAAAATTTGTTCAATCCCCCCAAAAGAAAGCTGATGTGGGATCTTATTGCCATCATCAACCACTTAGTGAGAGGGTAGAGAGATCCAGAATCATCTTGGACGTACACGGTGCCAGGGTGAGAGGCAACGGACACAAACTGCTCCAAGGGAAATTCAAATCAGATATAAGGAAAAAAAACATTTCACAATGACAGTGATTAAACACCGGACCGAGTGCACAGAGAGGCTCAGGAATTTCCATCTCTGGAGACTTTCAGAATTTAACGGGACGAGAATCAAGAGCAGCTTCATCTAAATAAGCTGGTCCTGCTTCAAGTGGGCAGCCAGACAAACCCACCTCCAGAGGCCCCTTCCAACCTACATTATTCCTGGATGCTACTGTATGATACCACTGCTGATGTTGCTAAAACATGTCAGACAGAAAGGCTTTATTGTTTCTGCTTTGTACTTTCAGGAAAACTGCTGAATTTCCTTCCCACAAAACAGTGAAAAACACCCCTGAAATTCCAAATTTCCTGACGTTCCTACGCAAAGTCATACAATGCTGCATTAATTCAGCTGCCTAAACCTTAAAAAAGAAACAAAATTAGGAGCCAAACCCACCAAAAATCCAAGTGAATTTATTTCCTTGCTATTCAAACACCGTGTATTTTGATAAAAAAGTGGCAGGATAATTCTCAATGTACCACTTCTTCCCCGGGATTTCTGTTTCCTGTAAAAAGCAGTAACTTCGCTAATGAAAATGCCAACATATATTTTAAATTTTTTCTCTTTATTTTTTTTTTTTCTAAGAGGGTAAAATGGCTGAGATATTTACCTATCTGGCAAGCAGTCACAAAATATTTCACATCCTGACAGACCACAAAGCACTTCACAACTCTATAATAATAGAATCGTTCCATTTACTACTGAACTGCAGCCAACACAGCAGTGGTTTAACAGCACAGATGAACACTGTCAGCCCTTTAGAATAGTAGGTAGATAGAAATATCTATACCCATTTAAAAACCATAGGGTGCTTTGAGACAGAGTAGAATTAGCCAAAATTCTAAATAGTAAAAGAAAAAACCACCCCAGAAATAATAAACCTGTTCTTTGGAGCTGTTTGGTTTTTGGGTTTGTTTTTCAAATGTAGAATCTTTAGGAAACAGTTGGAATAAGCGTATTATAACGTATCCTTATTCCGAATAAGTCTATTATAACGTATCCTTATTCCAAATAAATACTGGCTTGGATGTGAGTTTAGATAACATGAATCCCATCTCCTGACCTTATCCTAGGTTCCCTGATCACAGGGTTCAATCAGGAACCTAGCTTCAATCCTGATCCTCATTGGACAAAGCTATTGAATTTGTTCTCATCCCAGCTCGGAAACGTTTTACTTTTCCACAGAGATTCTTAAGGTACCTCAGTGAAGCTTAAGTGCAATATAGGCTTGATATTTAAACATACAGTGCTCAATCTGTTGCTTAAATGTAAACATCTAATGCTATTTGACATACTCAGGTTTCTGTGAGACACTGTCAGGAGCCTGGCAGACCCAACAGGATCTATGGGAGACTGGCTCCCGTCTGGAAAAGCAGCTGGAGGCCAGATTTAGGCAACTAAATCAAGCTCCCACTGCAAACTCTTAAAAAGCATCAAGCTGGTGCTACATACGCCACTGATTTCCTGCAATTTCTGCTCATTTTATCCAGTGAGACAAATAAATAGAAACTGTTATGAAAGTGCCAGCATAAAAATTTCTTTTGTTTCTTGAGACGGGAAGGACTTGCTGCAAGTGTCTCTCTTAAAAGTTACAGATTTCACTGGCAAATTAAGTCATCAGAATCTTAGTTTGAATTATAATTAGTAGGAATAGATTAATATTATACCGACATTTGTCCTGTGACAGATGCCACAAGCATTAGCTGGTAAAGTAATGTGGAAACTCTCGCTGTTCACAATGGAGCACAATCAGGCTGGAGATGGATTTGGCTGTAGCCACGAGGACTAGTATTTCCATTTAATCATTCCCCAAAGACAGACGAAGATGGATTATAACCAATAAAAGAAATATAATTAATATTCTCCTATTTGTGACAGTTTAAGAGGTTTAAGAGTTCAATGAGAGTTAAAGGGGCTCCAGGAGAGATGGGAAGGGACTCTTGATCAGGGGGGAGTCATAGGATGAGGGGGAAGGGTTTTAAACTGAAAGAGGGGAGATTTAGATGAGATCTCAGGAAGAAATTCTTTGCTGTGAGGGTGGTGAGACCCTGGCCCAGGTTGCCCAGAGAAGCTGTGGCTGCCCCATCCCTGGAGGGGTTCAAGGCCAGGCTGGATGGGGCTTTGAGCAACCTGGTCTGGTGGGAGGTGTCCCTGCCCAGGGCAGGGGGTGGGACGGGATGATATTTAGGGTCCCTTCCAACCTGAACCATTCTATGATTCTATGTTGCCAGTCTGAAGACAATACATACTGGAGAAGTACTAGCAGTCCACTGTTCAGCCATGCAACTTATGTCCTTAGGTTAAATATGGTGGAAAGAATGAAAAAAACTAGTTTACCTTTCATTTAGTTTTCTACAGAAGAATATTTTTTTTTCTTCCTTTTCAATATCTTAGAAAACATAGTTTGAGTTACTCAACACCTTTTTTTCTCCCATTTCTTCCTCTTCTTCCCCCCCTTTTCTCTAATTTCAGCAAGTATTTCATGGATCCTATCATACTGATAAGAAGGTCAAGGCATGTGCTACCGGCTTCTTGGTAAATAAGAAAATAGTGTTATAGAAAGACCAGGTGACACAATAAGAACTTCCCACAAACTCACTATGCTGTGCACCGCATGTCCTCTATCTGTAAAAACTTCTTTAAAGTATCACACTCAAGGTACGACATTTTTTAAATAGCCAGGTTTGTTATATTTTCATACTTCTTTACTTCCTAGAATAACTCCTAAATTTTAAAGTCAGAGAGATGAAAAAGTAAATTAAGCAATACTCAGTATTACCTTTGAAATGGATATGGGAATGGGATAAAAGATGATAAAGATGGAGATATGTGGCATATGAAGAAATCACGGACTCGTAGGTCATGCAGTAAGCGAATCCAAATTGACCCTTTATTGCTACACAGAGAAACTTATATACACTAAGACACAAACCCACTCCCCTCGTAATGCCCAATCATGGACTTACAAAAATATTTTTTACCTTCTACTGAGCTTATCACAATAACAGGTACTCTGCTACCAGGACAAGTTTCGGTTCCCAGACTGTGTTCTGGTTTTGTCAGGATGAGCTTCAGGATGTGAAACTTATGTTTCTCATTCCTCCCCTGCTCTCAAGGTCGCTACTGGCACACACTGTTGCTCCAGATGCACGTAAATCTTAGCTGTGTGATTGAACTTTAACTGAACCCATAGAGATACCTTAATTCAAAAAATACGCACATAGCCATCAATCTTTAGGCAGATTACCTTAAAATTGTGTTGGTTTTTTTTTTTTACTTATGTAAGAGTCACTAAAAAAATTGGTTTTCCTCCCATAGGCTGTGTTAATTCACTGTAGTTTTAAAGAGATATCCTATTTAAAAGTTTCTTTACAAGTTATTTATGCATTTAACAAAAATACTGCCCTCTATTTTTGCAGATGCAGTTCAATCTGAGCAAGCTACCTAAGATTTTGTGCTTAATTTTTAACATACTCTTAGGTGGACTTCCAACCTTGACAATTCTATGGACACAGAAACAAAAATAACCAAAAATATGTAAATTTTTAAAGGACATGAATGGGTTTGGTCATTTTCTTCTAAGGTATTAGCAGCCAAAAATGATATTCATTCCCAACATAAACTCTAATCGGGTACCTCAGCATCACAGCACCTCAACTGCCCTATTTGAAAGTGAAAAGAACAATGATGTTTAGCTACCTTATTATCTTTAGACAATACCTGTTATGTTGTTCGATACATCCTATCCTTGATTCTAGAAAAAAAAACTACAACCAAGCACCCCCAGTACCTGGACAGCTTTTTGTTGAAGGCTGTCCTTAGGGAGCAATGCACCACCAACTCAAAAACATCAGAGCAGTGATTTTCCCTTTCAGAAATGAATGTTGGATCATGTCCTTTCATACTAACACAGAAACTCAGGCTACCTTTGATGTGGCACAGAGAATAAAACATCAGCTAAGCAAGCCAGCCAAAACAACAACCTACCATCAAAGACCAGTTTTTTCGGTTTGGGGGAAATTTTAATTAGGAGATACCTCAACAAGACCTCTGTGCTGGATCAGGACACCAGCAGAGTGAAGAACAGAGAGCGCTAAAAAGTCTGAAATACCCTGAAAAGTCTCCCAGTAAAGACCTGGTGCTGGAAAGCAGCAGGAAAGACGATTCACCTGTCCCTTGGTACCCCTTGGTGAGGCCACAAAGCCCCTCTGTTCCCCAGGAACTGCATCTGTGTTTGTGCTTTTATCTCCTGCACAGAGACACACATCCTAACTGTTCCAATATTCTGACCCAATTCTAGAAGGACCTTCCTCATGGATTAAACAGTTTCTAATTAAAACTTAGTGCTGCTTTCTTAATTGCTTATTGCAGTTTGTCTTCAGGTGAATATGAATTACACTGAAATTATCTTCCTTTAGAAACTTATTTTCCCCTAGAAATATCATATAGCCTGTTAGATTATTTGCTCTGCACACTACTTATGCTGCAATGTTTTCTTTTTTATAAAGGAAGTCCGTATCATGGTTTTATTATTAATCTGCAAGGCCTTTCCCTCTTTCTCTACAGAATTAATGCAGGAAAGAAAGCATTACTCCATTTATAAACTTTTCAGGGTCCAAAAGCGCATGCCAGAATTAGAACAATAAATGTTGGGGGTTTTGTTGTTGGGTTTTTTTTTACTTTTAACATCTTAAAGCCACAGTGACTTAATTATGCCCGAATTTCTATAAAGAATTTAATCCAAACTGAGCTCTTTTAGCAAAGGCTTAAAAAAAGCTGGCTAAAACATCTTCTAGCATATTTCTTCTATCTACACTGGGCCATGACTGGCTTTGTAATCATTAATCTTGTTAACTTGGTGAGCAATCAAATTAACTAAAAATTAATTGACTTGCAGAAGCCAGCCACTATGAGTTACATTATAATAGCACTTTACCTGGGGTGTTTTGGTATCTGTAAATAACTGGCAACATTTACAATGCCAGAAACTGATTTTCCTGTTAGAACACAGATCACATAAGCTACAAATTCAAATACCAAATGCAAACCAATGTATAAATATTGTATACAAACAAGAGAAATGTTTTTATTTGAATCGGCTTCAAAATTTTGAATGGTTGTGCATAGCACAGATCTGCTAGGGACAAGGACATCTGTATCTGTGTGTGTTGTTTAAACCAATAAATGAAGTCCCCAACAAAGTCAGATTCAGTGAAAGCCCAAAAGTGAAAATTAATTCAAATTCAGTCCTTTAAACAACAGCACAAACTGTCTAGTAGCATATAGAACTCTAGGCTATCGATCAACTGTTTACCTCTTGGTAAAAACAAGAAAAAAGGCCAGAAAAACAGAGTGTTTTCCTCTTTTTCAGTCTCAGAAACAGAAACTGTAAGACCTTTGTTTGATATCTGGTAGCTCTACCTTTGCTTCTACCTTCGCAAATTAGCTAAAACCAGTCAAAATTTTAATCCTCGTGTATTGCTGAAATCAAGCACACTTTCAGCAGATTTCAGATTAGCTGAAGGATGCTAAATGTGAGCAAGGCAGAACATGAAATCTTGACCATAGAGGATCCTGCTATCCTATGAAGCCACCAATATTCCAAGGGAAATACCAAGGAAGGTAGCCATAATATACAGTGTTGGCACTTAAACATCTCCTTCTCCTCTTTGAACATTCCAACGATTCAACAGCCCTCAGAAGAATTCTCAATGAAAACCATAATTGGTTGTAAAAGTTCACCCCACCAGAATGCCTTTTCAAGTGCATTCTGAAGTGAATTATTAACAGCTGAAATTTGAATTTCAACATTTGCAATATAATTCAATATAATTCAGCCCTGTGTAACAATGGGTTCTCTGAGGATTCCTTCACTTTTGCTTATTAACCTCAGCAAGTAAAAGAAAAGAATTTCTAATACTGATCTGAAGCAGTTCTTCCCTTTCATATACCTACTTCAGTGGCAACCATATGGTTACAATCCTGTCCTTTTCATCACTTTTTACTCTCCAGTGTTTGTGTTTGTTATTGAAGAGCTGCCACACATCACCCCAGAGGCAGAGCTATGCTTCAGTTTTGGCTAATGGACTTGCTGTAGCATAATCATTTTTTAGTCACTTACCTGATCAGCAAAGTCCTTAAAGACTGACCCCTTTCTGAAATACAAGGCATCTACATAGTATTAGCTTGTTACATCCACTTCTACTATTAATTTCTTTAGTTTGATAATTTTATTTAATGCAAACCACTTGGACATCAAGAATAAAATGTGATGTTCCCAGGATGCCCCCTATATGGAATAGAGATCCACTGCTCCACAGCCTTCACCGCATTCTATGCTCAAACCATGCCCTGTTGCCGGACCTAAGACCATTTATACTTGCCTACACTCCGTCTACCAAGAACTTCTCCTGAACTTTAAAAATAATCAACGGATACACTTTTAAGCTGATCCCAACTGTACTGCTATTTTCAATGACAGCACTCAGCAGAACAGCTGTTTGTAGCCTTCCTTTTACAGTTATCCTAGATAAGGACAGCTGACTGAAGGGAAGAATGAAGAAAAATCCTCTTTCCCTCAGAAAAGTAGACAAAGCCAGAAATGGAGGACGAGATTCTGTACACCGAGATGCCAGCAGCTCGAGAAGCAAGCAGACAACAGGAATATACCTGAGAATGCAGAGGTCAGTGAATCCAGCTTCTTGCTGCCAAGCAACCACAGTCATAATTCTCAGAAGCCATCAAGCATTGTGTTAAGAATTCTCCCTTTTTCCAGAAAGTTATCTCTTTGCTAGTTAGAGTATAGAATTCCTTTTTTTAAATATTCCACCTAAAAGTATTCATGCTTAACCTCTCTATTTATTTATCAACCAGCACTGTGCTTTAATAGTTTTCCACCTGCTCTGGCTCTTGCGTCTTCATGCATTTCAAGAAAATAAGCATATTCCCCTCTCCCTTCTCATTTTTCTACATTAAAAACATCATCCTCTTTCAGATCTCCCTCATAAAGGAAGCCACTATTCCTGTGACTATCGCAGATGCTATTGTTTACTCCAATTTGAAATCCTCACGTGAATATGGAACAGATAGGAGAGAACTTAACAGTATAAACATATTACCGAACTTGTATTTTCCTACCCCCACTGGAAATTCCTTCTTCACTACCCAGAATATTTTAAGATTCAGTTTGCCTTTGGTGATCCTGTAATCACCTAAGTCCCACCCAATGAAGTGAGAGCTTTCAAAATTGCTGCCCTATTTATACACACTGACGTTAGCCAAGAAAAAAGGAGCAACAAAGAAAACTAAAAAAAAAAAAAAAAAATACATTAGCACTCCATCGAATATTAAGTAAACAAACCAGACTTTAAGAAAACAGGAGAATTTCTAAGCATCCATAGAATGAATTCAGCTATTCACAGAATGCGACTGAATGCTGATTTCTTGATGAGGATGGCTGGGGGTTGCTGTATATGAAGTGGTACGTTCATACTTCAGATTGTAACGTGTCACAGCTTGGGCCGAGGTGGCCAATGACAAGATGACAAACGCTCTCCCTCACCTCTGGCTCCAAGAAGAGGAATAAGAGAGAGAAAGAGATTTATGAGTTCAGAAAAAACTAAATTACTTTAATTAATAATAATAAAATAAAAAAGGAAATAATGAAATAGATATGTAATATGAATATGTAAATATAGAATATTTGTAAAAATAATAAAAAATAAAAAGAAATAAATAAATAAATAAATAAAAATATATAATATATGTAAATATATACAAAGCCATACCAAGCTTCCAGGAAGATGTCACCAGCAGGTACTGGGGAAGTTCCAGATTGGACTGAGGGATGGATGGGAACTGCATTTCTGATCTTAATTCAGGAACCCATGGATTGGTTTCAAAGGTTGACAAGCTGACAGGGTCTTCCTCAGATACCAGTTATTGAAGGAAAACGGTCACTGAAGAAGAAGAAACCCAGACCCTTTGGTCCCTCAGCTTTTATACCGAGCACGGCAGATGGGCAGGAACTCAGGTGCAACCCCTCCATGGGGTAAACAACCCGGTCAGCGGGACCCAGGTTGCCATGGCAACAGGTATAAGTAAGAGCCCCCCCCACTGAACAGAAAAGTGACTGCTCCCCCCTGAACCAGGCCATAACGTTATCTTTACCCACCTCAACATTAAGTGAGTAATGATCTCATAAACGACAAAAGAAAAACTGGAGAACAATTACCGGGCACAGCTACTCTTCACTCATAGTACTCTTCATTGGGTAAGAAACTGGCTGGATGGCCGTGCCCAGAGAGTTGTAATTAATGGAGTGAAATCTGGTTGGCAGCCAGTCACCAGTGGTGTCCCTCAGGGCTCAGTTTTGGGGCCAGTCTTGGTTAATATCTTTAATGATGATCTGGATGAGGGGATTGAGTGCACCCTCAGTAAGTTTGCAGATGACACCAAGCTAGGTGGGAGGGTTGATCTGCTTGAGGGTCGGCAGGCTCTACAGAGGGACCTGGACAGGTTGGATCGATGGGCCAAGGCCAATGGGATGAGGTTCAATAAGGCCAAGTGCCAGGTCCTGCATTTCGGTCACAACAACCCCAGGCAACGCTACAGGCTTGGGGGAGAGTGGCTGGAAAGCTGCCCAGCAGAAAAGGACCTGGGGGTGTTGGTGGACAGCCGGCTGAACATGAGCCAGCAGTGTGCCCAGGTGGCCAAGAAGGGCAACAGCATCCTGGCCTGTGTCAGGAACAGGGTGGCCAGCAGGAGCAGGGCAGTGATGGTGCCTCTGTACTGGGCACTGGTGAGGCCTCACCTTGAGTGCTGTGTTCAGTTCTGGGCCCCTCACTACAGGAAGGACATTGAGCTGCTGGAGCGTGTCCAGAGGAGAGCCACCAAGCTGGTGAGGGGTCTGGAGAACAAGTCAGACGAGGAGAGGCTGAGGGAACTGGGCATGTTTAGTTTGGAGAAGAGGAGGCTGAGGGGAGACCTCATTGCCCTCTACAACTACCTGAAAGGAGGGTGTAGAGAGGTGGGTGTTGGCCTCTTCTCACAAGGGAATAATGACAGGAGCAGAGGAAATGGTCTGAAGTTGGGGCAGGGGAGGTTTAGATTAGATATTAGGAAGAATTACTGTACTGAGAGGGTGGTCGGGCACTGGAACAGCCTGCCCAGGGAGGTGGTGGAGTCACCATCCCTGGAGGTATTTAAGAAACGTGTAGACATGGAACTTCAGGGCACGCTCTAGTGCCTGAGATTGTTGGTTTGTGTCTGTTTGTGGGTGGGTGTGGTGTGGGGTTGTGGGTGTTTGTTTTGTGTGGTTTTTGTTTTTGTTTTGGTTTTGGTGATTGAGTGGGGTTTTTCTGGTTTTTTTTTTATTTTTTTTTGAGGGGTTGGACTCGATCTCAAAGGTCGCTTCCAACCAAGCAAATTCTGTGATTCTGTGTAATATTCAAAAAGATGACTCTGCGTAAGAATGGTGGAAAAGAATCCCTAAATCAGGATCCTTTTAAATTGCCCTATACAGATTGTATGGTACTATGAAGTAGAGGTTTTATTCAGCAAAGATATAAAAGTTGGTCAGTTACTGTAACCTACAGCCAACTGAGGTTGCAAGAGGAAAAGCGTGTGGTTCAGGAGGTGGGAAGAGCAATGGAAATCACTAGGCTGCTGCTCTTTAAGTCTATTTTGGCTGAAGGAAAGTATTTTTATGGGGTTTTGGCTGTTTCTGTGAAGTGCATTTTGGGGTACTGAGCACTTCCCTGATGCCCCATCCCTGGGCCAGGTTGGTTCAGGGCCCTGGTTCAAGGCCAGGCTGGATGGGGCTTTGAGCAACCTGGTCTGGTGGGAGGTGTCCCTGCCCAGGGCAGGGGGGTTGGAACTGGGTGATCTTTAAGGTCCCTTCCAACCCAAACCATTCTATGATTCTGTGCACAGTAAGAAGACCACCAAAGCAGCGGACCACAAACAGGACAAAGTTAATTTTGTAGTCTGTGTAGAGAGAAAAAAAAAACAAAAAAAGCACCAAAACCTGGAAATACATTTATGTAAAATTTCCTCTAATTACACAACCTCAACCACAGTTAAGCGTCTCTGACACAAAGTGGCTGGGAAAGCATGAAGCCATTCTGTGCGTGTCTCCAGGGCTATGGACTCCAAACCTTTTAAAAAAAAAAAAAAAAAAAGTAGCCTCTGTAAAGAACAAAGCAAAAGAACAAAGCAGATCTATTCTCAGGCAAATAATGCAATCATGATAAACGCAGAACCACTTATAAGCTGTCACAGAAACCCCTTTCTGAAATTTATTAATAGTCTAGGGTTGTTTGATCCCTCTACTTCATAATTCTGCTCTCTATAATTCTACTCTCTATAATTCTACTGCATAAGTCTGCTCTCTTCCTGGTGCCCGGGTGAAGGACGTCACCAGGAAACTTCCTGGCTTAGTACGGTCCTCAGATTATTATCCACTACTGACATTCCACGTAGGTGCAGAGGAGATAGCGACTCGAAGCCCAAGAGCTATAAAGAGAGACTTCAGGGAGCTGGGAGGCTTAGTAAAGGAATCCAGGGTGCAGGTGACTTTTAGGTCACTCCCTCCAGTGGCAGGCAATGATGCTGGGAGGAGCAGACGGATCAAATCAGTCAATACATGGCTCCGTGGCTGGTGTCGCCACCCTAACTTTGGGTACTTTGATAGTGGGTTGGCCTATACGGCACCGGGATCATTGACAGGAAATGGAAGACGCCTCTCCCAAAGGGGGAAGAATATTCTTGCCCAAGAGATTGTGGGGTTGATTGACAGGTCTTTAAACTAGATGTGAAGGGGGAGGGAGGTGATAACCTCAGGCCTGTCCTCGAGGCTCCTGAGGCAAAAGGAATCCGGGAAATACAGATAAAGCACCACAAAGGAAGGCCACCTGAAGAGTGACATGAAGGAAATGGAGCCATTCAAGCTAGTAAGTCAGCCCCATTGGGCACCCAGCTGAAGTGCCTTCACACTAATGCACGCAGCGTGGGGAACAAGCAAGAGGAGTTAGAGATGTACGCACGCCTCCAGGGCTACGATCTTATTGGCATTACTGAGACATGGTGGGATGGCTCTTATGACTGGAGTGTTGGAATGGAGGGTTACAGACTCTTCAGGAAGGACAGGCTGGGCAGACGGGGTGGGGGTGTTGCCATCTATGTCAACGACCAGCTGGAGTGTGTGGAGCTCCACCTGGGGATGGATGAAGACCTGACAGAGAGCTTATGGGTCAGGATTAAAGGGAGAACAGGGGCAAGTGACGTTACAGTAGGGGTCTGCTACAGACCACCAGATCAGAGTGACAGGGAGGATGGGGTCCTCTACAGGCAGATAGAAGCAGCATCGCGCTCGCACACCCTGGTCCTCATGGGGGACTTCAACCACCCTGATATCTGCTGGAGGGACAACACAGCAGGGCACGTGAAATCCAGGAAGTTCTTGGAATGCATTAATGATAATTTTCTTCTTCAAATGATCAAGGAGCCAACGAGGAGAGGAGCCGTGCTGGACCCTGTCCTTACCAACAAGGAGGGACTGGTGGGGAATGTCAAGTTCAAGGGTAGGCTACTGAACAACTTTTTTGCCTCAGTCTTCACTGGCAAGGGCTCCAACCACACTGCCCAAGTCACAGAAGGCAAAAACAGGGGCTCTGCGAATGAAGAATTGCCCACAGTAGGAGAAGATCAGGTTCGAGACCTCTTAAGGAACCTGAAGGTGCCTAAGTCCATGGGACCTGATGAAATCCACCCACGGGTCCTGAGGGAGCTGGCGGACGAAGTTGCTAAGCCGCTTTCCATCATATTTGAGGAATTGTGGCATCTGGCGAAGTTCCCGCTGACTGCAAAAAGGGGAACATAACCCCAATATTCAAAAAAGGAAAAAAGGAAGACCCAGGGAACTATAGGTCAGTCAGCCTCACCTCTGTGCCTGGCAAGATCATGGAGCAGATCCTCCTGGAATCTCTGCTAAGGCACATGGAAAATAAGGAGGTGATTGGAGACAGCCAGCATGGCTTCATCAAGGGCAAATCATGCCTGACAAATTTGGTGGCCTTTTACAATACTGTCACAGGCTTGGTGGACAAGGGCAGAGCAACAGACGTCATCTACCTGGACTTATGCAAAGCATTTGACACTGTCCCGCACGACATCCTGGTCTCAAAATTGGAAAGTCATGGGTTCGATGGATGGACCACTCGGTGGATAAGGAACTGGCTGAATGGCCGCACTCAAAGGGTTGTGGTCAACGGTTCAATGTCCAATTGGCGGCCCGTGACAAGTGGAGTTCCTCAGGGGTCGGTACTGGGACCAGTGCTTTTAAACATCTTTGTCAGAGACATGGACAGTGGGATAGAGTGCACCCTCAGCAAGTTTGCTGACAACACCAAGCTCGGTGGTGCAGTCGACATGCTGGAGGGAAGGGATGCCATCCAGAGGGACCTGGACAGGCTTGAGAGATGGGCTTGTGCAAATCGCATGAAGTTCAACCAGGCCAAGTGCAGGGTCCTGCACCTGGGACGTGGCAATCCCAAACACAAATACAGGTTGGGCGGAGAATGGCTGGAGTGCAGCCCTGAGGAGAAGGACTTGGGGGTGTTGGTGGATGAGAAGCTCAACATGAGCCGGCAGTGCGCACTGGCAGCCCAGAAAGCCAACCACGTCCTAGGTTGCATCAAGAGAAGTGTGGCCAGCAGGTCGCGGGAGGTGATTCTACCCGTCTACTCTGCACTCGTGAGACCCCACCTGGAATACTGTGTCCAGCTTTGGAGTCCTCAACACAGGAAGGACATGGACCTGTTGGAACAGGTCCAGTGGAGGGCCACGGAGATGATCAGAGGGCTGGAGCACCTCTCCTATGAAGACAGGATGAGAGAGCTGGGGTTGTTCAGCCTGGAGAAGAGAAGGCTCCGGGGAGACCTCATAGCAGCCTTCCAATATCTGAAGGGAGCCTATAGGAGAGCTGGAGAGGGACTCTTTGTCAGGAAATGTAGTGACAGGACAAGGGGTAACGGTTTTAGATTGGAAGAGGGGAGATTTACATTAGATATTAGGAGGAAATTCTTTAAGGTGAGGGTGGTGAAGCACTGGAAGAGGTTGCCCAGGGAAGTTGTGGGTGCCCCGTTTAAGGCCAAGCTGGATGGGGCTTTGAGCAACCTGCTCTAGTGGAGGTGTCCTGCCCAGGGCAGGGGGGTTGGAACTCAATGATCTTTAAGGTACCTTCCAACTCTAACCATTCTATGATTCTATGATTCTATAATTCCACTGTTTTCCTAGCATTAAGTTTTATACAGAACTGTGTGAATAGTATCAACAGATGAAACTGGAAACAGATTTAAATCCAACCTGACAAGCATTTAGATGGGACCTAAATCTCGAGGTCTGCCACCGACCAAGGGCCTGATGTGTATCTGGTCTTCACACACCTCACACGTATTGCCATGACAGAGCAGTCACTCCCCTCTGCTCCACATGGAAGACTGCAAGAAACAAGGTCTAGGAAGCCGCCGTGAAGCTGCCACATCTCTGCCATTACAGCAGCAATTTTCCTCTGAATCAACATAAGGTTTTTAATATCATATGTTCCAGTTTTGCTTGGAAAAGGGAAATGCTCATGGCACAGCATGAGTACTCTTAGCATGAGCATTTCTCTGATCAGGGCTTTCAAGAGAAAGACAAAGCGGGGTGATCAAAGAAGGGTGCTGGTGATCTCAAATGGAAAGTATCACAGAATCACAGAATGGTATGGGGTTGGAAGGACCTCTGGAGATCATCCAGTCCAACCCCCTGCCAAAGCAGGTCCACCCAGAGCAGGTCCCACAGGAACGTGTCCAGGCGGGGTTTGAATGTCTCCAGAGAAGGAGACTCCACCACCTCCCTGGGCAGCCTCTTTCAGGGCTCTGCCACCCTCACAGGAAAGAAGTTCCTCCTCAGGTTTAGATGGAACTTCTTATGTTCAAGTTTGTGCCCATTTCCTCTTGTCCTGTCACTGGGCACCACTGAAAGAAGACTGGCCCCATCCTCCTGACACCCACCCTTTAAGTATTTATAGGTGTTGATCAGATCCCCCCTCAGCCTTCTCTTCTCCAGACTAAAAGGACCCAAGTCCCTCACCCTTTCCTCATCAGGGAGATGTTCTAGTCCTCTCATCATCTTCATAGCCCTAGTAGGGGGAATGGATTTCCTTGACCTGTAAAATGACACAGAAATAACTGCCTTTTAGTGTGCTTGATGTAGCTGAACTGTCAGTGGCTCCATATTGCCATCTTATCCACCCACACCGTCTTCCAACTATGGTATTTGTGTTCAGAGCCACAAAACCATGTGAAACATAACACTTCAGACATGACAAACCTTAAATGCTAAACACAGCAACTGCTGCAAGAGATTTTGGGGGGATTTAGAATACTGTTTTATTTCATGTAAGAAATATCATTAATGATTAGTTCAGCTCTAAAAAGGGAAAAAAGTAATTTGTTACACAAACCTCCATCATTTAGCAAGTCCTGTATCTCTGCCAGAGGTTTTGTTTACTTATATTTTTACAAAATATAATTAAACAAGTACATAAAATCACAAAATGTTTTGGGTTGGAAGTGACCTTAAAGATCATCTAGTTCCATACCTAAAAAGAAATTGAAACTATTATTTGGATAGTATTTTGTTAGGATTTCTCAGTTGATTAGATCATGTCTTTTTATCTTCTCCTTAAATTCACCATAATTAAGGTGTTTTTTAATCTTTCTTGCTGATATCCCAAGTGAAAAAATGGAGCACCTGGTAAAACATCATGTCTGTGTCTTCAGCACAATAAACGTTACAGAAACACTAGATAAATGCTGGATGGGTGAGTCACCCATCTACTACTCTGAAAAGCAGCCTCAGGAATTAATTTCGTGAGAAACTGGATGATTCAAAGAGGGTAGCCCTCCATTATATGAAGCTGTTGACATGTAAATTTTTTGTACATTTTATCATAGAATCATAGAATGGTTAGAGTTCGAAGAGACCTTAAAAATCATTGAGTTCCAACCCCCTGCCATGGACAGGGACACCTCCCACCAGACCAGGTTGCCCAAAGCCCCATCCAGCCTGGCCTTGAACCCCTCCAGGGATGGGGCAGCCACAGCTTCTCTGGGCAACCTGGGCCAGGCTCTCACCACCCTCACAGCAAAGAATATCTTCCCAGCATCTAATCTAAATCTCCCCTCTTTTACAGTTTCTACAACATATACTCTCTTTCCTCTTTTCTGATAGAAGATTATTATTTAAGTGATGGCAAATCACTGCCCTATTTATAAAACCAATGCATTGGGTACCCCTTAATTCCTTGATCTTTTTTTGCATTGAAGATTTCTCTGTACTTTCAATAATTTAACCATGAGATCTCTTCTTTTTACAGATGTGCTTGTTCCAGATATTACACTGAGATAGTGCTTCAAGAAACAGGCACTTCTTCAGGCTACCTGAGGCCAATAGCCCTGCAAAATCAAGCTGCTGTTCCCTTGCACCAAGCTCTCACTTTCTGTAAGTGTTAATTCTGCCTAGACATTAGATGTTGGAAAATCACTAGTCCATTTTAAAAACAATATATGCCATGGAATATTCTAAAAGGCTTTATTCAGTTCCAGGCCAGCTGTCCCACTGTATTTCTTCTTCCTGGGGATCTTAGTTTGAGTGTGTCAAAACAGTTTTCACCATCAGGGCTTAAGTCTTATTTTCTTCATTCTTAACTCTTAGAATTACAACGCTTGATATGAATAGAAACTAAAAGGAGGCCCTCCCCCCAAATAATTACTAAGTAGTTTTGCATTATCTGATTTTATTCAGTATTCTGACTTTGTTTTCTATTCCGTTTTGTTTTTCCAACACTCCAATAACACCAATTGGTACCACTTTAACTATATTCAAAGAAGATACAACTGAGGGGCAGTAATTTAATCTAAATGGGACTTTTTCCTTGAAAAATTCAGCACTGCTACGGTTTGAACCTGGCTATTACTTTTCATTGACATAATAGAAAACAACTTCATTTCTAATAGTTTTCTGAGAATAGCATTGGTCTTCCTGTGCAGTTTTAATGAATATTCAGGGTTTTGGACCCTGCTCCTTTTTGTTTTCATTCTCAATTGCATCATACAGCAAAGTCTTTACAACAAAACAAACAAAACACAACAGCTCTGAATAATGTAGTTCATGCAAATTGGAACTTTAAGGTTTTCCTAAACATCTAGAGCTGTATTGGGCAGTATGTGAATTAGCTGAGCCAACTACAAATAGCAGCCAAAAAAAAACCCAAAAGAGACAAAAGTTTTTGACAGCTTTGAGAATTCTCAAAGAGATTCAAGACCTCTTTGGCAGTTTGTCTCCAGACAGAAGACTTTTATTTTCAGTAGAACCGTATGTGTATTGCTTTGTAGCCCTGTTTTTCAATTCTTTGCACTTAAAATAAGGGGGGAAATAATTTATTTTTCATATGCAGAGAAATAAAAACCATGAAAAAAAATGTTCTTTACTGATATGAACTTATTTTGCAAAGAATGAACAGGGTAGTTCAGCTAAGTAATAGGAGACTGGAAGGGATCTGTGCTATATGGTCTGGTAACACCATAGTAAACATGTTGGGTAACCCCTTACCAAACTGCACAGCAAGAGGTAAAATATTTATGTGTCTTTTGAGTTTGGATTTTGTCATGTCAGTCTTTTTGAGAAGCTATTCCCTTTGGGCTGGCAGTTAGCAATGTTCTTTGTTTTGACAGCCTAAACTTATTTAAAGCAAATATACACTCATTTTTAATTGTGCCAGCATTGTTTCTTAGGTCTCATCTAGTAATTTACCTCCCATTATGGCTTAGTCCCCCTTGGTCTTTGCTAGAAAAAAAAAAAAGCCAAGTTCTTTTAGATTCCTACCACAAATAAGCTTTCCTTTCCTCTATGTACTGTCATGACTTTACTCCAGGAATCAGTCAAATAGAGTTAGGTTTTATTGCTCGTGATATGCACAACTGTACAATATTCTATATATGATCTCACAAATGTCCCATAAAAGGCTTCCTCATACTCAATGATTCACACTGAGCCAGATCTTTCTCTGGCACAACTGACTTAAAGCTTTAGCAAAAAATATTGTTTGCTGTGGCCCTAGTGCCGAACTTGATTTCTGTCTCTCTAGTTTGTAAAATCACTTGATTATTTCTGTATATTAAATCAGTCTGTAGCTGAATAGATGGCCTTTTTTTCTAATTCCATGTCATCATCACATCATTAGCACATTGACTAGCATTTTAAATGACTATTAAAAATGTTAAATATAGTTACACTCAAAAAACAATTTTGAGGAGGCAAAATCATAACTTTCCTCCAGATTTATGCTTCCATTTAACAAATTCCAATCTTTGTCCTCCTTACATTTGTTCTGGTCAATATAAAGTGAAGCAAATAATAGCTATTCCACCTGAGGGATTAAATACTATGCCCACCTCTTTTAAAAATGCTTGCAAAACACCAGAGTGAATGACAAAAATTTCTGATTTAGTGACCTTTGGAGAACACATCTGTTGATTCTCAGAGCTCGGCCTTACCATTATTTCACCATCCTCTATGTGTGAAGTTAAAATCTTCCATAAGAACACAATTCCCACTCATATTCAGCTTTCTAATCACTTTCTACATATGTAAGGTAACCAATAATTAACTGTCATGACAATTGCTGTTTTGAGATTACCTCCTCTTCAGTGTTCATCCATCTACCCTGTACCGTTCTGTTTGGCTTGCATTTATACACTTACCCCGTATACTAAAGCAAGCTATACAAATGTACAAATCTCTCTGTCTCTTCTTAGAACTCCTGTCCTCTCTCCTTTTCATTTTAAAGCTCTTATAAGACACGCAGACCTCAATCCTAAAGGAACTGTACCTAAGTTATACAATAAAGATATTTCAAAGAATATGCAATTAATCATACTACTATATAATTTCTCATTTTCCCTTTACTTAGTCTACTCCTCCAGTAAAAAGAAATATCATCAAAACAAGCAAATATTAAAATTGCAAATCATCATCAGGTTATATATCCCTGATATGTTCCTTTCACCTGATGTTTGATAAACTAAGGAGTGATGACTCCAGAAAGAAGCCTATTCTGAGAAATAACACTCAGGAGAATGACTTGGAACTACATCACCAGCTTCGGCAGACAGAAATATACTCCATGATATACTCCTGCCTGTCAGAAGCAAACCTATATCTCATTCAGATCTGGAAAACGAGGTGTACAGCTTTTCCCTTTGCAACTTTACAGCACTAAGAGTGGTCTCGGCATGGTCCGGTTTCTTCCCCTCGGGGAGCAGCAAATCTATATCAGAGCCGCACGCAGATGCGTTTCCAGGCTGCTTGCCATCCAAAGCCTGTTTTGGGGCTCTCAAGGGTTAACAGTATTTCCTCCCTGACCTTGAAACTGCTCATTCACTCCAGATTGAGAGGTGGTGATGGTAAATTTTGGGTGAGAGAGGAACACCCTCCCCAGCAGTCATAGCTCAGTGCCTCGGATCGTTTGGGGAGCGATGGCGACTCTGGAGACACCAATACAGTTACAGCCTCATCTTTTTCCTTCTGTTGTTCTACAACTTTTGCATTATCCAGTTACTGACGGATCATTCCAAAGCAAGATATTTCTCCCAGTTCTGCGCTCTGTTTAATGAGTGATGTAAGTTGGTAATAGAAATAATTGTTATGTATACTGCTCCAAAACTGACAGAAGAAACACCTACCAGCTTTATAATCCTATACTCTTTTCCAGAAAATAAAAAGATATATAAGAGCTTACAAGGTTGTTCGACTGTGCACAACTATCATCTTCCTTTTAGCATAATAATCGTTGTGTATCCCTATAATTAAAGATAATTATAGACCGTAAAATTTGTACAGCGATTAACCAAACCCAAGATGATACTCTGTGCTGCCAAGACAAAGGCATCCATCACTGAAGCTTTTCCCTCTCCTATTTAGAATTTTCCCCCAATCTGTTTCTGCTCCCTTCAGCATTACAATACTTCTATAACTCCAAAATACTAAAAAATCCAAGATTTTGAAAGTGCAATGTTAGATCTGAGCTGATCCATTATTTTATCCTTAATATTACAGTGAAATGAGAATGTTTTACAATTATACTCTAACCAAAGCAGCACATCCTAATTCCTAGGATGTGTGTGATTTATGTCCTGAAATAATAAATGCCATAATGCTTAGAGATCTGCTCTTAACTAATGCCATTGTAGATACCCTCATTGTTAACTTCACGTCTAATCCCTTTCTGAATACGCGATTTCTGTAATTTCTATAATTATATAGATTATTCAGGTTAGCTATGCACAAAATATAATGGCATTTCCTTCTTAATGCTATTTTTCCATTCAGTTTAACATCCATTACTAAGACTTCCCATTTACTACTTCTGATACATGAGCTTTTGGAGAGGGATATTTCAGATACCTTCCTCTGAGGAAAAAAGCAGATGTCATATCAAAGCTTTCCCTATAATGACAAGGACATTTCCAAATCAGCTTACTATTCAACAAGGAACACCTCAGAACTCTAAATACCTTTGGAAAGGAATTAAATAAAATATACTTTACATCTGCAGAGATAAAGTATATAGCCCAAGGGACCAAAAGAAGTGCAAGGGAGAGATTTCAAAAGTAATAAAAGATGCAAGCATACTTAAACTGTATCGCCACTCCAATTCCCATCTATGTTTGCTGAATGAAACATAATCAAATTTGTAGCTCAATATTTTTTTTTAGATCACTTTAAAATGTGAATTTCGTGTACCTTCAGTTGAAAAATAAAAAGGAATATCATGAAGTGAGGCCAGAAGATCGATAGTTATCACATCTTCTGTTTGGGCTGAAGGTTAAAACCCACAACTTGCGATCAGTATTGGGGTAATCAAACAATAACCAATAGTTCCACCGTATGTAATTAATAACAATACTTCCACATAACCACAAATGTGCAACTGCCCTCACAGGCTTTAATTTGGAAACATACTTGTTTTGTTTTGGCAGGGAGCATTAGCCATTTCTCATTTTCTCTAGAGCTGTTTGGCCCAAATTCAAAGGATTTTTTGGACGCACTGTCATCATGGAAGTGCTTTATTTATAATTTAATTTCCAGCCCCTCTGTGGAGAACGCTACTGGACATTTCATTTCATTTTATTCATTCTGCTTTCTCTGGAAAAGCGCACACTGCCTGTTTTTCTCTCTCTGACTGGAAAAGACAAAGGACGCTATGTAGTGATTTATCTGTTTTCTTTAAAGGTTTGTCGAACATCGTTCAGCTGATGGGTCAGTCAGGATTTTCTGTTCCTGGTATCATGCACACAAGACTGGTTCCATAGGTCTCACTACACTGCCCTCTCATTGAAATAGTAAGAGCAGGAAGAATTCTGGTTTTGGTGCAGGAAGTCTCCATTGACATCCCATGATTACCGAGTTAAAATGGACTTGTTACTCCTTGATTTCTAATTTTCACAGCACTAGTTATTTGGAGGGGTCAGCAATGCCAGGCAAACAAATGAGGAAGCTGCATTTGCAAGAATGAATACTTTTGCTGCTGTGTTTGCTCATTTTGAGGACTGCAAAAAAATCAGTGGATTAAGTTACTCGAGACATTTTTAACGGAGTAACTCTTTCCCTTTGTTCGTCTGAAGTAAGGAAGAGCAAACTAAGTTTACACTGAAATGGAACGAGTTTGTCATTTTCATTCCTTTTTCAAGATGAAGAATGCAAAGGGTCACCCATTTCACATTGCCATCTCTTGAACTTCTCCAAAAATCAACCCAAATGCGGCTGCAGTCCAAGAAGCATAAGCGGTCATCCAAGAAACTGCCAGTCTCCTTTGGGAATGAAAAATGATTGTCAGCATGAGAGACAGCAGGTGAAGAGATAAATCCCTTGCTGTTCTTAGTTTGCCTGTCATTATTTACTTCTAAGGTCTGACTAGTTTGGGGAGATGTCACAGGAACAGCTGTCAGACTGAAGGCAACAGAACTGGGAAAACAATCTACATTCCTATTTGAATCATGATTGATCATAACCTGCCCCCTGCAATCGGATAAGAATAACAAGGAGACAAAGTGAAAGGGAGTTGTGTGCTCTCAGTTAAAATATTAGCCATAGCATAAAATAATAGTCTAATTTAGAGTTGGTCAGAAATGTTCTGCTAAAATGAAGTCTCACTGGAAAATATTAATTTGCTGAAAATCAGGTTTCTTAAACCATATAACAAACTATAAGAAAAACTTATTTATATTCCTAACGGGTTTGTAGTGGGGCCAAGAGAAGCAAAGCTGGAGAATTACTTGAAACATACATATCGAGTCTTCATGCTTCCCTACAATTCTTAACCTCCAAGTACCTAATAAATAAATTATGAGTAATTATAATCTTCATTTTTTAAAGCTGAAGAAGTGAGGAACGATGGGGATAATAAATATCAGAAAACCACTAACGAAATCTACGAGTGAGTTGGGACCATATTTATACTTTTCCACTTCATAGTCTGAGAGTGGACAGAATCGTAATCTTAATCACAGAACCTTAATGGTTGGAAAGGACCTCTGAGATCACCAAGTCCAACCATAGATCACCCAGTCCAACCATGCCTTTTATTCAGAAATTGTTCGCACCTAAGCTCAGCAGTGAACAACAGATCTCCTCCATCAGAGGGAAGGTGAATTCAGTCTACCCACTTACTTGGTTTCTGCCGTCTGAAGCTGATCAAGTGCTCTCACATGTTTTTTGGGCTCAGGTCTCTGATATCTGGGATTTAAACTGCTGGCTAATTCAAATAATGCACAGACCGAGAATTTTGCACTCTTAAAATAAATCTGGCATATCAGAAATTTGTTATTTGCATATACACCAAATATATGCAGGCTTTTTAAAAGACAAAATCTTTGAAGCCGTGATGTTGTCTTGGTTTTCAGCACAATAATCTTGAAGGGGTTGTAGTTGACAATTTTTTGCACCACTGAAGAAATTTAAGTAAAGAAGAATTATTCATTCTCAAAAATTAGAATTTCTTTTTTCATGACATTAGCAAAACATGAACATTTCAAAGATGAGATTAAAAAGGCTTCTGAAATTAACTGTCAGTATGTCATAGCTCTACGTAAAAAGATAAATTAAGAAACAAAAAAGAAATTATAAAAATGTACATAATTATTTACTTGTTCCGGTGTCTTACCACCTCCCGGTATTCTAATCACTACTTTTTGCTGCATCTACCCCCTTCTCTCTAGAAAGGAATATAGATCCCTCTCTTTTCCTTGTCTCAAAACATTTTATGCAGACTACATTACCAACATGTCAGACGATTTTTCACCTTTATAAATGCTTGATGTAAAAGTGGTGCAGCTTTGTTGATAACGCTGTAAAGGTTACTGAGTATGAGCAAAGAGAATAGGTTGATTATTCACCTAATTATTAACAAACTGCTGTCACATATAGTACATAGAGCCTGAATATTCAACCACCTGCCCTCAGTTATTAATAATAAGCAGCCTATAAGGTACACTTAAGCAACCTGTTTCTGTTTAATGGCATGTAGGAAGGGTATATATAAATATGGAACAGTTTGTCCCATCAGTAGAAATGCACTGGTGTTTTCACTTATTGTCACCAGCAGTTTTTGGTGTAATTTTGAAGGTTCTCTTACAACTGACCTGCAACAGATTATCACTTGCTTCCAAGTACCAAACGCGGAGGGAAAAAAAAAAAAAAGTTTATAATTTATATATATAAATATATAATGAAATATATAACGTTCAGGCAGTCTGTCAAAGATACAACAAAGATACAAGCAACAAACAGCAACTCTCAATACTGTTCAAACCATTAAATACTCCATTCTATATCAGATTAGTTTTGGCAGCCTAATCAATGCTAAAATAAGTAATGCATCAGGATAAATCACTTGGACTGTTTCAGAAAGCCCCAAAATGACACATGATCTCAGAAAATCTAGCTGAATCTTCCCAGGGATTACAATTAATTAGAAAATGTCCTGAATCTTAGGCTATTAATGCTGATGTTACACTTTCTGTGTCTTTAAGGCTCCAGTTTTAAAAGTCTGCATGCCTGGTGCTGTAAGCTTTCAGAAAGACAAAGAAATAACAAGGGAGAAGCTATTTTAAAATACTACACATATGTCCTTGGGAAAACCTGGAAGTGCAAAGCTTTCGACATTCACAGTTTTCCAGGAAGAAAAATCTTCTTCCCAAAAATCTGGAAACCACTCAAAAAAACAGACAATGGTGAAACTGTTCTCAGAAATATTTTTTTTTTGTCATTTTGCTTATTTTTGTAATGAAAGTAATATGGTTTGGAAGCCAGCTTGTACTTTTCTGGTTTTCAGGTTATGTTCTCTAATTCTCTGTGATCTTTCAGTGAGACTTTTACTGATATCACCCCATTTCATTTTATTCTCCTTGACCTAAAAAGTAACATCCACAAAGTTTGCTGGAATGTTTGTATTCGCTAAAAATAGTTGTTCTGATTTGCTCAGAAGCTACACACACGACAGCACAGAAGAAAACTCCTCAGGAGGGACAAATTGAGTTTTATAGCTTTTTCCCTACAGCAGCAAACAAGCCTTGCATCTGTCCTGTGAAAATCAGGCTCCCCTTCAATAGCCTCTGTCTGAAAAACAAAAGTTCTCCCAAGGGTAGGGCTCTCGAGCCCAGTAAGTATTACCAGGAAAGAAACACTACTGTCAGCTCTTCCTTCAATTTTTCATTTCAAAAATAACATTATCCTGGAATACTGGGTTCAGCTTTGGTCCCTGCGATACGAAAGAGCTGTGGATAGGCTGGAGAGGGTCCAGAGAAGGGCCACCAAGATGATCCAAGGACTGGGAAGCCACCATGTAAGGAAAGGCTGAGAGAACTGGGTTTGTTCAGCCTTGAGAAAAGAAGGTTTAGGGGAGACCTTATCACCATGTTCCAGTACTTAAATGGTGTTGACAACGACGTCGGAGACTCCCTTTTTACAAGGAGTCCCATAGAAAAGACGAGGGGTGATGGGTGCAAGTTACTCCTGGGGAGATTCCAACTGGACACAAGAGGAAAACTTTTCCCCGTGAGAACAATCAGCTTTTGGAATAATCTCCCCAGGGAAGTGGTGGATTCCGCACCATTGGACTCAATTTTTGAGATTCAGCTGGACAGGATGATGGGCCACCTTGTCTAGACCATGCTTTGGCCAAGACAGGTTGGACCAGGTGATCCTTGAGGTCCCTTCCAACCTGGTGTTCTGTGATTCTATGATTATCCCTATTGGTAAAAAAAAATATTAAAAAAATATCACAAAAACTACAAGGAAAAGCTGCAAAGCACTTGTCATACACTATTTCTTCACAGCCAGATATCGTGTTCTACAAAAATTCTTTGTTACTATTTCTTTTGTTGCTGTATTCTCCAAGTTTCATTTGCAGGTCTATTTCCTCTAAGATTTACTTCTGTAAGCTTATTTTTTGTGAAGATCCTCTGCACATATCCAGATCCAAAAATCCAAGAGATGGGAGATTAGTACATATAACGATCCTACTATTCCTGTAGCATTTGATGGATTAATTAGTGTGCCAGTTTTTCAACTTATTGACAGATACCAATTCCTTCCCTTAAATATATTCAATTGCTTCTACCATCCTGTTATCAGACTTCTTTAAATCCTTCTGTACCTATGACAGCTAAAGTTCTCCTGGATTCTCCTCCTCTTACAGTTTCAAAATACAATTTTATACATCGATTCATTAACTTTGACTTTTTGCATACACTGCTGCTTTATTTTTAATCTAGGAAAGAACCTCCATGTCTCACAGTCCATGAAGTGAGCTTGATGCAGTATATTTAAGCAGATACGAAGAGTCTTTTTAACAAAGTCATCTGTTCACATGTTAAGGGATATTACATATGTGACTGATGCTGCACCTCTTCCCATGCTGTATACAACAAATGTGTGGGGCAGTTAGTACAGCAGAAATCAAAACGCTGGTGAGACGGTACCCTCAACACAAAACCAGAGGTTCCATCTGCAGTCCCTCCTGTCCTTAAACCACCACCTGACTCGGTAACAGGATTGCATACTGTAAGCTGAATACACCACATTTAACCTCAACAAACGCAGGATATTATGGGAAAACACACATATAGTTTATTTTACGTTCAAAACCAACATGTGAATATTCTGAAAGTTGTTTCGGTTTTTTATTCTATGTGAAGGAACAACCTGTGTTTCAAGCAGTGATCACAGGCGTGTGAAAGTGTGCACCGAACCAAACACAGCAAAAGCCCTACAATGCCATCGTGGCAAGAAGCATGGAGTCTTCGTTGGATAATACCAAGCAAACTGCTAGTCTTTGATAAATAATTATCAACTAGAAAGAATTACACAAACCAGTCATATAGACAAAACGGCAGTAAAGATAAAGAGCTAACACTCTGCAAAGCATGTCTTACTTGTTCTGTAAATCTTAATTTTTTGTCAGGAATGCCTCTTTTTTTAAAGAGATTAAAAATATCTAAACATCAATTACTCTGTTCAAACAGAGCAAAAGATTACGAGGCCTTTCCGCTAGTGAAATCACAACATGTGCTGTGAATGAGGAGTAAAGGAGGTGAAGATAAAGAGATCTCACCCTGGCTACGTTGTGTAATGCATCTCCATCATCACTGTGTCAACCGGGATTTTATCTGAGTGGTCAAATTCCACTTAATGTCACTGCTTAGACTTTTTCAGTCCATTTTATATGTTTATGTGCCTTCTGGCTCTGTGTCTTAGAAAGGGAGACTTTTGCACTTTGTTGGCCATTCAGATACCTGTTTATGAAAATGTAATAGAATTGAAAAGGTCATGTTCAGAATACCATGAGAGAATTTCTCTGAGATGGAGGAGGAGTTAATGACATCAAAATTGAGTCAATACGGTGCCAAAGCTATTTTGTATTATTCCTTAAAGTGCTTTAGGACTTACGAGGACAATAACATCAGGAAAATAGAAGACATGCAAGGATTACAAAAATATCACTCCGGCTCACCCACGACGACATCCTTCTGAATCTGTTCTCCTTCTTGCTGCTGATTCATAACAGGCACCGAGGAGTAACAGATACACATTTACTCTGGCTTGGCAGAAAGGGCACGGAGAGTGCAGGAAGTCGGGGCTTGCTGCTCGTATTTTCAATTTCCCTGGCTGAATGCTTCTATGGAAGTTTAAAAAGTGGCTCCGAATGGTACTTATCCAGTGAATGAGAAACAAAATGCTTTTCTTTTGCATTTTCTATTTTTTATGTAGGGAATATAAATTAAGCGGCGTTCACCATTTTTACACCACTATTTTTACCAATTGTTTTATTGGGATATTAGCATTAAAAGACATGTACAGTAACTGGAGCATGAAACATGGGCATTTATCCAAGTTAACAGCGTTTGAAATAGAAAAAACATCTAAGTACTTCCTAATGGAGATGCAGAGCCTATGAAGCTTGTGTAAAATCCAGTCTTTTGGTAAGTGATAGCTTCTGTCTTCTAGGACTCTGAAACAGAACTGTTATCTTAGGAGGAATCACAGGATCCTCAAAAAGATTTCTTCAACATCCATTTTTCTGAGGTTAGTTAAAATTTTTGACTTTGATTTTTCCCAAATCAAACCACCCAAAAATCGTAGAAACATAGTAATTTTTATGAGACTTTTTTAAGTTCTAGAATGGAACTGAAGGTGAAGAAATACAAGAGAATTGTCTAAGAATATCTAATACCTATTGGCTGGGGTGAGAGGAAATGGCCTCAAGCTGCGCCAGGGGAGGTTTAGATTGGATATTAGGAAAAATTTTTACACTGAAAGTGTTATCAAGCATCGGAACAGGCTGCCCAGGGAAGTGGTGGAGTCACCATCCCTGGAGGTATTTAAAAGCCAGGCAGACGTGGTGCTGAGGGACACGGGTTAGTGATGGTTTTTCTCAGTGTTAGGTTGATGGTTGGACTCAATGATCTGAAAGGTCTCTTCCAACTACGACAATTCTATGATTCTATGATTCTATGATTACACCTGCATTCAGATGTCCTGTTCCCACAATTCAGATGAGGGCAGTAGAACAGACTATTCTCTCTCTAGCACTGTTATAATTCTGGTTTTGCTCAGCTCTGTTTTATTGCTTATACCTAATTCATTCCTCTGCCCACAATAGGGTGTCCCTACTGACTGTCTCCTATGATGTAAAAAATACCTTCTGTCCCCATGTCATTGCTGACTCCCTCAGAGCTCACAGGCTGATTGCAAAGCTGATCTGCTGCAGATCCATGCAGAAAGTGCTGCTGAGGTTTTCTACTCCCAGCTCAGCCAAGGAGGTTTCCAAGAATTACATCTTTAGTGCCTGGACACAGCTTGGGACAACTCTAATTCTCTTGTTGAGACCAGTTTGGCTGTGTTTTGGAGAAGGGAAGCGATCCATTGCCAGGTTCATGGTATGCAACAGCAGGGATGTCTGAAGCTCCGCTACTGCTCTGGTTCATCTCAGGTGGCTTTGGGGTGACAATTGCTCTATTCTTCATGTTGCTTGAGAGCATTCGCAGACTACTCTAGTCACAGGTCCCACCATGACTTCAGAGCCATAGCATATGAAGTAGATAGCAAGGAGGAATTTTATGCCACCTAATCCTATGTAGGGCTAGCAACAGAATTGGGCTGACTGCTTAATTAAATGCCTGTTTATTAATAAAAACTATAGCACTTTTTTTTTTTTGAGCTGAACTGAACATCTTGTGAAATTTCAGGTATTTCCTATTTGAATACACATCTGCCTTTCTCTGTACACTTACATAGCATATTTATGGAGATAAATGCAAGAAGCAGCTACAGAAATATCTACTGTATTTATCAATCATATGTCTTATCCATTAGCCAACTGTTTGTGATTTACCATGTATTTTTAACTATATCACCTAGTAACGAATCTACTTCACTGGAATTTATTTTAATATTCCAAATGAAGATTTAAGCAGCTGCTATTTCTCATAACATGCATTTTTACTAGATTTTATTTTCCTTCATGCTGTCCTCACTACAGTGGGAGTCAACGTAAGGAAAGCATACGGCTTCTTTGGATAGACGTACGTGGTCATGCCCATGTTTTCTCAAGTTAAAAGACATGTTGCCTTAAAAAAATAACAACATATATCTAGACACAGACCACCACAACTGAGAATAAATGAAGGGAGACAGACAGATACCTTTGATTGCGGACAGTGTCTATCCAGAGGGACAGGGGAGCACAAAACAGGACTGAGCGGAGAACAGGAGCGAGTGAATGAGTGTGTGTTTGTGACAGTGAGGGTATTGGTAAATTAATATTTCAGAACTCTGAATAGATTTGTAATTCATTTTAGTGAAGAAAGAAATAATCTTAGGGGTTTTTGTGGCCCAACAGAATTATCCAGGCTTAGTTACTCTTTCCTTACATTTTAAGTATTTCCACTTACAGAACTGACAGTTCTCTAACAAAACTGGCAATGATTACTAGAACCAAAGTGATACGTCTTCTCTATGACATCAATATTTAGATTAAGCAGACAGCCATATAGAGAAACCACAGCCCGATGTCTTATCCTTGAGGGAAGCAGATCTGCTAGAAAAATAACTGCAAATGTCAAACTATACTAGCATATGAAGCTCATATATTTATCATAATGTTTATGAGAAAAATATTAGGAATAGTTACTATGGTCACAACGTAAATGTAGACAGCAGGTTGGAAATTATTATCAGATGTAAGGCAGTTTCCTAAAGAAGAAAACCATGGCCAAAAATCTTGGTATCCCTTCCCCACCGTAGATATAACTTTACCATATAAATTGTGCCCCTTTGTTCGACTAACAACAAATGCAGGATACACCTCATAAAAATCACAAGAGTATCTGGCTTTTGTTTTAATAAAGAAGTTTGGAACATCTACCAAGCAGAAGAATTGCAACGGATTGAAACTTGAACAAACCCCAAGGAGTGGCGGGATGCCAGTAAAACAGCAGCAACAACAACTAAGCACCAAGACAACAGCTCTTTTGATATCAAAACTCATAACCTCATAACTGGGGAATTTCAAAAACCGCTTTTTGGTACTGGTGAAAAGTGTAACTCTCTTATGTCTCTTTGTTGTAGAACATTTGAAGTATTGCAACCCAGGAAACTTGACAGAATCATAGAATGGTTCGGGTTGGAACGGACCTTAAAGATCATCCAGTTCCATCCCCCCTGCCCTGGGCAGGGACACCTCCCACCACACCAGGTTGCTCACAGCCCCATCCAGCCTGGCCTTGAACCCCTCCAGGGATGGGGCATCCACAGCTTCTCTGGGCAACCTGGGCCAGGGTCGCAAACTTCTCTCTATTTAAAGGAAAAAGAGCCCGTAGCAAGTATATACAAAACCACAGTATTTTCTTAATTTTCAGGAACCCATGAGAGCTTTTAATTCTTTGGACCAAGAGATCAGAGGACTATATAACAAAAAGAGTTCACAGCTAAATGTTCCTTCAAGATTCTCTGCAAAACCAAGGACGCTCCAACTGGGGCAAATTCAAACCTAGAATTATTGTTCTGGTATTTTAAGGGGTAGTCAGGGACAGTCAAAGTGGATCACATGTTTTTATTTTTCATCTTCAGAAGGCAGTTATAAGATTTATGTAAATATAACAAAGCTTTAAGGACATTACGAAAAAAAGCATGGCGTTTGCCAATATTTAGGATATAACTTAAGAAGCATCAGTCATGCCAACTAGTGATGCACAGGATACATTCTTATTTCTGTTCCAAAGGGACCTTCAAATTGGTCACAAAACAACTTCTGTAGTAACGTCAGTGTCAGACAGATCTACAGTCTGAGAGCACACAAATGAGTCAATAGACCTTTCATTCTTGTGAATAGGTTTGTATAAAACATATGATACACGGTATACATAACATACCAGGCTGATGACAGCACCTAAGAAATGTAAATACTTTTAATTAAGAGTATTACAGTTAATGTAATTTAAACACGTAAATAAATATTGCTGGATCTTCAACTGTGTTTAATATACACACAGGTTTATGATAAACAGACTGAACCGAATGTGGTCTTGATATAATTTAATCAAAGACTTCTTTTTATTCTTTCACTTCCTGCCCTGGATGTGTGGAAGGGGCTCAGATATCTAATAATATTAGCTATATTGCTGGGGGAACAACATCAGTGCTTGAAACATTTCAAATTGATTTTTTATAAGCCCAGTACATCAACAGATACATCCAGGTCCTCTGGTAATCTGGGAAGCATGGGGGGTTTTATAAGGAAGCTACAGTTATACCACTGCCTAATTTAACAGAATCATGCCGAGAACATGCTTAAAATACCACATTTTTCCATCGCTTGAATGCTTTTCCTATAGCCATGCACAAAAAAAAAAAACCCTGAAAAATTTGCAAGTTCTGTCAACAGGCTGCTTTTAAGTGACCTACATGAAAACCTGGAAAAATGGAATACGTTATTTTCTTTCTAAAACAACAATACCAGTAGAATACCTCCAAAAGCTTTACATTTTGCCACTGATAATTATGTTCTGCCAGATCAGAATTTGCTTGCAAACTCAGAGCATGAGAATTAGCAGACCAAAAGCCAAAGTATTGGGAAGATCTTTGGTGTCATTCTGCAAAAAAGTGAAAGATTTTTGGGGAAAAAAAACCCCCAAAATACAGCAAAACTCCTTGACTGAAGCAACACAGAGATCATGCCACGCAGCATTGCAGGTGCTTAATGACAGCACACATTTGACGAGGCAAGATTGGTTCAATTTTAGACTAGCTCTGCATAACTAGTAGTGCCACTCTCTGGGAATAATTATCCTGCTGCAACAAAATGTGATGACTCTTTTCACTGTTTATACCTTGAAGCACAAAAAGACAAAGCATCTTTCAACATTCGTTCGCTTACTGTACACAAGATGCCACCATAAATTACATCATGGTGTTCTGGTAGATCACAAGGTAGAAGGGGTTTCTTATACTGACTTCAGGGTTATCAATCTGCCAAGCACATTTTGCTTTCCACAAAGAATGGGATTTCCTGTTTCGATTTGAATACCTAAAGTATGCTGCTTAAGTCTGAAATAGTCACTATAGACTCTCCTTAAAATTAATGGGGAAAAAAACCCCAAAACAATTCTATGGTGAGGCCACAACTGGAATACTGTGTCCAGTTCTGGGCTCCCCAGTTCAAGAGAGACAAGGAACTACTGGAGAGAGTCCAGCGTAGGTCAACTAAGATGATTGAAGGATTGGAGCATCTCCCTGATGAGGAAAGGCTGAGAGAGCTGGGACTCTTTAGCCTGGAGAAGAGAAGGCTGAGGGGAGACCTTATCTATGTTTACAAGTACCTAAAGGGTGGGTTGAAGGAGGATGGAGCCAGACTCTTTTCAGTGGTTTCCAGTGACAGGATGAGGGGCAACAGGCACAAGCTGGAACATAGGAAGTTCCATTCAAATATGAGGAAAAACTTCTTTCCGGTGAGGGTGGCAGAGCCCTGGAACAGGCTTCCCAGGGAGGGTGTGGAGTCCCCTTCTCTGGAGATCTTCAAGACCCATCTGGATGCAGTCCTGAGTGATGTGCTCTGGGCAACCCTGCTTTAGGAGGGGAGTTGGACTAGATGATCTCTAGAGGTCCCTTCCAACTCTGACAATTCCATGATACCCATCTTAAAACCTCTGCTAGGAAACCCCTAAAGATCTCCGTTTCCGTCCTCTCAAACAGAAGGATGCCACATAGTTAATTCTTAGACCGTTTCAGACACTTAAATTAACTAAGTGAAATCTAATCCTAAATGCCTTGGAAATTATTACTCTTGGTGATTCTTTCACACCATAATAATCACCCCACAATGGTTGCCTCAAGGGTTTAACTGGTAAAATCTCATGCAGTGAATCGAGGAAGAAATTAAGGTTTCTTTGATGGGACGTTTGCACCTGAGCACATAAATCTCATGTTCTCTTCAGTCCATCCTGACCAAGCTCAGCAGCAAACTTCTGCTGTCACTGCAAAGGAAAGCCAAGCTGTTCATTGGCACCCTCCTTGGGAATGCGCGATAATAAGTCAGTTGGAGAGAAACATTTGTAGTTTTGGGGAGGAAAAAAGAAATTAAAAGTGGTTTTTGCAAAACTATAAACACGCGGGAAGAAGCCAGGCTACCTTTGAATGCAATATAATTTTTTTGTTTTAAAAATCACAAAAATACATGAATAAACTTCTATCAGAAAAGACCTTGCAGCTCCTGCTGTGGCCTCCTCTGCTGAGGAGCCTAAGGCGAGCCGTTGAGTAGAGAGATAAAACCAAGCTACTCACAGTGCTGACCAGGCAGAAAAGCTCTCCTCCTTCAGACCGTTTTCTTTAGGAACGCTCCTGAAAAAGAAACTGTAGCTGTTCCTGAAAAATGTATGTTTTCTCTCTCAATACTCCACAGAGATCATCACCACGTAAATGACTGCAATCTGTATAATTTCTTTCGTGATGAAAATCAAGAATGTTGCCTTGATTCTTTTGGATGAGGAAAAAAAAAAAAGGAATCTGAGGCCCCTCTTCAATCTCAAAATATGATGCTATTCTTTTTGACATTTTTATGAACTTCCTAGAATCCACGGACAGCAATAGATTTGGCCAATATTGTATGAACATTTTTATTTCATTCTTGAGTGATGTTTTAGTGGTTGTAGGTTGTTTAGGTTTTGTTGGAGAATTTATTAGAATTTGGTATTATACAGATATAGATAGAGTTGATAAAAGCATTAGTCAAAACAGGTCCCACAGAATCTGTGAACAATAGATGAAGTGTCTGCACAAAAATATGATGCAAGATAAAGAGTATCAAAATAACAAAAAAAAAAATCTCCAAAATTTTTTTATTTCAAATAAGTTTTTAAAGAGTATGATTTGTCTAACATGTTATTAGGACCTCTTCAAAGGAAAGGAGAAAAATGGATTAATAACAAGAAGCACACTGATTGAAATCTAATTACTATTATCACAGCTAAATGATATTTTTTTCATGCAAGCATGCAAGCTGAAGCTGTGCATTTTTTGATACACAGTCCTCTAACATATTTTCACTCATTTCTCTGCTCTTAGAGCCATTTTCTGTTGAATTGAAAATAAGTGCCTCAAGTAACTACACAGTATAAAATGCTTCGTTAGCAGCCAATTCTTTAACAAGAGAAACAAATAAATTAATCATTCCTGAAAGTGTTTTCAGCTGAAGAACACTATCCACATAAAAACCCTTTAGAAATAATATATACCTGCATTATTATGAGCACTATTCAGATGATTAATTTTTTTCCCCCAAGTTACACAGCCATAAAACTCCTAAAACAGAACTTCGATTCCATGAAGTAATAATATTTTGTAAAAACACTGAATTCTCTGAATCAGGAAGAAGCGTAGAACACAAAGGACATTGAAGACAGTCAAGAAACATAAGAAAAATACCAGGAGCTGCCCCAGGTTTATGGACCCTCAATGCAGTACTCAAAAATCCCATACACTGATCCAGAGGGTTTGGGTTAATTTACGCCTGGAAGTGAACCCGCCTGCACAGGATGAGCCTTCTCAGAGCACCGAGAGCTCCAGCTCCAACCCCATCTCCCATGCCTTCGGGGTCCCTGCCTCCCAGAGCTACACCAGCACCCACCAGACCCCCTCGGACCTGGTTTCCAGGGCTGCCAAGCGCTCCCATTAGGCTGCGCTTGGCAGCTGATTAGGGCTCGCTGATTAGGGATCAGCGATAGGGAACAATCAGCTTGTAGCAGGGACTATGAGGGCTTGGTTGTTTCTTCATACTGGGAGAGCCTGGCATCGAAAAAGCACATCTAGGAGCACAGACCAAATTCTGCCCTCTGGGCTTTGTGGCAGATAGCTTTCATGATAGAACTGCATCTTTTTAGTTTGGAGAAGAGAAGACTGAGGGGGGATCTGATCAACACCTATAAATACTTAAAGGGTGGGTGTCAGGAGGATGGGGCCAGTCTTTTTTCAGTGGTGCCCAGGGACAGGACAAGAGGGAACGGGCACAAACTTGAATATAAGAAGTTCCATCTAAACATGAAGAGGAACTTCTTTCCTGTGAGGGTGGCAGAGCCCTGGAAGAGGCTGCCCAGGGAGGTGGTGGAGTCTCCTTCTCTGGAGACATTCAAAACCCGCCTGGACAAATTCCTGTGCGACCTGCTCTGGGTGGTCCTGCTCTGGCAGGGGGTTGGACTGGATGATCTCCAGAGGTCCCTTCCAACCCCATGTGATTCTGTGATTCTGGGATTTAATGGGCTTCTCACCTGTTGCAAAAGCACTGCTATTACTAAAAGTTATCAGGTGGGCTGTTGTTATAAGAGACTAAGAAGATATATTTCCGTTTCCACCAATTTGCATTTTCTGACGTGAAAAAATTTTCTTGGAAACCCGTAGATCGGTTCTCATCAGTAGCAGCATCACCCTGTTGGTACCAGGATATCTTTGATTGCTAAATGTGCTGAAAAACAAATACCGGCCACACGTGTGTTCAGTTATCTTGTTAATCATAGAATTGTCTAGGCTGGAAGGGACCTTTCAGACATCTGGTCCAACCATCAACCTAACTCTGATAAAAACCATCACTAAACCATGTCTCTAAGCACTATGTCAACCCGTCTTTTAAATACCTCCAGGGATGGTGCCTCAACCACTGCCCTGGGCAGCCCATTCCAAGGCTTCATAACCCTTTCTGTGTAAACATTGTTCCCAATATCCAATCTGAACCTCCCCTGGTGCAACTTGAGGCCATGAATGCTGCCCTGAGTCACGGAGTCACCAATACTGTGTGTACCCCCCATCTTTTGCTATCCTTTTACAGAAAGAGGGACCTTCCAGAAAGCAGGGAAAAGAACTGGGCATCATAAAATGACGAGGGCTGTGACAGCAGGAAATGTAAATGATGGGATGTAAATGAAGCTTCCTACTCAGCTACAGCCCGTAGCTACACAGTCATATTAGGCCAACTGCAATCTTAATTTTTTTGTCTGGACAATATGATGGTACTAATCCATTTAATTTTTATTTCAAATCCATCTCTCTACTACAAAATCTAATGAGCACATCAAGTAAAAGAATTCAGCTCCACAATGCAGTGATGAAAAATCTGTTTTCTTTCCCTAACAATGAAAACTTTCATCTTAAGTCAAGTGATCGTGACGCTGAAAGTATTTACAAACAACAATAACAAAGTATATAGACATTGGTAAGGGATGTCTGGTGAATTTATTCTTCCCCTGGTCCAACCCTGCATGAAAGTACGAATACATGTGTCAACTTCCTAGCTAAAATAAGGACTTTCACACCACACCGATTTTTTGGCCACTTTTGCACCTTCTTGTTATCAGTCTTTCAGGTGAGAACACAGATAAGTAGCAGTTCCCATTGCAGACCTCCTACATCCCAGTTTGGGAACCTCTGCACTACTCTGCAGTTGAACAGACACTCAAACGACTCTTTCCTTCAACGGGTAAGTTATTTGCAAAAATACCATCTTTTCTTATGTAACTTATTTAGAGTCGGTAGGGAAGTTCACATGAACAAAGGCAAGCTGAGTGGCAAACCTCCCATTTGATTTGGGCTCTCTCTAGTCACTATATATAAAACATCACTCCAGTCAGCTGATAGAATTTCTACTCTTGGACCGGAGCTTTTCTAAAAAGAGCAACAGAAATTATGCTGCAAATACTGCATAATAGGATGCTCAAAATCCTCCTTCTATGCAAGTGTGTGACTGTTAGAATGACAGACACTCAATCCCCAAATACCGGAGCCAATAAAATCATCCTCACAAATGTTTGAGCGCAGAAAAGACTGAAACAACATCATGAACAAAGCTGAATCAATTAGCCTTTCGAAAGGCAAATGAAGACACAGAGATCCAACATCAGTCTCAAGAACTGGACCTTTACCAGGCAGTAAACGCTTATGGCAATGAAATAAAACATAAACAGAAGAAAATTTAATATTGTCGTCCCAGTAGCAATATCAGAAACAATATTTTTACTGAACAGCAACAACGCTCAGTCCATCTTGCTGTGAGAAAGAATAAATGGCCTTTTTTGCCTTCCCTTGTGTACTAGTGCATTAAGTCTGAGAAGGTCATTAATATTACTTAGTGTCTTCTCAAAACTGAAGATTTTAATCAGAGTTTACATTTCTGTCAGCCACTGTGTAGTCTTGTTTTTGCAGTGCCTACTATAAAAGGTCACAATACTGCAATTTTGGGGAAGGCTAACAAATAAAGACATTTATCTAGTGTCAGGTCATTTTGCTGACCAGATAGGCCCTGTATAATTTTTTTTAGAGCTTTGCTTATCAATTACCATTAATCTTGACTTGTGTTGCTATGGATTTTCCCGAGCGAAGGTTATGAATGTGTAGCAGAGTCTAATGGAGATTAATGTGCAGAGTAAAACAAGGGGACAAAAATGCCTTCAGAAAGGTATGACCTCAGACACAACCTGTCACCGTACCTTATCTGCTCCTGTGATAAAAACTAAATTAAGAAACATCTCTAACCAATAGTTTCTTTGATAAAATCAAATCATAATCACTAGCTAAACAGAACATGTAATCGATGTTACAGTAAATGTGTTGCACTTACATGTTGTGCAGAACACTCAGTAGAACATCAGCCCCTTTGCTTTCTGCATCGATTAATAATCAGGATTTCTCACAATAAAGAAATTCATTTCTGGGAAGACAAAAAAAAAAAAAACCCAAACAAAACATGAGGTTAAATGATTGGCAGTTTTTTCAGTAGTCATGCTGTGGTTATATATGAAAACATAAAATCTCAGCCAGGCAATTTACAGGAACATGCTACAATTTCATTAAAAAACCTGCATAATTAAATCTTTATTTGTGAGGGTGAACGTGCTATTAACATTCTATGAGAGTCAAGAATTTATTTCATGCATAAGTAAAAAGTTACTTGAGCCGCAGGGAGTTTCTTTATTATTTCTGTTTTACTTTGTTATGCCAGGAACAAAGTTTTTGCTTTTCAGGAAACATTCATTCCCAGTTTCAACCAAAAAGACCTGCCACATATACTCTAAAAAAAGGGGGAACTTGGTCAAAACCCCTTGTTTTTCTTATGAAAAAAATATCACATTTTCCTTGAATATTAATGGTAGAAGGATCTGAAGGAAATCCTGTAGATTATATCCCAGAGTACCTCCCTTTATCCCTTTTCAATATGTGTTTCTGAGAATACATGAAGAAAAGAAACATGTAGGTTGGAAAACAGTCTCTTACAGTGAAATCAGTTTAACAGTGGAAAAGATTCTCAAGAAAATGAAGAATCTCTATAGGTAGATACAATACAACTTATGAGATCCAGCTCATTCCTACTGTTCTGGCAGAAGTTTAAGAGAGTTTAAGATTTCCTCTAGTAGAAAATGAGACCGATTTTAAAAATTGTTGCCTCTTGCACCTGTAAGCAACTATCTTCTAATTAATGTGGTTAGTTTTATTTATTGCTTACCCTAAAACACTTCCAGTTGGTGTTGGGGAATGTTCCTTGTTGTCAGCAGGGAATTTCAAACATTTTTGGTAAGTGACCCTATTCCTGCAGATTCCTGAGTTATGGTATTTCGAACCTGGTGACAATCGCCTTGGGCTGTTTACTCCCTCTTTGTGACCCCCTGTGAACCAGTCCTCAGCCATCCTACAGGTAAGGGGAAAAAAATACTGCTGGGGGGATGCTGAGGGGAAAAAAAAAAATGACTTAGAAGCTTTTAGTGATTTTAAACCTACGGAAACTGAGAGAAAATACTACTGAGAGTGAGCTGCAGTGAGAGAATCTGTTAGGTTGTCCAATAACTCCACTTCGTATCCAAAGCCTCATCAAATACTCGCAAAGAAACAAGTGATGGCACACAGGTGCTCATGGAATGAGTGCCGGTAGCGTGATACAGCTCTCCGGTTTTGTCAGCTCTTCATGCAACAGTGATTCCGACATACTGCATTTATCTATCTCTAAAGAAATGCAGGCTGGCTCCAAACACACCTGGCCAAGTTTGGCGTGGCTTACAGCGTTGGAAATACAGATACAGAAACGAGACAGCACAACTTAAATTATTAGAAGCATCTCAAAAGATCACCTTGTTCCAGAAATTTTCAGGCACACATCAGTGATCTGGACTCTTAACAAATCTCACCCTTCAATAATTTTGGAGTTAAGCGAATGAGAACAAATGTTAGACCCTCAACAAGGTACGAAATACAGAGTTACATCTACAGGCTGGTAACAGGGTGCGTAAATTGTTTGTCGTTGACAGTTCGGTCCTGCCAGCTACCTGGAGAACCATTTGCTCCTCTCAGAAGGTGCTCAGCGACTCATATTACTTAGCCAATTAAAAGGGGCTAATTTGGAATCAGTTCCTTGACAATTGTGCACTGAGGGCTAGGAATAATCACAATGACAAAGCACAAATTTAGAAGCAAAGGAATGTAGTTAAGAAGCAAATTATAAAGCCAATGTGCTGTAGTGGAACTCTTTAATGGATTTCCTAGGTGAAAAGCAAGTAAGGCTGGCCGGGCTGTGTTGGCAGAAAGCAATCAGAGCCCTTGATGAAGACCCTCCTTCCACAATCTGCCAAAGCAAATTGCCTTCCCTTTACTACCTTAGTCCTATAGAAATAAGCTGCCCTTTAAATGGGTGGAAAAAAGCTAGGTGGTGAGACAGTAGGTAACACTTCTTAGTACATAAGGTGAGAGAGAGAGAAGAGAGAGAAGAGAAGAGAAGAGAAGAGAAGAGAAGAGAAGAGAAGAGAAGAGAAGAGAAGAGAAGAGAAGAGAAGAGAAGAGAAGAGAAGAGAAGAGAAGAGAAGAGAAGAGAAGAGAAGAGAAGAGAAGAGAAGAGAAGAGAAGAGAAGAGAAGAGAAGAGAAGAGGTGAGGTCAAAAATACTGCTTAATTCTTCTGTTTAGGTTATTCTCAATAACCCCTTGCCTGGTTTGATGACTTCCAGTTGTCCATAAGTCATATATGGGTTCACAGGGAGTAGAGAAAAACATCACATGAAACACAGTAAAATAATCTTTAAATTTCTAAGCTAGATAACTGTAGCCTTTCCCTCACCAATCTATGTCTCCTGTTAAAAAGAATTCCAACTCATTCATACGCAGCTCACCTCCCCTCAGTGACACAGACATGTCTCCACAGGATCAGGTAAAAAATAACTTATTCTTGTCTAAGAATGTAGCAGTTTGATGCAGCCTTCAGCCTTGGATGATATAGTTAAGCTTTGTTTCCCAGACGTGTAACGTGGACTGATACCTAAAAGAGCCCAGGCATGGTTAGGGCCTGCAGATGACTACACAGAAATATCTAGCTGCTGAGATCATCTACGTACTGTGAATATATGGTATATGGAAGCATGTACACTATATACAAGCAAAGATCATGAGAACAAAAATATTACAAATTTGAGTGAGGAAAAAAAATGAAATTAAATCAGAGAAATGCAAACTTTTTTGGGAAAAAAAAAATATCCATTTACTGACATTTAAGAACTCATCAGTGTGGAGCATCATAGCATTCAGCCCTGGGAACGGGAAGAGTATAATGGATTTATCTGCAAATCTGCAGTAGAAAGATGAAGTCCTTCAAAATACTTTGTCTCGTAGCTCAATCTCAATCAGTGACCAAAACGTCACTACTAAACATGAAGATATGGATGACCTTATGTAAAAACATTTTAAGCTTTTATAAACATTTCTGCAAGTTTGGTACTATGAGTTAAAGGTTTAACGGCAGCATTCACAATAGCGATCACAGAAAAAGGAGTAAAAAGAGAGTAAATGAAAGTGAAATAATCCAAACATTAAAACAGGTTTAATTGGCATGACACATTATTGCTGTCATTATTACATTTTTGTGCTGTTATTACACTAATATATTTTACACAAACATTAGTCAAGGCTGTTTTAATTAGCGATGTCTACACCACCAAGGGACTTCCGCTTGAAAAATTATCGCTAAGAGAATGATAATGATTATACATGGCAACTTTAGAGACTTAGCAAAATACATAAGATTTATCCAATATCCACACCCCCAGAGTAATGCCACTTACTTTTCTTTATTAATAGCCTAGAAATACAGTATCTCAGGAGAATTCAACTGATGATCTAGCACCCACACTGATTTTCTGAAATGGAATCAAGGATCTTCAGAGGGCCTTCTGCTCGCTTGCCCTCTAGTTCCTCCTAGAAACTATTAGCAAAGAGCAGCCATGACATTATTTTTCCATTGTTCTGTTATTCTTAATATCATTTTCCCAGCATCTTTAAGCAGCAAATAAAAACGATAACTTCCCGTCTCACCTACAGCGAGCATGAAAAACACTGATCACAGCCCTCGCTGTAACAACCAACACTATAATCCTTTGGGGATTTCACCTTCATTTTTTTCCTCCTATCAGAACTTTCGTATTTGTCAAAACTTCACCAGAACCCAGCCATAAACAAACTGCCCATCCACTGTTAAGCCCTCTGCCCTGCAAGTTCTCCAACATTAACAATTCCTATCACCTAACTACTTCCAGGATATCAGGATACGATAAATATAAAATTTATATACAACTGTCTTAACTCATTTTCCATTATTCTTGGCTGAGTTTATTTTCTTTGTTCTTAATTATTAAAAATAGGCCTATAATTCACTTTTTGGTGAAGATTAATAGAGAAAGGTTCTTGAACACTTCTCTTCAGACATTTTTATATGCTTATTTATCCCAATAATATCATACAATATCTTTCATATTTTCTTACCTCTAATATTTTTATAAAGCCTTATAACTCTTTTGGTAGTTACAGTTCAGATTTTGACCCAGCCTTTCGAAATTTATCCTTACGTAGACATCGCTTCTATATGGAGCTACAGCTTCTTTATGCTATGAATGGATTTTCTTTTTTTAATGCTTAGATTAAGAACTGAGGTTTAAGAACTGCTTTTCTACCACACACACCTTTCACAAAATCACAGAATCACAGAATGATATGGGGTTGGAAGGGACCTCTGGAGATCATCTAGTCCAACCCCCTGACAGAGCAGGTCCACCCAGAGCAGGTCCCACAGGAACGTGTCCAGGTGGGGTTTGAATGTCTCCAGAGAAGGAGACTCCACCACCTCTCTGGGCAGCCTCTTCCAGGGCTCTGCCACCCTCAAAGTGAAAAAGTTCCTCCTCATGTTTAGACGGAACTTCCTATGTTCAAGTTTGTGCCCATTTTCTCTTGTCCTGTCACTGGGCACCACTGAAAAAAGACTGGCCCCATCCTCCTGACACCCACCCTTTAAGTATTTAGAGGCGTTGATCAGATCCCCCCTCAGCCTTCTCTTCTCCAGACTAAAAGGACCCAAGTCCCTCAGCCTTTCCTCATCAGAGAGATGCTCCAGGCCCCTCATCATCTTTGTAGTCCTCCGCTGTACCCTCTCCAGCAGTTCCCTGTCCTTCTTGAACTGGGGAGCCCAGAACTGGACACAGTGCTCCAGATGGGGCTTCACCAGGGCAGAGCAGAGGGGGAGGATGACCTCCCTCCACCTGCTGGCCACACTCATCTGGATGCACCCCAGGATGCCATTGGCCTTCTTGGCCACAAGGGCACATTGTTGGCTCATGGTCATCCTGTTGTCCACCAGAATTCCCAGGTCTTCCTCCTCAAAGCTGCTTAGGTTTTTTGGTTGTTGGGTTTTTGGGGTTTTTGGGTTGTTTTTTTTTTTTTGTTTTGTTTTGTTTTGTTTTTGTTTGGATTTTTTTTTTGCCACAAAGGACACCCATAGCACTGCCATGGAAAGCAAATGAATTTTCTGGATGACAGAAAGAGCAACTGAGTTGACGCAAGGCCAACCAATTAGCCCACAACAAAAAAAACCTGAAACGTCATCTGGATTTACGGTGCTCAGCGCTAGTCAGTCCCTTTAAATTAACTTAGAGGAGCATAAAGTAATAGTGTTAGAAGGGACCAAAACAATGCTTATAATGAGCCAAATAGAAAGAAGATGTAACAACAGAGCTTTGTCTGCTGAAAAAGACCACTGAATTGTACCTAATTTCAGCAGCGCTGGGGAAACAGAAGTGCCAATTAAGGACTTGGCTTCAGGTTCAATTTTCATCTTGAAAATGGATTAGCGTACCTGGATCTTATATAGCATTGCTCTTACACTTAAAATTAATTCTTTATCTTAAAAAAAATTAGAATGCCAATACATCAGAGTGGCATGGACAACAACTCAATAAAAATCCCTCTGGAAATTCCAAACACAGCAAAAGTCTAAGAGCCAAGACAACAGCAGTACGAAGCAATTCCAGTCAGGTTGGCTTTATCCAAACAGAAATTTCAGAAGTTACATAGCTATGCAGAATTAACTGTAAGAGCTCAGCTTTTGGTCAATATTTCTACTGCTAAAAAGCCAAGTAATAGATAATTGCAGCAGATAGGAAAGCTCAGCTTTAGTTTTATGTTTCATCCAGAAGAGAAGGTGACATCTTCAAACTCTTTTTCTAAGGTGGTGGTTCAATACAGTCATTAGGGTAGAGCAGCACCTACAACTCACAGCCTTATCTCCTCACATATTTGGATTATTTGTTTGCTGTACGGCTGCAGCATAAGGCACAGTTAGTGAAGGATGCTCGTAGGAAGGGAACTGAGCAGCACTTTAAACTTCCAGGTGTGTTACCCAGCCTGCAAGAAATGACTCCTATTATTGCAAAATGTGCTGCAGCTGCAGGGACAGCCACGATGTCAGGTGGTGTTGCTCGGGGGTTGCACAGTTATGCCGTATCTCACAACTAAATTACAAAGGCTGAGGAATTTTTCTCTTGCAGCACCCCTGGAGAGACTTACTCTTTCCTTGTACAACTTCCCCCTCTCTTTCCTTCCTAAACTAAATGCATTGAACGATGCCAAATACTGCCCAGGCAAGGCATTATTTTCAGTTCAATCAACCTATTTTCAGAATTTATCAACATCATGAAAGACTGTGGAATTTTTTTTGAGCCCAGACAGTCCTGCTGCCTCCCAGTAAGAGCTATTTCAAGATGGCACACTGGCTTTTGAGGCTACACAGCAAATAATGTAGGCATTGACTAATGTTTTCCCCATTTTAGCCAACTGCTTTACAGTTCTCTTTTGAACATTATTCCTGTATTTCCCATATTTAAAAAGTGCAGGGTCACAACTCTGGAAAGAAAAAGAAGGCAAAAAAGAACATTGTACTTCATTTCTGGCAGTCTGTGTGTGTTACTGGGTGGTGTAGCCGGCAGGATGGCAAGTAGTATCACCAATTATTTACCGAGTGAATCCGAGTCCCAAATTCTCAGAAGAATGGGCTCATGACAACTGGCATAATTGGGAAGTTGTTAAAAAAGCAATTAGGGGCCACACAAAGGATGGAGAAGGGAAAGGAGTTATCTTGAAGATGCCAGGTACCAGAGGAGGCCACGGAGATGCTGCGAGGGCTGGAGCCCCTCTGCTGTGAGGACAGGCTGAGAGGGTTGGGGGGGTTCAGCCTGGAGAAGAGAAGGCTCCAGGGAGACCTTAGAGCCCTTTCCAGTCCCTAAAGGGTCTCCAGGAGAGATGGGGAGGGACTCTTGATCAGGGAGTGATATTCATGCTCACTCTTTCACGTGGGCATGAATGACACCACAAGCCGGAACCTGGGAAGAATTAAGGAAGACTATAAAGCCCTGAGAATGCAAGTGAAAAAAAATGGTGCCCAAGTCATCTTCTCCTCCATTTTACCAGCCAGAGCAGCCAGAAATGGGCGGATAATGCATATCAACTCCTGGCTACCTGGCTGGTGCCATCGTGAGGGTTCTGGCTTTAATGACAATGGGACATTCTTTGATGATTATGGCCTGTTTGAGAGGGATGGGCTTCACCTGTCTAGAAGGGGCAAGGGAATCTTTGGCAGCAGGCTGGCCAACGTGGTGAAGCAGGCCTTAAACTGAAGGACTTGGGGGGGTGGGGTCCAGGGTGCCAACGCTCAAGCCAACTGGAGAATAAGCCAGGCCAGCCAGAGCAGTGACAAATGTTCCTTAGCTGACTCCCAAGATGAGATCCAGAAGGCCAAGCACCTCAAGGGCGTGGATGGCTGTGGTGGATCCTCTTGCTCCCCTCCAGGAAAACCCTCACGCTCGACTGTCTCTCTGAAATGTCTGCAACCAAGGCATGCAGCACGGGGAGTAAACGGGAAGGACTAGAGACCTGTGTGCGGTCACAGGGCCATCATCTCATTGCAGTTACTGAGACATGGTGGGACAGCTCGCATAGCTGGAATGGTGTCATGGATGGCTACATCCTTTTTAGGAAAGACAGGCCAGTGTGGTGTGGTGGTGCTGGAGTTGCTCTCTCTGTGAGAGAGCAACTGGAATGTAGCAAGCTCTGCCTAGGGGTGGATGAAGAATGTGTTGAGAGCTTATGGGTAACGGTCAAGCTAATATGGGAGACACTGTTGTGTGTTACTACAGACCACCGGATCAGGAAGAAGAAACTGATGGGGCCTTCTACAGACAGCTGGGAATAGCCTCATGATCACAGGCCCTGGTTCTTATGGGGGACTTCAACCACCCTGGTATCTGCTGGGAAGACAACGCTGGTAGGAACACACAGTCCCAGAGATCTCTGCAGAGCATTGATGACAACTTCCTGACACAGACGGTGGAGGAACCAATGAGGAGAGGTGCTCTGCTTGACCTTGTGCTGACAAACAAAGAAGGTCTGGTGGGGATGTGGAGGGTGGGGGTAGCCTTGGCTATCATCTTTGAAAGGCCATGGAGAACAGGAGAGGTGCCTGAGGATTGGAGGAAAGCCAGTGTCACACCAGTCTTCAAAAAGGGGAAGAAGGAGGATCCAGGAAACTACAGGCTGGTCATCCTCACCTCCATCCATGGAAAGGTGATGGAACAGTTCATCCTGGATGTCATCTCTAAGCACACAGAAGAAAAAAAGGTCATCAGGAGTGGTCAGTATAGATTCACCAAGGGAAAATCATGCTTGACCAATCTGATAACCTACAATGGCATGACTGTCTGAGTGGATAAGGGGAGAGCAGTGGACGTCTACCTCAAATTCAGCAAGGCTTCTGACACTGTCTCCCATTACATCCTCACAGGTGACCTTAGGAATTGTGCGTTGAATAAGAGGACAGTGAGGTGGATGGAGAACTGGCTGAATGGCAGAGCTCAGAGGGTTCTGATCAGTGGTGCAGAGTCCAGTTGGAGGCCTGTAACTAGTGGTGTTCCCCAGGGGTCAGTACTGGGTCCAGTCCTGTTCAATATATCATTAACGCCTTGAAAGAGGGGACATGGTGTGCCCTTAGCAAGTTTACTGAAGCCACAAAACTGGCTGGAGCTGCTGATACACCAGAAGGCTGTGCTGTCAAACAGTGAGACCTGGACAGGCTGGAGAGTTGGGTGATGGGAGTCCTGGTGGACAAGTTGACCATGGGCCAGCAATGTGCCTTTGTGGCCAAGAAGGCCAATGGCATCCTGGGGTGCATCCAGATGAGTGTGGCCAGCAGGTGGAGGGAGGTCATCCCCTCCTCCACTCTGCCCTGGTGAGGCCCCATCTGGAGCACTGTGTCCAGTTCCGGGCTCCCCAGTTCAAGAAGAACAGGGAACTGCTGGAGAGGGTACAGCAGAGGGCTACAAAGATGATGAGGGGCCTGGAGCATCTCTCTGATGAGGAAAGGCTGAGGGACTTGGGTCCTTTTAGTCTGGAGAAGGCTGAGGGGGGATCTGATCAACACCTATAAATACTTAAAGGGTGGGTGTCAGGAGGATGGGGCCAGTCTTTTTTCAGTGGTGCCCAGGGACAGGACAAGAGGAAATGGGCACAAACTTGAATATAAGAAGTTCCATCTAAACCTGAGGAGGAACTTCTTTCCTGTGAGGGTGGCAGAGCCCTGAAAGAGGCTGCCCAGGGAGGTGGTGGAGTCTCCTTCCCTGGAGACATTCAAACCCCGCCTGGACACGTTCCTGGGGGACCTGCTCTGGGTGGACCTGATTTGGCAGGGGGATTGGACTGGATGGTCTCCAGAGGTCCCTTCTAACCCCATATCATGCTGTGATACTGTGAAATTATCAACTTGTTAATCAAAAATGATGTCACATTTGTTGACCTACATATTCAAAGACCTAATTATTCCTCTGTAGTTTCATAAAACCACACTGTATTATCAGCACATTCATTAGAAAGCACTGCATGAAACCTTGTAGCTGTGTGTAAGCAGAATCTTGACTAATCCAGACCGATCGTCAAACAAGTCAAACAATTCAACAAAATGGAATAATATTTATCATTATATTTTTGTGTCACCTTCTTTTAATTTAGAGTTTAGAAGGAATCATTTTACTGCAACCTGATTTTTAGTCACAACAGCTGGAGAGCAGCCCATACTGGAAGCCTCTGCACTTCAGCAAGAGATCATCCTAAGTATTAAAAAGAAGCAGGAGAGAAGGCCTATGCCTTCTGAAAGGGAAAGAACCAAAGGAAGGAAATTCTGGGTAGAATTGAAAAGGATGTTGTGGTTAAACTCCAGTGGGCAGCCAAGGGCACACAGCGGTGGGATGGGGGAGAGAATCACAAAGGTCAGACTGAAAACTCATGGGTTGAGATAAAGGTAGTTTAATAAGAAAAAAAAGAGGAGGCAGAGAAGGCCTTGACGCTGTGGAAGCCCTGCTCAGCGATAACGAAAATATCCCTGTGTTATCAGTGTGGTTTTCCATACAAACTATTGTGAAGAAAATTAATGCTATCCCATCTAAAACCAGTACAATAGACTTCAGAGGGTAAGAAATAAAAGACCTCAGAACTGAAACGAAAAGGAAGTTAGGAATTGCAAAAGATCTCTGAAGATGAGCCAAAGGGGAACTTTAGGTTGTACAAGGCTAAAGATCAAATGGGATTTGAGATGCACGATGTGAGGTGGATTTAGTCGAGCAATACGGGAAGTGATTTCAGCATATAACTGAGAGACCCACTGGGCATAAAGAGAATTAGCTGGTGAGAACTGGAGAGTATCTCACTAGGAGAATATCAATTGAGATGACTATTTTTACAGGATGCAGCTAATCTGGGGAGAACACAACTTGTTGTTTGTTCTGAATTTCTGTCCATTCTTCTCACGCATGAAACAGTCTTTTTGCAGTTCAGATTCCCCTGGAAGTGCTCCCACCCTTCTCTCCTGCCCCACTACTATGGTATTATGGTCATTTTGGTTTCAGATTATCTCATCTGAGTCATGACCTTATCTTGAATAAACATAGTCCATTCCCCCATCCCCATTGCAAGCTGTTAAAATGGCTTTAGGAATATACATACAGATAAAAATATACAATATGTATAAAATATACAAATTTTTATATAAAACTACATTTTCTCAGGTGCTCTAGTACAAAAGAAATAACTTCTCCAGGTGCAGAGAATGCATTTCAAACAACTGTTTATATTGGAAAAGACCTTTAAGCTCATCGAGTGCAGCTGTAAGAGAATAAGACTACATTAACGGCAATTAGAACATAAAAGTGTAAGAGTAAATTAACAGCAATTAAAAATGTCTAAGTCCACTATTCCTAGAAAAAAAACATAAGGAACAAACAATAAGGATGAAGAAAAAAGATCCACAACTTCAGTGAACAGCAAAGCTACGAACAATGTCTATATTTATTATAGAACAGAATCTAAAAGGTGATCCTGACTGTTTTTATGGCATTTTAAAATCAGTGGATGGAGAGAAAGCAAGATTCTAATATAGGTGGATTTTAGAAAATCATTATCCAAATCTTAATCTCAAAACAAACCAAAATTAGTTTGGATATGAATAAAGAAAGCATGGTCTTCAGTAAAGTTTTGCTGTAAATCAGTATGATAGAAACTAGAAATAACCTCTTCCATACAGATTTTACTGTCAGGGACCAATCCAACATCACCATCAAATAGGGATAAAGAACTTCATATGTTTTTCCACTTGGTTTTCATTTACAGAACAAAATAGCACATACTTCTCTCTCAGTTTCTCTCCTAACAGGAGGAAGAATAAAATGACCACAGATAAGGATCTTATGTTATCAAATTCAAAGACATGTCAGTGAAGAATCTAGGCCAAAAATTATAATTATCATTATTTGTATGCTGCATTCCTTTGATTTTTTGAGAAGAAAAACCCATTCTCACGGAAAACTTTTATAATGAAAAATTTCTCATTTTAAAGATATATTTTCTGATGAAAACCAGACAGACAAATATTCAAAATCCCAATTAATTTCAACACTTTTACCTGGGATCTGGGAACAAGTAAAGCAGGGTCTTGAACCTGAAACTCCTACATTAGAAATCAGTGTCCTGCTAATGAGCTATTGACTTTCCTGCTTTTTTTCCTTGGTTTGCTTTGATTAAGAATGGGGAGGAATGTAAAATCTTAAAAAAAAAAATAAAAAATCCACAATAGCAAATCCCATGATTTGATGACTGAGACTGACATCAGATGCAAAGCTAAATGTGACACCAATAATATAGTTTCATCAACCTACATAGGGTCTCTCAATATCTGAGAAGAAAATAATGTCCAGAACTTGTAACATCTGTCTTTTTTAACTTCACACTTCATTTCTGTATTTACAAATTATCTGAGGACAGAAAAGGGAGCAAAACCTTCTGTATTTTTCAAATCTGTTGATCATCAGTCTCAGTGTCATATTTTGACAAGTTTACTACAGTAGATATGTGACTAGAAAAACTGAAAGACCTTTGAATCCAAACAAACTGAACAACATGAATTTTTGAGAGTGCTAAAATAATTGATAACATTTGGGAATGGAAATTTGGTGTAGTCGATTTAGTATAAAAATACAATATTTGATCACGTTTGAAATCTCATTCTCTTTGGAGCGGGTTGCTCAGGTTTCAGTTGACTTCAAGAGGAGAAGGAGAAATATAGGGCTTTATTGCAAGATCTAGCTACAGATATACTCATTTTTTTCTGCATTTAAACTTTCTAAAAAGCTCATAATCACGTCAAAGTAGTTTAATGACCATCACTTTATCTATTTGTTCTCCATGACTAATATCGACAAATCCTAGCCAGCTTTATCTGAGGGAACTGGGCATGTTTAGTTTGGAGAAGAGGAGGCTGAGGGGAGACCTCATTGCCCTCTACAACTACCTGAAAGGAGGGTGTAGAGAGGTGGGTGTTGGCCTCTTCTCACAAGGGAATAATGACAGGAGCAGAGGAAATGGTCTGAAGTTGGGGCAGGGGAGGTTTAGATTAGATATTAGGAAGAATGACTTTACTGAGAGAGTGGTCAGGCACTGGAACAGCCTGCCCAGGGAGGTGGTGGAGTCGCCATCCCTGGAGGTATTTAAGAAGCGTGTAGAGGTGGCACTTCAGGGCATGCTCTAGTGCCTGAGATTGTTGGGGGTTTTTTTTGTGTGTGTATGGGTGGACTCGATGATCTCCAAGGTCCCTTCCAACCATGAAGATTCTGTGATTCTGTAACGGAGGATCCTTCTCCCCGTTCTCACTTCTGAGGCAACATCCATTTCAAGTTAAGACCTTGAAGCCATAAAATTAATACAGACCCAGACCACTATTTCACATCAGTCTCTGGGGCTTCAATATTTACTTATATTAAATTTTCCTCTGTCCTTTGAGGGAGATGAGAAAAACTTTCAGACAGAGAAGATACTTCTAAAATACATATAATGAGCATATTTAAAAAGGAGAAAATGAGATACAGATTCCAGGATTATAATGATGATGATTAAAAGGAAGAACAATTCAAATGAAGGACTCAAATAACGCTGCTAGATTGAAGCAGGAAAACAGAAATGAACAGGAATTACTTGGTAATTGTTTTAAAATTAAAGAAACATTGAAATTAGAACTGCTTATAATTATTAGTGTTGATTAATTTCTTATAGCGGGTGAAGAGGGGAACCCTGGAAATGACATCAGTTTGACATACTGACAATTGAAGCAAAAACGTAAATCAGTGAAACAGAGCTCTGTCTCCTCATGCCCACTGCATTCAATCCAGAGTAGCTGAAAGATGAGAAAGGCCTCAAGAATACTTTTAGGAATTAATTGCAGCTCCACAACAGATAGAAGTTGTTTCAAAATTCCCTTACTGCCTCAAGGGGACAGACTGCAGAAATATTAGTTAAAAAAAATGGGAATTGCCAGTATATTTTGGCACTGTAGAATTAGCAGAAATTGTGTTTTCTCAGAAGTCACACGTTGAAGCATCGGAGTTTGGAACGTTGCTTTCTTATGACAATGGTTGTTATGATGACAGCAGCAAATGTCAGGCCATGAATCCACTTACAATGCAAAAACTGCATCTCAAGTAGTCAAACAGACAGATGTTCTACACTCAGTATAGTTTTAAGGTTAGAGTATGCCGGTAACTCTCAGTGCCAACACCGCAAGGTTACAAATTACCTATTCTTAGGAACATTTTTACAGTGACTAACCTGTGTTCCTGGCAGTAGCAACCCTCAAGAGAAAACTGTGATTTCCTAAGACATGCTCAGTCAAACTCCTTGAGTAGAAGCAACAAGTAACAAGCCCTTGACCGGGAGTTTCCTGATTCAGAGCTCAGGTACCACGGCACAAAGGCTTTAAATACATATATGACTAACACCACAAACACCAGAGCTCCAAATGTGCAGCAACCAGTTGGTTCATACAACACAGTCAACTTTGACCTAACTTTTTAAAAGCTTACCCAGAAGACCAACACTCCACTCTTGTCTGTCTCCTGCTCGTTACAAAAAATACTATCTCCTCCAGAGGAGAGCCACCAAGCTGGTGAGGGGTCTAGAGAACAAGTCATACGAGGAGAGGCTGAGGGAACTGGGCATGTTTAGTTTGGAGAAGAGGAGGCTGAGGGGAGACCTCATTGCCCTCTACAACTCCCTGAAAGGAGGGTGTAGAGAGGTGGGTGTTGGACTCTTCTCCCAAGGGAATAATGACAGGACCAGAGGAAATGGTCTGAAGTTGGGGCAGGGGAGGTTTAGATTAGATATTAGGAAGAATGACTTTACTGAGAGGGTGGTCAGGCACTGGAACAGCCTACCCAGGGAGGTGGTGGAGTCACCATCCCTGGAGGTATTTAAGAAACGTGTAGACGTGGCAGTTCAGGGCACGCTCTAGTGCCCGAGATTGTGGGGGTCTTTGTGTGTGTGTGTGTGTTTGGGTGGACTCGATGATCTCAGAGGCCCTTTCCAACCATGACGATTCTGTGATTCCTATCTGAAAACCGAAGGATGCTGATTTAGATAATGAGAACAACCAGAAAAACGTGCACGGGTGACTTAGGTGCTGCTTGGTGCCGCTCTGGCACCATCAGGACGTTGCCGAGAGCTCTGCCTCAACTGCTCTTACAGCCTTCACTGGGGCATAGCTGTGAACCCAGCGCAGATCAAACCATCAGCTCCCCAGTCTCTAGTCTGGGAAGGCTGGTCATTTTGCTAGTTTCTATGCATTTCTGTTTGACTCCAGCCTCGCTGATATTTACTGCCCGCCCATACTGTTGGTCTCCTCTGTCCACATGGTTGATTATAGACAGAATATACGATTCACACATAACAAACATTTTATAACAACTATATAGCATTTTTCAATTTCTAATTTCTCGTGTTACTTTAAATTTGAGGCCAGAAGACAGTATTGTAGTCATCTAATCTGACTGATTACATCACAGGGTGCCTCCATGGTCGTTACACGATTACTAAGAACACTTTGTAACATACTATATTTCTTTTAAAGGAAAACTCAAAAGTTCAGGATGTCATTTATTACTGCAAAGGCACAAACCCTAACTTTTATACCTACATGCTCAGACCTGAAAACAGTGAAGCATGAAAAAAGATCCTTTCTAAAGACATATCATTTGAAATTTCACACAAGCACACAGAAGACTGATGAATGCTTACTCAAACTCAAACTAGTAATGACTGTATATTGAGCAGGCATTTAAACGCAGAAGTGGTCAGGAGAGCAGAACACCCTTTCCTCCTCCCGCTGGACACCCTACTTATTTCAGCAATAAAGAGCATAAAACATGGGGAAGGAAGCACTTTCCACAGCGGCTGGTGGAATTTGGCCACTAGATGCTTGGGAAGGAGAGCCAAAGAATGTGCCCACACTTTCAGCAGAAACGTGTTTATCTTCTCACACTAAGAATTAGAGGATAAAGAGAAACTAGACATTTATAGAAATAACTCTTTGCAAAGCTATAATAAAAGCATGTGGCAAGGATCAGAAAGTTTAATAAGAGACCTAAAACCTCATGTTTCAAGGTTGGATCTAATCTTTAAGAGAAAGGGAGGCAGCCAAGACCTCTGAGAGAGTGCACATCGCATTTCTTGCACGATATTTTCAAGAACCTTTACCTGGGCACTTTCAAAGCTCTGATGGATGCTCTAATAAATAAAAGAGCAGGAACTATTCTGAAGAATCAGTTTTTTAAGTATGTATTTTGTAAGTATGTATTTTGTAAGTATGTATGTAAGTATGCATTCATCAAAATAAAACATTTCTGTTATTTTCTAGATAGATCTTAAAATTAACTGCATCTTTCATAGGATCACAGAATGGTCAGAGTTGGAAGGGACCTTAAAGATCATCGAGTTCCAACCCCCCTGCCATGATATCTTTATATCAGAGTACTCTATTTACCAGGATTTCAAGTTCATTCATCACAATAAACTCCTTAAGCAGAATCCAAACAAAACCAGCAAGGAGCACGGATGCTCCATTCTCTTTAGCCAACACAACTGGGTGTAAAAGCAGCAAAGGGAGGTGTTTTGTTTTGGGAGGGATTATTGATGGAGAAATCAGAGCAGCAGAGCGTGCGACAAAATGCAGGGGCTGTAGGGTGCAGTGTGGGGGTTATTACTCCTGCAAATCCACCAAACTTTGCCAGTATTCAGAGACCCCAAATATCAAATGACCGCACGCCGCTGGTCTCAGCAGCGCCGCAACAAGTAATTCATTACAGAAGATTAGAACCTACATACACAAGGTCAACAGACCAATTCAGCTCCTGTGCTACTATTTTTCTGGTCAATGCTGTCTGTAAGAATACATTTTCTTGGCCATTACCAGTGCACTGATAGGATAACTATTAAAGTTAGGAGAAATTCCAGTGTCCTGCAATCTAATAACTCTCACCGTTGCGAAGATTTTTCTTGAGTCTGCCTAAATTTATCATTTTTTTTTTAATTTATTTCTATAAAGATACATTAACTGTGTTCTTACTAGAAGCGAGTAACACTAACCTGTTTGAAGGTCAGGAAATAGATTCTTTCAGTTTGATTTTATATGCCCTTGTACGAGTTTCTTAGCCAGCTACAGTGCTGATGGTAATTGTCAATTCCCACAGAGATGAATTTTCCCTTCTGTAGCTCCCTGTGAAACACTTAATGTAAAGATTAATTGCAGCAGAAATAGCTCTGACTATACCATTTTAGTTCCTGTCAAAACTATTTTGTCAGAGAGTTTGAAAGAATCCCCCCCACCTCCAAATGCATACAATTTAAGCTGAACACAGTGCTATGGGAACAGAATATATTATTAAGAAAGTTTCAGAACATGCTTTATCTTTAAGGGAATCCATAAAAAGGATTTCAAGCAGAAAAAAGATTAAGAGGTCTCGGGAAGTGTAAAGGGGGAAAAACCCACAGTATGAGAAGAATTGTCTTAGTATTTGTGATCTTGAAATGTAAAGGTAGAGGCATTTTCACCTTTGTTGCAAACAGTTGAGGATGGAACCAGACTCTTTTCAGTTGTTGGCAGTGAGAGGACGAGGGGCAACGGGCACAAGCTGGAACATAGGAGGTTCCACTCAAATATGAGAAAAAACTTCTTCACGGTGAGGGTGCCAGAGCCCTGGAACAGGCTGCCCAGGGAGGGTGTGGAGTCCCCTTCTCTGGAGATCTTCAAGACCCGCCTGGATGCAGTCCTGAGTAACATGCTCTGACATGCTCTGGGCAATCCTGCTGCAGCAGGGAAGTTGGACTAGATGATCTTTATGGTCCCTTCCAACTCTAAAAATTCAGTGAAATTCAGTGAAATTCAGTTACATTTCATGTGGGTTGTGTTTATTGACATCAAAGTGGACAATGACGTTTTGGAAACTTTATATGGCATCATACTGCCACTGAATGCAATGTGGATTTCAGTGCTCTAATGAGGTAACAGCATAAAATTATTATATAGAAAATAATTTAGCAAAGCTTTCGGGCTGATACATGGTAATTTCTTTTATAATTTTTCGTGGTAGTTTTTGTGGTAACTTCTTTTATAATTTAAATGAGCAAAAAGTTTTAAAATGATGTTTTGACCCTCTACTGCATTACTGTAGTTCCTTATATTGGGGGGTTTGTTTACTTTTAAGTAGGCAGTAAAACATCCTAAATCCAATTTTCACTTGCAGAGTTTCTGTTAACTTAAAATCCTAAGACAGGAGTAAGATGCCATTCAGCACGCCTCGTACTTCACATCAATTTCTTGTTCTAGATTTCATGATCTAGTTCAATTGTGCTGTTTTGATGTGTAGTCTTTGAATAACTTGTAATATAGGAAAAAAAATCAAGGTAAACCACAGAAAATTAAATAAGAAAACCACAAAAAGAATTGTCTGTTTACAGTAGATATGATTAATACTATTTTTTTGCTCAATTATTACCAATTTCTTGCTGTATTTGGTATTATCTTTTAATAATGAACCTTCTTTAACATATTACTGATTCTTTTAAATAAAACTATGAAAACTCAGTAAGAATGTAGCACTGAAAGGAAAAAGGATTGTGTTTGTTCTTCACTTAAAGTGGACAGATTAATATATTGTATGACGTTGGGAGATGAACAATTGCAAGTTCAAGACAGAAGTCTCAGATTCCAGCAGTTTGGTAACTGTAATCAGTCATCTCATTGCCCTTCCCTCTCCGTCCTTTTAGAGTCACCATGACACACAAACGTCCTCAATAGTCTTTGCCATTTCTTCTACTCACCTTTTCATTCCCATTGAAAAACATAGGAACATAAAACCTAAATTAGCTTAAAATAAACATGGAGCATCTTCAGGGCATAACTTGATTTCCTCGTTGTTTTTAACCACCAACTGCTCATCTATACAAGGGAATACTGACACACGTATAATGATGGATGGATATTTTTGCATAAAGAAGAAAAATTATTTAAATGAAATGAATGACAAATAGCCAAGGACTTACACCTTTGACTTTCAGACTAACTTGTGTGACAGCTGCATATAATTCTGGTGTGTCCAATCCTTTGGATCTTCTAATTCAATTTACTCAGATATGATTTATTAATTTTAGGTTTACTTAAATTAACGAAGGATACTTATTTTTCCCTCATGTGGGTCATTTTGGTATTACAGACATTACCGCTTTGTCATTAATTTGATCTCTTATGCTCTTGTCACGCTTGTTGAGTTTTTTGCTTGTTTATACTACGTGTTTCAGGTTTCCCACAATATATTGTGGCATATGCTGTGGTTTGGGTAATGACAGAGATGCTTAAGTGACATTCAAATAAAATTGAGTCAATTTTGTTAAATTTTGCTAGAAAAGGGGTTCTGTAAGCATCAAAATGAAGTTTCTGAGAATTGTTACAATTTTCTAATAATTTTTCTTTCTTCTTCTTTTAAATTTCATAGTGTGCTTATATGACTTCAGAATCTTTTGTATTAAAACACGACTGAAGTTCCCAATTCACTTGGGTGCTCTAAAAAAATTAATCTTTCTTGTGTTCCCCTTAACTTTAGGGGACCAAGAATTACTGTGCACAATGAGTACATCCTAGAGTCAAGAATAAAGCTTTTTGAAATCTCAGACTAGCATTTTAATTATTGTGCACTGTGGCCTGTTACAGCGTTTCACCTTTAAACAGTGTCCATAATTAAAAAAAACCCCCAAAAACAAAAACAAAACCTAAAAACCAAAAAACAGTCTTTAAACAGAATTTACTCATAATTTTCTGGTATTTGTATTCAATTGCTAATGCTGTATTATTGGATAATGTTTGGATTCCGCTTTCAGCAAGCTGACATTGTGAGGTCAACCTCAAATCTACCCATTTGAGGGAGATCATTCTGCTTTTTAAAGTAGTCGTCTGCTGGCCCTCCTGTGCTTGAGTGACACCCTCTGCTAGAGTTTATTTCCCTCCTCCACGCCTGTGGTACTACTGACTTGGAATTATATCGTACATTCATGTTCACCTCAGTGAAACAACTCAGCCTGTCTCAAAGCCGCACCGAAAAATGGCTGATACAGGAACTAGAAATGTGTTTTTTTCTTTTTTTCTTCCTGTAACTGCACTGTTGTAATTATCTAGAAGACAAGTAGGATGCAGCTTATATCAAGGGAGTGAGAAAGCAGCTCAGTGCCACAACTGTCATTTTAAAATAAATTTACCCGTTTCCTGAAAAGCGACTGTGTTCCCGAGTTCCACAGACACGGGCTGTAGAGGGTGCTGGTTTCTTCCCCTACTTCTTTCTTGAACCACTTTTTCTCCCCTGTTCAGGACCTGTCATGCATTTTGATTAGGAAAAAATCTCTTGCTTCTGCTCTGGAATTTTCTGAGCAATTGTTACCTAATCTTCAAGGTTTTAAGAAACAATATTATTTACCTACTTTAATTTTAGGAAAATAAGTAGAAGCTTTTCCTAGACGTTATTTGTTGCCTTGAATTGTATAGTTTGGAATGACAAATAAGGGTTCACACGGTATGGATGTAGTGTTTAATGTAACACTACATATATGTACTAGTGTAACTACACATATGATAGTTCCTGTGCTGAGGTGCTTGTCTAGAGTGAATAAAGAACATAGCAGTGAGAGACATCTGTCCAAGACCTCCAGGAATGAAAAAATGAGTGCCATTAATTCTAATAACCCATCCAAAACCTTAATTGGAAGACTGAGCCTTCTTTCCAAATAAGAGTGTAAACTCCTGGTTCTGTTTGCAAGACACATTGTGCAACTCCTCAGAATTTGCCACCGTGCAGCAGAAGTTATGGGGCATTAAGACACCGCATACAGTAGGAGAGGCTTTGGTGGACCTAAGCAGCAATTTTCTACCTTTTCCAGGTGTGACGTTAAGGTGTAGGAACAAGTCCACACAACAACAACTAAGCTCAAACAACTTTCAGCAACTAGTTCTGAAACTGTCTATTTTTCGTTTTTCTTTCCCACTACACGTTACCGTAATAAAAATCTCCCTTTTTATCTCCAGCTGTGTGGTTCATTATTTTAATGCTGCACGTCTGGAATTATTGCTGACATAGAGCCTTCAAGAATGCATGCCATGCCCCCACCATCTGCTCACACAAGCTTATATGGGCTCTAAGCTCACAGTTGTCTAGATTTACACGTGAGTATAATAAGAGTGAACACTCAGTCATTATTTATCTTCAGGTACCTTAAGTGTCCATCCATGGAGGTCAGATTTCAGAAGATAGACTTTTTCAGATTCTGCTTTATAGCTAAAAAAGCAGAAAGAGAAAAATTTCTTGGATGCCAGAGTAGTCACAATGCTTACAGGAAACTTCAGCTACCAAACGCGAGAATCTGAGTCACTTGTAAGGTGTATAAGGCAGATACGGCAGATTTATAAATCATTTTATGAAGATCTAGCTTTCACATGAATACAGCACAGGGAAATGCTTCTGATTGAAGGCTGGTTGCCCCAATGACTGTGGACAGACGCGTGGCCCAATGTGGAATTAAAGGACTCTGTTCTTAAGTGTTGATACAAGACTCACTGAAATTTAACATTCAAGTAATTGAAATTTTAAACTTGCTGGAGCCTTTACACGTGAGCACAGGACAGTTCCAGCTCAAATGTGTATTCATCTAAGGAGGAAAAACCAACACCTCTTGTCCTTTTGAGTCAGAAGTGATTAGTGACAAAACCTTTTATTTTTTAATATGTTAGCTAAACAGTTTAACAAGGGCAAAGTAAAGCTTGATTTCATTTAGGCATCTTAGCTCAAATCTATGACTTCATTGGTGGTGATGACTAGGGATAATATCTAAAGCCAAAGAAACCACAGCCAGATATCTAGATGCTGGCTAGATATCTGTAAGGCCAGTAAGAACTTTTCACATTTAGGACACTAGATTTACAAGAGAAACAAGAAGGAAAAAAAAAAACAAAACAACATGGACTGCAGGATTTATTTATGCCTCAAAGACATGAGGAGACATCAAATCAACCTCTTCCAAAATGTTGCATATAATGATATTTTTATATATGAAAAAATATGGCAACTATCTTAACAGTGTACGTACAGAGATTAAAAAGTTATTTTTTTATGAGTATCACATGGTCTAGTCATAAATACAGAATTACATGCTTTACTAAAAATCTAGCTAGTGTAATACATTTATATTTGTGTACAGGTGTAAAGCATTACCTTAGCAAGCAGAATATACATGTGTTGTTTGATATCTGTAGTGATTAAATAAAAAAATATTTCTGAAAATTTGTTATTGCTTGTACCATTTAGAAGCCCGTTGATGACTTTGGCACAGATATCTTGTTATCTATATGTATAGGCATTGATTTCACTGGTTTTGCATTTACAGACATCAGTTTTCCCCTATTTCTTTTTTTGAACTACAATTCTCTGAAATTGCTACTCAAAATGACATTAGAAAGATGATCAGTGACCACAGACAGCTCTAGATATGCACATGAAGTTTTAATAGTATGAAAGTCAAGGGGAAGTGAGGGCTACTCTTGTGATCAAGCTCAACTTCAAAAATGGTCAGCATTTGAAATGTCCTTCCCATCGGAAGGGAATGATAATTTCAAGATATCAAAAATAAAAGTGTGTCTTATTTAAAAGCAAAGACAATAATAATAATAATAATAATAGTCACTTTGACAACTGACATTCTTCAGCAGGAAATGAAATTAGTTCATTCTCTAGTCCTAACACTGTACCAGCACTGACTTTTGTTCAGTTTTGCAAAAACTTCTCCCACCCCATACTGTGCTTTCTGGAACAGAATAAGGACCAAAAATACAGCGGAATACAATGCACAGTAAGGTTTTTCATGCTGTTTTTCTGTATAAAACATGGGTAATTAAATTCAATTTTGAGAAAGTTCCAGTGGAAACTAAAGAGTTTTGTGATACCCTTGAATGAACACGCAGATTTCTCGTGGGTGGAGGTCTCAGTTTCATAAGCAAATGCGCTTTTCAGTTCAATGTAGAATATCCCACAGCTAAAGCTTCAGATCTAATTTCCTAACGGCGTATGAGGAGAGGACAGAGAGTTGGTGTTTTTCAGTGGGGCTGGGGGAAGAGTTTTATTGTTGCTATGGTAACCAAAATATCTTTTTTGCCTTCTTTTGTCATACCCTACAGTTGGCAGGCTCTAAGCTTTCAGACTGGACAACCAAGCTTTCTCTCCTACGCGTCAACAACTTGCCATAAAGAAGTGGAAAAAAAAAGGGCTGCAATCCCATCAAAATAAATTTGCTTGAAACTAAGTAGATTTTAAGCTTTTACAGGGCAAACTCCAGTAGCTGATTGGATCACAGTAGGATGCATTTCTGCAATCTTGAGTAAATAAAAATTGTGATCCAAATAACCTCTAAAAAAAAAAATTCTTTACCCTAAGGGAAAAAAAATAATTAACAATTGTTTCATATGGTAGGATTTCCAGGAGAGAGGAGGATGAGGTCTTTCCTGCGTTGTGCCTCTTTGTATTCAACTCTGAGATGTCCTACGAAATCTGAAGAGGCAAACTGCCAAGTCTGTTCTTTCCTCCAGGAAGTCTTATGCCCTTAGTGAGAAGCAGTGTGCCCCCAAAGAACTGGGGTCTGAGTCAAAATATCTCCAAATATAGTTATAAGACGACTTTTACACAAAAGGAGGATTTGTTAGTTTTCAGTTGCTGAAAACAACATATTCTTTTCTTTCCCAATAGAAAAAAGATAAGAATAAACTGGAGCAAGTCCAGTGAAGGGCCATGGAGATGGTCGGGGTTGGGGTCGCTTGCCCTGTGAGGAGAAACTGAGGGACTAAAGGAGAATAAATGATGTGGGTGACAGGGGCAGTTCCTACAGGAGGATCTCTTCACAGTGGTGCAAAGAAGGGAGTCAAGAAACAACAAACATAAGTTGAAACAAGAGAGGTTCTGAATTCTCCACCATGAGAACAATCAAGACCAAGTCGCCCACAGAAACTGCAGTCTTGGTGTCCTTGGAGGTTTTCAACTCTCAGCCTTTCATGAACCCGTGCTGTCTGGGCCTGATCACCTGGGTGTCCTTCATGTGCCACATAATGGCACTCAGGATGATCTGTTCCATTACCTTTCCAGGCACCGAGGTCAGACTGATGGGTCTGCAGCTCCCTGGATCATCCTTCTGGCCCTTCTTGTGGATGGGCGTCACATTTGCCAGATGCTAGTCAACTGGGACCTCCCCGGTTTACCAGGTCCACTACTGGTAAGTGATGGAAAGTGGCTCAGTGAGCGCATCCACCAGCTCCCTCAGTACCCTCGGGTGGCTCCCATCTGGCCCCATAGACTTATGTATGTCCAGGTGCTGTAGCAGGTCCCTCACCACCTCCTTTTGGATTATGGGGGCTTCATTCTGTTCCTCACCTCTATCTGCTAGCTCAGGGGTCTGGGTACTCAGGGAACAACCGACTCTAATATTAAAGACTGAGGCAAAGAAGGCATTAAGTACATCAGCCTTCTCCTCATCCTCTGTCACCATGTTACCACTCCCGTCTAATAAAGGATGGAGATTCTCCTTCGCCCTCCTTTTATTACTAATGTATTTATAGTAAAAAATTTTATTGTTCTCAACATCCAAAGCCAGGTTAAGGTCTAGTTGGGCTTTGGCCCTTCTAATTTTCTCCCTACATAGGCTCATAACATCTCTGTATCCTTCCTGAGTGGCATGCCCCTTCTCCCATAGACCACAAACTCTCCTTTTTTCCCTGAGTTGCAACGACATCTCTCTGTTCAGCCAGGCCGTTTTTTTTCCCTCACGACTCATTTTTCAGCACCTGGGGACAGCTTGCTCCTGTGCCTTTAAAACTTCCTTCTTGAAGAAAGTCCAGCCTTCCTGGACACCTTTGCACTTCAGGACCACCTCCCAAGGGACTCTGTCAACCAGGCTCCTGGAAAGACCAAAGTCTGCCCTCCAGAAGTCCATGGTGGTAGTATTGCTGATCCCTCTCCTTGCTTCCCTGAGAATCAAAAACTCTATCATTTCATGATCGCTGTGCCCAAGACGACCTCCATCCCCCACAAGTCCTTCTCTGTTCACAAACAGGAGGTCCAGCAGTGCTCCCTCCCTAGTCGGCTCCTTCACCAGCTGTGGCAGGAAGTTATCCCCGAGACACTCCAGGAACCTCCTCGACTGTTCCCTCTCAGCTGTATCGTGTGCCCAGCTGATATCTGGTAAGTTGAAGTCTCCCACAAGGACAAGGACTAGTGATTTTGAGATTTCTCCCAGCTGCTTGTAGAATATTTCATCACATCACAATATGAGAACCTTTTTAGTAGATTCTACTCATTCTTTCAAGCCTATCTTATTTCTGAAAAGTTGCAATCTTCCCACTTTGTATTAGTCCTACTTCAGTTGATTTAAGACATTTTTGAAAACACATTTTTTTCGTATTTACTTTTCTTTGTAGTTAGTGGTAATAATTAGAATATCCTGCGTATTACACAGCAGTCTTCTTTTAATGAGTTCTGCTATATTATCTTCAGAACACTTCTTAAACATTGTTTTAAATGAAAATTTAAGCTGCTGGCAAAAGACAGAGCTTGCTGCTGAAGCACTCTTTCATCTGCATTGCAAATTAGCAGCTAAGAACACATGTCTACTTGGAAATAATGCAGCAGCGGTAAGGAAATCTCACACATTTCAGAATGAGGTTATTCTTCCATAAAATCCATGAACCTGAGCCCTAAGCACAGCTTTGTTCCACTTTAATATTCTTATTACTTTCATAGACTTACTAAATATTACATGACATTAAAGGAACATATTTCAAGGTCCAAGTCTCTTTTCGTGTTTGAAACTTGTGTCCATTGCGCTTTACAACTGCAAACTCCTCGTGATGGTTAAGATCGTGATGGAGAAGAGAAGGCTCCGGGGAGACCTCATAGCAGCCTTCCAATATCTGAAGGGAGCCTACAGGAGCGCCGGAGAGGGACTCTTTGTCAGGAAGTGTAGGGACAGGACAAGGGGTAATGGTTTTAAATTGGAAGAGGGGAAATTTAGATTAGATATTAGGAGGAAATTCTTTACTGTGAGGGTGGTGAGGCACTGGAACAGGTTGCCCAGGGAAGTTGTGGATGCCCTATCCTTGGAGGGGTTCAAGACCAGGCTGGATGGGGCTTTGAGCAACCTGGTCTGGTGGGAGGTGTCCCTGTCTTTAAGGTCCCTTCCAACTCTAACCATTCTATGATTCTATGATTCTATAAGATGGTTAAGATGGTTAAGTTTCCAGTGATAAAAGTGGCCTATGTGTGAAGGAGCTGTAAGAATTCACGTGCAGAAACATGGGACCCAGTGTTATAATAGCCCAGAAACCACCCTGGCGACTCCACAGATCATCTCACTTCTTTCTCTTTCAAGCCCCCCAAACTGCGGGAGCTTGTCTGAATCAGAAGCTGTGCAAAAAAATTCCTATTTTTGAATTAAGAATGCATTTTTTTAAAATGTCCTTAGAATTGATTATGATAACTGCTTTTCTTAAATACCATTCTGAAAAGATCAATAATATAAATAGACGAAAATAAATAAAAATTGACATCAGCACACGTTATGACTATAAAGCAAACGACTTTAAGAAAAAAACATCCTAGGAGGAAAATCTTTATTGCTCTACACAAAACGCCAGTTTGCCTAATCAGTCATTAAACTGACTAAACAAAGTTACTCTTCCGTTCTAGCTACTAAAATTCCTTTGGCCCTTCTGCGGCAGTTTCTGTTGCGTTAGACTAATCACTCTGGGTGACTGCCACCCCTTCCAGGGTGGATATGTGTCCTGGGTTGAAAGACACAGGACTAACTTTTCTTCTAATGCTGGGGAAATTGCACTTTTAGAAGACTCTAGTGTCTGAATTTGTGAAAATATTTACTTTATAGCCAGCCGGGCTCTGTGGAATTCAAGGTTTTAGTGTTTTCGAGCCTTGCCAGGGTCAGGGACGAGGAGGAGCAAGGCCTGGGCATTTGACCCAGGCTGGCCAACAGGAGTATTTCATACCATGAACGTCACATCCAATATAAATTAGAAAAGTTTGCTGCGTAGCTGGCTCTTCCCCTGATGGCGGCGGGTCCAGAGAACTCCTTGCCCCGGTGCCGGAGCCCTGAGCCCTTCCCTTCCTCCTGAAGCCATTGTGCTCGCAGGGTCCGACATTTGCTGTCCCTGCTGGGAGTGCACAGCTTCCTGCTGATAGAATTGGCTAATTCCTGTATATCTTATATCAGTATTGGGATTAATACTGGTTCTTTAGTATTATTGTCAATTATTTAGTCTTAGTCTATTAAATCTATTTATATTTCAACCCTTGTGTTTCTTTGTGTTCCCCAATTCCCCTTTCCGGGTGGGGAGGGGTCATCGGGTGGTAGAATAATTGTCTAACGACAATAGATTGTTATGGGTTCTCTCAAACCATAACAACATGTAATGATGACAAGCAACTCTTTTTCCCGCTGCCATGTAGGCTGCACAAAATACAATAACCCTACCCAATCGTCACTGCCACGGAGACCAGCTTCAGGGCAGGTAAGATGCACGGGGGGAGGGATCTGCAGCAAAAAAGGCCGACGAGAAGCTCTTTTTGGGGCTTTTTGAAGCCGGGACAAGCCCCCTGCTTGTGCTGGGGCTGACAGCTGGCAGGAGGTGCTGCTGAGGGAGCCACCACCACCCCCAGTTCACCAAGCCTCCAGGGTATAAGAGGCCTCGGGGAGGACAGGGACCGGTCCCTGTCCACAGAGCCCAGAGCGAGCACCCGGTGCTTGTCTGTGTGCCCCGGCGGGTGCCTCAGCCGGCTGCAGTCTGTACAGCAGGGCGCTGAGCCTCTACCGGTGTACGAGGTAAGCTCAATCCCTCTAGGTGGCCAGAGGACTAGGGGGCTCATCCCAACTGACCCTCGAGTCGCAAGGTGTCGGTTGCTTGTAGAGATCCAGCCATGGCTGCTACCCGGTCGAAGGTTGCTGTTAGAAAAGCTGTGGGCACCCAGACAGAGGCCCCGCGCAAACATGTGGGCGTCCAGGCCTCTGGCTGCAGAGAGTGCCGGGGCCTGGCTCTTGCCATGGAGGGTGGGGGAGACAACACCTGTATCAGGTGTGAACAGGTGAAGGATCTGCTCAGCCTGGTGGCCGAGCTGAAGGATGAAGTGGAGAGGCTGAGGAGTATCAGGGAGTGTGAGAGAGAGATTGACTGGCGGGCCCGCTCCCTGAGAGTAAGGGAACAGGTTGAGGCCCCACATAAATCAGAGGACCCCCTCCCCTCTTGTCACCAAGCAATAGGAGGAGATCTCAGAGAAGAGGGGGAATGGAAACAGGTCCCTGCTCGGGGAAGCAGGCGAGCCCCCTCTCGGCCCCCCCACCTCCCCAGTTACCCTTGAGGAACAGGTATGGAGTCCTGCAGGAGGAACTGGCTGTTGGAGAGGAGGACGGTACACCCAGGCTGGAGAAGTCAGATAGAACAAGTCACCATAGACCCGGCATCACTACTGGCTCCAAAAGGAAAAGCAGACGGGTCATTGTTGTGGGTGACTCTCCATTGAGGGGGGCAGGGGGACCAATATGCCGCCCTGACCCACTTCACAGGGAAGTCTGCTGCCTCCCTGGGGCACGGGTTAGGGACATGTTGGAAAAACTTCCTGCCCTGGTAAACCACACTGATTATTACCCCCTGTTAGTATTTCAGGTGGGTAGTGAAGAAGTAGGTAGGAGGAGGCCAAAATCAATTAAAAGAGATTTTAAAGCCTTGGGACAGCTGCTTAAGGGATCAGGAACACAAGTTGTGTTCTCCTCTATCTCTTCAGTGTCAACCATGAATGAGGAAATTAATAGGAAGAGGCAACAGGTCAGCTCGTGGCTCCAGGACTGGTGTTATCGGCAGGGTTTGGGGTTTTTTGAGCATAGGCAGCAATACGAGACACCTGGCCTGCTGGGGGCAGGTGGGATGCACCTGTCCCAGAGGGGGAAAAGAATTTTGGGGCAGGAGTTAGCAGGGCTCATTGGTAGGGCTTTAAACTAGATATGAGGGGGGAAGGGGGACTAACTGGGCCTGTCAGGATTAAACCCAAGGGAAGCACGCCAAGGCTTGAAGGATGCTGGGTTAGTGAGGACTCTCGCTCTGTCATTTCATTTGAGAAAAGGGATAGACATTTAGAAATTTCTGATTACGAACAATGGGAAAACCCTATCCCTAAAGGGGAAAAGGGTACTAGGCCAGGAGTTCACAAAGCTCATGGACAGGGCTTTAAACTAGAGGTGGAGGGGGAAGGGGATAAAACCAGGCCCACTGGTAATGAGCCTGGGGGTAAAGGGCCAAGGATGGGGGTGAAATCGGGAGCCCAGCTCAAGTGCATCTAAGCTAATGCACGTAGCATGGGCAACAAACAGGATGAGCTGGAAGCCATTGTGCAGCAGGACAGCTATGATGTAGTCGCCATCACGGAAACGTGGTGGGATGACGGTCACGACTGGAATGCTGCGATGGATGGCTATAAGCTCTTCAGGAGGAATAGGCAAGGAAGGAGAGGCGGGGGTGTGGCTCTGTACATTTGGGAGTGTTTTGACTGTATAGAGCTAGATTCCAGTGACGATGAAGTTGAGTGTTTGTGGGTAAGGATGAAGGGGGATTTGGTGCTGGGAGTCTGCTATAGACCACCGAGCCAGGATGAGCAGGTTGATGAAGTATTCTATAAGAGGCTGGCTGAAGTCTCGCAATCGCCAGCCCTTGTTCTGGTTGGGGACTTCAACCTACCGGATATCTGCTGGAAATATAACACAGCAGAGAGCAGGCAGTCTAGGAGGTTCCTTGAGTGTATGGAAGATAACTTCCTGACACAACTGGTAAGAGAGTCTACCAGGGGAGGTGCCTCGCTAGACCTACTTTTCACAAACAAAGAAGGACTAGTGGGAGATGTGGAGGTCGGAGGCCGTCTTGGTCTTAGCGATCATGAAATGGTCAAGTTTTCAATTCTTAGTGAGGTAAGGAAGGACGTTAGCAAAACCTCCACCTTGGACTTCCGGAGGGCAGACTTTAGCCTGTTCAGAACCCTGGTTGGGAGGGTCCCTTGGGAGATAATCCTGCGGGGCAAAGGGGTCCAGGAAGGCTGGACGCTCTTCAAGAAGGAAATCCTAAAGGCCCAGGAGCAGGCTGTTCCCATGAGGTGCAAGATTGAAGGGCGGGGAAAATGGCCAGCCTGGATGAACAAAGAGCTTTTGATGGGACTTAGGGGAAAAAAGGAAGGTTTATCACCTTTGGAAGAAGGGACAGGCAACTCAGGAAGAGTACAGAGATCTTGTTAGGTTATACAGAGAAAAATTTAGGAAGGCAAAAGCCCAGCTGGAACTCAACCTGGCCATTAATATAAGGGACAACAAAAAAAGTTTTTATAAATACATCAACAAAAAGAGAGTCAGGGAGAATCTCCATCCCTTACTGGATGCGGGGGGAAACCTTGCGACCAAGGATGAGGAGAAGGCTGAGATACTTAATGCCTTCTTTGCCTCTGTCTTCAATAGTCAGACCAGCTACCCCCAGGGTGTACAGCCTCCTGGGCTGGAAGATAAAGATGGAGAGCAGAACAACCCCCCCATAGTCCAGGAGGAAGTAGTTAATGATTTGCTTATGCACCTGGACACGCATAAGTCCATGGGACCGGATGGGATTCACCCAAGGGTACTCAGGGAGCTGGCAGGAGAGCTCACCAAGCCTCTCTGCATTATCTATCAACAATCCTGGTCAACAGGAGAGGTACCAGATGACTGGAGGGTGGCCAATGTGATGCCCATCTACAAGAAGGGCTGGAAGGATGATCCGGGAAACTATAGGCCTGTCAGTCTGACCTCGGTACCGGGAAAGATCATGGAGATGGTCATCTTGAGTGAGCTCTCAAGGCAAGTGCAGGGCAGCCGAGGGATCAGGGCCAGCCAGCATGGCTTTATGAGAGGGAGGTCCTGCTTAACCAACTTGATCTCTTTCTATGACCATGTGACCTGCCTTCTGGATGTGGGGAAGGCTGTGGACGTTGTCTACCTGGACTTTGGTAAGGCCTTTGACACCATCCCCCACAGCGTTCTCCTGGAGAAGCTGGAGAATCATGTCATAGACAAGTGTACTCTTCACTGGGTAAAAAACTGGCTGGATGGCCGTGCCCAGAGAGTTGTGATTAATGGGGTGAAATCCAGTTGGCGGCCAGTCACCAGTGGTGTCCCTCAGGGCTCGGTTTTGGGGCCAGTCTTGTTTAATATCTTTAATGATGATCTGGATGAGGGGACTGAGTGCACCCTCAGTAAGTTTGCAGATGACACCAAACTAGGTGGGAGGGTTGATCTGCTTGAGGGTCGGCAGGCTCTACAGAGGGACCTGGACAGGTTGGATCAATGGGCCAAGGCCAATGGGATGAGGTTTAATAAGGCCAAGTGCCAGGTCCTGCATTTCAGTCACAACAACCCCAGGCAACGCTACAGGCTTGGGGAAGAGTGGCTGGAAAGCTGCCCAGCAGGAAAGGACCTGTGGGTGTTGGTGGACAGCCGGCTTAACATAAGCCAGCAGTGTGCCCAGGTGGCCAAGAAGGCCAACAGCATCCTGGCCCGTGTCTGGAACAGGGTGGCCAGCAGGAGCAGGGCAGTGATGGTGCCTCTGTACTGGGCACTGGTGAGGCCTCACCTCGAGGGCTGTGTTCAGTTCTGGGCCCCTCACTACAGGAAGGACATTGAGCTGCTGGAGCGTGTCCAGAGGAGAGCCACCAAGCTGGTGAGGGCTCTAGAGAACAAGTCATACGAGGAGAGGGTGAGGGAAATGGGCATGTTTAGTTTGGAGAAGAGGAGGCTGAGGGGAGATCTCATTGCCCTCTACAACTCCCTGAAAGGAGGGTGTAGAGAGGTGGGTGTTGGCCTCTTCCTCCAAGGGAATAATGACAGAAGCAGAGGAAATGGTCTGAAGTTGGGGCAGGGGAGGTTTAGATTAGATATTAGGAAGAATTACTTCACTGAGAGAGTGGTCAGGCACTGGAACAGCCTGCCCAGGGAGGTGGTGGAGTCACCATCCCTGGAGGTATTTAAGAAATGTCTAGACATGGCACTTCAAGGCATGCTCTAGTGCCCGAGATTGTTGGTTTGTGTCTGTTTGTGGGTGGGTGTGGTGTGAGGTTGTGGGTGTTTGGTTTTGGTGTTGTGTGTGACGGGTTGGGTTTTTTTGTTGTTTTTTTTTGTTTTGTTTTGTTTTGTTTTTTGTTTTTTTTTTTTTTGTTGGTTTGACTCAATCTCAAAGGTGCCTTCCAACCAAGAAGACTCTGTGATCCTGTATGGGCTGTATGTGCCATGCTTCTATGCGTGATCAAGGCAAACCAGCCATTTAGCTGGATAGTGGCTTTTCTTCATCTCCTCACAGCAGTACGGGTTGAACAGAGCAGTCGGATACTGCCAGCGCCTCCCCAGCTTATTTTATCGTTTACTTGTTAATGGAGACTGGAGTTTCAAAATCTGACAAAACAAATCAGTTCAGTGGCTGCAATTCAGAGATCATTCAGGTCGCAACTGTGTAAATAAAATCACCTAAATGCAGAAATGCAGTATTTTCCTTAGGAGACTGCGTTACAGTAAACAGAAGAAGCAGGTCTCTGCTCTCCTGCCGAGGTTTCTTGACTTCATGTCATTATAACACATCAGTAAAGCTGCCTGAGCACCTGCCTGTTGTTACGGGCTATAAATCCCACAGTATTACCAACCACTCCAACTTCATTTTAGCAAGTGTCTGTTACTGATTAAATGCTCTATGTTTCAAAGAGTTGCATCTTCAATTGAAGACAAATGGAAACAGCAAGGCTAACAAATCAGCCACTGGAAAGGATTAGAGACAGTTCTCAGCATTCTTGAAAGTGCTACTTTACACTCAGGTTACTGATATCCTCAAAATATATTAATTACCGTAACTAGGAGACTGGATCCAGTGGGTCTTACTTTCTCCCGTGTGAACTTCTGAGAACTTCAAGTGCACGCCACTAGTAAAGAAAGAAGAAACTCCACTGTGCCCTGATATATTGTAGCTGCCTTATTTCTAGCCTCAATTCCTTTAATATTTGAATTGTGAGGTCATATTTGCTACTAGATAGAGAATTATCTATATACAACCTCTTTCCTAGCAACATACTGGAAAATTATGATGAGACCACCTCTTAATCATCATTTTGATCAACTCGGCAGCCTGAATTTCTGAAGTCTTTCCCTGTTAAAGATTCCCAGATTACAGGCCATTCTTGAAACTCTTCTCTGAATTCTTCTCAAAGTGTTTTACATTCTCACAAAAGCATACCTAATCTGGGCATTAATACATATAACAGTTATGCTAACATTGTACAGAAAAGCAGTATCAGCTTCAGGATCTCACTTGATGCTTGCCTTCTAACCCAACAATATTTTTGGGATGGAGACCATTTCCAACGCAATAAAAAGCTCATGCGAAACCAGCACAAGATCACATGAGGGAAAACATGAAGCAAAATACCTTGAACTAGTTAAATATTTCTTGCAAAAATCAAGAATTCAGATAAAAATATTTTATATTTCTTGCTTCACCTAATGTTGGAACATACAAAACTCATTTAGCCATTCACTTTCAACAATTTGTGATTCTCTCTACCAAGTATCATTTAATTCTACTTAAACTGTCAATTATCAGAAGTACAAAATGTACATGATTTTCTTCTCTATTAAGGTATCTTTTTGTTTAAATCTGGCAGACTTTAAAATGTCATGTCAGATGTTTGCTATTCAAATAAATTGTGAACAAGTATGATGCTGTTGCCTGCCTGCTTTTTATATACTAAATATGAAGAGTGGAAGGAACGTAGAGATAGTCTCTCAAATACCATTGTTAAGTGGCTGGCATTAATTTCTAGTATTTCCTCGGCAATTACTCTATGTAATCATACACGGAGCTTTATCTTGACCCTATTTCATTGAAAGGATGAGTGTTTCTTTTCTTCGATTACCTTTGCTATTTGGGGTCTATGTTCATCAATGAAGTTCCACTTAAATACCATAGTTAATTTTTTTTTTTAATTTCATATGGAAATTCATATGTTAATTACCTCTACCTTCACAGAACGTGCATTGAGGACTTGATTACAGTTGGACACTTCTGTTTCCCCCTTTAAAGCCTTTCTCTGATGGGATCCCTTATGTAAAATTGTATTTAATTAACAAATGTCTCTGCAACACAAGTATCTACCGAATTTCAATTCTGACCTAACCTGACTTGCCCCATTAATTAAATTAAAGTGGTTTCCTGGAAGGACATTGTTTATTGATGAGATGACCTAACCAAATATTAGCTTGGCAGGTATCTGTGGTCAATATGGAGCCATAGAGAAATCTGGGGTGGAAAAGCAATCAGACTGAAATTTGCTTACCAGTTCCTTTTGAAATTAGGCTATTTCAATTTTTAAAACTCCATTTTGAAACGTTCATAATACAACCCCCACAAAGCTTTGGGAGATATTCTGTCACTTAGGAGCCTGTATCTGGAAATTGCCACTAAAGGTACTGAATTCATCTGGTGAATATAAAGAAAAAAAAAAATGCAGATACTGACATTGCCAGGGACTTAGAGCTCTAAGAAGATAAAAGGTGCCTATAAAGCAAACAGCTTACGGGTTTTCGGTCCTCTCAGGAAAAGGGACAGGGCTTGGTTGAAAGCAGATGTGTCCATGAAGACAACATGTGCTTGTGCAGAGGATGGTCCAGAAAGGGTCTGGCTCCTTTGACCACAGGATGGCATTTCATGACGACATCATACAGCCCAGAGAGATTAAAAAATATTTTGCTTAACAAATTACACGCCTCCTCGTGAGCGAGGGGAGACAGTAACAGAAACCTGTAGAGAGGCAGAAAAATTATGACTAACCCTAAAAACTTAGGAAGATGTGGAACATTCACAGCAAGGAACAAAGGAATGATGATGGGTCTGCATGGCAAGAACCTGAGCTGATCGCAGACTAATCAAAGTATTACACAAAGGTGTTCAGCCCTCTAGCAGGACCTGGTCACCTAGTGTAGATTACAAAAGTAAGAAGATTAGCTGAACAGAAAGAATTAGGCCTTGTGATAATGAAGAAATTTAATTAAATCGCTGCCTATTGAGAAAGGAATACTGTGTGAAACAGGCTGCTCAGCAACACATACAGTGTCCTACGACAATTTTCTGATGCTCAACATCTTATTTTATGGCAAAATTTCTACACAGCACAGAGGTGGAACCAGAGGAGGGCAAACACAGTTTCTACACTTGGGAACAAAATAAAGCTCAGGAGTTTCAGATTTTGAACTAAATTTCAATTCTCAGAAAAATACCGGGAAAAGAAAAAATAAAACAATTAAATGAGTAACAGCTAGTGATTTCTTTCTATGACAAGATAAAAGGTTTTATGGAGGTTTCATGTACTACCATTTGAGTTCAGGGCTTTGACACTGCCTCATCTGATACGCTCATAAACAGGAGAGAAAGCACAGTCTAGATGAAAACAGATTAGCACAGAAGCAGAGCTACTTAGAGAACAATTCTCGGGACGTTACTACCAACGCCATTTCATCAAAATGAAACAATACATCTATTGAAGTTCCCCATCGATTCAGGCCTACTCAGGGCTTTCGTTAATGATGAGGATGCTGAAAGATAAAACGTGACAGGCAGTTAGAAGGACAGGCCTAGAACTGAAAAGTTATTTTGACAACGTGGAACTATGCTTTGAAAAACTAACCTGAGGCAAACCAAATTACCCTTAAACATGGGCAATATTCTGAATCTAGGGTCAGTAACCTGCTGCACAAATACAGCATGGAAAAAATGGTTTCACAGAAAAGGACTGGGAAGTTTTTATGGTTCAGGAGCTAAACATCATTTTATGCTGTTGTAAAAGCAGTAAATTGTATTTGGGATGTATCTGCTAATACACAGCCCGTAAAAGGTAGGAAACTATCCTTTACTTATCAAGGATGAAGACTCACACAGAATATTGTGTCAAATTTCAGGCATTTCAATAAAGATGAGGGTCAGCTGCAGATGGTCCAGAGGAAACAAGAAAAAATGCAAAGAGAATATGACTTGTGAAAAAGGGAGGAGGAGAGAAAACCAGAAAAGAGTAAGAGAAGGTTATGATAAGTTTCCAAATGCCTAAAGAGCTGCTGCAAAGCGGGTAGCATGAATTGATTTTCCATGCCTAGGGATTACATGAGCAATAGTAAGAGATTTAACCAGCATCAAAAGGAGGAACCAAGTTAGTCCTAAGGAAAAAAATAAATCTAACCATGCGGAAAATAACACAGTAAAATATAATATGGAAATTGGGATGCCTCTGTCCCCAGAATCGGTCCCTTCAGAGGGACTTTGGCATGCCATAGACATGGGCTGACAGAGACCTAACGAAGGGCAAACATGAAGTCCTGTTGCTGGGATGGAGTAACCCATGCCGACTGCACGCAGGGCTGCATTGGCAAAACGATAGCCGGCAGGTGGAGGAAGGTGGTTATTGCCTTCTACAGCAGTTGTGGGATTCAACTGTTCTCCATGTGTACTTCTTGTATAAGACACTGAGTACAAGACAGACGTTGATTTACTGAAGTGAGTCCAATGTGATTTAGAGCCTAGAGCAAACGAAGCACAAGGAGAGGCTGAAAACTGGGGTTGTTCAGTCTTCAGAAGAGAAAGCTCAAGGGCCATCTTACCTGACCTGCCTAATGGGAAGCTGTCGAGAATAGAGAACCAGACCCTCCTCGGCAGTGCCAGTGACAGATGAAAGATTAACACCAACTGCAGCAAGGGTAACCTGCTTAGATGCAAGGGAGAAAAAAATTCACCACAAGGGTTGTCAAATATTGCAGCCGGTTGCCCAGAGAAGTTGTGGTATCTCCATCTTTGGAGATACTAAAAACCTGGGTGAACAAAGCCTGCAACAAACTCATCCAAACTGGCCATACAATGAGTAGCAGCTGCACTAAATGACATTCACAGGTTCCTGCCAGGTTACTCCATGGATTCAAGTCCTCCTGAAAAAGCATTTATTAGGAAGGGCATAAGCACACTTGATTGCATCCTGCGTCGCAAGGATGACTACCATACCTTGAGCAATCCTGTCAGCTCTATAATTCTAGCATTTTCCCCCTTGCAGGGTTATTTTGAGGAGGGTATATACAGTTGACAACAGAGGATACATCAGCAGACAATTTCACAGAATGAGAGATGGTTGAAGTTGGAAAGAACCTATGAAGATCATCCAAGTCCAATCCCTGTCTCAAAACACAGTCAACTAGAGCAGTTTACTCAGGACCATGTGTACCTGGTCCTTAGCATCCAGAATATCTCCAAGGATGGAGATAATATCAAGAACAGAAGGCTGCTGGAAACCAGTTTAGCTTCCTGTTTTTCGTGTTCAGGTCTCGCACGTTAAGTCAAGTTTTCATGGCACATATTCCTACCAGACCCACAAACATTTCAAAATGACACATACAAGTGTCACTGGAACAATGAACCTACCCATAAACCAGGAAAATGCTTACAACTGCCTTGACTCATTTTTATTGTTGTATTTTTTACCATCATCATCACTTACAATAATAATGCAGGGAATTTGCTGTCTTTCCTCAGCACAGCTGGAAAATTTATCTCCATTTTGCCTTACACCACCCCTTTCCCATGTACTCTGTATGCAGTTATTTGTCATAAACAAATAAATTAGCCTTAACTGTTATAAGGACGCAGACTGCTTTCAATTAAAGGTGGCACCTTCAGATCCTGTTCACTCAACAGCAGGAGGACAGGAAAATATTTCTGTTATTGAACTCCTCGGCGCTGCCTTGCTTGGGGATATTTATTTTAATAAACACAAGGTCGTTATGCTGGCATGAGGACACCACAGGTTCTCCCTAAGTGTTACTCTCTGATTACATGTTATCCATCTTGCTATTGTATCTCTGGCCAAATATTGTCAGCCTCAAAAGAGCAGCTCCTGTTAAAATTAGAAAAAAACCCAAACCTCCAGGGAGGCCAGTCTCATAAAGAGAAGGCTGTGATTGCGGGCAGTGAGCAGGCAGCTCCATACGCAGCCATAGAATCGTAGAATCATAGAATTCCCTGGGTTGGAAGGGACCTTTAAGATCATCTAGTCCAACCAGCAACGTAACTCTGATAAAAACCATCACTAAACCATGTCACCAAGCATTATGTCAACCCGTCTTTTGAATACCTCCAGGGATGGTGCCTCAACCACTGCCCTGGACAGCCCATTCCAAGGCTTCATAACCCTTTCCGTGTAAACATTCTTCCCATTACCCGATCTGAACCTCCCCTGGTGCAACTTGAGGCCATTTCCTCTTGTCCCATCGCCTGTTCCTTGGGAGAAGAGACCGACCCCCCCTGGCTACACCCTCCTTTCAGGGAGTTGGAGAGAGCGAGAAGGTCTCCCCTCAGCCTCCTTTTCTCCAGGCTGAAAACCCCCAGCTCCCTCAGCTGCTCCTCACAAGACTTGTGCTCCAGACCCCTCACCAGCTCCGTTGCTGGACCCGCTCCAGCCCCTCAGTGTCTTTTTTGTGGTGAGGGGCCCAAAACTGGACCCAGCACTTGAGGTGGGGCATCACCAGTGCCCAGTACAGGGGGACGATCACTTCCTCAGTCCTACTCGCCACGCTGTTCCTGATACAGGCCAGGATGCTGTTGGCCTTCTTGGCCACCTGGGCCACGGCTCCAGCCACCTTTCTGTGCTCTCACCACCCAGCGCCTGTCATCTCACACTAAGCCACAAGAATTGCATCTATCTCTGCACACTGAGGACATGGCTGCTGATGTCTTACTCAGCTTTTTATTTTGTATGCACATTAGAACGTAGCAATGGAGCTATTGGTCATTGAGGAGCTCTTTTAAAAGCTGGAGGTGTTAGAATATTACTCTGACTGAATCAAGAATGAACAATTACATACTCTGTTTCACTGAATTTCACTGAATTTTTTTAGAGGTGGAAGAGACCATAAAGATCATCTAGTCCAACTCCCCTGCTGAAGCAGGATTGCCCAGAGCATGTCAGAGCATGTTACTCAGGACTGCATCCAGGCGGGTCTTGAAAATCTCCAGAGAAGGGGACTCCACAACCTCCCTGGGCAGCCTGTTCCAGGGCTCTGTCACCCTCACCGGAAAGAAGTTCTTCCTCATATTTGAGTGGAACCTCCTATGTTCCAACTTGTGCCCGTTGCCCCTTGTCCTCTCACTGGCAACCACTGAAAAGAGTCCGGCTCCATCCTCCTTCAACCCACCCTTTAGATAGTTATAAGCATTGATAAGGTCTCCCCTCAGCCTTCTCTTCTCCAGGCTAAAGAGTCCCAGCTCTCTCAGCCTTTCCTTATCAGGGAGATGCTCCAATCCTTGAATCATCTTCGTTGCCCTTCGCTGGACTCTTTCTGTTAAACACTTCTCTTTTAGCAGACAAATTATACTGTCAGGCCAGCCAATGCCACTCAGTTTTATGGATGTTTGGGTCCACTGCTGGTGCCACAAAGCACCGATTTGCCACAGTGCAGAACAACCAAAGCAATATGATGAAAACTCACGCACGGGCCTAAAAAATCTTGTCAAACAGATCAGTGTACCTCCAGTGAAAACGGTCTCACTGTGACTTCTTTTCTATGCCAATGAATGGAGAACTAAATGTTCTTAAAAATATCTGAAAGAGATGGTAAGTCCTCCGTCAGTGGGGAAACAACCAAATAGTCTTATTCAGCACTCAGAATGAAAAAAGAAGAAAATAAAAAGATCATTGAGAGTGGAGGAAAAAACACCACCACAAAAACTCTCAAGCCTTTAATTCCATTAACACATCACTTATTAGAAATAGAGCTTTTTCTGAATCTAAATATAGAGACCGCACACTATCATTCTGTATGTTGGAAAATATAAAGGGAATCTTGTTGGGATTCTGTTGACCTGACAGACAGGCAGTGACTGCCTTCACCTGTGTGCTGTAAGCCACAAAGGAGAATAGTTCTGTTGGGCAGATAATAATGTGCTGGGACAATACCGGGTGGGAGAAGGGACGGGGAAGGAATCTTTTGTTTATGACTCTAACTCAAGCTGAAAAAAACCCAACCTATAAAGCAACATACGGAAAAGGATGGGATCTTTTTCTATGCTTTTTTTTTTATTATTTCTTTAAGACTTCAATTGTTAATTGGAGTATTTTTTCTAAAATCAGAAAGAAGCTTCTAATGTTCATAGCAAATATATACCCTAGAAACTTGCATCTATGACCTACTGCTGCATTTGGGAAATCACATATACACTCTGTGTCTGTTTTCTCAGGCTCAGAGAATGGTAACAACCTTCTCAATAGCCATGGCAATGTGTAAGAGAGGAAATACATTTGTGCTTCTTTAAAAAATGGACAAAAATCTGGCTGCTGCCAAAAGCAATTAATCTTCGTGTTCTGCCATTTATAACAAAACCTGTAATTCAGGAAACATTTCTAATTAGCATTCACTTTGAGACTGTCAACCACTGTGGCTGACATAACACATAGTGTTTTGTTACCAATGATCTCCAGAATATCTGGTTTCTTAAACATTTTCTAGCTCTTTACTTTCCTCAAAATAAATGACTTGCTCTGTACTTTTGGTGAAGACAGACAACCACGTTCTCATTTTCAAATCCCATTTTTCCTACGTACACGAGTCACAAACTGAGGCCTCCTATACCTGGAAGGAATATTTGATAAAAATGGACAATTCAGCCACAGAAATAATTCCTCAGAGCTCCGTGCTGAAAAGATGGTTATACAAACAGGTTTCAGGGCGTTTCTCTCAACACTGAGCCCGACCATTTAAGTGAGCTTGCCAGAACCCTTCGCAGTGCTCAAAGCATCACTCGGATCAAATGGAATCCTGTGGTGTGTTTGTCCCCAACTCTCACTTCCATTGGGTACATCTGGTTACAGTGATTTAGGTCCCTTTCTAAACCCTAGGTACAAATTGCGCTCTCACTAACCCCAACCACACAAATTGCTTCAGTTTGCCTTTTAATATTTTTCTTTATCTGTGTTGTGAATTTTCCTCTTTGTAATAATAGTCATTATTAAACATCTCTTCTGACTCACTCTTACAGCACGTGTAAAGCACAATTGTCTTCGCTTTCTGTGTCTTTTTGTGCCAATTTTGCATGCACTCCATCTCCACCACGTATTAGTATGCACATCCAGTCACACTCAACCCATTATTGCCATTGAAGAAGACGAAGACAAAGACGAAGACGAAGACGAAGAAGAAGAAGAAGAAGAAGAAGAAGAAGAAGAAGAAGAAGAAGAAGGAGAAGAAGAAAATAATCAGGATTGCAAATTAGAATTAAACAAACTTGAATGTCTGTTCTTATAAACTGGTCAGGAAAACATTGTAAAGTACATTTTTTCAATGCATTATAGCCTATTAAAACTACTTAATATTTGCAAAAGAGAGAAAAAGAGCTTGTTTAATGTTTAGACCACAAGCTTCAACTGTGGGATTCAAATCTGACAATGCTGGTTTTGAATGGCATCTCTCTTTGTATTGAAAATCTCCATCTCAAAAAGGAGCGTAATACCTTTTTTCGTCCATCCTCCCCCTATTGCATAGTATCACTCAGCATTAACCAATGTCCATGCTTAGTCACTGATATCATGCCTTTGCTTTTGAGCAGCTTTGCCCTAGGCATTAATTTAACCAAATTTGGAAAAGACTTTAATACCATCAAGCATGAGGTGTTGCATAAAGGGAGGGGGGCACCTATTGTTTAATACAAGTTAGGGTTTTAATGAAGAAATCCTCTGTGTAATTACATATTCCTGAATACTGCTGTGCATTTTCATTTAATAGCTCCAAAAGTAATTATTATGTAGCTTACCTCAATGTTTTGGAAAACATAACATGCAGTTATTTTGTGATCTCATGTTATTTTTTCATATCAATCTTGCCACTTCAAGGGGCCTTAAAATATAATGAAAAGATCAGAGATCCTGTGATTAAGCTGAAAAGAGGCTTGTGCTTTCAAAATTCAGCATTCAGCTACATCATTTAATACTCTTCAGAAAATTCTAGCTTAAAAGACATTTAATAATAAGTATTTAATCAATCAGCAAAATGAACTGTTCCCATCTCTTTTAGAAGGTATGTTGCTAAATTCAGGCATCAAGAACTACCTTTCTGAGTTGCTCTATAGCACCCTGTAACTGGCAATGCAATAACCTGGAGGGATTCAGTGCGGGCAGCTGAAGTACAAACCCATTCATTAAAACAAGGAAGAAAGGATCGAGCAAAGGACAGGAAAACAATCCAGGCAAAGAAATGTGGCCTAGAGCTGGAATCCAATTCCCTCTGTCCCACAGACACATCGTCCCCGGTAAGATCTACCCCAGGCACCTCCTCTGTAAACACAAACCAAATCGGTAACCAAAAAATGGTGCTTTCAACCCAAGCGTGGCTTTTTCTCATTAAATACCAGCAGTGCAGAAACATAAGGCTTTCAGCATCGAAAAGGTTTTCAGACCTTTAGAAAACACTAAATAAATTAAGCCGACAACTTTGAACCACACGACGCTGCTGCATTAACACATAATCTAAGTACCATACAACATTGTTGGAATGTATTTGCTTAGTATCATCTGGAGACATTTTTTTTTCTCTAAAATATGGACAGAAGAGGAACAGTATGAATTTTACTTTACACGTGGTACGTGACAGCTTCCTTATAGCTTATTAATTGTTTATGAAGTTAATGAACTATTCTGCTTTCCTTTGTTTTATATTTTCTCATAGATGTATCTAAAGGAATTGAAGTAAACATCCTTGTGCAGGTCTAAAAATAAGACTGATATAAAGATATTCTGTAAAGCCACCAAGTAAATCTGAACATAAATCCTTCATCTCTTTTGTCCTCAATATAGTTAGTTTCCCAGTGAAAATAGCCAATACTGAAATTACCCTCAGAATAATACCAAATGTACAGTATGGGATACAAAAATGTATGGAATGGAATAAAAATATACTAATTGCATGTTAAAAGTTAATAATGTATGCTCTGATTACTTCTTGTAAAAATAAATAAGCCATTGAACCTGTGGAGTGGGAAGGAAAAATCTCTGTCAGTATTGGATCGATAAAGAAAAACTTGATGCATTTCTACCCCTATAGCAGTTCCACACACTGAGAATCTAAATCTTTGCACCTACCACATGATTCCTTTCATTAACCTCTAACAGTCTAATCCAAAGCACTGGAAATCAGTACAAACCTTCCACCAAAGAAAAGATAACCTTGTATTTTGGGACACTATTCATGAGTATTCACGCAACACCAGACCCTAGACACATAAACAAGTTAAAAAGACTAAAATTCCTTGAAATCACGGTGAATTTCCCTACTGCGTATGTTCAATTATGATTATTAATTCCAATTACATTACTCTCGTAAAGTGCTCTTCGGGGAGACCTTCCTTGGTTATCAGCATTTCTGAAATAGCTTCTTATAACGGATCATGGGGCTATTCTGCAAATGTTTTTCTTCATCTCATCGCTTCTCCATCAAAACGTGGATGCCGAATATTCAAGCTAAGATGTTTTCTGGAGCATCTGTACAAGCTATTAATTTTTTATAACCTTAAAATTGACTTGACAAGACAAGCGGGAGTTCTTTAAGATTCAGGTCAATAAAGTCATCACTAACATCTAATAACAGGGGATAATTCTGTGTAAATGTTATTACAGAAGCCCACAGAAAACTGTAAAAACGGTCAGATTTGTAATAATCAAAGAGAGGCTTGGCAGCGTCTTTTGTGTTGGGTTTGAAGACTCTCAGCAAGAAAGAAGAAAGGCAATGGTCCCCTTTAAAGGTCAGAGAAGTGAGGTAGAAAGCGCATTTAATGACCTGAATTTTTACATTAATCACTCATTATGTCTCTTTTAAACCTATGAATAAGCAGCATCTTCAATTTAAACCAGGTCTCATTTCAAAATTGTTTCCCCTCCTAAGACCACATTATGGACATTCTCACATTTGATTTTAAATATTTGAAGTTTTCAACGTGATAAGATAATCCCTAAAATCTCTACTGCTAATTATTGTAGAGAGAAAAGATAATCTTGGTGTTCGAGATTCAAGCTGCTTGTAGGCTTAAAAAAATAATAAATACCTTAACAAAAATAATGGATTATAGAGCTTTAGGTTTACTGTGTTCTTTCTACAACTGTTGGCTTAAACCACTGTCAAGGGTAGAAATAAGAAACTGAGAATTCACTGGGTACCAGGTAGCCTATGTCTATGTGCCCATTCAATTTCCATTATTCAGCTTCTGAAGGTTAATTTTCTAGCCATCATTTTAAAGTAATTATCAGTAATAAAAAAATAAAAGCACAAAGCAATTAGGCCCTTTAAAAGATCTCAAATACCTGTAGCTACTGCAAAAGGAGCAGAGGAATATAAGAAAAGACTATAAACCAAAAGCCTTCATTTCTCCTACTGGGAACTCTAGACTGCTAATTTCTCTTTAAAATCCAGCAGTTGTACAAAATAACAAGCACCCGGTGTTCTCGGTTTGAAGACTGAGTCCCGTTGGAGGCATGGAGAACTTCTGGCTACCACACTCAATGTACTTTTTCAGATCTAATGATTGCTAAAATACACATTAATCCGTGAGTCAAGGTTCAAGTAGGAACATCTCCCGGTGGCCAGAACAATAACAAATCTCTCCGACCTGAAAGTCACTGTTCAAAGATACTAGCACCTTGTCTCCCATAATGAAACAGTGGATAATAACCCTATTTTTCTCTTTTTTTCCTTTTCTCTCTCTGTGTTGGTTTTGGTTTGGTTTTTTAGAGGTTTCTGCTGAGCACACAGAAACGTGACTCTGGATTGCCACTTGCGTGCCACAGAATCCAGGGATGTCACAAGCAGGTTTGTCTTTTCCCAGTGTCCCATTTGATGCCTGGCACATCTCTTAGCTCTCTACGCTGGTAAGCAAATGGGAAAGAAGCCTGTATCCAAAGACTAGGTCAGGATTTAGACCTGCTAACCCTACCCATGGGAATATTTCCATTTCCTTGAAATGACTGAGATTTACTTGTCCTGACTGATTTCACAAATTTAGCTCAAACAGAGGGGAAAAAAATATTACAGATTTGTCTTAGGGAAACATTTAGAATCATAGAATTCCCCAGGTTGGAAGGGACCTTTCAGATCATCTGGTCCAACCATCAACCTAACTCTGATAAAAACCATCACTAAACCATGTCACCAAGCACTATGTCAACCCGTCTTTTGAATCCCTCCAGGGATGGTGCCTCAACCTCTTCCCTGGGCAGCCCATTCCAAATGACAAATCTACCACCCAAACCGTACTGCCCTTGGTTGGAGTGTGATGATAGTGCTCATAACCTTCTTAGTAGCATCCCGCAACAGGAGCCAGGTAACGAATTCAAAATTAAAACGCCATTTAACAGTGGCAGAGGACACTTAACTGTGAACACGAAATCCAATGAATCAGTGAGAACATGTGAAATGCACAATATAAAATCACAAAGACGTTATCCAGGGAGAAGCAGACAAGCCTGAGCTTTAACTCATCCTTGGTCAGTAACTGACCTTCACTACGTGAAATGTTACTGATCCTCATTAGCAAGGCTACAAAACTTTCTTTATGGTGTAAGGAAATACCATTTTCACTTTACACTTGGAAAACTGAGGCAGAACAGGTTAGAATCTGGCTACAGCGATATCAATATGTTTGTACTATAGAAATCAAACGAAAACATTAATAAATGCTCTTAAACTTCAAGCTAATAAAGCTACAGAGGAGAGTTCTAGCTGTCTGTGGAAGAGGAAATACCAGACATTTGAAAGATGCCATGTACAGAAGTGACCTATTTTATTCCACTTATTTACAAGGAGTGAGGTAAAGAGGAAAGTGAAAATCTTCTGTAGCAAGAAGTACGAATCACTTCAAGGACAAGAGGACACCCACGGTGCTACAGACAACTTGAAGGAAGGGAGCCCAGATGGCTTTGAAGTAAATACAAGTCCATTTCCGGCTATTCCTAAGCTGACATCGATAGGGAGGCATCCACAGAATCACAGAATCGCCTAGGTTGGAAGGGACCTTTAAGATCATCTAGTCCAACCTTAAAAAACAAACAAACAAACAAACAAAAACAACCCACCATCACTAAACCATATTCCCAAGCACCATGTCAACTCGTCTTTTGAATATCTCCAGGGATGGTGCCTCAACCTCTTCCCTGGACAGCCCATTCCAAGGCTTCATAACCCTTTCAGTGAAAAAATTTTTCCTAATATCCAATCTGAACCTCCCCTGGTGCAACTTGAGGCCATTTCCTCTTGTCCCATCGCCTGTTCCTTGGGAGAAGAGACCGACCCCCCCTGGCTACACCCTCCTTTCAGGGAGTTGGAGAGAGTGAGAAGGTCTCCCCTCAGCCTCCTTCTCTCCAGGCTGAACACCCCCAGCTCCCTCAGCCTCTCCTCGTAAGACTTATTCTCCAGACCCCTAATTTCCCACTTGTACCCAGAAGAAAGTTATTCCTGCAGCGGTACCAGGCAGCCCACACCTGGATTTAATAGCGCTGCTATTCCATGGCCTTGTTCACCAAGTTTCACCAGCTTCTCACCACACACACTCGCTTTCAACTTGGCAGTTGCAGATAGAAAAGGAGCGATACCGGTATCAGCTGGTATGGATGGATGGATGGATGGATGGACGGATGGATGGAGGGATGAATGGAGGGAGGGAGGGATAGAGGGAGGGAGAGAGGGAGGGACATCCCCAGGAGCGATGGTGGGACACAGGGACAATGCTGGTATTCATCCCAACAGTTTTCTCACTGCTCAAATCTTAATACTTGCTACTGAGGAACCTGAAAATGCTGTTTTCTTGCACATGATGCCACTCCTTCCTCCTACAAGGAGTCATCCTCTGCCTTCCGCCTGCGTCAGACCACATTTACGCTCTAGATGGCCTTTTTACCACCTTTCTACACTTACACGCACTCACGAGAGAAATGGAGATGTCGGTTAAGTGACATTTCTTTTGACTTCACACCAACAACCCCCCCGCACAACCTAAACACACAATTTCCACCGTGCACCTCAATCACTGCCAAGCCAACAGCTGGGAAACAGGTACCCGAGACAGAAAACTTTGGCCAAAAACTGGATTTTAATACTTTTCAGACAAAATGAAGGCTATGTGTCCATTTCTAAGACGAGCAGAAGGGCTCCCTTGGCCAGAGGGGGATTACAGCAAGGCAGCGGGGTGACAGCCTGGACGCACACCTCCTGTTCATAAAACACACCGTTAGGTTGGGATCAGTGGTTTCCTCCTCCAAAACAAACAAGAAAACCAAAGCCTTGGGTCATGGCAACAAATTCCTAAATGTAATGCCGACGGGGCAGTGGTTTCTGGTGAATAGAAGCTCTCAAGAGGCTGCCTGAAGTGCCCATCACAGTGGACGTTCTTGGGGGAAGAGCTGTCAAATCTCTCCCGCTTCCCTTATCTCTCTCAAATCCCAGGAGAACTCTTGGCCCCGGCAAAGCTGCCTCCCTGGGAATGGGACCTGTGCCCTCGGCTGCCTGCTCCAGCCTCGTCTCACAGGCGCCATTGTGATGTCGTTCTAGAGATAAAAGGCAGCGCCAAGGAGCGCGTCACTGGGAAGCCTCGGAGGAACCTGTTGCGTCCCCAGCTCTTCACCAACCCTCACCCTTGGCTGAGAATTTAGACTCGAATCTGTTCCTGATAGTGACCATTATAAGTTATTAGAACTAATATTAGCTGAGATTACTAGATTATTAGTTTATTAGTTTAATACTTTATTAGATTATTAGTTTATTAGTTTAATACTTTATTAGATTATTAGTTTCTTAGATTAGATACTTATTTATTAGACACTTTATTAGATTATTATAAGTAAAAATCCTCCTTACCATCGTAAGTGACGTCTTCTGCCATCAAATTTACCTGCTCTCATGGTAAATACTAACTCAGGTTATTCCTACCAATAATTAATGTTTGTCCAATGCAGAGTTAAGTCCTCTTGGATTTACACAACTGTAGCAAACGCTACAATGGCTGCTGAAACCATCATTTATTCTCGGGGCTATCTTTGCTGTTAGATCAAGGGGTTTTACTTCTACCTGGCGAGGACAGGCAGGGGGTTAACTTTATTCACCCGGTGGGAAGTTGAGCAGAGGGGAGGATGCCGCCTCTCTCACCAAGATTAACTGATCTCTGGGCTCTCTCCTGAAGGAGATGTCTCTGAGGAACCCTGGGACCGAGCCACAGGAAGATCAGCCCCACGCAGACCTTGTGAGGAATTCTGTGCCCGAGTGGCAGGAACACGGGTGAGTGAACCCCGTTGGTGATCTTGAAGGAGAAGCTTGGTTCTGCGTCTTTAGGGACTTTAACAAAGCAAGAGATGCAATCTGCTTGATGCCCATGCTTTCCTTTAATGATTTGGGGCTTTTGATCCCTTCAGAAACAACCAATGGGAGAAGGAAGAACCCTGGGACTCTGGAAGAGGCCAAGTGGAGAAGGCCCAGCTGAGCCTGGAGCCCTCTACCACCAAGCGGCAGGAGGGGAAAGCTGGGAGTGACTCGTCCCGGAGCCTTAAAGAAAAGATGTTTTCCGAGAACTTAACATCAGAGAGGAAGCGGAAATTCTCGCAGGTGGACACAGAGATGACGGGCTTTTCCTCCACTACTGAGAACGATGAGGAGGAATATGAAACACCAAGCAAGTCATTTGAGGAATACCTGACATATGACGCGCCCCATAAAAAGAAAAAGAAGATCATGGCCAACCCCTTTGTGTTACCTGGGGAGGAAGAGCAATGCCCCACCATCTGCTTGCTCTGTAACACCAGCCTCGATGGCCCCATTGTGAGTGCCCAAAGCCCAAGCCGCAAGAGAACAAATGGGGAAAGGGCAGAGCAGGAGCAACCAGAGGCTCCTCAACCAAAGAGGGTAAGGTTCTGAAGGCCCTGCAATTGAACCAAGGATGCGGGATCACCTGCTCTCGCTCCTCTGCCCAAAGTGTTTGTATCATATTGAGCCTTTTATGATGCTGAAAAGGGGCCTCACGTCCATGTTATGGGTATGTGACCTGCATGCACATTGTCTCCTTCCAGATACTCTTAGACATGGACATAACGCTCCCAGACATCCCCCTGCCGCCAATCCAGGCCAGCTGCAGACCTCTTCCCACTCCAGAGTCCCGTAGCGGCTCCCAGATCATAAGAAGAGGTGTGTTGGGCAGGCAAATTGGTCTGAAATGGGCTGCAGCCACTCTTTGTGGGAGGGAGTGGGTGGGGGCTGGCTTCAAGTCTTTCTCTTGGGGGCTGGTGTCACACCTCGGGATGCCTACAGCCTGGCTTTCAGCCAAGCGGTGGCTTCTCTCCCACCTGCTCTCGCAGAAATGAGGAAGAGCCTTGGCTTAGGCTTTGGCCTTGCCCTTCCTCAACCACCTTGTGGGGTCTCTTAGACAAGCCTTGGCCCTTGAGGTTGCTCCTGGGGGACTCTGATTTGTGTCTCCTGGGCCATTCCTCAGCCTCGGCTCTTCTTCCCTCTCTTCCCTTCTTACTCCAAGTCTTTCCCTTTACAGCAGAGTCCTTACCAGCTGAAGAGTCTCAAGTGGGTTGCACAGGCCACCGCCCGAATCCAAAACCGCCGGTGCGTCTAGACCCCCAAACCACCCAAGTCCAAGAGACTCCTTCTCAGCAGCTTCCTTCCCAAAGCTGCCTTGCCCTCTCTGGGCTTCCAGTGCCACTGGCGACAGCCCGTGCCGAGGGAGAGGGCAGTGAAGATGTCCAGGGGGATCCCAGCTCACCGGTGGCTTTCTTTCAGGTCCTTCCTGAGGGGACACACCAACTCTGGCCCAACCGCTGGCTCCGAGATTTCAGGAGTGAGGAGCCAGAGGAATTTCAATCCTGGCGGGAGATGTACCTGTACCACCAGGAGGCACGGGAGCGGGAGCGGGAGCGGGAGCAGGTCACAGCAGCCCAGACCATCGCCTCAGCTCCCGCCAACAACGGTAAGGAAGGGCTCAACGATGGCAGAGGGCTCTGGGAATGCTGCCCAGGGGACGTCTTGGTGTGGGGAAAGTCTTCCAGCGTGGCTGGTTTAAATCCAGTCCCATTGAGGAGCTGCTTCGCTCTCTCTTCTCTACTCAGGCAAGCACTCAGGAGGCTTCTTTACCATCAGCTGCATCTAAGCAATCTTTCCCTTTGGCCTTCTACAGGTCAAGCCAACAACACCGTGCCTCTGGACACCCCGCCAGGGGCCCCTCAGGAGGGACACCAGAGCCAGGAGAATCTGGGGACTGGAGGAGCTCCGCTGCCAGAGAACACCAAGTGAGTGTTTCTCAAGGAGCTCTTGCTCTTCAGGGCCTCTTCTCCTGGGCACTCCTGCCACCATCCCCCTGAAGCTCTGCATCCTGCCACCAACAGACACTCTAGCCCTGCCTCCACGTCTTTGCCCAGGGAAACATGGAACTGGAATAGCCTCTGTCTCCCTGGGAAGCCTGGAGACCCTGGTCCCTGTTGGTTCCACGTGCTCTCAGCCATGTTGCTCTTAACAAACGGCACTTGTACCTCAACAATTGCATCAATCCACAGCGAATCCTTTCCTGAAATGTCTGTCCCATCTCTTTTGCAGCATAAACCCAGTCCCCTACACACCCAGCCAAAGACCCACATCCACCTCACGCCGCTCTCCTGATGTGAGGGAGGAGCAGTCCAACAATAGACCAGGGGCCACCCCACTCTGGTCCGCCATGGTTCCACGGGCCAAATTCTCCTGGTTCCCCGTGCTCAGGAAACCAGCAGTGAAGAGTAAGTACAAACCCCACAATGTCCCTGGCTCTCCCTCAGCTCCTCCTTCACAAACACACCAATCTGCTGCTTCTGCCCAAAGAGAAACCCCGGCTCTGCAGGAGGGGGGATGTTGGTGGCCTCTCTCCTCTCCCCAAGGACAGGCTAAAGGCTCTTCCAACACTTACGCTTGCCTTGGGTCCGCTTTGACAGGGCTGCACCTTGGAATTGCTCTCTGCTCCCCTCCTCTGTGCCTGATGCTTTCATGGCAGGGCTTTGGGCCTGATTTGTGGTTTCTTCTCTCTTTCTCTTTTGCACAGGCTTCAAAAAGAGGACTTTCAGAAGACTAATTTAGAATGAAGACCCCTCAGGTCTCTTCCTCTCGCGGGGAATGCGGAGGCCTTTCTCCAATGTTTCCCACCTCTCTGTCCTCTTTCCGAAGAAAATCTGCATCTTTCCATAAAGCCCCAGGGCATCCTGCTTTCCTCAGGCCCTCACGTTAAGAGGAGAAATTGTGGATTATTTGGTTGTAGGACCCTTTGATTTGTTTCAGGCACCGGAAAGTAGCAAGGGCTGCAGGAGGAGAAACGTTTCCCAGCTACAGCATCCAGGAGTGAGCAAGCCTACTGCACATCCATCATTTGCATTTCTCCATTTCATTATAGACAGAAAATGCACTCACAATATGTCATGCTGAAATAGCTCCTGGCATGAGTCAAGAGAGGAAAAACCGTAAGAAAAGTCAGCCAGGAGGAAATGCAAAATCACATAAACCGGGGAAGTGTGTGTTTCTCCCAGTCTCTGGAAAGGGAAAATGCTTCACTTTGCAGAAAATCAATTCAACAAAAAATTCAACATAAAATTTCTCATTTTCTGATTGTTGTTGAAAAGTAAAATAATTTTTCTAACTCTCGTTCTCCCTATCAGCTGTCCAAGAGAAGGACAGTCCTACAGACAAAATAGCTAGAATATACCTTCTCCATTTTTCCTCCCTTGCCTTTCATTTTCTCTAGGATTATTATGGTTTACTCACACCAAAGATACCGAGGATGAGACAGAGAGGAAGTTGTTCCCATTTAACAAATCCAGTCTCAATAGGGTTGAATAGATTTACTGGTTTTAGTGCAGGTCACCCTTGATTCTGTCTAGAGGCTGAGGCACGTAAAGGCTGTGTCTCCACTGCCTACTAAACGTGTTCAAATATCCCAAAATTCCAGGATGCCCTGGCTGTTCTGGTTTGAATGCCACTGAAATGCCCCGCTGCCCTTTTCCTGCCCACCCACTGCTACCTCCTCCAGAGGGAAAAGCAGCAGCCCATCAGTCTCCTTTACCATCCAGATTTGGCCAGGATGGAGACAAATTCAGTTGTCTCCCCAATGCTGAAAACATGTTCTGCAGTCATCAGAGGATAAAATGAACCTGAAGAAATCTTGATGCATTTATTTTATCCTTCCTTTATCATTTCATCTTCTGCTTCAATAAATGGACTGTCAAACAAAGACGTTATAAGGGAAAAACAAAGCATCGAGTATTTATTATCTACGAAGCATTTAATAAATTGTATAAATAAAAAAAAAAAAAAAGAAAAACACGCAGAATGAGGAAATCAACTGTTTTGAAGGTGATGAGGGAATGCAAGAGAGTTGTAATGCAACTCCAGCAGGGACAGCAGCATCTCCTCTGACATTGCTGCTCCCAGTGAGTGACCCTGCCTTGGAGACACCAACTTCACTTATTCGTATAATATCACTGGGAATACCCCTATGTATCAACAGGGTAGATCAAAAGATCACATAAGTGATCCACTAATAAATGGTACATAAAGAAATTTAATTTAAAAAAACATATACCCAAATCGACAGTTTTGTTATGTACTTAATTCTGTTGACATATTTTCCACATACGAGGTATAACGTAACATACACAGCCGGCTGAACATGAGCCAGCAGTGTGCCGAGGTGGCCAAGAAGGCCAACAGCATCCTGGCCTGTATCAGGAACAGTGTGGCGAGTAGGACTCGGGAGGTGATCGTCCCCCTGTACTGGGCACTGGGGAGGCCCCACCTCGAGTGCTGGGTCCAGTTTTGGGCCCCTCACCACAAAAAAAGACATTGAGGGGCTGGAGCGGGTCCAGAGAAGGGCAACGGAGCTGGTGAGGGGTCTGGAGAACAAGTCTTGTGAGGAGCGGCTGAGGGAGCTGGGGGTGTTCAGCCTGGAGAAAAGGAGGCTGAGGGGAGACCTTCTCGCTCTCTCCAACTCCCTGAAAGGAGGGTGTAGCCAGGGGGGGTCGGTTTCTTCTCCCAAGGAACAGGCGATGGGACAAGAGGAAATGGCCTCAAGTTGCGCCAGGGGAGGTTCGGGCTGGATATTAGGAAAAATTTTTTCACTGAAAGGGTTATCAAACATTGGAATGGGCTGCCCAGGGAAGTGGTTGAGGCACCATCCCTGGAAGTGTTCAAAAGACAGGTTGACGTGGTGCTGGGAGACATGGTTTAGTGATGGTGTTGCATTTTGTTGTTTTGTGGATGTTTATTTTTGTCAGTTAGGTTGATGGTTGGACAAGATGATCCTGAAGGTCCCTTCCAACCTAGAAGATTCTGTGATTCTGTGATAATGTCCCACATCCTTTCTTTAGGGGATCATCCTTGGGTGTAAGGCACATCAAATCATTAGAAGATCTCCCCATCAATACAAATGTTTAGTTCCAATGCATTAAACAACTTTAACTCCAACAGTCAAATGCTGTTTTCTACTACCTTTCAGGAGGGTGTCTGCACCCAGCCTTTCCCTATCCTTCCCACACTTAAAGGAAGGGAGTATCTATGATGGCAAAGAATGTATAATTGGTTTAAAGTACAGTCACGTTGACTTAACAATCAAACTAATCCTTTTAATAGCTGAAGAGTGGAGCACTTGAGGTCTGAGTAAGCAGATCTATATGGTTTTCCACCCTAAGAAACAAAAGATTAAAAACCAACCAAAACCAAACAAAACAAACCCCCCACCAAATCAAAAATCAGTCTCTGCTGAAGTAATGCTATATTTTGGGGTTTATTGAGTGGAAAAAAGAGAGAATACTTACTCCAGAACAGGCGATAGTCCAGTACTAGCTAAAGTATGAGTACCACAACATTGGTACCTTGTTCATAAGCTTCCTTCTCTATGTATTACTCATGACTGTATTTTTTAAAAAAATAATCTTCAAAACAAACCATAAGTCTCTACCACCCTGATTTATGTCCCAAAAATTCAGTCGGAAGTTCACTATGGACAAAGTTTTATGAAACATTCAAACTCATAGATGTGTCTTTCCTTCTGCTTATAAGCAAAACCAGAGAGGACAGCAGTGAAACACCCTACCAAAAAAAAAAAAGATTTCATCCTTCTTCTGCCCAAGGAGGAATGTGACAGGCAAGTGACAGACGTTAGTCACTGCTGCTGGAGGCACATGGACACTGCAGTGACGTACATAGCATGAGACTATGCAAATTAGGAGAGAATATTCTATCAGAGGGATAAAGTCAAGTTTCTGGGTTGGTCAGCAAAACCTCAAACTCCCAAATTCAATTCAGAAACAGTGAAAATACAATTGAACACAAAGGTATCTAAGGAAACAGAAGACATTTCTGTTTTTGGAATTTTACACTAAGATTTTTTTTAAGCAGCCAGACCCTAGTGATCATACCCTTTCTCACAAGTTTCTGTGCCCGTGGTGAATCAAGACACAACGATTTTATATGTCATAACACACAACTATCAACCTTCTTCATCCTCTGCTTAAAGAAAAAAAAAAAAAAAGTATTTTTATGATAACATTGATCTTTTCATTTCTTAGATACAAGGTTTGTTATTGCTAAATCTTACAAGATTTTCCTTCCTGTTTCAGGTGAATGGGTCGGAAGAAGAAAATAGCAACACAAACGTAAAGAAAACAGATTGCTGCGCTGTTTTGGTTTTTGGTTTGGTTTTTTTTTTCAGGTTGGGTTTTGGGTAGGTTTTGTTTTTGTTTTGATTTGTGGGGGGTTTTTTTTGTTTTTTTTACACACACACAGTAGCATCAATCAAGTGAGAAAACTACATCTCTGAAGAATGCAAACCCAAGGAAGAAACAGCATGATTTGCATGCAGAAAGACAGTTCTGCCAAGATATTATTCTCTCACAAGGACTTGATCTCACGCTCAGTAAAACTGAAAATGCAGAGCACACAACCATTTGGGAGGGATTAAGTAGAATCATAGAACAGAATCACAGAATGGTTTCGGTTGGAAGGGACCTTAAAGATTCATCCAGTCCCACCCCCTGCCCTGGGCAGGGACACTTCCCACCAGACCAGATTGCTCAAAGCCCCATCCAACCTGGCCTTGAACCCCTCCAGGGATGGGGCAGCCACAGCTTCTCTGGGCAACCTGGGCCAGGGTCTCACCACCCTCACAGCAAAGAATTTCTTTCTGAGATCTCATCTCAATCTCCCCTCTTTCAGTTTAAAACCATTACCCCTCGTCCTATGGCTCCACTCCCTGATCAAGAGTCCCTGTACTCTGGCCAATACTTGTAGTCCCAAGGAGAAGATCTAGACGAGGAAGAATTAATTAGGAAGATCAAGTACTAGACAGCTATAAGCCAGTACTGAGCATCTGGGACACAGGACTCAGTCATCTGTTGGGTTTTTGGAGAGAGGCTGAAAGGACTCCTCTAAGCTCTCTGAACCTGATTTCAGACATGCCAAAAGAACTCATTTTGGTTTGTTTCTCCATTTGTAAATGGACATCTCTGGGTTTAGGTTATATCCATCACTACCAACATATAGATGAAGGGACAGAAGTACACCCAGGTGGCGTTCACACTAATTGCTTAATAATTGTGAACACCTTCAAGATATGAAGGACGCGTTAAGTATTGCAAGCTCTTACCTCTTTTTAAAAGAAAGTTACTAGTGCTTGCAAAAGCAAAAATAACTCCATGTAATTAAAGGACTAAGACTCCCGCTAACTCTGCAGCACAGAAGCCTGTTCACCACTCAGAACCCAGCACACTCCGGCCCCGTCCTGCTGAGCTGTCCTCATTACAACAGGGCAAACAAAGATGTTTTCTTTATGTTCTCTCGATAATTACATTTGATCTGCCTCACTGAGGCTCTCCTGCTAGCAATGAAAAGTATGAAGTGTTTCAATGGGTCAAGCTCTAGCTGTTTTATTTTCATTTCAAACATAGCAGAGACTTCCTTTTTTAACTTCCAAAGCAATAACCGTTGTAGTTTCACCCCCTTAAGCCTGCTCAGTGACAATGAACCAATTACTTACCAACTGCAAGCTCAGCCAGCAATTAATCCTAATTTACCAATGAGCACAAAGTAAAATATGCTTCTCCTAAGACTTCAGATGTTCTGTGACCACTATTACACCCAGAAGAGCCTTGAAGGTTCATCAAAGTTAGCGCAATGATTTATTTATTTTTTTTCTCTTGCTCAATCTGCAGTATGCTCCCGCTTCGGAAATTGGTTGACTGAAAAGATTACGACCTATCTCTTAAAATAGACGTAAAAACAGATATATGGGATATATGTAAAAACAGATATATAAGATATATGGTCTTATAACATCCACTAATTTTAGCAAGCATTGCGACTAGTTAGCAGCCCTGAAAATCAGAATAAATTGTCGTTGAAAGGATAGTACTTTCAAGCACATAATCTATCTAAGCAATTTTTCATACATTAAGAACTCTACAGGTTAAAGAACAAATAGTCCACCTTCAGCTCACACAGAGGGACTGGGTTGGAGGAAAGCAACCTGAGTTTGTCAAGAAATGGAATTTGTTCCACAGGTGATTTCTAGTATTATTATGCACCTCTACAAAGCAACAAACCATGAATACTGTAAAAACTAAAAGATCATAAGACAATTATCTATAATACAACATAAATGTGAACAAAAATCTATTTCTGAAATAAAAAGCTTTTGTTCCATTTCATTCCATTTTAATTCCTCAGAGAAACTTTATGGGTATTAACACATTTCAAAACCAAACATATTTTGTAAAAAATTAGAAAAAAAATCAGGCGAAACCATGGAGAAGACTTGTGAATTGCATTGCCTCGTACTGCATGAAAACATATAATATAAAGACTACAATGTCCAAATCCTCCTTACAAGGAACGAACAAAAGCGATCCTTTCCACCAGCTTTAATAGAGCTCTCTCAAGTACTTACTGCTAAGAAATTTGGGGACATTAAGGAAAAAAGAGACATTCGCAGGAGAGGATGGGCTCATCTCACATTTCTTACTTTTCAAGCACCATTTTTTGGACCACAGAACAATGAGCGCAGTTGCCTTCGCACAAGTGGGATGGGAAAATAAGTACCAAGACAGTACATGAATTATTTGAAACTATACATTTAAAGTAAAAGCAGAGAAACCTAACATTTCAATATTCTTACTGAGCTCCCTGTTGAGAGACTGCTGGCTTCCTCCCAGCAGGGATCTTGTAGCTGCAGAAAGGTAAATTCATTGCAGGGAAAACATAAAACTTGAGAAGAAAATGAGTAGGATTTTCCAAAGCATGTTCAAACTTCGGCAAAACAAACTGATTAGTAAAGTCATTTCATTACTTCCTGTAAAAATTAATGAGGCCTCAGACATCTTGTTTAAACAATATCTCAACGAGTATTTCAGAGCCTTTTAGTACAGCTTCCAGCTTAATATGACCCAGCCTACTTGAAACCTTGCCTGTTCAGTGTCTTCTCCAGACAGTTCCAGGAACCGAGCCCCAGCTTAGATTCCAGTGATCGTGTGGGATCGTGTGATCCACTTAGCGGTGGGAGGAGCGTCCCCCACTGTCCCAGAGCACTGACATAAATTAAAGCTTTCCCTACCAGCATTAACCCCTTCAGACTCATCTTGCGTGCTCACAAGTGGAGTCTGGCTTTGATAAGCCATAATACATAAAATACCACCTCCTTGTTCTCCCACCGCTGGCAGAGGCGTGGGAAAAGCATCTCTACTCACCACGTCTTTGGCATTGCAGCAGCAAAGCTCCCTCTATCACAAGAACACATTTGACCTTGGGAAAAGGTTACTGTTGACTGGTACCAAAGGGACTAGTAAATGCACCACTGTTTCAACACAGTTTTCAATTACTTTGACGAGCAATTAAAATGCTAATTAAAAAACAATCCAAAACTCAGTGCTCAGAAGGTTATGAAATAATAAGATCTTGTACACTCACTGCATCGGAGGCACTAAGAAGATGGTCAAAATGCAGCTGGAGCTGAAAGGTGCAAGAGAGAAGGGCTGTATTTTGCTTGGGGTTGTTTGTTTACGTATTAAACAGAAAAAGATACTTTAAATACACTGGCAACGTGTTTTCTAAGTGCTGGGTTAGACCAAAGGTTTATATAAAGAGTACCTTGGCAGATACTGCTCCAGGAAGAATTCATCACTCACACAGGACAGGAGAAAGAGTGCATGCACTCTGCTTTCAGCTTGAGAACTTCAGAGTTCACCGGCCAAGTTCTAAATAATCATGAAGTTGTTTAAATAATCAGAAGATTTTTTTTAAAAATGGCTACAGTTTGGGCTAACTTGCCTTCAGCTACCCAGCTCATGCCTGCAAATCAAGAGAATTAGAACCTTGCTTTTATTTCAGCTTCCTGTTGTGATTCTCATACAACTGTAGAAATTGAGAACTTGGGATCTGAAGAAAACCCCTAAATACTGCGAGTCACAAAAAAAAGTTAAGAGGGCTAGCAGCATTGCCTCCATCAGTACGTGCCAATTAAGTTCTGTTCAGGACGAAGTGGCACGCGACAGTGATCCGAAAGGAAACCAAAGCACTAAGAGAAATTCACAAAAATTCTTTTCATGTTGCTCATTCTCAAAGGAGTAATAGTCGTTGCTTTGAATTAAATTCTCTACAAGCCAGAGTACATCAAGCTGTGCAAAAAAAATCACTCCTTGCCATCCTACCAGGGAAGGCCCCGGAGTAACCCTGGAATTCCCACGTACGGTACAGTCAGTGATGAGAGGGGAGCCCATTCCTGCTGACATGTAACTCGTTCTCGTAGAAGCAGGATTCAACCTGTTCCTCCAAAGCTACTTATTGAGATCTTGTACATTTACCAAGTCATGTTTTCCATCAAGTTGCATTTAATGCAGCACAGGAGACCAAAATCCTCGTCACAACGCACTGTCTCTACCATGGATGCTTCAACAAAGTCATTTTCCCTTAAAGAATCTCAGTGACACTCATAAAATGCATTATCATTAAAAGAAAAACAAAGCAGTAATAAAATCTCAGCCTTCTAGTACCTCCAAAAAGTCACTGTGATTCACTGAAAACAAACATAAAACATGTTCCTTAAAATACACAGGTTCTTGTCATCTGCTCAATAGCTGTCCTGCATTCTGCAGGAGGTCTTGATTTATGTGACTGGCATCTACCATACAATGATTTAGGTCGGAAGGGACCTTAAAGATCATCTAGTTCCATCTATACTTCTGAGCTTAAAGACAAAGATCTTTTGCATTGATGGAAAGAACTGCATGAGTTCTCCTAGAAAAGCAACCAGTATCGTTTCATATCTTATCATACATATGGAGTCACTTAGAATAAATTGCTCACGTCTTACCTCTCAGTTTATTGATCTGCAGACAAAAAAAAAAAAAAGAAGAAAAAAAGAGTAGCAAAATTACAGGAACCAAGCAGCAGAACAGAGAAGAAAAATCTTCGTGCCACAGAACATATATCAGATCTTATCTCAGAAGTGAAATCCTTATTCCAGTGCTGGAGCTCCTGCAGCTGCACTGGGCTGTCTGTACACAGACCCAGAGCCAAGGCCAGAAATAAGAGTTCATAAGCAGTCTCACGGAAGTAACCACATTCCAGCTTCCAAAATCAGCGTCTAATCTAACTCCACTGTCCAGAGCATGTTAGTAAAAAAATAGAGTAATTCTTTGTTATATAGACTGAGAACCAGAATAAGTTATTACTGAACAGTCTTTTTTTTTTTTTTTGTATCAATAAGATTAATCTACAAAATAATCTGAAAATTAAAATTCAAATCCTTGAATGACACTTCCCACTGCAGTATATTACTGAGACTTCTCCTGATGACTAGATCTCCAGGGCTACACGTGACAGCTGTTCCGAGGACCCGGTAATGCTGCAGGAAAGAAATAAACCTATTCTCTCCCTTGGAAACTGCCAGGTGAAATTTGAGGTACTAACTGTAATTAATGTGATTGGAGTTTGGCCAAGAAATTATGAACGTTAGCACTTCAAATTAAGATAACAGATCAAATCACCATTCCAAAGAAACATGACTATAACCATGCCATGAATTTTATTTGGATACATCTTCTGAAAAAAAAGGCTACATTGTAATATTATTAAAAATATTTCACTTGGCACTGAAGTGTTCAAATGAGTAGTGTCAGCAAAAGGAAAACATGGTTGTACTCATTTTTAGAAGGAAAAAAAGTCCGTAAGGTGTTAGCTTTCTCCTCCTTTATTTCATTATAAATCCCCTTAAGTCTGCTAATCCATTTTTGTGTTGCCAGCATCATTTACATTTTGTATTCTAACTTCCCAGCAGGTTCTGGCTGTTCCAGGTATTATCCTTAGCAGAGTGTCAGGGGATTCTCACTTCTTCTCTATGCCACAAATCCCTGTAATGCTACCTAAATAGTGTCGTGGTACTTGCTAGTAAGTTAGATCACATTCCTAAGTTGATAAAGTGAAAGTACTCTTACCTTAATGCAAGACAACCAAATAGAAAAGATTATATTATTAGCATATTTAAGGAAAGTTGGTGGTTTCACCAACTTCGACAGAGTGAGACATCCTAATGCTGATGCCATTAGTCAACAAAGAGCATGAAAGAAAGTCACTGAAGGAAGTGACCAGAATTCACATTTTTAATTTACAGGTTTTTTTACATATATTAAGGAAAGAGGGCCACAAAGACAATCAAGGGGCTGGAGCCCCTCTGCTGTGAGGACAGGCTGAGAGAGTTGGGGGGGTTCAGCCTGGAGAAAAGAAGGCTCCGGGGAGACCTTAGAGCCCCTTCCAGTCCCTAAAGGGGCTCCAGGAGAGATGGGGAGGGACTCTGGATCAGGGAGGGGAGCCATAGGATGAGGGGTCACAGTTTTAAACTGAAAGAGGGGAGATTGAGATGAGATCTCAGGAAGAAATTCTTTGCTGTGAGGGTGGTGAGAGCCTGGCCCAGGTTGCCCAGAGAAGCTGTGGCTGCCCCATCCCTGGAGGGGTTCAAGGCCAGGTTGGATGGGGCTTTGAGCAACGTGGTCTGGTGGGAGGTGTCCCTGCCCAGGGCAGGGGGTGTTGGAACTCGATCTTTAAGGTCCCTTCCAACCCGAACCATTCTACGATTCTATGACATTACACAAGACAAAAATCATTTGTGGCATAGCCAAGAATACTTAACATAAACTACTTAACAGTACTAAGAATCGAACTGATCCAAATCCTACAGAAGCCAAATTTCATAGAACCAGAGTTAAACAAGAAGCTCTACCAATAGCATTCAGCAGTATAAAACCTAAAATCCAGCAATGAGCAGCTTATATTTCTATGCAGTCGATGGCAGTTTCTGCCTGAATGCACAGCTACTCGGTCAACTACAGTTTGTTTAGATTTCTGAAATATAATAAATATATTAAGCTACTTCTCCTAGGATCAATAGTTGGTTTAAGGGTACTGAAAACGCTTTCCTTCTTTCTCTAGTTTTCTCTACCTTTTCTTTGTACTAATATGGATTTAGTTTTCCCTCTTAATTATCATCACAACGGCAAATAGAACTGTTAATATGTGAAGTGCATCTCAACCAAGGCCCACAGTTTCATTTTCATCTGAAAGAGAACAATATAAGAATAATTTGGGAGAAAAAAAAAAATAAAACCACAAATGGAAGGAGTACTTATGGAATCCATAAATCTGAAAGAATAGAAAGGTTTTCAAAACAGACTATAAAAAACCAGGTAATATTGGAGAAGAGGAACAGAGCGGGTTTTTTCCCTTTTCAAAACATTAAACTGAGTAACTGCTTTCTCACAGGGATAAGCTCAAATTGACTTTTCTGCCATCTGCTGCTAATATTTTTGACTAGTTTTGTGTTACAGTTAAGAACGCATTTCTGATATACTTAATTTTCAGTCTGGAGTTTAGCTGTAGACCACTATCCATATAACCATATCTATATGGTCCATACGATCTGGTCTGATGCTCAAGTTTAAAGTCTACAGTTGTTATTTGGATTACTGCTACCTTTCAGGCTTTCTCGGTCCTTTTCTTATTTTTTTTCCCCTTTTATTACCAACATCCTAAAAGTTCTGCTGTGACATCCTCATCACAAACTCAGGGTTGGTTGGTTTGTTTGTTTTATAAAAAAAGTCAGAAGTTTGTTTTATGAAAAAAGCGAGAAGTCACTGCAGAGAAGTCATGACCCATTCACCTCCGGAGACGGAAAATGAGAACAAACTAGTTGGAGGTGGAAAGCTAAAAAATAGAAAGCATGACAGCGTGGCTTCAGTAAATCACCTCTCCCGCTTTCTTTTTACTAGAGAAAAATAACTCCGGCAATTAAAACACAGGCAACTTTATCTCCGGGGTTTTAGATGCTCCAGCTGATTGCTGTTGTCCTTCAAAATTGCTTCATAAGGTCGCATAAATCATTTGTGACTCCTTTTCTTCATTTGCCTTTTTTCTTCATTGTGTTCCTCTCTTTCTCTCTTCCCCATTTCCCCATTTTCTCTTCCTTTCCCTCTTAACATTCTCTTCAACATTGTTCCATGTTTCTTTTGCTGATATTTTTATATTGGATCCTGCGAGCCAGACTGGAGTTTGTTACAGACAAAATATTTCGGTTAATAGTATAAAAGACAGATGGTAGAGTTTGAAGTGTTCTAATAGTGATGGTCTTTTGCTAGCAATGAGTACGGAGAGGAAGCACAAGGTTGCCAAAACCACCTCCCACAAACTTTTGGAAGTATGTAGAAATACAAGGAAATCCTAGAAAGCGTTCAGAAAGTCCCTTGTAGAAAGACTCAAAGCTGCAGACGCGAGTACTCTGAGTCGCATGTGCCTGATAGGAAGGCAGTAGGTTAAGACGCATCTCCGTTACAGTCACTGTCAATAATCCCAGAATCAGCTCTTTCTTTTCCAGAAGAGAACATTCTGGTAAAAGCTCCAATCTCTGTTTGCAGCTCATAGGCCATTCCCGCATGTTTTTACTATTTATTATACTTTCTGATCAAGAGGATGGGGCCGGTCTTTTTTCAGTGGTGTCCAGTGACAGGACAAGAGGACTTGATTATAAGAAGTTCCACCTAAACATGAGGAGGAACTTCTTCACTTTGAGGGTGGCAGAGCCCTGGAAGGGGCTGCCCAGAGAGGTGGTGGAGTCTCCTTCTCTGGAGACATTCAAACCCGCCTGGACACGTTCCTGTGGTACCTGCTCTGGGTGGACCTGCTCTGGCAGGGGGTTGGACTGGATGATCTCCAAATGTCCCTTCCCAACCCCATATTGTTCTGTGATTCTGTGATTCTCTGGACAAGGAAGGAATACAAAAGATGAGCTCTGTTTTTAAGGACATAAATAAAAATAAAATGCAAAGCTCAAGGGCAGAAAGATTTGAAAATTCACCTTCTACCCAAAGTGTCTGCAAGAGGTACAGCTTGTAGAGGACAGCCTGACAAATTTCTTTTCTTCGTATTTTTATTCTCTTAAATATTCCTTTTCTCAGAAGTTTGAGACTCTGAAGGCCGACAAGAAGGAGAACAGGAAGCACATAGTATCACATAAGGAGAGTAGGTGCAAATATTAAAATGGAGACATTTATTTTATAATGTGTGTTTCCTCACCGCACCTCCCAGATGCACCCTTCCATCTTTCCACTCTAATATTTCTGCACAGTCACCCACCTAATTTGTTGTTGTGTTTTTCAGTGTATAAACGAGGCCTTCAGTTTGCTAATGGATAATACAATTGTACCAGAAATTGGGTGCTGACCCATATTTCATAAGTTAACATGAATCTGCACATAATAGTAAACTTTCCCGCTGCCTGTTTTACAACTTCCCAAGTCTTCAAAAGAAACCAAAGGAAAGGCAAATCGATCTTGTGCAAACTGGCTCGGATTGGTAATTTTCTGAGAGCCGTGACACAATTATTTATGAACTGCATATAATGGGGTTTGAACCTTCGCATCGCAATGAGCCGCTGCCGCCTGCTCCAGACTCCTCCCTGCCCGGCACATCGGAAGCCCCAGCACAACAGGGAAAACAGAAGGGTGAACAACAAAAAAAAAAGAAATAAAACCAGCGTACGAAGGGAATAAAGGAAAGTATTAGCACAAAGTTTGCTCTTTGAGGTAGTGGGTTTCTTCCCTCCTGTTTTCCAGGACTGGGCAGCGGGGAAACATCCAGCTAAAGACAGGGCTGAGGGTTCAAAGTCACCTTTGTGAGTCAGCACATGGCTCTAGGTCGAACAGAAGGGGATTTTGTACTTTGGTAACCCTTCTTTTGGTAGAAAGGTGGGAGCTCACTTCTCCACTAATTCCAGATTCACAGTTTCAACACAGGACTTCTCAACAGAAGTAACAGATCATAGAATCATAGAATCACAGAATGGTGAGAGTTGGAAGGGACCTTAAAGGTCATCCAGTTCCAAGCCCCCTGCCCTGGGCAGGGACACCTCCCACCAGACCACGTTGCTCAAAGCCCCATCCAACCTGGCCTTGAACCCCTCCAGGGATGGGGCAGCCACAGCTTCTCTGGGCAACCTGGGCCAGGCTCTCACCACCCTCACAGCAAAGAATTTCTTCCTGAGATCTCATCTCAATCTCCCCTCTTTCAGTTTAAAACTGTGACCCCTCATCCTATCACTCCACTCCCTGATCCAGAGTCCCTCCCCATCTCTCCTGGAGCCCCTTTAGGGACTGGAAGGGGCTCTAAGGTCTCCCCGGAGCCTTCTCTTCTCCAGGCTGAACCCCCCCAACTCTCTCAGCCTGTCCTCACAGCAGAGGGGCTCCAGCCCTCCCAGCATCTTTGTGGCCTCCTCTGGCCCCGCTCCAACAGGTCCATGTCCTTCCTGTGCTGAGGGCTCCAAAATCATAGAATTGTGTAGGCTGGAAGGGACCTTTCAGATCATCGAGTCCAACCATTGACCTAACACTGACAAACTCACCACTACACCATGTCCCTCAGCACCACATCTGCCTGGCTTTGCATACGGTTTCCTCTCCAGGAGCCAACGGTCTGTACAACTCTCCATAGAGCGCTGCTCTCCACAAACCCATCTTGTTATCGGAAGTATTCTTTTTAAATTAAATCTATTTTAATTTTAAGAACAGACTTCTGCAGCTCAATCACATTTGCCAGTTTCAGTTAACATCTGAAAATCTTCTCTATTCACATTCCACACGTTTTAAATGGTCTAATATGCCATTAGCTTTTTCACACACATATTTAATTTTTTAAAAAAGCAATTTTACTTAATTTTAGATTGCTGGGGTGCTAGTGTCCGAGTCAGGAGACAAAAGTGTGAGACTGCTTCAAATACAAGTGGAATCTCACTTAGACATTCACCTTCAACATTACAATCTATCAAAATAAGAGGAACACGAATAGAAGATGCAGATCAGAGCCACCTTTCAAGTGTGTCGATGAACGTGGCTACTGCAGGACGCCCTTTTTTATCCTTTTCCAGGCTGTCTATAAAATATACATAGTTACTACTTGCATAGTGGTGATTTTACTTACATCTCATTTCCCTGGTTTGCTTCCGAATGCCACGTGCTTTTGTTTCCTTTTTTTGTAGAATTACAGATTTTTCTCAAAAGGCATCTGATGATGCCATGCTGACGTCTATTTCCTGTCTTTCCTCCAGAGGAAAGGAGGAACAATTTATCATTTTGCCTTTAACAGAATGTTTCTGAAAAACATCGTATCACCAATAAGCTGTTATACCTTAAATTAGTTTTTTTAGGAGGCCCATGGAAGGGGTGCTCTGTTACACACCTCAGTGCCAGCAGCAGAAGAAAGGGGGAAAAAAAAATCTCATTTCTAAATCCATCTTCCTCCTCTCCTCCTCAGGAGCGATCCTCCCTACCACTTACCTACTTATCCACCACCAGGAAAAGAACTCTGCACCTCCATTTTTTTTCACATTTACATTTAAACTGGGCTAATTAAAGAACGGCATATGATAAGAATTTAAAGAAGTGAAAAATGTAGCAGCCGGAAATCAGAACAAGAGTTAACTCTCCATCACGGCGTTCATCATTCGTGAGATTACGAAGTTTGCAGCCATCTATTCAAAGCTAATACCAAACGATGTACAGACCAGCCATACCCCAAGCAGCGAATAACAAATAACTGAAGCAAATAAATTGCTCATTTTCAACGGTTCATTTCATGTTATTAGTTGAAAATTATTTGCTAAAAATAGGAGATATTTATGAACGACTATGACAATCACAGAAACAGGGATTCTGTAAAAGGTAAGGAAGAGGCTACATTTGTAATTAATAGCTCTGGTAATGAACAGTTTAACTAGTTTGACCTGTCATGCATTTTATTCCAAGTGACCAGACTTGCTGAGTCTGAAATTATCTGAAATGACGACTCCGCGCCTTACAGTACAAAAGGAAAAAAATTCAGGAATCTTGATCCCAAAAACAAACTAACTGCAAATTGGATCAAAAAACTCCTCCTGTAAAAGCCTCAGTTTTTGGTCAGTGCTCCTCAGTTTCTGAACAGGCAGATCTCAGCAGGTACCCAACAAAACTCCTGATCTTCTGTCCTGCTTTCAAAGTGCTGAGCACTTCAAAGGGAGTTTTCTCACAGTGTGATGGAGATACCAAAAGTATGATGCTAAACAAGAGATGAATAAAAACAGGACAACAAGGAAGAAAAATTGCTTTTTAAACAATCTGCCTGAGTGATGCAATTATTTTCACAAACTAGAATCAAATGCTTCTAGGTCTAGAGGCAAAAAATGCAGAGGAAAACATGGTAATTTGTTAGAAATGACAATTTGTTAGAGGATCTCCCAAATCCAAGATACTAAATGCTATTGTGTGTGAACGTGAAATGCTAAAGAATGCACTCAGCACATATGCTGGAGATAAAATAGTTTTCTCATTTTAAGAATAAAACGTTACAATGTAGAAATAGGTGCCAGCTGACATTTTATTTATATTTTCTAAGAAGAGAACATAAGATTTGTCATACTGGTTCAGGCCTAATGCTCCAGCCCAGTTCAGACAGTAGCCAAAAACTGGTCTCATCAGAATGAACACAAGTCACGAGCAATCACATGTCACATTATCTCCCAACCTTTGGCCATCTGCAGCTCAGACACATTTGTAGATATTAAAGATTTAGTTGATATGGGGAATATAAAATATCCAAGATATGGGCAAACTCCACTAAAGTGACATAGTGACTTGTCTGTTCTCTAATAATTCCTAACAGTTAGTTTGTTTATTGATTTCTTTTGATTTCCTACCAGGTACTGAGCTGATACTTGCATAGGACTTTCTATAGTATAACCTCACAAGTCTTGCTTCTCCCTACTAAAAATCATCTCAGCATTCATCATTTTATGTATAACTTTAACATCTACTTTTCCCATGTGAAAAAATTTACTTCTACCTACACCAAATTTCGTCTGCCAGTACATTATGGAGCCAGTGAGTTGCATAAGATCCTCCTCCAATTCTCAACTTAAATTCAGTATTTCCATTTACAACCCTCAACAAGTCTTCTTATTCCACCAGCTGTACATTGTTACTTATCCTGGATGGCCCGGGTCCCAGAGCAAGTATCTTCAAAACTCCTCTGGAGACTTAGGGAACTCATCATTTGTTCCCACCTGGTGTTTCCCATGTTTAAATTACTGATTTACCCATTTGAGGACCTCCCTTCTTATTCCTCTCCTCGTTGCTTCTTTAAGGTCTTACTCACAATAAAGGCTTTTAGGAGATGGAGCTAAATTTAATTATCATAGAATCATAGAATTGTTAGAGTTGGAAGAGACCTGAAAGACCATCCAGTTCCATCCCCCTGCCCTGGGCAGGGACACCTCCCACCAGACCACGTTGCTCAAAGCCCCGTCCAACCTGGTCTTGAACCCCTCCAGGGATGGGACAGCCACAGCTTCTCTGGGCAACCTGGGCCAGGGTCTCACCACCCTCACAGCAAAGAATTTCTTCCTAATATCTCATCTAAGTCTCCCGTCTTCCAGTATAAAACTGTTCCCCCTTGTCCTGTAGTTCCTCTCCCTGATCCAGAGTCCCCCCCCTATCTCTCCTGGAGTCCCTTTAGGGACTGGAAGGGGCTCTAAGGTCTCCCTGGAGCCTTCGGTTCTCCAGGCTGAACCCCCCAACTCTCTTAGCCTGTCCTCACAGCATAGGTCCTCCAGCCCTCAGAGCATCCTTGTGGCCTCCTCTGGACTCATTCCAACAGGTCTATGTTTTAGATTTAAAAAAAAAAAAAAAATATTTATTCTGTAAACTCTGTATTAGGTCTTTAGTTCTCCTTCTCCTGCACAGTCTTTCTTCCACGCAGTCTACCCATACAACGGGCACCAATGAGATCAACTTTGTGCCCAGCAGGAGCACCTCTCCTGATGGTTGAAGGCTTGCCAATGTGCTGATAGTTACCACCACCAAACGGATGTTCTATAGGATTCATGGCCCCACCACAAACACACGGCCAGCAGTTTCTCTTTGCTTTGTATTTGAGATAGGCAGGGCCAGCCTTCTGGATGGGCTTGTCAATACGACCTCCACCAGCAACAATTCCAACAGCTCTGTCTGCAGAAGAAATCACTTTCTTGGAGCCAGAAGGCAGCTTCACTCTGATCTTCTTTGTTTCATGGTTATGAGCCACACTGCTCTTCCTTCAGATGATTCCCGTACGGTTGTACAGCACAATTCACTTTATAGAAGTTATGCTGACTCTTTCCCACTGTATTTATCCACAAGGTCTTTTGGTTTTGATACAGACTCTAGTAATTTGCTGTGTGTGGTGCTCCAGATCTTCCTGGAGCCCTGTTTAGGAACTTGTATTTGGCTCCTCACAGCCTCCAAGCACCTTGGCAGCAGGAAGCAAGAAGACACAAACCCCATTATTTGTAGTGTAGTTTCATCCTTGCTAGTTCATCCTTGCTTCCCTTCTGAGTTCTTTCCTGGTTCTGGCCTGTTCCTTTCATCTCTTGGTCGCACGGCCTCTACTGATGACAATGTTTAGTCTCTGAAATGCCATTTCAGAGCATCCATCCAGTTTAAGACCTCAAAAGCTGTCGCTAACACGGGAAGACCAAGCAAGGAAATGCAGCACATCCCACAGTAACGCCAGTTTTAGATTGCTTTATCGTAAGCATTTTGTACCGATCACTTCATGCCCTGAAACATGAAAAAAAGCTTATCCATAGGGACAGAGAATCAGTAATTGGGGTTTCTCTCTTCAGCTTCACATGCCAAATTTCTTCAATTACGTTTTGCACAGACTATCACTGTTGCTAATGAAGCCAGAAACAGATCCTATGGGCCATCAGTCCCAGCTGACTTCTATGAATGGGACCATTGAAAAACAAACAAACAAAAAGTTTTGGCCTGTATCACTCCCATGATACTTTAAGCTACTTATTTTAATATCGAATAAAATATTTTAATATTTAATTTAGTTTTAACGTACTTTAGATTTCACATTTACTACATTCGCAGATCTTCTGGAATTTCAATTCTTTTGAGGCAGATGCAGAAATGATGTTCCAACCCTCATTGAAGAGTCTGCTGTTCTTCAAAGGACTGATAAATGATAAAAGTACAGATTCGTTGTTATAGTCATTCCTTTTTAGAGCACACTTCCACAGCAGCAACAGAAACAGACCTTACCAATACGGAAAATAAATCTAAATCCTTAGCAGAACTGGCAAAATAGCTTTGCAGACATGAAAACTCAAGAACTGACATGGACAAAGTAACTCGGAGGAAGCCAGTTCCCCGTTCCTACTCAGATTCTCTCAGGTCTGTGGGGTGTCAGCTCCATAACCCACACCCATCTTCTCCCCTCCTTCCCCTCCTGAGTTTATGTCGCCTCTTGACATTCAAAATACAGCACCGAATAAATGCAATCTTTCACATTATTAGCCTGGCACCCTCTTGGAAAAAACACACTTTGGCCAAAAGAAGTAGACTCCTCCTACTCCACAGTAAAATAAATACTTAATACTGATCCTCAATATAATAGAATCTCTTCCTATGGTTTTTCACTGCCTTGGAGCCAGGACTTGTATTTCACATTGAAAATAAAATGCTGACCCAAGAGAGGAGACTATAGATTTCACATTGTGGGAAAGGAGGAAATCAAGGAACAGAAAAGAGCATAATTTAACAAGTTAGGTGACTAAATCCATCCCTAAAATAGCTTTACGAAAGCAAAGGGGCTATTTCCAGCAAGGATGAGTTCAGGCCAGAAATATCAGTTATTGGATTGCATTAGCAAACAGAGATTTACAGCAGGGAAAATTGCTTGGATCCATAGCAGGGAACAGAAATGAAGTAGATGATCTTTCAAGGCCACTGCCTCAGCCTTCTGTGATGAACTCGGGATGTATCATGTCTGCGGTGTCCCTGCTGGAGTGACTCCCATCACCCGCCTGGATAAACAAAGCAAGGGAAAGGACAAAGTATACTATAAAGAGATTAAATGATGGAATTAAGTGAGAGGGGAGGAAAAATTGAAAACTCCTAGGAAGACAATCTGAGAGGCAGCAGATCAGACAATAACTCAGGCAAACGCATGGCCCTTTTCTCCAGTTACATGAGGACGTGGGGAGGAACAGATGAGCTACCACACTTAAGGAAGCACAAGGAAAGTGTTCCTACGCCTTTTTCCATGCGAAAACCAAAATGGCTGGGATAGAAATAATGGAGCAGGTAGGGAAAATGTCCCGAGCTTGACTTTCTAACTCTGCCACAAAAGATCTCCTCAAGGGAACTTTGTGTTCTGTACCAGCAAGGGGGGTACCAGCAGCTGTAAAACTGCAGCCGCTACCAGTGCCAGCAAGGGCTGGAATGATGCTGCTCTCAGAACATGCCCTTATGTCTATAAACATTGACAATTGGGGAGATTTTGCTTATTTGTCTTCAGAAAGCATCATTCAATTAGATAAAAAAAAAAGGGGCAATGTATTTTTGTGTGCAGAATTCCCCCTGGCACTGCCAAGGCTCGAAATTTTCTCTTCCTAAAATACAAAATAATAGAGTCACAGACTAAACAGCAATAAAGACCGGGGTAAAATACAACGAAAGAAGATGTGAGGCATGATCTCCGTCTCGAAATTTTGCCCAGGGTAAATGACAAAAAAGAGGAGCACTCAAATAAGTTATCTTCCTTTTTGAAATCTGTAGGGGAGAAGAGAAATCCTTAAAATAAGGTACACAGAGCTGTAATTGGAGAGAGAACTGGGCTGTGGGTTCATTTATGAATTGGTCTTCAGTCTAAGTGTTTACTGTTGTAGTTTGGCGTTGTGAGGAAATGCCAACTCAGCCTGTGACCCAAATGCTGAGTATACAAGGAAGACAATTCAAACCTTTTCAAAGAACATGGCAAAAGCTTATAGTTGAGGATTTACTGTAAAAATAAGAATATTATATGCCCCTGTAAAAACATGGTTTCAAAGCTACCTGGAAAATAATATTCTTTAAAAAAAAAAATATCACAAAAAATAAGTATGTGTTGAGTAACTCTTCACTACGATGTCCCAGTATGTCAAACAGTTTGGACACCACTTCTACGCGTATATAAAGTCCAATTACATAGTAGGGAAATATATACAGAATAAATCCCCCGGCAATACTGCATTAAGAAATATGATTTATCATTACCATTTTTAAGGACCCAATAGCACTTGTTACACATATCAAAGATGAATAAATACTCTGAACTGACAACCTCGGAAGCATATTGACATTAGATACCGATTTGAGCAGAAGAAAATCTCAAAGAAATATATACATAGAGGAAGGGTAACTCAAAAGACACAAAATCCTACATACAGTCAAATCAGAATAAGATCTAATTATTTTGGAAGGCAACTCTTCAATTAAGAACCAAAGGTCATCAAAATAGACAATTACTATTTGAAACAAATCTAAAACCTCACAAATAAGTGAGACTTTGTGTCACTAAAGGACAAACCCCAAAAGACAGAAGATAACTGTTTCTAATAACACATTATATCTAGAAAAGGCAGGTGGGAAGAAGTCCTAAGTAGCCTTAAAATTATTTACTTCTATTTACTATTGAAAGTTCTTTTCCATGTCCTTTTTGACTGCACCAGAAAAAAGGTACTTTAAAAAGAAAATAATTAGCATTTGAAATATTTGCTGTTTTCTAGACCTGCCAGTATCCGTGGCCCCGGGCTGTGTAGTGTGTGCAGGATTTGCAAACTCAACATGAAATATGCTACTAATATACATGTATAATGCAAATCACCACAGCTACTTATAAAGTATTGACAAAATGCAATTATTGAGCATAAAATTGGCTTTACATACAACTTGGTGCGCAATTATCATTTTTCAGCGCACACATTTTTTTTGTTGCATAGTTTAAATAATTATAAAGACGTTCATCTTCCTACAAGCCTCTGTTCTGCTTTTACTGAAATCATCTCGGGAAAGTAACTCTAAGAACTCTGTAATAATAAATCAGGTCAACCCCACTACATCCACACCAGTTAACTCTTGCTACAAATGAGGGAACAAAGGCACACAAAGGCTTTTAAATTTAAAACTCTTCCAGATGAGTTTTCTCACCTGACCTCAGTCAGATTTCGTATGGGCAGCCTCAGTTAATCATTCTCTTCTGCATATTTATTCTAAGCTGACCACTTCCACAGGTCCCCACTGAATACGTGAGCTAACAAGAGCTTTCAGCTCTTCCTGCAGGATGATCTGTCCTGGTCACATATAGGGAATCAAGGATAAAAGGACTCTGGTACACAACAGGGAGTTATTCATGACTGTACTGGAGCACTGTGTCCAGTTCTGGGCTCCCCAGACCAAGAAGGACAGGGAACTGCTGGAGAGGGTACAGCAGAGGACTACGAAGATGGTGACGGGACTAGAACATCTCTCTGATGAGGAAAGGCTGAGGGACTTGGGTCTTTTTAGTCTGGAGAAGAGAAGGCTGAGGGGGGATCTGATCAACACCTATAAATACTTAAAGGGTGGGTGTCAGGAAGATGGGACCAGCCTTTTTTCAGTGGTGCCCAGGGACAGGACAAGAAGAAATGGGAAAAAACTTGAATGTAAGAAGTTCCATCTAAACATGAGGAGGAACTTCTTTCCTGTGAGGGTGGCAGAGCCCTGGAAGAGGCTGCCCAGAGAGATGGTGGAGTCTCCTTCTCTGGAGACATTCAAACCTCACCTGGACACGTTCCTGTGCAACCTGCTCTGGGTGGACCTGCTTTGGCAGGGGGACTGGACTGGATGATCTCCAGAGGTCCCTTCCAACCCCATATCATTCTGTGATTCTGTGATAACTGGATTCAGCCACTTAAAACCACTCGGTAATTTAAGATGCTCTGGTTCAGAACGAAGAGGAAAATCATAGAGTCATAGAATGGTTCGGGTTGGAAGGGACCTTAAAGATCATCAAGTTCCAACCCCCTGCCCTGGGCAGGGACACCTCCCACCAGACCAGGTTGCTCAAAGCCCCATCCAGCCTGGCCTTGAACCCCTCCAGGGATGGGGCAGCCACAGCTTCTCTGGGCAACCTGGGCCAGGGTCTCACCACCCTCACAGCAAAGAATTGCTTCCCCAGATCTCATCTAAATCTTCCCTCCTTCAGTTTAAAACCATTCTGAGTATGCTGTAGGACTTTACCCTACAAAAACAGGCTGCTTATCTAGTGTCTAAAGCAGAGGAACAAGCCAACACTAATGTTTGTTACTAATTAGATTTTTAAAGAGCTCACTGGGAATTTGTAGCTAAAAATTACTGTGCCAAACTCCAAAGAACTGGCCGTATTTTAACTGCTTGACTGTGTGACTGAAGCAGACAGAAACAGCCTTAAAATGTGGCATAATTATTCGGCTGTGTTACTAGCTACTACTCAATGTTAATTATGCATTAAAAGCTAAGAGTGTTATTTATGACTGTTCAGGGAAATATTTATTTATAATGTGTACTCAGGCTTTCTGACAGAAGGCTACCTTGTACGTGCTCCATGATTCAGAGGCAGGAAAGAGGTCCCCAGAGTTCATTCTGTAAGTATAGCACTAATTTCTTCCTGTATGGTCAATATAAAGCAGTCATTCAAACTCATTTTTGGATCTAAAAGATGATTAACACCAAATAAAAGAGCAAGCTGACATGTAAATCTGCTACAGAACTGACGCCAACTTTGGACACTGCTAAGAAAAGAGAATGTATAAAAATACCCCCACCACCTTTCCCCTCACTGAATGTCACAGAAAGTGACATGAAGCTCTGCAATGAATTCATTCAGCCATCAGTCCACGCAGCCTTTCACAAGGTGATTTCACAAGACAGGACTTTAACATAGAATCACAGAATTGCCCAGGTTAGAAGGGACCTTTAAGATCATCTAGTCCAACCAGCAACCTAACTCTGATAAAAACCATCACTAAACCATGTCTCTAAGCACTATGTCAACCCGTCTTTTGAATACCTCCAGGGATGGTGCCTCAACCACTGCCCTGGGCAGCCCATTCCAATGTTTGATAACCCTTTCAGTGTAAACATTTTTCCTAATCTCCAATCTGAACCTCCCCTGGTGCAACTTGAGGCCATTTCCTCTTGTCCCATCGCCTGTTCCTTGGGAGAAGAGACCGACCCCCCCTGGCTACACCCTCCTTTCAGGGAGTTGGAGAGAGCGAGAAGGTCTCCCCTCAGCCTCCTTTTCTCCAGGCTGAACACCCCCAGCTCCCTCAGCCGCTCCTCTTTAGACGTATTCTCCAGACCCCTCATCAGCTCCGTTGCCCTTCTCTGGACCCGCTCCAGCCCCTCAATGTCTTTTTTGTGGTGAGGGGCCCAAAACTGGACACAGCCCTCGAGGTGGGGCCTCCCCAGTGCCCAGTACAGGGGGACCATCACGTCCCGAGTCCTGCTCACCACGCTGTTCCTGAAAAAGCAAAACTGATGAGTTTGACGTTTTTACCAAGAATTTATTCCAGATCAGTGTGAGCCATTAACTAAGCAATAGCTGAACTTCTTTACCCTGGATTTTGGAAACTCCCTTGAACATAACCCCCTAAGTTTTGCCACAATGGCCACCTCTAAAATTTGTTCTGCGAAGATCTGCTCTCCAGCACACTGTGACACGGTGTGTCACATCATGCTTTTTCTTGCGTAATAACGTCAGAAAGAAGCATAATGGCATAACACGTGACATGAAATGATATTTAATACAATAGCATTCCAGGGGGTTCTTCGGGGGAGATGGGTAAAGATTGCAATGACTGACAGATGTGAACATTTGAGAGCATCTACGTTCAATGCCATACTCAAGGGCACTGTTTCAAATCTATTAATGCCCAGTAATCCAGAAGCAGACAAGTTTGGGCAGGAAGTATGTGGGCAGGAATTAGATATAATACAATTGTAAGCTGTCAAGAGTTGTAGACATAACCAAATTACTACACATCCATTCCAGACCAGATAGCTCATAAGAAATTTCGAAAAACACAATTTAACCAAAAACAGCCCTTTGGATTTGTTCTGCACATGAAGGGAACAGATTTAAACGACAATTCAAATAGTTTCAGACTTACGCAGGTCACTACTTTTGAACTTGGCAAAACCAATAAACAGTCAGATAAAAGATAACAACAACCCCCCTGTTTCTTTTTGCCATTAACTCACCCTATTTAGAATTGAGAAAAAGAGTCCTGATTTTCAACCATTTCTCAGTTACAAGCATTCCTGGTCGCTTCTCCTTTCTTCAACCATGCTTATCTTTTTGCATACATCTTCTCCTACAGGATATGTACATTTGAAGGAAGAGCTACAGCTACTTGTGAAGTTCCTGACACATAATTAGGAGAGAGAAGGGCAGCACATACCTCCTTCCCTTTTCTTTAACACAAGACTTTGCACTTTAAGCCTCTTAAAACCTGTTCTCACATCAGGCCTTTACCTCTGGCTGCCTTTCCCTGTCAGGATGGGTTGACGACCTGCCAAAGGACAATGCACTCCACGGTTCTACTGCTCCAGGCTTTACTAAACAACCCAAAATACTTTGGGGTTTGCTAAGGTTATTCTGAAAGGACAGGGAAAAGTTTGTTCTCTTTTTTTTCTTTTTCTTCCTCTCATGTTGCTGCTTCCATGAGTAATATAACTCTTGCCACTATCTTACTGGGAAACCTTCTCAGCAGACCTCTCCAACCTCTCTTTTTTTTACGGAGAGTGGCAAAACGACTGCGGTGGGATAGCTGAGCCAGCATTCTGCTGTTTTCTCATGCCAAACTATAAATTGTAAGGACTCAAACCGAGCGGCTTGCAAGACTGAGGGAAAGCATATTATTGCATCAAACTCCATCACAAAGTAAGCAGATTAGGAATGCTGGAGTATAAACTAACTTGAAGTCCTTGCTGGCTATCTCATCGCCCACAGGATTTTAGAGGCAGCTCAGATGAAACTGCCATCCTTGCAGTCTCCAAAAACCTTCACCCGTAAATAATTTACCTCTCATGAAGATTAGCAGGTTTTTGCTAATAACTATTTAAACCTCCCTGCAGAATCACAGCCTCTCACCTATCACACTCCGACCTGCATTTACCGACTGCATCTCTGTCCTCTTTTTCCATGTTTAGATTAAAAACTCCATTTACTTTGTTTTTTTCATTCGCACCACGCACAGATTCACAGATTCAGCGTCATTTCCATACTACAAAAAGGGAGCGATACCATCTCCAAATGAGATATTGTGAATTTACAAACAGATAAGGAAGTAAACAATTTGTCTCTGAATATGAGGTGGGATGATAAATGCGACCTGCATATCCACCGAAGACCCCACTTTCGAAAAGGTGCTGTAAATGCAATTCTCATTAGGTATGGCTGGAACTTTGAACGTTCAGCCTCATCAGCCAAACTCGAAGACGTTTAAAAGAAAGGTCAGTAAAATGTCAATAGGAACGTGCTATCAAAGCTGCTGATCTTCACAAAGCCGTGTAAGAGTCGGTACCACACACACCATTGACACCAGGTCATGTATGAATAAAACTGTCATTCAAAAAAGCCTTCAAAACTTAGGCTTTTTTAAAGTAGGCTTCCAAACCTGAAGCATGTACCATGAGGAACTGAATTAGTTTTCTACTTTGGAAGACGTAAAACATGCGAAGCATTAAGATCAAAATACTTCTGCACTTGGATTGTGTCTCCCCACACTTTTGGAGGACAAACATTAGCAAAAGGGACCAAACGCTACCAACTAGCCCGATAAAACTTTTATGGTAGCCATAATATACAAATCACTTCATTAATATGAGCACAGATTTATGCAACTTATAACTCTGCTTATCCAGACACTCAAATTCTAATTCACAAATGTGGGTGAATTTAATCCCACCCCCTAGCTAATCCTTCCACTGAGGCTTTTAAAGTGGAAATGACTTTTCAGAGCTATCTTTCCAGATGTCTGTTGAATTTTTCAAAGGCTGGACATCACTAATGATCTTTTGGTTGGACAAATAGGACAAACACGCACACACACTGGTAGGAGAAATGCTATGTTTCCATCAAAGTACTGGTGAAACGTATTGGTACCAGTTGTGTATCACTGAGAATAAACCCATTACTGCTTGAGAGATGCTCAAAAATTATACACTTGACAAACATTTTCAGAGAAGTCTGAACATTCAACATTTCTGAAAGCCAAGTTCATTGAACACGCAGTGGTCCCATGACATGCCTCCTGCCACCCCAGCGCTCCAGCTCTCCAGACACATCTGTCCTGGCCTTTTCCATGTCAGAAGCCCTAGGACCTCCCTTCCCAAGTAATACAGGACAAGCAACGTGGGCCTGTATGAAAGAAATGAAAGGCCCTGACTCTGAAAGGCCATAAAATCATTTGCTTTCTTTTTTTCTATTCTATGTCTGTGCTTATACCACTTACTTACACATTTCATAGTGACAGTACCTTGCTAGCCTTTTGCTCACGATGGAGGGATCCCCTAACTTCTACAAGCCCTGCAATTCTCTGCAGACATCCTATTCTCCACTCCCTCCACAGCATATTTATTTTTATTCTTATCCACCACAGTACTGCAGATCCCATTTATGTCCCGTCTCCATTTCCCCATAACAGCAATATCCATATCCCCAAAATGCCAGTGGATGTATCAGGGTCTCAGGTTGTCCTCTGCTATACTTCCTACTTCCCTTATTCATTCCCCACCACAATCTTCATCCTGTTCCTCTCTGAATCATCTCAGTCTTCATTTTTATTTCCCCATTAACTGACCCCAAGTCCCTAATGGGGGTCCCTGTGGTTTCCTCTTCCCTTCGCTACCATTATGGTCCCTTTGGTATCTCCACGGCAGAGTTGGTGTCCCCCATGGCAGACTTCACCCCTGTCCTGGCAAGGCTTTCTGAGCACAACGCCAGCCCTCTCCATTCTAATTCCTATTGTTAGCTGTCAGGAAACTAAAACCTTCAGCTGCCAAACAAGTTTTAGAGAATAAGCAGAAACAATTAAGGGGAGTGTTATAATGGTCACCCGGAACTGAGTTGTTCCAACCGCAAGCAACTGCTGAGGTGCTTCAGCAGATAACTGCTATGATGACAGAAATGACATTTCTCTCCTGTTTTCTGTGACTTGGTTTTCTGCTTTTGTAGTTATTTTTAATTTTTGGATATGAAGAAACCCCTGACATTTTTAGCTTTCTGACATGAGAAAATACATTCAATGGTTGAAAGAATATGAAAGTATCTGATAAAGGTCTAGAAATCAATCTAGAAGTCTCAGAGGAATTTAACAGAGGAAGATTGGATAAACTGACTTTCTGTGAAAGAGAGAAAGGTCTGCAATTATCTACAAAACACATGATAAAAACGAACATCAACATGATGAAGGAAAGCTTCTCAAGGGTTAAAAAGGGATCATGGCTGGGGACCATAAATTGATTAAAGCCCTGCTAACACAGCATATGACAAAGAACATTTCCATTATAAACGAGACCCTCAGAAACAAGGGGAAAAGATACACTCCACTGACAAAAGGTGTATTTCCTTTTCCTCCACAGAAGGAAACCAACTGTTGGTAAACACATTCTCTGTAAGGATAAGTCAGTCCAGAGAGCAGCAACAAGGGGACAAGGGGGGATCTTAACAGCTAAACAATACGGTTTACAGCACCGGGCTTATACCAATTGTTTTTTTCTGTTGTAATTCAGAAACTTATTAACACACACAGCATTTTAGTGTTAACAGAGGTGGACAAACTTTATAAAGCTGGCTTGCTTAATATTCTCTCCCAATGTCTCACTGTCAGCTCTCTTCCCTTGGTATCATATTAAATCTGTTCAGAGTTATTAAATTAATAGTAAAAGAGCAATACAGAAATATAAACCACTCTTCATTCTTTTTCATCTAATGCATGACTCACCTCAAATCCATTCCCACACAGAGTAGCCCTCTCATTCATATCATGATTCTGTTCCTCATTGCAACATACAGCTCCTCTCCAAAACTTAAACGCCACCTTGCACAACGCTGCCTTCAATGCTGCAGAACCTTCCCAGACCCCCTGCATTCTGGTGCGGACACAGAATCTCCACCAAACCCATCACACAAACCTCCTGGAGTCTAGTACTGCCCTTGAAATGCTGTGAATTTTGTTAAAGTATGAGGGTTTGCTTTGCTCATTTACCTCCTTTAAATCATAGAATCATAGAATCATTCAGGTTGGAAAAGACCCTTGGGATCATCGAGTCCAACCATCAACCCTACTCTACATAAAGTTCTCCCCTACACCATATCCCCCAACACCACATCTAAACGACTCTCAAACACATTCAGGGATGGTGACTCAACCACCTCCCTGGGCAGCCTCTTCCAGTGTCTGATCATTCTTTCTGTGAAGAATTGTTTCCTGATGTCCAGTCTAAGCCTACTCTGTTGCAGCTTGAATCCATTCCCATTCTGTTCTATCGCTAATGACCTGTGAGAAGAGACCAGCACCAACCTCTCTACGATGTCCTTTCAAGTAGTTGTAGAGAGCGATGAGGTCTCCCCTCACCCTCCTCTTCCACTAAACAGTCCCAGCTCCTTCAATCGCTCTTGATAAGACTTATTCTTATCCGGGCAAGCTGATGAATTTAGCAAGGTAGTGCCAAAAAAAACCCCAAAACCTCATTTGAATTAAATTTCTACTTAAGAGAGGAGTGTATCAGGGCACTCAACCAGCCAGGCCCACACTTAATTTTTCTTTTCTCCCGAATTGCAATACTTGCCTAAAGACTGATATTTCTCTGCAACAGGATAATTTGTACACTCTAAAGTCCTCCTGACGGTCTTTCTACTTTTTTTTTTTTTATTTTTAAATTATAAGGTTGGTAATTATCTCTTGAGAAAGAACCAGTTTTCCAAAACAGATGCACAGGTTAGATGGACTTCAGAAATAAACGGGCAAGAATAGACTGAATTTCCATCATAAAGATAGTGGTTATGATTATAACAGGAACAGCCCTTTTCCTAAACGGCATTACCATATTTAATGACTGGCTCGGTAGGACACAAATGATTCTGCTTTCTTCTACCTAGAGCACTGACTAACAATCCAGTCATTGATTCCTGGTAACGACCACGTTTTTGAGGATTATTGCTGCGGGAATCTTCTGTCATAAAATATCCACAGCATTTAGCCGTATCTCTACACTTTAGATATGAGAAGATGTTTATACCACGACACTAATAACGGCTCCCTTTTGCCAAACCTCGCACGGGGAAAGAACACAGACCTCATGAGATACGATGCCATTAGTGCCTCCTCACACTCACGCTGCCCTTCGCATTCCGTGCACGTACAAACACCCATCAGCTCAGGACAGCTACAAATTTCAGCCAATGCATGTAAGCATTTATGCTTAGGTGTCCGAAAAACAAGTGAGAAACACTGATTTTTTTTTTCATTATTATTTTGTAATAATAAAACAAGCTATGTTGGATTGTTAACAGAGGGAAAACAAGAACGTTGAGGAATGTTTCTGAGTTTAGCATGTGTCAAATAGTAGAAAATTAATCTCTCTGAGGACACAAGTTAAAATGTTAACCAGGGGCAATGTTTCTAGAGGAAGACACATTACAAGAGAAACCAAACGTACCTGCAGGTCCTTTGGGACAGGACACAATACTGAGCTATGGTTTTCATCAAGCTGCCTGGAACAAAGAATCCAATTGTTTTGGATGGTCAGGAGAAGCTGTAACGTTGAGTTTTCTACGTGGAGCTGTCTCTTTCCACACCTTCCAAATGAATTAATGAGTGTTTTGTGGTTGTTTGGTTTGGTTGTTTTTAATAAAAAAAAAAATTATTGGGAAAGGGGGGGAAGAAGAGACAGAGAGACCCTATAGGGTCTTGCATCAAAGTCTGACTTGCAGCACCGAAGAAAGTGAAGTGCTGAAAATTCTTCAGGAAATAATGACAAGACAGAGTTGATTCTGAAGAACTATCCCTAAATGTAATCCAAATACACAAAATGAAAACAACAGGCCACATACTACAGACGAAATACAAAGCCAAAAGCAGACAGGCTGCCTGAGACATTCAGCTCTCCATGAGAGCTGAAAAGCAGAGCGTACAGATAGCTCCGGTTCCTTGGCCAGCGAACAGATAGGTGCTGGCAGGGAAGCCAGATGGCATCCATCTAGTCCAAGTGGCTAGATGGCCACCCCAGGGGGGCTTCTCTCCCTGCAGTAGATGTGTTGGCCTGCAAGTTCATCGCGCTGTTGCAGCTTGGAGCCTTGCCTCCTTTACGGGGGAGTCAACGGCAGACAGCACGGTGAGGGAAAAGGAAGAAGAAATGGGAGCCTGGGGAAACACAACCTGATAGAGGCACCAAGGTGAGAAGAAGGGAGAAGGGGATGTACAACAGGAGAAAGGCAAACCCTGTCACAGAGACCAGCCGGAGGATTTAACAGCTCCCCCCCGCACTGGAGTTGGAAACTTTGACAACAGAGGAAGCTCCACTGACATTAACTGACATTACAGTTCTTAATGGCTACACCCAGTGCATTTAGAGTATGAGGACACTTGACAAGGGAACAGGTAATTGTCTCTCCTGTCCTTTCCCTGAAACCGCCAGAACTAAAGCTGTCATTCCTAAGCACTCAGAAAAACAAGATTTTTAAAAGGTTTCCTAGTATCAGATCAGGACACAAAGCCATTAATTCTTTTGAGTTCACACAGTTGTAGTCTCAGTGGGGAATCAAATGACTAGGTGATCTTTGAGACTAACTTAAGGCACAGCGACTGGTACAAAATGTACTCTGGTGGTTTGCAAGAAAAAAATATGAGAAATAGATACTGAGTAGGGAAATTTTATCCTGTTTACTGTTTCACCTCTCTGAGATCACAAGAAACCACGTTGGATCAAAAGAAACCATGTTCTCCAACAAAGTTGGAGAACTTTGTAGAGTAGGGTTGATGGTTGGACTTGATGATCCCAAGGGTCTTTTCCAACCTGAATGATTCTATGACTCTATGTAGCCATGGCATTCTCTTTTTCAACATTTGATCATTAATTCCTCAAAATATTCTTTACTTTCATTTCTAGGATTTGTGATATGAATTATTATTTCTTATTTTTAAAAAAGTTACCCCATTTCCCACATACACACTAAAAACAAACTGGTAACACTGCTTGCTGGTGTCCCATGAGTGTAAACCAACACAGATCTCTACCACTTGATGATCTGGGATAGACAACGAACTTCTATGAGGAGGGTCAGCCCTGCTGCCTCTCAAAGAAGTTTTCTAGTCTAGCTTCAATCATTCAATGCCATATGACACGGCCCCGTGAAAAAAAAAACAACAAAACCAGTTCTGTCAGCTCAGCTGAGAAAGTCCTGAGCAACTGCTAGAGAAAACAGCACAAAACCACCCTGAGAAATAACCCCGGCGTTTGCTGGAGTTGCTGGAGTGACTATCACAAGAGAAAATAGCAAAGGAAGATCAAGAACACAGTACTCCCTTTCTACCCTCAAATGGTAACGTCAGGCACCTTTTGGAGCTGAGATCTTGCTAAACTATCACGTAGATACAAACACAGTACCCTGGCGACAGTAATGGGTTTGAAAATGCCAGTTGCTGCCTTGACCTCCACAGACCCTGCAGTCTGGGTACCTTTTCTTTTCCACTCGCTGGAAAGACTCAGCCCGTGTTTCAACTGTTTTTCAGGTGAAAAACTTGAAACTAGATGGCAGTACCATTTCTCTTCTTCATTACAACTGCTTTTCCAAATCTGTCATTTCATACTGCCTGAGCTTTTCTTACCTAGTTGAAGAGATAAGAAGTTTGGTGGTACTTTTAGCATTTTACCTGTTTCAGCTCATGCGGTGATATTATACCTCATTGCTCTACGTTGCAGGAGCAAAGGCTTTGACGATGGCTCATGAACTCCTGCTTAGTTCTCCCACGAAGGATCTGTCTCAGCCCTACTCACTCTGTGACTCGGTTTATTGGCTTCACATCTGAGTTCTTCTGGTTTAACCCCACTAAGCAGGTTCCCAAACCAAATATCTTCCACTCACCCGGTGTAACGCCTCTAATACTATTTTCTGCACATAACAATGTTAAATGCACAGCTTAATACTTGGTTTTACTCTTTTTCTCTTAGTCTATCAAAAAAATCTTTACCTTATGCTATGCACACAAATATAAACATAACTTCCATTACAGATTCCATCAAGATTTAATCCCTTGAACAATAACGTAAAAAACAGAAAAGACTTTGACAAACAGCAATATTAAACTTTACCCAGGAATAAACATCTGAAATACCGTGATTCTGTCTTCAACAGCTTGTCTTTGTACTAAATTGCTCTCAAACCCTTTCTCGCTGGCAAAGCTGCTGTGATTTCATTTTCATTAAATCTCCCGTCCAGCCAACCCTTTTTTGGTTGTGGGAGGTGTCAGGATGGGGAAAAGAAAAAGGAGTGAAGTACTTTAGTGGCATATGTGACAACCACTTCAAAGCCATAAATCCTACCAAAGTACCTTAGAGAATAACGATCAGTCAAGACTTTAATCATCAGCAAAAGCTAGTTGAGAGAATAAGGAGGGTCCTAAGGGTAATAGCTGTAAAATGAAAGTGTCCACTGAGCGCGTTTTTTTCATTACAGACAATTGAGCCATTTCTCAACCTTGTTTATCTTTAGCTTTTCCTCTTAGACCAGAGGGAGAGTAAGGGATATTACAGCCATCTTCCACCAGTGAAGTAGAAAGAAAAATGCCAGAGATGCTTTAAGACAAACAATGCTGCTTCCACAGATGTGGTTACGTGCCCTTTCAGGCTGAGATCCAATCCTTGGTCCCTTGAACATCTGGCTGAAACCAAGGCTCTGTTCTTCCCCCAGGATCCACGGCACACTGGGGATATCCCCGTGTGCATTTCCCAGTACTGAGACACATAATCCCATTAGTCACATTATAACCAACAATCCCATTGCCCCCTGAGCCTTGGTCTGATTCTTCTTGCCTTCCTTTGGTTTCCTCTTTCTTTTCCCTGCCAGTTCTTGCATAATAAATACCTCTGTATTTATTCTCTAACTTATACATAAGTCAAACAGCTGAAATTATAAATATCTATAAGTCTATATCTATAAATATGTCTTTAGCATAATGATCAGAACCAGAAATGCTAAAAGAGCTTTTATAAACCAAGAGATTAAGATTTTCATTTAACTTTGTTGACGATTAGTTTGCATTTAGAATTTGAATTAATGTCTACAAGACCAATTCAACACAGCTCAATTAATTTAAACTCTATCCATTTATTGATTATAAACATAAAAGACCAGAAATGCTCAACAATTGGACAGTGTGTATTACCAACTGCTGGTGTGTTAGAGTTTAATAGCAATGGAAAAAATCAGTATAGAGCGCACAGTCTGTGGTCACACTCTAGCAGTATCTCTGGGATGTTTTTAATCCCACCTACTTATCTTAGAAACATGAAATCCCAAGCTCGGAACATAAAATAATATTATTATTTTTGTATGAAATTCCTATTCAAATAAAAAAAAAAATAATAAAAATCAATACATGGTAAATTCTTCCTGGCTAAAGATAAAATTCATTTTTGTGTTTTAAGTAAATTGCAAAGTCAAAGGCCAGTATAAGTTTAAATTGCTCGTTTGATGACAAAAGAACTCAAATAAGACCAGTGATTCAAACATTAATAAAGAAGAAACATTCATAAGCATGTACATTGAAACAGATATCTAAGTAAGCATCCCTAGTTAATATAAAATAGCTTAGGAACAGCTATAATTTTTCAACCATCTTGGCTTACTACTGTTGTGTGAAGCTGTTGGGAAGTGCACACTTACATCGGATTCCAGGTTAAGCTATTTTCCACCCTTCAGCGAGTTAGGACACAGACGGAGTTGGTACTCAGCATCTTTAAGGAACCAAAATCATTTTAGAAACTGCTGTTTATCAAATTTCACCAAAACAACCCAGCTCTCAGTGAGAAAAATGTGAAATCTATTATCATATAGGCCATCTCACCTCAAAATAAAGAAAAATCTATTTGTCTTTTTCCCCTCCCCCTTAGGAACCATATTCTAATCTTGTAGCGACTCAGTAAGATGAATTAGGCCACTTCCATCCATAAGGAAAGGATAAGGTAAAGGTTTTCTAAAACAGAAGTCCACCTTATTTTGTGGGGTGTGGAAAAATAGATATTACTAATGAACCAAAAAGTCAGTTGGAAAATGGAAACAGCCTGGTTCAACTTCAACATTTGATTTGGATATTTTTTCTCCCATTTTTAACTTTCTTCTAGCATAAATTCAATTAAACTATGGAATATAAGATCATGCATTTTTAAAAGTGTGAAATAGTGAAAACAGGATGCTTGCATAACAAATCATTTCAGCATTAATTTTTTCAGTAATATAAATATTGATTGAACAACTCCTCATGAGAGCTGATTATAGTCCTATGCTTTCTAAAAAAATATTGTTTGGAATAATAGAAAGTGTTCTTTTATTGCTATAAACGCAGTTAGGAGTTAATTTTGGAGGAATGAAGGGGGTATGTATCTCGTTCCCAGGGGAGGTATAGCCTTCTCAGCACCACTGAAGGGTGAGACGGGAAGCAGAAAGAAAAATCACTAATACAGATTTTTTTTAAGCAAAACTTTCTAGTCCATCAGCAACCGGTCATTGTGGGAAGCTCCTCCTTCCCCCACCAGTTGCTTATTCCTTTTCGCCCCTTGCAAAGCTTTCCCTTCCTTCAGGAGTGCCAAGTGATCAGTTTACGGATTACAACCTATTAGGACGTAAAAACCATGTGGTGGAAACACCGCCCTCAGCAGGATACGAATGAGTTGCTGAAAAAGGAGCAGGGAAGCTGTGGGGCTACTTTAAATTATAATGAAAACCAAACCAGCTATACTTGGTAAAAAGGGCCGTTCACAAGTCCTCTACCACTGAACAGCCCATTCAAAATCTTTGTCAGATTAAGAAAATCCGAAGACAGTCACATGTCCCAAGAAGGGAGAAAAATCACTAATTTTCTAAGGGCCTCAACCGTATTAAGTCTCAAAGGCTCTCCACTTTCTTGTGCCCTGTTCCCTTAAACAACACACAGAAAACACCACTCTCCTAAAGACAAACTAGAGAAGATGATACTGTTGCAGTTCGTAGAATATCACGAAATAGGCACCAGCAGCGTAAATGCACACCAAGTCACACCAAGGCATCCACCCCTCTGCTCCGCTCTGGGGAGACCCCACCTGGAGCACTGTGTCCAGCTCTGAAGCCCTCAGCACAGGAAGGACATGGACCTGTTGGAATGGGTCCAGAGGAGGTCACAAAGATGCTCCGAGGCCTGGAGCCCCTCTGCTGTGAGGACAGGCTGAGAGAATTGGGAGGTTCAGCCTGGAGAACAGAAGGCTCCGGGGAGACCTTAGAGCCCCTTCCAGTCCCTAAAGGGGCTCCAGGAGAGATGGGGAGGGACTCTGGATCAGGGAGGGGAGCCATAGGAGGAGGGGGAACTGTTTTAAACTGAAAGAAGGGAGATTTAGATGAGATATTGGGAAGAAATTCTTTGCTGTGAGAGTGGTGAGACACTGGCCCAGGTTGCCCAGAGAAGCTGTGGCTGCCCCATCCCTGGAGGGGTTCAAGGCCAGGTTGGACGGGGCTTGGAGCAACCTGGTCTGGTGGGAGGTGTCCCTGCCCAGGGCAGGGGGTTGGAACTGGATGGTCTTTAAAGTCCCTTCCAACCCAAACCACTCTATGGTTCTATGATTTAGATTTAAGAAAGAATTTGGGAAGGGCTTGAGAAGTGCTTTTTCAGGTGTGATACCTCAGTAAGAGAAACATCTCCCAACCACCTTGGTTTTGACAAGGGATAGAAATCTTCAGGGATCGCCCCTCTCCTATCAAATTCTGCCATCTAGCAAGACTTCAAATATATCCAGGTCACTTAAAGCACTCCATCCACCCCCCATACACCTCAGTTGGCCCAACAACTGTAAATATATTTTATCATATGGCTTTATATCCTGGCCCATTCATTTCTTCAGGATATTTAGAACATTAAATAATAATTTGGCAGTAAACAACCTATACTAAACATTCTTCCCTCACTCTAGCACTGCTGAAGTCTGGCTGCTTCAGGCCAGAGTATTGGATCTTCTTCAGGGCAGAATATTGGATCTTCTTCCTGTCTCCCTGCCAAATAGAGGATTTCCTCATTTTAAAAGGTCTGGTTCCTCCCTGCTACTGGGCAAACTATCGGAAGTTACTGACAAATCCCACAGGCCCCCAAATCTTCTCTTGGCAGCACTAATTTCCTTGTGTCGTTCCCTGTGTGTTTACCTTTGATTTCAAAGATTTAATTCCCGATTAGAGTTGGGCATAAAGCACCTCCCAACCGCTGCTCCATGGCGCCGCTCAGTTGGCCACGTGTCCCATCGAAGGGCACATAGCTCCTTCTGTGGGTCTGAGAATTCATCTTTACGAGAGCAGGAAAAGCACTCAGCACGTTACAGGAGAGACAATTCTTTGGAAACACTCAGCTACACGGCATAAACATGACAGATGGAGGATTTCCTTCCAACGACGAAGCGATCTTTGTAGTATTCCTCATACATAACTTGCAGCAGAAAATTTCCTTCAAGAACCAAAGCGCTGATGTACACATAATGGCTATTTAAGGAACAGTATAAAATTGCGATGCCACTATTTCCATACCCAACGTGTTCCCTTGGACCTCGACTGAAGGGTACACATTACACCAAGCGGATGGGTGTATTTATTTCTGTAGTGCAAGGTACCAATCGAACATTAAAGATGGCAAGTTCCACAGGTCATTCCCTATGGGGGGGGGGGAGGGGGAAGATACTGTGGAATAAGAGAAAACTCATCATTATGGGTGATGTTTTATCCCTTATTTCTTGTTTATTTTTTTTCTCTATGTCCAAAGAAAATACCACAGGTAGCAAATTATGATCAAAATAAGCTGTATTACAAACATTTAAGAAAAATGTATTTTTTGCCCCCATTTCTTCATGAATGGGGCAATATTTCAGGTTAGTTGAAAAATCTGTAAGGTTGTGTGCAACATAAAGAAATAAAATGTGATGCTGCTGTAACCAGAGGGTCTCATCACTGTCTTGTAGCAAGAAGAGACCGAAATGCTTGTCTCCATCTACTGCTTGGTCAGATCGACGCTAAGAAAGCTCTTGAGGGGCAATCCTAACCAGCAGCATCCAAGGTGTCACCTGGCTGTCACCTCATGGATGTGCATGGAAGCAGGCAGAACATCCCCGTCTGATGCCTCAGGTTCCTCTTGCCTGCAGGGCAAAGCTGAGAGAAAACTCAGCTTTGAGATACTCACAGAATAAAGATGACCTCAGAAAGAGACCCTTCAGTTTCTGTAACCGTTTGATAACATGAAGTAAAAGCACAATATTACACTAAACTACCAAGCAATAGACCATCTTCTGTCAAGAGGACTATATAATTCCAAGAGCAACTAAGACCAGCCTGGATGGGGCTTTGAGCAACCTGGTCTAGTGGGAGGTGTCCCTGCCCAGGGTAGGGGGATGGAACTGGATGATCTTCAAGGTCCCTTCCAACCCAACCCATTCTATGATTCTGATTCTATAATTGAGTTTTAAAGTAAAGGAAACCTGAACCACAAAGGAAAAAGAAATTCATCCTAATGTTGAGGGCTTGCCAGAAGCCCTTCCTTCAGGGCGCCCTCCTCTCTCACCGCAAGGTTGTGTCAGTGGAAGCTGTGGAAACATTGAAACTACAGATGAGGATCAATTTAATCCTCAAAAATGTTGGATACATTTCCTCACAGCCCGGAATGACTTTGTACAAGGAACTTCATTGTCTGCATGGCTGCTATGATAATGCTTCTCTCACTCACAAACAGCCATAGAAGAAAAAAAGTGTTAGAGGCTGAGAAATGGCTAATTACTAAGTCTTTAAATGTAGTCCTAGTTTATAATCTAAACCACATAAAATAGAAGGCAGGTTCACTCCTTTTTATAAAATCAGATATAGGTGCACAGAATGATTATGGTCTGTGTTTCATTCCTAACATTTGGTTTCCAGAGGCTCTCCTCTGCTCCTCAAGATGGACAGTTTCAAAAGAAATATCCTCCATTAAAGTGTAAAAAAAAAAAAGCGACGTCACAGAATTCCCTCAATTACATATGGTCTAGACTGAACCGGCCTTCCTTGGCTCACCAAGGGAAAAAAAACTATAGAAAAAACTATCTGTTAAAGGAAGAAAAGCCTTGATCAATGCAAAAATCACTTGGCAGACATGAATACCGTTCTTACGGCTATTAGGGGTGGGTGGGAGGGAGAGAAGAGTATTTCTTTTCCTTTTTTTTTTTTTTTTTAAATTCTGCCACTGCTGCTTGAAGAGATGACAGGCTAATAATGTCTGCTTGGAACTGGATTGTAAGTTTACATTACACAGCGTGTGTTCTATCATTATTGCACTGTACGGTAGGATAATGGTTTTATTACACAGTGCCAGAGGCAGAAGATGCTTCTGAAAATCACTTAGGAATCAACACTGCAGAAGATAACCTGATTTATTTTTTTTTTTTACCATTATTACCCCTACCAAGATACAAATTCAAAATTATTATTATTCAATAAGAGAAGCTACAACTTGCATATTTCCCTTCCATACCTCTCTAGCAGCATCCTGATCCAGGAAAATGTGGTAATGGATCAGCACAACAAGCTGCCTCCTTCAAAAATACAGCATATCAGCGCCTTCAGAAGGCATTAAAGTTAAGGGAAATAAAAAATACAAGTCAAAGCTCATATCTATTATCTAGAGTCAGGTCGTGTATTACTCCTCAGGTCTCAAAGTGAAGCCATTTTCATTTATGATGAGAAAACTGGGTGAAATAAATTCCAATGCAAAGACCAGAACACAGTGAATGAAAGCAGGACATGTGAAGAATTAAAAAAAAATGTACCTGAAATAAAGAGAAAAAGACTCATTTGCTTTTAGGAAGGGAATTTTCCCTTATAGTGCCAAACATTTAGAATATGTGAGACACTGCTGAAAATTCTGATTATATTAAATACCTGTTTTCTCCTAAAAAATAGTATTGAGGAAGGAGGGAAATATGGAACACATTCCTACAAAATTAGTCTTTCTCATCTATTCCCGAACCCAAATCGGTACTGAGCGCTGCAGAACTGACTGGTGAAACAGACTGCATCTGTTTTAAGTACTGATCACTTAAAAGAAAAGAACATCTTGGTCAATTCAGAAAGGATATCAATGCCAATAGTTGCAACATGACTTTAAATGTAGGCGTGCCCAAAACTGCTGGAAGGGAAGCAACAACTAGAAATATCGTGCTGAAGATGGAAACATTCGGGCTCTGTCGGCTCTGGAATTTAGATCCCTTCAAAACAAGCAAGCCTGTCTAGAAGTGTGATGCTTTTAATGCTACATAGAATACGGTGTGGGATGAATTACTCTGAATTAATACTATTCTTTTCAAGGTAAGAGCTAACAATATTAGGAACGTATCACAGAATGCAACGTGCAACACTGCTGTAACCCTCCTTACTTCACCTTTTGCCTGCTCCCCTGAGTTACCTGCCTTTTCCTTTTCAGAGACAGTAAAGCCAAAAGGAAGTTTCATTAGGAAAAAACATGCAAAAAAGTGGCTATACGGGGCTCAGTCCATTTGTGTTGTAAGAACGAAGGGTTAAGCTTGCAAGGGGGTCAAGCTTATCTATCTAATATAAAAACCTCCAACTGCAGCCAACCACCCAATAAAAACCAATATGGATATGCCGACATGTGCCAGTGAATTACCAATAACTGAGAACTCAGAGTATGCAGTTCAAGATTTTGGGACTTAGAATGTTAACAAATAACTGGAAGGTTTCCCATAATTTATCAAACGAACACAAACAAGCTCCTCTCATCTAAGAAAAGTGGGTGGCTACTGTGGACATAGAATAACAGCTTCTAGAAAGAGATAATGCACATTATGTTACTATCTCCCTTTTTTTGTTTTGATCCTGTTAGTTTCAGGCCTTCCAGAATCACTAATTTCTGTTAATACTCGATGTGCTGTCACTGTATTGAAATGAGAACTGCCATCAAATCAACCACTATTATTTCAGTATAATGTTGTGTTCCCACACTCAGTGCTGTCGCTCCTCTAGTTTGACTAGAAGCAACTCAGAAAAGAAACCGGTTTTTCCCAGTTCACTCAACCCGTGGTAGAGCTGGGTTGCAACTACAGCAATCTCACAGTTGACAAATGCAGTTTAGGAGATTTCAACTCAATTCCAACCACTCATTGATATTTCTAAATACAGATTAATAACCTCGTAAGCAAATATTCATAGGGATGTACTTAAAAAAGAATTTATTAAATGATCTGATAGAAAAAAAGCGCAGAAAGTTGGGCGAATAAGAGGCTGCATCAGAGCAGAATTCTATTGACTTTGCCAACAGCGAAGCAAATAATCTCTGGGATTCCACTGTACCACCACTATTCTAATAAAAATACACCATAAAGACTGTAAGTATAGTAGAAGTTCTGCCAGCAGAGACGAGTAAATAATGCTCATTACAAACAAGCCTTCGTTCTAACGTAGAACACCCACCCTCTGTTCACATTCCCTATATTTCTTTCCAGTTGGGTATTCTGCTGCATGAGTTTATACCTGAAAACATTTGCCAAAATTACGTTTGAACTAATTTAATTCAAGTTTGTAAAGTGCCCTAAGATCTATAAGCTGAGAGATGCTACGGGGGTATTGTCTCAGATCAGCAAAAATAAGAACTTTCCCGTTCGTCAATTGAATGAGATTTCTCTCATTGATTTCAATGGGCTTTGAAGAAGGTCTAATTTCCCACAAGCATTATATTTTGTTTAGAAGTCACATACTGACGTAAACACCACTCCACTTGTATCTACCGCTAGTTGAACTACAGTGTTAGCTGAGTAATGTCTCCTTTTGTACAGGGATTGAAAGATCTCTGCTATTTTCATGGGCAAGTCAGAGTTCATCTTCAAAGTACTGAGACTTCATCCAAGCTTAAGGCTTCTCCCATTATCTTAAGACAGATAATTGATTTTCTTACTTCCTTTTAGAGAAAGAATTCAGCACAATAATGAATTCCCAAAGAATGCCCCAGCCAAAGTTAGAATTATTGGAAAATCATTGCACAGATAGCTTCTTTTTCTGAAATACGCTGTTATAATTTAGAGTTCAGCGGGCCCTTCTAAACACCCATAGAAAATGTGACATGGCCTCAATTACAACAGCGTCGAGGGCTAATAAAGAGAGCTACAGTCCAAAAAAAACCCTATACCATTTACACTCTTAAACTGCCTGGACTCAATTCTCTGGAATTACGAATCTCAGCCGCTACTAAGTTGTTAAGTTCTAAAGAAGCCATGTGCTGATCCTCCCACTGTTCGTTTGGATTTGAACTTCATTGCATCTGAAGACTGAATTCTGCTCCTGAATTAAGAAGGTGTGCTTTCTCACCTGCCTCATTTCTCAGGGGGCAAGGAGCCTTTCAGAAGACTGTGTTTATACAGAATCACAGAATCGCCTAGGTCGGAAGGGACCTTTAAGATCATCTAGTCCAACCTAAAAAAAACCAAAACCAAACAAACAAACAAACAAACCAAACAAAAAAACCAAACAAAAAAACCCAAACAAACAAAAAAAACCCCAACAACCTCCCCCCCCCCCCAAAATAAACCCCAAAAAAACCAAAAAACCACAAAAAAAAAACCCACCATCACTAAACCATATTCCCAAGCACTATGTCAACCCGTCTTTTGAATACCTCCAGGGATGGTGCCTCAATCACTTCCCCGGGCAGCCCATTCCAAGGCTTCATAACCCTTTCCGTATAAACATTTTTCCTAATCTCCAATCTGAACCTCCCCTGGCACAACTTGAGGCTGTTTCCTCTTGTCCCATCGCCTGTTCCTTGGGAGAAGAGACCGACCCCCCCCCGGCTACACCCTCCTTTCAGGGAGTTGGAGAGAGCGAGAAGGTCTCCCCTCAGCCTCCTTTTCTCCAGGCTGAATAACCCTAGTTCCCTCAGCCTCTCCTCATAAGACTTGTGCTCCAGACCCCTCACCAGCTCCGTTGCTCTTCTCTGGACCCGCTCCAGCCCCTCAATGTCTTTTTTTGTGGTGAGGGGCCCAAAACTGGACCCAGCACTCGAGGTGGGGCCTCACCAGTGCCCAGTACAGGGGGACGATCACCTCCCGAGTCCTACTCACCACGCTGTTCCTGACACAGGCCAGATGCTGTTGGCATCCTCCCGGCAAGAACCTTCACAGCGAGATCTGTACTTGCACCCTGAATTTATGCCGCCCGTGGCTTTCCTGACCTCCTATTTTAAATCTGCCTCCTTTGTTGTTCAGCCTTAATTATCAAACTGTCATTAGGCCCCATCCTTTCCCCCAAGCCCTCCATCTATGACCTCACATAAAATTTTCATTTCCTTCTCATACGTTTCCTCGTCATTCGTCCTCCCATTTAATGGTTTACGAACTCTGCCTCTGTATTGCCTTTAATACTACCCCATTTCTGCTCTTGATTCGCTTACCTTTGCATTTCAAACAGGACTTAAGAGATTATTAACTGTCTTGGTGACTAAAAAAGCCTGTCTTTTGAAATAGCTCTTCAACAATGATGGAAAAAAAATGCCAAATATTTTATACAAGAAAAAGAAGAGAGGGACTGATTATAAAGCAGAGCTACAGTACTATAAGCTCTAAAAGTTTAAGGAGGTTTAGAGATGTTTTAATCACTTGCACTAATTCAACATGAAATTTTCACAAACATGAAAAGTACTCCATGTCTTGTAAACCCATTACTACCCATCCCCTGTGTGCATTAAAGTCATGTTCTGCCCTTCACTCCTGAGTGTATGTAAAATGTACATTCAGCTACAGAATTTCCTTTCTCTCTCACTGTGGTAGTTTGGAGAATTTACTTTATAAAAATACACAGTTAGTGTGTCGCCCCCTCCCTGCACGGGCTCTGACTAGGTATCAGAAGATAGTACAGATGGAACTGAGGGTGGTAATCAGTGACACAGAGTCTATTAGAGCACCCAAGAGATCAACAATGGGTCCAATACAGTTCAACATCTTCATTCATGATCTGGATGATGGGACAACAGGTAACCCCAGTGGGAGGAGTGGCCGATACACCAGACAGTTGTGCTGCTCTCCAGAGGGACCTCGCCAGGATGGAGAAAAGGGGGGACGGGAAAGTCACACAGTTCAACAAAGGTAAGTGCAGGGCTGGGGGTCAACCAGCTGGAAAACAGCTTGGCCGAAAAGGACCTGGGTGTCTTGGTGCACATCAAGTTGAACACGAATCAACAATGCGCCCTTGCCACAAAGAAGGTTAATGATACCCTGGGGCTGCATTAGGCAAAGCCCCGCCAGCAAAGCCCAGGAAGGTGATCCTGCTCTCCGCTCAGCACTGGTGAGTCCACACCTGGAGTACTGGGTTTATTGGGTTTGGGTGGCAAGGTGTTGGTAGAGAGGGGGCTACAAGGGTGGCTTCTGTGAGAAGCTGCCAGAAACTTCCCCTGTGTCCGAAAGAGCTGATGCCAGATAGCTCCAAGGCAGACCTGCTGCTGGCCAAGGCCAGGCCAATCATCAATGGTGGTAGCACCTCTGTGATAACATTTAAACAAGCAGAAAAACAAACATGCACAACTGCTGCCAAAGAAAGGAGTGAGCAGATGTGAGAGCAAGAACTCTGCAGGCACCAAGGTCAGTGAAGAAGGAGGAGGAGGGGCTCCAGGCGTCTGAGCAGAGATTCCCCTGCAGCCCATGGTGAAGGCCATGGTGAGGCAGGTTGTCCCCCTGCAGCCCATGGAGGTTAAAGGAGGAGCAGATGTCTCCCTGAAGCCCGTGGAGGACCCCACGTTAGAGCAGGTGGATGCCCAAAGCGGGCTGTGACCCCATGGGAAGCCCACGATGGAGCTGGCTCCTGGCAGGACCTGTGGCCCCACAGAGAGAGGAGCCCAGGCTGGAGCAGGTTTGGTGGCAGGACTTCTGACCCCATGGAAGACCCACGTTGGAGCAGTCTGTTCCTGAAAGGCTGCACCCCATAGGGGACCCACGTTGGAGCAGTTCATGAAGAACTACAGCCCAACTGAAACACAGGAAGTACCCTCTGAACATCAGGAAACCCTTTTTCACTGTGAGGGTGACCAAGCACTGGCAGAGGTTGCTCTGGGAGGTGATGGAAGTCATTCAAAAGAGATATTCGAAAGTTGTCTGGACACAGTCCTGGGCAACCGTCTCTAGGTGGCCCTGCTTGAGCGGGGAGGTTGGGCAAGATGATCTCCAGAGGTCCCTTCCAACTTCAACCATTCTATGATTCTGTGAAGCATTATTATTCAGATCTGAAATTAAAAGGTAGCTTAAAAGCCATATTTTACGCAGTAAGCAACATTAAAAATGGATGCTGCTTGCCTTCATATCAAATGATGTCATCCCCCACCACATACATAAAGTTTCCAACATCTAAACATCAATCAATTTGTTCATTTGCTTTATGCTCTTAAACAGTCATCAGGGAGGTGTGAAATCATTGGAGGTTTAGTTCTCAGTAGGCATCAGAAGAGTTTACCTTCTATAGTGATTATAATTGGACATTTTATTATAAAACTCAGCACAGAATATTACCTTACGATGTAATCCTAAAGTCTCTGGGAACTGAGATCACATTTATACACCTGGATCAGGGAAAAAATGTATTCTGTGGAGGTGAGAGTTTGGAATTTTAAAAAAATACAATGTAATTCTTCACCAAAAAGAAAATAAAACATAGTGAATTACTTTTTTAATTGGAAATTGCACTAATCAAAAATTTGTGCAAGGTGGTGGCATTTTTTTTGGTTTGTTAACTGAAGGAATACGAAGAGTATGTTTGCTGGGCTACAGAGACATGTTTCATATTTCATCTTTAGCAAGATAAAATCATTAATATGCAGAGCATGGCATTAAACAGGCAAAACTGGTTCACCAACACAACTAGATTAGTGTATTAGTTACAAGCTTAGAATTTTGGCCACCACAAAAAAAAAAATAAAGCTTGTTGCAGAAAAGTGGGGTAAGCTCAAAACATTCCAGAAACAGGGTATTTTAACTAAAATTAATTCTCCACCTAATATGTACACACAATTTCTAATCTTGCACTGATATTCCTATCAAGATTTCAGATCTTTTTGTACAACCTTTAGCAATTCCATGATTTCTTATAAACGTCAGACTGTTCATCTTAACCACTCAAATGAAAAGAAAAATACAGAAGACTTCAACTTTTTTCTTAGTGTCTTGAGAAGCACTTTCCCCGGAAGAAAACCGTAATTACATATTCACTTATCCATTTAATGATCCACAATGATTTTTCACTTGTTATGTAGAGTATCCATAAATCAAATGTCCTAATCCTCCAGTATAAGCATAACCTACTGGGAAGAGCACAAGATCCACAGTTTCTCGGACAGGGCTGAACTGGGATGTAGGAGGTCAGGCCCGTAAGCACGTGTTGGCACAGACTAATGTGAGAACACACACATTCTTTTTAATATGTAAATTGACTCGGGAACATAGTTTAGCAGACTCCTTGGAACACACATTTCAATGTCAAGGAACTGATAAACCGTTATACATTTTTGAAGCATCTCTGGCACTTGGCATAGCAACATGGACTCCATTCGTAAGATTTAATAAAGGTGTAACTTTACAGAAGTGCAGAGAAGAACAAGGCATGTAGCCAAGAACTGAATTTCTGTCTCAGATCCAAAAATAAAAATGTCTTTTCATTTTTGTAATTACAACTATTGCTTCGTTGTCAGGGGAGCAGCATGACCTCACCTTTGAGAGTAAGACCAGGAAAAGGGAGAAAAGGGAAGTTAATTTCTATATAAAAAAGGAAGGCCTATCTCACTATCACAGCCAGTCTCTCTTGAAAACTTGTATGTCTGTTGTGATACCCTCTCACCTCTCTTCCAGGTCAGACAAGAAACGGAAAATACCCAATAATATCAGGGAAGTGTATTGCATTATTTAAAGATGTTGTCCACGTTCTGACAGAAGAGTTGTGGTTTCCTCTCTAATTCAATGAAAACTGCCGTGGTATTCACTCTGAACTACCTTAATGTTTACCTGGTCTGTGATGACCGGATTCTTCTGAAGGTTGTAGCTGAGTATCAAGGGATGAGCTACACGTTTACTGTTCAAATTTTTGATCTGTATACTACTTTCCAAAGCACAGGTGATTAGAGAAGCAGTAGAGCATTGGCTGCTTTGGCAAATGTTTCGCATTCAGTCATTGTTAGCAGGGCCGTGAAGATGCTCTGAGGGCTGGAGCTCCTCTGCTGTGAGGACAGGCTGAGAGAGTTGAGGGGGTTCAGCCTGGAGAACAGAAGGCTCCAGGGAGATCTTAGAGCCCCTTCCAGTCCCTAAAGGGGCTCCAGGAGAGATGGGGAGGGACTCTGGATCAGGGAGGGGAGCCACAGGAGGAGGGGAAACTGTTTTAAACTGAAAGAGGGGAGATTTAGATGAGATCTCAGGAAGAAATTTTTCACTATGAGGGTGGTGAGGCACTGGCCCAGGTTGCCCAGAGAAGCTGTGGCTACCCCATCCCTGGAGGGGTTCAAGGCCAGGCTGGACGGGGCTTTGAGCAACCTGGTCTGGTGGGAGGTGTCCCTGCCCAGGGCAGGGGGCTGGAACTAGATGATCTTTAAGATCCCTTCCAACCTGAACCATTCTACGATTCTATGATTGTTGAGCCAAGGCTGAGAAAGGCAAGAGAGCATGGCAACTTGGCCAAAACTAGGGACAAGATGAATGGCACAAGATGAACTGCTACCGCCTGAACCGCTTCCAGTGGTGAATTGATGTAAGTCTTAACCATGAGGATGGCAAACCTCTGCAATGGGTTCCGAAAATAGCACTATTTCTTATGTCCCAAGGTTTAGAGTCACATACACGGCACACCCACTGTGTGCCTTTCCAGTGGAGTAACATGTACTTTTCAGTATGGAATAGATACCAGTTACTGCAGTGTTACCGAGTACAAGAAATATTGAGGCAAAAATATAAAGTGGAACTACTAATCTACCATTCATTACAATTTTAATGGATGCAATAATTCTGAAGACTGCAAAACAATGACTACTAGCAACAATATAGTTGTAACGTACTATCCATCTACAGATGCACATAACCAAAAAGGGAAAAGCAGTCTTCTCCATTATCTCTTGAGGGCTATCAAGGGAACACAAATTCTAAATATCCAATTGTAACAGATGCCAGACCTCATGAATATATCAATTTTTATCCCTGAACAGATATTTTGAACAGCCCGGTGGGAGCACGCACATTTCAATAAATATCCACATGCTCCAAAAACTAAGAACATTTCTCACTTGTAAGAGGACCGGTACATTAGAAAGATTATTACAAGAAAATACTCAAGGGAGAAGCCAAGCTTTCCTTTGTAATTAAACTTTATTTGAAACTGCTGAAACAAAAGACTTCCTAAAAGAGAGACTTCTAAAGCTCTCAAAATAGTTTTCTCTCCTAATAGTCATGCAAGATTTAGCAAACATTTATAACATTTGATTTTGTTTAGGTCTTCCCTTCCAGAAAAAAAGGGGGTATTTTCAGTGTAATAGGACAAACAAAAATGAAAAACACTCTCCTTATTAGAAATGGTGTGGGCTTTCACTCTCCCTCCCATGAACTACAATACTACCATCATTCCTCCATTCAGCTACATACCAGAAAGTTCTGGTGTGGTCAAATTTCTTTAGGGTAGGTCAAAAACATCAAATTTCTTCTTTAGGTATTATCAATGTGAGGCTGATAGAAAAAAAATCCTCAGTGATGTAATACATCAAACTTCTATTTATTTTACGCAGCGGTTTTGATGAACCTGTTCTCAGAAGATATTATTTTTAAGAAAGCCATTTCCATTAACTCATAATTATTTGTGTGCAACATGCAAATTCCGAAAATTCTCATACAATCCTGACATTCCAAATCCTTTTTCCCAAAATGTATCACACCTCCCCCTGACTTTGTTTTTGAGTTTGAATTTGGTTTTGAATTTGTTTTGGTGAAAAGTATTTCTAGAATTTCTGATTTTTTTTTCACTATTTTCATTCCACAAATATTTGAAAACTTGTTCCAAAGCAAGACTTAAAAATTCTTTCCATGACTTGCTGCACAAGGGAAAATCGACAGAGAAGGAAAAATCAGATGAAACAGCTGAAAAGAAGAAAGCTCTGACCCAACAGGAGAGAGACAGAAGATCTTTCTCAAACTTAAGGAGAAAATGTGAAAAAGTAGAAAGATTAATCTGAAGGGGAGGAAGCAAACCATGACTTAAGTCTCGGTACTTAACTTGAGCCAGATGTGAGAGACAGGAAACCACCAAAAGACAGCAAAAAGAAAGAACTAGCCAGAGTTACCATTTCACTTCTGAAACCTCATCAGAGAATTAGAACTGATTTAAATGATAAATGGTTGGATAGAGAATGATTCCTGAATCCTTCTGCCTGTTGCAATATGATAACCTAGTTAAGTAGAAATGTGAAAAAATGTGATACCAAGGACTTTTGTTCTAATCTTCTGTTCAGGTCTAACCAAAGTGAAAGAATCTTTTTTTTTTTTTTTTTAATTCACGCTGTAAAGTCAGCAGAAAAAAGTTATCTGAGAAACAAATGAAAAGGAGTGAAAAACAAAATAATTTCTCATTAGCAGATGAAACCTCAATTAAGTTAAATTAATATTACAAAGCAAAACAGTTATTCATATATCAAAATTCTCAAAAAGAGAAGGGAAATTGCTTAAAAACAAATATTTTGGGTGCAAACAGCACAAGAACAAAACTTGGAACAAACATCAATTGTGAAATGCCATTCAATGGCATTTCCATTTGATTTCAAGTTGTGCTTTGTTTTGATTTTCACTTTCCATTTCCACTCAGTTTCCAAGGTGGCACATGAATAGCGGTCAGGAAACCCAGCTGGACGGATAAGAATTATTAGAGTCACAGTCCGGTCACGATATAAATATCTATACATAAATAATCTGACGTTCAGTGAACCCACTTTTCCAAGATCTTTCTGGATTCACCTGGCAGCTTTACAATTTTCACCCTAAAACTTCCCATTCCCTCTTGAGAGAGAATTCATTAATCCCTTCCCTGCACTATGTCCACGCACACAGGTGTCCCACAAAGAAGTACACGGGAACTCATAGAGCAGATGTATCCCACTGCTACCCCAACTGATGCTCTTCAACAACCACACATACATCCAAGGCACTTCACATACTCCTATGAGAGACTCTGAAATCCAGCGACTCCTGTAAAATAAGGCAGGCAGAGAAACAATAACAAAGATAATTTCTACTATCACTGTCACAACAAGAAGTAACGAGAAACTTTTCAAAGTCAAAAAATAGAAAAAAAATATTCATTCAAACCTAAATTTGAATGTGGAATTCAAACACTTCAAATTTCCTTTCATGTGGCAAATATTAGAATCATAGAATCATAGAATTGCCCAGGTTGGAATGGACCTTTCAGATCATCTAGTCCAACCAGCAACCTAACTCTGATAAAAACCATCACTAAACCATGTCTCTAAGCACTATGTCAACCCGTCTTTTAAATACCTCCAGGGATGGTTCCTCAACCTCTTCCCTGGGCAGCCCATTCCGATTGACCATATAGAATCTGGAAGAGTTCCTACAGGAGCCAAGAATTAATTTACATCCTTAAATAACTTTAAATTACTAAAGTTAAAGAGCAAGCTTTTCCTTGTAATTCACCAGCTACTCCCACGTGGGGAATATGATTACCGTAAGCAAGAGCGTTATATTCCAGTTTTCAGTGCAACTTAAAGTAAGCGTAAGATTTTCTTAAGAAGGAACATTACCTTACACAGGAAAAATTACTGAGGGAAATGAAGTTCACTGTGAAAAGGGACAGTGTGCAAACGGAAGAGAGAGCAGCGAGTACTTCGGGATTTGACTTGAAATCGCTTGCAGCTAAAACAAATGAACAAGCCTGTTAGGAGACAAAAGCCTTCCCAATCTGAAGAAACAACAGAGAATAAAAAAAAATCAAGAAAGGAACAATAAGGAATTTAAAGACATATGGGAATCTTTCTTTTCTTATTCCACTCTTTCCTCCCAGCCACACACAGAAAGGACTCTAACCAGTTCAGCAGAAGAGACTAAAGCAAGACAAAGTTTTCCTGGGCGCTTTGCAGAAGCCCTCAGAAAAACAGGCAGCTTCAGCGCATCCTCCTTACTGCTTCTCTGGGTGAAAAAAAGAAGTGTCAAAAGTGAAGAAACAGCTCTGAAAACACCGGCAAACTTTTGTTGTGTTGGAGGAACACAGACATAAAAACGCATGATGACATCAGAGCTCAAAAATTAGATTTCATTTACAGAAGCTTCATCTAAAATTCGCATTCTTTTCCTCCAATCAAAAAAAGACCCATTTTTAGTAAACGGGTCACTTTAATTTCCTGCAAAGCACAGCAGACCTTTGACTTAATTAGTTCCCACGAACACACCTCTCTTTTGAGTTCACGTGATTTTTGTAAACATAAATTCTAAATCTCATGAACACAAAAAAACGGCTTTGACTTTTAAACCAACCTTGATTGATCCAGAAATACATGACAGAAGATTGAGGCAAATGTGGGAGAGGCATCCTGACCACACACCTCTCACCATAACGTCAGCATACCTCAGGAGGTGTTCCTTCCAGAGACTTTTCCAAAAAAAAAATGTTGAATTGCTTTCCTTTTTAAGTTTCCAATTTTAATTTCAAAATCAGCTCCATTTTTGCTAATACAATTCAATACTGATCCAATTGCTATTAGGTAGAGAAAAAGAAGGGAAAAGCTAACTCTGCTCTAGTCGTCATCCTGAGCAGTGGAACACAGATCCATGGGCTGGTTTTCAGACCAAGAACTGAACCTCTTTCCAGCAGCATTTTCTTACATCGATATTATTTTTTTACACTGGAGCACTGCGTCCAGCTCTGGAGTCCTCAGCACAGGAAGGACATGGACCTGTTGGAGCGGGGCCAGAGGAGGCCACAGAGATGATCAGAGGGCTGGAGCCCCTCTGCTGTGAGGACAGGCTGAGAGAGTTGGGGGGGTTCAGCCTGGAGAAGAGAAGGCTCCGGGGAGAACTTAAGAGCCCCTTCCAGTCCCTAAAGGGGCTCCAGGAGAGATGGGGAGGGACTCTGGATCAGGGAGGGGAGCCATAGGAGGAGGGGGAACTGTTTTAAACTGAAAGAAGGGAGATTTAGATGAGATCTGGGGAAGCAATTCTTTGCTGTGAGGGTGGTGAGACACTGGCCCAGGTTGCCCAGAGAAGCTGTGGCTGCCCCATCCCTGGAGGGGTTCAAGGCCAGGCTGGATGGGGCTTTGAGCAACCTGGTCTGGTAGGAGGTGTCCCTGCCCAGGGCAGGGGGTTGGAACTGGATGATCTTTAAGATCCCTTCCAACCTGAACCATTCTATGATTCTATGATTCCATTCTATATCTGAAGCCTGTTAATCAGAATTCATGAAAGGGTAAGTGAAAATATTTTTAAAAAAGAATATATCAACATACATACACCCAGACGAGCACACGCAGGCACGCACACATATATGCATTCAAACACATATTGAGAATCATTCTGATGTTCAGAACAGTACCTCTTGCATATGAGAAAAAAAAAATAGCATCTTTTCCACATATGGGGGAAGAAATGCAGTAAGAAGAAGTAAAGTCACTTGGTAAAGCATCAAAGCAAAAGCCAGGATTAAAATGTAGGTATCTACAAACCTCCCAACAGTCCGGTAAATTAATTTACCAGTGCTGCTCTGACTTCTGAGCTTTTATTTTTTCCTCCCTATAGCCTTAGGGTATATCATGCACCTGCACAACAGATGGTAAAGCCTTGGGCCGCTGCCTTAAAGCGTTAGTGCAGGGAGCTGCGGCCTCCTCCAGACATCTATATTATTAGCAAGGGATTATCCACCAAAAACCCAGGAACCAATTGTGTAATTGCCTGAAAAAAGTGCATTTTTTAATATGTTTTCGGTGGAAAATGAAGGAAAAATTGTAGATTCCCTGATCATTTCAGAAAAATTTGGAATACTTTATCAGGGATGTATTTTCCGTGGCTACCTTGGCAAGAATAAATCCACAAGGAAAACCAATGAGAAGCAAATGATATGAGACGAACACAGGCAGCTCCGGGTCACCCAAGGGATAAGAAAAAAAACTAGTAAAGAAAAATTGGAAATCTTTTATTGGTCTCAATCAATTTTAATTAGTCATCTTTTAATATATCGCTATTGATTTGGGATTTCAGCTCGTTCATGTAATTTTTAACGATTCCAATTCACTTAGAAAGGAAAACTAGATACTTATATATCACTTTCCCTTTTCACAATGTTATCCCCAGAGCAAGCCTAGTCCCTTGCCAGGTCTCACTTGGCTAGATGACTATATTTAAGCCACAGCTCCATCTCAGCCTGCTGCGATGCCATCTAGTGATTCTGGAGCACGTTATGTTTAAAAGTCAAAAAATACATCCAGGTTGACAACATTACGCTTCTATAACGGGGAAAAAGGCGGAACAACTCAAAGCTGTTTGAAGAGCACCGTACTTAGACAGGGATTTGCTCGCGGGTGGTATTTACTGTAATAAACCCAACATGACCAGTTTTATCTGTATCTCTTGGGAGGTCAGAAGACTACTTACTCCATTACCTTCTCAAACACATCGTCAAAGGATAAAGTATTTATGGAAACACTGTTCAGTTCTGAAAAGAACCTACCAGCACTATTAAAAAGCCAGTATCTATGACATCAAGCTTGAGCAAGTTTTTCAGCATAAAAAAAAAAACAAACTTTTATCCCAAAATTCCACTGACTGGTATTCACTGAAAAAAACATTAAAAAAATTTGTATATTTTATTTTCCTTTTCCTTCTTCTCTTTCCTTCTGCTTTCATACTAAGCAGGAAAAGAGAGGCCAGCTGAAACAAAACTGCAGCAGTGGGAAAAGGAGCAAACAAACCAGAAAAGCTCTCAATTTTTTTACTTACATTCTCATTAAGAGAAAATCCAGGGAAAACTGGAGGAAACAAAGTTCAGTTCATATTTTGTAGCTCAAAGTACTACTTCTGTAAGCATTACTGTGGGCCACGGTAGCAACTGAAATCAGTTCACACCGTGCTGACGTATCCGTTGGGAATTAAACAACGATCAGAAAAGCTGTACTATGTTTTCCAGTATTTTAACACTTAATATTCAAAAGAATACTTACCGTTTTCCTCGGAGTGTTGCTTACAGCTAGAGACAGAACACCACGCAAGGCTCATCACATAATTAATGACTGAAATGAATTCAACCAGGCCAAGTGCAAGGTCCTGCACCTGGGTCATGGCAATCCCAGGCACAAATACAGGTTGGGTGGAGAACGGATTGACAGCAGCCTTGAGGAGAAGGACTTGGGGGTGTTGGTGGATGAGAAGCTCAACATGAGCCGGCAACGTGCGCTGGCAGCCCAGAAAGCCCTCTGCATCCTGGGCTGCATCCCCAGCAGCGTGGCCAGCAGGGTGAGGGGGGGGATTCTGCCCCTCTGCTCCGCTCTGGGGAAACCCCACCTGGAGCACTGTGTCCAGCTCTGGAGTCCTCAGCACAGGAAGGACATGGACCTGTTGGAGCGGGGCCAGAGGAGGCCACGAAGATGATGAGAGGGCTGGATGACCTATGCTGTGAGGACAGGCTGAGAGAGTTGGGGTTGTTCAGCCTGGAGAAGAGAAGGCTCCAAGGAGATCTTAGAGCCCCTTCCAGTCCCTAAAGGGGCTCCAGGAGAGATGGGGAGGGACTCTGGATCAGGGAGGGGAGCCACAGGAGGAGGGGGAACTGTTTTAAACTGAAAGAGGGGAGATGGAGATGAGATGTGGGGAAGAAATTCTTTGCTGTGAGGGTGGTGAGGCACTGGCCCAGGTTGCCCAGAGAAGCTGTGGCTGCCCCATCCCTGGAGGGGTTCAAGGCCAGGCTGGATGGGGCTTTGAGCAACGTGGTCTGGTGGGAGGTGTCCCTGCCCAGGGCAGGGAGGTGGCCCCGGTGTTGTCCCTTTCAACCTAAACCATTCTATGATTCTATGAAATAGCTAAAAGGGGAACCTTTGAAATCACAGACACAGACCTCTTAAAAGGTCTGTAAGAAGCAAACTTCAAATTAATCATTCCGATTTTTTTTCAGACTGTCTCAGGATTCAGGACTTTATGTAACAACGTGATACAGCCAGGCAAGGAGGCAGAAAAGCTGGAAGCAAACATACAGAGGATTTTACTTTAAATCAGACACCGGATACCGACAGAAACAATTGCATAGGGCAAAAGAGAATACAGAAAAGATACAAGCCTTCTGCTGTGAGCTGTGATTTCTCAGATAACCAGTCACTCTGAAGTCCCCAAAACTGACCACCAGTATGGTTTTGCTTTATTATTTGCACAAATAATTACCTAATCACAATGCAACTTTACCTACCTCCCAGGAACACAGTATCTTGACATTGCCTTTGAAATAGAACCGTCTACAGGAATGTCCCATCTACCTCACATACACAACCTGTATTGAATATAACCAGGGCTATCCAAATAAATTTGGTATTAAAACCCAATCTGCTGAATGACTCAACAAGCTGGGGGAAGGTGAAGAGTCGTCTGAGTCACACAGAGAATTCAGCATTGTACGGGCAGATTTTCTGTTTTATTAATCAGAACTGCGTAGGATTTAATGATCTGAGTGAACCCTGTCTTCATGAAATGAACTCAGATGTCTTCCTAAAGTGAGAACGTACACACATCTGTCAAGAGGTAATCATGACGGTACGTGTGCTGCATATATGCCCGTATGCGTAGGTTGCCTATGTTCTGACAATTAACCATAACATTCAAAAGCCATAAACATGGATTCATGGGGTGGAAGAACCAGCTGTGCATCTACATTCGCCTGAGATACACTGAACCAGAAGAAACAACAGGAAGACAGTGTACAAAAAAAAAACCAGTTATTTTTCTAAAAACTTAAATTACGGGGCGAAGGAGGGGATGTCCATAACCAGGTGATTGGTATCGCTTTGGCATCATCGGATTGATGCAGGTAGAGAGGAAGAAAGATTTTTGGTTTCACTGCAAAGTTACAATTCAAGCTACATGCTAAAAAAAGCAATGCTGTATTCTTCACTGATATAAGCGTGGTGAGTAGGACTCAGGAGGTGATCGTCCCCCTGTACTCAGCACTGGTGAGGACCCACCTCGAGGGCTGTGTCCAGTTTTGGGCCCCTCACCACAAAAAAAGACATTGAGGGGCTGGAACGTGTCCAGAGAAGGGCAACGGAGCTGGTGAGGGGTCTGGAGAATACGTATAAAGAGGAACGGCTGAGGGAGCTGGGGGTGTTCAGCCTGGAGAAAAGGAGGCTGAGGGGAGACCTTCTCGCTCTCTCCAACTCCCTGGAAGGAGGGTGTAGCCAGGGGGGGTCGGTCTCTTCTCCCAAGGAACAGGTGATGGGACAAGAGGAAATGGCCTCAAGTTGTGCCAGGGGAGGTTCAGATTGGAGATTAGGAAAAATGTTTACACGGAAAGGGTTATGAAGCCTTGGAATGGGCTGCCCAGGGAGGTGGTTGAGGCACCATCCCTGGAGATATTCAAAAGACGGGTTGACATAGTGCTTAGAGACATGGTTTAGTGATGTTTTTTATCAGTTAGGTTGATGGTTGGACCAGATGATCTTAAAGGTCCCTTCCAACCTGGACAATTCTATGATTCTACAATTCTATAATTTCAATGACCTCAGAGGTTAGGGAAATCTTGTGGCCAAGCGCCAGAATTATTTTTCTGTGCTAATTGAGAAGATGTTAAGAACAAGCCTGTTTATTTCTAAATTGAACAAGTACAAAGTCTGTACAGCTACACACAGGGGTTGTTTTCCCCCATAACAAAGAACCTTTCCTGCAGAGAAAGTTGCAATAAAAATTATTTGATGTTTTTAATGATTGTAGCTTAAAAATTGTATCTTCAAAATTCCAGGTCCAAACCTGAAGTTGATGTCAAATTGATGATTTATGGATGACAGTATCTAGAGGACTGATACAGGTTCCTCATCAAATCTTAACGATAAAATGCACCTCTTGCCCAAAACTACATTTCTGGAATAGCAGTTATTGATAACGCAAACATGGCAAGGATACTGCAGCGTGAAATGGAAAGCCGGAGAGGCAAGGCAAGAAGACCCATTGCCAGCAAGTAGAAAGTCTTCTAATTAAGATGCCACAGGATTTATCCCCACCCCGCAACCCCCCTCCAACATCTTCAACACTTGCTCTGTGTCTGTTCCTTACAGAACCAGAAGGGGACTCCTCGGTACGGTCACAGCCTGCTCTAGTGGCTCAATGCACCAGAGAAATGACACTTCTTTTAGCCGAATGTAGCCCAGTACATCCAAAACCAGCTTTCAGTTCTCCTCACAAACAGGAAAAGAAAACATAGGATTAAAACTTAACGATATTTCATACTTAATTGCACAGTAATTGCCGCAATGACTAATAAGTAAGTAACCCTAATAAAGGCTGCATCAGCTGGAACACGCAAAGCTACTTACATTTCTCCAGATTCCCTAACAGGCTAATTTTGGCTCTGTTAACATCAATTATACTACAGTCTATCAGAGTTTGTTATTACTTAACATTTGCCTAAAATGCCAGCAAGGTTTGATATAAAACTTCTGTCACCTCTGAGAGACCTAGAAGAAAGTAAGCGTCTTGTTTGCCCCATGTATGACAAAGGATGCAAGAATAAACAGCCCCCAAAAAAGTGGTTCTGTTAAAATATGTTACTAAAGCTTACTTACATTATCATAATGTTCTGTAACTTCAAATTTCAAAGGAAAATTAATACAAAAATCAATAGAAGAGACAGATGCAAAAAATTATTAAAGATGGGAACAGACTCTTATCTGGAAATACAATTTAAAAGTATGGATGACTATGGGAGAATAGTAATGGGTAGCTCCAGGAGCATCCTTCCTCCTGGCAATAGATCTACTCCAGGTTGATTAGGATATCTTTTAAATGGGACAGATACTACCCTGGGCCAATCCTGCCACCCTGACCGGAGTTCAGTTGCAATTTTGGTAACTAAATCAGCAGAGGAAGGGAGCAGGGAAGCGTTTAAATGGGTATTTAAACGGGTACTCCTTTATGGGGAGAGCAATATGCACCCACACATACTATCGGTTCGTGGGTTTTCTTTCTTAGTGCAGAAGGACGATACAAGTCATATTAAACCATAGAACTCATTAGCATTTTGTGGTGGTATTTTTTAAATTACGAGCAGAGAACAAGTAACAATAGTAAAACTGGGTTTCTTATCAGAATAAAAAAAAAAATAATGTGGATATGTATCCATCTTTTCCTTGGGGCAAAAGTTACTATTTCTGTGGGAGAAGTATGGCAGTCATATGGTTCTTTTAGACCTCAAAGAAGGAGAGACACACTGTGGGAAAAGCTTTGCTGAAGCTTTGTGGCAGAATGAACAACCCAATCCCTCGTGCTCCAGGGGTGCCATGTTAATCCTCCGCGGCAAGCCACGAGTGAGCAACTCCCATAGATTCCTCCAGGAGCAGGCGACAGAGCAAGGACAGCACTATATACTGTGCTATAGCATCCCTCACGGCTTGCTCCAAGGCACATTCCTGACATGGAAAAACCCAACTATTCCTCTGGATGAGATTGGTTTACGAAAAGTGAAAGAGAAAATAAAGGCAGAACAAAGAATGAATGAGAGCAATTATTACTGACTCAGATTAGCTCATTGATGGATGACAGCAGCCTCATAGCTGAACTCATTGTATCTTCGCTTTGTTTAGTGAATTTGTAGCGTCCAGGGGTTGTTCAGCTCGAATCAATCTTTTAGGAAATGAACTTGAATTATTTGTTTCATATCAATGCAACTTTTAAGCCGTTTCTAACAACTTTGCAGTACAGTAGTGAGATAAAGGTGAAAATCTCTGTACTGTTAATAGGCCTACTAACTCTCAAATCACAATTATACAGAGATTTAAAAAAACCCCTTTTTTTAAGTCACCAAATAATTTCACTCCACATGAGACACTGGGATAACGTGAAAGAATTATACAAGCCTCAACGAATACAAGATATCATTAATAAGAACAAATACATTGTCAAGTCCAGGACCAACCATAAATCCTCAAAATCCATATAAAATAAATCTATAAATAAAAAGTCCCAGTTGGAAAGCTTTGGAGAAGCAGGCCTTGAAAGGGTAACTCCATCAGTTCCACCGAGACACAAGGTAGTATCCATTCCAGAAGATATCAATGACTCACCCAGCACAGAGATGCTGAGAGGAAGCTGTAAATCCCAAAAGCACACCAAATCACGTAACAGCCGACCATAAAATAGGGATTTTTTTCTGGATCTTTTGAACACAAGGATTTGAAAACTCCTGACAGTTTATACTTGCTAGCCCAGGAGGCTCTTAAAATTCAATTTGTAAACCAAGTATTTTTCTGCTAATCTGTAAACCATCATATTTCTGCTAATTTCAGAGACTCTGGACCCATTTATATCCCCTGAGAATGTGTCCTACAGAACATCTGTTTCACTTTGTCCTCTGTTTCACCAAAAGCTCCTACTTGTAACAACCCTAAAACTTCTCCTCTGAAATAGCATTTTTAATCACAGAATCATAGAATGGTTAGAGTTGGAAGGGACCTTAAAGATCATCCAGTTCCAACCCCCTGCCATGGGCAGGGACACCTCCCACCAGACCAGGTTGCTCAAAGCCCCGTCCAACATGGTCTTTAACTTGCTAAAGAACAGCAACCTTGGAACTGAATACTGCAGTGGCTGCAAATGAGTTCAGCTGAAATATATAAAAGACTAAGGATCTTTTTCCTGTGCTTCTTGGCACCAATGAAAAATTAATTCATAGTTCCCTTCCTGAGAATATGAATAATCAAAGCTAAAGCACATAAGGACAGAAATTCTTCACCAAAACATCCCTTTAATTTAACCTCTGTTCAAGTTCTTAATGTAAATAAGTTTGCATAAAAAATGTACCACCCCACAGCTACTAGAATCTTCATGAAGCCTCCACACATCACAGCGAAGACAAAAAACCACACGGGAGCATGAAGGAAGTAGCAATAATCCTTGCTTTACCTTTCTTTTACATGCAGCTTCCTAACCTCTTCTACACTACAAAAGCGCTTCTAAATTTCATCTGGAAAAAATATCCCTCCTGCTCTCGAATCCAGACTCTGTCATTTCCTCCATCTCATAACGGAGTTGTTCTCCATGATTCATAACTGCCCTGTGATTATCCCAACATCTGTGGGAACTGAGATGCACTGAGAAATGGGCCACTTAACAGAGGTCCTATTTTCTGCTGCCTACTATTTACTTAGTTGTTTTGTCTTTCACAAAGATGAAATTTCTCAAACAAGCAGAATCTGAACCTGGAAGTAGGTTTGAAAAGAGCTCTCCATCTCTTAGAATCATAGAATCATAGAATCATCCAGGTTGGAAGAGACCCTTGGGATCATCGAGTCCAACCATCTACCCTACACTACAAAGTTCTTCCCTATATCATATCCCCCAACACCACATCTAAACATCTCTTAAACACACCCAGGGATGGTGACTCAACCACCTCCCTGGGCAGCCTATTCCAATGCCCGACCACTCTTTCTGTGAAAAATTCTTTCCTAATGTTCAGTCTAAACCTACCCTGCTGGAGCTTGAAGCCATTCCCTCTCGTTCTGTCATTAATTACCTGTGAGAAGAGACCAGCACCAACCTCTCTACAGTGTCCTTTCAAGTAGTTGTAGAGAGTGATGAGGTCTCCCCTCAGCCTCCTCTTCCTCATACTAAACAGTCCCAGCTCCTTCAACCGCTCTTCATATGATTTGTTTTCCAGGCTCTTCACCAGCTTCGTTGCCCTCCTCTGAACTCGCTCCAGCACCTCGGTATCTCTCTTGGATTGAGGTGCCCAAAACTGGACACAATACTCCAGGTGTGGCCTCACCAGTGCTGAGTACAGGGGCACAATCACCTCCCTACTTCTGCTGGTCACACTATTTCTAATACAAGCCAGGATGCCGTTGGCTTTCTCTTGCCTCTATCCATGCAGAGCTGCTGCTCTTTTTACCCCGCTCCTTCCCCTGCACACATAAAGCAAACCGCATTCTGAAAGATGATTTCTCGTCGGATATCATTGTGCTATCTTTGTCCGCTGCTAAAAAGAAGGCAGACTAAGTTTTGGCAATAGGGCTCCCACTCTGTCTGTTTTTCCCAAATTAATACATAGCACACAACACACAGCAATGTGCAAGCGTTTGGTGCCTCCGAAACTAATAGTGCTTTAAAAGCATTCATTAGATTTTATGCTACCCTGGAGAAAAATTTCACATTTCACAGATGGAGGAATCAAGAATGAATGATCGAGTCACTTGTCCGAAGTAATTTAGTGGCACATTCAAGAACAGAACCCACGTCCCCCACTATATCCATTATGCCACACGCTTCGATATCAACAGTTACTATCAGCAGAAACTCCTTTTGCAACTTTTCCTGTTTAATGAATCTTTCTGATCGAGCCTGGTACTAAGATGACCCATTACAGAGAGAAAAGATGATTTCTTCTGTGCTAATGAACTGCAATCTTAATCTGAAATGACAGTGCTCCACTAGCAGTCAGGGCTCTGGATTGCTTGCCATCTGTTCATTCATGTATAATTTCAAAGGGAAAATCATCAACTAGGCTAAATGAACAATTTTGTGATTTGAACTTCGTAGGCCATTTATCTCTGAAGGTTTAAGATAATTCGGCTGTAGTAATTACCACATTTTTATTATCAAATGCACAATATAAGCAAAATTTGTTTTCCATACAGAGTTTCAAATCCTGAGAACCACAGGGACTTTTCTAGATGCTAAATATCTGCAGCTCCCACTGATTTAACAGCAGCGGTGAGCGGTCAACATCTTTTGACTTTTTAGAAAGATAAAAATAACAGCATCACATCAAGTAACAGTCTGGTAAGCCAATGATCTGCTCATCAAATCCTAATGAGGTCACTACTACATATTTTTCAGAATGCAATCTTGTTCCTTTTATTATCTGACTCTGGGACACTGTCTTTTTGTTATAGGCGCTACTAAGAGAGGCTTAAAAACAAGAAAAAGGAATTATTTTATTCACTCTGCTCTTTGGTATTCTGTCCTTCTACTGTTGCTCCATGAGTTAACAGAAGTCACTTTTTTGAAGGTAAGAAATAAAAGGATAATTATTTGAAATTTTCTGAAAAAGGTGAGTATTCAACCCAGTATAACGTATTGATTCTGACTTTACACTTAATGGGAGCTCTGTAATACATTTGCAATGGTTAGAGAGCGGTAGCATGTCATCATTCTCCTGGAACCCACCACCCTAGTGGGTGATGATCCTAATGGGAAAAGGCTAAGCAGTATGAAATATCACATATTTATTGATACCTTTTGGCTTATCAATCCACTTTCCAACAAGAGATGTAGGAGTGGTACTTATTCAATTTGAAAAGGAGTTACTGACCAAGGGAAATTTAGAGACAGCCTAATCCTGGGAGAAAATTTCTGTGGCGTTCCATTCTATTTCTCTAGAATCAAGTATTCTTTAGATGAAAGGGCCTGGGAAAAAAAGATAATAACAATGTAAGAGTAATTCTAGCACTAATATTTTTATTTACCTATAGGAAATTGAAATGCAGGAGTCATCAACCAAGGATTTGATCTTGAACTGATCAACACAGCATCAGTTAAGATGCTTCATTTTGTTCTTTTTCCAAATTTAGCACCAGAAATTAAATGGCAGTCAAGAATTCAGCACAGCCAGAGAAATCTAATTATTGCATTGGAAAAAGAGGAAGATGCTAAGTAAAAATATTTTAAATAATAATCTGTCAAGGAATTCAGTGGAATATCCAGGATTTGGGAAGGGGTAAAAGAGTCGGAATTAAGTAAAATTGTAAAAGTATTGATAACTTTTAATAGGTTTGACAATTAGTTTGGGTGGCCCAGGGGATACTGGATTTAGATCTTTTTTGAACTCACCTGTGTGAAGCTGTGATTTTAGTATCTGAATGTCAGGACCTCGCTTAGTGATTCTGGATACTGCGCTAAGTTTAGCTCTTTTGAGGAAGGGAACCAGCTAAGAAACACCAGGGAAACTGGTCCCATAGTTGGCATTTTAGTACAGTAGGACCGACGCGTGTCCCAGCGTAACCACAGCTCTCTCATCCTGCTTTTGGAAACAGCCTAGGCACAGAGTTCCGTCACGCTGCCCAGAGGCATGCCCAGATCCGGTGGTTTAATTCACATCTAACTCTGTTCACAAAATCAGAGATCATATTGAAATAAATTTTGGAAATCAACTGGCAATCAAAGTAAAATGGAAAGGGTGTGCAGGCAACTTTATCTCAGAATTTTATTTCAGAATGAAGGGACATCTTGCTTAATAGTATTTCTGTTTTCCCTTTACCTTAGGACTCCTAGCCCAGCTCACTGCCCCAATTCACTATATTTCCACTTTATTATTACAGTCTGACATCTTTGACCATTAAAAAACATTTATCACTATAAATTGTGAAGTGATGCAAAATGAACCAATGATCCATTTCCAACTTGATAACCGGAATGGCTGGAAGACATAATGATGGTCAAACTGCTGTTCAAGTGCCTACGAGTCTCTAATGATCAGAGGAGTGTGTTATTCCCTCTAACTGGGCTACCCAGCTTTCTCTTTGGGCAGTCAGGGATGAACACTCAACAGTGGTTGGGATTCAATTATAAAATGTAAAGCAGCAAAACCATGAAGTTTCTACTTAACCCCACTGTTCATAACACGCTTCTGTTACCTCCCTGCTTTTCTTGGGAGAAACAGGGCAAAAGCACAAGTTCATTTTTTCAGTGCTTCATTACTCTAAATTTGAGTAATGGAATTTCTAAAATGGAACTGTGGTTATCAAGAGACCATACAATCAGAGGGAGAAAAGCAGAGGAAGTTCCCTTCTTCAGAGAAACACGTTCAAACATACACTCAAATCCTGACAAACCTCCCTGAACTGGAAGTATTGTGGAGAAACTGCTTGTTCCTTCATGGATGGTATTTCTTTTGATTGTGATACTGTAAATGTCCTTTACTCCTAAGGATGACGTGTAGGTTATGAGCTTTCCCTCATCCTCACCTGTTTCTGCTTTCTTCTTGGACTGTCTCAAATCTATCTGACCAGCAATCAGATCCATTTATAAATGAAATAAATCATTAAACACCCTGGATATATATAATATATGGCCAGTGAGGATACGCTGTGGGATAAGCACTCACTTTCCATGCTTTGTATGGACATACAAGCGTAGGTTATTTTCCCTACACTTGTTCTAATTCTAATTAAGCCTTCTCAGAATCGCTGCTGCCTAATTATTCTCTTTCTGTCCAAGCTTTCTAACCAGAACAGTTCACTCAAGTGACACTCATCTGTCCCAGGCCTGAATGAAGTTTTTTGCATTCAGATTTCTTTTTAAAACGAGCCTTGTACCTAACAAGTGCCATTTCCAAACGCACTCCCCAATCCAAAAGAACTATAAAACTCTATCACAGAAAGTCAATGTTTGCTTGTCTTTTTCTTGCCCCCTCCTGCTTTTTTATTTTTTTTTTTTTTTAAAACATGAGCAATATTGGATTCTAAAAGTATAAAGCTACACAAAGGCACAGCACATCATATTTCTGTCACCTGCATCTTTTAGCTGCATTTCATCTAAAGCTATGGAGCATTAGCATCTACCTTAATTTGCAATGAATATGAAGCTATTGCCAAGTAAATAGGATATCTGGCAACTCAACAGCACATTTGCTGCTACACGTTCTTTTCTCAATAACCAAATAGTTTCCACTTATGGAAGTATCTTTTGACTTCAGTATGCTACAGGCTTTTTCCTCTCCATTTTTCTTTCCAAGTCCACACTGCACCCATTACCACCTCTGATGTGTTTCCTCAGAGCATGAACTTCTACTGAAATCCAGGTGCTGTTGTGAAGAGTGAACAGAGAAACTTCCAAAGCAGATTGGGGATGCTTTATGCTGGCATCTATCCAAAATACCTTTTTCAGGGTACTATACTGCGGGAAGGCTGCCATGGGCTATTGTGCCAGCAAAATGAGAAACGTAATATCTCTAATTCCTAGAGAGGTACGTGCATGCTTTGCTGTCTGTTTTTAATATTAGGAAATACACTGGGGAAGGGTGCGTTGTATTTTTTTTGTCAAGGATACACCACAACTTATACTTTCTTTTCATAAAGCTCAGACATTATATAATCATGGAATGGTTCGGTTTGGAAGGGACCTTAAAGATCATCTCATTCCACCCCCCTGCCCTGGGCAGGGACACCTCCCACCAGACCACGTTGCTCAAAGCCCCGTCCAGCCTGGCCTTGAACCCCTCCAGGGATGGGGCAGCCACAGCTTCTCTGGGCAACCTGGGCCAGGGTCTCACCACCCACACAGCAAAGAATTGCTTCCCCAGATCTCATCTCAATCTCCCTTCTTTCAGTTTAAAACCATTCCCTCATGTCCTGTCACTCCCCTCCCTGATCCAGAGTCCCTCCCCATCTCTCCTGGAGCCCCTTTAGGGACTGGAAGGGGCTCTACGGTCTCCCCAGAGACTTCTCTTCTCCAGGCTGATCATCCCCAACTCTCTCAGCCTGTCCTCACAGCAGAGGGGCTCCAGCATTTTGATCTTCTTCATGGCCTCCTCTGACCCATTCCAACAGGTCCATGTCCTTCTTGTGCCGAGTTATGTTCCATATCAGTTGATACCACGTTCAGTCAGGCCAATGTTATGAACTGCTTCCCAGAATGAGGTTTGTAAAACTATGAGGCAATTCAAGCAGGACTGGCCTGTCTCGACTAGAGACTACCACATGGTCAGCGTAGACAGAATTCTTCTTGCTACAAGAAATCACTATATGATTCAGTGGTGTCTGACAGGAGACTGCAACCGGGTTTAGGCTAAAGGGCACCCTTCTGAAATAGGAGACTGAAAAAACTGGTGCAAGCAGTTTTCCCTCTGGATACAGTACTCTCTTACGAGGTCAAGGGCATCATACATAAGTTTTCAGTAGTCTTAACTTGTGAAAATAGGTAGGAGAAAGACATCAAACTGGAAGGTAGTGTTCACATAAAATCACTTTAGAAAATGCCTATTCCACCTACTCAGATAACAAGATGCGGAGACTATAGCATTGCTTGCTTCATTTTTAAGGTACTTCTAAGTTAAGGCTGGTTTTCACATTGTCACCTCCACCCCCTTCAAAAAAACCCCACATTTTAATAACCACGTTCTCTGTCAAGGAACCTCATGGACATTTCACCCAATATGAATTTTCCGTCAAGTCACGGATGCTCTTCAGGCCAGATTATGAAGGCATTAGCAAAGGATCTTCCTGAACCAGCAAATATTTAGCCATCTTCTAGTTTCTAATGTAGGATCACGTGATAATCCTAATCACAGAATCACAGAATATTTTTGGTTGGATGGGACCTTTGAGATCATCGAGTCCAACCAACCAAAAAAAAACAAAAAAAAAACCCCAAAAAACCCACAACACCAAAACCAAACAAAAAAACAAACCCGAAAAATCCCAGAACACCAAACACCAAAACCAAACCAAAACAAACACCCAGAACCACACCCCACCCACAAACAGACACAACCCAACAGTCTTGGGCACTAGAGCATGCTCTGAAGTGCCACCTCTACACGTTTCTTAAATACCTCCAGGGATGGTGACTCCACCACCCCCCTGGGCAGGCTGTTCCAGTGCCTGACCACTCTCTCAGTGAAGTAATTCTTCCTAATATCTAATCTAATCCTCCCCTGCCCCAACTTCACACCATTTCCTCTGCTCCTGTCATTATTCCCTTGGGAGAAGAGGCCAACACCCACCTCTCTACACCCTCCTTTCATGCTCCTGCATGAGGATATAACTTGCTTGAGTGAAAGAATTCCAAAATAATTTTTATCAAACTCAGGTTATCCAGGGAACATGAAAATAAAAAGGTCAACTCTTTTCATTTAAGCTTCTGCATGTGATATTTATGCCTCTCCCATTCCTGGGGGAGGAATTTCCCCCAGAAATTCCCTTTGTTTATTACCTATAGGTTTATTACCTATAATTTTTACCTGAGCGAGCTACCGGAGCTTTTCATAAAATAAATTCTCTGAAACAAATTACGTCACAGTCACTTCTGCTTATCAAAGGACAGCAGTCTCCATGACAAGGGTCTCTGTAATCTTCGTATGTCTCCAGTTACTCCCTTTTTAGGCAAGAACTCTCTCTCTATATATATAAATATGGAGCGAGAGTGCACTATATATAAAGCAGGTAGACTGTAAGGCCACCACCAAAACCAGAATCCACTCAGATTCTCTTAGTCATTCAAATTAAGGTAGAAGCTTTACTTGCTGGCAAAGAAAGTCTTTCAACTTTCATAGAAGAGACACACATTATTGTCACTTTAAGTTATTTTTTCCCAATGATTTAAGAGAGTTTGTAAGCTCCTTCGATCAGGATTTGTAGCTTTAATACCACGTGTCAGACAGAATTATAGTCCGTCGTACAAATGTTAATATAACAACAATTGACCCCGTAGGCATCTACAAATTCTGTGCTATCCGTGGCTGTCAACATGAGTCAGTGATAACCGCAAACTTGGCACAAGAAATATTTTAGAATTTTTTCAACAGGTTCCAAATATTGCTTTTTCCATCCCTTTTCCTTTTTTACAGCTCTAGGTTTCCTCATCCTATATAAACCTAATTTTGCAAAGTTATAGGGATTTCCTCTAGAGTTTCTGAGGATATCCCTATTCCCATGGATAAGTTTCACCCAATTTTGCATTGGAATTATTCTATATGATTTGTTGTATATTGAGATCCAATGCAGCTATGCATGTCTGTGGTAATATTTGCAAACAGAAAGCAGCTTTTTCTCAACAGGTACAGGTGATAAGTTTTAGCAAACGACTAAAATATTTGCCAAGCTAAAATATATCAACCCTGCTGGGTGAAAACCAGAACGAATTAAGAGTAATGAAGCTGCCAGGCAGAGTTTAGATGATCTTGCTTACCAGCACATCAATGCCTGTAAGCTTTCCGCAGGTCTAATCCAATTCTTCAAACAGTCTATTATCCCCTCCATCCCAAAAAGACAATAGGAATTCCACATCAGGTTGAAATATTGGCCCGAGGCCTTCCTGTGCAAACAACAAAATAGTTTTGAAGACAACCAGCCAGTGCTTCAATCAAAAGAAATCCTTCAAAATCCAGGCTAGGAGATCTGGTGGACACCCCCCTACGTTTCAATGGAAGGAAAACTCGGTTCTGAATATTTCAGGCAAACATGTGCGATTATACTTGGAGATGGTTTTGCATATGTTTTACATTTAAGAAAAAAACCAAAGTTTAAGGATTGTAAGAATTAGAATATTAAAACTGTTTCACATGCACAGTTTTTATAGGATAATGTATCTCTACTACGCTTTATACTATATTTATCCTAATTTCTGTATGTATAGAAAAGTTCATCATTTTTTCTTTTCTTTTTTCTGTCTATGAAAAAGTCCTCGAAATGGAGAATGAATTTTTCATGAGAAACACGGCTGAGGCCATGACAGGGTCAGACGCATCCCCTAGAGCTCTGCCTGTGTGTCTTAATGTTTTTCTCAAAGCTCTATCCCTTGGAGTCAAATTGTGGAGAAATATTCAAACTCTATTCAAACTCTCTTCCTCAAATGTTCTTCCCTGATGAATATTGAGAAAGTTCTAGTTATCTGTGTAGGAACAGAACCAAACATCTTTAAATGCTCTACAAAAGCTATCAAACGCTCACTTTTTTGGTTATTTTTTCCAGTGGTAGATATGTTCTGAAAGCTTCAATTAAAAAAAAAAAAAAAAAAAATCCACTACCCCAGCAAGTACTTAATTTTCTTAAAAGTGTCTGGAGGAGAAAATCATAAACCTTTTATCTAAATTGGCAGGATTTTTTTCAGTGCCAAAGATCCACAGCAGATATTTCCATTTGTCAGAAGGAAAGAGATAAAGGTATCTTGCTTTAGGCTGTAGGACAGCTTACATTTTTTCCCCTATAATATGTATTTTTGAAATGGATTTAAAGTCAAGGCTGCCTTCTAGCAGGACCTAGTCAAGATTTATTTTAGTTATTAAAGACACTGCAATTACTAAAGACTATCTGATGACTTCTAAAAGATGAATGAGGGGCATCAGACCAGTTCATAACATGCAAATACATTCCCTACTGGCGATTTCCAGTGAGCCCAAGGACTCCATTGACCCGCGGTACCAGTTCCTTCCCAGATCAGCACTAAACATCCCAGTGTGGCACAGATAAAGAACATTTTCCAGTTACGCTTCTGAACAATCTTTTCCTGCTCAAAGGTTAGAATGACATCTCTACCTTTGTCTTGCTTAATCGTCCAGCCACTTAAAAATTCTCTCCAAAATTCTGCATCCTTCTTTTAGCTCTTGTGATTCTGAATCTATTCTTCTATATTCTTCCGTTCTTTCCTTCAGCAAGCTGTCACCTCTCCAGTGTTCACTGGGACTTTTGTAGAGACTTTATCCGTAAGAAACAACAAACATTGTCTATCTCTCTATTTCTAATTTGATTTCTCTCCAAAATGAAGTCTCAGCCTGTCTGTTCAAAGCGTGGAAGTATGACCCACACGTGAAGCTCAACTCAAGGAAAGTCATGGTTCGAATTCATTTTCTTTCCCAGCCATTACGGGAGGGGATTCTGCCCGCTCTGGGGAGACCTGACTTGGGAGCACTACCTCCAGCTCTGGAGTCCTCAGCACAGGAAGGACATGGACCTGTTGGAGCGGGGCCAGAGGAGGCCACAGAGATGATCAGAGGGCTGCAGCCCCTCTGCTGTGAGGACAGGCTGAGAGAGTTGGGGGGTTCAGCCTGGAGAAGAGAAGGCTCCGGGGAGATCTTAGAGCCCCTTCCAGTCCCTAAAGGGGCTCCAGGAGAGATGGGGAGGGACTCTGGATCAGGCAGGGGAGCCATAGGATCAGGGGGAACCGTTTTAAACTGAAAGAGGGGAGATTTAGATGAGATCTCAGGAAGAAATTCTTTGCTGTGAGGGTGGTGAGACCCTGGAACAGGTTGCCCAGAGAAGCTGTGGCTGCCCCATCCCTGGAGGGGTTCAAGGCCAGGTTGGAGGGGGCTTTGAGCAACCTGGTCTGGTGGGAGGTGTCCCTGCCCAGGGCAGGGGGTTGGAACTTGATGATCTTTAAGGTCCCTTCCAACCTGAACCATTCTATAATTCTACAATCATCCTAAGTTTCTACTCGCAGCCCTTAATGATACCAGACCTATCTCCAAAGCTAGAAGCAGAGACTATGAAGACACGAATGCTACACAGACACAAGGTTGGCTGTAGCCTGTAGCATGTGCTACCACGCACTTAATATCCTCTGTGGTGTTTCCTTTTGCTGGCTCGTGTTTTGAGCGCTAGGAAGAGGCTCCCCACTATAGCTGACCAATTAATTGTATAACGTTTCCAACTGGTTCTATTGATCGTTTTCCCATGCAGTCCTTCCCCCTTCTGGAGACTACTCATCAGAAACATTCCCCGCATCGCTTCATTAGTGAGCTTAACATTCCTCTTTAAAAATCCACTCTGACGTCTACCAATTTGTTTTGCAGAAAGAAAATTCATCGATAGCAGCCGCTGTGTCCTTCTGTCACACCTAATGGACAGGCCAACAGCAATCCCCACCTTCTTTGCACTTCATCACAAGCATATATATTTGTGCTATAAAATCTTGGTCTGTAATTTCACAGTCCAGTGTAAAGGTCACGATTCACAACAGATTCCTGAATTTGTTGGCAAAAATGATTCTAATAAAATAATAGTCCCAGAATGAAGATCTGCCATCTTCCAGGTGATTGCATTTGATAACTCTGAGTTTGTGCAAGATGGATATATCCGAAAGAGCAAAATAAATTTAAAGCTGGGATATAATAAAATAATTATATCCTCTCATTAGATTTGGATCAGAGTGTGAGCCTCTCTATTCCTGTATTCAGTTCAATGAATTTTCAGACTCTTAGTTTCTATAAGTTCATTGCCAGCTAATTTCCCCCTTTAGACATATAAGGAAGACAGATATTTCATGAAAAAGATCAGATATTTCATGGAGTAATATATTTGAGTTTAAGATATTAAAGATATTAAAGATATTGTTATTATTAAAAGATTTCCTGTATCTGATAAACATAATTGTATGCCATTATTTTGTCTCCAATACAACAAGAGATTGGGCTCTATATAACCAAAATGTTCAGTTTAAATGTATTTATTTATTTATCTTCAAAATCTTTGCAGGTTACATTGCCCCTTACTTTACTCAAGTAAACAACAAGCTGTAAGAGGTGGCGCTGTTAAATTATTTATTTCTGCCCCGTTACCAGCCTTCATAAATACACTAACCCAGCCATGGAAACTGCATATCATATGTAGCTTCAACTTCAGCTTTTTGACCCTAATGGTCAAGCAGCTGAAACCCTGCTACAATCTTCACATTCTGGCATTTCCTTTATTCTATATAAGAATTCATATTCGTATAAGATCATGGTGAGTATAGAAAATGAAGCTCTGATCCAGATCCAAAGAATTTTTTTTTTTGCTGAGCTACGTTTATAGGTACAAAAATAATATATACCTCTTAACATAAAGCATAATTTGCAGTTATCTGTATTTTAAGCACTCCTGTGCTACACAATCAAGTTGGAAAACAAATCAGACTGGTCACCTACCCTTAAAGCTCTTCCTGGATCACACTATTTAAAGAGGAACTAGGTAAAAATCCAATTGTAAGTAGGGTTTTATCAGTTTAAGAAATCTCAATAGCATTGGCCATCGTCCGAAATCTGCATTTCTGTCTCCTTCCCAGATGTTTTTCTCATGTTCCTCATGATTTACATCCTACAGAACCCCCACCATTTAGTCCTCTCCACAGCAGAGTCAGGGATTTCCTCCCCACCCTCCTATTTTGGTTCCTATTATCACCCTGTATGCTAGAGGTTCACTGTTAAGCAGCACATCTATTACAAACAATCTAGGAGAAAAAGTTAAACTGAATTCAATTTATAAATGTTCAATTCAAAATTCAGTTAAATTAATATTTTGAGATAAAAAGGGAACATTTCAAACACTGATAATTGTCTCCTTTACAAGAGAGGGTTTGAGACACCACAATATTTTGCATTAGGAGAGGGCTTTTTTAAATCATGCATTTCATTCATAATAGAACTTTTTTGACAAATATCTAAATTAAAAGGAAAAATAGTTAAATTGAGCAGTTAAAAATATTTTTTTAAAATGGGTTGACACTACACGTCTCAATTCAGGTGTGAGGGTAGAACTGATTTGGCTGATCCTGAAACTATCTTTTTCCTCCCATTAATTTTTAAGTTTTGCCATCGAAACGAATGCTTTTCTTTCTTCCCCTTCTACTACTTTGTGCTGAGCTGCTTTTCCCAGCTGCGGCAGGGGGAGCTACCAAGAGAATATTTATTTGAGCAAGCTGTTAAGCAAAGAGAGAAAAGCAGCAACAAGCAAATAAGCAACCGCTCTCCTGATACCTGGGGTCCCCAAAAATGCCATAAATGGCACAGACGCAACAGAAGTACGTTCTGTTATCCCTGCTTGGGGATTTCTGATATTTAACGTTTCAGATCAATATTTTTTAAAAGGTAGTAACTACCTCTTTCAGGTATCGATGGGAATTCTACACCTAAACTCATTTTAAAATCTGCCTCTGTTGTATCTAAATAAGGGAGCAGATGCCCTTTATTTCAGCTTCAAGTTTCCTGGTCAGGAAGCAAGTGGTTCCATCGCATTTCTCGTGCAGATCTCCTATAGATAAGAGTTTTAACAGGCTTAATGTATCTTCAGTGCACTGAAATCATTGTGCACACATGGCAGAGTTGATATGCGTACATACACATTCGGAAATGATTTTCAGAAAGACTAGCAGACTATTCCAAGTGAAACCTGGGCATTTGGTAGCGTTGCTCGTGAGGAATCACACCCCGAGAAGGATTTGGTAAGAGTCGTTTGGACTGATTGTGGCACACACATTCTAAAACACCAGTTAATTAGCAGCAAAGTCACACTTCTTCAATGGTTCTCGTTACTCAGCCATTATAGACCAAGAGCAAAACAAGTTAAAGGACTGCTTGAAAGAAGGGCTGGAGTTGTTAGTAGTCCTGCTTCTTCCTCTAAACTCAATTAAATTAATATTTTGATATAAAAAGGGAACATTTCAAACACTGATCATTGTCTTCTTTACAAGAGAGGGTTTGAGAAACCACAGTATTTTGCATTAGGAAGGTTTTTTTTTAAAAATCATGTGTTTCTTTCATAATAGAACTTCAATAACATAAAATAACAAAGCTTCTATATGGTCAGGGCAGCTGAAGAGCATTAAACGTCACTGCTCACTCTACCATCAAGCTCTGTGTGGCTGCAAGAAACCCACGGCTACTGTTTGACAGCAAGCATTGTTAAAGCCAGGCAAAAGGGACTGTGAAACCAAATTCCGTGTTTTGCACTTAAAGTAAAAAGGAGCAATGGGAACATGGGTTTTATATAACACAACAAAAAAGAGATGGAAAGCTGGTGAACGATCTACGGTTGAGGACCAACCTTGCTATTTTCAAAGGCTGAGATGAGCACACGCCTGGTAACTGCAATCCCGGATTAAAATCTCAGAAAGAAATTGCTGAAAAATCCAGAATAAGCTATCAATAAAGCACGACGGATTTGCTAAACAGAGAAAGCCACCCTGTCCTGACTGTAGCTTAGACAGGCAAAATGAAGATCTGTCATGACAGAGAATTCCAAATGATGCAAGGAAAACACCTAGACAGAAAATTTATGAAGCCCAAAAGTCGATGTCCACGCAAACAGCACATGGTACTACACATGCTGGGACAACTCTAACAAAAGCAATGCTTTTCTGTACTCTGCAGGCAACCCACTCACCTTGTACTTTATAAACATTATTCCCACCCCCATCACTTAGACATAAGAGCCCTAAGCCAGCATGTGTCATCAAACCTCTTCTCATTGATCTTCCAAGAAATATCTACCTCCTCCTCTAAATCTGTTCTCTCATCTCTGTCTCAGCGTTGTCGACAATCAAACACAAAAACATACCTTACCTACTTCATCAGCCTCAATCATTTTACGGTAAATATGCTGTGTTTAATTTGCTGTTGAATTGCATCTTTTCCAGTCATTTCTAGCAAATCAATTTCTCACAAATGGGCAATTTTTCATACTATGTTTACCTTGGTAGCTATAACTGCACAAGGACCAATAGCCTGCCAGCCAAATACATGAGGGAAATAAAAAATTATTGTTTATTCTGTTCATGGTTAAAATTATGCAACCAGGATCTATTTTGTAAGAGGTCATTATAGAGCCATCATGTATCAAAAACAGCATGGCCAGAAGGGTGAGGGAGGTGATTCTGCCCCTCTGCTCCGCTCTGGGGAGACCTGACTTGGGAGCACTACCTCCAGCTCTGGAGTCCTCAGCACAGGAAGGACATAGACCTGTTACCGGGTCCAGAGGAGGCCACAAAGATGCTCCGAGGGCTGGAGCCCCTCTGCTGTGAGGACAGGCTGAGAGAGTTGGGGGGGTTCAGCCTGGAGAAGAGAAGGCTCCGGGGAGACCTTAGAGCCCCTTCCAGTCCCTAAAGGGGCTCCAGGAGAGATGGGGAGGGACTCTGGATCAGGGAGGGGAGCCATAGGACGAGGTGTAACAGTTTTAAACTGAAAGAGGGGAGTTTTAGATGAGATATTAGGAAGAAATTCTTTGCTGTGAGGGTGGTGAGACACAGGCCCAGGTTGCCCAGAGAAGCTGTGGCTGCCCCATCCCTGGAGGAGTTCAAGGCCAGGTTGGACGGGGCTTGGAGCAACGTGGTCTGGTGGGAGGTGTCCCTGGCCAGGGCAGGGTGTTGGAACTGGATGATCTTTAAGATCCCTTCCAACCTGAACCATTCTGTGATTGTCATGCCCATCACCTTTATAAAAACCTGATTTTTACCTACAATGAGACCTATTTCAGAAGTGAGACCTCAGCTCCACTGGACACTCAAAAACATTGAGTAAAGTCACAGAAACCAATCAATTTGACAAAGCAGGCAGAAATCCACAACTTGAAAAACACTATGCTACAGCTTGGAAACATGGAAACTTTCACATAAGTAACTGATCATGCATTTAAGCAAAAACACCAACCATGTTGTACAGATGTAGGACAGAGAGGTGATCTAAAACTTAGGGGGTGGGATGGTGGGGTACAGATGGGAAGAGCTCCGCATCCCCAGCAAGGCGACAACACATCACTGAATGCTTTCTGAAGCTGAAAAAAACTTTTTCTGTAGCTCTGCACAAATGCCTTATCTACTTCACTCCGTGAGAGACGTAGACATCAAGGTGAAGCATTATTGCTTTCAATTTGTTTATATAAAAACAGTATTTTAAAACATTCTACCAGTCTGTTTTTCAAGGTGTTTATCCCCATGATAAAAGAACGTTGCAATCTCAGGGGACAAAGCAAAACATCCTAAAACCCATAATATTCTTCTACCCAACGATCTACTGAACAAGGCACATATTTTTGTGAAGTTTTTGAGCTTCTCTTAAGCATCCCCTGTCCCTGGCCCCATAAGAGCTTTAATTCCTAAGAACAGTTAAGCTAATATGAACCACCTTTTCCCCCTTTATTTCAATTTCTTCACCCAAAAAAAGCGCTTTTTTAAAAAAAATTGACTGTGATTTTTCCACCAGAATAGATTCAGCTCCCACTGCAACTTTTATTGCGATAGCTTGGTACAAGTATCATGTTCTACTGTGTTGGTTTAGTTCTGAAGATATACACTAAGGAAAATTGAAATAACAGACAACATAAATTTCTATCAATCAATCTAGGAATGTTAAAAAAGTAGAACTCTGAACGCACAGGAGCATATGGTAACTTCATATAAATACAGTTCATGTAAAGTCATCCTCAAAACCCATCTGTAATTAGAACGCTTCAAAACAGTCTAATGTCCTCTATGGTATCCTTCTAATAAAAAATAAGAGGTATTGTATAGGAAACTCTTTGAAACTGAGAGGGAAACATAAATAAGGCATATTTCAAACGTTAACGTTTCCTCTGCTTGCATTCGGTTTTCATACCTTACCACTCCCAGATGTCCTAAAATTTAAGCTACAGATCACGCTATTTCTCCACTTTTCCTACTGCTACTCAGTTGCTCTTGCCCTAGTCCAGCAGCTCTTACTTCAGTAAAAGCAAATGAGATTGTGAGGTTCCAGGTTGAGACCTTTCTCCTACTATTTTCCTTCCTAGAGTCCATAGGAAAATCACAGATATACAAACTCTGTTTGAAAGGCTGACTTCTAAACCAAACCTGAGAAAAAAAAACGGCAAATTTCCTAGTATGTACTAAGATCTTAAGAAGGAAAATGTTATTGCTGGGTTTCTAGACTTGGTGAAAGAATTCCATAAATCACTAAATCCCAGCACTCTCAGTGAGGGCCATGTGTCCATGAGGCAAGTCCCTGGGCCACACAAAGCACAGGGTTTTAGCAGGAACGCAAGACCCCTGATTCTAAACACACTGCGTGACATATGAAAGCCTGTCATAGAGGCAGAGTGACACGTATGTGACACGAGTACTGTTCCATGCCTAATACTACAAACAATATTATCATAGAATCATAGAATTGTCTAGGTTGGAAGGGACCTTTAAGATCATCTAGTCCAACCAGCAACCTTACTCTGATAAAAACCATCACTAAACCATGTCTCTAAGCACTATGTCAACCCGTCTTTTAAATCCCTCCAGGGATGGTGCCTCAACCACTGCCCTGGGCAGCCCATTCCAGGGCTTCATAACCCTTTCCATGTAAAAATGTTTCCTAATATCCAATCTGAACCTCCCCTGGCACAACTTGAGGCCATTTCCTCTTGTCCCATCGCCTGTGATTTGGGAGAAGAGACTGACCCCTCCTGGCTACACCCTCCTTCCAGGGAGTTGGAGAGAGCGAGAAGGTCTCCCCTCAGCCTCCTTTTCTCCAGGCTGAACACCCCCAGCTCCCTCAGCCACTCCTCTTTAGACGTATTCTCCAGACCCCTCACCAGCTCCATTGCCCTTCTCTTGACCCACTCCAGCACCTCAGTGTCTTTTTTGTGGTAAGGGGCCCAAAATTGGACACAGCCCTCGAGGTGGGTCCTCACCAGTGCTGAGTACAGGGGGACGATCACCTCCCGAGTCCTACTCACCACACTGTTCCTGACACCGGCCAGATGCTGTTTGCCTTCTTGGCCACCTGGGCACACTGCTGGCTCATGTTCAAACCACAGTCAACCAACACCCCCAGGTCCTTTTCTGCCAGGCAGCTCCAGCCACTCTGCCTCAAGCCTGTGGCACTGCATGGGGTTGGTGTGACCCAAGGGCAGGACCCAGCACTTGGCCTTGTTGAACTTCATCCCATTGGCCTCGGCCCATCCATCCAGCCTGTCCAGGTCCTTCTGCAAAGCCTTTCTAGCCTCAAGAAGGTCGACACTCCCACCCAACTTGGTGTCATCTGCAAACTTACTGAGGGTGCACTCGATCCCCTCATCAAGATCATTGATAAAGATCATCATTCAGCCTATTCTCGATCAATCAAACCCAAAGAGAGATGCAAACTCCTAATAATTGGCTTTCCAGGCAATCATCTTTAGATGCTTGCAATGCACAGCCTTTGATAAAACTCATTAATTCCATTCAGCGAAGACATGCTCTGTGAAACCAGGACACACCGATACCAGAAAATCCCCAAGAAAAAGACTGTTAAAATGCAGCTCCTAACACTCTTTTCTAAGCAAATAGCTAGCAAAAGATAAGTCTCTGAAGGGATGAACCCTGTGATGAGACTCAGAGAAATGTGACATTCGAGTGTCTTCTCAAAGTTCATTCAGACCGTGCAAACCCCTTCTATTTAAACGGTTCACTCCAGAGCAAACCACACCACAGACAAGGTGATTAGCAAAAAGCTTACGCTTCAGGAAAGCAAACAAAACCTTCCATTTTCTTTGTTTTCTATTAATTAGATTTTAGCAGCAAATAAATTGCAGTGAGTGCTTTCAAAATTCAGAGGACTCGCGCTGATCACGGAGTCCTCAAAGACGGAGCTGAAAGAAAAATGGAAATCTCTCCAAAGATTTACGGGACGGGTTTTTTCCAAACTGAAATATAGTTTAGAGCACAGACCTAAAAGCAGCTGCATTGCTCAGTTGAAAATAATGAACCTGTAGTAGTTGGCAAAGAGAATCAACAGCTTGAGGCGTGTCAGGATACTGCCCGTCCCATATTACACGTAAGTAGCAGGAAACTAGCGTTAGCTAAAAATAACATTTCTAACTGAATATAGACTCTGTCAGCACTAAATTCTCCCTAACTCCTTTCTGCCCACAGCTGGAGAGCCACCCAAATCAGGATTGTTTATTTATTTTATTATTTTTTTTTAAATAAAGGATCATACCTGTATTCTGAAGGTGAAAGGTAAATTATTGGCAGAGGGGAGTTGCTGGGAAGGAGCTGGGAGTAGCTGGCTGGAAAAAACACCAACAAGTGAAGGTTTGACTGGTTGAAGAGGGACCATGGAAACATCAACCATCATCCAACATCTCTGAATAAAATGTAAGGAGACACCGGCACATACCGGGGCTTAACTGAATATATTAGGATTTCTTTACTACAAATGCAATGCTTGGGGTTTGTCCATTTCAGAAATATTATGACAGAATCATAGAATGGTTTGGGTTGGAAGGGACCTTTAAAGATCATCTAGTCCGATTCCCTGACACCCAATAGCAAAACCAGCCCGGTACTGCCTTTGTCTAAAGAGAGGACGCCGTGGTCAACTCAATGCCTTCAATCCGCATTACGTAAAACAAACCTAGGAAAATATAAACCATTTATTACATTTTTCCATTTCCTGAGTTGTTTGTCTATTTGTTGAAGCTGGTTTTAAATACGTTATTTACCTTGCATTATAAAGCTTGCTTCCAGTTTGTTAGGATAAACCACAAGCAGGCAGAATGTAAGATAATGGGGACTTTCCAATGACCAACAGCTAAAAAATTAGTTAATAGAAAATTAGTTAAGTGAACCATTACTCAGCCTGTCTCTTCATTCATTAAGCTAAGACAGAACATACTGATAAGCAGGGGTTTTTTTCCTCCTATTAATTCATAGGATGGTGGTACAGCGTTTAATTCTTCATTAGTCCAATGCTATATTTTTGTGATAGGGTCCACAGTATAAACCAAATTATTTGTGGGTTTGTTCTTTTTTTAAGCAAGTTAAATTCTATGGTGGGGAGATTCTAGACAGCAGCCTTAATACTAGAAATAAGAAAAAAAAAAAACTTAAATTAAGCTCTGAAATCCACAATTAAGGTACGTAAAAACATATGAGTTTCATAATAATGAGGAGTATTAAGTCTACTATAGTAGCAGCCGCTAAGAAGTTTCAAATGCTAGGCCAAGAACTTACCTGTCCAAAAAGGGGCGTCAGGCAATTATTTTAGAAATCTTTGTCACAATGCAATTAATTACTACCCACTTTTGCAGATATTCTTCATTAAACCAGAAAATGGATTAACCATTCTTGCCCAACATTATTCACCTCTTCAAAGGAAGAAGAATGCAATTCCCTGGTTATCATCCCAATGGAAAACACAAACTATATGGATGAACGGTCAACTAACTGTCAATACCCATCCCCATTAAAGATATGAGAAGGAAAAAACAAATACAGTTTAAAATGTTATCAGCTGCCATCCCACACACTCCACATGCACCTTTGGGGTGGGGAATAAACGTTTTGCTCTAAGGTGAAATTTCAAAGAGGGAACAGCCCTTACAAACTGTTAATCAGATGGTGTAAAAATAGCCTACGTGAAGAAAACTTAGTCACTTAACTGCCCTAAATCCCAAGTTAGAGAACTATAGTATCTAAGGGATATTTATTTTTATTAATGAGAATGCTCAGAGAGCAGGCAAGACTGACACAAACCGAAGCCCAGGCTGGCAGATCCCCCGTGATCCAGAGAGGTGCCCAGTCACCAAACTACTCCAGGGGCTGCTCTTTTGTCTCAATATTTTGAGATGTTGTTGGAACTAGAACTAGGCTGAAATGGTGAGAATGGCCAATTTCTGGAGGACTTTTCTTACATTATTAGATCTCAGCATTTACATCCTACCAGAATTAAAATGTGCTATATGAGGCTTTTTCTGCAGATCCATACTTGTTCTATATCAAAAACATACTGTGCAGATCCTCTTTTTAATTACAGAATGGTTCGGGTTGGAAGGGACCTTAAGATCATTGAGTTCCAACCCCCTGCCCTGGGCAGGGACACCTCCCACTAGACCAGGTTGCTCAAAGCCCTGCCCAACCTGGCCTTGAACACATTTCTAAGGCGTTAACATTATCGGAATGAAAATATTTTAAAGCCTTGGCCTCTCCAATATTTCATTTTCCATCCAGCTGTAACCCTCCTTTCCTTATCTCGAGAAAACATCAACATGCATCACTGTGTGTTTAGCATGTTCCAAGGACCACCCTCTCCAAGCTGCATCTCTCTGCTGCACTGCCAACAAGGGGATATGCTACTCCACGAGGCCCCTTCTCCAGCACTGCCAGAGGAAGTCAAACCACCCCATAATTCTACCATAAACACCGACAGTTTTGACTATATTTCTCATTTATCTACAGTAGCTTGCCTCCTGTAACTACCAAGGTACTTCTGCTAAATACTGCACCACCAAATCGCTTCTTACATATTTTGTACCTATGTATGTGTTTTCATTTACATGTAGTACTTTCCACTTATCTTCACACAATTTTATATTTTTTCTTTTTAGGTCATTTCTCCCCATAAATGTCAAGAAAATACTACATTCTAATCCTGTCTTCCCAAACATCCAATATTCCACCCAGGGTGATGTCAGGTAGAAGTATATGCATTATTACTTCATACACATCATTAATGAAAATACTGAATCAGAGAATCGTCATGGTTGGAAAGGACCTCTAGGAGCACCGAGTCCAACCATACACACACAAAAACCCCCTACAATCTGGAGCACTAGAGCATGCCCTGAAGTGCCACCTCTACACGTTTCTTAAATACCTCCAGGGATGGTGACTCCACCACCTCCCTGGGCAGGCTGTTCCAGTGCCTGACCACCCTCTCACTAAAGTCGTTCTTCCTAATATCTAATCTAAACCTCCCCTGCCCCAACTTCACACCATTTCCTCTGCTCCTGTCATTATTCCCTTGGGAGAAGAGGCCAACACCCACCTCTCTACACCCTCCTTTCAGGGAGTTGTAGAGGGCAATGAGGTCTCCCCTCAGCCTCCTCTTCTCCAAACTAAACATGCCCAGTTCCCTCAGCCTCTCCTCGTCTGACTTGTTCTCCAGACCCCTCACCAGCTTGGTGGCTCTCCTCTGGACACGCTCCAGCAGCTCAATGTCCTTGCTGCAGTGAGGGGCCCAGAACTGAACACAGCACTCAAATCAAAGGAACGAGAAGCTTTTCTGCTTATTTAATTACCAGCAATATATTTCTCACCACCATGTTGACCAGGCACAAAGAATATGGATTAGGTTCTCACTGTGCTAAACACTGTAGGCAGCCCCTGTAATGAAGCATTTATTGCAGGTATACACCAAGACAACAAATGGATACAGACCAGCAGCCAAAAAAAAAAAAAAAAAAAAAAGAAAAAAATCTGTGAAAGTGTATTTTAAGTTTTTTGTATCTCAGCACATCACTGCTCTGAGATAACAGAGTTCACACGTACAGAACAGAAACCCAAGAGAAGCTATTGTGTGAACTTGCAGCACATCTGCTACCACACTGCATTGGCCTAAATACACTCACTTCTTTGTGAAAAACGTCTAAGGAAATCTGCCTCATGTTTGTAAATGGAGAATTCGGGTGAGAGACTGAGACCAGGCAATTATGGGCAATTATGTAACAGATATATAGCACACAGTAAAATAAAAACGTATTTTGTAGGACAGAGGGCACAGCTCTGACAGCGTGGATACAGTGGTGGTTTTGAGGAGATGTAATGTGCTGCTCTGTAGTTGGGCTCTATACACTTTGCCATAGTAAGGTTGTTGTTTATGATCAGAGAATGGTTCGGGTTGGAAGGGACCTTAAAGACCATCCAGTTCCAACCCCTGCCCTGGGCAGGGACACCTCCCACCAGACCAGGTTGCTCAAAGCCCCGTCCAGCCTGGCCTTGAACCCCTCCAGGGATGGGGCAGCCACAGCTTCTCTGGGCAACCTGGGCCAGTGCCTCACCACCCTCATAGTGAAAAATTTCTTCCTGAGATCTCATCTAAATCTCCCCTCTTTCAGTTTAAAACTATTTCCCCTCATCCTATGGCTCCCCTCCCTGATCAAGAGTCCCTCCCCATCTCTCCTGGAGCCCCTTTAGGGACTGGAAGGGGCTCTAAGGTCTCCCCGGAGCCTTCTCTTCTCCAGGCTGAACAACCCCAACTCTCTCATAGGGGAGATGCTCCAGCCCTTGGAGCATCAATCTGAAATGTCTGAGAAAAGTTTGCACACACGATGATGATGATGTTTCTATATACACCCAAGTAATACTTCAGTTTCCAGCACAGAAACTGCTCGGGGATGTAGGACTAGCAGAAATGAACTGCAGAACAGTGAGAAATCCATGAGAGATGGTACCCGAGTTATTTCAGCTACCTACAAGCCTGGGACAAAACAGTAGGTTCAATAGATACAAAAGGCAGAATTCTACTTCATCACCTCTTTGGCATATAATACATGGTGCGAAGAATCATAGAATTCCCCAGGTTGGAAGGGACCTTTAAGATCATCTGGTCCAACCATCAACCTTACTCTGATAAAAACCATCACTAAACCATGTCTCTAAGCAGTATGTCAACCCGTCTTTTAAATCCCTCCAGGGATGGTGCCTCAACCACTGCCCTGGGCAGCCCATTCCAAGGCTTCATAACCCTTTCAGTGCAAACATTCTTCCTAATATCCAATCTGAACCTCCCCTGGCACAACTTGAGGCCATTTCCTCTTGTCCCATCACCTGTTCCTTGGGAGAAGAGACGGACCGCCCCCGGCTACACCCTCCTTTCAGGGAGTTGTAGAGAGCGAGAAGGTCTCCCCTCAGCCTCCTTTTCTCCAGGCTGAACACCCCCAGCTCCCTCAGCTGCTCCTCTTTAGACATATTCTCCAGACCCCTCATCAGCTCCATTGCCCTTCTCTGGACCCGCTCCAGCCCCTCAATGTCTTTTTTGTGGTGAGGGGCCCAAAACTGGACACAGCCCTTGAGGTGGGGCCTCACCAGTGCCCAGTACAGGGGGACCATCACCTCCCGAGTCCTGCTCACCACGCTGTTTCTGATACAGGCCAGGATGCTGTTGGCCTTTCCTTGTGTAAAAAAAACCCCAAACCTCTCAGAAGTTCATTGCTACGTGACAATTAAAGCCTATGATCACAGTGCTTAGCGTTATGTATTGGGGGTTTGCTTCTTGGGGTTTTGTTTCGTTTTGGTTTTTTTTTTTTTAAGTACCACCAATGCTGGACCAGTGTGAAGAACATAAACACCCAGAACCACAGAATGGTTGAGGCTGGAAGTCTCCTCTGGAGATCAACTAAATTCAACACCCCTGCTCGAGCAGGGCAACCTCACGCAGGTTGTCCAGGACCATGTCCAGGTGGTTTCCAGTATCTCTAAGGAGACTACAACATTTCTGGAAAAAGCGTTCAGGGATCAATCACCTCACAGTTACAAGTTTTTTCTTATGTAAAATGAGAAATTCCAGCATTCCCAATTTGTACCCATTTCCTCTTGTCCTTTCACTGGGCACCATCCAGACTGATTCATCTTCTTTGTTCCATCCCATCAAGTATTTAGACATATTGGTAATAGCCCCCCTGTTAAGAAACGCTTAAGATATGTGACAATTTTGTGAGTGCAGGAGTGAAGAGCAGAAAGAACACAGCACAGCAGGCTTAATTACCAAAAAAAATAATAAAATAAGTTGTCCTCAAACTGATTTTGCATTCTCAATTCCCATGACAATTTCCAAATTATAAAACCAATTGCAGTAAACAGAAAGTGTATTATTTGACATTGTGTTCGCTGCTCATGGAAGCAAATTCTTCTTGAAAGGGTCTTTCTGTATAAAAAGCTGCATTATGTTCGGGGGGTTGCTTTTGGGGTTTTTTTTTTGGCTCGTTTGAACTTTATATGAAAGAAACATCAGAGGAGGATTAAAAAAATCATGCGTTTTTAACTCGTATTACCAAGCACGCCCACAAGAAGCGATTTAAACACGTTTTGCTAAGCAAGTCCCTGTGACTTGAGGATGTCTGTGACAGATCTCTGCCATCTGAAAGGAAAGAGGAGGCCTTTGGCGGCTGCGTTGCCGTAGGTTGCGTGGCACGGACCCCTTCTCACCCAGCACGGACCAGTCTGGCTTCTTCCGAAGGCTCCTCGCACACTGGGGCAGGCACATGGCAATTACAGCCTGCAAAATTAGCCCTTCTCCGTCCTAAAATACATAAAGGAGATCCCGTTCCTTCATCCAGCACCTTTGCTCGTCACCCAGGCTTCAAGAGATGATCCCAGCATGACACCTAGTGGCAGCAGCACAGTTAACCCCCTCACTGCCAGGTTACTGTTTGGAAGAGATTCACACCTATTTTTCCATTTTTTCTAGCTCACCTGCAACACCTTGGATGCACTGAAGTAGTAAAAGCATGAGGATCCTCCAACTGCTTTGTTTTCCCCACTTTTAGCTGGCATTAACTGAGACATACGAGGAGCCTGTCTAAAATACTAATATCTGAGTGACAATCAAATACCCAGTTTACTATTTATTTCTTCATAAGTCTTTAAATTATGTTTCTGATCACACTCTTAGGAGCAGGAATTGCTCAACTAAATTATCTTAATGAGGCTGTAAATCTCTCTTCGTTTTGAGGTTTGATCGTATGTACAGACTTTCTAAATACTGCTTTGCTTCCCTAACTTGGAATGAGATCTACAAAAGTATTTAGGCAATTAATTCCCACTGTCTCACTAACTCAGGAGATCCCAACATGCAGCTTGAAATATAGCACACTAATATATGTATATAAACTATAATTTATATAGGTGGGTGTTATATGTTATATGTTGGTATATGATGGGTGTTATAACATACATGTTTATATATGGGTGTTACCTCTAGCATAATAGGTGTTAACAGAGATTATTGACAATGGCCAAATTAGACACACACACACACATCCAAGATTACAACCTTTTCAAGAACACTAATAATACTGCCTTTTACGGCCCAGTATCTGCTTTGTTTCACAATGGTATTTTGACAGCCAGTTTTAATCCTCTCATAGAAAAATAATTTATAGGATTCACATCTCTAAGATCAGTATAAATTCATGATGTCCACTAACAGTAAGAAGTGAAAGAAACATCTTACCCCAAAATCACAGGCTATCATTATCAGATATCCACTAACCCATGTCACCCGTGACAGAAGCAATATTGCTCCTATCAGCTACACAGAGGAGCAAAAGGCTATTGCAAACACATCATTTCTGTTTCCTTCAAATAAAATTTTAAAAAAGCAACAACAACAAAAATCACAGCAGCACTAAACAAGACTCATCAATTTAATGATAAATTTCCAGGTGAGAAGAGAATCTCATAACATCCCTCCCTCTACACCAGGCCAGGACTTAATATGAAAAACAATTTCAAACTACACCTTCTCAAATTGGAGGAAATACATTCTTAGATCGCAGTTCTTTCCTTGAGGCTCAGGGTTCCTTATTAATATATGCAAATATGCTTACAGAGTAGAACGAAAAAAGTAAACTAGAAATATTCCTTAAAAAAACAGCACTTTGCTACTTTCTTCTTCACTAGTCCATCCCAAGCCCCCAAACGCTAAATCCACAAAATAAACCAAGTGGGTTTTTGTTTTGAAGGGTTTTTTTTGTTGTTGTTTTCTTAGAACACTTGAATTGCAAATCCCTAGTCTCTTCTAGACTTCACAATTGCGTGCAGCAGCCTTATTTATCCTAATTTGCGGCTCTCCCCGCAGCAGTAACAGGTCCCAGAGGAAACCTGTGCCTCCTCGGGCTGGTTGTGTCCTGGAGCTGATGTGGCTCCGTAGCTTAAGAAGGAAAGGAGAGAGTCCTCTTTTAGGGGGAGCTCACACCCTTCTACAATCTTCCAGAAAGACTTAAGCAAAAGAAAAGCAGGAACACAATCAATTTGTTAATAGTCTAGTGATGTATAAGCCCAGAAAACATGATATTACGAAGTCTTTTCAGTCCGACATAGGCATAAGAAAAACCCTCAATATCTGGAAGAAGCAGTCAGTAACATTCAAACCTTAAAAAAAAAAAATAAAGGAACAATGCAAATTGATGGTAGCAGTAAGTGAAACTACATTGAGACAGAGTACTGGGGAAATAAAGAATCCTCCACAACATCAAGTCTTTAAAGCAAGGTTGGTCGCCTTTCTACATCAGATGCCACAAGTGTTAGGCATACAGGATGCAATAATGAAGAAATTCTATAAACTGGAAAGAAAATGGATATTAAAAAGGTTTCTTAATCACATGAGAATCTAGAACAGACTTCCAGCAGGAGTACTGAGGCTCCCTTTTTTCAAAATAATTCTTCCATATATATGAAAACAAATTTCAAGCAAGCTTATTATATAAGAGAGAGAACTGATCTTCATGACTTCAGAGGTCCCCTCCTTGTCATATACTATTATTTTAAATTTATTCACCACCTTCTCTTGAGAAATTACAAAACAGTAGTTATTAGGAAGGAATAATTTTGCTCTTGTTATGGTCATTGAAAAAAATTCCTCCAGGCTCAAACAAGTCTCAGAACACCCAGTGTGAGATACTCTGCACAAGCAGCATCTGCTTTGAAAGCATCCAGACAATGTAAAAAAGAATTCAGCAGGAAATGAGGGAAGACAGAAACAGAAGCCAGGAGCACACAACAGCAATGAAAATCTTTTGCTTCAGGTCATATATTAAGAATATGAGAAGAGTTTTCTGTACCCTGTGTCCTGTCTCTGAACAGCAGCCTGAGACTGATGTCTAAAGAAAACCAAAATAAACCCAAGTGATTCTTTCCCTGAACACTCTTTGCCTCCAATAAAGAAAAGGGAAGTCAGGAACGGAACCCAAACCTTCTCTTTTTTGATCCAATGCTTTAAAAACAAGATCTGCACAGGGCACAGTATTTTTTTAAAATATCAAACAAGTAGAAGTACTATCAGCCTCATAGAGAACATTTTAATTCTGGTAAAACAGAAATGCTGAAATTAGGATAATTAATGAAAAAGTAATCTTCAAGAAATTGGCTATTACCACCATTTAAGACTATTTTTAGTTCATTATTTGAGCTGATTAACTCTCTAATAAACTTACTTAATTTCCTTAATTGGCTATTTTTAAATTATAATTTTAGCAATTGAGCTGGCAAAGAGACATCTATTCAGATCAATTCCTTTTACTTGAAGTTACTGCCAAGTGATTTTACCATCTGGACATTTACCTCTCTCTATCAAATGAGTCACCACCACCAAAATAGTTACTACGTGTCACATGAATTGTTGCTTGAAGAGAAAAATAAATAAGAAAAAAAAATTCAATTTTTCACAAGTCCCCAAGCAAAATATGAGCTGTTAAGTCTCATTTGTAGAAGGCACTGTTCATCTCATTTACTTCAAGTCAAACGTAAAAGCATAGGCGCTTTGCTTAAGTATGGGAGCTTAATGAAAGACCACCTCTGAGCTGTGCCACAGTAACTAATAAAATTCATGTTCTTAAAACAGACCCAACCTCTTCTCTCCAACCTCTATGGACTCATAACAGACATTTTGAAGACCCTCCCTTATCCATCAGCCAGCCCTTAGCCAGAACTCACCAGCTTCCCAGCTCAGAAAGGTAAACACAACAGGACAATGTTTTACCTGCTTCCGATACAGAATCACAGAATCACATGGGGTTGGAAGGGACCTCTGGAGATCATCCAGTCCAACGCCCCTGCCAGAGCAGGTCCACCCAGAGCAGGTCCCACAGGAACGTGTCCAGGCGGGATTTGAATGTCTCCAGAGAAGGAGACTCCACCACCTCTCTGGGCAGCCCCTTCCAGGGCTCTGCCACCCTCACAGGAAAGAAGTTCCTCCTCATGTTTAGATGGAACTTCCTATGTTCAAGTTTGTGCCCGTTACCTCTTGTCCTGTCCCTGGGCACCACTGAAAAAAGACTGGCCCCATCCTCCTGGCACCCACCCTTTCAGTATTTATAGGCGTTGATCAGATCCCCCCTCAGTCTTCTCTTCTCCAGACTAAAAGGACCCAAGTCCCTCAGCCTTTCTTCATCAGAGAGATGCTCCAGGCCCCTCATCATCTTTGTAGTCCTCTGCTGTACCCTCTCCAGCAGTTCCCTGTCCTTCTTGAACTGGGGAGCCCAGAACTGGACACAGTGCTCCAGATGGGGCCTCACCAGGGCAGAGCAGAGGGGGAGGATGACCTCCCTTGACCTGCTGGCCACTAACGCTCCAAACCATATTTAAGCTAAAATGACCGACTTCCAGATCAGCGGTTAAGGAGCCCTTCCCTAAGTGCTGTTTCTGCTGCCTGTGATTTTGGGGTGCAGCACCTACCAGAATTGCAGAAGAGCCAGCGTGGGGCTGGAACACCACCAGCTCCAGCGGTGGCAGAGTGAACCTACACCTGAAGAACCGGCTTCCCCCAGCACCAGCAAAACTTCAGTTAAGGAACAGATCCAAATGTATTCTAGCTGGTGAAGTACATAGTTTTTCATTTCCAACCTAAGAACTGAATAAGAAAATTAAATTTTATTTACTCATACATACTTTACAGGTACCATCTACAGGCAAGAGTAAGAAAAGGTTTCAGAGACCCTTGGATGGATTATTTCAGGATGCACAATAGACATAAGGGTATAACGCAGCGCAATTTTCATGCTTCACAGCAGAACCTAAACCTGGAGTTCAGAAAGATATCTTCCCAAGATCTTTAACTCCCTTGTTCAGGGCGGTTTGCATATTTTTAACAAATACCAATTATTATAGTTGCCCCCAGGATAAAACAGGTAGGTGTGTCACCAGGGTGACAAGACAGGGCAGCTCCTAGATCTGCTCCTAGTTTGAAACTAGAGAGTGACCCTAAAGGGGATCTTTTCTTTGTCTCCCGGCCCTGGGGTGGGACGGGACAGAGGGGGAAGGTGTTACGGATGAGGGTTTTTTGAGGGAAGCTCGTTGTTTCAATCAAATGTCACTGTAACGGAATCCTGGGCTGCATAGGGAAGAGTGTGGCCAGTAGGTCGAGGGAAGTCATTCTCCCCCTCTACTCTGCACTGGTGAGGCCACAACTGGAGTATTGCATCCAGTTCTGGGCTCCCCAATTCAAGAGGGACAGGGAACTACTGGAAAGAGTCCAGCAAAGGGCAACGAAGATGATTAAGGGATTGGAGCATCTCCCTGATGAAGAAAGGCTAAGAGAGCTGGGACTCTTTAGTCCGGAGAAGAGAAGGCTGAGGGGAGACCTTATTAACGCCTATAAGTATCTCAAGGGTGGGTTGAAGGAGGAGGGAGCCAGACTCTTTTCAGTGGTTCCCAGTGACAGGACAAGGGGCAACGGGCACAAGTTGGAACATAGGAGGTTCCACTCAAATATGAGAAAAAACTTCACGGTGAGGGTGCCAGAGCCCTGGAACAGGCTGCCCAGGGAGGTTGTGGAGTCCCCTTCTCTGGAGATCTTCAAGACCCGCCTGGATGCAGTCCTGAGTGATGTGCTCTGGGCAACCCTGCTTCAGCAGGGGAGTTGGACTAGATGATCTATATGGTCCCTTCCAACTCTAAAAAAAATTCAGTGAAATTCAGTAACCGCTGCTGCTGCCTTAGTTGGAGCTTCAGGAGATAGAAACTTCTGATCTCATTTAAAAGCGGCTTTTGCAGAGCACGGAGGAGGACACTGTCAGCGCAGCGACAAAGATTGAATTCTTCCGGCCACAGTAACACCGGCTTCAAGATAAAGGGGTCATCACTGGATCCCACCGAGGTGACTTCGTACAAGTACCTGTTACCACACAGTAAATGCAGGTCTGGATCATCTGGATGTGACATTGAAGAAGTCACCTATTCAGGTTCTGCATGATCTAAAATACAGAGCTGTTATCAGCAATAACCCAGCTTTGCAAATACTGATAAAAGCCAGACTGATATTTTCTGTATTTATAGACTATAAGAGTGAAATTACCATTTTTTTCAAGCATTTTCATTACTCAGGTAAGGCATGGAGATAACACGAAAAGCAAAAGCTTAATAGAAGTAATTATTAATAATGAGATATGAAAATTTTAAAGGCAGCCTTCTGATCCATGTAATATAATAGTCATTAATAGATAGGACTGCAATAATTAGCTTAATTTATTATCATCTTTAATGAGATTATTTTTCTGACTTGAGATAGCAGATATAAATTAAAACACTCAAAGGTGAATTGTCTTTGCTTCACTGCGGTCATCTGCTCAGAGCAGGTTTAGTAAGTTTGCATAGAATATGCTGAGAAGATACACGGGTGTAAAACCTTTCTTTAAAAGTTCAGATGTGACAATGACCAAGCAGAGAATTAGAGTGCGAAAATGACACTTCGGCTAGTTTTGAAATTTAATCTAAAATTTCAAGGGGGTTATTATCTATTTAAAATAGATAATACCATATATTTTAAACCCAGATCTGGGATGACCTCAGGGCTGTGAAGAGATTAAAAACTCAAGACCTCATGGACAAAATGCTGAAATCACTGGGGTGTCACACCCTTAGTCCTCACTGAGGAGCTGAGAGCCCAAACCTGGGCTATGTATGGTGAGTCTCTCCAGGCTTCCAGTGCTGCCCGGTGCCAAGACCATGAGGACCCTCATTCACCTCAGCACAGGAAGGACATGGACCTGTTGGAGCAGGGCCAGAGGAGGCCATGAAGATGATCAGAGGACTGCAGCCCCTCTGCTGTGAGGACAGGCTGAGAGAGTTGGGGATGATCAGCCTGGAGAAGAGAAGGCTCCGGGGAGACCTTAGAGCCCCTTCCAGTCCCTAAAGGGGCTCCAGGAGAGATGGGGAGGGACTCTGGATCAGGGAAGGAAGCCATAGGATGAGGGGGAATGGTTTTACACTGGAAGAGGGGAGATTCAGACTAGATATTAGGAAGAAATTCTTTGCTGTGAGGGTGGTGAGACCCTGGCCCAGGTTGCCCAGAGAAGCTGTGGCTGCCCCATCCCTGGAGGGGTTCAAGGCCAGGCTGGATGGGGCTTTGAGCAACCTGGTCTGGTGGGAGGTGTCCCTGCCCAGGGCAGAGGGCTGGAACTCAATGATCATTAAGGTCCCTTCCAACCCAAACCATTCTATGATTCTATGACCCAGAGCTCGGGCTGCCAGAGGACCTGCCACAGAGGCAGGAGCCAGGATTCCTGCTCATAACCTAATTCTGAGGTCTCAGAGAGCACCCACCTGTGGGACAGAAGGATGGGTCAAGGATCAGAAAAGCTTTGATAACAATAAATGAGAAAAAAATGCATCAGACTAAATCAAGAGATCTCCTTCATGGTTTTCTCACCATTTTTTATATGCTAGTGTCAATCTGGGATGTAAAAAGCCTTGAAAGATCACAGTTGGGTTTCCAGGCTAAATGGAGTCCTGGCTTCCCAACAGAATGAAGAATTTCTTGGGTGCTGAGCGCATCCCTTTGACCCAGAAACACTGAACTCTGGCATCTTCCAGGGTCCCATTCGGTCCAGGCAGCAAGGCTGTCCACACCTTCTGACCCCACCATTTACCAGGTGGGAAGTAAACAGTACAACTCTGATGGCATGTTTTCAATCACAAAATCGACAAAATTCTTGTAACTTCTTGCTAAAAACTTTAAAAGTGAAAAATCCTCAAACAATTCAATAGCCAACCCTATCAAAAACCAGCATTCAGAAAAGATCAACAGAGTGACAATGAAAATTGGAGAGAAATCCCCCGTTCAACTGAATGGGAACAAAAATAACTCAGACAGGATCCCCTTGGAGAAGCGGCAAAAGGACTCGCCTGGTCCCTGTCACTGCCTCAAGGCCAAAAAGGTTTTAGGGTCAAGTTGCGGCAACCCTCGGAGGTGGCAGAGGGACTGAAAGTACCCCAGTCCCGCACAGGGGGACCTGGAAGCTGCGGGGTCACGTCTAGAAGCAACACCCAACCTCATGGCCCGCACAGAAGCCTCTCGGAGAGAAGGGGAACTAATTTTACTAGAAAGAAAAGGGAACTGAACATCCAAGAAGAGCAACGTCTTGGAGTTTTGAAGATACAAAGGGAGTCTACTGTGAAAATATTTAACGGTTATGGTCCCTGCACTGGGATACGGGAAATAGAAGAGGAAAGGCTGAATATTGAAGGTGTCACAGCACCTGGGAATATCAGCGAGGACCGTACTTTGAGTTTAATTTTGGTTTTCCTGCACCAGCGAGTGCCCACGCTTTCTGGGCTTAAAATCCCTCTGAAAGAGCTATTTAACATCAGCATCTGAAACAACAAGATCCAGATTAAATTTCAGACAATAATTTCTTCCAAATAGATTCGGTTCACACCGTCATTCCATATTCTACTATTGGATTTATTCTCCTTCTCTCTTTTCTTTTCTGACAAGTATCTGCAAGTCTGGATTCTGTGTGGGTTTTCATACAGGATTCGTCACTATAGTAACCAAGCACAAATCATCAACTGTGAGGGCTTTTCTGTTTCCCTCTTTTTTCTCTTTTATTTTTCTTTTAAACTGACAGTGAAGTGGGACACAGAGATATGGCTGAGATTCTCAGAAGCTTCCACAGAATTCCAGTGACATTTGGGGTTTATAAACCCTCCAGAATCCATCAGAAATTCCTGCATAAATAGAAGCACATAGGAAGCCTCTGCAGCGCTTTAAGCCCGTGACTACAAGAGGAGTAAATGCTATTCCTAATAATTTTATTAATAGGAGACACAGGGTAGATTAAAGGTTGTACTCGGGAATTTTCTAGCCTCATGTTCTAGATAAAAATGTAAATGATTTTGAGATAAGTCACAAACCATATCAAGGACCATCAATCACTGGTTAAACAGATTATAAAAAGCCTGAGCCCAACAATTTGAATAAAAGCCAGGGATAAATATTGCCTGTCCTCTGTAATCATTTCGAGAAAACATTTTAAGCAAAACAATAGATTTTTCTTTTCCTCACAAAAATATTCCTAAATGTGACGGTCCTCAAAACATATACCTAAGTAAGCCATTGGAAACAGTATTCAAGAAAAGGTATTAACTGAAAGATCATACTTGTGCATAGAATCATAGAATCATAGAATGGTTAGAGTTGGAAGGGACCTTAAAGATCATCTAGTTGTATGTATGTGTGTTTGTGTATAAATACATTTGTAATAAAAGATTAATGAAGGTCTCAAGCTGCTCTGCAAAGATCAACTGAAAGCAATTGCCTACGTTTGTCTTAAAATTACCACAAAAAAATGTATTTAGTGTTCGGATTTATTCCCTCAAATCAGCAGTGCCCCTTATTTGGATTCTACTGTCCTTCAGACAACTCTGGACAGAAAAATCCAATGAAATTATTGTGCAATATACAATACAATGAACAGGGTAGGAAGACTTGTACAGGCAAGTAAAACTGAAATGAGATGACTGTATCAGTAGAAAGAATCAGAAACAGAGATAGAGCTGTTCAGGTTCAGTTCACCTAGTGCAGTCCTTCACCAAGCCACAAAATATTGTAAGAATCTCATGACTATTGGCTCATTTATAATGAAATTGCTTTGCCTGATCTGGTTGCTTCAAGTAAGCAGCTACCCACATCCTGAGAAAATCATCACACACGACACCAGATCCTGCTTCTGGAATGAAATCTCAGCTGGGATGAGAAGAGTCGCTTAGATGTGGTGTTGTGGGATACGGTGCAGGGGAGAACTTTGTAGAGTAGGGTTGATGGTTGGACTCGATGATCCCAAGGGCCTTTTCCAACCTGAATGATTCTATGATTCTAAGACAGAGTAACGAGGACATCCACAGGTCTAAACAAGCGGCAGCAAAGCTACGGTGCCTTCTCTTCATGGCCTATGGGTCTGCATTTAAGGAGGTGGAACAGAAATGTAGAGAGAGTGTCAGTCCCCCAAGTTCAACCCAGGTACTTTTCTCTCAGCTCTCAGGAATTTTTACAAATGGTATAAACTATTTTTTTAACACACAAGCTAGCACCAAAAACTCTTATACCAAAATAATAGTTTCATCCGGTGAATTATAAAATAAATGAGGCAAATGAGGGAAAAACTGCACTGCTATAGATTTATTGGAGTTGAGGATGAAGTGAGCACTCAGTCTACCCTGACTTCCTCTCTGTCACCAATTTCCCTTTACACTAAGCTCATTAATTTGCATTTAATAAAAGTTTAACTTGTATTTGGCTAAGGCATATTTTTTAAAAGTGATACAAATGACATCAAAAGATGAGAAAATACACCTTCCATGACAGTTTATTCCAGCAGTTCATCATGTTAAAAAGTACCCATTTCTAATTTAAATTTGGCTGGCCTCAGCTTTCTAGGATAATTATCTCCTTTTATCTTTTTATAAAAGGATAGAGCAGTTGCTCCCTTTCCTAGCTTGATTAGAAAGCCCTACAGTATTTTATAACAAGACATTTCTAACTAGAGGGTACTTCAGGATTAGTTTCTCCCCTCCTGATGAAAATTTCTGACAACAAACATACTGATTCTATCAACCAGAAAGATACAAATGATGAAAAATGAATGAAATGATGAAAAGAATGAAGAATGATGAAAGACTGAAAATACACCCCAAAAAATCACATAGGAAATACTTCTCCAGCTGGCCAAGATGAAAAATTACTAACCAAAAGAATTCTTCTTGGAATGAACCGATGTAGGGGAAACATCATCTATAGAATCACAGAATCATTTAGGTTGGAAGGGACCTTTAAGATCATCTATTCCAACCAGCAACCTAACTCTGATAAAAAAAAAAACAAAAGAAAACCATACAAAAAAAACTCCCACATCACTAAACCATGTCTCTAAGCACTATGTCAACCCGTCTTTTGAGTACCTCCAGGGACGGTGCCTCAACCACTGCCCTGGGCAGCCCATTCCAAGGCTTCATAACCCTTTCAGTGTTGAAATTTTTCCTAATGTCCAATCTGAACCTCCCCTGGTGCAACTAGAGGCCAATAGGTTATATACGATATGAGCTCAGTCCTGAAAAATGCCACGTTAAGAGAGTGCTTGGAAAGGAAAAAATAAGCAGCACGTGAGTAAGAAGTTTCAAACCACACAAGAACACAAAGAGGGAACAACCATCCCTTCCCTAGGAAGAAAACTGTATACTTGTTGAGATGTCTTGCATGGAACTGCTGAAAAAAGCAGAATTAAGAGCCTGCATTGAGTTCCCCAAAGGCAGTAATCGGCGAAGATGACACTGGCTGATTAAAATGGATTCTCTATTTTCTGCATAGAGGAGCTAGAGGAAGAGTAGATTGGGGTATGAGACTAATGGGGCAGAACAGCTATAGCTATGAAACCACTGGAAGGCTGAATTATCACCTCAAGGACCAACCGAGAAGGATGCAGAGTTCCGTCACGTGAAAAAAAGTCTGTGTTCTACCTCAGGAGTTTACCACCTCGTAGATGTGGAATATATACCACCAGTATTTGTGGAATTAAAAACAAACAAAAAACTTATTTTCCGTAGCAGCATCTTGGGAAAACAAACTTTACTCAGCATCAGGATATATAACAAGAAGAAATAAGTGAAAACATCGACTCCATTAACAGCCATACTCATCTTCTAAATAAGAGAATTACACAGGAAAATCTCTCAACTAGGGAAAATGTCAGGTTAACACCACCAGCAGCCCAAAGAGAGCACCTAACTAATGAGGACAGATTTAATTTCTGTCCACAGTGACAGCTGTCTTGCCAGCAGATTCCCTGATTCTCGATAACATTTTTCAAACTAGTTTCCGTAGCAACTGCCACCTCATACTCCTGTCCCTGAGGCACAAAACATCTAATAAAATAATAATAACAGCAACAATAACAACAACAATACTATCTACTTTCACAACGTCTGTCGGGAGAGTAGGTTAGATTTCTGCTGGGAAACAAGGTTGATTCTTACAGTGGGGATCCAATCTATTGCAAACACATTATAATGCATTTTTTTATTATTTATTTTGTTTTGTGAGATGGAAACCACAAGTATACAACCCTCTAGAAAATTAATCAGCATGAACTGTCCTTTCATTCAAACCATTTGCCGCCATGGCAGTAATGAATTTCAGGAAGGAAAGGAGAGAAACATATAAAAGAGAAAAAGGGAACACAGCAAGAACAATCAAATAAGCTATAATTTTCACTTTGTGGGTCAGGCTCTGTCCGTTAGGAATTGATTTAGGCAGTTCTCCTGACAGGTGTTGAAAGAACTGGGAAAACCTGTTAACTTTTCAAGTAAGTGATGCCCACTATCAAGATCAGTGACATCTATTCTTTCTCTGGCAGTGGTGATAAAGTAGTGCGGTATTTTTTGGCGCTCAGAAAATTCCAGGAGCGTTGTAAAAACAGATTCTTTGCTACAACTACATTAAGAGAGCATATGATTTTAACCAAGCAGTACATCTGATATAAGCCTAGCAGAAGACCCACCGTATGATATCATAACTGTACGCTCTACTCAGAGACCCTCTCTTTATTCCTTCATGGATTATGTGTGACCCATACATGCTTCACAGTGACTATAAAACTGCTGAAAGCCTACACAAGTCTTCTCTCACAGTAGATGGATTAAACACAGATTCACACATGTCTTATAACGTGGGAAGATACTCTTGAGTTAGTCCAACTAGAGGCTGATACGGAATTATTCAGTGCAGTTCTGTTTAATATTTGAAAACTCATTATTGAACCAAAGACCAAAAAAAATATTTTCAGGTAGAGTCTCAGGACAGCACGTATATGAACAGGATAGCAATAATGAGAATAGGTATTTTTACACAGAAATACAACAATCTTCCCCACCCCTGCACATTTTAATACAACCTTGCATAATACAGTGGGTGCAAGTACTTGATAACAAGTGTAGTTTGCCTTGACGTTCCAGACTCAGACATTTCGGGTCACCGCACACGTTTACCTACTACAAATTAAGTCAAGAAAAGTCACTAAGATTTTTGAACGTGTAAAAGGAGACTGGTATTCAACTGGTATTCATCCTCCCAGAAAAAGGAATACATTCCAAAACCAAAACTCACACCCTTTCCTGTCCTCAGAATCTAAGGAGTTAACTACCATGCTTTCTGGGAACACTTCGTATTTGGTTTTGAGACATAAAAATGCCAAGGCAGAGTAGTCTCTTCCACGCCTGTGGTCTGTGAATCCGTTCCTGTCCTTGCTTATCTGTCTTTACACTGATGTGCGTGGCCCTGGCAGGGCTCACACCACCAGCTTTGGGTTTGAGGAAGAATCATTAACTTTTCCACGATTCATTTTGGACTTGTGCTTACCTTTGAGAGTGACCCAGCTGTGAACACATCGTGGAATCATTCAGTTACCTACCTAAATATTAAGTTAATCATCAGATTTGGGAAGACGACACCAGCAGGAAAAAATGGTTTTGTTGGTGGTGGTTTTTTCCCTCTGTCTCATTGTCTCATTTTGTAATAGGAACTGTCAGTTAATCAACATACTCTCATGGCAAAGCCTTGCAAAATGGTGATACCACGTTCTCTCCTCTTCCCCGCTTGCCCAAAAAACAGGTCAGTTAGACTGTAACGTGACAACTATTGACTTCTCCATAGGATTGAACATAGGAAGTTCCTTGAACATAAGAAGTTCCATCTCAACATGAGGAGGAACTTCTTTCCTGTGAGGGTGGCAGAGCCCTGGAAGAGGCTGCCCAGAGAGGTGGTGGAGTCTCCTTCTCTGGAGACATTCAAATCCCGCCTGGACACGTTCCTGTGGGACCTGCTCTGGGTGGACCTGCTCTGGCAGGGGCGTTGGACTGGATGATCTCCGGAGGTCCCTTCCAACCCCTGCTCGTCTGGGATTCTGTGATTATCTGGACAAAATGTAATAGCCTACAACAAAGTAAATTTAAAAGGCCAATGAATCCCTTCCTGTTTTAAACTATACAGCTTCTTGGAAATGCTGCACAGTTAAAATAGCGCAGCATGTGTGATGCAAGCCCTTAACTACTAACTTTCCACACATTTCTGAACACACAGCTCAGACAACACTAAGACTGAAACGTAGCACTGTAAATTCCCTATGAGGAGAGCCTTCCTGCTTAATCTGGTGCAGAGAAGAAAACCAGAAAATGAAAGAGAGCTGGGGTGAAGGGCGGCAGGGAGGGAATCACAGAATCTTCATGGTTGGAAGGGACCTTTGAGATCATCAAGTCCAACCATACACATAAAAAAAACCCACACACACAAAAGAAAAAAACACAACCAAAAACCAACCCAACAGGCACTAGAGCATGCCCTGAAGTGCCACCTCCACACGTTTCTTAAATACCTCCAGGGACGGCGACTCCACCACCTCCCTGGGCAGGCTGTTCCAGGGCCTGACCACCCTCTCAGTAAAGTCGTTCTTCCTAATATCTAATCTAAACCTCCCCTGCCCCACTTCACACCATTTCCTCTGCTCCTGTCATTATTCCCTTGGGAGAAGAGGCCAACACCCACCTCTCTACACCCTCCTTTCAGGGAGTTGTAGAGGGCAATGAGGTCTCCCCTCAGCCTCCTCTTCTCCAAACTAAACATGCCCAGTTCCCTCAGCCTCTCCTCATATGACTTGTTCTCCAGACCCCTCACCAGCTTGGTGGCTCTCCTCTGGACACGCTCCAGCAGCTCAATGTCCTTCCTGTAGTGAGGGGCCCAGAACTGAACACAGCACTCGAGGTGAGGCCTCACCAGTGCCCAGTAGAGAGGTTCTATGTGCCCTAATCTTTCTCCATCACTAACAACAAACAATACATACAGATATTTACCCAGAGACACAGGATACACTTTAACATATGCTTTGGTTGGTTTGGGGCTTCTCCTGATTTTGTAGATTTTCTCTCCTTGAGATCACGCAGGTTCCCTGTGTCACATCTACGTAAGCTTCACACTGGCATCTGCGCAGTCTGAGAAAGTTTTAAAATTACTCATCTTTTCTTTTTCTCCCCAGTCTCTCTCCCCCAGTTACTGTGTGGGAATGAAAAGAACAAGGGACAGAGATGACAAGGAACAGGTTGTTTAAGGACTGACTTGCCAGACATTCTCTTTGTACACGAGCACCAGCAGCGCCTGGATGTTCATCTCTCCTCCCTCTACCACTAATTTGTTACAAACCCTTGGGTAAGTAATTTACATCCTTGTAACTTCTGTTCTGTCATCTCCAAAACTCAATACTAAAGCTTTTATTAATACTAATGCTAAATTCATGCTCATATTAGCGCTCCTATTAAAGCCAATATTAACACTTTCCTAATAAGCATTCGCAGATCTACTATGAAGATATTTTATTTAATAACGATTAAGGCACAACAAAACTTTGCTCTAAAATAGAGCCAATTTGTGACAAGTGACAATATATCCCTTTTGTATCTTTCTTGTGCTTGAACAGCTTATTTCCTTAAGAAGATAAACTTCACAGTGCCAATTTTTGTAGTTCAGATACAATAAGAGGACAGTAAAATTCCAACAGGCAGAAGTGCCATTTTATTACATTTTAACACTAAAGCAGTAAACAGTTCCGAGATCACCGTTTTTATTACTTCTTGAATAGATTAATTATCTCAGTTGTCCCATCAGCTATGGCAGAAGTTTATCGCTTTGGGGTTTTTTTTAAAGGAAGAAAGGTAGGAAAAAATGTTCTTATGCAGTTCGTGAGACTGGATTTTATTTTAAAGCTCCTGGAGAAAGAGATCCAAGCAAGAAGAGGGGAGGCTGATGGCAGTTGTGTGTGTCATTTCAGCTAGAAGAGATGCGGCTACGGACCTGCGTGGTGCGTATTACCCTAATGGAAGTGAGCATCCATCCAAGTGAGCTGCCCGGCTGTGTGCCAGGCTGGCTCCTGCCAGGAGACAAAGTGCCCTCACTCCCCAGCTCAGTAGGGTTGGGAGGGCACCGCTGCTGCAGGGCCAGCCGGGGGAAAGGCAGGGGAAAAGGAGGAGGAGGAGGAGGAGGAGAAGGAGGAAGAGCAAAATTCCAGCTGCACTGCTTCACAGAAAAGCTCCCTGTTCAACAGCCCTGGAAACAGCAACGGCACCAAGTTCAGAGGAAGCCTGCACGGTGCCAAGTTGGCACCCGCTGGGGAGGAAAGGAAGCTGCCGGGGAAAAAAAACTAGAAAGAAAAAAAGAAGGGTGGCGAAGAGTCACTAGAAAGAAGTTAAAATTTCAAATAAGTCTGGAAACTGAACATTAAGTACCGCTTTTGCCCTAAGACTACAGGTTTGGCAGGAAAAGCTGGGTTAAAATAGCTGAGAAAAACACAGGCAATATCGTCCCAGGTACCGGTCTTGCTGAAGCACACATCAACCTGGTGGGCTGACACGCAAGGCAGATGGAAGGTTAAATGAAATGACAGGAAGCCACACCAAGGATGCAGAACAGGGTGTTCTCCACCACATAAAAGAAAAGTCATTTCATTGGCAGATTTAGCTTTTGGTATAGGTATAAAACAGAATTAAAACTCTTCCTGTTTATTAAAAAGGTGAGAGAGTTTAAGATGTCTTGCCTAGTGCCCTAAACCAATTCAAGCACTGTAATTGCAATTTGCCCACCAAAAATTCACCAGTGATTACCTGGGTGTAAACTACTTCTGCTCCCACAGTCTCTGAGGGAGCTCAGATTATGAGAACCCTTTCACAATGGTTCTCACACTGGTAGCCAAAAGCCTTCCATATATAATCTTTAAAATTAAACGTGCAGGAGCATGGTAGCACTCACATACCTCCACATGTTCACACCCATAAAAAAAAAAGGTGCTTTAACAAGTATTTTTTCATGAATTACTTGAACTAATTAAATGCTACACACTCCCTAAGTAACGCAAACACCACAATTATCAAAATTAACCACCTGTAACGAACAAATTCTAGGGCAGACTAGGACAAGAAGGGATACTAATGGGGTCAGCAGAAAATCCTGGTGTCAAGGAACGCCTCTAAAACCTTGGCAACCCCTGACAAAGCACATTTAAGTTCATTTGAAGCTGGATTCTAAGCATTTGGCAATCGCTCTAATTTAGCCAGCACGATCATTTGGAGATTTTGCTAATTTGATCTGCATATTTTTTTAGCACTAATCCCAACCTTGAAGCCAAGGAGAAATTTCTGATCTTCGATGAGTACAGCCACAAAATACTGGTTTATGTAGGAAATGAAATGTGTCCCTTTGGTCATTTCATTCTGTTCCACATGATGGCTTTTCAGTTATTTCGCTGGAGTTTCCTAAATATTTTCTCTCCTTGGAGACATATATCTTGCTTGTTACCACTATGAACAAAATTGCTAATATAGATTAATGTAAAAAATCAACCTAGGTAATGGAAAATTTCTCTGCGGAGTTATTTAAAGATGGTATGAATCCTGATTATTACTAATTTTTGAGATGAGACCAGGACAGGCATTAACTGTCCCTGCACCAGAGATGCTTAAGGTGACTGGGTACTTCCCATTGCCCCATTAGCACCTGCGGGTGGAGATAAGGAATAACTGGATTTAGCTGGGGGTGGGAGGATGTCCTGCGTGGCTGGTGTTGGCTGGCAGAGAGCACAAGGACTCCAGATAGAGCAGAGTCCTGTGAACACACTACATATATTCAGCACAAGATTTTTAAGTGGAATATAAAGTTGAGCTCTTCAGAAAACTCCTTTTTTTTTTTCATTCGACAACCACAATGGGGACAGGAAGATGAGAGACAGATATGTCAAGCTTTTTTTATAAAATGAAACAAAAAAAAATATTAAAGTATCCATAACAGAACAACATATTTTGTTCATCCTGAAACAAGACATTGGGGGAGGCATGAGTAGCCTTTTATTTTTTCCCCAGTCAAGTAACCTTCTCGGAGAAAAACTTCTCTTCAAACCAAGAAAGCAAAAGGTCAGCATTTAACCTCTTTGCTGAATTTGATCCAAACTCACTATTTTGCGCATAAAGCTATTTTTCATCAAATTTCATACATTTTCCCCCCAGCATTAAAAGCCCTTAATTTCTAGACTTGTACTGGAATGTACTGGTCTGTCCTTCTAGTGGGAGTCAGAGCTCTGCATCATTAAATTAATTACACCCCGTTAAAGCCTATGTCCTGCCAACAGTTTTGGACAGTCCATGTGATAAGAAACAGCAAAAAGGAGAAAGATTTGGATAGGGTTTGCATTACACAAGCTCAGGCAGCATGACTAATTGTAACTTTAGAAATAGCAAAAAATTTTGTGTATGGGTTTTATTGGCAGAAGATGGCAATATAACCTCAGACTGATTTTTAAAACCTCAAAAGATATATGAAAAAAAGAAAAAGAACTAATATGCAGCTATGCTTGGTCTGAAGATAACAGCTGTTAAGCAATTTGAGGAAATAAAATAGGAAGTTTAAGGGAATAAGAAAGAAAAGGATAACATTAAATATGAGATAATAACTCAAAATTCTATAAAACAATACATTGAGTAAATACCAAGTTACTTAAATTGATCTGTTAGCTCACTTTCATTAAAATGTCTGGTAATTAATGCTCCTGCTGCAGCTTGTGTGCAAACAATTTTATATAAATGAGTAACTGAAATGTGGCTTTTATTCATCTCAGCCATTCACTCAGAAGACCCATTTCTAATCGCTTGTTATAAGACGACTGTTTCCCACCATCCACGACATTGTCCTGTCCTCTGAGGCTCTGAAGTTTCTCTCTCCAAAATTTTATCCTGTAGCTGAGGCAATTCATAGGAAAATTTAATGGAAATTAATACATTACTTTGGAAGGCTATAGCTTCAAACCAAGTATGTTTTTCTCATCACTTCAGAGACGTTATATCAGTGAAAGAAGGCCATCATAGAAAAATCACCTAATGTTCATTAGCATAATGTAGTTTAGAAAAAAACTTTTGCCCAAGTTAAAAAAAAATTAAAATCTACGTAGCTTTTCATGAGAAAAGAGGTTATGTCATAGCAGAAGATCAGGCAGTATAAATCCAGAAGGGAAATGGCTGCTGCTGAGGTGGATGAACCAGTTGGGGAGAAGAAAGCAAAAATGGAATTGGGTATTGTTCTCATCTCCCAAGAAATCCTGTAATTTCATAGGAAGAGTGTAAAGCCCTACGTCGAAATGGCAGGAGGAAAGGTCCCTTCGTTCTGTAGGAGGAAAGGAAGTGGGAAGGAAGGGACAGTCCCTTCATTCAGGATCCCAGAGTTGCTTTGTTGGAAATGCACGATTCAAATTACCGGCATTTGAAGGTTAAACTTGGTGCGATGCATAAACAGTGACATTCAGATTGTTCATGAAAACCTTCCATTGCTTTCAACTATAAAAATTCAAAATTAATATATCTACTAAATTAAACCTGATGTGGTTTAAAATGGGAGCCAATCTGTTTTCAATTCTGCAATCAGTCATTGCTCCCATTTTATTAAAACAAAAGAGAGAACAAGCTTAAAATGCATTAACTTAGTTAAAGAAAAGCCCGATTTTCTGATGTAAATGTCAGGCTTCACAGTTCAGAGAGTACTTTTAAATGTGATATGACTTGTCTACATCCCTTCGGCTGACAGGTCTTTTTATAGTTCTTTTTTTTGGGGTAGGTATCATGGTCCCTGCTGATAGGACACACATACATACCAGGTACAGCCAAGTACCTACATTTCAAGTCATTATATGTCAACTGCTCCGTGTATTTGTTCCCCATCTGGGAACTAAGGCACCATGAATCACATCACCTTCCTCCAATTCTCTTCATTAGTTGAGGGAAAAAAAACCCTCATACCTAGATTAACTTGTCTGATTTTTCACTGGCTCAAAATAAGCAAGCTAATGAATTAGTCAATGTTACAAAAAAAATCTTTTTAAATTACAAGGAGAATATATATAAACAACGAAGAAATGAATTATTCAAAGGTAGTGAGTCATATAAACCAAATACTGTACTTTGGAGACACCGTCACAGGAACTGAGTCATAAAAACTTCAGGCAGAGATATAACACCGGGTATCGGTAAGGGAAATGAAAAAACCTGCCCCATTAAAATGCTGATAATCCCCGTGAGAAACTATTTAAAGCAACTCCTAATTAAGTAAGAGATGCTTCCAGTTTCAGCCACACCCTGGCAACATATAGAGACACCTTGCTCAGTAACAGAAGAGTAAGTAATTTAATTCATTTGTCTTTTGCTGAAAGACAAGCAGAGGGATTTAACTTTGCTCTAACACAAGTAATAGAAGAGGATGAGCATGGAGCAGGACCTGATGCCTTGGCTATGCCATAGCCAAGCGTAAGCAAGCAGTGAGTAGATTATTTTAAATCACACCAGAAGTTTACTAGGCTATTTCTAACATATATAGAATCAGAACATATCAAATCACCTACTGAATCTTTCAGCTAGAAAAGGTAATAAGCAATTCAACACCTTCCTTCAGTAACTGTACATCTTCATCCAATACTTGGGAAGCCATAGATTCATAGATTCATAGATTGGTCCAGGCTGGAAGGGACCTCCAAAGGTCATCTAGTCTGACCTCCCCGCAGTCAGCAGGGACACCCCCAACTAGACCAGGTTGCCCAGGGCCTCGTCGAGCTTCACCTTGAATATCTCAAGGGAAGGGACCTCAACCACCTCCCTGGGCAACCTGTTCCAGTGTTCCACCACCCTCATGGTAAAGAATTTTTTCCTAATATCCAATCTAAATCTCCCCTTCTCCAACTTAAAACCATTGCCCCTCGTCCTGTCACTGCAGGCCTTTGTAAACAGACCCTCCCCAGCCTTCCCGTAGCCCCCCTCAGGTACTGGAAGGCCGCTATGAGGTCTCCCCGGAGCCTCCTTTTCTCCAAGCTGAACAACCCCAGCTCCCTCAGCCTGTCCTCATAGGAGAGGTGCTCCAGCCCCCTGATCATTCTGGTGGCCCTCCTCTGGACCCGCTCCATCAGGTCCATGTCCTTTCTATATTGAGGGCTCCAGACCTGCACACAGTACTCCAGGGGAGGTCTCACCAGAGTAAAGTGGCAGAATCACCTCTCTGGATCTGCTGGCAACACTTCTTTTGATGCAGCCCAGGATGTGATTGGCCTTCTGGGCTGCGAGAGCAAACTGCCTGCTCATGTCCAGCTTCTCGTCCATCAGCACCCCCAAGTCCCTTTCCTCAGGGCTGCTTTCTAATACCTCATCCCCCAGTCTGTATTTATACTGAGGATTGTTTCTTCCCAGGTGCAGAATCCTGCACTTGCTTTTGTTGAACCTCATGAGGTTCAACTGGGCCCACCTCTCCAGCCTGTCCAGGTCCCTCTGAATGACATCCCATCCCTCTGGTGTATCGACAACACCACACAGCTTGGTGCCATCTGCAAACTTGCTGATGGTGCTCTCAATCCCTCTGTCTATGTCTTTGATAAAAATGTTAAACAGTACTGGTCCCAGCACGGACCCTTGAGGGACACCACTTGTCACTGCTCTCCATCTGGACTTAAAGCCATTGAGTACCATTGAGTAGATACTATAACTGGAATCCCGTGCAGCATCTGATACTCACGTGTGCCGAGATTGAAGCTGGATCCCTTCTGAAACGTATATTTTAGCCAAAATGTATGTGACTGGGCTCACAGAGGCAAGTGTGTAAACTGAATAACATGCAGACATTCAAATCAGGTGAAGCGCTGCCTAAATTTTCTGGACATCCTGGTTTTTTGCTCCTGGAGAATATACTAAATTTAGAGTTTCTAAAGTAGATCTTTTATCCAACACGTACAATTGAGTGTTTGTTTGGAAGGAGATCAGTAGCTCAAATGGAACACCTCAGTAGGGTCACTGGAAAGAAGCCTGTCTTCAACAAGGAAAAGGCAATCACTAAGATTTAAATGCCAAGCAATTACCTATAATGTTGTCGCCAATCCGGAAATTTTGAAGCCATGGGTTTTAATTTTTCCAAATGACTCTAAGCAGATAAAACAGCTTAAACCTCATTTTCACCATGAAAGTACATGCAAAATTTTACACTGACAGCTATGTGGTACCTAAAAATCCCATCAAAGCGCAGAAGGCGATACCCCACTAGAAAAGCATTAATAAGGATAACGCTGGAGTGAAGCAAAAAACACGGACTGTTTTTAGAGCTAACTCTACTCCTCAGCAGCCTGGTGTGTTTAGTCTTCCCTCTGCCACGGCTAACAAATCACTGCGTTTCTTCCACTGAGGATTAAATAAATACAGCATTAGAACAGGGGAAGAGGATGCGGAAGCCCGTACTGAACTGCGTTTCTGTAGAACAGTAGTAATTCAACAGGGAGTTCTATAAAATAAGCACAGCAATAGGAGAAATGTAAAGTTTATCAGGATAGTTCATGACAATTTTAACATTTGCTATGTTTCCTTGCAAAGATTACTCTAGATAGTCATCGCTCAGACACTGCAACGAGTTTTCAGACAAATTTCAGAGTGCTATATTCATATATATGCCACCGAGCTAGAGGTCAACTGAAACACAGTTCCACCATCAATATCTGAAGCACAGGCTGGAGAATTATACGTGGCAACGTTTCATTGCATTATCTCCTTGCAAACATAAAAGGGACAACAGAGATATTTCTTAAAGAAGATTTTATCTCCCGAGAAAGCTCATGCCCAAGCAGAGAGCTGGGAGAAAGCGATGTGACAGCGACTGACTCTGCGTAACAAATACGCCTGTGCACTTGAGACACCACTGTGAAATCTTCATGACATTTATAAGGAAGGCTTTTAAATACACGCTGAAAAACATCTAGCTGCTGTTTATCTGCAGATTTATTAAATGTGCTTATTGGTAGCAAGCTATGATAATTTAAAACATCCAAAATAGCTCATTTAAAAATAACTCTCACAAGCCACTAAATGTTCTGCGTTAGTATCGACCCATGAAGGTAACGCGACAGATAAAATATAGTTTATGGTTGATGAAGACTACCGTAACCGTTATCTCCCCTAGAGATTACAACCAATTTTCAGAGCCGTGCCAGAGAGCAAGATGTAACTTCAGCATGGGGGTAAGGGGTAACTTCAGCATCACAGTTGTGTGAGTGTGTCTGTGAAGATGTTGATAAAGGAGGCCTTAAGGAAGAGACTTAGGAGTCCACAAAAACACAGAAAGCAAAACAAGGCCTACGAGAGGACTTGATTTCTGCATAGGGAAGAGCGTGGCCAGTAGGTGGAGGGAGGTCATTATCCCCCTCTACTCTGCACTGGTGAGGCCACAACTGGAATACTGCATCCAGTTCTGGGCTCCCCAGTTCAAGAGAGACAGGGAACTACTGGAGAGAGTCCAGCGTAGGGCAACTAAGATGATTGAGGGATTGGAGCATCTCCCTTACGAGGAAAGGCTCAAAGAGCTGGGGCTCTTTAGCCTGGAGAAGAGAAGGCTGAGGGGAGACCTTATCTGTGTTTGCAAGTATCTAAAGGGTGGGTTGAAGGAGGATGGGGCCGGACTCTTTTCAGTGGTTCCCAGCGACAGGACAAGGGGCAACAGGCACAAGCTGGAACATGGGAAGTTTCACTCAAATATGAGGAGAAATTTCTTTCCGGTGAGGGTGCCAGAGCCCTGGAACAGGCTGCCCAGGGAGGGTGTGGAGTCCCCTTCTCTGGAGATCAAGACCCGCCTGGATGCAGTCCTGAGTGACGTGCTCTGGGCAACCCTGCTTTAGCAGGGGAGTTGGACTAGATGATCTCTAGAGGTCCCTTCCAACTCTGCCAATTCCATCATTCTGTGATTCCATGAGAAGAGCAAGGATATCCATTTGCAGGAGACATAAGCACCTCAGCAGTGGGACAGATAACACAGTTCAAATGCCTGGGGCATACACACGAGTTGAACCTGTTTAGCCAGGCTAAAGAGAAGCCAAGGGGAAATTTAATACCAGCCTACAACTACTCGAACGGGAGTTAAAACTGATGTCGGAGATGCTCCTCTCCACAGGGCGTGATGCTACAACACTAACCTGCTGTCACCGCTCCCAGCTTGGAAGGTTCTGCTGAACAATTAGGGAAAAGCTGATCAGGAGGATGGGGTAGCCCAGGGACCGCTGCCAAAACCTCCAGCCCTGGAGATGTTCCGGATTCAGCATGGCAATAGCACAGCCTTGGACTAGAGTGTGAGAGATCCCTTCTAACCAACCTTGCTAAGATTCTACAAAAGGAAGAATTCGAATGGCAGATAAATTAATATAGCCTATGTATGTGCAATGGTATTCATATATAACTATAAAATTATCAAGCCATTATTTCCAGATGTAGGTAAAGTATACCAGTGACTTGATATGACGGACTGTAGAAATGTCTGTTCAATGTCTGTCTTCAGCAAAATTCAGTTAGAAATTCCTAAAACTAATAAATTGTGTATTCTCGAACTAGTCTCCAGTTTCAGTACTTCATTTACTAATACCAGAAAGAAAAGATTATTTTTTTAAAAAAACTTTCTTTGATTTTGTGCTTCACCACATATATGAAACTAAATAATTCTCCCATTTTATTTTCATAAATACCACTGTTTTCCCCAGATGCTAAGATGTCAGTCTAAAGCAGAACTTCCAAAGAAAACCTAAAGCGTGAACGGAAAGCAAGCTATGTAAATACTATTATGACAAACATGATCCTGCTCATCAATAAAGAAATGAAGGGGAAAAAATTACAGTCAAAGTGTTCTAATTTTAACGGACACCATGAAATATTTGTTGTGATAATAATAAGAATAACCTAATATCTGTATTGGCCTAAGACAGTCGATTTCACTGGGTTTAATGACCCATTATGCATAGTTAATAGCCCAGAGCTTTGCTCTAAGCAATCAGATCAAAGCACATTAATAGACGAAAGCATTCTACCTGCAATTTAGCGTTCAGCACTTATTTGTTGCTGACTTTCTGAAGTCTACTCTTAAAATGCAGATTTACTTGTTAAATATCCTTCCTGAGACACCCCATTCTCAAAATACATGCCAACTGAACAGGAATCTGGGAAACCACTAAGCCTAAATAACTTATTTTGCAGAATCATAGCACCATAGAATGGTTTGGGTTGGAAGGGACCTTAAAGATCATCCAGTTCCACCCCCCTGCCCTGGGCAGGGACACCTCCCACCCAGACCAAGTTCCTCAAAGCCCCGTCCAGCTTGGCCTTGAAAACTATTGAAACTATTCAAACTACTCAAAGAGACTACCTTGATCTTAGCAACCATTATGAAGTGTAAGAAAAAATAATTGAAAATTAATGTCTTTGGCTATCAGTGACTAGCTCAATCAGACATTAATTCCTAGATGCTGAGCTTTCAGAAGAGCCTTCAGAAGAAAGAGGGGAGATTGAGATGAGATCTCAGGAAGAAATTCTTTGCTGTGAGGGTGGTGAGACCCTGGCCCAGGTTGCCCAGAGAAGCTGTGGCTGCCCCATCCCTGGAGGGGTTCAAGGCCAGGCTGGATGGGGCTTTGAGCAGCCTGGTCTGGTGGGAGGTGTCCCTGCCCAGCGCAGGGGGTTGGAACTGGATGGTCTTTGAGGTCCCTTCCAACTCGAACCATTCTATGATTCTATGACTGTAAACCTTGAAGACTGTAGAAGGAGGTGTGGAGTTGGGGGTTCAGCACATGCTGTCTCACTTGCACCCCGATCGCAGCCCTGGAACTCTGTTCTATGCATGACTCACCCCCAGCCGGGGCCACCTGTGCCAGGCAAAAGCCCCTTTAGTGCATTACAAAGGTGTGACTATATCTCAGTTTTGCTGAGAAACCTCAAGATGTGAAGAAGCACAGGAGTCGAGACCATGAAAGACTAAAAAAGTCACAGCAAAGAAGTGTAATTTTTGATACAGGCATCCTCATCAGCTTACAGATTTGAAAGTGAAAATATTGACATAAAAAGCTAAGAATAGAAAAACCCCAGATAACTGACAGAGGATGGAAGAGTGGCCTATGTCAAGGGAAAATAAAGGCTGAGTTCCTTAGCTCACTGAGGACTACTGGCCAGGAGATACTTAGCAGCTGGCCCATCAGGGTCTGTAAATCCAATGCTATCTATTTATTCTTCATATTAGCCAACACATATTTGTTTTATATATTCTGCCCCTTTCCCGGTGGTAAAAGGTATCTGAACAAGACTGATCTGAACAGGGAGGAAGTTACGCCAGAATATACAGACATTTCAAAGGCCAAAGGGATGCGCCCAGATGAGCTGCAATCACTGGTTGCCCTCCATGGGATGTACGTGAATACCGTCCTCAGCACAAAACAGCTTTTCCGAATTATCCGATTAGGCATCCAAACAAAAGACTGTAGTGAGAAAATATGAAAAATAAATACCGCAGTAGGAAAATTATTTAAACTCTTCAACAGCTAAATGCTGAAGTCCTTAAGTTTAAAGCATGACATTTCTCATTGTGCATGTTCTCATTTAAAGTGTGATTAACAAGATTTGAGCACTTGACCTCTGGAAGACAGTTGACATTTCCTCACTCTCAGTATTCACGCAATGAATGAAGGCTATGATACCTGGTCCATGTACACAAAATCAAAAAACCCATCGTAAGTAGAGCGAAATTCAAATACAATTCCGGCATAAAAGCAAGTAAGGGCTTAGCATCATTAGCTTTATACTTGGAATCATTAATATCTAATTCCAGATATAGCTATTAATTCACATTTCACGCAGCAGTATTTGGAAAGATTCGATTGAAAGAGAGAAGAAGGAGGCTGTGGGGAAGGAGGCTGGAGTTCTGCTCAGGGCTCCAGGGCTCTGCACATTTGCAGGCAACAGCCAAGAACAACTTCTTCAGAAGGGTTTCAGAAGCTCTAAGAGGTTAAACCTTCTCACAAGCAAACTGCCCCACAGGTCACGTTTTCCCACCCTCCTGAAACTATGCTACTCCGACCAAGTCAGCATAGAATATCCAACAGATTAGAGACAATTATGTTTAATTATTTGCCCCACAATATTGTTAACATTCTTCTTTTTGTACTATTTTCACCTAATCCTAGGTGCCCACTCACAGGTATCCAATGTCTGCCTTTAATGCTGATAGCCAGTAACTATCATTACCTTTTTATCAAGACTGCCTTTACAATAATATTAGTTTAATCTTCTTGAAAACTCCTGAAGAAGCAGAGTTCACACTTACCCTTCATGGAGCTGAGTTACACCAAGAAAAGAACTGTAATCGCAGTCTGTTCCCACAATGACCTCCAGTCATTTCATTGGGAGACTTATTTACCTCTAGCACTTCCATAGGTCTTTCACATCATAAAACTTCACTAGCGTGGACTCTCTAATTCCCAAATCTAAGAATAGTTTAGGAATATCTATTAAAATATGAATAAAGTGCCATTGCTCAAAGTCAGTCCTTCATTCCACAGGTCAACTCGTGATGCAAACAAATAAGTAATTAAGCACTTTATAAGCATACGACAAAGTCAACATTCACTGAGCGCTCATGGGTTTTTGAGAACATGCTGAGAGCAGTTAAGTATAGCTCTTTAAATTCATACAGTAAGCCAGTACAGCTGCTGCTTCTCAGCTATGGTAATCACAGGCAACTCCTTTTTGTAAGATTTTCAAAATGCAAAACTTTGTCTTCTGCTGGTTTAATTTAATGCCAGCGTTCTCAATTTACAAATGCTAATTTTGTCTTTGACATCTCTCAGCAGAAGTTTGCCTTCGACAGGAGGGAGAAAAATGAAGTGCGTCTGGCTGCTGGTAATGGGATAGTTTTGCGAGTGAGCTGCCTCATGCTTTGGATAGCCTTGGACAGATTAACCGAGGAGCAAATTGCTAAGCAGGAGTTCAGGTACTGTGTCCCGGAAATTATATGTAGCAAACCATTCATCTGTGGAAATTAAAGGCTAGGGATAATGGTTATATCTAGGGGTAATGGTTATATCTAGAAAATGGGAGAAGCTACATTCCCAGAAAGTACTTATTAATGCACTGGAAGTGTATTTGATGAATACAACTAAGGACAGAAGAGAGAAAAATCTTCCATCTTCTTCTCTTTGGGTTTCCACTGAGTTAATCAATCGCTTATAAACCTTAGCATGTACTTATCCCAGAATATTAAGCCTGAAAAAACCATGGGAGGTGAAAAAATAAAATGCAGGGAAGGAGGAAGGGTCATTCTGAAAGGCATTCTGAAAAGGCAGGCCATCCTGCAAAATCATTCCAGCCTTGCAGTTGTAGTACCGAGGTTCTCAACTTCAGACTCCCTTTAATTTTCATTCCTATTCTTCTTCTACAAAGAGACACTTTCCTTATTTACAGGTTTACAGGTCCGGCCCATACGATTCTTACGTGCAAAATTATCTCTATATTATAAAATGCTGTGTTAAAAGAAAAGTTGTTGCTTTTATATCCAATTACGAGTATTAATCCCTGAATTAGAGCCTCTTTTTAAAATTCTAAAAAAAACCATTAAGAACGTATTTAATGGATAAAGTTAGAAATGTACACACAAAGTACAGAAAAGCCGATAGGTGGCACAACAGGAGCGTACCAAAGGTCTTTATTAATTTATGAAAAATTCTGCCTGGTTGTGAAAACAAGTGTATTTACCTTTCCTTTCCCATTGATATTGAGAATTTACATGTGAGTGACATCAGGGAGCCTTTTTTTCCTTGAGACATTAGCAATACATCGACTGAAAACAAATCTCTTAGCCCATTTTTTTTAAACCAATGGCTTTTGTCAGTGACAGTAACGATGTACACTCAATTATCCACAGGTAGAGCAAAGAACTGGCACTGAACATACACTTGCAAAGGCCAATGAGAATGGGAATTTGAGAGGCTAAATGAGCATTTCTTTATGTGAAATGGAAGAGACAGAAAACAGTCATTTCTGTGTGATACAGGACCAGGGTGAGAAACGACACCTGGTGGGGACCTCCCACCCCATGGGAATGCTTCACTGCACCTGGCAGTGAGTTTCACTCAGCTTCACTGCACCCTGGCAGTGAGTTTCAAAGGAAAAAAGAAAAGAAAAAAAAGGGAAAAGAGAGAAAAAAGAAAAGAGAAAAAAGAAAAAAGAAAAGAAAAAAGGGAAAAAAGAAAAAAGGGAATAAAGGAAAATAAAAAGAAAAAATAAAATAGAAAAAGGGGAAAAAAGAAAAATAAAAACAACAGAAAAAGAAAAATAAAAAAAAAAAAAAGAAAAAAAGAAAGAAAAAAAAAAAGTATCTACAGAACATTTTCCAGTAAGCAATTTCCCCATAAGATCAACCCAGACGATCTGACTGATATTCAGATACCCTCAAAGCACTAGAAATCTCACAGCTTATTCTTGCATTAAGGATATTAAACAAGTTCCTCTAACCCTCAACTCTATAAAAATAGAGTTTTTGGAGAAATAGAAACTCCACTTCTCAAGTGGAAAAGAGTCTTTAAGTAAGATTTTCCTTAGCTTATTCTAAACCAAACATCCTCAAAACACCAGACGCATTCATCACCCATCACCCTGCTGAAAACAAAATAAATAGAGAAAAATAGCAGTCCATTAGCCTTAAGTAGCTTGTGAGGATGTCTGTGTTTCACATGGATGCATTTAATTAGTGCTGTGGGTGGCAGAGCTCCATTACTCTCCACCTTTGTCCTTTGTAAAAATTACCCAACTGCAATATGAACCACATCCTTTACACAGCGCTCGATGCTTCTGTTCAGAAAACGCAGAGGTGATTCTACCCCTCTGCTCTGCTCCGGTGAGACCACACCTGGAGCACTGTGTCCAGCTTTGGAGTCCCCAACACAGGAAGGACATGGACCTGTTGGAACAGGTCCAGAGGAGGGCCATGAAGATGATCAGAGAGATGGAGCACCTCCCCTATGGAGACAGGCTGAGAGAGCTGGGGGAGTTCAGCCTGGAGAAGAGAAGGCTCCGGGGAGACGTTAGAGCTCCTTCCAGTCCCCAAAGGGGCTCCAGGAGAGATGGGGAGGGACTCTTGATCAGAGAGTGGAGCCATAAGATGAGGAATAATGGTTTTAAACTGGAAGAGGGGAGATTTAGATTAGATACTAGAAAGAAATTTTTTACTGTGAGGGTGGTGAGAGCCTGGCCCAGGTTGCCCAGAGAAGCTGTGGCTGCCCCATCCCTGGAGGGGTTCAAGGCCAGGTTGGATGGGGCTTTGAGCAACCTGGTCTGGTGGAAGTGTCCCTGCCCATGGCAGGGGGATGGAACTGGATGATCTTTAAGGTCCCTTCCAACTCTGACCATTCTGTGATTCTATGATTCTACGGTCTGAGGGGCTCCTTCTAAAAAAAAAATGGGTAAAACCATAGACAGTGTATGTAAAGTCAATCTATGTAACTGTAACCTGAGGGAAGTCTGGAGCCAACCGGAGTACCCATCGGATATGTTGGGAATGATACGCTGCTTGTTACTTCTTTACATTTAAACGAGCTACTGAAAGTTGACAGCGTTTGGAGAGAAATAAAACCGGCCTTTTTTGGCACAATGCTCTGCATTTGATATCAGCATGAAAAGTCATTGTCTTCTCTCTCTGCTTTGCTCTCTTTTCTTTTTGCATTCACCGCAGAAGCATTAACGAAGCATATTCTATCCACAAAAGCCAAAAAAAATAAATAAAAATCTTTCTCCACCAGGTACAGCTGACACTTGTATCGATGCTCTGTGTGGCACCTTTTATTCCTCCCATGAAAGGATTTCTTACAAACTCTCTGCATCTGCTTTATATTGTTAGTGATTCTAATTATAGATATAAAACTTATTTCTCTATCAGAGGCCGCAAGCAAAGAGAGATCCATTTCTCTGAAATTTCAGCCAGAATAAGTGTGGAGTTTTTTAACCACGTGTAACGTGGGCCTAAACTTGCTCTCAAAAGCCACTGGATGTGCCTTGTGAATAAAAGCCAGCCTAGAGATATATTTGATACATATATATAGAGATATATTTGCTCTCCTCTATGTTCTGCCACATGAATGTGCAATTCAAACACGCTCAGAAAAGCTGCAGTATCTTTAAAGGGAAAAGATAATTCAATAAAGCTTCAGCGGCAGCTGCATTCATGGGCACCTCCTACATCATATGGAAGAACAGACAGTGGGATTGAGTGCACCCCCAGCAAGTTTGCTGCCATCCAGAGAGACCTGGACAGGCTGGAGCGGTGGGACCGAGCCAGCCTCATGAAGTTCAACCAGGCCAAGTGCAAGGTCCTGCACCTGGGTCACGGCAACCCCAGGCACAAATACAGGTTGGGCAGAGAATGGATTGAGAGCAGCCCTGAGGAGAAGGACTTGGGGGTGTTGGAGGATGAGAAGCTCAACATGAGCTGGCAACGTGCGCTGTCAGCCCAGAAAGCCAACCCCATCCTGGGCTGCATCCCCAGCAGTGTGGCCAGCAGGGTGAGGGGGGGGATTCACATAAGGCCTTTGACACCGTCCCCCACAGCGTTCTCCTGGAGAAGCTGGTGAATCATGGCATAGACAAGTATACTCTTCACTGGGTAAGAAACTGGCTGGATGGCTGTGCCCAGAGAGTTGGAATTAATGGGGTGAAATCCAGTTGGCGGCCGGTCACCAGTGGTGTCCCTCAGGGCTCAGTTTTGGGGCCAGTCTTGGTTAATATCTTTATTGATGATCTGGATGAGGGGATTGAGTGCACCCTCAGTAAGTTTGCAGATGACACCAAACTAGGTGGGAGGGTTGATCTGCTGGAGGGTCAGCAAGCTCTACAGAGGGACCTGGACAGGTTGGATCAATGGGCCAAGGCCAATGGGATGAGGTTCAATAAGGCCAAGTGCCAGGTCCTGCATTTCGGTCACAACAACCCCAGGCAACGCTACAGCCTTGGGGAAGAGTGGCTGGAAAGCCGCCCAGCAGAAAAGGACCTGGGGGTATTGGTGGACAGCCGGCTGAACATGAGCCAGCGGTGTGCCCAGGTGGCCAAGAAGGCCAACGGCATCCTGGCCTGTGTCAGGAACAGCGTGGCCAGCAGGAGTAGGGAAGTGATGGTGCCTCTGTACTGGGCACTGGTGAGGCCTCACCTCGAGGGCTGTGTTCAGTTCTGGGCCCCTCACTACAGGAAGGACATTGAGCTGCTGGAGCGTGTCCAGAGGAGAGCCACCAAGCTGGTGAGGGGTCTGGAGAACAAGTCATACGAGGAGAGGCTGAGGGAACTGGGCATGTTTAGTTTGGAGAAGAGGAGGCTGAGGGGAGACCTCATTGCCCTCTACAACTCCCTGAAAGGAGGGTGTAGAGAGGTGGGTGTTGGCCTCTTCTCCCAAGGGAATAATGACAGTAGCAGAGGAAATGGTGTGAAATTGGGGCAGGGGAGGTTTAGATTAGATATTAGGAAGAACGACTTTACTGAGAGGGTGGTCAGGCCCTGGAACAGCCTGCCCAGGGAGGTGGTGGAGTCACCATCCCTGGAGGTATTTAAGAAACGTGTAGAGGTGGCACTTCAGGGCATGCTCTAGTGCCTGAGATTGTTGGGTTGTGTCTGTTTGTGGGTGGGGTGGGTTGTGGGTGTTTGTTTTGGTTTGGTTTTAGTGTTCTGGGATTTTTTGGGTGTGGTTTTGTTTTGTTTTGTTTTTTCTGTTGGTTGGACTCGATGATCTCAAAGGTCCCATCCAACCAAAAATATTCTGTGATTCTGGCCCTCTGCTCCGCTCTGGGGAGACCCCACCTGGAGCACTGTGTCCAGCTCTGGGGCCACCAACATGAGAAGGACATGGACCTGTTGGAATGAGTCCAGAGGAGGCCATGAAGATGCTCCGAGGGCTGGAGCCCCTCTGCTGTGAGGACAGGCTGAGAAAGTTGGGGAGGTTCAGCCTGGAGAAGGCTCCGGGGCTACCTTGGAGCCCTTTCCAATCCCTAAAGGGAGCTCCAGGAGAGATGGGGAGGGACTCTTGATCAGGGAGGGGAGCCATAGGACAAAGGGGAACGGTTTTACACTGAAAGAGGGGAGATTTAGATGAAATCTCAGGAAGAAATCCTTTGCTGTGAGGGTGGTGAGACCCTGGCCCAGGTTGCCCAGAGAAGCTGTGGACGCCCCATCCCTGGAGGGGTTCAAGGCCAGGCTGGATGGGTCTTTGAGCAACCTGGTCTGGTGGGAGGTGTCCCTGTCCAGCGCAGGAGGGTTGGAACTGGATGGTCTTTAAGGTCCCTTCCAACCCAAACCATTCTATTGTTCTATGAAATTAACTAAGTAGGAAGTGGCCCTGCTGCCCCCAAATCCTACTGATGAATCCTTGGCCAGTGAATGAATAGAAGCTCTTTAAATGAGGGGGGGAAAGCTCTACAGGACTTTAGCCAGAAAATGTTTTAATTGGAATGATCAATTGGCTATTGCAATGAACACACAGGAGCACACATCATAAGAAAGGAAGGAAGCAAGGAACACACATCATAAGAAAGGAAGGAGCAAGGAACACACATCATAAGAAAGGAAGGAAGCAAGGAACACACATCATAAGAAAGGAAGGAGCAAGGAACACACATCATAAGAAAACCCTCTAACAAGATATGGATCTTGACTTATATTTCATCATCTCTTGAACAAACAGTAGGGTTGTTTGGGGTTTTGTGTTATACACACACATACACACACACCCCTATATACATATGTGTATGTATAAATAGGTGTAACAAATTGGGCCAAAACCAAAGCCCATTGAAGAAACCACCAAACACCATAAATTCAGTATTATTTTCAATCTTAAACTTTTGTCTAACACACACATTTCTTGACTATTACATGAAAACCAAGTTTGGTCTTTCTGAGTTCACAATGCTAGGATTGCCTGCCTGCCTTTGATCAGAACTGAGTTTGCCATTAAGTGTCCCTTTTCTACTTTCGCCCAATAAACTGCCATATACAAAAGAACATAAAAACGAACGATAAAAAGTCTTAAGCAAGACAAAAGGCCCTGGAGCATCCATCACTAATAAGGTATTTTTTCTAGTTATTTTCAGAATAAATATTTCCTCTAACCTCTGATATTGCAGGGATTTCCAGTACCGTCCCACCGTCTGAGCAGTGCTGGAACTAGCTGCACAGAAATTGCCATTGTTAAATAACTTTACCACATTGGTCAGCCCAAGAGTTTAGAATTTCAGGACACCCAAAAATGTCTGGTCTGAATTCTTAGTTAGTTTGTAGGGGCTTAGTCACACTTATCTCAAGTGTAACACAGATATTCCAGTTAATGAATTCAAACAGTGAAAGGTATCAAGACAATAACAACTGTAAGATCTCATTAAATTTATTCACTCAGACTTAACAGTCGTAATTTCACAGATGCAAAGTTTCATAGTTTCAGGCATTTTTGTTTAGCTGACTATCTTGAGAAACTACTCTTCCTCATCCCTGAAAATTGGCTACAGTGATAGCACGCTAAGTTTGGCAGAGCCTTTGCATTGCCAAATGCTGTGATCTCTCGCAGTGGGTGCCCAGGGAAAAAATCAGTTCAATGAATGCATAGATCATACTTCCAGCCACTGCCCTCCCAACTTCCAACTATTTTCACTTGAGACAGCTCCCGAAATGAATGTGACAACAATATATTAAGTAGCCTTCGTTTAACTATCTCCCATGAACTCATACAGCTACTAGGGAATTTTATTACGTTATTATAAGGTCATAAACCAGGCGAAACTGGTGAGAGACAAAAGAGACCAATGAACCAATCTTACAGCAGCCATGCAGAGTGTTTGCCTTGGAACGGAAATGTGGATGTTAAAAATTGACCTAATCCTAGTTGTTTTTCAGATCTTTTCATAAAAGTCGGGAGACCTTTTTTATACTACCTCGGTCCTCTATCCTCCAGACTGAAAACAGCAACAATATTGTTTCCCCATTACTGATCATTATTTCTCAGGTGCGATAGTGAAAAACACACAAGAAAGGTCCACAGGTAAACAAAACCTGACTCAACTCTCTGCAGATCTCAGCAGTAAGGATCAGCACAGCTTATTTGCCAGATAAGCTATTAACATTTTGCAGATTTTTGTCTACATACTAGGAAAACCCCCTGCTAAATCCACAATATTTGAAAGCTACAAACTAGTACAATACAGAACAAGGAGAGAAGTTACACCTTTCAATAATGTTGGAACACAGGCTGAAAATATTTTTTGAGCGATATCTTTTTAAATAATTACATCCTTCTCGTAAAAACACTGATCCCCCAGGAGACAGCACGTTAAGTCTTATGTTTTAAATGGAGTAAAGAACATATTCTCTAAACGTACGCTATATTCCCTGTTTACCTCGATTCTGCAATACTTCCCTTGTCTTTCTGTTCCCTCTCCATAAAGTAGAATGGCAAACTCATTACAGCGGCTTAAGATAATTTATTTAACTTGAGAAGAAGAATCCGGTGTGAAAGGAAGCACTAATGGCCAACTGCAGAATCCACTAGTGGTACTAAGTGGCTAGTGGCAATAATGTATGGGATTCCCAAACCCACTGCTGAAGATCTGCACTTTTCCAGTTTTTTTTGCCTTAAGGAGAAATCACAAAAGGTACAAAGAATTTGTAAATAGGTTTTCTATGCTGTGATAGAGTGATTTGAAAATATCATAGTTGTTCTTCAACTGTGCAAATAACAAAGGGCTACATTAAGACCAAAGACATGTAAAAACACTGTTCTTGAATACACTAGCTGGACATAGCATATACTACTCAATGAAGTAATATCTAAGGTAAATGTACTACTCGAGTGAATTAAGTCGTTAAAAAAATTCAATCATGGGGTTGGAAAGGAAGAAATCTATTCAATGCCCTTGTTTCCGATCCATTAATGGTTTAGGTCACGGTTGACTTTACTTCCAAGGTTCAGTGTTTCTTCATTTATGAGGTCAACATAAAAGATTCAGAGGTGACCTAAATCAAGGTTTTTCTCAGGCAGTACTTTAGTTGTGTATCTTCACATTGTCATTTCCCGGCACGTGGAAATGTTGAATGCTGACCCTGTTTGCTTTTTACACATAATATTATCTTCAAAATGTTTTCTTTATTATATTTGGAGTACCTATGATTTAAAGTTCAATTACAACAACATTATCAGAGTAGCTTTTCTACAGCTACGGGATCTCCCTACATTTTTAATATAAGTTATTCATCAGCATTTTTATAATTAGGCAAAATATTCCAAGAAGTTAATAAGAGCAAAGAAGATATATTATCACACATCTCGATCTGACATTGCACAACAGAGCATCATTAAGAAAAGAGAACAAGATAGGAAGAGAAAGATCAAAGTGACAACAGCAAGATGATGCTGAAAGGCAGCAATGATCATACAAAACTGTTCTTGATTGCCAACAGTTTTTCTTTAGCCTTCCTGCTATCGACTAACCAGCAGAACCAAGGTTTTTAGAAATGCATAATTGCAATAAATCAATTTGACTTTAAGCTTCAGGGTGCACTAGGCAGGACACAATGAGTCACTGCAGTAGAGCAAAAGCAGAGAAAAAAATAAATTGTAAAACGGAATCAGAGCTAGACTAAAACGAGGAAGAGAGAACAAGGATAAGGGTTTGAATTAATTCTAATGGTAGTAATTATGGGCTAGACATGTAACTTGGTCTCGGTTGCACTACAGTCTAGAAAGTTCTATACTAAGCTGAACTGTACCAGACGCACCTAGAAGAAAACTACAACTTCTGGAAATAGTGGAATTTACAGTCAGAGGGGACAGCTTGCACTACCGGAACAAAAGAAGCTAAAGATCAGAATTAGAGAGTTGTATTTATAAGTATTCTCGTGGGTTTAATACACTGGCCTGGGAATAAACCAAAAGGCCTCCGCAAAGTGGTAAAACATTAACCTCCAATGTTGCAGAGCGTTAAAGACCCGACTGAAGTGGATGTGAACTGCCTCCTCCTTTAAGTCATTAGGGCTTAAGTAGAAATTTGATAATAAATCTCTGCAATCATTATACACATTGTACTCGCTCCGATTCACTACCTTCATTCATCTTGCTGCTCTCTAATTTGTGAAGACGCAGATAAAGTATAAATATTCACATCAGATCCAGAAACAGACCATGTAACTTTTCTTCTTAAGGAAAGGATCAAACATGAACTAGTGCTACAGACAAGTTTTGAAAGTGATACACTTGACACGTCAGTGAAGACTAAAATAAAGAATCATGCGTTTAAATCCTGGAAATGAACTACTCGACTTGTACAGAAACCCAAAAGGAGAAAAACACTTCAATATGTACCCTTAAAAATCTTATTGCGTGGTCTCTTCTCCCACAGGGAAGGTAAATACCATTACTAATCTTAACAAGTTGCTAAACACTTCACAGGATCAGATCCTGGGAAGTTGCAAATTCATACGTTGTAAGACAGTTGGAGATACATAGGTTTCCATATAATGATGATGAATAATGCCAACAAGTCTGCTTATGTATCTTAACAGCTACCACTAAGCTGTGATAAACTGGATAGCTAATAAATATCTGACTTTAGAAAATGCTGTTAAAAGGCTTCTATTGTTAGAGAGGAAGATGTCATCACAAAAATCTTGCAGATACATCTTGAGCTTTTCAGTGGAGCTCCCATTTATGAAGATACTTGAAATGGAAATATAGGAAAAATATAGCGATCACACTTCAGTGTTAAAATTTCAAATACAAAGTTTTTCCTCTACCCTGACCTGAGAATTAGAAGAGTCTCATTCAAATCATAACTACAGTTATCCCCCACGCTAAACAAAATCAGATTGAGTTGCTTAAACTTCACTTTTACTGAAAATTCTCTTTTGTCTGGACTCTAGAACTTCAGACTTTCAAGATCATCCTTCATTCTCTGTCTCACAGTAATGACCAGCGTTCATACACAGAACTCAAGTTCATGACTGGGGCGGGAAGTTTGAGTGCCTACTTTTAAAAATATTTTGTTTGGGCTTTTTTTTTTTTGGTTGGTTGGGATTCTGTTTGTTTATTTGTTAAGTATAGCAAGAAACATTTTTAAAACTTGGCTAAAGTTGCCCAGAGAAGGGGAACGAAGCTGGAAAGGGATCTGGAGAATGTCTTCTGAAGAGATGCTGAGGGAGCTGGGGGTGTTCAGCCTGGAGAAAAGGAGGCTGAGGGGAGACCTTCTCGCTCTCTCCAACTCCCTGAAAGGAGGGTGTAGCCAGGGGGGGTCGGTCTCTTCTCCCAAGGAACAGGCGATGGGACAAGAGGAAACGGCCTCAAGTTGCGCCAGGGGAGGTTCAGATTGGATATTAGGAAAAATGTTTACACTGAAAGGGTTATGAAGCCTTGGAATGGGCTGCCCAGGGAAGTGGTTGAGGCACCATCCCTGGAGGGATTCAAAAGACGGGTTGACATGGTGCTTAGAGACATGGCTTAGTGATGGTTTTTATCAGAGTAAGGTTGCTGGTTGGACTAGATGATCTTAAAGGTCCCTTCCAACCTAGACAGTTCTATGATTATATGATTCTAAAGAAAACATTCTAGATATTTCCCATGAAGTTATTACATAGTTTTGGCAAATTTATCATCGAGCCTGTTAGAGCAGTAATCAAACCCAAGACTGACCCAAGAACTTTGCATCACCTACACCACATTAAAGAACCAGTTCTAGGTGAGAAGACGTGATTAAATGCACTCAGACCCCATGTACAATCTCAAGAATCAGCCACACTAACATCTGGAAACTAAATCACACAAGAAGCAGCTTTGTGCCTGACATCCAAATACCCCAAATCATTCTTGGCACCTTATCAAACAATCACTTTCATTGAGAAACATATAGAAGAGCTCAAATCTTTCTATTGCAGGGCAAATTATTTCTTAAAGCCTTCTATAGTAAGAGGTATTGTGTCTAATGAGGCATTGCTCATTAGAGTAGCTCCCTGTAAAGAGGTGTTTGGTAGAAATCAGGGGTTTGGAAACGAAAACTCAGAAGACATTTTCTACCTTCCTTATGGAACCTCCCATCATTAGACAGCAGGTAGCGGCAACTCAGAAGTCTCTGAAATAAATTTACTCTCAAACATTTCTTTTCATCCTGCAGTTTAAGACATTGCTAAAATAACCGCATACAACAAATAGCAAGATCATATTTTTGTTGATGCTTTGCTTTTGTTTCTTCATTAGATAAAAAAAATAATAAATTCCCTCTTCCCTTTTGGATCTATTCAGGTATCTCGCATTCCTGTTCCCCTCCACTCAGTTTCATTGCTCAACAGATTGTTCTTCCTTTCCTGTCTCGTTCAATTTACGTGCTTTTCAGACTGCAATTACCGTTCCAAGCCTTTAACTGGTGGCTTACGAGATCAACGTATCTTGTAACTGAAACAACTCTGTAGCAAGAAAGCTTTTTAGAATTAAAACCAAAAGTGCAATGGGTTCTACATGTATTTAAAGCAGGGTCTCTCATACTGGCATATTTTAGTCTGTATTATAAAAACAAGTTTGAGAACTGCTTGGTTTTTTTTTCCATTAGACATTCCACTAGGCTTTTCAGAGCTAAGGATGCACAAGTGTGTCTCCTCTGAGCCTGTGAGACGTACACCATCAGCCCTTAAGGTGACAGTCCCCTTTGCAAAACAAAAAGGCCTTTTCTCACGGTTTGTATCAGTATCGGAGTCTCCTGCATTTCTTTTCCTAGCTTAATATAAAAATGTGTCTGTATACACACACATACATATATAACATGCCCATTTAATAACTAACCAGCTTTGAACCCCTTTGCTCTGTCACAAGGCCTTGCTGTCCGTTTTTAAGCTGTGAACATACTACTGTTAGTGGGGACAAATAACTTAAATAGTTACATCGTGTACTGGGACTCGAGCATTTCAACAGGCGGTACGTCACCCGCCTGCTCTCCTCCTCCTCTGTTATTTCCCTTAGGCATTAATTGGTTTTCTTCTGGGTTTTCATCCAGCCAGACAACATTAGGCGTGTACAAGCCTTTTATTTTATTTTTCCCAGATAAAATATATGCAAACCTTTTATTCCCTATACAATAGGTATTCAATTACTTTTCCGAGGCCTGCAAGCAATTTTGTTAAGGACCCCTAGGAAGGAACAACAAACCATCTTTATGTGTCCTAGTGTTGGTGTACCATCTTTACAAACAGTAACCTGAGGAATTAAATCTACCCGTACCCTAAAGAAGACAGAAAAATAATAGTAAGAGCTTTCACACAGGAACAGAACCCCTGAGAAGCTGGTGAGGTCTGGCAACGAGGTCACTTACAGTCCAGCCTGGAGTCCAACATTTGAATAATTCTGCAATGAGTGCAGGGTGGGTTTGTATTTCTGAAATACAGTATCATAGCATCCTCTCAGTAAAGCAAAAAACAACCGAAAATGCAAAGTGTCTCAGAACTAGGTATTGTCAGAATCAAATACAGTTTTCATTTAAAATCAATTGACAATAGCAACAGATTGAAAAGCTCTTTAAATCTTTTTGAGTCATCCTCCCATTCCTGCGGAATTTAAAACCTAGTGAATCTTTTGGCTTTGTCATCATTTTATTTAGATTAATATCTACGTTTGTTTTGTTCTTAGTAGCAGGTGTTATTCTGAGAACAAAAAAACCAAAGACAGTGACACCCACCCCAGGCATTTCTAATTTGTGCCAAACAAGGAAAAATTCTGTCTTCCTGCTCATGGATGCAGAGATACCTACGGCCACGAAGTCCTGGAGAAACTGCCAGCTGCCCAGTTCAAACCGTGTCCTGCCCGAGAGCCAGCCAGAAGGAAGCAGTAAATGACAAGGTTATATTTATTAATCAAAGTCACACAAGGCCTCCTTTGGTCCAGTGGAAAAACAACGAAACTGTGTGCGTGATTTAAAAAAACAAAAACCACAAAAAAAAAAACCCAAAACCACCCCAAACCAGAAGATGTGCTCATATTGGAATGATTAAGTTCAGACTCCAAGAATATTTAACATACTGTCGCTTTTAATATAAGTATTTTTTTCTGTTATGTGTAATATATTTTGTAAAATGCTTCTGCTATTCGTCCTGTGAATGTTATCACCTACATACCTCTCCTCTCCCTTTTTTTTTTTTTTAATAGTTGAGGCGAACCGGTGTTTCATTTTTCATTTGCTTGTGTGTGTGTCAAGGGCAACCAAACACTACGCACAAAAGCGCAGCATGATCCATGGGTATTTACAGTGGTACACGCTCCGTGATTTATCCTAATAAAATTACCACAGCACACAATAGAATTAACAAGGTTGAGGGTAATTGAGCTGATATGTCATTGTGTACTAATTTTTAAAAGGTTTTTAAAGCAATGAATGGCTTGTTCAAGAGGTTCATATTGAAATCTTCTAGAAGAGAGACCCACGAGCACCTTCGAGGGGCTGAAATCACTGCACTTGGGAGGGATGGGGGTCTCCCCCTCCTTTTAAAGGCAGGCAGGCTCAGCTGACAGGTTTAGTTTTCTGGCCACAGAAGCACAAACTTCTACTGGTTCCAAAACCAACCCTTTCTAGAGATTTAGGCAAACGGCTTAACCTCTTTAATTCAGCCTTCCTGTCTGTAAAACAGGGGTGAAACCACGTACCAGCTTGTTAGGAGGATTCTGTAACCAGCACACACTTGCTGAGCGCTATGAAGATGAAAAGCGTAATTACCTAACTCCTGTGCATTATGATGCTAAGAAGTATTTTAGATGCCATTCAACTAAGAATATCATGGCTTTTGTGGCTTTAAGAACTGTCAAAAGGGAGCGAGTTGTTAGACAGTTACATGGAACTTCATAACACAAGAGTAGCTTCTTTTTCCTCCCTCCTTTCCTCCTCCTTTCTAGAATACACAGTTTTACATTCCACTTTGCTGATCTGATTTCTGAGCACTCGGCCAGGATGGGTGGTTTGTCCCTGACGCTGGGCAGCAGGGATTAGAAAATATAAAGTCTGGCAGCTGTTGCAGGACCACACAGAAACCAGTGTAGCTCTTCTACACTAGTAAAGATTGGTACACTCACTAGCTTTCCATAGAAAGTTCCTTTAATTCTAGATTTATACACCAGAAATAGTAAGATCTTAATCTATTTTTAGTTGGAAAGATGAGAAAGAATTTTACTTGCGTGGCATATTCCATTACTGATTTGAGAGCATCCATCAAATCCAAAGCATTGGTTAAATCTCTCTTTTAAAAATAGTATTTAAAAAGCCGTACCATTCAGAATATTTTAATACTGTTTGTGGAAGGTCAATGTGCCTGGTGGCACATTAAGTGGAAGTGGCAACTGAGCTGAGTATTATAGTGGAATTGTTTGTGCAACACTAAGAATAGTGGTAAAACTCAAGATGAGAAACATATGTTCTCGTTTCACAGAAGACTGTCACGCACTGCTACATTCCACATCCTACATTCCAAATCCTACATTCCAAACCCCCAGAAAAGTCACTCACTCTCTTAAATTTCTCTGCCAAGGTTAATTTTGATAAAACGTTATCACAGTCTGCGTAAACCCTTTTAGTTCTATCCCTGGTCACTTCCTCGCAATAACAATAATAAAAGTTTCCAATAACTCTAATGTGAATGTAAATAGAAAATAAACCCATTTGTTTCTTTTACAATGTTAATGTTACAACCACCGCCTTCAAATTCTGTACCAAATACTCAAAAGATGGCCTAGAGAGTTCCATTATTTTATTATCGCAGCTTTGATTTCATCCTTCTGCAAGAAAATCCAGTATGCAAATAATTTAGAAATGAAAGACAATTAATTTAAGGACACATGCCCCAAGAACAAACCACAACGCAGGCTGTTGGAACAGACTAAGTATGTTAGTCCTTTGGCTTTAAGAAGAGTAACTACACTTGTAACTTCCCAATAATTTGATATTTAAACACGTTCAATCAAACAAGGGTTTATCCTCAAGGAGAACTGCTGCTCTGCTGAGGAAATGAACCAAATCAGAGCTTCCAAAGGCCGAGGAGTTTTTGCGGCTGCGGAGCAAGGGCAGCTCGAACCCTCGTGGCACAGGGAGAGGTGCGGGAGCCTGACGTGGCAGAAGAATCCCAAGGTTTGCTTTAATTCATAATTAAAACCATCAGATTCTATTTGCAAACTGAAAGCGGCTTGTTAAAACGCACAACACGTCCAAGGCTTTATGAAAACATTCGCTTGTCTTTGCAGCGAGGAGAAGTCAAGTTTATCTCAGATTCCCCTCTGCTGAATGAAGCGAGTCATTAAACCGGCATTTGCATGGAAAGGCTTTCCACAGGCCCTTCTGTCAGGCCTTTCAAGCAGGAATGGAATGAATGGGGGCCAGTTTACAAATGAGGCATTGTCCAGTGTACGTGGGAGCCAAGAGGCCCCATTGTGAGTGCAGGTGGGAATGAAAAATGAATAGACAAGGAAGCTCACGGAGACTGAGAATCTCATTATTGATGGACTATGTGCATGTCCTTAATGAAGTTTACCCAATAAAAGATGGATTTTCCCCTGACCCTCCTCTTTAAAAATTAATTACATTGAAAAATATGCAACAGTGAAACATATCAAAGATTATAGATGCTTCTCTTTCGTCATTATACTATTAATTAAAATCTAGAAAGACTCTTCCTTCAAGTATCTCAAAGTATTCGAGTATCTCAGAACTCAATCTCTTACAGAAACACCCTCACAGCCTTTCATTCCTATGGGGAAACTGAGGCATGAGTTACCAACAGCATGAAAGTAGAATGACTTAAAACCTGGTATTTTTTAACTCCGGTCCTTTAACTAAGGAATTACCGTTAATCTTCATTGCCTCTTCTCTAAAGTTGAATGCAACAAAATGCCCTAATGCCAAAATTTTAAACAAACAAGAACAAAACCAGGAGCAATACATGCTTCAATGACATGCAAGAAAAGTATTATCGCCCAGTCGCAACCTTTTTCTCCGTAAATAGTCTCAGATAGTCCCACGCCATATTCCTCACAGCTGCTTCATCAGTTTTTTCTCCTGTTGTCTGGTGGCAGCTTTTATCCACAGTTTCCTCCCTGAAAAGGCACCTCTCCAAGTCTCATTTGCAAACACTTCTTTGCCGTTCTGTTTTCTTCCTCCTGCGTTTGCTTTGCAATGGGACACACTTAGGCAGTATTTTTGCAGTCTCTGTATCATCTACTATTAGTCTCTCATCACTTAATTTTGCAAGCCTCTATATGTCACTGTTTACAATGAAAATGCTTAATTCTACTCATTTTCAACTTACAAAATGTCTCTCCCTTTCCTAAGAATATCATTACCTTCAACTGATTCTTAAAAACCGCTCAATTTACTCCTCAACCTCCACATCACCACAGATCTTAACTACCTTCTCGTTTTTCCTACAGGTTAATACCATTAAACAGTGCGGTATCAGGAACCCATCCCTGATGGGCTGTGGTAGAAATACAGCTGCAAGAACCTTTTGAGATGACTGTGCCTTTCTAGTGGAGTCAACGTGCAGAGTGGTTTTTTTTTTTTTTACTCTTCTATTTTAAAAGTAGTAACAGCAGCACCCTCTGACGCCTTACAGAAGTCCAAGGCTGTGTTTCTGCCATGCAAAACATGTAGTACCAAGTCACCTGAGCTACTGCCATCTCAGCACAGATATTGCCATCAGCGCTGCATCAGCAGAGAGAGACAATATGCATTGCAAGGAGAGTTCAACACTTTACAGACCTTTTACTTCCACTAGAAGAACCAACTAGTCCTTGAAATCAAAGGTCTAACCCCAAGCTGAAGGAAAGAAGGGAGCACAGGCTGTGAGTCTGTCTTGCCCACCAAGGGTGCCTGAAGAGCCGGGACTCAGACATACCTCTGCACACCTTGCACATCTCTAAACTTTGTTGGAACGGGTCCAGAGGAGGCCACAGAGATGCTCCAAGGGCTGGAGCCCCTCTGCTTGTGAGGACAGGCTGAGAGAGTTGGGAGGGTTCAGCCTGGAAAAGAGAAGGCTCCAGGGAGAACTTAAGAGCCCTTTCCAGTCCCTAAAGGGGCTCCAGGAGAGATGGGGAGGGACTCTGGATCGGGGAGGGGAGCCATAGGATGAGGGGGAACCGTTTTAAACTGAAAGAGGGGAGATTGAGATGAGATATCAGGAAGAAATTCTTTGCTGTGAGGGTGGTGAGACCCTGGCCCAGGTTGCCCAGAGAAGCTGTGGCTGCCCCATCCCTGGAGGGGTTCAAGGCCAGGTTGGAGGGGGCTTTGAGCAACCTGGTCTGGTGGGAGGTGTCCCTGCCCAGGGCAGGGGGTTGGAACTGGATGTTCTTTAAGGTCCCTTCCAACCTGAACCATTCTATGAGTACAAAACTCATTTGCTCCTGATCATCATGCATTCTGGAGAAATTATGCAAATCTCAACTGAGACTAACGGGTGAACATGAGATTTTGAACGTAAAAAGGTTCAAAGTTAAAGCACTGTCAGATACACTTGTAATTTAATTAAAAACACAAAGCTAGGTACCTGGACAATGCTTTTTATGTTCTTAATTTTACTGATTAAAATAATGAGATTACTTGTTACACTTAGGACACAAGTATTAGGTTGTACATTCATCCACGCTTTATTCTTTTTAAATATTGATACAACACTATTAACCTTGTTCTGGAATTTCCCTAATCCTCCAAGATTTACGATATACCAATGTTACACTTGTCCACACCAGTTTTTAAATAGCTGCAAGAAATTTGGTCCAAATATCTTGTTGGAACCCAAAGGTTAAAAACATTTTGCTTCAACAAATACACTACCTACTAGAAAGTGGAAAATAATTCATTGTCAGGTAAATATATAAATCAGTACTTTTCCAAAATAAAAATGTAAGACAAATTCATCTTCCTGAATTATTAGTAATACCACTGGTTGTATGTTGTTAGATTTATATCTTCTTATATTTCCTTTTGTCCCTAAGACACACATGCTTATTTATTAAGGTATGTAACATATTTTAATACATATATTTCAAACACAATTTCTATACATCATCCTTCTGTTTATTACCTTGAGATACCTCTTTCTGTCATTTTACATCATCTTCTCTAGCTCCTAAAGAAGTACTTTAAGATATTTTTTTTTTAAGTTTCACTTTTTTTATGAACTATTTGTTTTGACCATGGAGCATGATTATTAAGATCATAATTATAAAACAGTGTGAAAACAGGTCCCAAGCATCAGTTACTCTTCTCTTCAAATACCATCTCCTAGTTCAGGAATCTCACCTGTTTTCAACTGTTCCTAAACTGCACTGAAAACCTGACATGGTTTCGAGGCGTTTGGAATTTTCCTATAATTTGTAGTTCTATCGTGTTTTATTCTGTCAGATTTATGCCCGATATAAAACTACATTGTTTGTAAGGTTGTTGAATGTGGAATTTGTAGTGCTGAAGTTGTTTGGGTTGGGTTGGGCAGGGGACACCACACACCACCGGCAGCGTTCATCTCCAGCACACCCAATTCAAGCTGAAACCATCCACGCTAAAGCATTTCTCGCCCATTGTTTTACAGATGGCAAAGAGCTGAATATCCCATTTTCTTGTGTGATTTGGCAATTGAAAGGATAATAATAAATACTACATTTAAGTTTTATATCCTGAACATGCAAGTATTCCAGATCATTTGCTCTCAGTTAGCAGGAACTTGGAAATAAGTAACATCATTTTACACGAGTGCAACTCCATTCCTCTTTTCACCCACTCAGTCATTCTTAATAAGGTCATAAATATTTATTTTAACATTTCAATTCCAGGGACTGAAATAGCCATATTTTAGTTACCACTTCATCAAGTTTAAATTTAGAAATGAGCAATTTCTATTAATCTTAAAAATAATAAGTAGAATAATTAAGCTCCTAACAGCAAGTTTGGCTAATCCGTGATTTCTTTTCATACTCTGGCAGCCCCATCATTGCCTTTTCCCATTTTGACTCTGTCAAATATAATATGTAAATAAAATATGCTAAATAAAACATGTATCTATCCCATTCCATACCTCCTCAGTACTTCAGTCATGAGTTTAAGGAGATTCTAACATATCTAGAAGTCTCATTCTCTGAAAACAATTTCCCTCCACGCCAGGCAAGAATCACAAATTGGAAAAGATCTCTTTTATTCACCCCAATGTAAAATTTCAGATGAGGATTTTCTGTCTCCTGGGCATATATTCTGGTACAATAGGTGTGAAATTAGAAGACTGTATACAATGCTGACCTGTTGGAGAGCAGCTCTGAGGAAAAAGACCTGGGAGTCCTGGTGGACAACAGGATGACCATGAGCCAACAATGTGCCCTTGTGGCCAAGAAGGCCAACAGCATCCTGGGGGGCATCAAGATGAGTGTGGCCAGCAGGTGGAGGGAGGTCATCCTCCCCCTCTGGTGAGGCCCCATCTGGAGCACTGTATCCAGTTCTGGGCTCCCCAGTTCAAGAAGGACAGGGAACTGCTGGAGAAGGTACAGCAAACGGCTACGAAGATGATGAGGGGATTAGAACATCTCTCTGATGAGGAAAGACTGAGGGACTTGGGTCTGTTTAGAGAAGGCTGAGGGGGGATCTGATCAACACCTATAAATACTTAAAGGGTGGGTGTCAGGAGGATGGAGCCAGTCTTTTTTTGGTGGTGCCCAGGGACAGGACAAGAGGAAACAGGCACAAACTTGAATGTAAGAAGTTCCACCTAACCATGAAGAGGAACTTCTTTCCTGTGAGGGTGGCAGAGGCCTGGAAGAGGCTGCCCAGGGAGGTGGTGGAGTCTCCTTCTCTGGAGACATTCAAACCCTGCCTGGACACGTTCCTGCGTGACCTGCTCTGGCAGGGGGTTGGACTAGATGATCTCCAGAGGTCCCTTCCAACCCCATATCATTCTGTGTAATACTATCATACAATATATCAATTACTAGAGTAACCCTGCCACCACTACCCCACTCCCCACAAAATAACCAGAAATATGGCAGAAATTGCAAATCAGAAGCCATAATCTTTACGCTAAAATTGTACTGAGCACCGACCTGTACCTAAACAATCCTCTCCAAACATCCTTCAACCTGCTTCCCTGGAAATCTTGTTCATCCAAAAGCTGCTTGGTTGTTAAGCTTTGTACTCAGCCCTCCTCCACAGTGTCAGAATTTAATATTTTTTTTTTTATCAAACTGTTCAAAAGCAACCACTTCAGCCCACCAAGCTTCAGCCAACGCTCTGGCATCAAGATGCAAACGGTACGGTTTTGTCTGGACTCTTCAAGGCCAGCAAGTCTTCAGCAAGGTCCAAGTTCAAAGATTAAATATTTAACACTTTGTAAACCAGATATAGTATTTTAATATCCAAATCAATACCTATGATACAAATTCACCGGAAAAAAAACAAAGCTAAATTTCATGAAAACACGTTACAACTTCTAAGCTCTTCAGTTCCAAGCTCATAAATGACCCCATTTTGCTTGCCATTGAAATATTATGTATTTCAGACAGACAGGACTCAAGGATTTTATTATGTTCTTCTAGCTCATGCACACACACACCCCCCTTAATCTGTAACCTCTGTTATCAGGAATTCAGTCCAAACTTTTGTTTTATATTACAGTTTAAATGAAAAGTTCTGTTTCATTACTATGCATAGTCCAGAAAGTAAAAAACCCAAATTATCTTAAAATCTTTAATATGCATATCATAAGCTCTTTAAAGTATGCCTCCCACCTCAGAATCACAGGCAGCAGCTCTGAAAAAACAGATTGAATTGTTAAATCAAATGTTGAGCTCTCTGTCAGATTAACAAGCAGCTAAACTAAACTGTAAAGATCCAACAGGAGCGTGGAGCTCCTCTGCAAGGAGTTAACAACAAGTAAATGGAAGCGACACCCAGGAACCCATAAACTTGACAGTAGGTAACAGAAAATAGAAAGGACTTTGTTACCAAGTCTGCCATCTGCTTTTAGAGCATCATATGCCATTTAGATAAAAAAAAATAGAAGAAATTAAAATGAGAAATTTATTAGACTGTCTGTTATTAATATACCAGGCACTCATTATACTGGTACCGGTCCTGCCCTGAGCTGAAGTAACTGGTATGAGATGAGTGCAGCCGGCCAACCCTCAAACCACAGCTCTCCATCAGCCTACAGGCCAAAAGCTCATGCCTACACCTCAGTGAAGCTATCGCCTACGTAGCCGAAGGCCACTGCACCACAAAATAAAGACAGGAGTGGGATGCAAGTTGTCTTTAAAATGGGTCCATGATTACCTTAAGCCAACTGAAGAGTAGGTTTTGTAAGTCAGTGCTTTGCTGCAGGTTAAACATGACCAACGCAGAGACATCCAAATTCAGTTTGCTGCAAACTCTTCAACGGATTACTCTGCTACTGGATTAGGAAAGTAGTCTGAATATTTGTGCAGCCACTTTGACTAAAATTAAAAAAACCTCATACATCCCCCAAAACTTACATAAGAGCAACAGTAGAAACAGCTGGAAGAGAAGGAAAAAAGGAGAGCCCACCCTTCACAGAATCCCAGAACGATATGGGGTTGGGAAGGGACCTCTGGAGATCATCTCCTCCGACCCCCCTGCCAGAGCAGGTCCACCCAGAGCACGTCCCACAGGAACGTGTCCAGGTGGGTTTTGAATGTCTCCAGAGAAGGAGACTCCACCACCTCCCTGGGCAGCCTGTTCCAGGGCTCTGCCACCCTCACAGGAAAGAAGTTCCTCCTCATGTTTAGGTGGAACTTCCTATGTTCAAGTTTGTGCCCATTACCTCTTGTCCTGTCACCAGGCAGCACTGAACAAAGACTGGCCCCATCCTCCTGACACCCACCCTTTACGTATTTATAGGTGTTGATCAGATCCCGCCTCAGCCTTCTCTTCTCCAGACTAAAAAGACCCAGGTCCCTCAGCTTTTCCTTTCCATATAGTTGCTCCATTCCTTTTATCATCTTCATAGCTCTCTGCTGTACCCTCTCCAGCAGTTCCCTGTCCTTCTTGAACTGGGGAACCCAGAACTGGACACAGTGCTCCAGTTGTGGCCTCACCAGGGCAGAGCAGAGGGGAAAGATAACCTCCCAGAGCCGTGTGTCAGTCTGAACTCCGGTGGCACCGCTGTTGTTCAGCTCTTTAAACTGGCATAAAACCTGGCAAGTAGCAAACAACCCATCACCACGTGCTTCTGCTCTACCAGCTCCTGGCGCATCTTTTCAGACTCTGGAACAAATCCCTCTAAGAGTTAACCAAGACAAACAAACTGCTTTACCTGCCACGTCTCTCTCCTAATCTTGTTCAGCAAGTGGACACGCAGCTCCCCTCACTCGCTGGCAGAGGGGCTCGCAAGGACACATCCATTTTCCACTCATTGACTCTCCTTCCTGCTCCTTCACCTTGTGAACACAGAAACCAGAACCCTGGGACACCGCTGCCATCAAGCTGTCCTGGTGGTTCCTATGGGAGTCACTGCATTGGCTTTGCCATTATTTATGGTTACGAAAAATAAATAAGCTATAATAATTTAAAAAAAAAAAAAAAAACACAAGACCAACAAGCCTTCTTTTATGACCTTCCTTCCTAAACATTTATAAAACATTCAAGGATCATATTTGTCTTTTGAAAGGGATGTTTTTAGTGTTTAAAAAAGCTGTGGTTCGTTATAGTTCCCATGACCTGCCTATAATTAACCTTGGTTACATTTCCACTGTACAGGATTCTATCATTGCTTTTGGGACTGAAGCCTGTTGTTATTCAGGATAATAGAAGGCTACTTTAACAATTGAAAAAACAGCACTCACTGTGTATAAAATTTTTCCATCGCATTTTTCTTTCATTTGTTTTAAACCCCGTTTCAGAATTTGTCCTTGTCAGTATAAAAATGAGATAAGGGTCAGAGGATGAACACAGAGCTACACACCAGTACTGCACATGAAAGCACAGACTAAGGTGAGTTCTCCTGAACAATTTTCATCATCGTTATTATTGAGTTAGACTTCAGAAAAAAAAATATCCAGCCCTTTCTTTTGTTGTGTTTTTTTTCTAATATATTTTAAACCAAAGATCCACATTCATAAGCAAATACAACGTATCTCTTTATACCTGAGTGACAAACTTCAAAATACTTTAATAGCCAAACTAATAATTGAAAAAAAAAATAACCCCTTTTAAACATGAGCTATTTGCTCTGAACTCTGCTTTGATTCTTATTTGTCAGGGATTTAATGCAGCTGATCCTCTAAGTTCTTCAATACAGCATTTACCTTCACCACCACAAACACACCACTTGATAGCACTGGAACCAATCAATTGTCGAGCCAGTCATAGCGATTATGAGGAGAATGAAGTCATCTGCAACATCAAACTCTTGTGTTTGAAGCTGTAAGCTTCTCTCTAATGGAAACAGCCACTTCACCAGCACTCACAGAGAACAGTACTGCTGGGACATATTTGCATGTAGGAAAAGACAGCAAAGCAGTCAGAGGCTTTTGACCTGCTTAGGTTTTTTTTCAAGTTTATTAGACTTCAACATGCAGCTTAAATTGAGCCATTTGTGACTCATCCTGAAATATCAAAACATCGGCATTATGCTCAAACTATTCTTTTTCAACTTAAATGACTATGTTTAAAAGAGAAAGTTCCTGTTGTAAGAAAAGAGATGCAGATTGGAATATTTTAACACTTTGCTGTGATTCACTTACTGTTGACTAAGCAGAAGAAGGCGAAAAAGATGATGAGGGGACTAGAACATCTCTCTTACAAGGAGAGGCTGAGGGACTTGGGTCTTTTTAGTCTGGAGAAGAGAAGACTGAGGGGGGATCTGATCAACACCTATAAATACTTAAAGGGTGGGTGTCAGGAGGATGGGGCCAGTCTTTTTTCAGTGGTGCCCAGGGACAGGACAAGACGAAATGGGCACAAACTTGAACATAAGAAGTTCCACCTAAACATGAGGAGGAACTTCTTTCCTGTGAGGGTGGCAGAGCCCTGGAAGAGGCTGCCCAGGGAGGTGGTGGAGTCTCCTTCTCTGGAGACATTCAAAACCCACCTGGACACATTCCTTTGCAACCTGCTCTGGGTGGACCTGCTCTGGCAGGGGGGTTGGACTAGATGATCTCCAGAGGTCCCTTCCAACCCTATATCATTCTCTGATTCCGTGAGGTACAGAAGGACCCGGGAAATGACTACACTACACAATTTCATCAAGTGGGAGAAGGTAAATTCATCATTAAAGGGGCATCTGTTTCATTAGCACTACTGCTTTTCTGGTTTTATTCCACCTGGAGTAGAGCAATCCCTGTTCCTTCCCTATTCCGCAGCATATTACCAAGGACTGCATTATGCTGTTAGACAGACGCAGGTGCCTTTCATTGGCACAAGCTTTCACCTGAGGGAAACGCCCATTTTGATGAACAGTAAATAAACTACATTCTGTGTTCTTAATTTAGCAATCAGGTATGGCTTCCCAGCGTTCAGGAAGACCTGCCTTGCAAAATGTAAGCAGAATAGATTTCAGAAGAAGAATAGACACAAGCTCGTGCTTCATTTATGCAGAGGAAGAAGCAGAAAAGCACAGCAATCCCTAGGACCTCAGCGGGTCCTGCACTTGGGTCACAGCAACCCCAGGCAGCGCTACAGGCTTGGGGAAGAATGGCTGGAGAGCTGCCTGGCAGAAAAGGACCTGGGGGTGTTGGTCGACAGCAGGCTGAACATGAGCCAGCAGTGTGCCCAGGTGGCTAAAAAGGCCAACAGCATCCTGGCCTGTATCAAGAACAGTGTAGTGAGTAGGACCCGAGAGGTGATCGTCCCCCTGTACTCGGCACTGGTGAGACCCCACCTCGAGTACTGCGTCCAGTTTTGGGCCCCCTACCACAGGAAAGACATTGAGGTGCTGGAGCAGGTCCAGAGAAGGGCAACGAAGCTGGTGAGGGGTCTGGAGCACAAGTCTTACGAAGAGAGGCTGAGGGAGCTGGGGCTGTTCAGCCTGGGGAAGAGGAGGCTGAGGGGAGACCTTATTGCTCTCTACAAGTACCTGAAAGGAGGCTGTAGAGAGGCGGGGGTCGGTCTCTTCTCCCAAGTTACAGATGATAGGACAAGAGGCAATGGCCTCAAGTTACGCCAGGGGAAGTTCAGGTTAGATATTAGGAAATATTTCTTTACTGAAAGGGTTGTCAGGCATTGGAATGGGCTGCCCAGGGAGGTGGTTGAGGCACCATCCCTGGAGGTATTCAAGAGAGGAGTTGACATAGTGCTTGGGAATATGGATTAGTGTTGGGTGGTGTGGTGGTGTGTGTGTGGGTTGCGTGTGTGGTGGTTTTGTTTTTGTTTTTTTGTGTTGTGTTTTTTTTTTTTTTTTTTTTTTCATTGGTTGGACTAGATGATCTTAAAAGGTCCCTTCCAACCTCTGTGATTCTGTGATTCTGTGATATTCTCATGGACGCGAACTACAGCAAGTCCAGCCTCAGTCAAAGCACTTACTTGCCCAATGAAGCAATGGAAGCTTACTCCAGCTGTTAATATGACTGATTGGAAAAGTTCCTTAAAATCAGTTAATAGTACTTCCAAAAAAAAAAAAAAAAAAAAAAGCCACAAACAAAAAACCCACCCACCAAAAAATAAACAACCTAAAGCACACTTAAAGGAGTGGGGGTTTATTTTTTTATCAATGGAGAAACAGATCCCAGAAGGATTAAATGATAAAGTTCCACTGGCATAGGCAAAAATTCAGATCCACCAGCACAGCTTGAATCAAAATGAATAAGTAGTGTATGAGGACTTGCAGCTCCGTGAGTACACGTGGGGCGGTCAGAGAGCTACAGGGTAGGGGTTGAAGCTACTCCTGCCTTTTAAAAATCAATTGTTGATCCAAAAGCCCTTTTTTAGTAACTTTTTGATTAATCCCTCCCGGGTACCTACCAAAAAAAAGCTTCCCGTATCTAACCAATTACTGTATCACAGAGACACAGCCCAAACGGGGAACGCAGAGCCCGACAGAGAAAAATCCCTTCAAAGCTTTCCATACAAGACCGAGGTGTGACTCACTCACTCACCTGCTGAACCTGGATGGGATGGGCAATGGACGCAGCAGAGATTAAGCACGTTGCCAAGGCAGGAGGCACGTGATAACAAAACCTTTGGAAAGAGAATATTAATCCAGGTTTGGAACACTTGCCGTCTTGAGGCGCTTGACACCCGGGAGCCGGTCCATAAAAAGCACACAAATTCCAGCTCTGGGAAAAACAAACTCTTCTTTACTTCCCAGGGTGGAGGCTTCCATTTCTTAACGGCAGATCACCAGACTTCATCAGCATGGCTTGTGTGTTATAACTGCAACCACACAAGGATTTGTAAATAAGGCATTTAAATGCTGCCAAAAAACCAACAAAACTTTTCCTTTTTTATGTGCTCTTCAAGTTATTTACTAAATCTTGCTGAAACTCTCATAGAGATAACGTTGAAGCCTCGCAAAGGGTAAAAGGAAAGTCTGACTGCTCTGCCTGTATTTTGCGTATCTCTAGGCAGTAGCCTACACTCTAATTTCCTACACACCTACCCGCACACCAGCAGTACGGCATTGCAACACACTCACAGGTTACACATAATACTCAGCAAGGGGAAGAAATCCACTGCATTCAGCGGCCTTGTCAGCGTGCAGGTCCCAAGGACTATTTACGACTGCAGAGGCCAAGAGCAGAAGGAGAGAGAGTAGATTGTGTATTAAATCAGGTCAAAAGCAACAGATTTTATTAAATTACACAAACACACACAACCACCTTTTCCCTCTCCCTACTCCTTACTTATTCTTTTTTACGAAAGCATATTCTGGGAGAATACGGTATGTTCACTTCATGGTGTATGCACCGATCATATTTTATTTTTTAAAAGTTAGACTAATCTTTATGAGTTTTTCCAATAAAGCAGCAGTCACATTACAGAAGATGCCTGGCCCCGGCGTGTCTCAAAACAAACCAAAACCCCACCAGAGCACACCCTACATACATTCCTATCCACCACTTGCTGGAAAAATGGCACCTGATAAACTCAGAAGCGATGGGTAGATCCACTCCGTTGCGATACCACATGCGGATTATGGAAGATGATCTCCTATTATTGAAAATTCCTTGTCTAGAGGGTGACAACAACAGCAGGATCCATCTAGACTTCCACACTGAAATTCAGAGAATCTCTTGTCTTCACAGCTGGAACATCAGTACTTTCTTGTTGTTTTTTAGCTTTTCCCTTCTTCCATAAATAATTTTATGGTCATAAAAATAGGGATCTGAGCATAGATTTGGCTGAGAATAAATAGAATAATACAGGCAAAGCCCATATAATGTAATCTTAATCTCTTCACAATTCTTTTATCCCATGCAAGTTTGAAAAAAAATATCTGCTATTCCAACCCTGGCTAGACATGGTATTTTATTGTCACAGCATAGTCCCAGCATAAAGCTTCTGTCCGTATAGTTTTCCCTTCCTTGTACTCCCAACTGTCCTAGTTTTTGAGCCTTCTTAACAGAGACCCAGCAAGTCCTGTCCATCCCAACTCTAGCGTACAAACAGATTTTATTAAATGCAAAATGCAGCATATACCCCGTCCCTATGTAGTTACCTGCGCTCCATTCTTAGTAGCAGTTGCAAGCAAATCATAGAATAGCTTTGGTTGGAAGAGACAAGTCCACCACCAAACCATGTCCCTTAGCCCTACATCTACACGTCTTTTAAATCCCTCCAGGGATAGCAACTCCACCGCTTCCCTAGGCAGCCTGTTCCAATGCTTGACAACCTTTCAGTGAAGAAATTTTTCCCAATATCCATCCTAAACCTCCCCTGGCACAACTTGAGGCCATTTCCTTTTGTCCTATCGCCTGTGACTTGGGAGAAGAGACCGACCCCCCACATGGATCCAGATGAAGAGTGATACGTACCATTTCCCCTCCCCATATTCACAAATCATTTCCCGTTTTCCCAAGGGAAAAGAAGGAAGGAGAGGGGAAAGTTACAATAACAGCCTATTAAATGAAAGCACAGCTTCTGTACAACACTTGGGACCACCACAAACACGCAGATTTCTCATTGATTCTAAGAAAAACCGAGGAGGACGCTGAACTGAACTTGCAGCAAGAAAGCAATGCATCACAGGAACAAGGTCATACTTTTTTATTTCTGGACTGTAGGTTTTTTCTGCCTTCCTTTAAATTTTTTTTGGTTTTCCCCAACATTGTTCCCCATCCCAAAAAATACATGGAGAAGAAATCTATTTTGCAAAGCTTCCCTCACCCAAACTTCTCCACAGGGCAGTCCCCTGCCCTTCTCCCCCTCTCCTGAACACTCACGGCATTGATTTGGCCTCTTCTATTTTTAGGTCTCTAGTAGAGACTGATACAGCAGTGGGTTTCTATTTCGTATTAACCATCTCGAAAAAGAGAATACTAAGATTTTTAACTTACCTGTTCCAATCACTTAACATTATCACACTAAGAACCACCATAGTAACTAACCAGCCTTCCAAATAAGTCAGTAATTTCAAAAAAAAAAAAGGGAGAAATCAAAGCATTTTTCTGTCCTCACTTGAGAAACACAAGTGATGAGAAGTCAACGAGCAACCTATAATACGTTTTAAACAATACTGCATCAAGCATTATCATTATCATCCATTCTTCCCATTAATTTAAAGGCCAAGAGAAGGTTTTAAATAAAAAAATATATTTTTAAAAAATTAATGTTCTTAGCCATCACAGTCTCCAGTAATGAATTTGTTGACAACAGCTTCTATTGGTTTTGTTGCTGTTAGTTCTGTAGTCAAGTGAGCCAGCTGGACTCTGTTCTGACTCATGCAGCTTCATATCTAATTAAGTTTCATTTATAGAATCAAACTCCTCCAGTGGTTATAACCTTGCAGAAGACAGAGGGTCATTGACTTGTAAAAACCTTTTTACTGGTATGTACGATAAAGAAAACTACCTACTTCCACTGTCACTTTTCAAAGCAAATAGGCACTGCTAGGTCATTCAACACAGCCACTCCGCAATACGGAATTATTCCTTAATTTTGCTATATAGCTCCCATTCTCTTTCCCAGGTATTTCTTTTGGCACCATAGTTGGCCCTTGCTTTATATAGTCAGCAGCTATTATGCCACTAATCGAAGAGTAATGGAAGCCAGTAATGGAAGAGGTAAAGGTGCACTTGTTTTCTGAAATGCTATGAAAAGGTCTTAGTTCTCGATTCACCAGAAATAAAAAGGCAACAATTTATGTATGTTTACACCATAACTGGTTTTTACAAATCAGCTTTCACTTACATTCCTGGAATGAGTATTGGAAAACTACTTTTCAATTCTAACTGGAAACTTTCGTTGTCCATTTGTGATCACAAGCAAGCTATAAATATATTTCTGGTGAAAGAAGTCTGTTATTTTTTTCAAATAAGTGAGCGATAATATTAACACTACCCAGAACATCATGATTTTTGATAACTTTTTAATGCTCATTCCTGAATTTCTTAACCAGAAAACAGTAGGAAAATAACTGGTGGGCAAATATGCACATTATTTTATATAGAAAGAAATTAGTCCAAGTATATCTGACGTACTTTCAAATAAATTTTATCAAGATATCTACAATCCCTGGTGTGCTGTTATTTTCAGTAGTTCTCAGGAAAAGTAAATGCTGAAAAACTCCAGAGTTCTCAAATTTCCAGAATTACCAATATTTTTTTAAAAAAATAAGAGGTTCACCACAGCATTTAACTCAAAGCCAGTTCCAGAATCTGTGTCCTCAAGGAGATCATTAACTAAAGTCAACTATTAAAGAATTTGATTTTTAATAAGTTACAACAGTGGAAAAAAAAAAAGGTAAGAGTAATTCCTAAATTTTGATCCTTCCAATGCCCTTGCTGATGAAGTTTTGCACAAGTAAAACATTTCACTTTTTAGTTTGAGTTTTGCCATCTCCCAAATTAAGGTGCCTACACTAAAGCAGAACTGTTGCAAAGACAAATTAATCCACAAAGAACTTCAGAGACTTTATGTTTGCGTACCTCTTGACACATCTCACTAGATTCATCTTATCAGCCTTTCCTAAATATAAACAAATGTTAAAACAAAAAATCTATGGATATTTGAAATAATTTCCATAACGGATAGGTTGCTTTATTATTTTTTTTAATTCCCTCAAGAATATCAGCTGAACATCAAATATAATTTGTGGTAATAAAAGGACTTAATATCTCAAAATCATATACTTAACATATTAACAGAGTAATCCTTTTACATCCCAGGCTATACATAGACATTAAAGTCATCTGCTAATTAACCACAGATTAATGACAACACACAAATCTGAGAGAGCTGAAAGAGCAACCAATACAGTCACATATTCCTTATCACCTTTTTGCAGTCGCTTCCGAGTGACACAGACTCCCCCTGAGATACAGAATAGTTTAACCTAAAAGCTACATCTTACGACTGACATCTGTACAAGGGAAAATACTGCATCCAAATATATTTATAAGTCTTTTTTTTTTTAAAGTCTCATATTGGTCTTGACGTGATGTATCTCCATGCAAGGAGTATGAACTGAATTAGGAATCTGGAATTCATATTCTGGGGTTTATAGAGTTGGGGGTTTATTATCATTATTGCCACTATACATGATTTTCTGTGAAGGTAATGTTAGTCTTAAAAAATTCCTGCTGTTTGATGCAGACTAATTAGACAGAGTACCTACTTTAATACTTCAAATAAGAAGCTACATCTTATGGTTTAGTTGATAAGAAATACCCAGAGGCACTAGAAATGTTCTTACAATTGCAACAGAGGTGTTTGTCTGAGGGCCAGTTTACCTTGCTGCTTCCCTCGCGCCTCTGCAGAACTCGCTCCTTTCTCTTTCACTACTTTTCTGTTTTAGTTTTATTCCAGGGTCTTCATTTTCTACCAGGCAGGATATTAGAAAATTGTCTTTTTGGTATGTTTATTTAAACTACGAACACTAGCAGCAATTTATTTTTATTAATTTAAATACGATGCTGAAGAAACCTACTTATTTTAAACAAAACATATGCCACGACAACCAATATTAAAACACATACCACAGTACAGGCGTTAGGGTGAGAAATGTGGCCAATGTTAGTAACAGATCAGCTAGGAAGATGATCTAACTAGATGTTAGTGACCTCGGAGATCTGTATTTAATGACATAGCTGCTTTGAAGATAATTTAGCCATGGACTGATACAGTTTAAACTTTGAGAAATCAATTGTAACCGGTGGTGTCCCGCAGGGGTCAATACTCGGCCCAGTCCTGTTCAACATATTCATCAATGACCTGGATGAGGAGACAGAGTGTATCCTCAGCAGGTTGGCTGATGATACCAAACTGGGAGGGCTGGCCGACACTCCAGAGGGCTGTGCCGCCATCCAGAGTGACCTGGAAAGGCTGGAGACCTGGGCAGAGAAAAACCTAATGAGGTTCAACAAGTGTAGGGTCCTGCACCTGGGGAGGAAGAACCCCAGGCACCAATATAGGTTAGGCATGGATCTTCTGGAAAGCACTTCTGAGGAGAAGGATCTGGGAGTCCTGGTGGAGAGCAAACTTTCCATGAGCCAGCAATGTGCCCTTGTCACTAAGAGGGCCACTGGGATCCTGGGCTGCATAGGGAAGAGTGTGGCCAGTAGGTGGAGGGAGGTCATTCTCCCCCTCTACCCTGCACTGGTGAGGCCACAACTGGAATACTGCGTCCAGTTCTGGGCTCCCCAGTTCAAGAGAGACAGGGAACTACTGGAGAGAGTCCAGCGTAGGGCAACAAAGATGATTAAGGGATTGGAGCATCTCCCTGATGAGGAAAGGCTGAGAGAGCTGGGCCTGGAGAAGAGAAGGCTGAGGGGAGACCGGGAGACTTTATGAATGCTTATAAGTACCTAAAGGGTGGGTTGAAGGAGGATGGAGCCAGACTCTTTTCAGTGGTTCCCAGTGACAGGACGAGGGGCAAAGGGCACAAGCTGGAACATGGGAAGTTCCATTCAAATATGAGGAAAAACTTACTTCCGGTGAGGGTGCCAGAGCCCTGGAACAGGCTGCCCAGGGAGGGTGTGGAGTCCCCTTCTCTGGAGATCTTCAAGACCTACCTGGATGCAGTCCTGAGTGACGTGCTCTGGGCAACCCTGCTTTAGCAGGGGAGTTGGACTAGGTGATCTCTAGAGGTCCCTTCCAACTCTGACAATTCCGTGATTCCGTGAAATCACTTCTGGGATAGAATTGCTGACATCAAGAATAGTCCAGAAATACTCTTGGCACATGGGGCTCTCAGCCCAGATTGCTGCGAGAGCTGCACAGCATCCCTCCACACATCCAGGAACTGAGCAGGGTGAAGTGTCCAACAGCTGGAGCCTGGGAATTTGGGTTAGCTGTGTTGGAAACTATGTGCTGAGAAGGCAGGAAGCTTTACTCAAAGGCACTGTCAGAACAGGGTCCATCAAAAGCACCAGCCACGACGACCTCCAGCCCGCGATGACCACCTCCAGCCCCCAACAACCTCCAGCCATGACTTCCTCAGCTCCTGACATTACAATAGCCAGAAAACACTGGCACTCGGTTTTAATCCAACATAACAGAGTTGATTCCTACTTAACCAAGTGAACAAAGGAGCTGACAGGGTGAGGCTGAAGCAATTCCTCCGAAGCTGGTACAGGCCAATGCACAGAATTTCCAATAGTGAGGGCATTTCAAGAAAGGAGAAGTTGTTGGAAGTTGCCAGTCCTGTGGGGCTGAAAGTCAGGTTTTACCCAGAAATGCTGCATAAGCCAAAGCCATTGCTGGTGGGGAATCTCCATTTCAGAACCCGTAGACTTACATTGTTCATATTTTACATCATTTTGTATGGCAACAGGTCAGTTCCCCACATGACAGCAGCGGTGATCACTTACATAAACTACTGGTGAGAGAGAGAATGGTAAGACAAGCTACTTAACTAATTCATCATATATTAAAAATCATTTGATAAACTTTTTTGAGGAGGCAACAGTTAGATGCCCTAATGAAGGCATTTTGAGTATTTCTGACAGGTCCTAACTACAAGTCGATGCACCAAATGAGGAATCCCACGATCCTCTGCCAGAAGTTTCCACCATCAAGGGAGACAGAAGAATAAATGAGCAACTTTGACACCTGTGTCACAAAGAACCATAAGCGCTTCAGAAGACTCTTTCTGCCAGCACCAGCAGAGAGCTATTGGTGCTTCTGAAGCAGAGACCTGCTGCACTCAAAGTAAAATCATACTCAGCAATACATAATTAATATTCACATGCCTTAAGCACAGGCATCAGCAAACTGAAATAGCACAACCAGCAAGAGCAGGTAAGTACTGTGTGACACTGTTACACCACTAATCGCATAACCTGCGACAAGCATTTCTAAGCCAGCTAAATGTAAATAACAGGAATTGCAAAGGGGCAAAGAGAGAATTACGACGAAGCTGCAGAAATGGGATGGAGTAAGACATGCAGTAATAAAATCTGCAAGGTAGCAAAGGATACAGATAGGAAATATGTTCTGCTGGACTATTTTGGATTCACCATATAAACAGTTCGATGAAACGAGCCAGTGAGACCACACTCTTATTTGGGGAAGAGAAAGATAAGATATCAGTAACAAACAAGAAAGGATGGGAAGAAAGACAACATGACATTAGCTTCTGTTTGTTCTTCCCCCTTCAAAAGAGCACCTAAGCAAGATCGCTTCCACCTTCAAATAAGACCATCAAGGACTTGCAGCTATCAGTGCCAAGTGGCATCACCTCTCCTGGACTGTATACTCACAGCTGAGTTAGAATAGGGTGTTATGAACTAACTGGATGAACATACAGCGATAACGACTAAGAGATAGCCATTGGTGACGTGTATTGTCAATGAACTTCGATTAAGTAAAGGAAGTGGTGTTCCCAAGGTTGAAACTGATCTATTGGTTTTCCTAACCATTCCCACCACAACACTGCGATTCCTTGTGACATTTATATTCCCCACACTAGAAATGTTTTAAAGCAGAAATATCAACTCCTGAGAAAGTTTGAACTTCTTGATGAAAAACACAAACGGCAACAAAAAGTGTCAAACTCAATGATAAAGAATCGAGTGAACAAAAGATTTAAGAAATAACTTATTCTGGATGGGAAAACATTCATCTTTATTTGTGCTCCAAAATGCTGCAGCAGAAGGGAAAAATACACACTTTACCGCCTAACAGATGTCAAAGTCCACGGTCAGGTTGTGACAGACCCAGATTGAAAGTGCTGCTTTGTCTCAATCAGGGCACAGATTGGATTCCCTCAGAAATCCCAAGCCAATAAACTACCCAACAGACTATGAAAACGCAGACTTTGTATTCCCCTCAAAGCCGCGGACAAAGTAAATAAGTAAATAAATAAGTCTCCATTAAAACTTTTTGCTTAACCAGAAAGGTTAAAAGATAAAGTTCATACAATTTCTTAACGAAAGCAGAAGCATTAGGCACCACTAAAGAAAGAGGCTCTCAGTGCTGTTGGGTAGAGAGAAAAAGCTTCAGACAAGTTACAGGATGAATTTTCCAAAACTGAAGCTTTCCTCACCCAAAGCCCGTGTAGTGTATCTAATATATAAGTATCATGCTTGATACTTAGTGTATATTCTATAAATATATACTGAAAGAGAGATAATTAGGCAGGCAGTTCACTCAACTTTTCATTTTAATTTAGAAGTAGTTAGAATTCAACAATCTCTCATGACAACTCCACAAATTAAGTGACTTAACTGTTACAAACCCTTTCTTATCTTTTCCACATACAATAACAAGTTACCAAATAGTCCAAAAGAGAATTAGTAGAATTAGAATTCCCTAGCAAAGGAATAAAGTGAGAATTACTACTGAAAGTGGAACAAGTTTTCTTGTAAAGGATTAAATTACACTGAAAGGTGCAAAAAAACCCAACCACCTTTTTTTTTTTTTTTTTTTTTGCTATTAAATGAATTTTATGAACTGATCTGGCCTAACCCTGTTCGGACTCCAGAGCAGAGATCGTCAAACCACTTCTCGCTCTAGTAAAGGAGCTTAACCTGAATCCCAACACAAATGTAACGAAGGCAGCGAAGCTCCATCCACATACAAGGACAACTTAACTTATTACTCCACATTAAACAGGCTGGAAGACCAAAAGATCATTTATTTCTTTTTCCCCTTTTAGTAAATATTTTTCCAAGGCAAAAACCGTAATGAACGCAATGAACGTATCAAGCCACGGGGCTGCCAAGATCCATGCACACCTCTTGTCAGGTATGGTTTGAAGGGAAAAGGAAAGGCAGACATGGATGAAGAAAGAAACCTTGTGTGCTTCAATGAATATTCATTACATCCTCTAATTTATTATCATGTTTACAGCCAAAACTGCAGAGCAAATTACATTCTACATAAGGTCCCGAGGGGGTTTTCATTTCCACAGCTTGGACTGGTACCAAAATAAAGCACATTAGAGAGAAATTGCAAGGAGAGTCATTAATATTTAATGGACTACTAACAGCAGTGCTCCTCATGACAAAAAGGCAGGGGAGGGGAGGGATGGGAAGGACCATGCAGAACTCGGCTCCACAAAATCCTTTTCATTAAGCAAACTGATTCGAAACAAACAGGTGGCTTTCTTAAAAACAAAACAAAACAAACCATAAAAAACCCACCCACAAACAAACAAAAAATAAACAAACAAAACCACTAAAAAAAACCCAAAGAAAAAAAACACAAACAAAACTCACCACATAAAAACAAACAAACAAAAAAAACCCAAACAAAACCCCAACAAAACAAAATCGAAAGAACAACTACCCAATAGCAAATAGAAATAAGCAGCTAAAATTGGTCCCAGGAGATAACAGACAGCACAAAAGAGAAATTAAGTTATTACCAAAGTAGAACAGAATTTGAAACTCCCCATGAAGTATCATAAAGAGAAAATCCAAAATAACCAGTGGCTGGTGAGTGTGAACAAGTCAGTGAACATAACAACTCTGAAATTCCCATTTCCTAGCATGGGAAAAGCTGCAAATTGCTACTACAAGGAGATGGAATTAAAACACGGGAAAAATAAGCGTCCAGCAGCCAGTGGAGCTTTTACAGCACTAACACAAATGGCATAAACTTGTAACATTTGTCTAGTGCTCCACGTAGGGTGGCAGGAGCGGCAGGGTCCCAGCTCAGGGGCTGACAGATAAGGATACTCACTGCTCTAGATCCATTTTTGAAACTGAGAGCAGATACAAGTAGGTCATTTGCTTAAATCGGCATTTTGTACCCTCCCTGCTCATTGCAGCTGGTGAGGGAATCCTCTAACACTTGGCAGAGTGACAGTCGTGCAAATTCGGTTGCACTTTCGGATTGCAACTACAGCTCCAACGTGGCCTCCAGGCACTGACCAAGGACTATTGGCCATCACCTCTTGGACAACCTCTCTTTCCATACAACAACTTTGCCCCTATTCCATTATTCCTGCACTGGTATTTTAAACAACTTGACCATTGTGACTGCCTGACGCTGCCCAGAGACTCAGCCGTGCTGGTTTCATACCCGCTTAACTCAATCTCCCAACCCACGGTTGATTGAAATTACTTTGGAGATACCATTGCCAGTTTTCAGCCACAGTTTACCTCTTCCCATCTACCTTGTACCTCCCTGGGAAAAGAACGAGATTGGAGCTGTAGGTCACAGATTGACATGGGGTTGGAAGGGACCTCTGGAGATATCTCCTCCAACCCCCTGCCAGAGTAGGTCCACCCAGAGCAGGTCGCACAGGAACGTGTCCAGGTGGGGTTTGAATGTCTCCAGAGAAGGAGACTCCAACACCTCCCTGGGAAGCCTGTTCCAGGGCTCTGCCACCCTCACAGGAAAGAAGTTCCTCCTCAGGTTTAGGTAGAACTTCTTATGTTCAAGTTTGTGCCCATTTCCTCTTGTCCTGTCCCTGGGCACCACTGAAAAAAGACTGCCCCCATCCTCCTGACACCCACCCTTTCAGTATTTATAGGGATATTTATAGGTCCTTATCTGCCTGCTGGACATCCTTCTCTCTGTCTCTGACAGCTTCCTGCAGGGGGAAGATTCTGGAACGACTGAGGTTTCATCCTGCAATATTGTAGTCTATCCCAGAAGCTTCCTTTGTTTGAAAGCCTTCCCAAACCCCGTCCTGTTTCCCAGGGGATTGCACAGATCTCAAAGAGTTAAAGACTGGGAAAAGACACCCTAATTGGAGATAGTCTAAATGGCAATTAATTTCTTTCTTAAGCAAAAATATCTTCTAGCATGGCACAAACCAGAATTCACATCATGTTTCTGTCTCATCTTTTTAGTATCTTCTCTAGGATGTAGTTTTCCAGGCAGTGAGGAAGCTTTTACAGCTACCGTGGAACCAACAAAGGTAGCTACAAAATAAATCGCACGGGTCATTAAAAATTCAGCAATGTAGATCCTTGGCTTTTTTTTTTGGTCATACATTTTCCTGGTCATACAATAAAACCATAAGTTGTATGAAAGAGCGTTAACTGTCAAGACGGTTGTTCCATTAACCTTTCTATTGAATGCCCCAGAGCATCATTATGCTATTTTGTACCTGAAGTATTCTTCCAGAAGGATTTTCATCTCACAAATGTATTTAAACTCTGACCTCTATTCAGTAAAAATAAGAGAATAAATCCCAAAACAACGTTGCGGGGGGTTATTCACATTACAGAAGTGTGTTTTGTTTTGAAAAGAATTCCTTTTGAAAGAAAACAACATGAAGAGGAAAACAAAGGTTTTAACATCACTCGTAATTCAGTTTTAGATTTACAAAAAACACTTTGTGGAGTCAGAAGTAAAAGTTCCATCAACTCCAATCACTGAAGTACTAACTTTGGGGGGGGGGGGGGGGGGAGGAAGCGGGGCAGAGGAGAATAAACTCCCCAGGTCCCTGGGCTTTACAGGCAATAGTGCTGCCTGTGTTCATTCTCTGGCAGAAAACTTTCCTGCTTTGCAGAAGCTTTAAAAACACGTAGTATGGTGACAATTCAAAGATATGAGAGCCTCAGACTTGGGACTCCCCTAAATCACAAGCTGGAGAACTCCCCCAAATCATGAGCTGGAGGTGCTCGTGGACATACTCTCCTGGAATGAAACAGAAAGCAGCCCTGAGGAGAAGGACTTGAAGATGTTGGAGGATGAGAAGCTCAACATGAGCCAGCAACGTGCGCTGGCAGCCCAGAAAGCCAACCCCATCCAGGGCTGCATCCCCAGCAGCGTGGCCAGCAGGGTGAGGGGGGGGATTCTGCCCCTCTGCTCCGCTCTGGGGAGACCCCACCTGGAGCACTGTGTCCAGCTCTGGAGCCCTCAGCACAGGAAGGACATGGACATGTGGGAACAGGTCCAGAGGAGGCCATGAAGATGCTCCAAGGGCTGGAGCCCCTCTGCTTGTGAGGACAGGCTGAGAAAGTTGGGGAGGTTCAGCCTGGAGAAGGCTCCGGGGCTACCTTGGAGCCCTTTCCAATCCCTAAAGGGAGCTCCAGGAGAGATGGGGAGGGACTCTTGATCAGGGAGGGGAGCCATAGGACAAGGGGGAATGGTTTTAAGCTGAAAGAGGGGAGATTTAGATGAGATCTCAGGAAGAAATTCTTTGCTGTGAGGGTGGTAAGACCCTGGCCCAGGTTGCCCAGAGAAGCTGTGGCTGCCCCATCCCTGGAGGGGTTCAAGGCCAGGCTGGATGGGTCTTTGAGCAACGTGGTCTGGTGGGAGGTGTCCCTGCCCAGGTCAGGGGGTTGGAACCTGATGATCTTTAAGGTCCCTTCCAACCCGAACCATTCTATGACTCTATGAAACAGCAGGCAGTGCTGGCATCAGCACTCAGCTTGTACTTCACGCACCCAGCCAAAAAATATGAATAATGCAGGAAAATGAGAAAATTCAAGACAGCAGATTAGAACATTCATCTTCAACCATGTAATTATCTTTCCTTATCACTAATAATTTTTGGGAAGAGGGAAGAGCTGCTGGGTAAGTACACCCAGCTCTTCAGACAGCCTCCCATACCAAGACATAAAGTTAACTAACTTAAATCCTGGGGAAAGATCTTTGTGCAAAAGGGAAGTTGTGATGAAGATACACCGGACTTGGTAGAAGAGGTGTCAGGTGTAGTTAGTGGATCTGATTAGAATTGATTATTAGAGCAAGTTACAAGGAACATGACCGCTTTTGGAAATAAACTGGTTTCCCATTTTTTAAAAAAATAAATCATCAATATGTCAAATTCCCAGATTATAATTGATCAGCAGTAAGTTAATATAAAGAAAAATAACCCTTCAGAGTGAGGGTCTCATTTGCCATTCAATTCAGATATGGTGCCCATGAGGAATGTTTGTGTGTAAGATGTTGTTCCTGAATGATCCATATGTTCTCCGGAGGGCCAGACAAACCCGGGTCAAGGTTAAAAGTTTGAAAATGGGTATAGAATAGAGGTCCTTCCCAGCCCCACACCGAGCTGTGGTTGAAGATAGCCTGATGTAGCCCCAGCTGCTGATCGAGAGGGGGACAAGCTGTGCCCAGGATTTCATATTGAATCACAGGCAGCCACACAGGGGAGGCTAACGATGTCCAACCCCGGCTACGTACGTGTGGAGGACAAACTGTGATTAACGGCCAAAGTCAAACCTGACAGCAGCTATCGCAGAGTGGATTACACAGAAACATAACATAATATTTCCAGGCATCTCCCTCAGTCAAGCCTCTCTCCTGAACAGTGATCAACGCTAATCCCATTGCCATGCAGGGGATGCGAGCGGACATTAGCGGACTCACGAGCTTTCCATTCCCCCGCACCATCTAAACGTACCAAGCTGATGGCTCCTGGCCATTTGGAACATCAAAACCATAGGGACGGAGTTCAGGCTTTCCCGAACGGTGTCAAAGGTCCTCAACATTAAATCTGTTAGAAAAATGTTAACTAATGCCTATCCCTCAGCACACGCAGCTGAGAATCCAGGCAGTCTCCTCCACAGATGGCAGCAACGGACGCCCTGAGCTGCTTCATCCTTTTGTATCAACGTGACAACCCCCATTATAATCACTATTTTTACACCACACACGCTTAAGCAAGCAAAATGATTACAGCCACATCACTCAATTGGCAAAATCCAAAGCAGAATTTATGCAAACAAGTGTTGTCTAAGAGAGATCTCACTCCAAATGGAAGTTTTATTATTTTGTCTGGTCATACGCCAAAAGACACTGCAAGATATTTGTAAAAAACACGAAAAATGTTCTGCAGCTGATATCTTCTACTGAGAACTTAAACATAACTTACCCAGTTTCCAGATGCGAAATATCCATAGCTCACAGGCAGTTGTTTTACTGCTTTTCTTCCCTCTTTTGTTTTGTTTTTAACCATAAGATAGCCCTTTCAGGAATACTCAAGTACACCACAGAACCAGCATTTACTAAGAGGAAATTATTGGTCAAAAGTTTCTGCTGGTAAAAGCAGTACTAAAAGCATCAGAGAAGAGCACTTATTTCCATTCTACCCATTTAGAAATAGACTAAATATTTCAGAAGATTATTTTTATCAAAATCTTTTTTAAATAGACTTTGAGAGTGGAATTCTTTTATCTTCTTTCAACTTTTCTGATTTGTTTTGGCTTTTGAAATCACCCAAGGAAAATTGAATTTAAAAGTTATTTTCATGATGTATTTTAGAAAGAAATGGAGGGGTGAGGGGGGGAAAAGGCGGCAACACCAAAAAATTAATGGGCTCCATGCTAGGCACTTACACTCTCGTCTTTAAGAAACCAGTTGCTTACCAGTTGCAAGAGAGTGGTTGGCCCGCTTATAAAAATCAATTTAGAATCCAACTCATTTAACTTCATTAGGCCAGGCAACTAAATTTTCCAAGATACTTTAAGAAATCAATTTCTGGAAGTATCTACTGCCAAAAATATGATTCACCATACACTAAAATTAGGTGTAGTAAAAAAAAAAAGATATCTAGGTAGCATAAATCATTTGACAGAAGTAACCTCCTATTCCTATAGAGTCAATGTAGGGAAAAGGAAGGAATGGCTTAAGTCAGATGCTAAACTTTGAGCTAGCTGCATTTAGATGGCAAAAATCACATCCCATACAGTAATGATTTCGGTACCCATTGGCGGTTTCCCTCTCCAGGTCTGCTGTATCATAACAACCACATTATACTACCATATCACACCTCTCTGGAGGGTTAAACTAGTTCAGTCATAACCAAGGTAGAGCGGATTTGAAATGAACTGAACTGGAGTAAACAGCTTGAATATACCTGGCACTTATTTCAAAGATTTATTCCTAACTGCACTAAGAAGAAAGACAAAAAGACATTAACACATCTTCTCCCGTAGGTACTTTAGAAACCCCCCTGTGATGCAGTAGCAGCTGTGCTGAATACACACTTAAATCAGTCCTTTAGGCACAGCTACAGCATCACATCATCACCGGGAACAAGCACCTCTTTGTCACAGCAATTTATCAGCTTCCAGCAGACCCCTCCTGCCCAGGACAGCAAAGCCCAGAGCCCAAACTGCTGCAAGTGCCCAAGCACCTGCCTCAGCCGGGCTTCTCCAGGGCAAGCTCGGCCTGAGCGGCAGGTTGCCAAATGGCTGCTGACAGCTTGCCAGAGGGGAGGGCGCCTGCTTGCTCACTTACATCCAGGCTCTCTTCCTGCATCCACAAAACCTGCAGCTAAAGCCTAGTATCTCCAGCTGCTCCTACCTCTAACTCCTCTCGCTAGCACTCCGGCACCCAGAGGGCATCTACCACGTCTGAACAACACATTTAATCAGAGAAAATTCAGTTCAAGTTACTGCAAACACAAAAGCGTTCAAAACTCATTGACTTCCAACAGATATTGGGGCCTCGTGACGAAAAGGAAAAAGAAGGAGAGCTAGGAGTTATGGCAGTCCTCTACCCATGTCCCACACAGTCTCATTTCCTCGGAGTGAGAGCCCCTGGGAGCTTACACCACCTTTGCTATTATTTTTAGAGCCTACAATAATCAGATATGCTTAAAACCCTAAAACAGGCTAGACAGCCTTCAAATACAATCCTGAAAGTACTGTATGCTGTCTAAAACTAAGTTCCCCTCCTTAGTTTTCCCTTAATTTATTATGAGGGAACTTCTACTACTTTATCACTGTTACTGTGCTCTGGATTTCCCAGCCATTCACTATGTTCCCCAGAACAGAAATATATATATATTACAATTTCCATATGCACCCCCATATTTTCTCCCCAGCAGCATAACACAGGGAAGAAGTAGAAGATACTGTTGTACAGATGAAAAGGAATGAGCACAATCAAGATCTGCAATTCCAATTTGTGGTATTGGTATTTCTTAAGTTTAAAATCGTTAAAGATTCAACAATGACTGGCAGGACGGAGAGGAGAGAAGATTATTATTTTTTTTGTACCAGGAACGTGTAGTTAATTCAACCCATTAGGAATGTTGACCCCCTCTCATTTCCCATGTTTCAGGAGAGAGAGTTTGCTGCTGATGCGGGTGACTAAGGCTCAGAGCTCCACAGCCCATGCTCTGGGATTTTTTTTTCTGCCTTTAACAATGCAGAAGGGAATTTCCATCAGGTTGCACTGATAAGGCCAAAGGGCTTGTTTGGAAAGACGTTTCTCAGCTGCTCAATCATGAATCATATTTGTGAGGACAGAAAAGCATATCAAAATCTAGCATGAGCGTGTATGGCCTTCCAAAGACCCGGTGAGACTTACATCACAGGTTGTGCTGTGTTTCTCGGCTCAGGAGGTACAGAAAGCTACAAGAATTATTAGAATTTCACTGTTGTGCAACCAAAGTGTCAGAGACAGTTAATATTACTTACATAAGCATGCACATCCTTCCTGGAAGGTTTAAAATACACGGAACTAGAGATATTGCCCCAAGGCATAAGTCATTTGTTTCAGTAGGGCTGCAGTGTGCTGTGACTCTATGTAGTGTTCTTTATATAAAGATACACCAGTTGGTGCTTGAAAACTATACAAATGCAGTCCCAATACAACAGGAACCGTGTCCGGGAGGACGTTTCTTCTAGCAAGGTATTCAGGATACCATGAAAATTTCAGCCAGAAATTCCCCAAACTTTTTTTTTTTTAATATTTAAACAGGTATACAAACAAATTTCACCCATACCCTAAATATGACCACTTCCAAGAAGAAAACTTTAAAATATTTAGGACAGACAAGTATTCAAGATTACAAGGAAATTTTTAATAAAATCATAGATAGGTACCATATGGAAACTATATGGAAAAAATCAAGGTGAAAGAATGACGTTACTCAAGATCAAAATTCAATCATACATTAACTTTCTAAAATAAAAAGCGGTATCACGTACAATAAAGAACTCCTTTTAGTAGTTCCAAGAAAAAAAATAAGAAAGCAAAAAGTTTCAGTTTAAATTAATTTGTTCTCAATATGAAACAAAACACATCAAATAGAATAATCATAAGGAAGGGACCTTTAAGGTTGGAAGGGACCTTTAAGGTCCATTGAGTCCACAGTTTAACCTGAGGAGGGTTAAAAAAAAAAAAAATCACAATATTTCATCCAAAAGAAATGAAGAGGTTGTGAAAGGTCCTTGTTTAAAGTAACTGTTTAAGAAAACCAACAGAAACCTTTATGTACTAAAATGGGATGTTCAACAGCAGAACATCTTTTTGTCATGTTTGCTCTACTTTCTAAAGTAGAAACCACATGCACTTAAGAATACTTTGAAGACATTGGTCCAGCATTTGCTCAGGACAAATGCTTTAGTACCGTTCCCCTCATAACAGAGATTCCCTGTAAATCACAGAATCACCCAATGTCAGGGGTTGGAAGGGACCTCTGGAGATCATCCAGTCCAACCGCCTGCCAAAGCAGGTCCACCCAGAGCAGGACCCACAGGAACGTGTCCAGGTGGGGTTTGAATGTCTCCAGAGAAGGAGACTCCACCACCTCTCTGGGCAGCCTCTTCCAGGGCTCTGCCACCCTCACAGGAAAGAAGTTCCTCCTCGTGTTGAGATGGAACTTCTTATGTTCAAGTTTGTGCCCGTTGCCCCTTGTCCTGAGTAATTCATTCAATGTTCTACTTCAATTTAGACCGTGCTTTCGCAGTCTCTGCTTGCGCTGCCTCCAGCCTCACCCACAGGTACAATATCCCCTTCACTTCCCCACATTCCCTTTATTCCCTTTTTACCTGTTACCAGACTCTCTCACGTGCGGAAGAGTAATCATAGCACCTTACTGCCTCCCGTCCACATTAATTTCCCAGTATCTCTTTGATTCATCAATTCTCCTTCACATAAGAAAAAAAAGTGAAAAAAAATAATCTCATCTGCAAGTCTGGTCCCTGCTGCATAATACCTTCTGCTTCCCCGTCCCCCATCAGTTTAATAAAGTTTATTTGCCAGAGTAACACCACATTGCTCAACCCTCTGCACCATTCTGGGGACGAGGTCTTGTCTGTAAAATACCTTACACGGTATTTTACTCTAACTGTACCAGTTACTGCTTAACTTGTGAGAATTTAGGGAAATACTGCACAATAGTATGGTTGCTGAAGTAGAAGTATTTTTTAAAAAATAATAAAAAAAAAAAAAAAAAAAAAACAAGAAAAAGATTATTCCATTTGATTCCCTCCCCCTAAAGGTTTTTGATTCCCAAGCAGTCTCACTTCCACGGGATTACCGCACAGATGCAGAGTAGCTGCTTCCTTACCCTTGCTAGCTCAGCTGGTTTTATGACTTTTTCTGGTGCTGATACCCTAACAGAATACAGCCACCATCAAGGATTATCCATCTGCAAATTATATGTAAACCCAGCTCTATTTTCACTCAAAGATTAGAAGCAGATGGGCTTGGGGGATTATTCTACCCATTAACCAGAGTATTAGAGAGCGCAAACAATTACCATCTTAAATTCACCTGTGTAAGCTAGGCTGCTATTAAACCATAGCAGAGAACCTTAATAGCACTGTATCATTGTTAAAGAGATTCAAAACACATATTTAGGGAGGGAACACAATTGCCAGGATTCTTCCTTCTATGTTACAGCCATATATCTAATTAAAAGGGAAACAGTCAATTGAAATTGCAAAAAAAAAAAAACCAACACTAAAAAACAACAGGAAAATCGTTGTGGGACAAAAGGAAACATGCACTGCAATTCAGCAATCAGGAACTTACAGTAAAAAGAAAACAGAAGTGAAAAATCAGCTCATCGCCACTTTAAAAATAAAGAAACAAATAAATCCAAAGCATTACACAGCTCGGAGAAAAACACCTTCCCATCCACACACTACAGAACCAGATGTGAAGTGATCATTAGGCGGAGCACTCCGAGTCAGAGGGAGACACTATTAAGGTTGCCTGTTCAGATCTAACTCACTCCCAGCAATCATCGCATTTGTTGCTCCAGGAGGCAGTAACCTACGGCTTTGGCACCAGAAGCTGTGCCTACGCTAGCAAGTAGGAGCTACAGCCCCTGATTTGGCATGGTGACCTGTGCCAAAGATGTACTTCTGACTGGTCCCAGTCTGACCCCATGAACTGAGCACCCGTTCAGGGCTGGGGACACGCTCGCCTCGGGCGGGCTCATCTAAAAGTCTGGTTTTGCGCTCCATGAGCCATCTATGATAGAAGCCAAAGCAAAGCAAGTGATACTGGCTGGAGGATCAACATTAAAAGCAGACTCCTGATGGCAATCAGCTCCCTAGTGTAACCACATCCCTTGCAGTAAATGTGTACACCAGGTCTGGCTTATGCGTAACTGGGCTGGAAGGCAGAGCATCACGAAACGGACGGTTTCCAGAGGTACCGGCTTCCAAATGCAAGTTACTGGAAGTATCTCACACTCCTCATCCACTGTGGAACATCAAATTACACAGGTGTGGTCTGGTCTAGGAATAAATTAATAAATAAGTCCGACTCAGCAGTGCCAATACATGTAGTGACCATCTCCATCGCGAAACTGGTTTTAGAAGGTTAGTTCCCCATAGAAAAACCTCATCAAGGTAACAATATGACAAGGAAACTTTTCACTAGAGTAATTTATTTTTTTTTTAATAGAAAGCTATGTCCCAATTTTCCATTCTGGACTTCTTCATTACACACCTTAAAGTCCACTATTCTGTTTTCCAGAAGGTACCTGCAGTACTCGGTGCAAACAGCCCTACAGCTTATCAGTGAATGCCACAGATTAGTCTTCCAAATTTTTCCACTCGTATCTCACAAAAGCTGGAATTTTACATTTATACAGAGCTGACCTTCAGAGTTACTGGGGCCACTAACATAATCTCTGATTCTACAAGCATACAGTCTCTTTTTCCTCTCCCCTTTCCCCCATGCTTCTTGCACTGTTTCTTATTTTTCCTCATTCAGAAAGCAGTATCACACATGCCACAAGGCTCTTAAAATTCATATGAAAAGTATAAGGAAAAAGGATCAATGAAAGGATCCTCAAAGCCATCAAAAAAAGAAGGGAGGAAATTCTGAACATTTCTGTTGTTGATTATATTCAAAGAGGCAAATGAGAAGTTACCTAGGTCAAAGAAAAAGAGGAAGCAACAGAGAAGGTGGAGAACAACACGAGCAATAACTGAATTTGTTTTCTCTGGTTGCCCTGAACCTGGTGTTATTTATGGAAGGAAGGAACACAGCAGTTGCAATGCAATGACTAGAATAATGCCTAGCAATAATGATATTAAATCCGTGTTATTCTAATTATTCTCAGTGTGTAATCTGGTTCTCTCCTCAGTCTTGCTGTCTAAAAGCAGCTGGGCTTCCTCCGTTCCAGCAGAGTACAGCACGAAGACAGAAGTCACCTTTCATTTCTCTCTTTCCCATTCACTGGGTCACCAAACAGGAGGATACCTTTGGAGGAAGGACGTCACAAGGCAAGTACTTCGCCTCTTGAGAGTCTAAAAACCAGTTCTGAAGCATTACCTGCAGCACTGTGTTATGACGAACATGGCAACGGGACACAAGAAAAGCTCATCAAGGAAACGAGACAGCTTGACTAGTGAACAGAGGAGACTGAAGCCACCGAGGCAAGCGAACTGACACATTAATGGATTTAACAAAATATTCTGCGGCAGAGCACTCCTACAGATTCAAAACAGTTCAATACACAGAAAACAAAACACAGGGTATCAGGATGCTTGTCTCTAATAGCTTCCAAGCTTTGATGACGTCTTACTCTCCCAGAAATATATAAACATTTTTGTGATGGATTCTCTTCTACCAAATTTCACTGAATTTCACTGAATTTTTTTAGAGTTGGAAGGGACCATATAGATCATCTAGTCCAACTCCCCTGCTGAAGCAGGATTGCTTAGAGAATGCTACTCAGGACTGCATCCAGGCGGGTCTTGAAAATCTCCAAAGAAGGGGACTCCACAACCTCCCTGGGCAGCCTGTTCCAGGGCTCTGGCACCCTCACCGTGAAGAAATTCTTTCTCATACTCGAGTGGAACCTCTTATGTTATACTTATATATACAATGTGTTATATTTCCTACACATATATACACATATACACTACACATATATACAATGTGTTATACTTCCATCAATACTCAAGTTTTTCTTCAGTCTGGGTTTACTGGTACATCCATCCCGCTCCTTTTCATAAAAACCCTATTAACTAGTACCTTTGATCTCTGAGCTCTTCAAAATTCAATTAATACCAGTGACAACCAACTGAAAGAGTGGTAAGTAGAGACATGCAGATACAGGAAGGAATGCTTAAGAAAAATTATAATGCATTCTATTTTGAAGAGTTAATTGAAACAAAGCTGAACCACAGCGATCCAACTCTGACTACGGCCTGGTGGCAGCAAAAGTTCACGAAACCACAAGGAGAAAACACAGCAATCCATTCCTTCCTGCATTTTTCTCATAAGCAAAACCACCTGGGGGGTGTAGGAGGGGGAACAGTAATTCTTTCAGTGATGTTTTTGGTGGGAATAGAACTCAGGAAAAAAAACCACGGAGGAAAAAATTCAGTGGAAGGTGATGGAAAAAGAGCTGCCTATGACTACTGTTGGCACACGACTCAATGCTGTGCTCAGCATGTCATTGAGGGTGCAAGATACATCTGATTTTAACAAAGAAAGTACAGGGAATCCCAGATAACTATATCATGAATAGCAAGGGACTTGGTGAAAATACTAAGGAAGTATATAAAGGTCCATAAAGAGAACTCCTTACTCCAAAAAGATGGCTTGCATGTATCACAGTATAAATCACTACCCCCAAGCCGGTATGAAGGCTGTATTTATTTCACCATTACAACTTTCCTCTAAAGAGGTACATGAGAATTTCCAATTCATACATTAGTTTGCATTACCCCAGCAAAAAATTTAAAACAAAATCTATAGAAACTTTAAAAAAATAGAGGAGGCTAGAGATTCTGAGCTGAGCACCTCAGCTGGACTTGCGTGATTTCAGTAATTTATTCTGTGAAGTTAATTTCTCCATTAATACAAATATTTGCAGCAAAATACTTTTTTTGTTTTCTATATTCCATACATCTACTACCAATAAATCCTTGTTTCATCACTTAACTCCACAACGTGACTTGGTTCTGCCAAAAGAATATTTGGGCTATATACTCTCCCTGAACTAGAAAACACAAGAAACACACGTTCAGTAATTTACACACAATCACGAGCAGGTAAATACAAAATAGGAAGGGTCCCACATAGCCTCCCGTGCTTGCCCAATGCAACAGTTTGTTCAAGGCAACAACCACTGTTACACCAGTATGAATCCATTTCTATTCCAATATGAGACAATTATTTAAGTGCCTTAAGTATTTCCTATAATCGTCATAGAATGGTTCAGATTGGAAGGGACCTTAAAGATCATCGAGTTCCAACACCCCTGCCCTGGGCAGGGACACCTCCCACCAGACCAGGTTGCTCAAAGACCCATCCAGCCTGGCCTTGAACCCCTCCAGGGATGGGGCAGCCACAGCTTCTCTGGGCAACCTGGGCCAGGGTCTCACCACCCTCACAGCAAAGAATTTCTTCCAAATATCTAGTCTGAATCTCCCCTCTTCCAGTTTAAAACCATTCCCCCTCGTCCTATGGCTCCACTCTCTGATCAAGAGTCCCTCCCCATCTCTCCTGTAGGCCCCTGAAGATATCCGCTTCAGCTTCCAGGCTGCTGCAGAGGCCCACACAGGTGTTTATCATCTGAGGCACCTTTCAAAAAGCAGGCAGTTTTAATTTCTATAATGCAGTGATGGCATTTCAAGAGACAAGACAGTAAACGTATCCTCTTCGAACAAGCAGGATGCATTTACTAAGTAGCTGCATCGTCCTCCAGCACTGGTGAGGCCCCACCTCGAGGGCTGTGTCCAGTTTTGGGCCCCTCACCACAAAAAAGACACTGAGGGGCTGGAGCGGGTCCAGAGAAGGGCAACGGAGCTGGTGAGGGGTCTGGAGCACAAGTCTTGTGAGGAGCGGCTGAGGGAGCTGGGGGTGTTCAGCCTGGAGAAAAGGAGGCTGAGGGGAGACCTTCTCGCTCTCTACAACTCCCTGAAAGGAGGGGGTAGCCAGAGGGGTCGGTCTCTTCTCCCAAGGAACAGGCAATGGGACAAGAAGAAACGGCCTCAAGTTGCACCAGGGGAGCTTCAGATTGGATATTAGGAAAAATGTTTATATGGAAAGGGTTATCAAGCCCTGGAATGGGCTGCCCAGGGAAGAGGTTGAGGCACCATCCCTGGAGGGATTCAAAAGACGGGTTGACATAGTGCTTAGTGACATGGTTTAGTGATGGTTTTTATCAGAGTAAGGCTGATGGTTGGACTAGATGATCTTAAAGGTCCCTTCCAACCTGGACAAGTCTATGATTCTATGTATCACCTCATGGTTTCCCAACTGAAGAGTGCAATTTGGGTCTTTAAGGTCTGAATGGGAAGGAAAGCTACTTCTCAGGACTTGTAACAAGCACACACCATCGTCCTGACACAAACATTGTAAATAGATTCCACTAAGAATTTTTCTGGCCAGGGTCATGGAGAAACTGTAGTTTCATCCTACTCTTGTGTACGTACTTGCACTTTCCTTTTGGGTTAGGTACCAGGATAACAGAGAAAGCCCAGAAGAATTCTGATTCTATAATGGCTATTTTCTAACATTAATCTCTCAACTAAATGATCATAACCATTACTGAAGAGACTCACACTGGTTTTCATCAAAATCGATACAGAAAATGACAGCATGCCAGATAAATGTTTGTTCAATAAGTTAAAAAAAATGTCTTTTTAGAGTTCATCTTACACTTTGGTTCAGAGTTAAACCAAGTACGACTACGCAAAAATACACAGAGGGAACATGGAACCGCACATGGGCCAGTGAATCTTAGGTTTGATGTCACAGTTCCATGAAGGTTAAAGAAACGTTTTTAAAAACCCAGATAACTACAGTTCTGTGATCTTTGCTTCTTAAGCTGTGGCACTGCCTTCACATAACCCATTCAGGGGCTGTAATTTAAAATATTTTATTAAATGTAAATAGTATTTGCCTTCATCTGTATTAATCTCTATGCTAATTTTTTATTCATGCAATCATATGCAGAATGTATTCAACTGCTCACTACAATGAGCAAGAAAAATAATATTTGAAAATCTCAAATTACTGTATATATTACTGCATCTTTCACTATGATCGATACGGAGCATTTCCTCAGACAGTTCTCTTTATCTAAGCATTCAGTGGAAAGAACATGTGTATTTCTAGCACGTTTAGGTAGAATAAACAGAAATATTGGGTGGATAAAGTGCCTGTGGAGAGCACTCTAATTGTGATAACCCCTGACATAAATACTTTAGCTAAAATATCTTTTAGAAGTCAGCACAGATAAGTGTCATATGTTATATTATGTTCATACCCAGAAGCGCTTCAACGTAGGCTCATGTACTACTGCGTTATGCAAATGTGCAGCAATAATAAATAGTGAAGCTTGCTTGCTTTTCTATGGGCCCAAGAACTGAAGTGTTTTGAAGCTGCATTTTCCAAACACGTTACTAGGGAGCTACACAGAATTTTCATTTTTAGATTCCTCAAGCCTGTACATGTAAATTGCCCAATAATGATCTTCTCCACCGAAAACAAAGCAATATGTAGAAAAATCTCATCTTCCTATTCCATCAGACCTCCTTTAGTACTCTCATCTTTTGTGTTCCCTCTGAATTTCCCAGGCCTGCACAGCTGTAAGTAAAATAAAGCAAAAATCCCTTCTAAATAGTCATATGTAATAGTAAATACTTGACAATTATGGTAGGAAAAGTAATACAGCAGGAAAGAATGAGAAAAGGTTATAGCTATCCCACACAGAATTCCTTTCTATATACAGCAGTTTTGTTTTGCACTGCACATTCATCTCCTTTCCTAGGTGAGGGTTTTCCTTTGGTTGGCATCTCCGTGTGTGGTTTAAACCTACTTCTGTATTACTGAATTACTGAGACTGGCAATACCCACGTATAAAAGCACCAAAGACAAACTGCCATCCTTTATTTGTCATAGATCTGTGTTAACCATTGGACACCAAAAAAAAAAAAAAAAAAGAAGTATCAAAAAGTGACATGTAAATCTCAACACATGCTAAAAGAACCCCAACGTGAGAGTTACCAAAAAATATTTCCAAGGAATTTAACAATTAGCATATCTCTATTAAGATTATTACATCAGCTTTACAAAATTTCTTTGGGCAAGGAATATTCTCCCATAAGCAGAGAAAAATAATCGAGGGAGAGGGGAGATCAAAGACAACGGTTATTCTAATGAAAGTGACGGTCTTCTCGCAAACATAATCCTTTCTGATGACTTTTTCTTAAGACCATCTAGTGTTTTCCCTCTATGTAGTTTGCATCCGGTGGTAAAAACAAAGTAAGACTAAAGAAAACCTGTTCCTATGCAAAGATCTACTGTCACCATCAGCCGTCTGCCCAGAGAAGTGTACTGTACTTTTGCATCCCAGCACCGGACTAATTAACTCAGCCCCCAAGAGCCTTTCCAGGACAATACATAGATAAACCAAGTAAATTCAGAAGCCTGAGCTACTATTGCTTTTGCAGATCAGGTTATGCAAAAAAAAAAAAAAAAACAAAGCAAAGAATCCAATATTTTCAACATTTTCAGCACAACTAACTTTTCTCCAAAAAGGAGGGAAAAAATCCCGAGAGACAAAGAGAGACTTTCTCTAAAAGAATCCCACAGATCTAGATGTATGCAAACAGCTGTAACAGCCACTCTGCTCCTAAGTGAAACCAACTCTGCCGCCAGCAAAAACCACCCGTGATACTAAATAACCGGCTGAAAGCCTACTGCTAACACCGGGAAGCAAATAACTAACTATTCTCACATTGCATATTCAAGAAGACGTTATCACAGGTTTATACTGCTGACACACTCTATTCGCAGCCGTTTCCACACCTATAATTCCCACAGCTGAGACCCAAGGAATTCCTCGGTGCAGCCAGTGCCCTGGAGACCGCAGTCCCGGCTCACAATGAGTACACACTCCTGTTGGGTGCTAAATTCATTACAGGGAATAACGGAGCACAATATTGCTTTAATTCTCTTACTTCGGCCACTCGTATCATAAACCATAGTTGTGTCACCCATGCCTGAAACGGAATTGAAGCCATAACTTATGCATATTTTAAGACTGCAAAAGTAACACATTTCAGGAGTCTGTCTCTTCACTTGATAATCTTTTAGATAAGGCTGCAGTTCTAAGGTATCACGGTAGGTTCTCTTTACTATGTTTTGTACGTTTTCTTCAGTATTTTAGGTACAAGATGGTCCTTTTTGTCAAGTCATGACACAACAGCTAAAAAGTACAGACCAGCCAAATGACATCAGTGAAAAGTCAGATACGCGACAGGCAATCGCCACCAAACTACCAACCTGCAAGATGTGGCTATTGACTCCAAGACTCCCAACTGGAGCACTGTGTCCAGCTCTGGAGTCCTCAGCACAGGAAGGACATGGACCTGTTGGAGCGGGTCCAGAGGAGGCCACGGAGATGCTCCAAGGGCTGGAGCCCCTCTGCTGTGAGGACAGGCTGAGACAGTTGGGGGGGTTCAGCCTGGAGAAGAGAAGGCTCCGGGGAGAACTTAAGAGCCCCTTCCAGTCCCTAAAGGGGCTCCAGGAGAGATGGGGAGGGACTCTTGGTCAGGGATTGGAGTGACAGGACATGGGGGAATGGTTTTAAGCTGAAAGAGGGGAGATTTAGATGAGATCTCAGGAAGAAATTCTTTGCTGTGAGGGTGGTGAGACCCTGGAACAGGTTGCCCAGAGAAGCTGTGGTTGCCCCATCCCTGGAGGGGTTCAAGGCCAGGCTGGATGGGTCTTTGAGCATCCTGGTCTGGTGGGAGGTGTCCCAGCCCAGGGCAGGGGTGTTGGAACTCGATGATCTTTAAGGTCCCTTCCAACCTGAACCATTCTATGATTCTACAACTAACCTTATCCCCAAGTGGCAAGGCCTTTAGATACAAGCAGAGGTGGGCTGCAGAGCCAAAGGTGTCCCAGGGGACAGGGACAATAAGCCAACGGTCTCACCTTTCCTACTAAAAAGACCATCCTGCCCAAAAGCCATTTCAGATAAAAGGTTAACACCATTAAAGCCACACTTCCCTGTCTTTGTAAGGAAATCGTAACATTGCCTCCCACATATACATTTCCTCCCTGAGGAATTTTAATGATAACTAAGTAATATTGGGCCTATGAAGAAAGTATCATCCTAAATCCATTGGTCAGCAGTTGACATGTATTTGAAATTACAAAAATTGGCATACCACAGCTTGCTTGTAGTTCTATCATCATCACAAAATCAGTGCAGTGGGGATAAAGTTTTGCTTTAATGAAATACACTTTCTTCAATCAAATCCTGTTGCAGCTTCTTGTGTTTTAATATCAAAGTTATTTCATCTTCTTGTAGTGCTCTTAGTGATTGCTTTAAAAGCCCACCAAAAAGAACATAGCCACAACACACAGAATGGAAAAAAACCATACATATAAATCTCTTGATTTTCTCCAGTTCTCCAATTGTGAGTATTGGCTTAGTCTCATTTATTTGGGGGCAAGGGGGAGGGAACATACTTCTTTCTTACCCATTTCCTTTATTTTCTTTCTGTTGTTGTTAGGAAAAAGTTCAGAGAGAAAAAAAACAGGAGAAAGTTTTTCTGTTTCAACAGGAAATAAAATTCATTTCTCCATAAGAGTTGCTTGAAAATGCTTTTTTTTTTCTGCTCTCATTAAATAAGAACGTTACCTCTAGTTTTCCAAAAGCAGAACTCAGTACATCCAGGTGACAATCTATATTTTTGTTATCCTTTTCTTCATCTTGTAACATCTTACGATCCCTTACGAGCTCAGTGTTCTTGTTATCTTTATTCTTCCCTATTTAAGAGGCTTGTCACAATTTCCCCATAACAGTCTTGATGATGTATCCCCAAAGTCAATGGAAGCTTTTCCACTAAGGGCAGAGAAAAAAGCCAGCTTTTTTTATTGCTTTCCAATTTTTTCTTCCTAGCTCCCTCTCTGTTCTTTCATCTCAGAAATTAAGAAAAATAACAACCAAAACCCCAAGCAAATATTGTGTATATCCTCAGCTGAAACAGCAACAGCATATTCCTAGTATATTCTCTTTCTTATTAAAAGGCTACTGTAAGCGGCATTTTTATTAAATCATTTTGCCCCCAGCTGAGCACTTCGCAGGTATTTTCAGCGAGGCAGTAACAACGAAGCCCAAGTCTACGTGAGAAAAAGGCATTTCATTTGGAACCCATCAACGGGTTTGAGCATTTCAAACTGCTCTTTCTGAAGTTCATTACCTTCCACTTCTCTGTATCAGATTAGCTTTGTAGAAAGTTCATAAAGCTCTTTAAAAGCCATTTTGTACTAAAAAAAAAAAAAAAAAGAAAAAAAAAAAGACTCAAACCTAGCAATTTTAGTATTCTTCAAATCTTTGCCACTTCAGATACCTTCCGTCACCTTTGTCCTTTCTTCCATTTCCCTCAATCAGAATAATCTTAAAGAAAAAATACGGAAAGAGTTTGGCTTTGTTTTCCTGGTTTCATCATTATTTTTTTTCCTGAAAACAAAAGTTTCAGTTTTCATTTTTCTTCCTATTCTCAAACATTTAGAAGTGAGAAAAATAATTAGACATAACAACTCCTAATAAGCATATTCAACAGCATGCCTCACCGAATTAGACCACTCTGAGACAAGATGCTGCCAGGAGCTCTTTTTTTTGTTTATGGAAAACTGAACCATTCCAAACATTATTCCGTCTCTCAACCAGCTTCTAATCATCAATCTTATCCTTCAATATGCGAGTAACTTACTTCCCCTAATAAACCTTTATAGAAAGCATACTGAAAAGAAGTTTAGTTCAGAGTATAATCCCCAATTCTCTTTTCTTTACTGCATTGACTCTGATAGAAACATCAGAATGGACTTACTGAACTATTTTTCTTGACACAGACCACACTGGATGATTAGGGTCATGCTGAATTAATGCAACAGCCTTTTTACATTGCCCAAAGGTTTACAAAAGGTGATAGTAGCCAGCAAATGTAACAGTGCTCTCTGAGTAACAAAGAAATTGTGCTTTAGTTTTCTGGCTTACTAAAAGAAACTTCTGCAAACTTTGCTGATCTTAAATGCCCAGATTCAGCTGTACACAAAAGTCATATTTTAATATTTAGGGATAAGGAATCACAGCACCAACAACAAAAAGAAGATTAAGGGACAGAAAACAGTAAGAATGGAAATTTTTACAAAGGTAAGAATAGAAGATAGTATGAAATTGCCTATACCAGCTTTATCAATACTTTCCCCACTAACACCTCTGAGGGTTTGTAAATCCATGGACTAAAGCAACACAAAGGTGCTAACACAGATCATACGAAGACCTGGCAAAAACAATGAGCTGGTGTGTGATAGACAAGGCTGATGCCACAGCAGTTCCCGCTCCAAGGTTTGGTTTGAGCAAGAAGCTCCAAATTCTTCATCAGACTGAAGGAACAGACAACCATCTAAACAAAGCAATGCCTTTGCACCTTCTGATTAGGATATAAAATGCCACAAACACAGACACTGTTTTGAGGTTCACGTAGCTTTATCTAACTTGATTGAAACTTCTATGCGCTTCTGCACTTTGAATTTTAAATGCAGTGAAGCAGGATCCTACAGAGCAAGACAGCATCAAGCCTACATTAGGCTCACTTAGGTCTTGATCAGAAGAAAGCCCTGCAAAGATGCACTCAGACACACACACACTCACAGTACTCAAGGGGGATTAAATTGACCATACACAAAAGTAAATTCCATTCTCAAAGTGTCAGAAGGGAAACAGCAGAAGTGAAGCTTTTTCTATTACGTTTGTGATGTCTAAAAGCAGGAAAAGAAAATTTCAGTATGCACTCTGACCTCCTGCAATTTCAGACACAATTACCTTTGAGAGACATTAGATAAACTTTGGTAAGCAATTCTGATCGTTGGAGAAAGGAAAACACAAAGGCACAGTCATCTCAGCAAGAGGCCACCTGTGAGATTCATGGCACAACATTCAGGATGGGGTCCTTGCATTACCTAATCAAGGCCAGATTTCATGTGCCAAATCACTCCGTGGGAGGCAAAACAGGGACCTCAATCTGAAGCTCCCACACTCTACAGCAATACCCTAATCCCACATGGAGAGCAGGAGAAAGGCACAACCATTTCACGGTGAGCTTTGGCTTTGTTCGAAATTGCTGCGTCTTCGAATTTTCTGTTGGTCAGCTCTACGCAACACCAGCATTCAGTCGTCTACACAAAAGCAGAGATTTGATCCTTTGTTAAGGTACCAATGCTAATGTACGTAGGGAAGCAACATGCTGCATATGGGGGCGTGTACTGGAACAAGCACAAGAAAATTACAGTACGTTGTAAATGAAAAAGAAAAATTGCCTTTAGGGTGACAGGCTATCCTTCAAGAGGAAAAGCGAAATAATTTATGCCTGCAGAGGTACTGTAAGGCTCATATTTTAGCAGACAAAATTCCTCTAGATAATATAGCTGAGGCCCTACTGGAAGGATCTATTAATCCTTTGTATACTTCACTATTGTTCATTGAGCCAAAAGAAGGCGACATAAAACTTGAATGCCATTTTCTCACCCAAGGTTTTTTCACTCAAAAATTTGAGGGGCTCCACTGATCAAATACAGCATTTAAAGAGTGGAAGAACAGATGGCTGACAGTGAATCATTTTTACATCAAGCAAACCTTCACTGTTTGATACAAACTACGCAGAAGAACAATGCATCCCACTGGGCAGATAATAGTGAAATATCAGAGACAATTAAACAAATGAGTTTTCTATTAGCATCCAAAAAGTTATGTCTTCTCCACCACTAGCCATAATGGCTGAGCTGGAAAGTATGTATTGCCAAATACAAAAGGCAGATTTCCATCTCTAACCTGGACAGAACAACACAGGAAACTGTGTTACAGCCGTAACTGGTGGAAACAGACCATAATATATCCTCTTCCTTGAAAAACACACTTGTTCAGACATGTTGATACCCTTATAGGTGGAAAGGCTAAAGGAGGCCACGCATCTTGCCCAAAACAAGGCAAGTCTCTATCCTCAAGTTAAAGAATGATGGTTTTGCTCCAGTTCTTCATGCAGTTAAAGGTCTGCAGAATGTTATGGGATTCCCATTAGGCCCAGAAGTTGCAGAGCTGCATTTCCATCAGCTTTCATGAGCTGTGAGAAACCACAGAAGTACTGGAGCTTAAGACTAAAAATATTGTGCAAGATAACTACTGTTATTATTCCTCTTTCAAAAGTCATCGCTATGTCTTTCTTCAAAACTTCACCAAGACTTCACAGCGTCATCAGTCCTGCCTTTGTGCAGAAGAATAAACATTCAGAACAACTTAAGATTCTTTTTCTGCACAAGACGTCATCAGCTTTCATATCCAGAGCTATCCAAAAAAAAAAAAAAAAAAGAGACACCCATAAAATCTTGTCTCTATATTGGTCTCTGTTCATTGCTTTTGCAAGGGTTTGGAAAAAGCCGGTCACTCACAAATTGCTTATTTTGCTGAAAGTAGTCCAGCATTTTCTTCAAACACGTTGAGCTCCAAAGTCTCTAAAAGCTGCAGGGCCGTTCTACCAGGACATTGATGTGACGCAGCCCCTGGGAAACTGACTGTTCTTCAGCAGTTTAAATCCAGATCTGTCTTCATCATAAGATGTGCAGGTGGATGCAAATTTTAGAAGCCACCAAGTGAGCTACTTCTGAACACTTCCCAATTTTCCAGAAAGTCCCACTGCAGTAGGTACACAGGAAGCTCTGCATTAACAGCACAATTCATAAAAAAGGTAACTCGAGATTTAAAAGCAATTACTGCCAGAACACCCTCTCTCTGATAGTGAGGGGTCTAGAGAACAAGTCATATGAGGAGAGGCTGAGGGAACTGGGCATGTTTAGTTTGGAGAAGAGGAGGCTGAGGGGAGACCTCATTGCCCTCTACAACTACCTGAAAGGAGGGTGTAGAGAGGTCGGTGTTGGCCTCTTCTCCCAAGGGAATAATGACAGGAGCAGAGGAAATGGTCTGAAGTTGGGGCAGGTGAGGTTTAGATTAGATATTAGGAAGAATTACTTTACTGAAAGGGTGGTCAGACACTGGAACAGCCTGCCCAGGGACGTGGTGGAGTCACCATCCCTGGAGGTATTTAAGAAACATGTAGATGTGGCACTTCAGGGCATGCTCTAGTGCCTGAGATCTTGGGAGTTGTGTGTATGTGTGTGTGTGTGGTTGGACTTGGTGATCTCAGAGGTCCTTTCCAACCATGAAGATTCTGTGATTCTGTAGAGGAAGACCTGCTAATGGTTGTTCTGAGTATTTTAACTCCTTCTTGAAGTGAGGATGTGTTGACTACAGGCCTGGAGGATTGGAAAGCAGATTTCTTTGAGATGAGAGATTCACTGGATGATCATTGCGCTTTACTGAGTATCTGACTTTATAGGAACTCTGCAGTGTCCAGTGTACTAGATGGAGTTTTAAAAAATAAACTAATATATATATATAAAGTTCTACAAGCTTTGCAGTATTCAAATAAAAAAAAACACACCAAAAAACACCCATATACTTCTTCCTAAAATTGAAAATCAGTTAGGTCTCAAAAAGAATGCAACAGCAGCAGAATATTTTTAAATAGAGGCTATTTTACATCAATTTTACATTCACTCTTCTTGTTTCTGGTTGTTAAAGGACTAAATATCATACAACTGTTTGCATTTCTCAGAGGAAGCAATTAGAGGCTGTAACTAGCCGTTGGGAAGCAGCAGAAGAGGGAGATGCAGCAAGTGACCAGTCCATTTTACTTCCCACGCGGTCATACAAATTTATTACGACAAAGCCAGGGAAACAGGTTGGAATGATTCACTGAGATTCCTTTTCTGCAAGGCAAATGTCTCCATGCTATTGTTGCTTCAGCAAAACATGGGAGGGAAACAGACAAATAAATGTATAATAACCATTCGGGCAAAATATGCCAGACAGTGACAAATAACTGATTAAATACAAATTGGACAGCTTCGGTTGTTGGCAGGAACTTGAAGGAATTTTTGTTTTTAAACAAGGAACTAGTGGCAGTATTGAGTGAATACAAGATTTAACAAGCATGGAAGGGGGGGGTTTAGGCTGTGTCCGTTGGTGTTTGGGTTTGTTACACTCACCGCTTGCCTTGACCCCCAATGTATTTATTTGATCTGTGAAAGAGGATCAAACAGGGCATTGCCAAAAGGGAAATTACGGCTGGCTGAGCTCTTAACCTATTGTAAAAACCTCTCCTTCGAAGCCAAGCTATGAATACACACACAGCACTTCTGCAGCAGTGATAAAAGATTCCTGCTGCATCATGAAGATGAAAAATGCTTCTCAGTCAAGAGGGAAATTGCCAGAGGTGTCAGAAGACATGTTGCAGTGACGCAAACAGTGAGACAGACATTAATTTCAATAATCTGACAGTGGAACGGTGCATACCTGAGCTGCCTCATTCTTTATGATCTTCCTTCTTTCAAAATAAGATTTTGCCCTTTGGGCACTTCAAAAACTGTATCTCCATCTTTTCTTAAGCTCCCATCCCTGTTGTCCCCCCCAAAAAAAAGGAACCTAGACATTTCAGTTCAGCAGGAAGCTTTTCATTAATTATACTTAATAGAGTGATGATCTGGAAAGGTCATACCAGCCTTTCAGTATGCCCTCACTCCCAGCTAAGTGCTTTTCAGCTACAATTGATTACCTTGTCTTTCAGGTTTGCATGATTCTGTCAAGCAGCAGTGTATGTGGCATCAACAACGTTATTGAGATTGCAACGAGCCACATCCCAACCTGGTGCAGCCTCCACCCTACGGTCTCTGGCACTAAATTGCAATAGAGGCTGAAGCTTCAAGTGACAGCCTGGAAAGGAAGATACGGTGCGGGGCAGAAATAGCATGAAATTCCCATGACCTGGCTTCAAGCTCCAGCAGCGTAGGTTTAGACTGAACATGAGGAAAGAATTTTTCACAGAAAGAGTGATCAGACACTGGAAGAGGCTGCCCAGGGAGGTGGTTGAGTCACCATCCCTGGATGTGTTTAAGAGCCGTTTAGATGTGGTGTTGGGGGATATGATATAGGGGAGAACTTTGTAGTGTAGGGTAGATGGTTGGACTCGATGATCCCAAGGGTCTCTTCCAACCTGGATGATTCTATGATACATAACACAAAGAGTACCCCCTCAATGAGGGCCAACTGCTCTCTCAAGTTCCTCCTGTTAAGTGCTTTAAAGCCTCCTTGCTGTACGTCACGTTACATCCATATAATAAATAAATAAATAAATAAACCGAGTTACTAAAAAGAGGTAGTCAGAGTTTCTTGGAAGCATTCTTAGCTGATCTGCTTCAAAAGGAAAGATTCCCACATGAAAGACACTCACATGCTGATCTGTGAAACCACTCGCGTGCTTTAGCATTCGTGCTCACCTCTTACAGTGTTACATGAGAACAGTGAAATTTGCTTTCAAATGACTGTAGCTACCCCCAAAGCTACCCTCTTTGCATTTTCTCAGAGCCACATCTACTAGAGACTGCTTCTCAGTATATGCTACTCATACATTATTACCTGTGACAACAGCTCCAAAACGGGTACCACACCAAAAATCTCCCTGTTAGCTATTTGCCCGTGACAGTTGCCTATTCGCCCATGACATTTCCCCATATCAAAGACACAGTAAACTACTGATTTTGGAAAATAGGGTGCGGGGGGGTGTGTACGTAGGGACAGTCAAAGGCGTAGCTTCCCTGCACCGTCAGTTCAGCAGGGGACACAGACAGATGGTCACCTTGTGCTGAGGCAGCTCAGAAAAATGCTTTTTCAAGTAAAACTATAAATGGGTCGTGTCACTTTTAAAGTCTGCAATATTCCACTGGCACCAGTTCAACTGTCTTAGTTAAGAGGTTTTTGTACAATAAATAAATTTGCAAAAGTGCTAGGTCAAAAAAACAAACCCAGTCAGCTCCTTTTGCCCCCGTTTCTCTCATCATTACAACACACTCTTGGAACTTTCAACTTCAGGGAAATGCAAATTCTTCAACGATGAATTATGCAAGAGGATGGAAATACATGTGGGTATAGATAGGACAGAAAAATCTCTTGCAGCACATTCAGAATGACAAGGTACAGAGACAGTGCTCTTCACTCTTCCACAACTGAAGAGAGAATAGTTAAATTATACCTGTAGTGAGGTTTTATATCCAGCCTTAAACAACTCCACTGACAGCACCAACACTGCAGAAAGGGACACGTGATGCTGAGCCCTTGGTTACAAGATGACGGAAAGCGACCTGGATTCATGGATACTAATCCCACTTAAGGTTACATTTGTCCACCACTGCAGACTCTGCTGGTCTGCGACGTTCTGCTTCAGGCTTGGTAAAACCTGCCTGTTCGATACCCAACATAAATCAAGTCACTGGCCTACACCAGATTGCAAACCTGTTCTTTGCTCTGCATAGTGTAAAGTCACCAGCAAGGAGTGGGGGGTATTGAAATAGCAGCATGGATTTCAGACCAAAATGATAGTCAAACACCTACAGAATCGCACCAAATTCCATGAAAGCATCAGGATAAAGCGAGAACTGGAGAAAAGATGGGGTACTTCTGCAGAAGAGGGGGAAAACCACAGAGGAGATGCAGTAGCCGGCAATATCCCACAGTATCGCTGGTATTAGTCAGTCACATCCTCATCTTTACTGTGAATATTCCAGCACAAGCACTTTTCCCCAGAAGGTACCCAGATTGAGAGTAACAAAAAAGTTTTACCACGGGTTGCACTAATATTACAAAAATTAGCATAAAAAGTGAGCACTCACAGATTCTGTCAGAGTATAGAGGAAAACCTTCCAGGTTTACACTATTACAAACGTGACCCGAGGGCAAAAGGAAAACAAACAAGCTGTGGGAAGCAACTTATTTACTCCCACTGTTCTTCAGTTGCACCAGCTCCCTCAAGATGAAGACATTTCTTTACAGTTAAACAAGAAAACTGAGGAGGGCAAGGGAGAAGCCCTGCTGAGGAGTTACTGCAAGGGCACACAGAACAGCAGACACAAGCCTAAAGCCGTAAAGGCAGGATGTCAAAAAGAGAGAAAAAAAAAAAAAAAGTCAGAAAACAGCATCAAGAAAAGCTTGCCATGCCCCACCAGCCGCTGGTGAGCATCCACCGTGGTGGGGCTGCTGGAGCTGCTGCGTCTGCCGCCTTCTTTGCTGGGGATAAAGAAGGGAAGAAAGAGCTGTTTGTCTTCCTCCTCCCCCCCATCACCACTATGGACTCCAGAGCTCTTCTCGGGCTCCCGGCAGCATCTTGCCACTTGCCAGCCCTGGAGAGAGGAGAAGAGAGGAGAGGAATGCACATCCCCACAGCAGACAGCTCCATTCTGCTTTTGCAAGCAGAACAGCGAGGCGGAAAAGGGGTTTGTCTCAGCTAATGAGCACAATCAGGAGCCACGGAGGAACCGGCTCTTTCATCTTCCCGAGGTTCTCCTTCCCTTTGCCTTCAAAGAGCTCTTTCTCAGAGAGCTGATTGCTGGATCACATCAGGTGATGCAGTTTTAATGCACACCTTGCCAAGAGATACAAAGGACTATAAATAGAGAATCCCATTCCTAAAACAGATGATTTTTTTTTTTTTTTGCCTATATCCCGTGTAATATATTAAGCTCCCTTCACACACTACATTTTCTACCTGTGTGTCTGAACAATCTTCGGCCCCCATCTCACACAGGAAAGCTGATTTCTTCCTGCAAGATCCTGTGCTTTCTCCTACGTTTGTACAGCATATAACGCAAGAGGATTACCTTCTTGAGAGCCTAAGAACTAATGTGACAAAATAACACGATATATGAAACCGACAACTCAACAGCAACAGAACAAAAATGAGGATTCAGGAGAGGAAAAATCAACACTTTCAGTTATAGCTTTTAAATTCAAACCAAAAAGTCTAGTGGAAACATTTCTATAAGCTAGGATTCACAACAGAAAAAAATTCACAGCTGGATGATAATCAGAAATAAATTAAAAAACAAAAATGAGAAGAGTGACATGCAAAATAGACAAGAACACGATGAGAAAATATCTTTGCTCTGTAGTTGGGTACTGGGGTCTCTAAGCGCTTTACAACCAGCAAACATTTCTCCAGACAGCCAGAGACAGGCAAACACAACATTCCCTGACCCAGCTTTACAGAAAGTTGGTTCGGGTTTTTATCTTTGGGGTTGTGGTTTGTGTGACAAAAACCTACTCACAAGGCAGGGAATAACAAGCAGAAATTTCCATTTGTAGCCCCAAGCTAAGACCACCGGATAGCACTGCTCCCCACAGCCTAGAGAAAAGGCATGAAGTTTCAACACTGACTTGATTCATCTTATAGAGCATCTCACTAGTGGAACTGCCAAGGAAGGGAAGACGAGGTCCAGAGGAGGCCACGAGGATGAGGGGGCTGGAGCCCCTCTGCTGTGAGGACAGGCTGAGAGAGTTGGGGGGGTTCAGCCTGGAGAAGAGAAGTCTCTGAGGAGACCTTCCAGTCCCTAAAGGGGCTCCAGAAGAGATGGGGGGGAACTGTCTGCAAGAGCATGTAGCAATAGGACACGGGGCAATGGTTTTAAACCAGAGCAGAGTAGGTTTAGATTAGACATTAGGAAGAAGTTCTTTACAATGAGGGTGGTGAGACACTGGAACAGGTTGCCCATAGAGGTTGTGGAGGCCCCATCCCTGGAGACATTCAAGGTCAGGGCGGATGAGGCTCTGAGCGACCTGATCTAGTTAAAGATGTCCCTGCTTATCCAGGGGCGGTGGACTAGATGACCTTTAAAGGTCCCTTCCAACCCAACATATTTAGATTCTATGATTCTACGATCAAGATGCAGCTACATTATGGAGACTTCATAAATCTTAGCAAGTAAGCGTTGCAAGCAATGCCATGCATACGGCAGATTAAACAAGATAGAGCACTAGGAGAAGTAGACAAGGAGATTGCGTAGCTCCAGATGCTTCTGCAAGGCTTGAGGTTTTCAAGAACTGGCATGATTCCCACCTGGTCCTGGTCCCACTGTGAGACTGACTCAAGCCATGGGAGAACACTTCTATGTTCTCCTGCCCAGCAGTGTCCTAGGTCAACATCTCTGCCATGGTTCTTTGTCTACAGAGCAAAGAAGTAAGGGACACATCTGCAGCTGAAAGCAGAGCAAAGCAGCAAAAGCAGTCTTAGAAGGTATAAGATGAATCTGAAATGGTAAGTATATAAAGACAGCTGAGAGCATGCTCACGCACAGCATTCTTTGATTCATTCACCCCCTTTCAAGCAACTTCTTTAGCTGTTTTCCTCTGATAAAAGCATTGCCATCTGCTTTTTATCTGGTATCCCTACCTTTCGGGTATGGAAACTTATCCCTGCTCACATAAAGTACCATCAAATCCGTTATGTGCTGTTTATGAAAACATACTCAGTTGCTGGAGGGAAGATCACATGGTTATAAGGAAAATGACTTCAGATAGCGAACCACAAGATACTAGGAAGAAATGAAACCCTAAATACAAGTTCTTCACATGACTGTCCTTAGCAGCTGTCTCCTTGCTCAATCAAGTTCCTGAAGAACCAGCCCCGAGCAAAACCAAACGCACAGGTTTCCCGGCAATAGTCTGGCAGAATATGTAAAACTGCACTGGGCCTGGGAACATCAATCTCCAGTAGGATTTGCCATGCTCTAATTAAAGGACCATAATCTGTGAAATCATCAGGCATATACTGATGGGAATAAGGAGGAGTGTGCTGGTGCATGGATGACGGCACTGACAGCATTAATATTATATTTATAATATCCAAGCTGTACAGGCAACTTCTCAATGAGAGCTCACTAACTTAATGTAAAGGACAAATTTGCTTAGGGAGTCTGTGTAGTCTTCATTATTGGAAGTCTTTAAAAAGAAATTAGACATCTGCCAAAAGTGACATGAGTGTAGCTGATCCTTCTGTGGACAGACATACGGGAAGACACCATTCTGACATCCTTCCAAACCCATAGCTGTATGAGGCTGTCCTTTCATCTGCCTACTTTTTAGCTCAAAGCGGGTCAGTCTCTCCCTCCACAAGCTCCATTTCACCAAAAACCATTCCCAAAATGAATATAACCCCTGATAATATGAGACATCACTAAATAGACAAGTAGAGATGAATCAGTAAAAAACACACCCCACAGCTTTGTATATTTAAGGGTGGTGAATAACCCCCCTCCTCCAAATTGGATGTCTTTAAATCAGAGACAGAAAGCCAACAGCGATATTCAGGGACAGTTCAGACAATTTTGCCAAAAGAGGGGTTGTAAAGTAGGAACTAAGGCTCACAGGAAGCTCGCAAGCTAACAGAAAGGTGGATGATCTTCTTGTTAAATTATTTATCGGCACCTCAGGAGCTGAAAGAAAAGTGACACCTGGCTGGCTAAAATCTCAACCCAGAGAGAGACAGGGACTAGGATTTCCCAGCTACGTCAGTGTCTCGTGATCACAAGCGATACTTTGTCCAAAACTGCAGATATATAAAAAGCAGGGGGGGGGAAGGGTGTAAAGCTAAAATATAACTTCATCTAAACAATGCCAGAGGGAACAAAGGCTTGAATTTTTAAAAGCTCGGTTCCAATTCATGTGTCCAAATAAGGGTCGGATTATGAAGAGTTGACTACCATGCGCACAAGTCTTTTGAAACTAATATAGCTATTAATGCCACAATATGAATTAGTAAGTGTGGAGAACTCTTCAAAGTGACTTTTGCTTGATTATGCAAAAAGTGCACACGAGCTCTAAGAAAATCCAGCTTTGAGATTTCTTGATAATTGTCCTCTAGTCTAAAATGCTCAAATGTGTCTCACAGTTTCAAGCTCAGTACAGCTGTGCAGTTAGCTAGGAATATCAATCAGCTAAACAGCATTTCATACTTCTTGGCAATGATGTATATAAATGCCCAAAAAGCAAATTACACAGGTTATGATGCTTCTGAATTCACGTACTAAAACTCATTTGCAATCACCTTCCTCCAAACTTAAAGAGAAATTTAAGAAAAGTAGCCATTTCTCCCCTTGCCACAAACTGAAAGGACAACTGATGCAAAGATACTTCTACAAATGTGATGTTCTCTCAAAAAACATAGGGAAAAGAGCTTTGCATATGCAGTAGCTGTTTAGCTGCATCTGATTTCTGGCTTTAGTGCCTCTGTACACGTGAAAAACACAGGTAGGACGTGTTGTCCCCATTCTCTGTCAGGTCCATTCAATGCTGCCAGTCAGCTGGCCAAACGCGTGCTTTCTTTTCCTAACACACAGCCCAATTACCACTTAGGCTACTATGCAGCAATCTTTTTATCAATTATCACAATCACTAGAACATGGGCTCAGGTACTTATTTGATTACATATCTGCCCAGAGCTGTCTGCATAATAAAGTAAAAGATACTCAGTCTAACCCGGGAATCTCTTATTTCTCAAACATCCCATGCTTGGCTAACTAAGAATCATTAGAAAACACACGACAACCCTGTTATGCCCAGGAAGCTGCCTTCGCTTCCGTTTTAATTTGTAGAATAGCCATCTCTAGAAACTCCCCTGACGAAAGAGATTCTAGATAAAAACAAAAGGTCTATTAAGATTCAGTAATGCAACTTGGGGGTCAGGCTGCTTGTATTGCAAATAGGGAGTATTTGGAACTCCAAAACTCAATTGATTTGATTATCCCAAGTCTCCTGGAACTTCTCATTCACCCTTAGCAGCTTCCGGCACCGTCAGCAGGTGACCCTGCTGCCTCATCTTGTTTGAATAACCACACTTGTGCTCTTTTTTCTTACCAAAGACGAAAAGCTTTATACTTACCGAATACCCATAGGGTGTATCATAAAGGGAAACCAGGTCTAAAAGTCTTCAGCAAAACTCACGAGTCATACCTCAACCACCAGGGTCATGTTTCTTATCTGTTGCTTGTCATTATGAATGCTCACAAACTGTACAGCAGATATGAAGAAGCGGTTATTTACTGCCCCTCAACCAAGGGACCTACAGACAGCCTCTAATGTCTTTAATCAGTCAATATCTGTAAGCACTTTGAAGATAAAAAGCAAAGTAATGTGCCAAGTATTACTACTACGTAACCACCAGCTCAAAAGCACGTTGCCAAAGTACAGCAATAAGCCTGTCCTTTTAAACCTGTTCATAATAATTATGGCTGTTAACGACAGATATTGTTCAGCTGAATGAACATGGTGAGACTTCAGCAAACAGCTCTCATCAATCTGACATTCTTACAAACGTCCCTTGCTAAATGTCAAGTGAGATTTCTAGAGGGAGAGAAAAATGCCTTTCTTCCCAGAAAAACTATGAAGTTTATGCAGATAAGAAAAGAAAGTGAGAGAGAAGTGGAAGCAAATAACTGTTTTCAAAAAAAAACTTCTAAAATTACTGCCAACTACTTAAACTTTTAATAAGGGCTCAATTCTCAGCAGGTGAAAGCTCAATTACAGCGCTGCAAACTGCATCTTTTGGGCACTGATATTACTCTCCTTACAGCTAAATAAAAAACTGAGAAGATATTCTGATTTTTTTTTCCAATTCATGCCTCTGTTCTAGTCCTTTACAGACTTATATGGAAGTAGATTGCCATAAGATAACCTAACTTCTTAATTCTTAAACATCCTAGGGAAAAAAAAAAAAAGGAAGATAAATACCTTAGTTTGCAGCACAGAGGTAAACCATGACATGTTTCATTACAAGTCTATTTAATACGCACAATTTAAATACACAGAAGGATTTTTCTGAAGGGGTATTTAAAATATCCAGTTAATAGAAATACTCAGTGTTGCACTAGACTTCTAGCTCACAGAATGCCCCGTATGTCCAAGATGCTTACCCTCATGAAAACGTAATGAATGGGTGAGCATTAGCTTAGTAGCAAGGAGTTCTTAAAGTGCTACCCCAACGCAAACACACCAGAACTGCCAACATCTCAATACCATTTTCTGTCTGGAAAGTGAAAATGTACTAATTTTCTCAGGAGGATGCGAAAGAAGCATTTTTAAATTGTTATAAAGTGCTTTAAAGAGATAAACGACTAGCACGTCTTACAGTGAGCACCCATCTTCCCCCTTTCCCATCTGTATATTAGAATTAGGATCAATTCCATCATGTTAATGCATCTCATTACCAGTAACACATGAATTACAGCCCTCCATGCATATGGTTTTGATTTGTGCCATGGCCTTTCATATAAGTATAAAGCCACATACATCATATATCAGCTCCCATTTAAGCAGCTGCCCCAAGCAGTAATGTGTTTGGAGAAAAGCAAAGGCTGGTGGTTCTCAAAGATATTTGGATAGTTTAAAAGAAATCCAGATGAAAAATAGTTCTATTTCCATAACACTTTTCAAGATAGTCCTGAAAGAGTTCAAGGACTATTTTCTCTCTCTCCAAGTCTACAAAACTTCACAGACACTTCCATTTTACAAACAGAGATTATTATTTTCTTTAAATGAGGGACAAGAAAGAGAAGACATTGTCTTTCCAGGTTGAGTCTAAAAGTTAAACATGCTTAAAATAGGTAGAATAATGGGGGTTTTTTTCATATTGCTGGATTCATAACTATTAAAAACTTACGAAATCAAGTCCATCTCTAAATGCAGCCATTGAATTTCCGACGGCAGGAGTAGTTCTACATGGCAGGCAAGAATAATAAGATACCATCCTTCAAGAGTCAGGGTGATTAACGCAAAAATGAAGATAGCAGTCATCCAAATTCAGTCACATACTCTGCTATACCACTAGTAAGGTACACTACAGATAACGTCATCACTTTCCAAATCATCAGAGACTAGACATCAATGGATTCATAGATTGGTCCAGGCCGGAAGGGACCTCCAAAGGTCATCTAATCCGACCTCCCCGCAGTCAGCAGGGACACCCCCAACTAGACCAGGTTGCCCAGGGCCTCGTCGAGCTTCACCTTGAATATCTCAAGGGAAGGGGCCTCAACCACCTCCCTGGGCAACCTGTTCCAGTGTTCCACCACCCTCATGGTAAAGAACTTTTTCCTAATATCCAATCTAAATCTCCCCTTCTCCAACTTAAAACCATTGCCCCTCGTCCTGTCACTGCAGGCCTTTGTTAACAGACCCTCCCCAGCCTTCCTGTAACCCCCCCTCAGGTACTGGAAGGCCGCTATGAGGTCTCCCCGGAGCCTCCTTTTCTCCAAGCTAAACAACCCCAGCTCCCTCAGCCTGTCCTCATAGGAGAGGTGCTCCAGCCCCCTGATCATTTTGGTGGCCCTCCTCTGGACCCGCTCCATCAGGTCCATGTCCTTTCTATATTGAGGGCTCCAGACCTGCACACAGTACTCCAGGGGAGGTCTCACCAGAGCAGAGTAAAGTGGCAGAATCACCTCTCTGGATCTGCTGGCAACACTTCTTTTGATGCAGCCCAGGATGTGATTGGCCTCCTGGGCTGCGAGAGCACATTGCCTGCTCATGTCCAGCTTCTCGTCCATCAGCACCCCCAAGTCCCTTTCCTCAGGGCTGCTTTCTAATACCTCATCCCCCAGTCTGTATTTATACTGAGGATTGTTTCTTCCCAGGTGCAGAATCCTGCACTTGCTTTTGTTGAACCTCATGAGGTTCAACTGGGCCCACCTCTCCAGCCTGTCCAGGTCCCTCTGAATGACATCCCATCCCTCTGGTGTATCGACAACACCACACAGCTTGGTGTCATCTGCAAACTTGCTTCCTGATGGAGATTTAGATTTTTATTGTCCTAACTTCTATTTGGGCCAGTTTTAAATTGAGATAATTAAACACAATTTCAATATTTTACAGCGGTGGAATCTGCACAAAGTTGAGCCCCGTCCTGTAGCGCTTCGGTGAAGTGCTTCCATTTAGGATAAAACGAAGATTTTGGGTCTTCCAATTTTAAGGCCTTCTGACTTAAGAACCACCTTAAAACACAACATGGGTAGAAGTAATGCGATTATACACAACAAAGTCTACATGAGTCACGAAACTAGAGTTGTATTTGTCTCAATGGGATTTTACTGGGCTTCCTAAGGATAACCCCAATAGCTATTCTGGCATAAACAGCCAGGGAGTCAGGCTCTCTCTCAAGGTGAAATATTCATTGTGCATCTAGAAACTAAACAAGATACCGACTTGAAAAGCACTTTGTAAATCCAAAGTACCATTTACTTTCTGACACTCCACACTAACCAAATCCATCCTCGCAAAAAAAAAAAACCACCACCCTGTGGTGGAGCAAACAGAGGAAGCGATCCAAACATTAATACACTGCAAACAAAGGCCTCCTGACTCATTCTCTAAAGATTAAGGCCCCCTTTTTTGACCGATCAGTGTCTGAAATAAACCTAGATTATTGTTCTGACGATTCCTAATGATTTCTGATGAATTCTGTAGATTGCTTCCCTACTCAGTGGACGGATTCAGCGAAGTCAAGATACTTGTTTCATCAACATCTCTTCCTAATGGAGTATTTAATTCAAACATTAGCTAGCTTTTTAGGTCAAAAGCGGGTAACAACGGAATTAAATTTATGTATTAGGTAAGTTATTGTTATGAGAAAAGGGGAGGAGGGGGAGTGGGAAAGGTAATGAACGTATTTTACCTGATTTTTATTGGCTTGATCTACTTGTCTGTAAGCACATTAAGCCAGACCGATACGCAGAGCTAATGAAGTAATTAGGTGTTGGAATCACCTCCTTCGGCTCGCTGGGAGGAACTGGGTTTTAGGGCGCTGAGCGAGGCAGAGCCGGGCGGGTCTGCGCAGGAGCCCCAGCGCCGAGCGGCTGCGGGAAGCGCCGGGCGAGGAGCGCAGCCCCACGGTAGCCCCACAGCAGCCCCTAGTGCCCGGCGGCGAGCACGGCACCGGAGCCAGAGCCCCCCCGGCCTCAGGGGCTCGTTACCCACCTCCTTCCCTCTCAACTGGCAATTCGGGGAGAGAAATCAGGGCGAACCGGCGCTCCCCGAGCCCTGCCGGTGACTCGGTGCTCCGAAAGCTTATGCTGCACCGTGAGACATGAAAAATGGAAATCACACTTCTTTCTGAGGTACGCATAAAGAGGCTCACAGAATCACAGAATGATATGGGGTTGGAAGGGACCTCTAGAGATCATCTAGTCCAACCCCCTGCCAGAGCAGGTCCACCCAGAGCAGGTCCCACAGGAACGTGTCCAGGCGGGGTTTGAATGTCTCCAGGGAAGGAGACTCCACCACCTCTCTGGGAAGCCTCTTCCAGGGCTCTGCCACCCTCAAAGTGAAGAAGTTCCTCCTCATGTTTAGGTGGAACTTCTTATGTTCAAGTTTGTGCCCATTCCCTCTTGTCCTGTCACTGGGCACCACTGAAAAAAGACTGGCCCCATCCTCCTGACACCCACCCTTTAAGTATTTATAGGCGTTGATCAGATCCCCCCTCAGCCTTCTTTTCTCCAGACTAAAAAGACCCAAGTCCCTCAACCTTTCTTCATCAGAGAGATGCTCCAGGCCCCTCATCATCTTTGTGGTCCTCTGCTGTACCCTCTCCAGCAGTTCCCTGTCTTTCTTGAACTGGGGAGCCCAGAACTGGACACAGTGCTCCAGATGGGGCCTCACCAGGGCAGAGCAGACAGGGAGGATGACCTCCCTCCACCTGCTGGTCACACTCTTCCTGATGCCCCCAGGATGCCATTGGCCTTCTTGGCCACAAGGGCACATTGTTGGCTCATGGTCATCCTGTTGTCCACCAGGACTCCCAGGTCTTTCTCCTCAGAGCTACTCTCCAGCATGTCATCCCCCAACCTGTACTGGTGCGGGGGGTTATTTCTCCCCAGGTGCAGCACCCTACACTTGCCTTTGTTGAAGTTCATCAGGTTCCTCTCTGCCCAACCCTCCAGCCTGCCCAGATCACCAATAAAATCTGATTTTTAAACTAACTGCTTTCAATCATGGTAAAACTCAGTAAGGAGTCCAGAAAAAAACAAAAAACAAAAAACAAAAAACAAAACAAACCAGCAAAGGGATAAAGCTTGAAGGATTTAAAGTAGAGATAGGGCTCACTGAAATGCTCTTTTAAATCTCGGCTCCAGCTACAATCTTTCAAAAAGACTGGCCAAAGGAAACCCCACTCAGATCTGCTCCTATGGGAGAGGGCTACCCTAGGCAAAACCTGCAACTGATTTTTGGAGACAAGGCAGAGGGGAGGGGAAACACAGGTTCCAGCTCTTTAGTTGAACTTCACCTTCTTCCCACAGACTGCAGGAAAGGGAAAAACAAAAGGTCATCTAAAAAAAAAAAAAAAAATAATCATCTCCTAGCCGATTAACCTCAGAAATGCAAGAAGTTCTAATGTTTTGAACAGAAAACCCGCTTCTGTTGTAGCAGAAGTGAGTATGACAGAAGCACTTGAACCTTCCGAGGAAAGAGATGAGTGTGTGTATGTGCACACACAGGCCCACACTATCTCTAGCTGGAGACATGAGAATAGAAATGCATTTTAAAATAAATATTGTGCTACTCCCTGACCGATGCCTGGCAAAGTTAGTGTTGTTCAGCGTTGAGAGAACAATGAAGAAAGCAGAGACAAGAGCGTAGCTGTATTTATGAAGCTCTGAGATCAAAATGTGAAGTCATCTCAAGTTATTTCTTAAAGCAAAGAAGACCGAAGTATTTTGATACAGACACAACCTTGTTCTGACAGCACTAGAGCGACATAACGAGACCAAAGGGTTATCAATTGTATTATTTAAACTGTAGGTAGATTTCTGTGGAGGATGGTAGGGGCTATCTTGAAGGATTCAGTGCTTCTTTGTCTTACTCTGATTTGAAAATCTTTTTTTTATTTAAAAACTTTCTAGAGGAAGAATATATATACACACCACAACGTATACGCTCCGTTTCACTTCTGTCTCTCATGTCTGAGAACTGAAAACTTTAACCCCCTCCAGTTTTCTCACCTCTTATCATGTTGGAAGTTCTTAATGCACTAATTTCCAAAAATAGAAGTCAAAGCCACCATATCTTTACGAACCTTCTTTCCCCATTTCACACACTCATAAACAACCTCTCCTGATTATACTGTTGTCATACTCATTTTACCTAATGTAGATGAAGCCTTAAATATATAAGTAATTTTAACAACAAGTTCACTTAACGTTTTAAATGTATCCTCTCTATCACAGCAGAAGCGCCGGGGTAAAAAGTAATGCTGCTGTTCTGTACTTCAACTCTAGATAAAGTCCTAAATATAAATGTATTTGCTTTGTAAGGAATACACACCAAAGGTGTACACACCAAAGGAGAGTGAGGGGGGGTAAATCTACTTTTTAATCCTAGTTTTCTATTTTTGGATCCTCCCCTCAAGTTCAATAGAAAGTTACATCCCAAACATTAAATACTATGGGATAGTTCAACAAGTCCTACAGGAAAGTGCTACATTAATGTTTTATTATATTCCATAAATTTAAGAGTAATCAGCATGTAGGTCCTACTACTTTTCACTGGAAGCCTATAATCTTCATATCCATTAAATGCCATATGGAACTTCTTCAGGGGGCAGAGGTTCCTCTAAATCTGCGACTACAGATTCACGCACCATAGCCTTACCTTCTTGCTACAGGGGTTATTTTACCAAGCACTGCAAGTGGATCCTGTGCTGGGACCAGCTGGCTGGACTGCCATGGGGTCTCCAAGTCCCAAAGCTGCTGCAAGGTCTGACTGTCCTAAATTTTACCCATCAGTGTCCTCCGAGAGCGGCATCACTCCTCCAGTTTCCCTACGCAGCTACAGAGCAATTAAAGCGGCCCAACACCTGCATGGGATTCTGTAAAATTCATCTCTGCTATTCCAACTGATGCCATAGTTCTGCTTTTGTTGTTTCTACCCTTGATGGAAATACAATCAACCTTGCAATTGCAGAGCCTGATTTGTAACGTGATGGATTAACAGAGGCTGCAGCACAGACCATGGCTGGAACTTCACACCCATTGCGGACCAGGGGCTATGCAAAACCATGCGAAGCCAGACATCACCTCCAGGACAGCCAGTCACAACTTCATGGTTGACTGAATGACTCAACTCTCGCCTAATGCTTCTCCAATTATTCTTGGACTAGCTGGTGTGCAAGAGAATGAGTCAGAAGTTGCTTGCATGTTTCATCTCCATCCTTACCAGCACAGGGCAAGCAAGCCAAGAGAAAGAATGGATTAACAATGGCAATGTTTAGAAACAAAACCAGAACTAGCCTTTCTAATAGTCTAGTTCCTCCTTCCACCCTAAAATGACACAATGGCTGCCCACTGTCTTGACATGATGACTCGCTTTTGCCCTCTCATCCAGCATGAATGGCAGTTCATAGAATCATGGAATGGTTCAGGTTGGAAAGGACCTCAAAGATCATCCAGTTCCAACACCCTGCCCTGGGCAGGGACACCTCCCACCAGACCACGTTGCTCAAAGCCCCATCCAGCCTGGCCTTGAACCCCTCCAGGGATGGGGCAGCCACAGCTTCTCTGGGCAACCTGGGCCAGGGTCTCACCACCCTCACAGCAAAGAATTTCTTCCTGAGATCTCATCTAAATCTCCCCTCTTTCAGTTTAAAATGGTTCCCCCTCGTCCTATGGCTCCCCTCCCTGATCAAGAGTCCCTCCCCATCTCTCCTGGAACCCCTTTAGGGACTGGAAGGGGCTCTAAGGTCTCCCTAGAGCCTTCTCTTCTCCAGGCTGAACCCCCTAACTCTCTCAGCCTGTCCTCACAGCAGAGGGGCTCCACCCCTCAGAGCATCTTTGTGGCCTCCTCTGGACCCGTTCCCACATGTCCATGTCCTTCCTGTGCTGAGGACTCCAGAGCTGGACACAATGCTTCAAGTGGGGTCTCCCAGGAGCGGAGCAGAGGGATAGAATCACCTCCCTTGCCCTGCTGGCCACGCTGCTGGGGATGCACCAGTTCTAGCCAGGGCTCAAGTGCAGGTCATTCTGATGTAGGCGTCTCCAACGGGATCCATTTCTCCATCATCTCTATCCTGTACTACCACAGTATAACTTTAAGCCTATTTGGCCACTGGAGGTAATGCAGAAGGCAGCAGCAAGGCAACACTAGCATTCTGATCCCTACTCCTGCCTCTGGAGGAGCAGCTTAAGAGAATAATTTTGGCTTTAAAAGTCACAGGTAGTAAAAAATCACATACCTGAACCACAGCATTGACCCTTACTGCATTGCATTGATTATGCAACCCGTTTTGTTCCAGTTCTGCCAAGTGAAATAGTATGATCTCAGAAGGGAGGTATTGCTTTGTCTCACGAAATGACTGAATTTTAAAGAGCCATTCAACAATAAATTCAAAAAAATGATTACTGCTTGCTGATTGCCAGCGAGTAGAGATTGAAAGCCCAAGCAACTAAAAGCATTTCTTTGTCTTATGAAACTCAGGGCATTGTATGTATAATGAAATGCCATTAAAAATATTTGTTACTGTAATACAGAGCTAGTTAATCAGAAAGAGCACAAGTGTCAGGAGTACACAAGGTGGTGGCAGCAAAGCTTCTCATTTCTGTCCTGAGGGGCAGTAGCCATGCACTGGGGGAACAATTTACCAGCTTAATGCAATAGCTCTATAACAGTTTGAGCAGCCTATACAGTATATAAATCTATACATTCTTTACCCTACAGGAAAACAGGTCATAGAGAAAGCAGAAGCAAATAAGACAGATCACAGAGTATGTGCATATGGTTATGGTGGATCAAATACAAGGCTGTTCTAGCCACAGCCACCTGAACTTCGTAATGTCAACGGGCACAGAAAGACTCTGCTCCCTCCACAAGGGCCTGAGCGCTTCCCAAGATTTAAAGGCAGTGCATATTGCCTGTTCCATTGGGGGTTAGTACGTCTGATGAGTAGGGCAAGGAGAATATCGATTAGGTATATTATTTTCTTTTGTTGGGAGACAAAATCTACATAAACAATAGCATTTGACAACGATTCCCAATCTGGGGCAAAAACAAGGGCAAAAAACCCATTAGATTCATTTCCTGTCACCCCCACATCAACTCCTCAAGATTAACCTCGTCATAAAACTGAGAACTGCAGCAGAAAAAAAAAAAAAAATAATGAAAACATTAGAGCTCAAGTAGCAGACCTTAAGATAGGCTATTAAAAAATCCCAAATCCCATAGTTTTAAACTAGTAGTCTTGCCCAAAACATTTTTAGTTTAGCTATGATAGCTTTTTTGGTTTTTTCAACTGTATTAGCTTTCTAAGAAGTGTTACCTCCTAAGGTGATAGTTTCCATAAAAAGTAGGAGCATATCCATCATTTGTTTTAGAAACTGAAACAATTAAAGCCTTTCCCTTCCTTTGCAATATTAAAAATTCAAACAGAGTATTACACTAACAGAGGGCAATTTCCAGTCCCATTACTAACAACGGTATAAAGCCTGTGTAATCTTAAATTCTTAATGCTTTCCAGTGTCTGTGTTCTCCTACTAAAATCAAATGCAACATCAGTTTTTGTGAAAAACATCCTCCAGTGACCTTTCCTCCACTGCTTCTTGTAGTGCTTACCGCTAGGCTTAAATAATTAAACATGCCTTCACCTGAAGTGATTGCAGAAATGCACCTACATTTGAAAAGTATTATTTAGACAATAATTTGTAGAACAACAACTGGAGGCCAAATGCTTATTCTCATAAACTGACATCCTTATTGGAACTACCTACTCATTTCCATTGCCTGAGGGCCTGGACAAGATCATGAAAGCAGCCTTCTAGTAACACCAATTACAGTTAAACAATATGGAAAGAACCAACGAGACCACTATCGACAACATTCAGAAGGAAAAGAATTTAAGTGTTAAAAGCTCAGGCATGGTTTTAGATAAAAGAAAAAAAAAAAGGGAGCACTCTTACTGTAAAACAGGCATTTATCCTGGACAAAATAACCATTGGAAATAATTACTTATGTTACAATTAGAAATATGTGGTATTTTCTCAAATAGTCATAGATTTAGAAAAATCACGACTATCCAAAATGCACTTTCTCCTCCCTCAATATAACACAAAACTCACTTCCACTGGCAAAGTAAATGTTTATGAATATCAGAGCAGCAGCTTTATCCATTTCTACTTCCTCTGCATCCTCAAGATCATCACTTTGCTCCTGAAGTTTCCCTCCCCATATCTGAAAGCATAAAGAGAAGGGTGGTGGCGGGGAAGCATATTTCCTGCTGACAACACCGGAAAGACTTCAAACTGGCTCATCCCTAGCCAGAGACAAGCAGGTAGGTTTATGTCACAGACAGATAAGAGATGATGTAGTAAGGCCTTTGACACCGTCTCCCACAGCATTCTCCTGCAGAAACCGGCTGCCCATGGCCTGGAAAGGAGCACTCTTCACTGGGTGGAAAACTGGCCAGAGGTCAGGCCCAGAGAGTGGTGGTGAATGGAGTTAAATTCAGTTGGTGGCCGGTCACAAGGGGTGTTCCCCAGGGCTCGATATTGTGGCCAATCCTCTTTAATATCTTTATTAATGATGTGGATGAGAGAATCAAGAGCACCCTCAGTAAGTTTGCAGATGACCGTAAGTTGGGTGGGACTGTCGACCTGCTGGAGGGTAGGAAGACTGCAGCGGGATCCAGACAGGCTGGATCGATGGGTCAAGGCCAGTGGTGTGAGGTTCAACAAGGCCAAGTGCCTGGTCCTGCACTTGGGTCACACCAATCCCATGCAGCGCTACAGGCTGGGGTAAGAGTGGCTGGAGCTGCCCTGAAGAAAAGGACTTGGAGGAGTTTGTTGAAAGCCAGCTGAGTATGAGCCAGCAGTGTGCCCAGGTGGCCAAGAAGGCCAACAGCATCCTGGCCTGTATCAGGAACAGCGTGGCCAGCAGGACTAAAGAAGTGATCGTCCCCCTGTACTGGGCACTGGGGAGGCCCCACCTCGAGGGCTGTGTCCAGTTTTGGGCCCCTCACCACAAAAAAAGACATTGAGGAGCTGGAGCGGGTCCAGAGAAGGGCAACGGAGCTGATGAGGGGTCTGGAGCACAAGTCTTGTGAGGAAAGGCTGAGGAAGCTGGGAGTGTTCAGCCTGGAGAAAAGGAGGCTGAGGGGAGACCTTCTCGCTCTCTCCAACTCCCTGAAAGGAGGGTGTAGCCAGGGGGGGTCGGTCTCTTCTCCCAAGTCACAGGCAAGAGGACAAGAAGAAACTGCCTCAAGTTGTGCCAGGGGAGGCTTAGCATGGATATTAGAAAATTTTTTTACACTGAAAGGGTTGTCAAGCATTGGAATGGGCTGCCCAGGGAAGCAGTGGAGTCACCACCCCTGGAGGTATTTAAAAGCAAGGCAGATGTGGTGCTGAGGGACATGGTTTAGTGATGGCTTTGGCAGAGTTAGGTCGATGGTTGGAGCTTAAAGGTCCCTTCCAACTTGGACCATTCTATGATGAAATAAGTTAATCTTCTGCACTGCTAGACCTCAAAAGCTTTCATTAAGATCCAGATGGAATAATTATTGAAATGCTCATGATTCACAGCAAAGCTTTGATTTCAAATGGGAAATTACATTACATCAAAGTAACCATTTTGGACAGACCTTTTTCTATGTTTCCCCTGTCTTTCTACATTCTGTAAACATGTCTACTAGAACATACACATCCCATATGTTAAATTAGGTGTTTCATAAATAGACTTAAAGCTAATACTCTTGTAAAGTTTCACACAAGTCTTCACAAGAAGGAACTCATGGGATCAAGGAAATTCCACCCTCTTTCTAAACTTCTATTCTGACACTTCCCATACAGGAAAACAGCATAATTAACACCACTTGCCTGGAAGCAAGTATTGCCCTTGAGAGTAAAGAAGTTCAGATGTAGGTAGAAATGCAGAGATGCATTTCTCTAAAGATAGGATAAATTTAAAGCAGCAATCCCCAATTTTTGACAATGCATGTATTAGGAAGTGATATCCCAAGTCTGCATACTACAGAATGAAGTTGATTTATCTGGAGACAGGTGTGGAACTTCTCTATTCATCTAAATGAAATGAAAGATCTTGCATCTCCGCCTACTTCAGAAAGAATATAATAAGAAGAATTAAGGCAGATTAAGAGACTCTTTTAGGCAGCTTAAGACCCTTAAGCACACATTCCCAAGCCAAGTATTTATATTATAAGAAGCCTCCTAGTTACCTCTCTCAACTGTCACTGTTTTCAGTATTGCATAAAGCTGCTTAAACTATAAAGCTGATTGTCAAGGGAATCCCAGTTTGAAGGGATCTTTTGTGGTTTGAAAGGGTTGTGACTTCTGTAAAAAGAGGGCATGGGGTTACTGCAGCTGGCCCTGAATATCAATGACAAAGGAGGAAAAGGAAAGATAACAAGTCAGGCTATCCTGTCTCTCCCTCACTACTCAGCTAAATTGCATGGTGGTTGAGGGGCAGGACAGAGCCAAGAAGGACTAGGGCAACCCTTGCTCCCCTGAGGCCTCTTTGTTCTCCGGTAAATAGTACAGATACTCTGCTGCAGGTCACAAAAAAACCAAGAGGTGCCTCTGAGCAGTGCTGCTACAAACAGCCCAAGCCACAGCCAGCATCCACAGAAATTTCAGGGGCAAAAATCCCATGTGGATCAGGCGTGATATGCAACACGAAGCAGAGAAACAAAATGCATGGTATTTACTGCCTGGCTAAAGTAATCCAGCCATATATTAACTTAGCCAAATTCTTTTGCAAGTCCTAGAGCTGGTAATATAGTCATTCATGGGGTTTTTTTTCAGTCACTAAAAACCTTCAAAGCTTACAAAGTTTTGACTTTTTTCACTGGAAGACAAGTGGGTGATTACAGAAAATTTGCCACAGTCAAATATTCTAAGGTCTAGCTCATGAACACCAGAAATCATAATACTCATTTTTCCAGAAGTGAATTAAAATATCTACCTATTCAATTGAATTACTTTGTACTTCCATTATGATACAAACTTTGAACGCATCAGTCATTTTATGTGAATGTTATCTCTGGACACTTGGGCTCTTGCGTACCTACATATTAAATTACCTCTTCTGCGTGCCTCCGGTTGCTTCAGACCTCCTGAATTCAGCTGATCCTAACGTTACCTACTATGAACCCACCGCTCCCACAACTCTCCCAACAGTCCCATCTAATCTCAAGCTTAGCACATACCCTTATAAACTTCTAACCATACAAAGCATCTTCTTTTTCAGGGCTTGCACCCTTCTTCAGCTCACACACTCCTTCCACCCAAATGTTATCTAAAACTATGTCTCTCATCTCATATTTTTATTTTTTTTCAGAACTAGATTGCACTTCCACCCAAGAGGAATGATTGCATAGTTGAACAGCTAAAGAACATGACTTTAATATTTACAACCCCATTGCAATACAATAATTGAAGAGTCTGTGGTGAGGCAGTATTCCCAGGAAGATATGTTCTTACCTGGTATTTATTCTTACGCAATATATATTCCTTTGCTTAAGGAACTGTAGCTCAAATTTCCTATCAAAGTCCAAGGCTTAAATTTTAAAAGCTTTTTCAAGAGAGATCCAAATCCCTTATGGAGTTTTGATAATGCCACTCCTGTTATTAGCCTTGCTCTATCTACCTTGCTCAAAATAAAAATGCAGATTTGGGATTTGACTAAGTGGCATTTGTGAAGCACACACTTGAGATGCTTAAAAGAAAATTCTACGACCTGTTTTTCCCCACCCAAACTGCTAAATACACTTTCACTGCATGCAAAAGTAACATTTGCTTCCACATGCAGCCTGTACAATGCAATCCCCACTTGTACCCTTACAACAACACAAAATTTTGTATTCTCTCTTTGGGGTAACCTCTGCACTATTTTTCCTTCCCAACTTTGAGTTCACCCATTTCACCCTGTTCTCCCCAGTTTTTACTATTGAATCTTCTGCTTTCCAGAAGGCAGCTACTCCTGTTGGTTTTAAGTAAATTGTAGGTAGATCATTTAGTTTCCAAATGCCTCATTTTCTTCCTGAAATAACTGAGGGTATAGTGAAAATTTATAGGTTTACGTGAAATGCAGAGTTATTATAGTGAGTAGCTCCAGAGAAAAGCCTATAAATAAAAGAAGGTTGAAACAAACACAGTTTCAGTGTGAGAGCCTCTGTGGAAAGGCCTAATCTCAGAACATTCCCCTTCTCTTTGTCCTTTCAACTAGAAGCTGCACAATGCTTTCAACAACGCTTAACTGATGAGCGGTAAGAGGGGAAGGAAGTAAAATCACACAAAGAAGTGCCATCCCTAGCTTTACCTAACAATATCAAAATGATGTCTTATTGGTTTATTAAGCTGGTGAGCCACCGCATGCGTAGTGCAGAAGCATTGCTTTTCTTTCCCATTTCCCAATTTCCTTCTGGGACAGCAGAAAAGACAGTAAAGGTTGTATACTAGTAGACAAATTTAAAAAAAGAAAGCCAAGATTATGTTGAAAATATGCCTACTGCTCGATAGCCCCGTGTTGCACTGGTAAGATTTTCTCCTATGACTAAACTACAGAAAGGGGAGGATTCTCTCGCTCCCACAGGGAGTTATATCAAATCAATCAAACATTTGCAAAAAAGTTCCTGGCTACTCACCTCGCTTGTCCGTATCCTTACCTCATACCAATTCAGTTATTTCAGAGGAGCTAAACAGAGAAGGACATAACCCTGTTCTTACTCTTGTAAACAGGATGAACAACAGGACCGGAACTGACAGTCTCTAATTACAGGTACGTGCTGGACTTCATGAGCACTTGACATAAATTTAACCTACCAAAACAACATCTTAAATTATCAAAGAGGTTAGAACAATGGGCCTCACAGAAGATCTCCCTGCCACGGGTTGCAAGCTCAAAGCTATGTCAAAAATACAGCAATAAAAACCCTTTATATTTGCAGTTCTGAGCCTCATTTAAGCTTGCTTTTCTTTTACACTGATGTTTCCGCTAGCCTGTGCCACGCACAAAGGGCAAACAGGATACCTACCATAGATGGCCAGGTGAGTAAAGAAACTTTGGCGAGTTACAAAATAATTGTTGTCCCTACAAAGTTTCTTCAATACACACTGGGAAGCGACCTAGATTCCTTGCTATGATTCTGCCTCTGCAGTGTATGTTCTGAGAAAGAGAGCCTCCAGTTTCTGAAGAAATCTCTGCCCACCACCCTCCTCCAGGATCAATAGGATTCTGCTTTACGTAACCGCTCTAAGTTTGGCAGCAGGAGCTCTTACACGGCAGCATCTTGCAGATTTTGAGAATACAGAAACAGTATGTTTCCTCCTCAGCAGCATGAAATAACTGGAGAAGACCCAGCATAGCACTTGGGCATTGGAATCTTAACTTCAAGAACGTCACCATTACTATCTCACCAACCTGAACAGTAACAGCCTCTAGAGCAAATACCTGCGTATGTAGACCATGCTCTCAACACTCCTCTTTTGGACCACTCCTGAAAGCTATAATGTCTAAGTCAACATTTTCTCATGTTTTCTCATGATCTTTTGCGTTAATTTCATAAAAACATAAGGAATTCTTTCTACTAAAGGATGCCTTCTTGGCTGCCTCAATCCGTGAAAGGCCAAATAACAGGTAGCACCACAAAGGCTGTTCTTCCCTAAACGATCAGGGTAACTGTCCTTTTGAAAAGCTAAGAAATTCAACAATTGCCCAAACAAAGTTCATTTTCACACTTCCAACTGGGAGTCCTGAAAGCAGAAAATTAATTGGTTTTAATCTGCCGCTTAAGAGTTTTGAGTTTATCTAATGTGTTTGTTTGCCAGCCTAGGAACTAGAATTTTGGGTTCTGAGTCTCCTTCATTCCTAAACCTTCTCCTTTGCCACAGAACGGTAAGAAATGGGAAAGAGAACAGTGTGGGGAGGGGAAAAAAAGCCAATACAACAAAACTCAAAGCCACAACCCAGTAATTTACTAGACTCAAATTGTCAACTGAAAGGATGTATTTGTAACTTTTTTTTTTTTAAGTGGCTAAAAGCAGTACATTTTAGTTACTACTAATTCTCTTAAAGTAAGAGATTTAAGAACACTTAACTCTACCTGCAGGAATGGTACCATTTGTCATTACAGAAGTCCACATCCACAAGCAGTGCGTGTTTACTGATAAACTACTCTTTTCTGGCTCCTTATTTCAAAGCCAGGCCTGGTGTCATCACATTAGTGTAAGACAATATTGCAGACCAACACAATGAGTCAGCAATCAAACCGACGTGTTCTGCCATTCCATAGAGCTTGTTCTTTTGGTTCGGGTCCTGGAATTGCTGGTACGTCTCCTCTCTCCCAGCCTCCCCTTGCTCGCACAGCACTGCAGAGCTCCAAGATTGACTTACCAGTTGTCAGACTAAGCTTGTTTCAGAAGGAAGGAGGAATTCATCTGTAAAGTACCCTGGGTCTTGGAAACACAGAAACGTGCTGGATAAGCTTAGTGCCTGGTTGGCTGATTTTGGTGAGAAAAGGAAGCTTCTCAATTAACCAGAACTAAGTGAAAGAGAAATTTCAGTTTTCTTTGTCTTTCCCTTATTCTTAAAACAACACATAGATAATTCTGCTCATGAGAATCTCATTGTACCCGTATTCCCACTGAGAGACTTTACATACGATACACTCACTGCACGACCCTTGCAGGCCTTCCCTTTGTATTTCAGCAAGATGTACAATGCATAGTGGATGGAGCTCCTGCAAGAACCCAAACACTACCAAGAAGAAAGCATTTTCCACATTGGGTGAGACTGAAGGCCTATGAAATGCAAGTGAAATGGAAGGGCCACTAAAATGAAACACCTGACATTCTTTTCACAGTTCTTTTCACCTGCATGTTAAAAAAAACAAGAAAAAACTAACATACATGGTCCAACTGGTGATAAAGCCTGTTTCCACATAAAACCTGCTGGCACTGAGTATTATCCATTTCCATTCTTGCCATAAGAATAGCAATGCTATTAGAAACCAAAACTGATCCCATGATAACATGTTATGTTGTATACAATATTGTGTATAAGATGTACAAACAAAAATAAAAAATAGCAAATAAGACAATATAATTAGGAAGTCAGAATTGAAATGCAATAAAAATTCTACTAAACCAACAAAACTACTTAGGTGGAGTTGGGAAGTGGAAGAAGTATGAGGTTTCCTCTCCAGTGAATCTGTTAAAATGTAAAATAACCACCATTTGCTTTAGTCTGCTGTATATAAGATAATACTACATGCAAAAAAATCCACAGCAGTATCACTTCTGTAGGGTGATGATCAACAGAGACAGATGATTAATAACATCTGGACACCGTATCAAGAGAGCAGTAACATCTCTTCTTTACCAGCATACAGGTGGCTACCCTCCCACTGGGTTTAGGATAGAATTTAATAGCGTTGCATGCCCTGCGCATCAGAATGCACAGAAATACTAGTGAAGCAAATGTGCAGTCTTTTTCCCCAGAACATGAAAGTTGTTTCATCTCTAGGCAGAACATTTCCCCCCCCCCCTTATATCCAGTCAATGTCTCTGCTTTGATGATCTCATTACATACTTCAATTCTAAAAAGCAAGGTAAGGCTCTAAAAAAATCTAAAAATCACACACCTTTTGGGTTTTTTTAAGCCCTTATTGCACAGAGTCTGTTCCCCATAGTTAAAAGAGAGCACAGCTCATTGCCTGGTGAAATAGAGGCATGTGCTACATGCAATGGGGTTTGCGGAAAGTACAGTGAGGGAAAACTGCAAACTGCAGCCTACCCAGAAAGAGATTTGTTTGTCATAATCATATGGAGTAAAGGCACATGCAGCACAGAGCATCACTTCCAGAAAACGAGGGGAAACACACCTATAACCAGTTCTCTTTTCTTCCTTAATCCCTCTTTAAATCTATTACACAAAACCAGTGGGAAACAGAGGGACTGACTGACAGGATGCAATAACAAAGTGATTTGATTACTCTGAAGCAGAGCCTTTTCATTAAGTTCTTAGCTTTACAATACAGGATCTATTGCAAGAAGGGTCATTACACTTCTTTGTAACAAATGGACTAAAGGTGCATCCTATTTGATGTGGCCTTGTATAAATCTTACATAAGATCCCTTTTCTTTACATGCATTAGATATGTATACATACAAATACAAGCTCCTCAACATCTGATTATTCAGTAGAACTGAAATTTTAATCCATCTCTCTTTACATTGAATAACCAGCTATGCAGTCTTTCAAAGAGATACCATATCCTTCAATATTAGTCATCCACATTCATATAATTGAGAAGGAGCGAGTACCTAGCAATTCCATTTGGAGAACCAAACATCTTCGAAATGTATTTACAGATGGTTTTCTCACCTCCTTGGGAATGCTAAGTACTATCAGTGCAGCAATAAAAGCCTCAACTGCAAGAGCTCCGATTCTATTACAGTGCAATGGTATTTTATTTCTATTATTTAATGGAAAGATGGGAAAGGCTACAAGAGTCATACTGTTCCTGCAGAAACTGCACTGAGGAGGGTGCGGGGGGGCGAGGGGGGTTAAGGTTTAAACACTGAATAGCACTAGAGCCATAGGATTGCTACATCTCCAGAAATACTAGAGAACCATGAACCATGAGATATTTACGCTGGTCACCTGAGTACTTGGTAGCACCTGCATCCCAAAAAATTAACTCATTTTTGTTCATCCCACAAGAACTCATTTGTGATTGGCACTCTGTTCCATAGGAGTTATTACTCTTCCGCCCTACAGATTTCATAAATTCTCTAGGCAAAATAAATAAATAAATAAATAAGCAAGCAAGCAGCAGCATTCAAAAGGTTAATGAGAAGCAAACAGATGAACTTCACATAAGTGATGCACAAATCCTCAATTTCCATTCTGCTACCTTCTACTTCCATTAACAGCGGCAGAAGCAGCTTTTTACTTACATATTCATCATTCCAGAGCTGACTGAAACGCTGAGGAAAAAAAAACTAGGCAAGATTTATGAAAATATGGAGACTTCTAGTGAAGATATTGTATGAGCTATATTTTTTGCCCATTCTAGATACTTTCCAAATATTTTTAGCTGGTTTAATTTAAAAAAAAATAAATCTCTCTCCAGAAATTCTAGTAGCTTTGCAATGAAAGGGGCTTTCTAGTGTTATTTTCCAGCACTATAGATCATTATTTTGCAAGCATTTTTAGCGTGCAAATGGCAGGGGGAGAAGAAAAAAAGAAGAAAAAGAAAAGAGAAGTAAAAAGGGGATACAAATTACAAGCACAGACTTTACAAACACCACACTCCTTATGCACCCAGTACTCATGTTTTAGCTTTTTTCCCCAGCTCAAAAAAGCAAGCAGGAGACAGACAAGGAAACAGAAGGGGTAGATGAACCCCTGGACTTACCTTTTGTATGGTCCCTCTGTAAACTTCTCAGAAAGAAATTTAAATTCCTCCAGCTGGATTTGATTCTTTTCGCTTTTCTCTTTCTCGAGTCATACCGAAGCAAAACAATTAGTTTTCAGAGGTTCCATTTAGTGCTTTTCCATCCCCAGCAAAATGCATCCAGGAGACTATGCCAAAAGTAAGCCCAGAACTCAAAGGCAATTGGAAAAGGGAGCGTAGGGGGTTGCTGAAGGACCAGATTGTGAAATTCAGCAGCTCGAGCACAGAAATATCCTACTGTACAATATACCTGGCTTCTCGCTCACCAAAAAACTGTAGTGCAAACTGTCAGTAGTAGCCTCCAATAGCTGCTGTGTGTGCTGCAGATGGTACGTCTCACTGTTACCTTCCCAGATGGGTAGAGGATTCAGAGAGCAGCAAAACCAGGGGGTCGCCTCCAAACCAGGTGGATTGCCAGCCACTCAGTCACTCAGTCCAATTAATCAAGACAAGAACAGCTCAGTCACCAGAGGTATCTCCTTCCAGGGTGCACAGGATTATGGCAAGGTTATTAATCTTGCTTTGCTGCATCCCCCCCCACCCCCTGCATTCAGCAGCCTGCACCGAGATGATTGCCAGCTCTGTCTCTGTCCCTGTTCTACTGCATTTTGCTCAGCCCTCTGTTGCTGCAAGTGAAACACAGAGGAGGGAGGAATACTAATAAGGTGGTTAGCTACAGTTTCTTTAAGGCATTCTACATACTGGCTGTGCGGACGTGCGTGTGTATTTTCCACCCGGCGATCTGGATTTCTTTGCAGCTGAAATAGGACCTGTTTCTACATCAAAGTCTGAATTAATCTGGATTATCACTTAATGAATATCAGAGCCAGCAATTGTATTTTACTTAGGATCAGGGGAGGGTACTAAATGGGCTAGAAGATTAGGACAGCGGTAGTGGTTACAGGGGGGAGGGAGTGGGGGGCTGGGTGTAGAAACTGCACTACACCCAGAGGAACACATTAGGTGAGAGAATTTGTTCCAGAGAGACTCATTTTAGCACTGTTTTAGAAGTCATTCTTACATCCTGTAAAAGTCAGGATTTTTAAATCAGCACTATATTATCCATCTCTAGATTAGACAGCAATATGCAGTCAAGTAAATATTTTTAGAAAAGAAAGGATTTCTGGCAGGAAAAGAAAAATTTAAAAAGTCAGTGGAGGCAGACATCCAGCACTGAATTTATGAAGGTGCTTGAAATTCATTCCTTCACTAAGAATTGTTCTACAGAAACCTTTCACTTGTGAAATGAGTTTAGAGTTCTCAGTCCAATAGCCAAAGCAGATTTCCCATGTGCTGTTTAAGTAGCTGACCTGCGTTGCGGCATGGACCTGGGTATTCTCTTGTGGCAAGTACAAGTCCTAGCTGTAATTCACTCCCATGAGATGTGAGAACAGTCATATTGCCTTTGCTTTCCCCCAGGGAATTCGGACCCTCAGCATCCGAGCAGTGCTGTCTCTCTTGGCATCCATAATTCCAACTTTTCGCAGCAGATGACACTTTGAGACTCCTTCAGGAACCTGCAAGCAAAAATAAACTATTCTTCAGAGTCAGCTTGGGGATTACAACAGTAAATTATAACTATGTGGGATTAGTGAAGAACCAGTTCATAGGTCTGATTAACCAAATATACTTGACAGAGCTCCCTACTGAATGAGCTACGTGAAATGAGTTTGACGCTTCATACCACAAAAAGAGCTACCACAGCAAGTTCTAGCAACTAATCCGTGATTGCCCAAGCCCAGAGATGGAAATGCCCGTGTAGTTTCAGACAGCCCATCCATAGGCTCGCTGGCAAGGAAACCTGGATGCACCGACCATGGCAGTATTACTGTTTCTTTAGCACACAGGACTGCAATCTAAAGCAGCACTGTCCATAAGCATCGTCGCCACAATATTTAATACTAACACCGAGTAAAAGCCTTCTACTGGTGAGTAAACCCAGCGGTTTTGCCAGCCAGTGAACTTACAAAACCACACAGCATTAAAAAGCTGGATCTCCTTGGTATTTGGAAAGAAAAATATAGGACACTGTAGGGAACTGTTTCAGAAGATGGAAGACCAGCCCTGTTCCACCAATCACACGTAGTCACTTGGGCTTTTGTTCACTTTTGCAGCTTAACTTGCATTATAATTTAAATCTAAAATGATTTATTTATATGAAAGTCCACAGAACTAACAGGAGACACTGTAAATTCTGGGGTTTTTTTCTTTCCTGAAATTATTTCTTTTCTCTTCTCCACAACCCATCTTATTCCCAACACTGCATGACACCTTGTGTTGCTGTTTTCTTGACTTATGGAGCTTAAACAGAATTCTTGTTCATCCACAAACATAACCGAGCCTATCCACATAGGAATATGAGCAGCCATAGTAGCTTGGACTGAAAATCCACGTAGCCAAGGTTTTGTCTGTGTCGGTCACTGTCACAGACAACCATCAGATCAAGGGAAGCAAATAGTGGCATTTCCCAAACACATTGCCCCAAGCTTTAATTATCTGTGCCATAAGGAGTTGCAAGGTCAGAGACAGGAACGCTCTGCCCACTTGGCTACACCACTCACAGCTTCACAGTCTTCTGTCATACCCTGCTTGGACTCATTCCTTCATGCTGAGAAGCCCTGATGTATTTAACTGTCCTTCATATTGGCTCTATTCACTTCAACACTCTTGTCACAAACCTTTTCCACCTTGTGCAGTGTCCAAAATGCCAAAGGAGCGCCACAAGCTTATAGCACGGCATCCATACTTTATGTTTTGAGAACACATCATCCCAGAACATGTATGAATGAAGTTAACAATTCATGTTCTACTTTCTAAGACGGTGGCATGAGTAATTTGGCTACTGTCAGAATATTAACTTTATAGTAACATAACATTTATAATTCTAACTAGTCAGCTAAGCTTTCATAAGACAGACCTCATGTCTAGACCCAAGTCTACTGTGGACAGCCTTTTCCACCATCTTAAAGTTGTTTTTCTAGGTGTGCTCAGAATCTGAATACATTAAAAAAAAAAAAGGCTACACCAAAGCTAGTTAAACCAATTCACACATCTACTGTTTACAATCCATGGGACTGGAACAGCAGCAAAAGGAATTAAACTCACTTGCATTCTAATGTCTATTTCCATGTCACAGATGAGGGAAAAAAGATTAAGTGTTGTGCAAGAATAAATCATTGTTAAGAGTATCTTCCAAGTATTGCTCATCATAATCCCAAAGGTGCAAAGACCTCCATCCTACCTCATCTGTCCTTACATCTGTGTTAAAAACCACACCACCTGCTAATTACTTTCACATTAATCAAAAGGAATAAAAGAGGAAAAAAAATCCTCCTCAAAGGATTGGTTTCATTTGGTTTTCTCCCCCCAGGAGGCAGCATGTGTGGCACCTGGGACAAACCATCACTGCTCTGACCACTGCAGGCTTAACGAGCATCTTTGGCCATATTCCCATGTGATGCTTAAAGGCAGTTTGACAAAACACTGAACTGGGCAGATATACCTTCCTGCCCCTCTCCCCCCCACAAAAAATCCCAGACCTTCCTTCACCTCTGTCACTCTGGCCTTCCCCTAACCCTGCTGAATTCCTTGACTTGTCAGATAATACCAAACCTCTGAAAACAACTTCTGAAATTCAGCACAAGTTAAGCACACGAGCTTATTGCTCAGCAAAGCCCCCAGCAGCGGAAGCACTGACCCAGCACACAAAGACCCTCCAAAGTCCCTCAAAGATTTTTGCGGTGTTTCACTTCATTGTTTGTTCTGTGTTTTTTTTTCCTAACCTGTTTTGATTTAGCAAACGCCAAATCCACATACTATTTGTCAGCCCAGCCCTCTTATTTACTCTTCATTTTCAGCAACTTTATCAAGGAAAAGTCATATTTAAGACTACAGTTTCCACACTGAGAAAGCTATTAGCAAGACCGTAGCAAGGGTGACAGATGACCCAAGAGGCTCATATAGACAGGCTGAGGCTGTCCCCAAGGATGACCAGGCACCTCTGGCTGATGAAGTTGGAGACGTTACTACTGCCAGCCGCCTGCACTGCCCAGAGGATCACCCCAGCAGCAATCATCAAATACCCACCAGTTTCCCAGCCATCGCTTTCCTCAGCCCCACGTTTGCAAAGTTTATATTCAAGACAAATGATAAACAGATTTCTACTGCACTGAGCATTTTGTATAACGTATAGGGTCAGGGTCTATACATTCCTGTTGCAGTAAGCATATGAATAATAGTAATAATTATTTCAGCCTAAACCTCTCCTCTCCAGGGAGAAAGTACCACGGCATAACTACAGCAAAGAGATTATTCATGTTCTTTACATCGTAAAACTTAGTCATAGCCTAGTGAGCAACACAAGCGAGTTCCTCAGAATCCAAGAAACACACTAGGTATTATATTTAGGTATTAACTGCCCTAAAATAAAGATAGGTGTGTCATATAATGGCATTTACTTTTATTTTTTTTTAACCAACATATCTGGCAAATTCAGCAGTTCTCGTGGTAGATATTTTTAGTTCCAGCAGACTTACCATCAGATTCCAACCTCCTGCCTAAATATGTATTCTAATTCAGTGCCTCAAGCCTGTGATTTCAAATTAATCCTGCAATGCTGAAATACAAATCATAATCACCTTGATTTTGTGCTATTTGGCTGCTATTATTTGAAGATAGGTTTTTTTTCAACCCTTATACCTGTCTTAGGCATAAAACCTAATTTGATCAAAAGTCAGAAGTTTAAAAAAAAAGTACATGTTTCATTACCTTTTCCTTTTGGGAGGAAAAAAAAAAGTTTTAAAGCTTTATTTTGAAAGCGTTAAAAAGAAAGGATATTTTAGAAGCTTACAGCTGATCATCATAAAAATTAAATAAGAAAAAAAAAATATAAAAAACCACATTCACATAGACTCCAAAAATTCAATAGGTATCAGTTACCTCACCCAACCCACCCAAGGAAATGATAGTTTTTTCCTCTCTGGTCAAGAGACAAGAGAAAATACTTTAAGGATAGTGAGGTTGCCTGTGTTTGCCCTGCCTTCCCTCTCACAGAGCCATCCACTCACAGCCACTGCTGCGAGCAGAATACTCCCATACACAGTTCACATACAATGCTCACGCCACCATTCTTTTTACTTTTGCTTGCCTTTATCCATGCCAGTTATTCTCTCTTTCCCTCTCTGTAGAGAGACGGGTTGCAAGAATTCAAGGGTGCGATGTGTCTCTTATCAAAACCAGAATTAGTCAAATCATTTGTCTGGATTTTACTCTGACATCATTGAACACTTGCTGTAAAACAGTCAAAGTACAGAGTCAGCCTTAAATACTGCATCACTGTTTAAGAAACAAGATGAAAGTTACTAAAGTAAAAGTAAATACCTTGGACTGATTTATCCTATACTGAAGAAGCACTGATACCAAAAAGATCGGGGTATTACACTGTTACATTTCAGTTCCCCAGAAGATTTTCCTTTTCTAAGCAGTGAGGAGATTTGATTATTTTTTTTTCAGTTGGTCATAAATCTCTTTGTGACCGTTAATTTAACATACATTCAGGTAAAAAAAAAAAAAAAATTAAAACCAAAAGAAAAATTGGAAGCTATGATTACTGCCTGTATCGTATACCAGTATTTTGAGTCTCAAATGCTTTAATACTCCAGGAGCTTTGACTATCCTCTCTGTACCCCCTGTGCCCATCAGCAGTTTATTATTTGCACTGACTCAAGTTTTACTGACTGCAATTAAGAATGCCTGAGGGATAGTTTCATCAATATTCCTGCTCTTGAGAGACCGCCAACCCCAGCTCCGGGTTTCCTTTCAAGTCTCACTTGCGTGCACAGGAATTCAGCAAACCAGCTTGACACTCAGTAGTGGGATGGGCATTACTAATAAGGAAAAATACCAGGATGAGGATAAAATTAGCTTTATTTTATCAAAAAGTGTCCAGTTCTGGGCTCCCCAGTTCAAGAAGGACAGGGAACTGCTGGAGAGGGTACAGCAGAGGGCTACAAAGATGATGAGGGGCCTGGAGCATCTCTCTGATGAAGAAAGGCTGAGGGACTTGGGTCCTTTTAGTCTGGGGAAGAGAAGGCTGAGGGGGGATCTGATCAACACTTACAAATACTTAAAGGGTGGGTGTCAGGAGGATGGGGCCAGTCTTTTTTCAGTGGTGCCCAGGGACAGGACAAGAGGAAACAGGCACAAACTGGAACATAGGAAGTTCCATCTAAACATGAGGAGGAACTTCTTTCCTGTGAGGGTGGCAGAGCCCTGGAAGAGGCTTCCCAGAGAGGTGGTGGAGTCTCCATCTCTGGAGACATTCAAAACCCTCCTAGACACGTTCCTTTGCAACCTGCTCTGGGTGGACCTGCTCTGGCAGGGGGGTCGGACTGGATGATCTCCGGAGGTCCCTTCCAACCGCATATGGTTCTGTGATTACCTGCATACCGCAGGCTGACTCTAGCTGACTACCAAGATGATCAGGAGAGTCCAAAATGTTCTCCTATGTTTACAACTGTGCAGTATTTTGAAAAGTCACTTCAGAACATTTACCAAGTTGCTAGCAGACACACCAGTCATTAAAATTTGCTTGCATGCAAAACCAACTAACATCAAGAATCAAAAGAATCAAAACAAGAGGAACTATTAAAAATCCCTAATTTCAGGATTCACAAAGACAAAAATACCTGAGTCTTTATGAGTATTACCTCTATTCAGAAGAGTTCTGTGACAGCGAGCCTGCTCCTTCACAGTCAAAATATGATATTTTAATACTTTCTAGTTCAACCCTGAAATAAGACATTTCACTTTACAATGGGGACAAAGGCTTGTGAGAGCCTAAGAGATCTGCAGCTACTGCAGAAGTTGCAAAATAAAAGCTACTTTAGCCTCAAAACAGAGAGATGCCTATGCTAATATATCTGTTAGGATAGAAATTCACCTAACCTTGCCCACAACTGCCCTTGCAAGGCTTTAGCATTACTGTCCTCCATGAAGAAGGAAGTTGGCACATTAATGGGGAAAACCTAAAGAAAAAAAATAAATATCTAGCTACATGTTTAGGCTGATTTAATAATTAGATTTGATTGCTACCTTGGCAGTTACCTCATTAAATTCACATCTATTATGTCCATCTCTCTCAACCAAGTTAACCTCTCAGTTACTGCTCTCTAATGTACATTCACCAGCTTGCAGTTTAATTTTAAAGTTTGAGCAATAGGGTCTCCATCACCTTTCATGGGAGGCTGTTCCAGAGCCTAACAGATCTCATTGTTAATGCTGTAAAGAGCCACTGCCTGAGCACTGAGTTCTATTATCTCAAAAATGCATAGGCTGAGAGAGGCTGTTATAGACTTAGATGACTTATTTTCCTATTAAACATTTTTTGTCAGCCATTACATCCATGTCCCTCACGTGCAGTGAAGCATTTTTTTAGACAAGAATTTCTTTACTCCTCTAACACCTACATATCACCATGGGCAACAGACTGCAAAAGATTAGCTTTTCTTGTACTAAATTTTAAGCTTAGAGGTGATAGAAAAGAGCAGATCGCTTTGGAATTCAAGTTAAGGCTCTTTGGGGGGCTTTTGTTGGTTTGGTTTTTTTTTTTCCTCACTCAGACCAGTGCAGCACTTCCACGTATATGCTTTAGCAATAATAATTTTAATAACATTATGATACCTACAGATGCATCAGAACAAACAGCATTTAACTATCCTTAAAGACAGCAGTCCTTTCACTTGTGGTCATACACCTACATGGAAGCTTGTCCTTTCACGCTCCTTTTATAGTCACTGTTAAAAAAGAGTTGATGCCTCACAGCACTATCATTTCTTTCATTTTAGGCTTCTCCATTTGAGACAAGGAGACCAGACCCTCCAAGGCTCAGGAGCACATGAGCGACTAGCTCAGACCAAGATACCTTTCATGCAGGTGCTTACCTTTGGTGTTAGCAGATTGACAGCAAGGGTTAATCTGCAATCACTGCCCAGAAAGTATCCTGCCATAGACATTGCCTAGCAAATAGATACACTCTCTCTAAAGACTGAGAGGTCCAATGACTGTTGGCACCAACCATGAGAAACAAACATTTCTTGAAAGTTTAACCTTAGAAAATACTGTTGAAAAAAAAGTTAATTGCCTCTTCTTGTTAATGCTACCTCCGTGTTCTTTGTCAGTCCTAAAGCAGGAACACGATGTCTTCCTCTGCTTGACAATTTTTGTCCTACACCTATTTAGCCTGGATGATCCAGAGATAAAGGTTTCCCTGGTGCAGTGATCAATGCACAGGCTCACATCCCATTTCTGCCTCAATCACCTGCATGCCCTGGAGTCTCCTGCAATTACTGAAAGCACAGTTAAGAGAACCTGAAGAGGTTCACCAAATTTATTTTGGAGATGTAATGAAAACTGATGAAATTGGATATGAGCTACCTCTATTAGCTGCTATTGTGGTGAGCTTGTTCTTTCCGCCATGGGTGAGAGAAAGAAAGGAAAGAGAGCGGAGGTGGGAAGGAAGAAGCTGTTACAGAAAAACTTCTCCACAGATACTGGGAAAGAAGAGTATTGATATCTTGGGATGAACACAAAATACACCAGAGAGAATTGATTGGAGTGGTAGTGTAGGGCAGAAAAATCAAAGGGGAAAATGGGAAGGCGGGGCGGGGGGGGGGGGAATGTGTCAAATCAGCAAGTTTGAAAACTTGTCACTAACAATGAGACCCCAAAAACCAAATCCAGGTTTCACATGAACAGAAAGCTGAAGGATTAAGCAAGAGACAAGCACAATTAAAGACCTTGAAAATTACAGTACAAGAGAGGAAGTAAAGATGCTAGAGGAAACTTATAGGAGTATATTCTTGTTTAGAATACCTCAAAACAATCCAACCCAAACTCACCTCCTTCCATTCCATTCCATAGCACACTACTCCAGAGAATAACGTTCACCAAAAACAAGTCACATCTATTCTAAGACTCACTGGGGTTCACTGGTTACCCTGTTGCTATCACTAGGAGCTTGTTACAGGACTTTGGCTCAAGACCAAAAAAACCACACAATTTAATTTGAAGTGCAAATGATTTGTGTGGGAGAAAGAACATTTGTTGTCTTGAACATCTGTTGACTAATCAGGAGTAAGAAGAGAAAACTTTCTTAAATTTAAACTTGATTTAGGCCCGTTAGATGGAAACGGAAGACTGGCAGAAAACATAGCTCTTGAAGGCACACGTACCATGGAAACGAAATAAGCATAGACTAACTTCTAATCAGGAGCTGGAAGTTATTTTACATCATAAAGAAGTTTTCACTAAAATTGGCAGATGAAATTAAGCTAAATAAAAGATTACATTGTAAAGCACAAAACGCATGATAATTGGATCATTTTCAGCTCTGGAAATGCCATTCAGAGGAAATGGTTTAGCATAGATCTCACTTTAAATGAGACTTTAAATAGTGAGTAATCTGAGGGTGAGGGGCATTAGGTAACTTAATGAAGGAGGTCTTTTCCATTGCTACCTTCCATGATCCAACTGAGAAAATCCAAACAGCTGAATGGATTCTTCATAAAGACACAAATACAGAAGAAAAACAAGGATTTTGTTGCCACAAGGGGTGTGAAAAAGACTCCAACAAGAAAGGGTTATTAATTTCTATTTGCCTTTTCAGAAGGACTACATGCCAAACTATTAAGAAGGTGTTGATTATATCACACATAATCAAGGTTACTTGATTACACCATTCGCTCTAAGCAAAATCAAAAAACCCTAAAAATACTTTCTCGTTGACAGTTTAGAATTTTACGAAATGGTAGCACTTTCTTTTGGATTACATGTCTCCTGTTGAGTACCTCCTTTAGGCTAAATGTTTCAAGAAAATTAATTCAGAAACTTCAGAAAGCAAAAATTGCAGTAAAAATAATTTGATTTGCTAAAGACAGCATTACAGCTAATCCACTGAATTTTTCTAGCATACTTGGACTTTGGAATAAGATTTTTAATTTAGCAGACAGGTCTACCCAGCATCAGAAAATGTCTTTCATTCATATTTTGAAAGCATTGTGAACTTGTAAGGTAATCATAAAACCTAAATACACTCAGTTCACACCAATTCAACAGAGAGTTACTATGAGGTGGCAGCTGGGCTACCAAAGGGTGTAGATCACGCTGCCTGGGAAAAATACATAGGCTGAAAATACAGGGAAGAGTAAGAACCAGAAATTGCCAGAACATGAAACTGAGTTTGCAGTAAGTGCTAAGAGACAGTGAATGTCACAGAAGTCCAAGAGACTGGGGTAGTACTCTAAGGATTAGAAGCAGCAGACAAGAACTCCTCACAGCGAGTCCAGGTCCCCGACTGCCCGAATGCTGAGCCTAGCCAGCGTCCTCCTACAGAAGAAGCACACATTTTCCCACCTGGTATTTCCTCAGTTATTTTTGGATACTGCATTACAGCAAACATAATAAAGTTTTACACAGTCTTTGAACACAGAATGTTTACCTTCAGAAAAGGGCTCCAAAGGATATAAAGGTTCCCTAAGTTTAGAAGTTTAAGACTCCCAAAGAAGAGGAAGGATTTTATACACCCATCTTTTTTCATCTCCATACATCACCCCAAAATCAGTGTTTCCCATTAGTTAGCAAAGGCAACCTAAACACAGCCTCACATACGCATTCCTCACCAGTCCTGCATTCAGATTCCTCACACACTTCTCAGCAGTCTTGCCAAAAAGCACGTTCCCTGGAATCAGAAATCTTTTCCTCAAACCCCAGGAAGCACACAACCATACTGCTAAGCCCAAACAAGACACAGCTCCACAAGGCACAGTAGGGGGGAAAAAACCCAAACATTCTCCATTACCTCAAGCCTCGTTGATCACCACAAGCTCCTAATGCTCCTCCTGCCCTACCAACTGCATCCAAAGAGCTGGACATGCCCCTACCCCGCTCGGCTCTGATGGCCATAAGCCCTGCCACACACAGCTGTGCTCCCCCAGCCTGGTCCTGACCCCTCACAGCTGCCAGCGGTCAGGGGGCATCACGACGTGTGCCAAGGAGCATGAAATCCACAATTTCATGATTTCCATGATTCCAATTTCATGGAAGGAGCATGGGGTCCTTCATCGTGGCTCTCCTTTCTTAATCTGAAATGTTCTGAACTTCTGTTCCACATGTAAAATGGGGATCACATTGCCACCTTATTAAAGAAGAACAGAAGAAAATTACAGTGGAATATTAATATTCATTAAGCTCTCAGATGGTCTCAGGATAAACCCCATGGAAAAGACTGTTGCTTAAGAATTCTGTTCCCAGGAAAGCGGTTGAGACACTTGCAGTGAATAAGGCACAAGGTCAGGCACAGCAAAACCACAAGTTTAACAGCACTGAATAAGCACGAGACATGCAGTCACCAGTATAAAACCACACAAAGGTTATTCCTATAGCTCCAGCCAGGTCACTGGGAAACCTGGAAAGGCCTGGGCATCTCTGAGGTGTCTGAGCTACTCAAAAGGACATCACATGTGCCCTAAGGGGAGCGCTCCCTAAGCCCACTGCTTCCACCCATTACATGACCCGAGGAAGTCATCCAAACTTTTTGGTGCTTCAGTTATGCATATGTATTTATAGCTGGTGTTACCTGGTCCTAATGAGGCATTCTTAGGGCTTATTTGTATTTCTGTTCTCTTAGGAAATGAATGTTTGAATGATCTTCTTCTTACTACTGACCTTCAGGGATTTCCTAATGAAACCTCTGTGTTTCCACGATTTGTTCACACACAAATTTGCACCGGTTTCCTGCACGTGCTGCTGGAAGAAAGCCATAATACCAAATCGGCATAAGATTTTGGCCTCTAGTAATTACTGATATAAAATTCTATTTATCAGCTATTCCTGTGGACCTATATATACTACCATTGCTTTGATCATTACCCTATAAATATTAGCACCTGGACCAAGATGTTCAGAGCAGCAAGTCACTAAGGGTTGACACTTGTGGGTCCATGTTTAACGAGTTACTGAGTACAGCTGAGCAGAAATAGTGTAACCCATTGCAAATGACAGGTAAAATACCTCAGCCTAAATCTCTTCTCCTGAGTCTTAAACTGAAAGAATATATTTTGCATCCCTTGTCGTCTGCTAAACCACAATAGAGCTGTGTGTACCCCAGTCCTGTATCTTGGCTGCCTGCGCGGCACCGAGGGCAAATGGTCTTTGAGAAGATTTCGTCTTAGTTCAAGAATTCTCTTCAGAAAAAGTTTCATGATCAAAATGCCACTGTAGAAAGGAGTGTAATTTAGAAGAACTTAGTGCTGTTAGAGGGTTTTATACACGTAGTGAGGAAAGGGACATATTTAATTTTACAGATCAAAGGAGGTCATCGAAGAATAGCCCTGAATGTAAAGGTATTAGCATTACTTTTGATGGTCTGCAACCCAAATAAGGATGTTTATTCATTGTCACATGTTGCAAAATGAAGGCAAAAATCTTTGCATAACTCTAAAAGTGGGATAACAACTGGGGGGATGGACAGACAATGACTGGAGGGGGAAGGCAAGGGGAAAAAAAAAGCCATATAAACTTAGGTGGTAAAATTCAAGTTCAGAAAGATTGTGCTTCCCATTAATAAGAGAAATATGCTTGTCATTTCACAGAAGAAAAATACTGGTTATATATGTTTAACCTCAGGCTTTTAAAATAGCCATTTCAGCAAGCTGGTGCCTCACACATGCTGACCTTGATCCTAACGTCTCCAAGATCTTTATGAGTAATCAACAGGTTGAACTCTAAACAAGAGTTAGGTGGAAGATTATTTTTCTTAGTATAAAAAAAAAAAAGGCAGTCCTCAAAAGAGAAAAGCTGCTATTGTTCAATCAAGCACGATAATGACTACATCTTAACTGGAAAAACAAAATGATCTCTCATATATTCACAGATGCAGTGAACTTGTTGGAATTGTACATGGTGCAGACTTTACTCCAAAGTTAACTAGTCAAAATCAGCTTTGTCCCTACGTATCTTGTCATCTACCTAAACTGACTACAGTGATATAAATACCCTGTGCCACTGAAGTCAGGATTTCAGCTTTTACATCCAAATTTCCTTTTACAATGGACAACGCAGCCCAAGTAGCAGTTTTGGAAAAGAAATCACAGAATGATATGGGGTTGGAAGGGACCTCTGGAGATCATCCAGTCCAACCCCCTGCCAGAGCAGGTCCACCCAGAGCAGGTCCCACAGGAACGTGTCCAGGTGGGGTTTGAATGTCTCCAGAGAAGGAGACTCCACCACCTCTCTGGGAAGCCTCTTCCAGGGCTCTGCCACCCTCAAAATGAAGAAGTTCCTCCTCATGTTTAGATGGAACTTCTTACATTCAAGTTTGTGCCTGTTTCCTCTTGTCCTGTAACCTGGCACCACTGAAAAAAGACTGGCCCCATCCTCCTGACACCCACCCTTTAAGTATTTGTAAGTGTTGATCAGATCCCCCCTCAGCCTTCTCTTCCCCAGACTAAAAGGACCCAAGTCCCTCAGCCTTTCTTCATCAGAGAGATGCTCCAGGCCCCTCATCATCTTTGTAGCCCTCTGCTGTACTCTCTCTCCAGCAGTTCCCTGTCCTTCTTGAACTGGGGAGCCCAGAACTGGACACAGTGCTCCAGGCGGGGCACTGTGAGGAGGAACTAATGGGAACCAAATCTTCAGAGTAAACATGGTTATCTGAGCTGCAGCTATGACTTCCACCATTCTCACTCTCCAAAAAAATGAAGAGAGATCTCTCACAACAGATTATTTCGCTGTCATAACCTGTACCCACCCAAGAGGTGGGACCTCCCTCTGCACACCTAAATGCCTTTCCAAGCACCCACGCAAAGAGAATCTCACCGTTAACAAGTCACTGAAACATTTTGCTGCTGTATCTACCTGTTGTGTGAAGAGCTGTCACACCAATTCACTAGCCTTCCTGCCTCGGGTGCAACAGAGTCCACTTTTAGGACGCAGCATTATCCCTTTTAAATGTTTTTTTTTACATGCTGCTGTTTTGCTACCCTCTGACATTTTGTAGCAGAAAATTTATTTCCAAATTAAATTTTCTGAAATTCTACCAGCAGACGGCTGTAAAAAAAAAAATTTTAAAAAAAATTTGACAGTTCCTGTTAACAAGTAGAAGTGTGTATTGGGCCTGAACTGGTTTAAGTAGCAGGAGCTGCAGCAGTGCCCAGTGTGGAAGAAGTGCATGAACTGTCCCAGTCTGGTCACAGTCAATTCCAGATGGCTCCAATACTGGTGTGAGCAACTTACTGAGCTCCAAAACCTCAACAGTGGGTGACCCGTGCTGGGGCAGGGACACCCCCGAGGGACTGCAGCTGTGGGTGACCCAAGGAGCAGCAGACAAACAGTTCTGCACTGACCCCGGCCCCCTGCGCCACCCGTCGCCTCCCCACAGGAACAGGCATGGACTGGGTGTAACTGGGGGCAAAACCCAAGGGAAGCTGAGCCTGAGAAGAGGGGAGGAGAAGCGCTTGACTTGAGCTGAGCTTGGGGAAGGTGAGGGACAGGTCTTTTCCTCGGGGCTTGTTCCGTTGTGCGCATTTTCCTTCTTTCTGAATATTCAGATCAGCGATTAAAAGTTTGTGTCAGTTGGCAATAAGATAGAGTAGAAATTCTTCAAGTTGATTCCATTTAGCCTGTGACAGAATCCATAGCATTGCATGTACCTCTGCACCAATCCATACTAACCCGTCTGCACCTTGCTGTGAATCAGCCGCCAGGATCACAGCTCACACAGTGTATTGACTCCATCAATTATACAGACAATATATTCCTTCAAAAAGAAACACCGAGGTAGTTCTTTCCCAAAAAGCTCATGTATTGCATTTTTTAAACCTGATATTTAAATTGCTATTTAAAAGACTATTTTTCTTAGTGCTGACTATTTAGAAAGGCATATTTTCCCTAAACAAACCCATCCTTGATCCCTGTTTAATTCACAATTACTGGCATTTCTGAAATTAGTGAACACCTACAATTCAATGGCCTCATTGAGCTATTCCAGGTTTAGAAGAAGGAGCTGATTTCTCATCTGTCACTCATCATCACCATTAAATTCCGTTTGAGCATCTTCATTGATTCTGCATCTGGAATTTTGCATACTAAGTAAATTTTGTTATAAAATCAGGTTTTGCTCTCCAGTGTAACTGCAAGAAAATAACACATAAGAGGAAAGGAAACAATTTTAGCTGTAGACTCACTTCAGTAATAAAATTCAAAGTCTCACAGGCTTCCTGGGGGATTACTGTTTAGATCAAGTGTGTTTTGGTAGACTTACCCGTTTAATCATGCCCAGAGAACCAAACTCTCCCTTAAAATACAGTTCTCCTTGATATCTGGAGCCAGAAATAACAGACAAAAAGAAAATTCCAGAGAGATTAATTTTCAGCCTGGACTTGTGGGATACTAGAATACAGTATAGAGGGATTTGTATTACTGAAAGAGACAAAGACATTTAGATAGTCATGAAAATGGATCTGTACTGTACATTACCCTAAGAAAGTATTTTATTTCCCTATCTAGTCAAGAGGAATGCATATATACGCTGTACAAAAATGAATCGAAAATTTATAAAATACACTGCTTTCTGCATCTATTTTTCACCTCTCTATTAATTTGCAATTATCTGGTTCTATATCTCTGTAAACATCTTGAAAATATTGCCCTTATTGTGTCTTGAAAAGAGACAGATGTCAGTAACTGAAAATGACTAGCGAAGAACTGGGACCCGATGAGCTTGAATAACTTAACTAAGTTGCAGAGCACTTCCAAGCTTTTCTTGAATGCCCTACGATCTTCTAAGGTCCAATTCCCCACTTATGTACAAAACCATCCACGTTGTAGCTTCACTCTGTTGCAGTGCTATCAGCAGCAAAGCATCTGTTTGCAGAGACAAAGGCCCACCTTATCAAAGGTTATCCCTCACTTTCTGACTCTAAAATCTTACCTTCGTCAGAGAGCTTTCAATTCCCTCCTTACTTATAGGAGATACAAGCCCTTCTATTCCTCCTAACAACAGATTTTCATCTTCTTTATGCTCACAATAGATTTCAGCTTTTTTCCCTCCAGCCCTGCCGATTCCCCTAATTATCTTTCAGGGGTGCTAAGAGCTGCATCCATCCTTCCCAGTCACTGTCACAGCTCAGCATCGCTGCATCAACTATCTACCCTCCAGATGGTTTACGGCACTGACTTGGGGAACCACCTCTCACAGCCAAGTATGTTACTAAATAACCCCCTCTCTTCTCTTTCTAAGCAACTCCTGCACATCACTTCCAGCTGTCGTCCTTGCTCTTCATAGTCCTGGTTCTACACAATTGATTTCTGAAGAGGTTACACCCCTCATACAGTTTGTATCAAACATCACACGCCACGTTTAACAAATCTTGGTAACTTCAAGATATGTTTCCCTGTTCTTCCTCTTCTTGGGAATTTTTACTTGCTGCACAAATTCTGTTGTGCCCTGTAATCAGTATCGTGGGTTTGGTTTTAAAAAGTCACAGTATTTGTGAAAACTGGAGGTGGATCTGAAACACCCGGCTACCACTAGCCTGGTAATTTGATGCAGTATTCAGACTTAAGCTTTTGCCTTACAGTGACAGGTAAAGTTACCCCTGTGCCTTTCATGTACACACTCTGCAAACGATATGTAAACAGGCCCAGCAAATCCCTGGAATAACTCATATACATAAAATTACTCATGGATGTAATGATTTGTATAAAGAAGATCATATTTTATAGATTAAGACCATGTCATAGAATGCCTGGAACTGTTTTGAGCCATGGGATGTTAAACTATATCAATACATTATTGTTTTTTAAAGAGTTGAAGAGAGAAGGAAATTACTGTAAATCAAATAAAATGTTTCTGAAGGCCATTATTTTAAACTTATTTGACCACTGAATCAGATAACTCTGACAGGAAGCTGAGTAGAAAGCTTTCTTTTTCAGGCTGTCCTTAATGTTTCACAGATTTTTCCAAGCATATTTTTTTAAATAATCAAATGTAGCTTCTCCAAGTGGAACAGTGATTTTTCTTCTTCAAATTGGTCAATAAAAAATGATGAGTTTCATTTAGGGGAAGAAGTGGAGTCTTTGCTATTTCTCTTTTGTTTTCTTTGTTGCTCACTCTTATACACATAGGAACACATACATGCAGGGGCAAACAGAAGACCAACAGGTTAACTTTGTTCTGTCCTGCTGCATTTAGTACTCTCAGTACTCTTCCAATACCAGAAGTTTCACTGATTTCTGACAGAACCTATAAATGTTAAAATAATTGCTATTAATGACTAGCAACATGTACCTGAGGTACATGAGTTACGACCAAAAGTATTTTTTGGTTCTATTCCCAGTATTATTAATTCAACATGTGTAACTTCTTAAAGTATCTCTTTCTACTTTTAACTTTCCCCAACCATATTTTACTCCACTGGGTTGCTAATAGAGTTGATTCTTTAAGCCTTGATCAAAAGCACAGGGAAGTCTGTGGAAAGACTCCCATCAACTTCAGTGTGTATTTAGTAGAGACTCAATATATTTTTTTTTAAAGAGCTTTGTGATCCTTTAGTTGACAGGTGACATTTAAACAAAAAAGTCATAAATTTATTTACTTTCCCTTACTTTGTTATTCGAGTTTCATGCTGTATATCAAAGAATGAACTCACATAACAAAGGAAAATAAATTAAAAAACAAAGCAAGCACAAGACTAGAATCTATTGCTTTGTCTATATATGTCAGCATTAAATCACAGAGGAAATATAGCAATTATGTTAGCAAGGGATAGATCCCGTGTGGTTTTTTTTTTTTTTTTTTTTACACCCAGAACATTTTGACAGCTTGATAGTTTGCTTTGCCTTGTCCATGAACTTTTCTAATGTTTACTTAAATATTAAGTAAATATTTAGCTAGCTCAGAATAATTTTTTTTATAAGTAGAAATTACTGGGAGAATATCTGAGGAAAAACATACTGTCTCTGTATGTAAGTAGTACATGGTAAGAAGTAGTCTGAGATGCATAATTCTCAAAATAATCATTCTTCTTGGGACTTTCATAATATAGCATTTGCAATGGTGAAACTGACACTGATAAATATAGCCAGGAATAATTTAAATATGTGAGTTCTTTGAAAATGGCATTTTCATAATATTGTCACACACAACCTAGTGTCAGGGACCTAAGAGGCCCCAAGACCATTAGCAGAGAGTAGGGGTTGCAGCTGCGATGGTCAGGGCAATCAAAGCCTAGAGACACCCTCAGAGCCCTGGCACTCAGCACTCTCATCAGAGAGGCAAGAATCACAGTCTTCAACCCATACCATGCAAAAGGGATGACGGAATTGTTCCAACAGGAAAAGAAACAATTTTTGACCTTGGATATATTTCCCACATACGCACAACCGTATTTCTAGCTTGTGTAGGCATAGCTGAGCTGCTATAAAACGAGTTAAGGAAAGGGAATGAGGAGACAAGATGTGCTGGTGATCGTAAATAATTCATGTAAATTGGCTTCTGCAAGCAGAGCAGGCCTAGCAGCATGCAGCTCAGCTTGGGCTAAGAGCCCAAACATTAACTCAGCTTGGATAATTTTACAGCAAGCGCTGATTTCCCAGCTTCCACAGCTCGAGTGGCCATCAGTACCAAAGCAAGAGTGCTCAATTCTAATGCCGGTTTATTGGTGCTGAACAGCATTCACAGGAGTACACAATTGTTTGTGGTTCATTTTTAATCCAGGACTAGGAAGTAGTTCTTACTGTTTATTTTGTTGGCTCAGATTGACAGAACTGTCTAGGTTGGAAGGGACCTTTCAGATCACCTAGTCCAACCATCAACCGAACTCTGATAAAACCCATCACTAAACCATGTCTCTAAGCACTATGTCAACACGTCTTTTGAATACCTCCAGGGATGGTGCCTCAACCACTGCCCTGGGCAGCCCATTCCAAGGCTTAATAACCCTTTCAGTGTAAATATTTTTCCCAGTATCCAATCTGAACCTCCCCTGGCACAACTTGAGGCCCTTTCCTCTTGTCCTATCACCTGTGACTTGGGAGAAGAGAGCAATCCCCCTGGCTACACCCTCCTTTCAGGGTGTCATAGAGAGTGAGGTCTCCCCTCAGCCTCTTTTTCTCCAGGCTGAACACCCCCAGCTTCTCCTCACAAGACTTGTGCTCCAGACCCCTGGAGCTGGGCCTGGTGCAGGGGAGGTAGGCTGCAACTCCAGCAGTCTATCCCCTTCTCACACTTCCTACTTACCTCCTCCCAGAGCTCCATCACCAGGTGGAGGAATTCCTCGACCTGGCACACCTCCCTGCAGCCTTACACCTGGGTGACAGCATGCTCCCACCAGAGCTCCAGCTGGGGAGCTGCCTCAGTCCTGCTGGGTGCAGAGCTTGGGGAGGCTAAGACTTTCCACGGGTACAGCCCTTCAGCACCCTTCAACACCAACTGCTGCGCTGCTCTTCCTGGGGCCGCCTTTTGCGGGAGCGGGGGGATGTGTCACCGCAGGCCCCTCCCTGTCTCCTCAGCCGCCCCCGTGCCAGCTGCCGCCTCCCCAGCGCTGCCGGCGCTCTCCCAGCCCTTCCCCGGCTCCAAAAATCTCAGAATAAATCCCTTTTTTGTCCTGAAACCCCCGCTTCCTTGCGGATGTGCCTGCACCGGAGCCGTCCCTCGGTGAGTGACCGTTGGTGGCAGTTACACCCCGTTTAAACCGGGCGCCCTTACCTCTGGCCCCGCCCCCGTCTCCTCAGCCGCCCCCGTGCCAGCTGCCGGCTCTCCCTGCCCTTCCCCGGCTCCGGAAAAGTAAGGAAAAGCCTCTTTTTTTGCCCTGAAATCCCCACTCCTTTGCGGACGTACCCGCACCAAAGCTGTCCCTTGGAGAGTGACCATTGGTGGCGGTTACACCCCGTTTAAACCGGGCGCCTTTACCTCCGGCCCCGCCCCCGTCTCCTCAGCAGCCCTCGTGCCAGCTGCCGGCTCCCGCGCGCTGCCGGCGCTCTCCCGGCCCTTCCCCGGCTCCAGACATCTCAGAAAAAAGCCCTTTTTTTGCCCTGAAACCCCCGCTCTCTTGCGGACGCGCCTGCACCGGAGCCGTCCCTCGGTGAGTGACCGTTGGTGGCGGTTACACCCCGTTTAAACCGGGCACCGTTACCTCCGGCCCCGCCCCCGTCTCCACAGCCGCCCCCGTGCCAGCTGCCGGCTCTCCCTGCCTTTCCCCGGCTCAGGAAAGGTAAGGAAAAAGCCTCTTTTTTTGCCCTGAAACCCCGTTCCTTTGCAGACGTACTCGCACCGGAGCTGTCCCTCGGTGAGATTATCCCTTGCTCCCTAATGTTTTGGGGCTTCTTGGTCATTTCCAGGCCATTTTCTTCTCGTCTATCCCAAAACATGAAGTCCGTACCCCATCCTGGGTGAGCCCTGGCCGCGCGCTTAGGGCTTATCCCTGCGAGGTGTCCCAGCTGTTCAGAACACACCTGAGGAGTCCATGCCTCCTCTCCTCCTCTAGAGGCAGGGACATCTCCCACCAGACCAGGTTGCTCAAAGCCCCATCCAGCCTGGCCTTGAACCCCTCCAGGGATGGGGCAGCCACAGCTTCTCTGGGCAACCTGTTCCAACATTCCATGTATTCTCAGTGGTGAATATTTCTTCTAAGAGCAGAAGCTTTTGACATGACAGTTGCATTAAAAAAAAAAAAAAAGGAAACTATACAAATTCTATTCTGCACAGAGAAAAATATCATTACTATTTGAAATGCAAAACAGTAAAATTTCAGATTTTGTGGTCTTTTTCCTTTGGAGAAGACACCTGTTAAGACTGTATATTTCATTGATGCAGTCCTGTTTATTTGCAGAGATCGTGATCCTGACCATAGAAGGAAACAAACAACAAGAGGCAATTTATTTGCTCCCTCTTTCAGAGCAGGAGCCTTCTTTTACTTTCCCACTGGACCTTTTCTGGGCCAGAATACCATCTTTTCTCTTAGTCTCACCATGGCTCTTTGCTGCATTTTCTGTTTGCTTCACCCAATGACTAGTGCTCACAGCATCACCAAAGGGCATCGAAACTCTCCCTTTATGCACAGTTCGTTACACAGATAATAAGTACAGATATTCTTGGTATTCTTACAAACTTTTTGTCTATGTGCACATGAAGATGCCACAAAGCTCTCAGGTTTTCAGTTTTCAAGAGAGCCAAGCCTATGTCCAGCTCAATTTATTGTTCATTAAATCTACCTAGAAGGCAGCTCATAAAGTGTTCCAGTTCTTGTGGAGGCTCTTGACCGGGTGATGAATCTGTGCTTATTCCAAAAACCTAGATGCTGACGAAGGAGTTAAGTTTTCACTGTTACTTAACTCTATCTACTATGTGCTACTTGCAGTTTATAATATACTTGCCTTAAGTAGTTTTTCCTGCTATTCCACTCTGTCTCTGACAGAGTGACTCTCCCCAAATGGGAGTAATCTCCGGATGTTTGGTAATTTTTATCCGGGAGTTAGGGAGGGTGAAAAAACGTGGTTTTAAGGATGAAGTCGCCAGGCAAGCAGGGAGCTCTAATGATTGTGGGGTGATCAAAGCGGTTCCCAGAGAGAGTGAGAACAAGCAGAAGTTTTTCTTGCTGGCACCTTGGGTGTGGGAGGAATCTCCAGACTTTTGCTAGTTTTGAGCCCAGCCCTGGGGAGCCTTTAAAACATGCTATCCTAGTTTAGGGGTGAGCAGAACTCTCTTTCTTTTTTTGAGAGGCTCTTGCTTTTACCTGTTGTGGTGGCAACCAGGGACAGCTGACTTGACTTTACACCACAGATGGGGTCACACCTGTGGGGAGGAGTGGACAGGTCAAGTGACCCAAAGAGACCAATAGGGTATTCCATCCCATCTGCCATCCTCAGTAGAAAAGCTGAGGGATCAAATGGGTCAGGTTGGTCAAGGGGCTTCTTCAGGGGCTGTGTCAATGGCCACTGCCTTCTTTAATGGCTTGGTTGTTCTGGGGCTTTATTTCCTCAGTGAGTGATATCTGTAAAAGACCCTGTCTGCTTACCTGCCTTTGAGCCCCGTCAGTGTGTTCTGGAATCCAGTTCCCATCCGTCACTGAGTCCAGTCTGGAACTTTCCTAGTACCTGCCAGTGACATATCCCTGAGAGCTTGATATGGTTTTGTATATATATTTGTAAATATTGTATCTGTTTCATTGTTTCCTTTTTACTATTATTATTATATTGAGGTAGAGGTAGGCAAAGAAAGCTTTTAGACCTCTGTGGAAAATGAATATCACTTTCCAAAGAATGTGAATTTGTTACTGCTTTTCCTGAATGTGTTGCTGTAGGGGTGGTTTTGTGTAAAAAAAAAAAAAAAAATGGGTGCAGGAGTGAGTACTGTGTGATGTGTGCTGCTGTTACTCAAATGCCACAGGCCAATGTGAAGCTGGCAGTCTCTAGACTCCTTACCTTTTTGAGCCTGGCCCTGGGGAGAGTGAAAAGGGTGGCTTTGAGGATGAAGTAGCCATCCTCAAAAGCACCTTTTCCCACTCTCCTTACAGCCAGTTTAAAAAATACCAAATGTCTGGAGATCGCTCCCACACCCAAGGTGCCAGGAGGTAAAAATTGCTTGTTCTCACTCTGGGAACTGCTTTCATCACCCCGCAAACCTTGGAGCTCCCTGCTTGCCTTGTGACTTCGTTCTCTAAACCACCTTCTTTTACTCTCCCCAGAGCTGGACTCCAAAATAGAAAACATCTGGACACTACTTCTATACCCAAGGTGCCATCAGGGAAAAATGTTCCTTGTTCTCAACTGAGGGGGAAAGAAGCTACACCACAGTAAGGCATTTGCATATGAAGTCTAGAGTGTTGTGCTGTGAAGGGGGAGGAAAGGGTTGGTTAGAATAAGAATTCAGACCAGGGGCATAAAATTTCTGCATTTGCATTTTTCCATATATAATTGGGCTTAGCTGAAAGTAAAATACGATAGCTTTGGTCAAGTATGCACAGAACTGAGGACATATATGTACGATACAAATGTGAAATAAGCATTTTAAAGCTAATGGCAGAAATGAATTGCTTCTGAGTATTGAGCCTAGCTCTACTGAGTTATGCATAAATACTTTATCCATGTATGCATTTTACCCTGAGAGTATGCTGCCAGATTTTTAATTTATCCCTTCACAAATTAAAATTCTCTTGTATCACATATATGAATGTCTTAGTCTTAAACTGCAGTCTTTCTTTACTCCAATCAAACCATAATATCCATTGCTTCCATATTGTCTTCTTTTCAAATCCATTAGCCCTCAATAGCCCTCCCTTTCTTCCTCCCAAACCCAGTATACCTCAAGGTATTATTTTTCTAATCCCTTTCCCAAGCATTGTTATATGTTCTTTTCTAGGAAAATTGTGGGACCTGTCCCAAAAACTTCCAGAAGAATTATCCAGGGAAGTTCCCTTAGCTATTTAATGGTTTTGATCAGAAGAGGAAAAGCGTATCCCTGATTCTGGAATAACTGTCTGTAATAACTCCATTCCTTGAATGTTAAAGAGCATCAAGTGCTCTTAAATTAAAGATTAAGTTAAATACATCTCCTATTTTCACCTTTTCTTTTTGCTCAATCACAATTACGTTGTGTTTTCTCTACACCGTGATCTAACTCTGAATATGAAATACTGTGGCTCCATTTCCACCGTTCCTTTCCCACTCCCCAAATAAGTACAAAAGATTAATCCAAACACAATGTTTCATGCAGTATTTGTATGTCAGCAATCAGAACCTGATAAGGCTGTCTTTAAAAAGCCGTGAACCGTGTGCTCTCACAGAAGCTCTCCTAAGCACAACTGGCTTAACGCATTCAAGTCCTGACCTGTGACAAGATTTAAAACAACATATTCACATTCAATGTGACCTGAAGACTTGAAATCAGATGGCTGCAAAAGAAAATGCATCATGCTTTTTCTTGCTTTTTAGGTACCAAGACATCCTGTACTCTCTAAAGTAAAAAAAAAAAAAAAAATTTCATTTTTGATAACCGGGTAATACCCATCTGAACACCTGAAGAAATTCTTGTTTCTGTATCTTGTCTCCTCGAAAGCCTTAAACACAGACATGCACATGTCACTGCACAGCCTGAAAAGTCAGCCAGTCTTAGTGTTTTCAGCAGTGTTCACTCCAGAGACCCTGAAAGGTAAATTGGCTCCCCATTCCTTTCCAGCACTCCTGCTATTCTTCAAGCAAGTTCAAGACCTCATGCTGATAAAAGGCAATTGTCACATATGGTAACACCTATTACCTTCCCAACATCCAGATGACGGTACTAACTTTTCACATGGTGAAGTAAAACAGAGTGAGAGGAAGAGAGAAAAACGTATACCCGCTTCTAAGTTGAAGAAAAATGAAAATGTATGGGGCAGAAGCAGTATATTCTTAAAAATACTAATCAGTTAGCAGGCAAAACACAGCTCTGTCTCACTCCTGGTCTCCTTAACAAAACCTCATCCAATTTTTTTATGGAGTCTGTTTCTTCAATTTCTAATTAACACTTGTACCTGGAGGTTTAATCACAAGATTCTTCCTTTCTTAGGCAAGTAGCTGTGTTATAGTCCTGTGATATCAGTTCTTATCTAGCTCAGCAGGTCTGATTATGTCTGTGCCCTGCAAACCTGTTCCCTTCAGGACTGTGCAATAGTAATCAATGGCTAAACTGTCCCTGCCTTCAGTAAAATATTTTTTCCTTAGAACAAAAGCATTTCTGGGGAAAAAGAGATAAAGCACACTACAATAGACTGTCAAGAGTACCATCCTTTGGATACGAGCAGTCCCAAATTCTTCAGACATTATCTGCAAAATTTCTCTTTGTCAGCATGTTTTTCAGAGAGTATGTAATATCTCACCTCGTTTCATAAGGCTTTTGGCTCTTTAGCATTCACCTGAGACGCGCTTCCAGACTTGGAAAGCGAACTATTAGTGGCATTTTCACTGGAGATTGTAAGGTGGCTGTGGCCATTCTGACGTCCCATAGCCTCTCAAAACTCCAGGTCATTAGACATTCACAGAAGGTCCAATATACAGTACCTTCCATCTCTGATGCAGTCGCACAAAGCCAGAAGACTCATAAAAATTGTTGCCTCTCAGTATTTGTCGTGGTTTAGGACTCCAACCAGGACAGTATTCTTAGTGTTATTACATACAGCTCTGCTTCTGTTGTACAGGGACCACCTATAAGAGGTGTGGAGATAACAACAGCACATGGAATTCTATTTATGGGGTATGAGATATGAGATCTTATTCAGAGTGGCTCAATGGGCCACGGCCAATTGTATGAGGTTCAATAAGGCCAAGTGCTGGGTCCTGCATTTTGGTCACGACAACCCCAGGCAACGCTACAGGCTTGGGGAAGGGTGGTTGAAAAGCTGCCCAGCAGAAAAGGACCTGGGGGTGTTGGTGGACAGCCGGCTGAACATGAGCCAGCAGTGTGCCCAGGTGGCCAAGAAGGCCAACGGCATCCTGGCCTGTGTCAGGAACAGCGTGGCCAGCAGGAGTAGGGAAGTGATGGTGCCTCTGTACTGGGCACTGGTGAGGCCTCACCTCGAGGGCTGTGTTCAGTTCTGGGCCCCTCACTACAGGAAGGACATTGAGCTGCTGGAGTGTGTCCAGAGGAGAGCCACCAAGCTGGTGAGGGGTCTGGAGAACAAGTCATACGAGGAGAGGCTGAGGGAACTGGGCATGTTTAGTTTGGAGAAGAGGAGGCTGAGGGGAGACCTCATTGCCCTCTACAACTCCCTGAAAGGAGGGTGTAGAGAGGTGGGTGTTGGCCTCTTCTCCCAAGGGAATAATGACAGGAGCAGAGGAAATGGTGTGAAGTTGGGGCAGGGGAGGATTAGATTAGATATTAGGAAGAATGACTTTACTGAGAGAGTGGTCAGGCCCTGGAACAGCCTGCCCAGGGAGGTGGTGGAGTCGCCATCCCTGGAGGTATTTAAGGAACGTGTAGAGGTGGCACTTCAGGGCATGCTCTAGTGGCCGAGATTGTAGGGGTTTTTTGTGTGTGTATGGTTGGGCTTGGTGATCTCAGAGGTCCTTTCCAACCATGACAATTCTGTGATAAAAACACAAATACACAAACCCACAAGTATACATGTATATTGCATTGCCTCTAGGCAGAGCCTTTGGTGTGCATCAGGTGCCTCTGTTAGCTTCAGGTAAATTGTATCACTCAGTAGAGAAGGGATGATAAGGAAGAAATGTAGCTTCTAGTAGTATCTAAAACAAATAAGCAAATGGAAAAGCTTCTGGTTGTTCCAATCTGCTTGCATCCAAATGGTAACTTACCCTGCAACTGTCCTTTCTAAGTAACTCATTTTGCCATTCGTTTCCATGGTATGGATAGTGCAGGATAAGCCTTGCATCCCACAGCATCACACTGGAAATCTCTGTAGGTTTGCGTCCCTCTCCACGTTCTCATATCCTTAAGTGCTAAGATATCCTATGCCAATGGGCTCACTTGAGCACTTGGCATACAAAATCATCCCAGCTTTTTCCTGGGTAACTTCTCTGTCATCAGGCTGAGTTTCTTCAGAAAAGAGAAATCTAAATCATGGCTTACGAGGGTATAGAGCAGGTCTGAATGCATCATCTATCACAGGTAAATGGAGAAAGGGAAACCCCAGCAATGTAGTGATAGTTATATTAGTTATAATAAGTTACAAAGTTAGAATAAATATTCACCACAGAAAGCCATAAGGGGCCTTCCTGGTTGTGTTGCAGATATTGTGCAGCCTGAGAGCAGGAACATCACTAGGCAGCATGTCTTCTAAACACCCATGTGGGTGCTCATGTAGCTGAGGGGTCGTGTGAGACTGGTGAGGTTGGGTGTGTATGTGCTAGGAACCTCCTTTTAATGGGGCCCAAAAGGCAAGTCATACAGTTTGTCCAAATTGTTTTCTCCAGGTTCAGTGCAGCCATGCCAAAGGCGAACTAAAAGCCATGGTGTGGACACACCTTACACATGGCACTCTGTAAATTGAATTTGGAAAGAATTTCCAAAGACAGTATATGTGCAGCTCTATTGTTGAAATTTAGCTGCTTAGCAGGTCTGAATATTTTCAATGTTATTACACTTTAGTAACACTTAGATGTGATTAGAACTTGAGAAAAATAAAGTGGCAGAATTTGATCCACTGGATATACTGAATGGATCTGTTGAAGATAATAAGCAAACTTAGCCTCTGAGGGTTTAAACATTCAAACAGCTTTCACTTTCACTGACATTTGGCCTATCTGGTTCCACTTGGGAAGAAGTGATGAAATAATACTAGAAAGACATAGTTTCTTCCCTCTCAGTACTTCAAACTTCAACCATGCACATAGAATTGCACTAACACTCATTATTCTTCACATAATCTTTAAAGAAGTCAGCTATTCCACAGTTTTTAATTGCATGAAAGCTAAGATTTTGGAATGTGTTTTTGTTTTCTTACAATTAAGTAACATTGTTTCAACCCTTGGAAAAAAAGCACCCAATACTCTACTAAATTGCAGAAAGAAAGGTACTCTTCTCCAAGGTTCACTGCCGCTGGCCTTCAAGGCCAAGGATCATAGATTCATAGATGTTTGGGTTGGAAAGATCATCGAGTTCCAACCCCCTGCCCTGGGCAGGGACACCTCCCTCTAGATCGGGTTGCTTAAAGCCCCGTCCAACCTGGCCTTGAACCCCTCCAGGGATGGGGCAGCCACAGCTTCTCTGGGCAACCTGGGCCAGGGTCTCACCACCCTCACAGCGAAGAATTTCTTCGTGGTGGCCTTTACCTTTTCAGACGGGGCCACGTCATGCTGCATCAAGTTCAAAGATGTTCTTAATGAACCAACATGGCTCTCTAGGGACCCAGAGTCCACTAGTCCGGAGGACGACTGAAGTTCACCAAACCCAAATAATCTCTAGTCTCTTTAGAGCTTTTAATCTCAGTCCTCAGAAAAATAGGAAAAATGGTTTAAGAGAAACATAATGAAGCAGACGCTAATGGTCTGGAGTGTAAGCAGTATCTTTACAATGGATCAGTGCTCCCTGTCTTTCAGCACATAAACTCTACTGTAAATGGGATCAGCTACCAACCGAGAGCAATTAGTGGAATACAGTATGCAAATATTGGTAATACCTATTTCTTGCTATAAAGCATCTAGCAAATGTAACATTTTTCTCTAGCTAAACCCTGCAAGCGAAAGAAACGTTACTAAGCCAGTGTTCATAAAACAGTTCCAAATAGTAGTAGCTTAGAATTGTAATAAATCACATTATCCTTCACAATAATCTTTAAAGAAATAGTGGGGTTTTTTAATGAAAGAGTTTAATAACGGAACGTTAAGGTTTTGCAATGTGTTTTTCTTTGGTGGAATTAAATAGAATGTTTTCATCCTTTAAAATTAAGTGCACAAAAAAATCTTTATCTTACGACCACCAGCTGTGATCATGCTAACAGCAATGGAATTGATGAAATAGGATACATAATTTTAATTCATGGGAACCTCTTGTTCTTCAGTTTCCCTGTTGCTGTTACATTGTTAAGTGGATGAAACAAATCTTTTCCTTTTTTTTTCTTTTTTATTTTTCCATACTGCCATGGCATTTTTTTTCATAGATAACCAGGCCTACAGTGTCCTTTTATGGCACCAACACTGGAAACAACCTGCAAAGAGATTTAGTAAAATATGCAGCATAACTAGTTACTGGGCAGAATTTCAGGCTGTTTTGGAGTATTTTTACAATTGTTTATCAGGTTTGTATACATATAGAAAAACCAATTAATTTAGACACTGCAAGTCCATGAGAATGCTCTATGTAAATATAATGAATGAATTCTGGAAGCAAATGCCTCTGTGAAATAAATTATTCGACTGTTTTGGCAGACAGCTTGTCCTTTATCCTATGCTTCAGTGGAAAGCAGAAGAAAATATAACTGGAGTAGCCTTGTAACATAACATATGTAAATCTTTTCTGAGCTATTCGGTGGCAATTTAAATGCCCTTAAGCATGCAGACTGATGGTCTCGGTAATTGTTTTCCCAGCCATTTGGGAATCTCTTAATCATTCCTTAAATTTTGCATCACTAACACCTGTACTCTCTCATCAGAGACTTTTGGGACTGTGGGCAGGACGAGCTGCTGATGTAACTCCAAATTTCACTGCTGAGAACATGTGCGCAGACAGCCCTTGGTTCAGTGGAGATGTTATCTACGTGTGAACAATGAATATTAACAAGTCACTTCCTGCCGCGCAGATTTAGGTAGAGTTGCTTTGTACTGTTAAAGAAATGTCAGTATTTTCTGTAGGTAGTTTATATATCCATTGACTAAATCTGAACGGCACTTAGGGAATACACATTTGGATGAAAGGAGCTATAGAAATTGCCCTGATGCAGTGAATCCGAGTACAAATTAATTCATTTATCATGAGACAGATATCTTAACAAGTGAGTATTTTCCTATATCCTGCTCAGCCTCCTTTCACTTTTTGCCATTGTTAGAAAAGACAAATCCCAGAAACTTTATCAGTTACCAAACTTTCTTTTCTCTTCATGTGACTGACAAAGAAAATAAAAATGATTGAGAATCAATTGTTCTTGTAAAGCTCTTAAGAACAGTCTGCAGCCTTCCAGCAGTTTTATTCAGCCATATGAGCACCAGCCAACTATGGCCCTTTTGTTACTAATTAGATTTAATTCACTTTCAATATGTCTTCATTTATACATTCAATATTGCAGAAATCATCACCGCTATACAACCACCCCTTTCCACATAGCTTAGCTACACTCAGACAACCAGTATCTTCCCCACTGTCAGACCTGGAATCATCTTTGATGGAATGTTTCCCCGGCGGCTCATTGACTTCAGCAAAACTGTCACCCTCTACAAAAAGCAGATCTAACCTTCTGTTAGGGAAAGCTTTACGGGCTTCTGTCTGCGGCATCCGTTCAGGACGTTGCAGCGCTCACACTTTGGAGAAGCGGCTGTAGCAGATCAGCAAAAAGGTTCATCTGGCCGGGCATCCTGCCACCAGACGTGGCCACAAGTGAGCGCCTGCCCAGAAGTCACACAGTGGTAACTCTCTCATATACTTTCCCAGCTCCAGGAGTTCGTGCCTTAGAGATTTCCTGCACCAAAAAATGTTCTCCCTGTAGTTAATAACCCTCCTCATGGATCTGTCTTCCATTCTGATTTGTTTAATTGCCTTTTGACACTGTGTAAATGTTTAAGCATCCACAGCACCCTGTTGCAAGGAATGCTTCAGCTTAATTACATGTTGTGTGAAAACAGAAAGTCTGATCTGCAAAGGGCAAACTCAGCACCTGAGAGACTCCACAGTTAGCCTAGCCTTTGGAAAGGATTTAGGATGAATTTACTGTGATGGGCTCTTTCTGTTTGAAAATGCCATTTTTTACATGATCTGGGACTAGGTATCTGCAAAGAAGTTCCTGAAATGAGAGCTACAGGACATGCTCCTGCATTGGAATGAGGTGCTTCCTTAACAGACAGCCTGGGTGAAGGGAAGAGCCGCTGAGAAGAGGGACTCCCTGGCACTGAACGGAGGGCAAAGCATGAGGAGCAGAACCAGAGCTGCCAATGTTACATGTGAAAACTGAAACTGAGCTTGGCTCAGACTGGGGACTGGTATTAATCACCTGTAATCTGGGGTAAAAACTACCAGCAGGCAAACTGTAATGGGCACAAAGCCTTTATTTGCTGTTGTTGGTGGAAGTTTGTCACTTTTTTCATTATTTTTTTTTTTTAGCTGAAAAGACAGTTAGATACTGAGGCTCTGCCTCACAGCAGAGCTAGAAATAATGATCTCATACAAATGGATTAATGTAATGTATTTAAAAATGAAAAGGATTAAGCTCGCTAAATTATTTAGGTCTGCTTATGAATATACATGCAAGTATAGACAGAGCTTTTCCTTTTATTTTTTACTTGAAGATTGGATGTCTTCTAAGAAAAAGAAAGAAAAAATCCTATATCAAATAAGGATGAAATTGAAATCCTTCTCCCTTATTTAACTGAGCCTTTGCTCTGTAAACAAATGTGACCCCCGTTTTGTGTTGGTGGCATTAAAGATCCTGATTTCTGCATTCAGCCCCAGACATTTTTTCACTTGAGTTACAGGAAACGAGATGGGAACCTCTCCTCAGATAAAAATATAATTCCGCTGTGATTCAAGCACATTGTAAAAAGGACTGGATTTCCACACAGACAAAGCTGTGAGCCACCATTAGGTCACTAGTATATCTACAAAGGCCAGTCATGCTGAGACAGTGACAGGTGCATATATTAGCACATCCCAAGCTCATCGTTAAGATCTGAATCTGAAGAATTTCGGGCTGAGTGATGCATAAATATATTACAAGAAAGACAGGCGAGCAGTGACGACCAAAATTATAATTGTAAAGGGCTTCTTTTCTAACTCCATGTTTCAACCACTCAAAAACCTTAAATACTCACTCTAGTGATTGAAATATTCCTAGTTTTAGCATCTTCAACACGATCCCAGAAATATCTGAGCAGGAACATTTCAGCCATTTCATTTGAATAGGAGTGAGAAAAAAACATAATGTAACTTAGCCCTTACAGAAAGATTACGTTGATGATCCTCTGAGCTGTTTAAGTGATGAAGCACCAGGAATTGTGCAGGTGAAATACAACAAAATGACCTTCACTGAATATGCATTCATATGTGTTCTAATTCACATCCAGACAATGTAAAACAGATGAAAAATTGTCTTACATGGCACACATGAAAATCAATATGGTACAACCTGACATCTTCTGACAAGAATGTTCTATTTTAACCAGCATCTTGTATGTTGATTTACGACACTTTCTGTGTCATAAATCACAACATGTTGGAGGCAGCGTTATTTTGGTACCAGATAAAGATGTCAAAGAATCTGGCATTGTTATATGTTATTTCAGAAACATAACTTATATCTCATACTGAATCTGACACAGAGCAAGAGAAGTTCTGAGATATTATTTACTCAGTACTCTAAGAGGTGAGAAAGGCTGGGTTATCCTGCTACAACCAATCATAGAATCATAGAATGGTTAAGAGTTGGAAGGGACCTTAAAGATCATCCAGTTCCAACCCCCCTGCCATGTGCAGGGACACCTCCCACCAGAACAGGTTGCTCAAAGCCCCATCCAGCCTGGCCTTGAACCCCTCCAGGGATGGAATCAACCCTCCCTGAAGTCTTACCTGAGGACAGGTAAGCTACTGAGCTAGACAGATAATAGGATCAGCTGTATTCATTGACCATGCATGGAAAACAGTGATCCAGAAGCAAGTGGTCCAAGTACTCAGTGTTCATTTTGATAAATAAATTGTGTCCTTTTTTTGCTCTGACAGGATATGAAAATTACAAATATTTTCTCATAGTGACTGAAAATAAAAAAAAGCAACCATCCTTGTTTAGCAAATACAATCTAAACCTCTAAATACATAGAGTATTAGAAACCCTAAGAAGTTACAATAAGTTATATAAAGACTTGAAACCTAAGGATTTTTTGCATTTTCCTCATCTTATTTCTCCTGTGCTGAATTCCTTTTACACCTCAGCAGAATATTTGATACTTAATTTGTGACTGCCCCCTGTTTTGTGCATGGTGGGAGAACAAGAGACAAGAGTCATAAACTGACACAGGGGAAATTCCAACCGGATGTGAGAGGGAAGTCACTGTGAAGATATAATGTAATCTGCATCTTGGAGGTCTCCAAGACCTGAATGGACAAAACCTTAAGCAACCTGGCTTACATCCAATATTGACGAAATATCGATCCTGCTGTAAGCAGGAGGCTTGACTGGAGACCTCACGAGGTGCCTGCCAACTGAAAGGAGGGTCTGATTCTGTGAACCTGTTTGATGCTTATCATTTTGAATACAGGAAAAAAAAAGGGGGGTTCACTTCACTTCCTGTTTTTAAATACTATAAGAAAATGATGGAAATATATGTAAGAATAGCTAGCTGATATGTACTCAGAAGAGAAATTTTTCTTGTCAATGGATCAAGAAAGGAGTGTCAAGACTATCTCTTTTGAAATCAATGCCATAAATTCCCATGAGTAACGTCAGAGTTAGGATTTCATTTCATCTGTTACTTTGATAAGCTCTCACCATAGAAGTGCAAACTGTTCATATCCAAATACTAAACACCATTATGCATCAAAAGAGTGCCAAAACTAAGCTACAAAGCTTTGAAGGAAACGTGCTCATCCATAGCACTGACTTTGGAGCTACGGGGAAAACAAAGAACTCTATTTAGTCACTGAAACTTTAGATACCTCAGTTTGGAAATGTTTCTCCTATCCTGAGATTCAATTTATGAATCTGCAAAATAAGCATATTATGAAGGTTATAGAAGGAATTATCAGACAGTGACGTTATGTTACAGTATAAGACTCTCACCTTGACAGTATTGCTAGTCTTCACATTATATATGCGAGTTTAGAGTGTAATTTCTTGATAAGGAAGATGCTGAAAAATGAGAGAGAAGGTTTGACCTTTTCCTAACTTCTCTTATTAGAGACCACCACAGGGATAAGGTTTTTTTTCTGGAAAACAGAATACAGGAATTCAGTCTGAAGTGACAAAATAATTATCTGCTTTTTGATGGCCTCCTCTTTTAAAATAAAATAAATCTAGAAATTCTCTAGACTGTATGTCAACAACTTGTCGTCCGAATAGAAACTGACCTGCACATTTTTCAAGCTGAAAACTAGGAAATTTTCTGCAGTTATGCTTGTTGTTATCTCAGTATAAATTTCAGTTTGATTGCATTTGAAATTCCTTCAGATATATATTCTGTGTGCATCAGGTCCTCACGCTTTGCTAGCACAAATATTATGAAAAAGACATTTGAAGCCTGAATAATTACATTTTTTGTGAAAGAAAATGTAAATGAGATTTTCATAAGCTCATTTTAAAAGCAACAGTTCACATATATTAGGCTGGATGGCAGTCTGACTCATTCAAGAAAGAAAAGGAATAACATGTCTTAAACAAGTAGTTATAATTAAACAACTATATGAATTCTTGAATTGGGTACACTTAACAAGAGAAAAGCCATCATTCACTACCAATTCAGTTTATAATTTTCATTGACATTTTCTATTATTGTTTACCTGTTTTTCAAAATTATCTGGTGAACAGCAATGAGAAAATTATTTTCCAGCATGAAAAACAGCGAAAAACTGCTTCAGATGAACGTTTAGGCATTTCGCTATCTCTTAAAAAAATTCAAATAACATATTTATTTATTTTGATATGATGAACATACTGTGAATAATTGACAGGTCGGCGGTAATTCTAACATATTTGTGAAATAATGGAATATGTGTGAAAAGCATGAAATTGCAATACTGAATAATGATAAATATACCTACTATTAAAGATACAACTATGTTACCTTCTCAGACTCATATTTTTGGTCTAATGACATATTACTGAAGTTACAAGAATAAAAATGTGGAAGAAAATGAATTGGGAATTTCAGAGAAAAAGAAATTTTTATATAGATGACACGCAGAAGTATTACATAAATAAGATCATCATATTATAATGCAAATACAGAAGATTTTTTTTTTCTAGACAAAAAGTTTCAAAAATGTCTATGATAATGTGGTGGATGGACGTTATAGTGGAGCCAGTCCAAAACAAAATTCAGTGTCAAAATTAAGTAGTTCTTTCTGCCTGTGGAATGTGCATATATATATACACATACACACACACACTTGGAAATAGATATATATATTTGTATGTGTGTTTATATATATATAAATATATACTTGGAAATAAGGTAGCATCATGTTCAATATTTTTGGTAGTAATAAGTATTTTGAAGGACTGTAATGCAGCATAAGTAGTATCAACAGGATTTCCTTGAAAAATCTTTCAAGTGTATATTCCAAGAGAAAAATATCTCAAATTAAAGCTTTTTTTATTTTTTTTCCCCAGCATTTCTAGTTTTGCCTCACCAAGATCTTGTAAACATATTTTTTTTCCTCTTCATTTTTTTTCTGGAACCCCTCAGACCTCTAATCATTTTTTATGTATTCCATTTCTATTTTTGCCACTGAAGTTCTGCATATCAGCTGTCAAGTCTCTCTTCCTTGAAAGTGTTTACATTGTGTCTTACTGGCAATGCCAGGAATATTATTAAAAAAATAGAGGAAAGCAATACATTCCATGCAATAATTTATTTGCTGCTTTTTCTGCTTGAAAATAATGCTCTCATAGAACTTGACTTCTGAAACTACATCGGTTGTTTTAGTGGTTTACTGATGTACACTATGGATTTTGGCATTCTACTGTATTAGACCAATAATTCTTCACTATCTGTTTGTATGTCATTTGTGATGCCAAGTTATGCACCAGATATTAAAAAAGAGAATGATTACTTGATTCTCAAGTAATGGCAGGCTTGCACAAAATACAGAAAGCTAGGGTCTAACAACAGCTGAAGGCAATTTCTGACAATCTATAGGTTTTTCTATGGATCCTGCACTTTTTCTGCCACTATCATCCCCAGGATACACTAAAGAGACAAGGTAACATCGAATCCAGGCTTCATTCCTGTCCAAAATTCACAGTCACTTAGAAAATGTGCTATTTGGTGGAGTTCAGGCCTTTAGTGGCACTTTGAAGGCATGTTTGCATCAGAACATGCATCAGAAGGCGTGTTTGCATCAAATATGTTGCAATCATATTTGAGAAGTCGTGGCAGGGTGGTGAAGTTCCTGCTGACTGGAAAGGGGGAAACATAACCCCCATTTTCAAAAAGGGAAAAAAGGAAGACCCAGAGAACTACGGGTTGGTCAGTCTTACCTCTGTGCTCGGCAACATCATGGAGCAGATTCTCCGGGTAACCATTCCAAGGGACATGAAAAATAAGGAGGTAACTCGTGACAATCAACATGGCTTCACCAAGGGCAAATCATGCCTGAAAATTTGGTGGCCTTCTACAACAAGGTTGCACTGTTGGTGAGTAAGGGAAGAACAACAGACGTCATCTACTTGGACTTGCATTTGACACTGTCCTGCACAACATCTTGGTCTCTAAATTGGACAGACATGGATTTAATGGATGGACCACTCGGTGATCAGGAACTGGCTGGATGGCCACACTCACAGTGTTGCAGTCAACGGCTCGATGTCCAAGTGATGACCAGTGACGAGTGGTGTTCCTTAGGGGTCAGTGCTGAGACCAGAGCTGTTTAACATCTTTGTCAGTGACATGGACAGTGGGATTGACAAGTCTGGTGACGACACCGAGCTATGTGGAGTGGTCAACATGTTGGAGGGAAGTGATGCCATCCAGAGGGACCTGGACAGGCTTGAGAGATGGAGCCCATGTGAACTCTCATGAAGTCCAACCAGGCCAAGTGCAAGGTCCTGCACATGGGTTGGGGCAATCCCAGGCACAAATACAGGTTGGGCAGAGAATGGCTGGAGAGCAGCCCTGAGGAGAAGGACTTGGGGGTGTTGGTGGATGAGAAGCTCAACATGAGCCAGCAACATGTGCTGGCAGCCCAGAAAGCCCCCCGCATCCAGGACTACATCAAAAGTAGCGCGACCAGCAGGGCAACGGAGGTGATTCTCTCCCTCAGCTCCGCTCTGGGGAGACCCCACCTGGAGTACTGCGTTCAGCTCTGGAGCCTCCAACATAAGGACATGGACCTGTTGGAGTGAGCCCAGAAGAGGGCCACGAAGATGATCAGAGGGCTGGAGCCCCTCTCCTATGAAGACAGGCTGAGAGAGTTGGGGGTGTTCAGCCTGGAGAAGAGAAAGCTCTGGAGAGACCTTAGAGCCCCTTCCAGTCCCTAAAGGGAGGAAGAGATCTCCAGGAGAGATGGGTAGGGACTCTTGATCAGGGAGGGGAGCCATAGGACGAAGGGTAACGGCTTTAAACTGAAAGAGGGGAGATTTAGATGAGATCTCAGGAAGAAATTCTTTGCTGTGGGGGTGGTGAGACCCTGGCCCAGGTTGCCCAGAGAAGCTGTGGCTGCCCCATCCCTGGAGGGGTTCAAGGCCAGGTTGGATGGCCTTGAGCAACCTGGTCTGGTGGGAGGTGTCCCTGCCCATGGCAGGGGCATTGGAAATGGATGACCTTTAAGGTCCCTTCCAACTCAAACCATTCTATGATTCTATGAAAAGGAATGCATAATTTGGTCTGCAGTGCTTAGTAGGACAATTTATTCCTTGTTTATAAAAATAACAGAATTATAGACAGAATTAATGACCTTGCTTATTGATTTTTTTTCCACTTGTTTACTTCTCTTTCCTAAATTTTCTTCCCTTTCTCCTAACTTTCTGGTACCATGCTGGTTCAAGCTCAATCTAAATCAAATGAGAGTATCATGCCCTCTTTCTCCAGCCCGTGGGTTCATTTCTGTGTCCTCTCTTGTTTCAGCAATGCTGCCTGTCTAGTCATGAGTGAGTCATTTCACAGAAACACACTGGCAGAAAATAAACTTTACTAAGAGAAAGCTGGAGTGCCCAACCATGGGAGATAGAGGAGGATGGCACTGCCACACCGGTTTGGCTCGGAGCACAGTGCTGGAAATACCACACAAGTGAAGGCTGGAGGTATTTTTGCTAATACACATAAACATTTTAAAGGAATTGTAAAAAGAAGTCTTAACTCTTTTTTTTTTTTTCTTTAGGAAAAAAGCTTTATCCAAACTTTATTCGAAGTAAAAAGTTGTGCTTCTTTCCAAGTTCAGATATTTCACTTTCCCTTTTTCTTTTTATTCACCATGAGTACTATACTCCATGCAGAAGTTATGATAGAAAAATCTGAATAGCTTTTGTACTTTGGATTTGAAAAATTAACTGCAAGCTATTGAATTAGCAAGGGATTAAATTGCTCACAAAATTAAGTAGAGCACACTGATGCTTTATTCAAAGAAGTTTACTCTTCCTTTTTTTTTCCTCCCAAGTTTTCTCAGTAACTACCCAGTCTTGGTTATTTAATATTACTGCCAAGAAATAGTCTGAAAACAATTTGCGATGTGGCTTAGTCATAGAGCATTCCTTTTGCATGATAACTGCTTAGAAGCAACAATAAATGACTTCCCCCTCATTCCTCACGGGCAGATAACTGGTGGAGGAAATGGTGAATGACTACAATGGAAAGAAAGAATTTGTAGGTAGGAGAGGTTGAAGAGAAAAGATTGCTGTCTATTCAGGAGGATTTTTCATGTCATTCTCTGTATTTGCTGAAGAAAATTATCATAAAAGCATGACTAAAGTCAGAGAAGGGCCATGCTTTTTGTAGCAGAGGAGGGAGGAATTTGTGTCACGCGATCATAAACTACAGTATTTTGGGATTGAGATCTCAGCAAGTTCTCAGTACAAGATCTGTTGTCATCTAATGTACATTAAAAATGTTTGCCGTTGCTACCCAATTAAAAATATTGCTATAATTTATCAACAAACACATGTTATCTGCAATAAGAACTATCTAAAAGATCTTGAAAAACAGTACTCGGTATGGTATTCATATTCAGGAAGGGAGTTTCTCCTTGGCTCAATCATGGATTGACACTGTGCATCTACGGTGCTCCTGCTATTAATGTTTCTGTCAAGGACATGAAGGAAAGCGAGAAACCACTAATGAAAATTGCAAGTTGAAAAAAGAAAGAGAAAGAAATGCTAAATAATAATAATAAGGACTGAGTAATTTGCTTGAATTGAGTTAAACATTCTAAAGAGATTATTTTAATGCAGTCAAAACTAAAGTTATATTCAAATACATAAAATGAGGAGCTTGTCTTAAGAATCAGATAAACATAAAAGGTTATAGCAGACTAGCAACTCAAGGTGAGCTTCCAGTGCGCAGTTTTGTCAAACAGGCTGTTGAGATCCCTGGATACGTGAACAGGTTGTAGTGGGTACAAGGAAGGTGTGATTGTATGCAACTGGTGGGATGAAAACCAGAAAATGACATATATTCAGGTGCTCACATACGTAGAAGATGCTAAAAAAGTTTAAAAGGTTGAGAAAAGGACCTCAGAAACAACTTAAGGATTACAGAAATGGTTTACAGTGAGAAGATAAAGCCAAAGAGATGACTTGATGATAGTGAGGAAGTACTTTTGATTAGTGACAGAATAAAAGAACATTTTTATTCATCTTTTTAATTCAATCACCAATACACATGTACATCCTCCACATTTGCAGTCACTTGCACAGCTTTGACAGTCACCCCTGCTAATAACGTATGAGGCAGATATAAACAGTTGTTGAAGAATCAAGAAGACAAACGTTTCTTTTTTGGATATTCCTTTGTCACTAGACTGTTAGTGTTGCTGTTCCTTGGCCTCAGATAAAGCAAGGAGACTGACAGTTAGTTTGAGGCAGACAGGGACAGTTTCAAGGGCAACCTGGAAAGGATGAAGAATTAATGACATATGGGTAAAAAACAATTTTTATGTTGCAATTTTTAAAATTGTCTGTTAGAACATCGCGGGAAACTGTTTGATTAATTACAACACAATGATCAGGATTTAAAATCACTTATAGCAAACAACTAAAAATAGAAATTTCTCATTGTCAGAAGAAGTCATTTCAGAACTATTGTAAATTATTCTGTCTCAGATCAATTTAAATTTATAACTGCACAAGCCTAATAGTCTGCATTCATGCTGATGCTAATATCTGTATCATTACTCAGCAATCCAAAGCTGATACTGAAATGTGGAAGCTTTTTTTGAGGCCTTCTTTGTGGTTTCTTTGAGTTGCCGATACATAACTAAAAAACTATGATAAAATTAATATTCAGTCAAGACTTGCTAGGCAAACAGATACTTTATTTATACTTCACTATCATTTCTCTGAATCCTGCCTGTAAATCTGATGGGTTTGCTTAGGAGATTTTAGAGCTATGTCTAGGTTTTTGGAGGCACCATCTTTCTCATAATCGGTTTGAAATACAGTTTCATAAAGTGTGTAGGCTAAATTATCTGCTGGTTTGCCATTTGTAATCTGCCTCTGCACAGAATGTATAAGATTTTGCCAGGGGGTACCTTATTTCTACTTTCCGATTGCTCTTTGCAGATTTTTTCAAACTATACAGCAGTAGGGAAATAAACTACATGTGGCCTAACTAGGAATCCTAATGGAATTAATCTGTGTACCTCACTGTTTCCTCCAGTACTCCCCCAAGACATACTTCTGCAGCGTGAAGCTGAACTGTTTCAAAGAATGGAACAGTTGTGACATTTTAGTATCTGACTTGCCTGTGCTCCCATTGCAGCAAGCAGCAACATTTCTATTCATTTGTCTGGAACAGAGAAAGCACGTGAATGAACTGAATTGGTTTCCCACGTAGCCAAGAGCTTTGACCCCAGTGGCAAGCAACACCACATTTCAGACTAATGTTCAAGAGACCTTGGAAGAAGCAGTTATGGAATTTCTGCTCATTTCTGTTGGCTTATGTCGCACAGTATTACAAAAAATGTAGAGCTTGTCGACAACTCTTTACTTCAAACCTTTACTTCTGTCATTTTGGAACTTTTTTTCAATATAGGAAGAAAAATTAACATCGTATGGAAGATCAGAGCAGCAGACTGCAGCCTTTTAAAAACAAATACAGAACGTGCCGACACCATTCTGGTTTCACTCAGCAATCTGCAATCCACAAAATGTAAGCTTTCAATAAATCCTTGCTACAAGACTGGTTACAGATGGGCAGTAATAAGGAAGTAGCTCTCAAGTTGGTAGTGAAATCAACTTGGCATAATCTAGGCAGTGATACGATAAGCATCTTTTAGAGATATTTTTAGTAGGAGCTGGGTGAGGCCCAACAATGCCAGGCAGAGGTAATTTATGACTTGACTGAAAGATCTTGCAAGAGAGGAATGAATTTTCTTCCCACAGATAGCCCAGAGCTTTACCTCCTAAAGAACAAAAACATTTGCAAAAGAGAGTGAAAACCCCTCATGCTCACGGTGATTTGTACCATACTCCTTTACATCACTTCATCTACTTAACAAGGGCTATCCTGCTTGAGACAGGGAGGGGTTGTGTGAAGCACCAATTAGGGGTTTCACTCTTAAAGGTAACACCCAGTGGAAGAGATATGGCTGTTGGTACTTAGCCAATGCCTTCACTGGACTTTGGCAGCATTAGCAAAATCATAAAGAGGGGCTGTCATCTGAAATTATATCAGTAGTGATAAGCCAAAAAGGTGAAGGAAGCAAAAAAAACTGATATCAAAAGAGGCTTTTTGACTGCAATAATTCTACTATTCTTTTATTAGAGAAAAATGGGCACAGCAAAATAACAGCTCTTCAGATCACTCTTAACAAAAGCCAAAGTAGCTGGTTGGAACAAGCTCCATTTAAATTTAAGGGTGAATCACCAATGAATAGAGAGACATGAGACAATCCACAATAGCTTGATTTAGATAAGTATCCCAAACTTTGCCTGAATGTCGCAGCAGCTTGGTTAAATTGGCACAGGATTCTTATAGCTGCAGGATTTCTAAGAGGTCTGTATTTTTCTGCTCTAGTGTTCACAGCAGCCCTTCAGAGATAATTTTGGTAGGACTCTTGTACGTGTTTTGGACAGTAAAGATCCGATTCTTACTTCCTACTGTTGGAAATGACAAGTAACTTTCTTGAGCCTGCGTGAGTTTTACCGGTCGAAGTTGCAGGAGAACAGATTGGACACCAGGAAATAAAATTAAATGCATAATCAAAAGAGTAAGTATCTGGCAACATCAGAATGTCCATTGATGATCTTGAATTAAATCAGATGCTCTTCTGCATAGTACTTCTGTTAAGTAAATTTTTTCAGTGATATGTAGCATTCAGTAAGCAGATGTTCTGTGAACTGATGCCTTTTTGCAAAGATTTCTTTCTAAATGTATATTCTGATTTATTAAAAGAAAAAAAAGGTCCCTCCAGGTGAATTTATTTTGCAATTATATTCCATCTAATATCATACTGCCAACAACTGCCTGCAAAAGAAGAGAACCTAAATTTATAACTGCAAGCCCCTGCTATAACAACGTAAACACAAGGGTAACATCCAACCTATTGCTTTAGGAAGACAATAAACAAAAACTCATGAGAGCTGATCTGCCACAGTCAAGAGACTGAGGGAACAGATGGGCTTTCCACAGCCCCACAGAGGTTAGCACAGTCTGAAGCTGTTGTGGGGGTTTGGGAAGGCTGGCTACTGGCAACATTTGACCACAAAATCTGACACGGAAAGCATTCGGGCAGAGAGGAGAAATGTCGGATTGCCTAAGATCACCTGAACACTGGTGAATAATAACCGAGGTGGACATACCCAGAGCTGGGCCTTAAGCCTGCAACTGGGCATTAAGGTTTGTTGCTGACATACAATTTCTGTCAAGATAAAATTCTGCTGTAATATTTCCTGTTTCTCATGACCCCGTTCAACTATTGCACTTCTAATATCCTTGAAATGTGATTGTCACGCTCACCACCACAGTGTTTATTCAAACTTTGGAAAATGGACAGCTATCCCTTTAATGGGAGCTTTAATTCCATGGATCCCAGGTGTGAAGATGAGCAAGACTGAAATACTGAAAGTCAGTTTTCCCTTTGCCAGCACTGTCTGGAACTGAATGAGGCATGATATTCCCTGGAAAGTCTTCAGCAGTATCACAAAACTGAGAATTTTGACATTTGAGCCTGAGTGATGCCCCTAAACACTTGAATGCTTTCACTAGCAAGCTGATGGAGAAGATTCATTTGGACTTGTTCATTAGACATCTTTTCTACTGAGACTGGTCCACTGACACAGAAGAATCAAAGATTGCCTTAATGATATCCTATGTGTCAGGCAATCATATGGGAAAGGAGAGAATCAAGCCCATAAACCAATAAATATTTAATTTTGAAATGTATCTCTAGTAGAGAATGCAGACACTTACATGAAGTAAGAACAATACAGGAATAATTTTGAAAATACTGGCCTACATATGAAATACAAGGTCACACAGCAAGTCAATTGTCAAAGGCAGGCAAGCAAAACTTGTTTCTCGGCATATGTTCACTCCACTTGACAATGATCCAGCTGCAGGTGACACAAACCAGGTGGCCTTCAGATGTTAAAATGTCAATTCAGTTCAGATGCCAGAAATCATATTTGTTTATTTATATATATATATATATATATGGAATGATCTCTTTCCTAGTTAAGCCTTTCCATGATCTTAGAGACAGAAAGCTGTGTTATCTGATTATTCCCCAGTGAAGAATAGTCTCCCAGCAATTTGGTTACAGCATAACAGTGAGCGATAAAATTTAGAAAAGGAAATAAACAACTTCTCATATTTCTTTTAAAGGCATTTGCAAAAGGTATTCCTCCCCCTGCCTTTCAGAAGATTGCTCTCTGACCCTTTCATACTGTGGTCAGGAATTTCTCGTGGATTATAGCACTTAAATAAAGAAGAAGCTTGCCTTAGGCAGAATTTGGAAACTCTGCATGCTTGATTGTCCTTTGGCTTCTTGCAGATTCCCAACAATTAAAGCTGGAAGGAGATCCAGGACTGTGGTCCATTTTATCCCATTATCTGTCAGAAAGAAGACTCCCTGCAGACGATTTTTCACAGGTCTAATACACAGTCAACCTAAATGATAACTTACATGATAACGCCAGAAAATATTTGTAGGTCTAAACCATTCGGTATGTTTGAATAAACTGGACATCTTAATCATTGTTTCTCCATTTTAGGAGTAAAATCACTGCCTCCGAGCTGAAAAAGAGCTTCTAATGGCTTAAGCCAGCAACAATCTCTATTTCCTTTATTCTCTGCGTCATTGTACAGTTTCCTCGCTAGGAAAGAGTCAAGTAAAAGAAACCCACCAAATATCAAGACCTCAAACCTTGGACTTCCTGCTGATCATTTATCTTTCTTCCATAGGAGGGAAGTGCTGGCAGCCTCCAGTGTTTTCCTCTTGGAATTTATAACTATCATTTCTAGGACTTTGAACTGTACAGGGATCAATACAGTTACAGGCAAGAAAAATGTTCAGTCCCCAAACTAGAAATCCCACACAGTCAATGGAAATAAAGACAGAGGGGAAACTCATTTGTAGCACATACATTCCCATACTATGGCTTTGAATAAGTTGTAATATAGAAATGGTGTGTGTGCGGGAGAAAAGACTGCATTATTACAATACTGCCTTCTAATTTTGTTGCATTATATTGAAATATTTAAATATATTCAAACTATTCCAATAATTTCCACATTTTATAACAAAGTGTATAATTCAAAGAGATAATAAAAATTATTAAAAAACATTTAACAAATTGTTAACTTTGCAGACTGATAAATCAAAGATTCCAACCCAGCAAAAATACTTCCTAGAGACAGTGGGACCAGTGAGGATTGTAAGCGCTGTGCTTAGAATTAACATTTCACAGATCTGGGTGAAGTCACAATAGATGTCTGACATCAATACTAAATTATTCACATCATGTATTCTGCGCATCTTTGAGATATACATATAGATTGTAATATGTTAAGTTCTGCTGTACCCACAAACTGAAAAGAGAGCATTGGAACAGTTCATCACATTAAGAGGAGGATGTCCTCATTGCTTTATTTTCTTGTTTCTAAAAAGGTAAAAAAATGCATTTTTAGTCCTTTTTGCTATTAATGGCATTACACTGTTCACAATATATGTAAAGGCAAAATAAATGTGAAACAGTACAAAGCCCTAAGGCTCTGTCTTCTTGCTAGTGATCTATCAGTTATAAACTGATAGAAAGCACATCTCTCTTTAAAACAACTTGAAAACAAAATAATTGCTCTAGCTATAACATGTAAAAGAGTTCAAATAAATTTTGGATCTTATACTGGCTCTGGGTTCAACTGAAAATCTCTTTAACTATATTTTCAAAGATTTTGATCCATGAAGTCTGTCATAAATAGACCCAGCAAAGCAATTTCCAGATGAAAGTCTTTCTCTTGATGAGATTAATTTTTAAGATGGGTCTCCGTAACTGCAAAGCTTTCAAGTTACCAGAATTCTCTACAGCATACAATTCACTCCATATTTCCAAAGATTTATTTACTTTAAATTCTTTTTTTCCTTCTTTATCAGGAAAAAGTGTGGCATTGGCATCAGGAAGAGTGTGACCAGCAGGTGGAGGGAGGTCAGCCTCCCCCTCTACTCTGCCCTGGTGACGCCCCACCTGGAGCACTGTGACTAGTTCTGGGCTCCCCAGTTCAAGAAGGACAGGGAACTGCTGGAAAGGGTACTGCAGAGGGCTACAAAGATGATGAGGGGACTAGAACATCTCTGATGAGGAAAGGCTGAGGGACTTGGGTCTTTTTAGTGTGGAGAAGAGAAGGCTGAGGGGGGATCCAATCAACGCCTATAAATACTTAAAGGGTGGGTGTCAGGAGGATGGGGCCAGTCTTTTCTCAGTGGTGCCAGGTTACAGGACAAGAGGGAATGGGCACAAACTTGAACATAAGAAGTTCCACCTAACCATGAGGAGGAACTTCTTTCCTGTGAGGGTGGCAGAGCACTGGAAGAGGCTTCCCAGGGAGGTGTTGGAGTCTCCTTCTCTGGAGACATTCAAACCCCGCCTGGACACGTTCCTGTGCAACCTGCTCTGGGTGGACTTGCTCTGGCAGGGGGTTGGACTGGATGATCTCCAGAGGTCCCTTCTAACCCCATATCATTCTGTGATTCTTGCTAGCTGGTTACGTCTTCTTCACCAAAAGGTACTTAAAGTTCATACATAAAAGTGTCAAAGTTCTGTCTTTTTAGTGGCTCTTTTTCTTTCTGGTATACCGTATCAACAGCACGTTGGGAACACTTCAGATTGTTTTGGAACACAGGAATCATTTTGTCATTAAGTAGTTAACCCCCTTCTAGGTTTTTTTCAAAATTAAAAAAAAGAGTCAAAAAACCCAAACCCAAGATTTGATCCTGAGGAATTCAAGAGTGTCTTTCTAATGTGATTACTTATGTTAATTATATTGTAATGAGTCAATTTTCTTCTGGTTTCTACAATTAAAACATTGAGAAATTCATTATAGAGATTTGCATATGTAACATAATCTTAATTACAATGTGTTTAGAAATATGCTGATAGATATTTTGCATTTGTAACAATTTGCCAATTTATCTTCATTGCAGGCCTCCGCAGACCAGCACTTTCATCGTCTACTCACCACTGAGTCACATTTCTCACTGAATTTCACCCTGATTATCTAGTCCCACACTGTCTCTCAGCAATGCCAGGCAGCGTTTCTCGGCCCAGACACCCTCCCTTTCCCAAGATCTGAATATAAAGAAAAGCAGGGCTCTGATTCAATAAAGCCAGCATCGGGTAGAACTACAGAAAAGTGGTGATATTTACACTCTGTCTCTACCCTTCACTTTTAATGAGGAAATGTGCTCAGGGTAAAGCCTGTGACAAGCCTTCACGGACACCTACGGAGCAGGAGTTATTTTCACTTGTCTCTCATATGACAGATGAGAAGGTGTTACTCCTTCCTATGGCAGGGCACCCACTGTTAATTGTCTAGTTTGTTAGGATGAAGCCAAAGGCTACATTATTTTTTTTTCTGAAAGAAAACTTCCTTCTCTTCAAGCCTCCTTTCTCCACCAAGTCTTTCCGTAATGGAGCTGCTTCCATCGCTCCAGAGGCTACAATTCCCTCTGTGCCTCACACTTGCTCTGTTGCACAGCCTTGGGATTACTTTTTTCAGCGGTCACTGTAAATCCTTGCTGACAGTCCTGTTTTACATCTGCATGCACTATTCATGGATTAAACCTTTTTTAAATGTGCAAAGAAATATCCTCCTTCTCCCAAAAATCCATGTGTGGAAAATGCACGTCAGTAATTTCAGCAACGTGCATACAAGGAAAAAAAGGAAGATATGCTTTTGGGAGGAGGAAATCTGCCTGGGAGATGCATGAGTGCTGCCTTTGAGTGTGAATGATCCAGAAGGGAAGAGAATATCTCCAAATTTTAATAAATACTTTCCCCTCTGCACTGCTGTTCCCCCTCTTGAGGTGGCTGGAGGAGACGTCTATGATTTATCAAGGTTCTCTCCTTTGGTACGTTGTCCAACACCAATATCTGCATGTGCTTAACTGAGAAGAGTGGGGAAGCAAAGGTACGTCAGGAATTATGCTTTGGGGGAGGCAGAATGAAAACACTTGGCACCCATGTAGCCTTTAAGACTGTACAATATGTATTTTTGGGTTGTTCAACTCATTCAGGCTGCTCCCCATGTTTGAGAAAAGAATGACCAGAAAAATTTCTTTTAGTGAGGTTGGAGAGTCCTGTATTATTTGCAGGGAGGGAAAAGAGTTTCAAACCTTGAATAATAAGCTTGAAAAGGAAATAGTACCAAAAATCCCCTTTTCTTTTTATTTTAATACCTCTAGTTATATTTTGTTTATTTATTAAAAACTTATAAACTGAATTTTTTTTTCCCCAAAAGTTTTGCATAACATACTCTAGCCAGAGATCTCTAATCTGAATTAATAAACAATAGATACCATCGTCATTACCTGATCCACTCAGGTCATGACTTACTCTTTTCTTACTCTCCTCAGGTAAATTCAGCTCCTTGGCCTGGAGTGCAGCCTCCGGGATTGCCCCAGCAATTAGGGAGCTATAAAAATCTTTATATAAAAAAGACTTTTCATTTTCAAAACTGGTTTCACTTAGTAAGTTAGTCATTACCGGTAAAGTTAAAAACCCTTTTAGAGAGAGATCAGGCAGACCTTTTGCTGTAAGGCTGACTGTCCACTTGCAGAGAAGAAAGAAGTATCTCGTCTCCTTATACTCCTCAGGTGGTAAGTTACCACTGACAGGATGTGAAGAGATGAATCTCTTCTTTCCTGATCTTTGGCTTTTTTCAGGATACAGACTAAGAAGAAGAGGTATAGCACAACCTCCATAAATCATACATGAGTCCCTTCAAAAAAGCCAAGTAAACCAATATGAAGGGGGTAAAAACTGGGAGGATGGGGTGCAGGGCGGTGTCTTGCTGATTCCTCAGAGGACTGGGCTAAGCGGTGGCAAGGTTATGGTGACATAACACAGCACGTACTGATGTACTTTGGCATTAAAAATAGAAGAAAGTCATTGTGGATGTGTGAGGCCCACCTCACACATTAGTGATGTGTTTCTCTCCAAAATCATCTCAGTTTAATTGTTAAACTCAGCTCTGAGAGCTGCTTTTTTTCTCCGTAACTGCTTGTGTTCACATAACCAATGTTTAAATAAAACTTATTGTGAACCTTAAAAATCTAGAGGGTTATTTAAGTCATTAAATTCTGTACAAAAGTTTAATCGATTTCTAAATAATAAATCATCTCTGGGTGCTCTTAATAATCTTGGTGTAACACATTTCAATCTAGAAGCACTACACAGTATTTATCTTTAATGAATAATAAATGAGACATCGGTATTGACTGAACAAATGATTAAATATTCCATCAGTAACAGAACATGGAAATAATTTTTAATTATTAATAAGCTACAGATTTTGCTTGTCAAGCGCTGTCATCTTTTTACATGAATTACTTCTTTTCTTAGCTGTCATCATAGGGAAGATGAATGCAAAACACAATTAAGGCTAATATTGGTTACAGTGCATAAAAGTTCTACCGCCCATCTCCGAGAAAGAAGAGCTGTTTGACAGGATACTAGGGGTCTTACAGACTCTCTCTTTCACAGGGGTACTCGGTTCTGAAATTCTGCTCGAATACATAGTCATATTTGTTAGAAAAAGACAGATGTTGGGAGATAAGAAAACTGATGGTCATGTTTCTTCTGCAGCTTTTGCACTGGCTCCGGTTCTTCTGGTTCCCTGGAGAGTTTTTAACAGTAAAATCCATAGCTGTCCCTCAGCGCAGGTGGATCCATCATGGGGCATGGCAAATCTCCACCTACAGCAAAGATAGATTGCGTATGTGGTAATATGGTCTATTCATAACTTGCTGTCACTTTTGCTCACTTATAACAAGTAGTGAATACGTTTGTTCCATTGTATCACGCTACAGAGTGCCATGTGGCGCAACCTGAGAATTGGGCAAAAATGACCCTCTGAAATGAGATTTTTCAGTCAGCCCCACTCGTGTTCAGCTGTAACTGGTAACTGCCCCGGGTACTGGAGAGTAGTCTTAAAGTATATTTATGGTCAGAAAACAAACTTGTACAAAGCAGCTACTGCTTATCTATGAACATACTTGCCGGCGTACCTTTGAATTGTCTTCTGACTCTGTGACTGAACAAGTTTCCTCCCATTAGATTTGAAGGGCACAACCACGAAGCTAGAATTAACGGGATCTTATTTTAGCTGGTGAATTATTGAATTTTCTATCTAAGTCTCAAACACAAAATCTTTATCAGAACTGGTGAAACGGTTTTCTTTTTCTTCTAGAAAATAGGGTTTTGTTAAAAAAGAAAACCTTCTACATGAATATGTCAACTTGACTGGCATTTTCTTAAGGAAAAGTGAAAAAGGCTTCTTTGTAAGGAAAATTGCTTCATTCTGATAGTCTTGAACAAGATATTTCTCCTTTTTTTTAATATTGAAGTGATCTTTCATTTTAAAGTTTATATTAATAGAAACGAAAAGAAAACAAATTTAATATTGACAAGCTTCTTTCAAATTGAAATTTTGATTCCTGTACAGAACCATTCCTTACAATTAGTAATTAGAGACAGATAACCAAGAGAGAAAATAACTGTGTCACATATTTTCAGCGCTCTATTCTAAGTATAGTTGCAGTCCGAAGGTCTCACCCACCGTTCTTTGAAGACCAAAAGCCAGAGGGCACTGCAGAGCATGCAAGGAAAGCAGGGGATATTGTCACAGGGATTACTCATCAGAAAACTCGGTTCTGTTCCCAGGTCTGTCGCAGCCTCCGGGCCTGACTATAGGGAGATCAGATTACTTCCTTGTGCCTACAGTTCCACAAATCTAATGTAGAATTACTGATATTACCCTAGTTTTAATGAGGAGAAGCTGAGGGAGCTGGGGTTGTTCAGCCTGGAGAAAGGGAGGCTGAGGGGAGACCTTCTCGCTCTCTACAACTCCCTGAAAGGAGGGGGTAGCCAGGGGGGTCAGTCTCTTCTCCCAAGTCACAGGCAATAGGACAAGAGGAAACGGCCTCAAGTTGCACCAGGGGAGCTTCAGATTGGATATTAGGAAAAATGTTTATATGGAAAGGGTTATCAAGCCCTGGAATGGGCTGCCCAGGGAAGAGGTTGAGGCACCATCCCTGGAGGGATTCAAAAGACGGGTTGACATAGTGCTTAGAGACATGGTTTAGTGCTGGTTTTTATCAGAGTAAGGTTGCTGGTTGGACTAGATGATCTTAAAGGTCCCTTCCAACCTGGACAATTCCATGACTCTATGAAATATTTTTACTTTCTACATAGGCCAGGCTTAAATTCTAAGTCTACTGTAAATTTTACCAAATGAGATACATTAAACTTCCTATTATTTTACCAAGTGAGATTTAGTGAAGCGTCCACAATTAAGCACTGTACCAAGAGGCATGATCCTTAGTCTTTGGGGATTTGTGCTGAAATAACTATGAGCTCTAGGGCTGATGACATTCCAGGATTCATTTGTAATTATACAGAATAGAGATCAAATGAAGAAGATAATCGCATCTCAGAAACCCTAGTAATTGTTTGCAACTTTTATGTGATCTCATGCATGGGCTACAGAGTCTGGGAATAGCTACACAGGAAGATGAATTAAAAATGACCTTCCCATCCATTTTCATTCTTCTTGCAGTTTTCATAAAGCTCAGTCCATTGAAGTTGTGCCAGAAAAAAGGATTCTTGAAACTTGAGTGTCAGCTTATTTTTAAGGATTTATTTTTCTATATTTGTGTAAATGTAGAACTGACAAGACTGAAGAACCGAACTGAAATTCTTCTTTGATGTGTTAATCACAGAAGTGGTGGGTCAGTGAGCTTCCAGGCTAATTCCTCCCACAGTCCCAGATCAAATGGGACAAGTTCAAAAGTAAGGGTTATTCCTTTATGTACGTATAAGGCAAAGGCCACAAGAGCTACCTCTCCTTACTTGTCTCTCTTTACCTCCCCAAGTTTATAGAGTACCCTAAAGACATTGTGCTGGCTTGATGGAGGGAAATGTCATCCTGATGTCACACTCCATTCAGCAAATCTGGCTGTTTTCCTTGGTGAAGCGAAATTCCACCAGCCCTGTTACAGAGTTTTATGCTAGGAAGGAACTCAGTCAAACAACAGGGAACTTCCATTTTCTGCTCAGGACAAACAAGGCGAAGAAGACCTTAACATCTCCTGTACAGGTGTTTGGCTCTTCATGTCTAATAAATCTTAAAAATTTTCCTGTTGTGTCTTCTGGAACTACATATGGGCCTGAAAAAACACAAAGAACAATTCTGGTGTAGATGATATTTTTGTGGCCAGTCTTGTGGTTACTCCTTCACCGTCTTTCAGCGGCTATAACATAGCAGAGATAACATGGCAAGGCTGGGAGAAAAAAAAACTTGAATGCATTAATTAGGCAAAAGTTACTTAAATCATTAAATATGTCAGAATGTTTCCTTTGATAAACTTGTTTGAAGATGGGAATTAGGAAGCAGAAGACTTAAAAGATAAAGATATTTTGGCAACATTGATTTCTCAAATCTAGAACGTACATTTCCAATACACTGAGTGTACCGGTCAATGGCTCTGCAAAAGACAGCAGGTTATGTATAAGGCTATACCTAATACTTTAAAAGCTAGAAAAGCACTACTTCCATAAAGATTTTCTCCTCAGATTCTGTCTCTGTGCATTAAGTGTTTCTAAATTTGGAAAATATAGCCTGAGTAATACATTTCCACAGCCCAACTAAATGTTTGTAGCAGTTCATTTCTCTGCTAATAACATTCATGGTCTTGGTTTGGGGTTAGGCTTTTGAGAAACAAGGTGATTTTATTGTTGTTTTACTCATGATTTGCAGTTTCAGCTTGAAAAAAATTAATTAACGCAATTTCAATTTTGCTAACAAGCCAAATAGTTTGAGTGAAGAGTTATTTCCTCTACACAAAGTGTCTGTTTCAGAAATTACAGTTTATTGCATGATGACATTCTGGATTAGTTCTATTTCTCAAATAAAATGTTGGAAGGTTTTCTGTCAGGTGACCCTGAGGTCAAAGAAAACAATTTGTCATTGGTCTCCCACATTTTACCTACTTTAGAGCTGCTTTGTTTAAAATAATAAAAAAGAAAAGCTGTCAAACTTTTCTGTTCCTGAGAAATGAAAAACAAAAAGAAAGCCAATTTCTAGGAAATTACGTAAATTTTAATAGGGTCATAAAGAAAGGATTGTTAAGAGATAAATATAAAGCTGATGAAAGGAGAAATTTTTTAGACATGATGTGTAATTAACCTGTGGAACTTGCTTCCCCAGGATATAAATGAGGTTAAGAGCTTAAATGGAATTAATAAAGAATTATACATTTACATGGATAATGAGAACTTAGACATGAAAAAAATTTACAAGTATATAAACCTTCCTACTTAAGGGCAGAATTTAACTGCTAACAGGTAGCAGCTTGAATGCCTCTAACAAGGTTCTGTGACAATTCAATATATTCTGATTAAAACCTGAGTTTTAATAGTTTTAATAATAATTTAATAACGATCTTGTTCATTGTACTGGTACACTGCGCTGATTTTCCTTTGTATCTGTCTGCACTTTTGTTCTGCTGCCTGTACCGTTTATTTTCAAGGAGTGGTAAACGTTTATTTGTCCCAGTTTCTCCTAATATCCCCCTTGGTATGGAGAGAAAGAGAGAGCTCATTTTAATATATTCCTGCAAATCTAATTTGCAGCACTTTTGGAGTCCCAGCTGTATCATTATACTGATATCTAAATCTAATGCACGCTTGAGAAAGGAGTTGTCAGGAGCTGATATCAGCAGTGGGCAGGACGGAGCAGTAATGTGGCCAGGCAGAGAAGACAGAAGAACTGTAAAGCTACAAAGATGACACAGAAAGGCAGTATCAAGAGGAAAAAGGGAGCTAAGAGAGTGAGAAAAAAAAAGTTAATGGATACTGGGAAAAACAGAAACTGATGTGAAGCTCTGGGATCACGGATATCTCAAAGGCTGCCTTGGACTGAATGAAAGAAGATAAGAATAACCACAGAGAAAAATCTGAACAGGGACAATACAGAAAATTTGAAACCTGTTATTCCCACAAAAAATTATGATTTTTATGAGAGCTTTAGTACAGCTGCACAGACCAGATGCTCCCCTTGTTTTGTCAATGGATATAGCTTGCAAGATGCATTTGTTAATAGGCTTTTGGCTGTTTTGCTTAAATAAAGCAGTGTATAAATACATTTGTTTGCCCTGAGAAGAATTCAGAACCTACATGAGATACAAATAAGAGGTGCTTTGTCCAATCAAGTCAGACCTTGATGGATCTAGAGAAGCAGAAGACATTTTCTCTAGGTCCAGATCCTAGAGTATGGCTGTGCTCTGTGAAGGAGACAGAATTGTACGTCAGGTAGTGACGCTCCTTGGAAGCTTGGCAGATGAAATTTTAGGTTACTGTTCTCTGGAGACATGGCAAATATTAGGTACTACATTGTTCAAGTTCACATTGCTGGTGTGACCACTGCATGTGGTCTTCTAGCAATCATCTTGCCTACTTTGTAAAGAATTTGTGAACAAACCCGAATCTGCTTTATTTCTATGTAAAACACACACGTTTTTAAGACAGTTGAATGAGAGGAGGGTGAAGACCTCACTCGTGAGTTTTTGACAGGAAATACTGCAGAACTATAAAGCGATGGAGGTGGGATGAAAGGAGGTATCTGAACACTTTACTGGAGGAACAAGGACTGCAACCTTGGTGAACAGAGCACAACTCAGTCACGGCTGCTGGGCAGAGGTGTCCTTGGGGGGAGTGACTGGGTCCCCGCAACATCTGCCTGTGAAACAGCTTCACTGCAAGGGGAAATCACATCCTGTGAAGGTTTAGAAGCTGTGAGTATTGGAAAAATGTCTGCAATGCAGAACGTTAGTATTTAAAGATGTTATCTACATTTATCACATTTGTCACTTGCCATTAATTTAAATTCCCTTTATGCATCTGTTCAGGAAATAATTAGGATTTTATGCTGCAGTAAATATGCTTGTCCATCCATTAGTGCAAAGCAGAAGATTAATTGCATTACAATGGGAATCAGGACTACAGTATTCGGAGCTACAGTGATAAGGGTGACAGCTGTGCTGCCCACACCACTTTGCTCCGGTAAGCTTCAAAACCAGGTATGGATGAGAAAATAATAAAACTCCTGACAAGGCAGGGTTATCTCTGTTCTTGTGTGTGTAACCAGACAGACAACCACCAGAACAACCAAGATGACACTAAAACTAACAAAATCATATTGTTCCAAAAGTTCTGTTGATCAGTTAATCGGCTATTTTTATACGCGTAGCTTTTAGACACATGGATTCACACTCTCTATGAATCACTACATTTTATATAAAACTAACCTGAGCTCTCTTTAAATACCTGTGGTAAAATTCCAAAATGTACTAAGACATCGTAAGGCTCTATCAATTTGGCAATAAAGCTTAGAAAGCTGAAAAAAAATCTTTACTGCCGCTAACTGCAAATGACATTGCAAAGTTAGAGCCAAGATCAAAGACAATGAGTTGGAGAAAAGAAAGGTAGGCAGCAGAAAACCACTCTCAATCTTGCTCCGCATCGCTGTGTCTGGCTCAAGACAGAAAGAGTGGGGTGATGGACCTTCACACGCCTCTCCAGGCCTGAGGTGTTTACGGATGGCCAAAAATTGTCCTCGTTGTTATAGAAACGAGATTACTCCTTTTCCCCAAATTAAACATGAGTATCTTACGCAAGTGTCCCCTGAATGAGGGTCCTTGGGATGGCATTTGTTTGTGGGGATTGATTAAACCGGCTGAGAAATGAAGGAAAAATGTTTAATCTAAACATACCGATCATTTGTGATTAGCCAGGGGTTTTATACAATTAAAACCCCTGTCTATATCTGGATGATTCATATCATTCTAGTGCATCGTATCAAATAGGCTATTGATGAGGTGAGTTTTAGCTTATCAAAAGCCAGGATTTTTAGGGATATTTTGTGATATTCATGAGTTAAAATCAAATATACATTGGCAAGATTCGTACAGGCTTGGCAGCTAGAAACCAGCTGTTAGGCTCAAAGTACATTTAGTCTTTGGTGGCTGCTCAGTAATTACGGCCCCATTGCCCTGGCTAAAGAGAAAGCATTTTTACTGCCACCATATTTGCTTGAATAATTTTTTTGCAGCCAGTGCAAAATCTTCTTTATTTCAATTTATTGGCTGACTCGCTTTGTGGCATGTAGCTGGGGCCAAAAGCAAAGAAGGCACTGGTCAAACTCCGAACTAGCCGTATACCTTGCTTTTAAAGTGGATGAATGCTGAAGAGATGGGTGCAACTGCCAATGGGAGGTTCAAGTTATTTCAAGTCTAACATTTCTGGTTTTGTTTTGTTTTTTGTTTTGTTTTGTTTTTTCTTTTTGTTTTGTTTTTTTTTTTTTTTTTTGTTTGTTTGTTTTGTTTTGTTTTTTGTTTGTTTGTTTTTTGTTTTTTTAAAGGATGATCAATGCCTGACACATTTATCTATGCTACAAAGTTAGTGCAATTATCAGAGAGAAAAAAAAAAATTTAAAAAAAAAAAGAAATATGTAAAAAGGGCCCTGAATTGACCGTTTTACTTTGGTGTGGTAGACTAAGTCTAAACAAGAAGAATTTACTTCATGTGTGTAAGACTCTATAGGTTTGTATGAAGCATCTGCACAGCAGGAGGGCTGGCCGACACTCCAGAGGGTTGTGCTGCCATCCAGCGTGACCTGGACAGGCTGGAGACCTGGGCAGAGAAGAACCTAATGAGGTTCAACAAGGGCAAGTGTAGGGTCCTACACATGGCGAGGAAGAACCCCAGGCACCAATATAGGTTAGGGGTGGATCTTCTGGAAAGCACTTCTGAGGAGAAGGATCTGGGAGTCCTGGTGGAGAGCAAACTTTCCATGAGCCAGCAATGTGCCTTTGTCATTAAGAGGGCCAATGGGATCCTGGGCTGCATAGGGAAGAGTGTGGCCAGTAGGTTGAGGGAGGTCATCCTCCCCCTCTACTCTGCACTGGTGAGGCCACAACTGGAATACTGCGTCCAGTTCTGGGCTCCCCAGTTCAAGAGAGACAGGGAACTACTGGAGAGAGTCCAATGTAGGGCAACTAAGATGACTGAAGGATTGGAGCATCTCCCTGATGAGGAAAGGCTGAGAGAGATGGGACTCTTTAGCCTGGAGAAGAGAAGGCTGAGGGGAGACCTTATCTGTGTTTGCAAGTACCTAAAGGGTGGTTGAAGGAGGATGGAGCCAGACTCTTTTCAGTGGTTCCCAGTGACAGGACGAGGGGCAACAGGCACAAGCTGGAACATGGGAAGTTCCACTCAAATATGAGGAAGAACTTCTTTCCGGTGAGGGTGGCAGAGCCCTGGAACAGGCTGCCCAGGGAGGTCGTGGAGTCCCCTTCTCTGGAGATCTTCAAGCCCCGCCTGGATGCAGTCCTGAGTGATGTGCTCTGGGCAACCCTGCTTCAGCAGGGGAGTTGGACTAGATGATCTCTAGAGGTCCCTTCCAACTCTGACAATTCTGTGATTCCGTGATTTATCATGCCTAGAAAAGGGCAAAACAGTTTTACAATAGAAGTCACTGAAGAGTAACTAATTGGCTACCAGGGCAAATAGGTTAGAAACAGATCTCGACATTCATGTCTAAGACTGGTATTACAGATACCCGCTGAACTGCTGGGTAACAAGAGGTGCCCCAAAAAAGCATCTGACCATTCCAGATTACATACTAAGTTATTTTACATTCCCGTGCTGTAGTCGCCCGTTCATTCTGCAAACTATGTTTTGCAATAGCTCAACTTCAATAACTGTTATCAGAAAAATAGATTTTCCTTTCCAGGGTGTGTTGAAGTGTTTAAATCTCTTTGGTCAATCTCTGTGTGTTATTATTTAAGATGCTAATATTGGCTGATCCTTCTCTATTTGATTATCTTTATAAGTCATCTCTCTTCCCCCTGTCCTGAGGAATGAAATTAGGAATACCTTTTCTTCCCCCCCCCCTCCCCCCCCAATGATTTATGAGCATCACAGATAGATTTCTGCTCCCCTTCCCCATCTTGTCAGGGTGTAACTGTGAACTAATAAGGAATGCCCACAAATTGGGGATCAAGTGACTGGGAACACTGCGCTGAATTCCAGTTTGGCTGTAAACATCTATTTCTGGGACAAATCAAGGCCAGGCTGGACGGGGCTTTGAGCAACATGTTCTGGTGGGAGGTGTCCCTGCCCAGGGCAGGGGGGTGGAATGGGGTGGTCTTTAAGATCCCTTCCAACCCAAACCATTCTATGATTCTATGAAATCCAGAACTGTTATATGTAATGAAGAACTGGATATGATGACAAACCCCATGCTTGTGACCATATGGAGACAGGCATAAGAAGCAGCAGAAGGGAATGTTCCTTTTACGCTACATTATTCTGATGCTTTTTCTCAATATGAAGATCCACTGTAACAGGGACAAATCAGATTTGCATGATCAGTTTTCTTTATGATACTTAGGGCTTAAAATTACAAAACTTTTATTGATTTTTAAGGTCAATAAAATACGATTTTATTATCTGAATTGGACCTCTTGTCTACTGGACCTCTGAATTCCATTCAGTCACTCCTGATTGCAGCCCAATAATTTGTGACTTCATTGGAGAGGTGAAGAGTGGACAATTTTCCTGAGTAATGTTTTGCAGTGGTTAATTACCCTCAGATAAGGTGCAGATTCATAGATTCATAGATTCATAGATTGGTCCAGGCCGGAAGGGACCTCCAAAGGTCATCTAGTCTGACCTCCCCGCAGTCAGCAGGGACACCCCCAACTAGACCAGGTTGCCCAGGGCCTCGTTGAGCTTCACCTTGAATATCTCAAGGGAAGGGGCCTCAACCACCTCCCTGGGCAACCTGTTCCAGTGTTCCACCACCCTCATGGTAAAGAACTTTTTCCTAATATCCAATCTAAATCTCCCCTTCTCCAGCTTAAAACCATTGCCCCTCGTCCTGTCACTGCAGGCCTTTGTAAACAGACCCTCCCCAGCCTTCCTGTAGGCCCCCCTCAGGTACTGGAAGGCCGCTATGAGGTCTCCCCGGAGCCTCCTTTTCTCCAAGCTAAACAACCCCAGCTCCCTCAGCCTGTCCTCATAGGAGAGGTGCTCCAGCCCCCTGATCATTTTGGTGGCCCTCCTCTGGACCCGCTCCATCAGGTCCATGTCCTTTCTATATTGAGGGCTCCAGACCTGCACACAGTACTCCAGGGGAGGTCTCACCAGAGCAGAGTAAAGTGGCAGAATCACCTCTCTGGATCTGCTGGCAACACTTCTTTTGATGCAGCCCAGGATGTGATTGGCCTCCTGGGCTGCGAGAGCACATTGCCTGCTCATGTCCAGCTTCTCGTCCATCAGCACCCCCAAGTCCCTTTCCTCAGGGCTGCTTTCTAATACCTCATCCCCCAGTCTGTATTTATACTGAGGATTGTTTCTTCCCAGGTGCAGAATCCTGCACTTGCTTTTGTTGAACCTCATGAGGTTCATCTGGGCCCACCTCTCCAGCCTGTCCAGGTCCCTCTGAATGACATCCCATCCCTCTGGTGTATCGACAACACCACACAGCTTGGTGCCATCTGCAAACTTGCTGATGGTGCTCTCAATCCCTCTGTCTATGTCTTTGATAAAAATGTTAAACAGTACTGGTCCCAGCACGGACCCTTGAGGGACACCACTAGTCACTGCTCTCCATCTGGACTTAAAGCCATTGAGTACCACCCTCTGGGTGCGACCATTCAGCCAATTCCTTATCCACCGAACCGTCCACCCATCAAATCCGTATCCCCCCAATTTGGCAAGTAGAATGCTGTGAGGAACTGTGTCAAAGGCCTTACAGAAGTCCAGATAGATCACATCCATAGGTCGCCCCTTGTCTACTGACCTAGTCACTTCATCATAGAAGGCCACTAGGTTAGTCAGGCAGGACTTGCCCCTAGTAAAGCCATGTTGGCTGTCCTGAATCATCCCCCTGTCCTCCATGTGCCCAAGCATGGCATCCAGAAGGATCTGTTCCATGATCTTCCCAGGCACAGAGGTGAGGCTGACAGGTCGGTAGTTCCCAGGGTCCTCCTTTCTTCCCTTTTTAAAAATGGGTGTGATGTGTCCTTTCTTCCAGTCTGCAGGGACTTCACCTGACTGCCATGACTTTTCGAATATCATGGAAAGTGGTTTTGCAACTTCATCAGCCAGTTCCTTCAGGACTCTGGGATGGATTTCATCAGGTCCCATGGACTTGTATATCTTTAGATTCCTTAGGTGATCACGTACCATGCCTTCAGTTATAGTGGGATGGACTTTGTCACCTGGATCCTCAACTTGTGGGCCATCAATACAAGAGCTAGGAGGAGAGGGGTTGCCAGTGAAGACTGAGGCAAAAAAATTATTGAGAACTTCTGCCTTCTCTTCCTCCATTGATACAAGTTCCCCATTGCTGCTCATTAGGGGGGGTACATTTTCTTTAACCTTCCTTTTCTGGTTAATGTACCTGTAGAAGCCTTTCTTGTTTTTCTTTATGTCCCTTGCCAAGTCCAATTCTAGCTGTGCCTTGGCCTCCCTGACCTCATTCCTACACAGCCGGGCAACATCCCTATACTCTTCCCAGGTTGCCTGTCCCTTCTTCCATTTCCTGTGTAGCCCCATCTTACCCCTTAGTTTGACCAGCAGGTCCCGGCTCAACCATGGCGGTTTCTTGCCTTCCTTACCCAATTTCCTACATGTTGGGATTGAGATCTTTTGTGCTCTATGGAGAGCATCCTTAAAGATCTGCCAGCTTTGTTCTGCTCCCTTGTCCCTAAGGGCAGTTTCCCATGGGGTCCTATTTACTAACTCCTTGAAGAGTTGGAAGTTCGCTTTCTTAAAATTTAGCGTCCTGATGGTGTTCCTCTTGGGCTTCAAACTTCTTAAGAGAGTGAACTGCACTAGAGCATGATCACTGCAGCCCAGACTGCCTTCAACTTTGATATCCCTGATGGCCTCACTTGCATTTGTGACCAACAAGTCCAACAATGCATCTCCTCGAGTAGGGCTGGTGATTTCTTGTCTCAAGAAGTTGTCGTCTAGGCACTCTAGAAGCTTCCTGGAGTGCCTGCAGCCAGCCATGTTGCTTTTCCAACAGATGTCAGGGTGGTTAAAGTCACACAGCAGGATGAGAGCCTGTGATCGTGATGCCTCTTCCAGCTGGAGTAAGAAGGCATCGTCGACAGGCTCTGCCTGGTCAGGAGGCCTGTAGTAGACTCCTACCACAAGATCCACACTCCTACCAGATCATATCTCCAATTTTTAATCCTTAAAATTATAGACATAATTTCTCATTGCATGTCTGTACTACATTGGAGACCTTCCTCAAAGCTAGTATTTTTCTGTTGGTGAAGATGCTTTACAGTTATTGATCATCTCTCAATTTTTTCCCTAAGAAGATAAACAAATGAGCTCTTTTACTCTCCATATAGTACTTTCATTCCTCAAGTTCTATATTTTCTTCACTCTTTCCAACTGCTTCTCTCTTAAAAAAAAGGTATGCTTAATATTACTTTCAGGAGTGATAAATACAGTAGTAAAATAATTTATTTTCTTCGAGGAACTACTCTTTCTTAATCCTAGTAATTACTATATCCAAAGCTTATGTTTTCCTTTTGTGCAATAACCTTACAGTAAGAAACTTCCAAGAGTTCAAAAAAGTTTAAATTGCTGATTTTGGCCACTATTAATATGAACAATTTTAGGAACTAAACATATTGTCACAACCTCCATCACTTATTAAATTCTTTTGAGTGTGCTGAAAAGGACCAAAAATAATTTGAAAGAAAGAGAGAGAATATGGCTAAAATGCCATAATAACACTTCTCCTAAACTGTGCTTTTTATGAGGAACCAGCAGGATATCTGGCACTTCTCAAAGCATCTTTGAAGGTTTCTACTGTGCAAGCTGCAAAAAATGAGATAAAGGTAATGAAGAACAGTGGTTTTGCTGGAACCTACCCTTGTTTCACAAATCTACATGTGATCCTGATAGGAATATTCTCTCCAAAATTGCTTTCTGAAAAGCTGGCTGATAAAGCCTTCGAGAGCATCTGACTTTTTTTTTTTTTTTTGGATTCCATTATCACCACAGAGAGTATTGGCCATTAATGAAAGTGAAGGCTGGTATGTCCAGGCACAGCTTGTCATTCCCACAGGCAAACAGCTGTAGGCAAGAGTTGTTCCACAACATAAAATACATCCATACTGCTAGGAGAGGGGCTTGGAGTTTTTATTTTAATGTTTTGTTCATTTGTTTGAGAAAAGTCTTTAATAAATATATCTCAGAATAAGTTTGTGTGATTTCACTGTGTTGCGGAAGAGGGCCTGATCTTGTTGGAAGTGTTACAAACAGCCTACTAATCTTTAACCGGTTGGAAGATACACGCATAGATAGGAGAAAGAGACCATCTGGCCCTCGTTTTATTTTTGTATGTTTTCCTCTTCTCTTCCTTTTTCTTTATTTTCTGCTCCCTAGTTATTGTTCAGAGTCCTGCCCACCTTCATGATGGGTGGTTATCTATCAATATGTATGGGAATTTCACCTGCCAAGCCAACTCCTGTCTCTGGACTACATGGGAAGTTTAACTGAAGAGTGGAGCAACGCCTCCAGTCACTCTTCTAGCCATGTCTCTCCAATGAGGCATTCCTGGTATCCAGTGTAGTCTGAGCTGACAAGAAGAAATCATAATTTATCACTTGACTGGTAGAACAAAACTGCAGCATCTAGTCTATGAGTCTTTTCTTGTCCCCATCTTCAGTCCCATGAGTTCCATATGCACAGTTCAGCATTTGGTCTAACGGGATAACTTTTACATTGTTGAATTCACGATCAGACTTCAAGAACAGCCTCTCCACAGGGAAACATCTATTGCTGTTACGTAAAACCTTACTCCCCATGAAAGACTTTCAGAATCTACACAGATCATATGCTTTAAGTTATGCTCAGGTATGCGGATTTGGTCAGCCAGATTCCAAAGAGTTGCCATTTACCTCAGGTCTTGAAGTCCATAATTGCAGACTCCACATTATAACATGGGTTTTTTTAACCTAGTGCCTTACACTACAGCAGAAAGAGCTACCACCGAATACCAGAGAAATGGTTTTAAAAAATAATTCATCTGAGGTAGCGGCAAATTCACACAATATTAGAGCTAATTTCAGAAGTGTTTGCAATCCTGTTTATCGAAGGCAGAAGTAGATTGGTATTATATATTCTGTTCCAGTGGCTCTCTGTGCCAAGAAGAGAGAAGAATGGGATTAAGGAATATTTATCTCTTGCCTCCATTGCCTCATGTTCTGGCAGGGCACTTCCATATTCGTCAAGGCCAAGACAGTTTGCAATCTCACACGTAATTCTGATGGATTGTAACGCTGGAGGAAATGTTACATTACTGATAATGGTTCCTGTAAAAGATTATTTGAGGATTTCCAGTTTCAGACACCAAAACGAATTATACTGAAGTTAGGTGTCATTTTCTATATTATATTCAGAGCCACTAGATGGTGGTATGCACTAGACCTGAGGAAAAGCACACAAAAGGACTGATTAATGTGTTCTTCCGCTCTTTGAACAGGAATGTTTTCATTCCTCACTTTAAAGTCTTCTTCTGGCCAGCCTTTTTCCTATCAAATGTTTATTTAGAAGGTTGATTGTGACAATTACAAATCTCAGTTGAGGGTTTTCCCAGTTTATTGACTGAGTTTGCATGACAACAAGATCTCATTTTGAGATAAATCTGAAGAGCCAAGAAGGTGATAGAACGTCAGAGAAGATTTACATGCATGCAATGAAAAAAAGAGAAAACTTTAATAAGTGTCATTAGATGTAAATATTTTCTACATTTTTAATATTAAAAACTATTTATGAAGTTCAGGTGATGCAGGGAACAATCTCGTTTAATTACTAGGGTAGGACCAATACATTCGACAGCATTTTAGGAATTCGTGTGTACAACTTTCTTGTATACCAAGTTTAACTTGTCTGGTTCTTCATACTAAGTTAGAAGAAAGGCAAAGCTATATCCAACTGGCTAGTACACTTATCGTTTGAGACATGGATTTTGGTCATCCCTCTCCCCCAGTATGAATTTTAAGGGAGATGTTAAAAAGAAAATCTGGGATCCTTTTCCACCAATACTCAGTTGGAGTTTAAGACACTCAACGCAGCAAATCAATGGTAGAATAAGAAATTGCAGGGCTCTGAATCCCCAGCTATCACTTCTACATGCAATAGACACGTCCTAATCTTCAGTCCTAATATTTCTCCTCTCCTGGTGCCTGTTTTCCCTTGTTCCATCTTTGGTTCTTTCAACCTCCATCTAGCTGATTTGGACCTGCTATGTGGCTCTGCCAACCCATGGAACAATTCGATACAGCCTAGTAAAAGCCAGTAAGTTAGAAGTCTGAGCTGCAGAGGAAAGCTGTACGCTACCACAGCAATATAAGGAAGTACAGAGATCCATAGTATAATGCACTTTCAGTTTCAGAGAGCTATAACACATGATGAGATGATGACAAAAATGAAAGAAATCATCATTCTATTTTTAGAAAATGCAATGACAGAAAATTGATAATACATTGAAGCCCATTTAGACAAATGTCTTGTAATAGTAAACCTGTTAAAGAGTAAGTGTCGTTTATGCCACTATTTTTTATTATTATTTTCAATCTCAGATGAATTATTTCAAATGAACAAGACACAATTGTTGTGAATGACATTTGAAAAATGAGGAGCAAACCTTAATGGGAATGAAAAGCTTTTATATTAATATAACGATGTTTAAGACTCTTAACTTATTCCACACTAGTTCTTGGACAAAAAGCATGTTTGGTATCCAGCCCCAAACGTGACTTGATTGTGTGTGACACACTGCCTGCTCATTAGAAAACGGAAGGTGGAAGAGAGCTGAACACAGGGAGAAAGAAAACAGTTCAGTGATGCTGTAGAAGCACAAGCGATGAACTCACACCTTTGTTACTGGTATTTTCTTTAATTCTGTGGGATAGATTTCTTTGCCCAGCCCTCCATCTTAATGACATGCACTGTGGAGCTATAATACTGTATTTTGACAGGTATTGACTTGTAGGAAACGGTGATGCAGGGTTGTAACAACAAGGCAGCAAAGCTCAATAAGCAATATTGTAGCGGGAGAGGATCACTTCATTTTGAAACACGACTGATTTCACTAGCTACCATTCACACATTTATACCCAGGTACTTCCAGCTCCACACACGTGCATGCAAATAGCCTGTCCAGCAATCGTGAAATCGTGAAAGCAAGACGGTTGTATCCGAGTGATCTATACAGCCTTTCTTGGGACAGAACAGACAACAAGGGATGTCAGCTAGTAAGACTTCACAATCTCTCCTGCTTTTTTTAGATTGGTGCTCACGTGCATTCAGGGGTTACTCCCTAATTAGGGGGTGATTAGTCTCTCCATCCTGTCCACTGCTGTGAGTCATCAGTGTTTAATCCTGTTCTCTCCTCTCCCCTTTGCTGGGATCTTGATGACCTGCTGGCGTTGGTACCACCAACACCTGCTGTTCTCATTACCTTCTCCCCGCCACTGTTTTCTCCAGGGCCTTCCACACCCAGATTTTTTCCATTCTCCGTTCATACTTATCCTAACACTTGGATTACAACTGTCCATGGACCGACAGGGCAGGGAACAGCCAACTGCCAGGGGTCTGAAAGAAAACAGTGACAAAGAGCAGCAATAACACACTACACTGTTAAGGCTGATGGAAAGTTCTTCTTAACGGACATCAATCCATCCTAAACTTCATGAGAATAACTGTTTTATTTAGACGAATCAGAAAACTAGGACACAGTGAGGTGTATTGCGGCAGAGCTACTAGGCTTGGTGCAACCTCTTGCAGTCTCAAGGGTTCAGCCTCTTACAGTCTCAAGATGGGAGTTGATGGTGCTCTTACCACTCGTACGATAGCTACAGGTAACATCAGTGGAATGGTGTAAAAAATGTTTTTTACAACAAGTGTGTTTGGACAGTTTCAGTGTATAAGCCCTCTGTAGTTTTATATGAATGCAGCTTACAATGGTACCATGACATAACTCCCCATTTCTTCTCAGATTTCCTTAGTGGGCAAAAAAAGTCTTGGATTGTCAACAAATAGTTGTATTCCCCTTACCTTGTTCCTCTATATGAAGCCTTATTCCACACACGAATACACCAAGCATTCTCTGTTTTCCTGTCCTATAAATCCCTACTGAGTTCATAATTGTTTCAAATGACAGAAAAATATGGTTTCCAGTTATGTTTTCTCCTTGAAGTGTCAAAAGATACCACGAGGAGCAAAAATTAATCTACTCTTCCTCTTCTCCTGCATCATGCTTGACATCACATGATTAACCCACTATATAATGAGGAACAAACGAGCAGCCAGGACACGTCAATCATGTCTATTTCTGGTACCAGAATATTATACATGGTAGACCAGTAATCTCAGACCCTTAACCAGCTACTGTGCTCCCCTTGTTCAAAACAAATGATGACATCTCTGTAATGCCAGTTGGGAACAGCACGACATTGTGTATTTAATGCTCAAAGACAAGGAGTGTTGTTCAGTAGTCAAAACAGGGAGACTAGGAACTGGGTTTAGTGAGATTTGTTACCTGACAAATCTTTTCTGCACCAACAAAAACAGAGAGAGTAGATCTTGAGGGGTTTGTTATGGGAAAAAGTGGATAAATTAGTGTATATATTTTGCATATTGATGATGATTAGACTTGGGTGACAGGTGGTTTCATTCTTTCTTCGTGTTTATTTATACAACTATACACATACAAATAAAGGCTTAAGGAAATAAAAACGTTATTTTCTTCAACGGAGTGTGAACCAAGGGAGAAAGAGTGAAACTTTGAAGGATGTACTGAGACAAATCATGGAGAAAATTACAGCTCTAATGGATTACAGAAGTTACAGTTGGGAGTTAGCTTGAATGGTTAATAAATCAAAAGATTATTTCTAGGATGAGAAAGCTCATCCTCAAAGCCCTAGTTCTGTTGACCCACACAGAAAGTTGAAATATCTGAAAAAGCTCAAAGTGTACATTTAGAAGGTTTTTGTGAAACACTTTGTCACTATCCCTGCTTCCTCATCTCAACTAATGGCACGGAGGAATAGCATGAATTATTAAATTGGAACTTGGTTTGCTAAGTAATTGTGTTGTGCCTTTTTGTTTTTATCTCATTTTGTAAATGTTTCCCGGGAGCCCTTATTTGGGGGCTGTATTTTCAAAAGACTTTTATGCTCAGTCAAGCTGTAGAAAGCATTTTAATTAAACATAAATCACTTTTGCTTGTATGTATTTGTATCAGCTATGTGGACAAAGATCTGTGTGTGTCAAAAGAAGTATAAAAATAGCGTCACAAAGTAGTATGTTTTGCCCACCTAGCATTCTCTGACAAGGTACTGCTGCAATGCCTCTTCAGTGGAAATCTGTAAAAGCCTGATTAGCTCCTCAGAAGTGTTCACTGCCTGCCAAGGTCACAAGGGTAGGAGAGCGATTGCAACAGCAAATGACCAGAGGTTGAAAACAATGAGCCAAAAACTGAGGAACAATAGGAAGCAAAGGAGCTGCTAGGAATGGGATTAATATGAAATACTGAAGTCAACCAGGATGCTACACGTGCAGCACAGGCTGGATAGGACAAGACTTTTTGTAAACTCAAGCTCCAGCAACTCTTGAAAGCACTTGCAGAAATAAGACATCAACACATAGATCACATCACCTTATAAGTCATAGAATCAGATAATAGTTTGGGTGGGAAGGGACCTTTAAAGATCATCTAGTCCAACCCCCCTGCAATGAGCAGGGACATCTTTGAGTAGATCAGGTTCCTCAGAGCCCCATCCAACCTGACCTTGAATGTTTCCAGGGATGGGGCATCTCCCACCTCTCTGGGCAACTTGGGCCAGTGTTTCACTACCCTCATTGTAAAAAATGCCTTCTTTATATCTAGTCTGAATCTACCTTCTTTTAATTTAAAACCGTTACTCCTTCTCCTATCGCAACAGGCCCTGTTATAAGTTCTTATCTTTCTTATAGGCCTCCTATAAGTACTGAAAGGCTGCAATATAGGGTTTTTTTCTGCTACTTTGTCCTGGCTACTTGTGAATGTCTGATACAGGTTCTGTCACTGCCCCGGAGAACTATTCCACAGTCTAATTAAACTTCACTATTAGAGTGTATTTTTTGATGAAATACACTCTAATTTTTCTTCCCTTTGTGTTCAACCCAGCACTTCAAGCTAATATCCCTGTGTCGATCTCTATTGATACTCAGTGTTTATCTTTACCTTTGTCCAAATTATATGCTTATTTTAGTTCTTCTGCATGGAAAATCGTTCAGGCAGCAGACTGTTTCTGGTGTTATGAAGATACAGACAGCAAAAGCTGCAACGTATTGGTTAGCATCTGCCAGAAATTAAACATCTTTTTAACACGTGCCAATAGTAATGGCCCAGATTTCACAGCAAAAAAGATTTGCTCTCCTTGACCATGCGCATGTACCTTTTCTAACTTACCAAAATAACAGCAGCCTTTAATTTTTCTTTCAGTTTTCAGGTAAAACACCACAGATTTTGTAAACATGGCATTTAATTCCTAGTCCCTGTGATACGGATGATTTACAGAAAGTCATGAGACAAACACACTGGAAAAATTTGTACTTTCTTGACATTAGGACTGGCAGTTAAAATAGGTGTCCCTTTTAAACCACTTTTGGCCTTCCTGAAATTTTTGCACAAGTTACGGAGCTCAGACAGCTAAGCTCAATTGCAATCGTAGCTCCCAAACTGAAGTTCAAAGAGATTTTAAAAATGCATTGGTTACACGCGTTTTCAAATCCCATCACTTAAGAATGAAAGACGTAATGAAAATAACATGTCATCATACAATCACATCTGCCACCTACACTGGAGCTCATCAATAGAATAATAACAATTATTCAGGTAATTTAGATAGCAGGTTGACTGTATCTCTATTATGAATACATTATTCATATCGCACCTGTAAATGGCAAAAGGCTGGTTAACATATTCCTATTATTTTATTAATTTACTTGAAAGAAAAAAAAATCATTTGTTCCTTCTTCAGAGACTTGTTCTCTTCTGATTTTATTTCTTAACCTTTATATTTAGGCACAGTCAGCTTCTCTCTTCGTTTACGTTTCCCTGATCTATGTTTTTTCTTTACGTGGGTCACTCACATTTCCCACAAAGGATCTACCCTGCAACTTGGGGTTCATCCTCCATTCTGCTGCTCAGGGAATGGAAAGCTTTTGCCTGTGGGACACGTGTTTCTGTGTCTGAAGTATTTCTCTTTAAACTTCACCTTGCTATTTCTCATTATGGCTCTCAAATTCTGCTGATTTGAGACACAAAGGAGAAATTCCAGAGGCATTAAGAAGATCTATTCCTACAATAAAAAAGACGTAATCGCTTCTGTTTCTCTCTGTGAAACAGAAAGGAAGGGTAAGAAAGAACATTTTCCTTAAGCGACTGATGAGAGGGAGGGGAAGAAGAAAAGGGGAAAAAAGGAAACATAAAGAGAAATTTAGTTACCTTTATATAAGATCCCCAGCAATCAAATTCCATGCAATCACCCAAGATCTACTCGCTTGTAAATTTTCACTAAATAAAGATGAAATTCTTTGTGTTTGGCTTCTTAAACAAATAAAAGAAGTCAACATTTCCCTGTAATTTATTGTTACTTATTTTAATTAGAGCATAAACCTTTTCTGAAGATACTTGAAAAAGTGATATCTACCTGATAACTAGTTTGGTTTTCCAGCAAATTAATTGCTGGCTTTATTTGGTCACAGTTTTTTGATGTCTATTAAGAAGACGGAGTTGTCTCACTGAAGAGAAAATTAAGAAAACAAAATGAGACAATGAGAGCCATTAGTTAGTCAGTTTTTTCAATGACTGAAGCACAGACAAAGGAGTAAGGTGATCTGCTTTTATGCTTGGCTGAGCTAACAGTTTCCCGTAAACCCTAGAAAATATAGTTTAAAGAATCTTTCTATTTCTTGGGCATTATGGGATTAAGTTCATCAGGGATTGTAATGCCTTTTGAGATCATGTGATTTATGACTCTATAAAAGTGCAAAATATAATTAGAATTTCCGATGATTTTTGAAGTGAAAATAAAGCACCCTTTCCTGTACCGAGCCTTTTGGATTTTTTTGCTCCCTATGGATTTGAAATGCTCAGTGTTATGGTCGTGGCCTCACGAGGCACTTGCAAAATTAGAGCCAACCCCATGGTACATTAATGGGGATACCTCTTTTTTTATGTGGTTCACAGTTCCCCAGGCTATATACGTTGACATTTCTCAGCAGTTGGCAGAGATTGCTTGAAATGAGGGTGCTCGTCCAATTATTCCATTTTATATTATAAAACATGAGAAAAATAATATTTGCTGTAATTACAACAGTGCTCATGTAGCTTTCTCTAAGACAAAGAGTAGGTGTGTTTCTCCCTACTATAAAATATCTGGCTTATAGTTCTGCTTCCAAATAGAAGATACAATTTTAAAGACAAATTCATATAGCATCTCTGTGGCTTCTGTAAACATACTGGCTTCTAGTAAAAGAAAAATCACCTTGAACTACAACTACAGGTCCAATTTGGAAGCACTCTTTCTCAAAGCATCCACCCAGTGAAATGCAGTGCATTGAGTAATTATGCTGAGAAATATAACTGGAAAGGCTTTACTTAACCTTTTATTCATACAGTCAATTGCAGCCAAGTTCTCCAGTTTTGCTAATCCCTCAAGTTCTGCTTACATAGTGCATTCATATGCTTGGGATAATGCCTCTGTGATCTGAAAATATGCCATCCCTGGTGTGTACAAGTGTGCAAGTGTATTCTGGCTTCTTGTTCTAAACATGTTGGCAAGATCATGAATGTTAATATTGTATGAGCAATTGTAGACTTGGAGGCTGACGACTAGTACAGGGCAAAACCAGGTGGAATAGGAAAAAGCCTTTCTGTACATAGCAGGTGATAAATAATAAATTACAACAAAAATCATAGGAATACTTTGTACAACATGAATGCCTCTTCCTCTTCCTTCTCCCAATCCAAGCCCACATGCCAAAAACCAGTCAATTAAGCTTTGTAATGCATCAAAGTCCACTCTGCACACTCCCACAAGTAAAGAATTATCCTTATTACAATAATTTTTATAGCTGGAGAGACTGAAGAGTCTCTAACAATGTGCCATTCCCTGACCGGGTTTCCTCTGATACCTCTGTAAGAAGTTATAGTGTACTGCAAAACATAGTGGTGAGAGTCAAATTCTGAAAGCTTCTACTTGTTTGGATTTTACAAGAGTATTTATTTACAAAAAAAAAAAAAAAAAAAAAAAGTTTAATTTTGCATGGAAATTTTATACAGCATGTGCAGTTCACTTAAAACATTATCTCCATTTGAACTACCCAAAGCCAGGGCAAGTGGCACTCTCCCTGACTCAAATGCATAGTTCTTTTGAATCACCAGATGAGATATAAATTTTTGATTTACCATTTTATCCAAAATTTTCTACATATATGCTCCCTGAAAAAGTAACCTCAACTTTTCTGGAAATTGTAACATCTGAAAACTTCTTGGGTTTATACACATAAAATAATCAAACCAATTATAGAAACATTGGCTGTTTAGCAATTGTTGACATTTGAGAATGTAGTTTTGACTACAAGAGTCCTTTGTGGTGTTTGACTGTAGAGTAGAGCAGTTGCCACATGTAATTGCCACAGCTAATCGCCCTAGAGAATAACTTCTAAGAAGAGGAATGGGTTAAAATAATGCTTCAGGATCTTCATTTAAAGGTTTCACCTAGAGTCAAATGGCCATTCACAAACTGAATGAGGCAATAACCTGAGGTAAACACCTTTACAGAAATAACTGAACATCTCCTGGCCTTGGGCTGCTGATCAGATGAATCATGAGAAAGACTGGCTTGAAAGAAACTGCAGGAGAGTCAGAGAGAGAGGGGAAGGCAGACACACCTTCACAAATAGATGTAGGGAAGTACTGTAGTAACTGTGCTGTGTGAGCACCAGGACTCTGAAAAAATGGCATTTTCAGTCAGGACCATTGCTTTTCTGTACAGATGACCAATAAATACTGCTTTGTCCAAAAACATATTGTGCCCAGATGGTATCCAAATGTCTGTGGAGGCTTCGGTTCTCTTTGCAGAGCCTGAAGGGATCACCAAATTAGGGAGCTCAGGTCTACCTGTAGAATCAAACGAGTTGGGGTGCCATTTCCTTACAGAGGGGCAATACAAAGTTATAGCTGAGCTGGGATAACTCATGGAGACATTGAACAGTTTGTGAATAGAACAAAACACTCAGACATGCAAGTCCTTGACAGTCTGCAATACGTAGGAGAAAATATTTAGCTCAGGCTTGCCTTTGACTTCAGGATTATTCTTGGATCCTGTTGGTGAACTCCTCGGGAAGCTTGGTAATAAATGTAGAACAGCTTCACTTAAGGGCATTCTTCATCTGGACACACTGACCTTTTACAGACTGAAGCTGGACATTACTTTCATCATTATGGCATGGTGAGGAGAGTCATAAGGGAAATTGGCGCCAGTCAGGAAAAAATGCATTATTACTTAGTTCTATTCCTATGTTTTTTCTTGCCAATTTCTAAAATGTAAATCCACTTTGACCATTTTTCCAGCTAGATAAAGAAATTAGTACTTTAAGTTAAATATCCTATCTTTAGACAATTCCATACTAATAATATCAGTAAAGTGCACATGTCTGAGCACCTAGAACTCAGTATAACCCTAGAGAGGGCCAGATCATCAAGTAGAATGTCTTACTTTTCCTATGATCATTTATGCACCTTTCTCAGCAATAATACTCTACTCATAGCCCAGATACAGTCTGCCAGAGAACACACGCGTTTTATAAATGAAGTAGTCAGTCTTGGGCAAGTGAAAGCGAAGCATTATTTAAACAACAAAAAAAATCAGTTTGTCAGATGTAAGATTTTTTTCTCACCACACACTGAAAATTAGGAATTCATGGAACCTGAATCTGTATTAACTTGAGAAACGCAATGCATTCCTGCTCCTGATGGTAGGAAAAACAAGGCAGACTGATAAGTTCATTGTAGGTATCTATGATTTGTAACTTACGGATTTAAGGATGGGTAGTCATCACAATGAACGTCCCAAATTTTCTTGCACCTCTGTCAGGAATATTAACACACGACACCTCTGTGTTTGCAAATTTCAGTTAGGTCTGTAAGGATCCTACACACAGGATGCACAGCACAAATGGGAAAGAATAAGACTAGCTGAAGGATATTCCATCTCTTTACCCTCTGCCTTTCTTCCATATTTGATGTGGGAACACAGATCTCAAGATCCTGTAAAAGAGGATCTATAGAATCATAGAACGGTTTAGGTTCAAAAGGACCTTAAAGATCATCTAGTTCCAACCCCCTGCCATAAGCAGGGACTCTTCCCACTAGACCAGGTTGCCCAAAGTGGTCCATCCATCAAATCCATGTATCTCCAATTTAGAGACCAGGATGTTGTACGGGACAGTGTCAAACACTTTGCACAAGTCCAGGTGGATGACATCTGTTGCTCTTTCCTTATCCACCAATGCTGTAACCCTGTCATAGAAGGTCACCAAATTTGTCAGGCATGACTTCCCTTGGTGAAGCCATGTTGGCTGTCACCAATCACCTCCTTATTTTCCATGTGCCTTAGCAGAGTTTCCAGGAGGATCTGCTCCATGATCTTAGTAGGCACAGAGGTAAGCCTGACTGGCTGTAGTTCCCTGGGTCTTCCTTTTTTTCCTTTTTGAAAAGGGGGTTACATTTCCCCTTTTCCAGTCAGCAGGAACTTCCCTGGACTGTTATGGCTTTTCAAATATATTTGTCTGTTGTAATGGAAACAGTCCATTATAATGGAAAGCGGCTTAGCAACTTCATTCACCAGTTCCCTCAGGACCCGTGGATGGATTTCATCAGGTCCCATGGACTTGTGTTGACAGTATTCCTCCTCTGAGTGGGCTGTTGGTAGGCTAATTGACCTCTAGAGCCCCCTTTTGACAAGTATTTCCCTCATCCTGTGATGCAATTCTATTTCTGTCATTGAGTTTACAGGATAAGTTTTCTTATAAAAATTAAGAGTAAGCAGGCATGGCCTCCAATATGTGCATTTAATGCGCCTAAATTACTACAATTTTTGCAAAAGGAAGATCATAAACAAAAAAACTCAGGAACGGATTTTCTCTTCCCACTTCTTTAAATAATTAACCTATTTCTTTCTCTTCTGTATAACATTGTTTCAGTTGGGAAGTCCTGAAAGGAAATAGCTCATCAGTGTCAGCTAATCATCACCAAGTGACTGACTGCCAGCAAAAGAGTGGTGTCAAGTGGCCACTTATAAAACGAAAAGAGGGAATAAGGGAACTTCAGCTGAGATGCCCAATCTTGAAAAACTGATTAAGGCTTAGTTGTAGCAAGGCTTCTCCAAGTGTTTTTAAAAGGTTACACATAGCCCAAATATTTCCTAAAATCTTTTAGAAAACTGGGGTTGAGTGTTTTCTTCTGGAGTCCAGAAACACCAGGGTGGGTACAGATGGCTGTTTAGTTTGCTCTGCCATTGGGTTGCCCAATGATGGGCTTACTCAGAGGCCACCTTTGATGGATCTGTTAGCTGAGGATGTGTTAGAGGATAAATCCTCAACTAAATCCTCTAAAATATCTGGGATCAGAATATTCCCTTTTTCTTGCAGAATGGAGTTCTTGAAGGTCAGAGAGATGGGCGTCAGGTCTGATTTTGTCACAAGCTGCTGTTTTAGCTCTTGTCATGTCTGACCAAACTACATTCAGAACAGCTTCAGTCCTCAAACACAACAATGTCTTTGTTTGTTCACTCAAGTACATCCTTCACTTCTTGGAGTTAATGGTTCTGAGTTTAAAACCTGACGTGCCCGTTTATGAAGTTTAGCTGTTGTGAGCATGGCCTATGTTTGTCCTCAGAATCATTAGAGGTGGTTCCTGTCTCCTGGGGGAGATAGGAACCTGGGGGGAAGCTAATCACTGTAGTCCATTCTGGGTATGTAGTCACATTCAAAGTTCCCAAGGTGTTGTATTGTTATTGAGCTACAGGAATGCAAGAGAGCAGAGTAAGGTGACATGCACTACTCATATTCAGTTACTGAGTGCATCATCTTTCATTCCACTTTTAATATATTAATTCAGAATATGCTGAGGGGTTTCAATTGGAAAAAAAATAAAATTCCCCAAAACCTTGAAGTGTGAGAAGGAGCATACATGATTAAAGTTAATGGCAATATTTTTATTTATTTTTATATTTATTCATCAGTTTCTATCCGAGATTATTCCTTGGATTCACTGGATAATACCTGGAAATAAGCTTTATGGTGTTCTCTGTTTTCTTTTTTCTTAAGTAAGAAAATTAATATTTACAGTACCTGATTTATAAGACAGTAACGATTAATACATCTTAAATGTTCTTGAAAACATCAGGTAAAAAAAATGCTTCTGAATAGCCATAAAGAGCACTCGGCAAATTTGCAGAGGTTTTTCTTGTTACACTGTAACAGTTCCCATCTATTTAAACTGTGTTTGAGTGTATGAAAATACCACCTTGAGGCAGATATTCTCTCTATTATTTTATGAAAGGATCAGGCAGAGGGAGAGGACTTCAGACATAGCAGCATTTTCAAAAGCAGTCAGTAAGCATAAACATTTCAGATTTGGGAAATTTAGTTCGAGACATCTTTATGCCAAGTTATACCATGGTTCTAAGATCCTGTGGTCCCTACTGCTTCAAATCTTCTCTCAGCTTTTTCTCACCAGTTCCCTGTAAGCAAGGTTACGTGAACTGAAGTGCTTGAAAAGTCGACCAAGTACCTCTTCTTAGGGGAAAGACTTCTACAAAATAATTCTTTTGAATCTCTGGCTCAGGTCTTTTCCCACCCTTGCAAAACGCCCTTTGGTATTTTCCAAGAAGATTTAGATTGTCGTTAGAGCACAGCCTCTGGTCAGGATTTAGTGAGAAAGAAAATCGAGATTAAGGTGAAGGTTAATTGTACTGTTTTTTGTAAGAACATTACAAAGGATGCAGGACAGTGGAGTGACCTATACATCTTTCCCTTTGGTAGAGTCAGTTTGTAACATTCCTGAAGCAGCAGAACACAGAATTCTTGGCTATTATGCGGTGCCATGTGCCATGAAAAGAAAGTACAAAATAAACTGCAAATACAGAAACATGAAGGGTTACGTGCTGCAGTTTGAAAGAGCTTCTTGCACAGGCATTTATGCACTTACAAGGCTCTCATCATACTGCTATTCAGAACAGAGAAGTGGAGAGGAATTGAATTATCTATGAAGTTATTTAAATTTATACAAGCAATTACAACAGATAACAGTGTGGCCATACCTCCATTACTCCATGTTTTGCTAAGATCTCAGTCTTACAGCTTTAAGAATATGCGTGACAGCAATTTGCAAATTTTGCTAACATAGGATCCCTAATTCAGGAATTTCCACTAGTTTAGGGTTGGGTTTTTTTTTGTTTGGTTTAGTTTTTTGCTATTCAGATTATCTCCCACCTTGCACGATATCCAGAGGTTATGCCAGGTCCTGTTGATTTCTGTGGAAATGTTTTAATCAAAAAAAAGAGCCTAGAGTTTCCAAGGTTGAAGGGTTTCCAAGTTAGCCTTTCACATCTCTTCTTCTCTTAATGGTTGGACTAGATGGTCTTGAAGGTCCCTTCCAACCTAGATGATTCTATGATTCTATGATTCTCCTCTTCTGTTAGATGCACTAACTATGTATGGTGCCTTGTGATCAGTCTCTGGAGAGGCTCGGATTCCCTCAGGTCCCAGGAACGCCCCGAAAGCCCTGGTGTGACAGTGTGACTTTGCCAGTGCCCACAAAGCAGCAGGGTCCCCAGCAGCTGCCACATCCATGCAAAAAAGTAGGGTGAGAGAAGTGGTGAGTGGTGAGAAATGTTGTTCTTAGGAGAAATAGCTTAAATCTTTTGTCTCTCTATCCTGCAGGGTTTTACATGGCTTCACAATCATGACTGATATTTTTTTCTCTATGAAAAATATCCAAACTGGGGAAAAATCAAGGGCATAAAAATATCTTTTTTAAAGCTATACAGTAAGGCTTGATCTTGAAACTTTTATTTACACATGTGTACACACATGAAAAGATCTCAGAATGGCTCTATGTTCATTAATGAAATTCGGGAGGTTGAGTCCCCTTCTCTAACAATGTGACTATTTGCTATGCATGTCTACAGCAAGAAAAATTTTTAATATATTGAGGAGTCAAAGCAAGAACAATAGGAGTCTCACAGGGAAGCACAGGCTCCTGCATGGCTCAGAGCTTCCGTAAGTTATAGAAGTGCACATTCCAAGGTGGAAAAATAATTCTGTAACTTGGTTTGTAACATTGCAAAGACAAACTTTAATTTTTTTTCTTTTTTTTTTTTTGTTTTGTTTTGTTTTGTTTCTCTCCAAGCAGAGGTTTTAGCTGAGTTCATAAAGCTGCCAGATTGACACCAAGTTTCAGAGCTTTTTGCAAGTTTATTGTCTAGATTTGCAACTTCCCACCCAAGTTTGCCACACATTGGAATTGTAGGTGCTTATCCAGCTCTCTAGCATCCATCAGCTTATATAACTGTTATGAATGTTTTGGATGCCTTAAAAGTGGCAGACCAATCTTTTGCATAACCATATCTTGCAGAAAATTAATTATATTATTTGGATTGTGGCAATTTTTTAATTGCAAATTAATTAGCTCCATCTGGTCTGTAATTTTCCACTTAGCAGGTAATAACTTTTGAAGCATCTGTTGCTTCTGAGACAGATAAGACAGCGTTGAGGATAGTAATTCTTATCCCTTGAAGTTATCTGGTTAGACAGTAGGAATTTTTTGAGACAGTGTTTTTTTTTTTTAAATGAGATCTTCACTGTACTGAATTCTAAATGTCTTCATTTGCCATAAGTGCTTCTGGCTCATTACTTGCTGCTGATTAATACAAGGAAATTTTAAAGCTGGAGATGTTTGATTGTTATATTTTTAATTTAAAATTGCCTGACTGATAAACCTGTTTTATATTCAATTTTCCTATTAATGAAGAATATTTGCCACTGTACCTAGTGTTGAGGCACAGCTGAGAGGGAAACAGAACTGTATTTCCTAAATATAAATATCCTCATCCACAAAAAGTAAAGTTAAATCTTACAGCAATGTCTCATGAAGGACTTGGTAAAGCTCCTGAAGAAATGGCAAACTTTTGTGTAAAGAAAGTAGGTTTCTCCTCTGGCTTTAGTAATGTACATGTCCTCAAATCTCTGAGACAAATTCAGACCTTCAGTGATCAAGTCTGTCAAGTTCTTTCCAAAAATCACATCTTGGATTTTCTGTGTTTACAGATGTATCTTACTTTTACACCTCTTCTGTAACTGGCTTTAAGAACCATGCTCTAGTGAGACGGTTGCTGTTAGGGTGTATCTGACAATGCAGCCTTTTGACTGGAAATTTCATAATATGTTATGACTCCATATTTGTCGTAAGCAAATCTGGCCACTGATGTTGATTAATTTTATAGGTTTAGATGCAGATTTTTGCACAGATGTTTGGGAGTTCTCTCCAAAGCACACTGAAACTTGAGTATATGGAGGTATATGTTCTACAAGTCTAGCAAATATCCCTACTTTACGTGGGCAAATCTATTTCTTAACCCTTGTTTGATCATGTTTTTCAAACGTACCGCAAATTAGTTCACCCTAAAAACTCCTCCTATTCACAAAGCTGATTTTTGGTTTTTTGAGGTCTGTGACACAAGAATCTATTGGTTTACCTCGTGGCCTCTGTCTTGCAAAGAAAATAACTTTCCCAAAATGCCTTTCTTGCCAAGATGAAAGTGTTCTTTCTATTTTTTGAATGTCAGTGGCTGGCATTATCCTGGCCCTAATGAAATGTATCATACAACTGCAGTGCCTCTCCAGTGCCTTTGACATACAACAACAGAGGGAGTAATTTATGTCTCTGTTCACTGTGTGGTATTAAGAATCTTGGGAAACCGGACTGACAATTTAGGTGTCAAATAACCAAGTTTCCTATTTACACATGTACAAGACTTGGACACAGATGTACACTGGTGCACTGCAATAAAAGGTGCCAACAGGAAAATTCAGACTTTTCTTTATTTCTCTGCAAATTCCTTTATAGGTAGCTCGATTTCCTCCTTTACCATGGAGTTCTCTTCTGACACCTTATCAGAAGTGGAATCAGAAGCGGAATCAGAAGCAAAACTGTTTTTAATCTGACATATTTGAACTGGATCCATGATACAGAGCGTATTTTTGTCACAAGAGGGTGCTTAGTAGCCCCTTACACTAGTGATTGCTCTTATCTGTTCCATTTTACTCTCCATCTCATAAATCTCTTTGCTGTGTGGGTGGTGAGACCCTGGCCCAGGTTGCCCAGAGAAGCTGTGGCTGCTCCATCCCTGGAGGGGTTCAAGGCCAGGTTGGACGGGGCTTTGGGCAACCTGGTCTGGTGGGAGGTGTCCCTGCCTTTGGGGTTGGAACTAGATGATCTTTAAGGTCCCTTCCAACTCTAAACATTCTATGATTCTGTGATTCTAAATCCAGACAAAAGTGTGTTGGATCCAAATACCCACACCAGGAACACACTTCTCTCAACTGGCATTACTCGGTTCCTCTAACGACATTCACCAGTACGATTTAGGATTAATAATGCATTAAATTCTTTTCACATCTCGGGAAGCAGTTTCTAGCTCCGCGAGGCAAGGCATTTTGGAGAAGCTCATGCTTTAGTTTCTCATGCTGTTTGCTTTGACCTTATTAATACTCCTGAAGTAGTTACAGTTCAGCCCAGCCAACTGTAGCCCATGTCAGATCTTCAGTTTAGCAGCATTTTAAAGCAAGCCTGGACATTTTTCTCTAATATGCACCACTGCTCTTTCCATCAAAAGGCCTGAGCTTTGGTAAGATTGCTGACCTAGAGCTAGCTTGCAGTGAGCTGGATGGTGTCTGTATCCAATATTGCCACCTTCAGCATGAAAATAGCCCTGCTTAGATATTTGTGATTTTTTCTTAGAGCAGCTTGACTCTTGTGTAGATGATGTGAACTCTTACCAGTACTGAGGGCTGATGAAAAATCTCCTTTTTCCCATTTGGTGAAAACCCTGGAGCAAGAAAACCAACACTGTTTCCTGTCTTATATGTATTTAATCAACTGGTGGTTGAAATATGTCACACTACTCGCATGAAATCATGCTTTATGAGAAAAAACTACATAAATGTCACAGAAAAAATTACTTCCTTTAAGTAATACAATTTCTTTTGTCGACACTGTTCATGCACAACTGAGCAACTGATTTTCAGCAAAAACACATGAAATCAACAAAATCATGAACAAGAAAGTATGACGCAGTTTATGCAAAACTGTAAGAGTGAATTTTTTTCTGACCAAAAAAACCCCAAAATAACCAACAAGAAAAAACCACACCTCACGTCAGCCTGGCCAGGAAACATTAAATTAGATAAATGGGGATTTGACTGCAAACATTTCAGCTAGGAACTTTCCCATCCAGGCAGTTACTTTGGATGGATAGCATTCTTGGAGGTCAAAACTGGGACTATACATCATGACAAACAACTGTAGGAGTCCCTTGGCTTTAATGAAAGTGATGTGTGGTGCAATACACAGGTAATTCTAAAATGTTCTCCAACCCACTCCCATTTCCCTACTGCCCAGGCAGCTAAAAGTGGATTCGTTAAAGACCATTTCCTAATCATAGGAATTATCTACCTGGAGTATGGTGGATGTGACATAAGAAAAGTCCACAGAACACAAGGTATTTGGACAAAATGTTAGTAGACTTGTAGTAGACCTCTGTTTTTTTCTGGGGTATACTGTTTATCAAGGCAATGTGTCAGACATTCAGTTATTCTGATCTATTTTTTTAATTTTTAAAGATGACTCTGTTTTGCACACGCCGTCTTTGATAAATCACATTATCTCATGCTTGTAAGCTTTGCCCTTCCTTCCCCAACTGGCTGCTTTATTGACTTCTTTTATTTTTGTTGCATGATGTGTGAAAACAAGCTACAGACTGTTCTTGGAAGCACAACCAGCACCTTGGGATTCACTCAGATTTTATCACCTTTCACAACAAAAACATCCTTCCAGCTGCACTTGCAGACGTGGGTTTTGGGTGCTGTTCTGTTGACTAAAGGCATATAATTTGCTCTAAAAATACAGCATGTATGTAAGGGTGAATAAAAGCAGAGCTCCCTAAACAGGAATATTATTTTGTCTCTGTAGAAGCAAGAGGCCAGACTGAAACAGGACCATAGCAGTGCAGATCTTACTTTCCATTGATGAACTCAACTACCAGGGAAGTCACCAGTAAACTGGATTACTGGAACTTCTTTTCGTTCGATTTAAACCTCCACTTCTATTCCCGGATGATATTTTTACTGCCTTTACCAAAGTTCTTTTCCTTCACCTTTGGACCCTGCAAAGGCTCCGGTCTCTCCTTTGGAGAGTTTTCATTGTTAACAGAGAGATAACTTTAGACGCTCGAGGATTTTAGCTTCTTTTGAAGTACGCTACCGTCAGCTCCCTTAATACCTCTGGCTGAACGACCGAGCGGTTTGTCGTGTCTCGCCTAACGATGGTGCACGCTCTGAGCACACGGTAGCACGGCACTGTGCTTGCAGGCGATTACAGAAATACAACCAGCAGGCATGTCCTGCATTTCGGGTTGTGGTATTCAGTGGAGCTTGAGGCTGACGTACCCATAACTGATTTCTTCCTGGTGTATGTTGGGTGTCTGAAATGTCCTGGGGAACCCTGGGGGCTGCCAGGCCCGAATGTGAGTTAGCTGGGTGACGTTCAGCATGCACCCTCTGAGATGAAGGCAAGTGACTCCAATTATTACATGAAGGACGCTGTTGCCATTGGGAAGAAATATCAGTTCAAGCCATACTTAACGGCTAGAAACCCGAAACTTTCCAATTAGCCCACTATGTGGGATCAGGATGTCGTTAAAGGACAAATGTACTTTAAATAGAACTGAGCACCTCTCCTGGTGGATTTTCTGCTACTAACCAGTCCTCAAAATGCTACAGACCCTAAGGTAGCTTGTAAGACTGCACTCCATAAATACTGGAAAGGTTTATTGTGCATGTTTTGGAGCTCAATAAAGCAACTGTAGCTCTACTTAGAGGCCAAATTCCTACAGAACCTGAGGACATCTCAGCAGAGGTACACTTTGCTATGCAAGTTTACTTAAAGCCCATGGCAAAATCCTGAGTTCACCATCTGAGTTTATAAGAAAGTCATAAACTGAGTGTCTGCCTCGAAACAGTACATCTCTTTGAACACAAAGACACCTTGAAACAGCCTGAGACACGTATCCATCTGAAGAATTTCCCTGGGCACAGAAATGCTTGGCTCCTGCAAAACGGGCTACCACGAAGCTGCCTGTTATGCCAGTTGCCCCCCCCCCCCCCCCCGATTAGATGAGATGGTCAGCAGAATGCTTCTGTACTTTGATTTTCAGCATGAAAAGGTCTTTTTTTTTTTTGCTGGAATTTAGGCCCTCGGCAGAAGACAAACACTGGCTGCCTGGCCTTCAGGATATTAGGGGCTCACAGCAGTCACTGTTTTGTCTCCTGTCCAGTTAGAGCAAAGGATCAAGGAGCTTTAGCTTCAGAAGTCAATTCAAATAGAACAGGCTAAGGGCCATGAGATGCAGGATTAAACAGCAGACATAAGGACCAGTTTTTTGAACATCATGGACAGAACAGCTGTGGTAGCCCAAAGAGACGGGGTGGATGGATAGGGAAAGATCTTGTGAGTGAAGGCAAAACAACAACTCATAATCAGAAACAGAAGAAAAAAAAAAAAAGAAGAAGAGTTTGATACAGAGGAACAGGAGCTAAGGGAAGAATACAAAGAGACTAAAAAAATTTATCTTAGAAACTGTGTATTGGAGAGACTGATGTCACTGCTATTTGTGTCAAGCAGGTGAAGAGGTGATAGCTGGGATAAAACATGAGACAATCTGGCAAGACAGTGGAACTTCTCCATTATCACAAAAATTTAATCTATACATATTCTTCTTTCTGAGGTCTTCCATATAAGAAGTATATTAAATTTGCTTCACTTCTGATGAAAATGCTCTTTGCTGTCAACAAAGGCAGTTTTACGCTTCCCCTTTCCAAATGTGGAGAACATCTATTGACTCTCCAGAACAGAACAGAACATGTCATTAAAAAGAAGCACCATTGTTTCCAAGATGAAAGTCTCTTCCCTTTAGTTATTAGTTTATTGGGGGATGGGGAGGGAGAGCATATTTCAAGAACTAAAGAAAACTGTGCGTTTCTTAGAAATCTGCTTTCATTCCTCCAACAACTGTGTGCAAGTAAGTCGCAAATAAAAAACTGCTCTGAAAATTCCCAGAACCCAAAGGTGACTTAAAGAAAGCGACACTCAGCGAGGACAAAACAACCCAGTCGTCCCCTTTGATCACTCCAGCCAGCTGCCCTAGGCGAGTCTGGAGCTGCCACCAAGCTGCCTGGAGACCTCAGCCAATACGCCAGATGTCACCCAGAGACAGAAGAGAGAAGACAGATCGGGAGGTAGAGAAACTTTCAAGCTGAATTTTTGAGGCTGACATTCTACAGAGGAACATCGGAGGGCATAACACTCATCATCTTTGCCTATAGGAACAGAAAGTGAATGAAGGAGAAAGGGACAAAGCATTCAGAGAGACAGCTGAGAGCCTCAAGAAAAAGACGATTTCTGTGAATAGCTCCTTAATGTTTGGCTTATGTCTAGGTCAGAAGAGTACCCATAAAATGTCACCTTGTCACCATCTGCAGTCATCACAGAAGTTGCGAGGCAATATTTGGACCCACTCTCAGCAGCCCTGCTGCCTTCCTGTGCAAGTTTTACAGGGTTTTTAACTTTTTAACATTTTATTTTTTCTTTCCTGCACCCATTTATTAAATTTCAGCATCACTGCATTTATTCTCCACCAGTCACTTTCCACACTAATTAATTGTATATATCCCACTGCCTTGCAGCTACAGCCACAGTGTTTTCAGTTGTGAAACAAAACCAGACAATTATGAAAAAGATGACATTGCCTATGAAATACAAAAGAAAAAATGCCTCTAGTATGCATGCCTGGGAGACAGGTAAACTCAGAAGAACTGTTACTTTCCCACCCTCTTTCCGTAGCTCCTTCTTCAAAAAAAGTTTTCATAGTATGTGTCATGATCCTAGAGCAAACGCAAACTCAAATGTCATGGCTGAAAATAACATTTCAAAGAACTAACACTTGCACTGGAACAATTTCTACCATCCCTAATCTCTTTGACTCAAAGTTTAGGATAATCTATATCTAGAAACTTATGTGAAAGATTGCTAAGTGTAAGTACAGATGACAGCTGTATCCTGAACACTATAATTTCCTACAGTTTGTGGCTGAAATAACATGAAACATGCGGTGTCTCCCTTTCCTACCAAGACTAACCAGAAGGTCCAGGAACTGCTTTTGTAGGTGGGATAGAAAGGGAGTAAAAGGGGCAAGTCAGGAGAAAGACCCTTTGTAGTGAGAACAGCCTTCATGCAGGAAGTTCTGCAATTCAGCACTATAAAAATTTCCTTCCAGTACGGATGCTATCACAGCTGTCTAACTGGCCCTTGGCAGCCCTAGAACTGGAGGGAACCAAGAATATTCCTGTTTCTTTCCCTGGTTTCTACACTAGAATATTGCCCTGGTTTTCTCTGTATTCAATACTTGAAACACGGCAATCCTGGACTCCTAAAAGCTATTTGGTAGTTTTCAAGAAACCAAGAGTTGTGAAATACCTCTGCTGCTTCAAAATTCTTCTATCCAAATAAGGGACTAAGCAGGATTCAGCTTCTGATAAATCTCACTTAGAAAAGTAGAAAAGTATTAGAACTTTTCCAGTCCTAAATGGCAACTTTGCTATTCAATTATCAAAAATATCGTGTTTCCACCAGCATGGATTGGCCAAAGTTTGTTTCCTAATTTTAGGATCTGACATTCTCAAATGATAAGATCTTGCACCTGGGAAGATTTATTTGTCTGTCTGGAAAAAGCCTTTACCAGTGAAGTTCCAGAAAACTCTGGTCAAAGGTATAAACTTGTATCCCACTTTACCGCTGTGCGTGTTGGATTGTTTTGCTCTTTCTCATCCTTGCATGTTATTTTAACAGGATAGCAGGAACAGCAGCAGCCACAGCAATGTCTCTTCCAGGAGCAGACTCTTGCTGGCATATTGTGTCATCTCAGTGAGCGGGCTATTAGGCTGGCTCCTTGTGAAGTGCTGGTCCCGCCGATGAGTACGTGTTCCTTGCTAATTTCCCCGCTTGGGACTCCAACAACGAACAAGAACTCAGATTTCCCTCTCTGATCCCCAAAGGCACTGTGTGGATGATGCAAGTGTTTAAAAGGAACCTGATGGTGCTAATTGCTAATCCCTCTAGATTTTCTTATTGAACTTGCTACAAAGGATTTTATACTGATGCTTCGTAATTAAAGACAGCGCAGGGGAAATCATCTTTTGTTTCCAACCACTGTCTGACTCTGTTCCATCCCCCAAACTGTCATTTTGGTTTAACGGCTTTAGATCTGTGTTTTCATGCTAGCATAAAACAGTGTGTTGCTTGGGCTACATTTTTAAAAAAGTGATGTGACCTATAAAACTGGTCCAATTTCTTTGTACAAAGGGTTACTGCGATAGCCTGGTGTGACTGGCAATTCACAGTGCTAGCCTTATTGCTAAATGGCCAGAGCAAAAGCGAGTCTGCTCCTGGAGTTCCCATTCACTGGAATCTGCAAGAAGGGATTTATAGCGGGCAGATAAAAGAAGGAGGCGTAGCAAAGCAGAAAGAGGGAGTAAACTCCTCACTTCTGCAATATTATGGGTTTTCTTAAATAAAGACTCAGTTTTAATTGTGCTGACCACCACCACATCTCCTCCCGTGACTCTGCCCCTAAGTTCCCCCTAACTGCTCTCATCTTTTTGCTTTTCTGTAGCTTTTCACTTAGTGGTGTTTCCCCAGCCACCTGTAACTGCTGAATCTAAAATACATGCAAGCTTCAGCAGAAACTCAAATTTCTGACGTGGAAGCAGAGCTTGCTGTGGGCAACGTGTGCCCGAACAGGCCACCTTCTTTGAGCACTGCTTTCTGTTCGTAGCCCTAGACTTCCAACAGGCCTGATTTAGACTGAAGGCTACACGGAATTTCCAAGTCAGCAGCTCCTACCCACAGCAAAGGCGTATAAATACTGCAAGTATTGATAACTGAGTGGAAACTGAGAGAAAGTTAGAAATGTAGTCGTAACAGCTCTGTCCTGGAGTCATTGACTCTTGATAAAATGGGCTTTGTGGGATTCACTGTGTCGATTTGAATTGAGAAGTGCCCTCTTTCTCTTCTTTATTGTGCTATCCATCCTACAGGTGCTGGTGTGTAGTCACATCTTGTAATAGATACTTCCAGCAAGATTTCCCTGTTGTGAACATGTCTTTGTTTTTTTCCCTGAAGACCACGGTAGCTGTACCAGGCTGTGTCATTTGTAGCATAATTTACCACAATGATCCTCAAGGAGGAAAATTCATTTCCGCACAGAGCAAAGTTGTCCCAGGCATGACCACAGAATAGGCAATGTGTAATTAACGATTGTGGTGAGGGCACCGTGACTGGTCTCGTCCATCTATCTTGACATGAGCCACATTTGTGTTTGTTCTTTAGTTTTAGTTGCACTCGTATCAAGAGGGTGTATTCCAGTAGAAGGAATTTGGCAATAGCTCCCTGTAAGGAAGCTTGTTGCAGTCTCTTGGCTTTGGAGGAATTGTGACAGAGTATACTTTGAGCTATAATCTTCATTAGAGACAGTCATGTGTAGAACAAATGTCTCTATACTCTGTAGCTTTGGTGAAGCCCTTTTGTGTGAAATGGATGGAATGACAATACAGATATCAGCTTTCAGATATTCCTTAATCCAAACTGTTCTTTACAGCCACTTCTCATTTCTTAATTTTTTTTTTATTCTGCTTAACTGCCTTCTATTGCCATTTCCTACCACTCTGTCAAAAGCCAGGTGTTTGTAGCAGATTTAAGAGCGGCACAGCACTATGTCTTCTTTTCTCCTACTCTTTCTCCGTAATCACTCTCTGCGTGGTGATTTTCCAGTGCCAGGTGGAAAATCAGCTGAGCATTTTGGAGGAGTGAGGTATGTGTGAGAGACTCTTCTAATGATACACTCCACCAAGCCAGCTCCATTCCATCACAGTTGATGTATGAGCTCATATGAGAAAACTAACAGTCAGTTTAAACTTTTTTCCTGAATCTGCAGTTTTCTTTCTAAAAAGTAATTTTAAACTAAGAGAGATGGAGAACTACTCTTTATCTTACGCTGCTTCCTCTCAGCTGCCAGGGCTATGTCCAAGACCATCCAGTAATTACTTGTTTTCTTGCTGAAAGAAATGTGATAATAAATTAATCTTTCTCATTTATACACAATCTTCCATCTTGATAGGGAGCCAAAGTGCACTGAAGAAAGATACAGGGACTTCATTTTGGAGTAGTGGGAGCACAGCACTTCAGAAAATTAAATGTGCACCTCTCCCTCTTATTCTCAGAGAAAATGTCCCTGCAGCAAACAATGAAAAAGAGAGCTGGAGAGAATGAGGGGGTGAAACATCTGACTGTGTCCACTAATGCAATGCAGCCATTTAAAAAGGCAGGCAGAGAACAGCAGCTGTTTAATTTCTTGCAGCTACTCCGAACGATTGGTTAGAACAGAAGTGACCAAGACTAGCGTATCTTGTCCAAATGCAAGAAGGTTTGTGTAAAAATAATATAATTGCCCAGATGAGGGTCTAACACTGCTACTTTTGTACAAAATCCTTTGTTTTCATTAAAGCTTTTGCATGGCAGGAATGTTGGTGTTGCTTTTTGCTGACAATCACAGAATCAGAGAATGACATGGGGTTGGAAGGGACCTCTGCAGATCATCCAGTCCAACCCCCTGCCAGAGCAGGTCCACCCAGAGCAGGTCCCACAGGAACGTGTCCAGGTGAGGTTTGAATGTCTCCAGAGAAGGAGACTCCAACACCTCCCTGGGTAGCCTCTTCCAGTGCTCTGCCACCCTCACAGGAAAGAAGTTCCTCCTCATGTTTAGGTGGAACTTCTTATGTTCAAGTTTGTGCCCATTTCGTCTTGTCCTGTCCCTGGGCACCACTGAAAAAAGACCAGCCCCATCCTCCTGACACCCACCCTTTAAGTATTTATAGGCATTAATCAGATCCCCCCTCAGCCTTCCCTTGACCAGACTAAAAAGGTCTAAGTCCCTTTTACAATCCTGTAAAATGTAAGTGATAGCTTATATGCTGGTGCTTGAGCCTCTGCTTTCAGTGAAAAATTGATCATTGCTAAAAGTGGAAAAAAGCAGTGACTGAGGCACTTGGAGGAACTAACTGAAAAGTTATCTGCATTGCACAGATGTTATGACCTTGCACATTGATATTTCAGGACACTGATTTACAAGTAAAGGAAAATAATTCACAAGTCATATATGCCACAGGTAACTACTAGTGTTTGTAACGGTTAACGTACTATTAGGTGGCACAGTTTATTTGGAATGGTTTTACTTCCCTGTAAAAGAAATGGCATGAGAAAAAGTTTGAGTCTTTACTTGGGGAATTTTGTACAACTGGGATTTTCTGTTTGAACATTCGGTGCCGTTTTTGGTACAGAGCTGCCAGCACCAGTAACTAGGCAAATATGGGATTCCAAACTCTGAATTGAAATGACAGGTGCAAAAATTAAACTGTCTCCATCATTTATATCATTTCCCACTTAGTTTCTTATCTCCTGTCTTTGCTAATGGGTACTATTACCTGAAAAAAAAAGAAAAAATTTTAAAGTCTGACATATGGAAGAGTCTTAAAACTCTCTGGAGCCTTAAATTTACCAGGCTTCCACATACTGTCTCTCTGCCTCTTTGCAGGGTCTGCTTCATTTATTGACCATGTGTTCACACACACACACACACACCCCCCCCCATATATATTTTTATATATAATCTTCTTTTGAAAGATATTGCTGACACTAAGAAACAAATAAATGCAAGATATTTTTGTGTGCTATGGTTGATAATTAAGACTCAGCATGAAATTGAGTACTAAAAATAGGAAGAATACACAAAATAGACAATTAGAGCTAAATTACCTTAAAGTTTTGAACAAGGATCATTCCTTTTAATATAAATAGGATTCCTATTTGCAGCTAGAATTAACAGAATGAAAATTGTCATACTTATCAACTATGTCAGATTAGAGACATGAGAAGATTGTTTTCACCTGCTCCTTCTTCTGCTCTAGAGGCAGCCCCCAGCTCAGGAAACAGGGCCTGGAACCACGTCTCAAGGTACTGCTCGTACTGTTGTGCTGTGTGTTGTTTCCTAAATATTCTGGGATGAACCTCTGCTGGAAATTCTCTGAGACAGGATCCTGGTTTAGCCCAGTGTGGCAGTCTATGCTCTTCTGAAGGGTTTGACATTAGTTAGTGCAGAGATTGAAATCGCAGGGACCATTAGTTTGTTTGACAATACCTACATCTTTACCATGGAGGGTGTGAGAGCAAAATAAAATAAATTGCTTTTGTACAAAGGACACTATAACATTTGGTTTACAGCACTGGCTGTTAGTAAAAGACAGCCTGGAACTACATGTGGAAATCACTACTAAAATAAACCTATTTGTTATTCTACTAACACAGTGTTTTTCTCCAAAGTGTTTCCTCATTGAAATAACCTTATGAGATACATCTGCCTTTCACAAAAATGTATTTCTGAACATATTTTTCTGCTTTCATTTACTTTTAAAGCCCCAAGGGATGAGGTTTCTGCTTTTTCCCTTCACAGTCTAGAATGCTTCCCTTTTAGGAAAATTCTGCAACTATTCAGCTTAGATTTTTCTTTACTCAATCCATTATCTGCACTTAGACACCCAGACATTTATAACTAATTTTCTTTGTTGTTTTTTTTATACTCTTGAAATGCTTGCAGACTGCTGTCTCAGAACATAACACAATTTCATTGGGAGTTTATATATACTGAGCAGCCATCTCCTTTCCTATCTCATGTTGGGACTAAGACCTCAACAAATTATAAAAATTTCTGTCGCTGGGGGAGTGGAGAATGACTAAGTTCAAAGATTAATTTAAAAAGAAAAAAAATAATTTCTCTATTAATTTTGAAGGTCTTAGAATCATAATTAGCTAAGAGTTAAAGTGTTTAAACAGGCATACATGACAGAAGAACACTTCAACACCGAGAAGGGAACATCTGAAGCAAAAGAGGAAAAACATCTGGGAGCTTTTTCACAGACAAGAGAAGTTCACCACCAACATAAGATGTTTAGCTTGGTATTCATGTTTTAATCTTAGGTCTATATAGAATATTTATCATGCACAGCATATCAGCTAATTCACATCAATAAAACATCAGCATCTTTTTTTGTATCTTTTCTTCTGCAGTCTGTATCTCCCAAATATTTACAGAGTTAAAAGAAACAATGAGGGACTTAATGGCAGAGGAACTGTGACCTTAAAGGCAAGCCATGGAGAAAAAAAAGGCCAGACCCTCAGCTGTCATCAGCTGACAGCCTTCAACTGAAGTCACTGAGAACTCATCCTTGTTTCTTTTCAGCTGTGATTAGAAAAAAGAAAGTTGCTGGAAAATTGTTGAAAAACAAGAATAAAAAGTGATCAAGTACCTTAGTAATGAGCAAGGCAGAACAGGCAGAACTGAAAAGATTCTTGTATGATGGACAACAAACACATGGAAGATCCCACGTGAAATCAAATACAGCTGAAAAGAGGAATGGACAGAAATATCATATTAATATTTTCTTTTTCTTTTTAGAAGCTCCTTCTGAATTAAGATATTATTAGATGAGCAGGTTCAGCAAGAAATAAAATTGCAATGTCAAATTATCATCAGTTTGTCCACAGCTGTTAAGCACAGATCTCCTTTGCCACTCTATATACCCATCACATGCAAACACGCTCCCACCTGGTGGCTTCTCCAGCGTAGGAGAGATGAGAAGCCTGGAGTGGGTTATACTATGTTCAAACTGCCTTTGCTGATCTCGCCAGAAGGTGAGCTCTTGTGCTGAGGCTGGTTGGAACCACTTGGCTTGTTCTCACAGTGCCAGTAGATTGCCCATGTCCACACAGCGTGACTCTGCCCTGGAAACTCTGGGCCCTACAAGGCATCCTGGTGGCCCTCAGGCAGAATGATTACCATCTGCTCGTTTGTGTGTGTTTCCGATGCCAAGTGCCAGAAATAAAGAGAAGGTTTAGTCGCAGCCATCAGAGTGGTATTTTTAAAACATGCTGAGACTGTGTGTTCTGCACAATTGTTCTGGGATGACACTACAAGACCGTCCTACATAGAGGTAGGTGAAGTCAATATAGTCCATGTTGATACAACCTATCTGGACTCAACACGGGAGAAAACAGTCCTGTGAGTTGTTGCACAGTCTTCTCAAGCAGAAGCCAAGCTGGTTCCCTCCAGAAGCACCCTGGGAACAGTCTGGTAGACGTGCAGAAGAGACAACATGAGCACTAAGGCTCTGGACTGAGAAGGAAGGAGAAATACACTGACACCTCAAACGTACTCTTTCTACTTTACATTGTGCTCGTCACTGTGCCATCTGAGTTAAACATCAATTCTAAAGCAAGCTAAAGACCAACAGCCCATTGCCTATAACCAGCTGGAACTCCATTCACTGGGTTTATATGCTGTAGCCTCATGGTTCACAGGCAGACACACCATCGCACACATGTACTAAAGTAGGTTTTCCTATTTTAGGAAAAATCTGATCTGTTTTCCATTTTTCTACTACTCAGGAAATGGTGTGTTGTTTGTGTGAGAAACACCGGCTCACACTTAAAATTTTAAAGAGGACGAAGTCACTGGAGCAAAGGTTTATTGTACGAAGCAGCGCTGAATCGGGTGCATCTCAAAGTAGAGGCACACACATCTTTAGTTTTTTAGATATTTTATACCTTTCTTTCCCGGCCGCCTGAATACCTGTCTCTCTTCTCATTGGCTGAGAAGTTGGAGCTCACATTCTTCCCGACCGCCTAAAGACACAAACCTTTAATTAACAATACATTGTTTCACAGTCTCTGCTAATATCTACTGTCTAATGTTAGTAGTTACAAACATCCTGGTGGTCATCTTCTTGATCTAGTGTCCATATCCTTCTTTTCTTCAGTCACCCCCCAGGTGGCCTTTATCCACTTATCACCTTCCACCGTCCTTTGTTCGCTTATCAGTCTACCATCAATTCGGTTCTCCTTACCTAAATGGCTTCTTGTAAACCAGAGTCTCTGGGCCATTCCAGGGTACTTGTAAGGATTAGTTAGATGCTATAACCGAGCACACAAATAGAAATATACCAAGTAGCTGAAGCAAAATTCAGCTCATTTCTCACATTTGTTTTTTAAAAAAAAAACAACCCACCAACAAATGAAGAAACAAACAAAAACCTCTGCTTCATTTTGGGTGATATTTTCAAATAAATGCAGTAGTCGTGCTGTAGTATCCTTAAAAGCACTGCCTTAACATCACTGTGGCCAGCTTGTGATTCACCAGTGATGCATTTGTGTTTCTCAGGATACAGAACTTTCCGACCAACCTGGTGTCTGAATGAATCTGCCATGAGACACAGAAGAAAAATCATTAAGGTTCAGCAGAGCAAAAAGACAACAGTTTGTGGTTATAAAAAAAAAAAAACATCCACTAATGAATTGGAATGCTGAATACCTCCAGAGTACCCAGAACAAACAGTTCCTGGGAGAAATAAGTATCAGCTGAAAAGGCAGGATGTATGGCCACTTAGCTAGGCTGAAGTCTGAGACACTTCAGCTGAGCAGCCTGAGGATATTTTGCAATTTTTTCCCACTATCTTAAGGCTTCTTTCAATAAACAATTGATTTGAGTTTTTCAGAATGTCAGCACATAGTTCCTTTTGCTAGCAATGAAATGCACACGGTGATTTTTAAACTATTCTCGCAAAGAGTTTGGGAGCTCAGGGGCCTAAGTGTCTCTCTATCAAATGGAAACAGAATCCTGAAGCTGTAAGCTATATTTTTACAGTGACAGGTTGGGTCTTTATTACTACTAGAAAAACTCATTTTTACAAACCAATTTGAAAACACTTATCTCTGTAGTTTACTGCTGGTAAAACAGCAATCAAGCTGTTAATTTATATGCCTTGTAACTGTACAACATAAATACAGGGTATATTTATGTACTACATAAGGTTTTTTTCCTTAAAGTGAGGTTCCTTTTTCTTTCTTTAATCTGTTATCCTCATTACACAAAATAATTCATGAGAAGGAGGGTTCCAAACTTTATCTGTATTTGGAGAGATGATGATTACAGTTAAATAACGTTGATAGCAATGGCAGCAGGTAATACTTCTGAGGAGAGAAATGTCACAGAGGGCAATCCTGGAGCCAAGTTTGGCTCTGCAGAAACCCTTTATGCTAAACAAGGCCATACAGTGTCTCACTTTATATTTCAACTACGATTAAACCTTGTGCATTTCTGTAAAAACTCCTCTGACTAAAATAACCACGCCAGGTATTAGGAGAGTTTGATTTTCTTTCTTTTACTAATGCTCCATTAACCTCCAACATCTGTTCCCTCTGCGCACAGTCAGCAGCTCCACTGATCTCTGCCTTCTCTTCTCTTCTCTTCTGGCAAGAGCAGTCATCTTAAATAAAGTTGTTCTCCTCTCTCCAACACTCTCTCTCTACTCTGCAGCACCATTCTGGTCTATTAGCGCACGCCGTGCCACCGGGAATCAGCAGTGCTGCCGAGGCATTGATTTTGCTTTGTTTCAGCACTTCTCGACCCTCGAGCAGTGCACTTACAGGTCCATTAGAAACTTTTCATGTGAATGGATGCCTCCAGTACTGCGTGTGAAAAGCGTTAGCAATCTTGAGGTGCAGCCTAAGGCCATGGTCATGAATATTTGGCTGAATTTCTGACTAAGTGGTAGTAGAAGCCAGAGACTTAGAAGCTCTTAAAGTACTTTGTCTCATAACTTGCATAGTGGTTGTTTTTTTTCTTCCGTGATGGTTCCTAGACTGCTGACAAAGCTCTGTAAAATTATTACTTCATCTGCTACCTAACTGATTTTTCTTTGACGCTGAAGGCAACAGTTAGCAGTTCACAGCACCACAGTGCGCTGTAAGAGGAATTGAAGGATGTAATGCAGTGTGTTCATTGGCAAATCACATGGTCATAGCATTCTGTGTGAGAGAAGAAGCAGCCTGACTGGGATGTTTTGCATGCTATAGCGTGGCTGTCTCTAGATCTGCATTCTGTGTTGACGGTGTTAATTACCTGTATTGATGACTGTATGGCTAACATTATAGTTCCTGTTTTTCTCTTCAGGACAGCATCCATGGAAGGCATGCTCTTGAATGCGGCATCTTCCTCAATTCAGAGGCAGAACATTCCTCAGGGACAGAAACATGAACCACTCTGAAGAAGAAATTCCTACTTTCTGGTAAAATTTAACATCACGTGCTTGCTGTCCTGCCCTCATGAACTTCCATAAACAACATTAATATTACCTAATGCCTATGAGAAGTTAGGATTGTCTTTTAACATCTCATCTATCACTATCTTTCACTATCACTGTCTATCACTGAGGGGAACACAGACCTGAGAAGACTCTATTCATTCCAGTGCCTTCTTTTCCTCAAGGTCTTATACAAATATCTTCAGTTACTTTTTTGGGGTGGTTGCCTATTTGCTATAAACTAGATTTCTGCAGCTGTTGGCCATAGATATATCCAATTCCCTGTACTCTCTGAACGACTCAGAGAGAAGATGAGATGCCAGTGTAGGATTTTCCAAAGAGGTAATAAAAGAGTAATTAATCTACCAGGTGAAAATAATTCTTTGTTGACAACATGTCTCTGAACTGATAGATTAAATGTATGCTGAATTCTGAATGGAAAACATGTTTACACAGTGCTGTGATTAATGGCCACAGCAGTAGTCCAGTACCCCTAATATTTCTAAAGGACTTTAACAACCCTAGGCAGCCCTGAGTTCAAATCTGAGACCCAAGCTTCGCTGTCCTTGCAGATCCATATGCAAACCAGACCTATACTCTTATAAAGTCTGCTCTTTTTATAAAGGGTTGAAAAAAAGTATGTGTGATCTCGTAGGTAAAGCACAGTACTCTGACTCTGGACACCTGGATTTTATTTCTGTTTCCACTACAAAATTCCTGGATTACCCAGGGCAAATAATTTCTATGTTTCAGTTTCCTTCCAGTTAAAATAAGAAGATGACAGCTCTATTTAATAGATAACTTTTAAGAAAGGGTATTAAGACACATATTGTATGCAGTTGTTATATGGGGCAGTAGTGTCTGTCACTGGATTCACTCCAGGCACATGCTGAGGACAAGGCTTTGGCCAGTTGTTGGGCAAGGAAGGTCAGAGCAGCTCACTGTGATGCTGGAGACATCACTCCAGAGAGGGCTGTTGCCTAGGAACATTCACATGCCTTAACTACTGTGTGAGAGCAACCCACCCACCCTGCTTAGGGCAGATCTTAGAGCAGCGTTAATTTGCTACATGGATAGTTCACCTAAAGCTTGCTGCTTGGCACTGAAACAAGGACCAGTTTAAAACACATCTTGTAGTTTTAATATAACCATGGCGTTAAGTCAACATATTTACAAAGTGAAGATGCATTGACTGGGAGCCTTTTTGAAGCCAAAGATGGGAAGGTGAGCAGCAGCAGTATATGTGAAGACCAGCAATGAGCCAGGATGTGTTTAGCAACTGATGAACCAGTCCAAGTGTAGCCACTGGTGTGGACGGAGGATGAGTAAGGTTTTTGATGTGTCTTCAGCACTTGATACAGCACTCCCATTTTTTAATTCAGCTGTCTCTGAACTCCTTCCTTTTAAAGCTGTGAAAATATTTATCTGGAAATGAGTTGATGTTACTCAAAACAGACTTAACGGGGGGGGATGTGCTTTTGCTGGATGGGGGGTCGGTGCCATTTGGACTTGCTGAGATCATTGCCAAGTCTGCACTGCACAGAGCCAGTGGGCAGAACCCATGTAAATCAGAACCACCCTTTCCACAGTGAGTGCTGTAGTGGTTGTGTTGATCTTTACGGTTTACTCTTCATGCCTCTTTGCACTGAAGGAAACAGAAATAAAAAGGTCCCAGCCACGCATTGCACACTGGAAACCAGTAAGAGTATTTTCTAAATTAATTTTGCAACAGTTTCCAAATTAATTAAAACTTATTCTAAATTCTGTTCTACATAATCAGGATGCTCTGAAAAATTGATATTCTTCATAGTTGTTCACTATTTACTTAACATTCAATCACTATCTTTTTAGGTCTAAATGAAGTGCATAATGAAACACACTTGATACAAAGAGCCGATTATTGACAACTGATGGTTATTGAAAACAAATAAAGCTCACTCTGCACAAATTGGTTACGTCTCTTTTTTTTTCCTCTCCTCCCTAGTCTCTCCACAATTACAACTAGCTGTGCTGTGACCAGTGCCTGAAATATAGATCTATACAGTAGAGTTTAGTATAGTTTGGGGCTGACCTGCTGGAGAGCAGCTCTGTGGAAAAAGACCTGGGAGTCCTGGTGGACAACAGGATGACCACGAGCCAGCAATGTGCCCTTGTGGCCAAGAATGCTAATGACATCCTGGGTTGCATCAAGAAGAGCATGGCCAGCAGGTCGAGGGAGGTCATCCTCCCCCTCTGCTTTGCCCTGGTGAGGCTTCATCTGGAGCACTGGGACCAGTTCTGGGCTCACCAGTTCAAGAAGGACAGGGAACTGCTGGAGAGGGTACAGCAGAGGGCTACAAAGATGATTAAGGGACTAGAACATCTCTCTTACGAGGAAAGGTTGAGGGACTTGAGCCTTTTTAGTCTGGAGAAGACTGAAGGGGGATCTGATCAATGCCTATAAATATTTAAAGGTGTCAGGGATGGGTGTCAGGAGGATGGGGCCAGTCTTTTTTCAGTGGTGCCCAGGGACAGGACAAGAGGAAATGGGCACAAATTTGAACATAAGAAGTTCCACCTAAACATGAGGAGGAACTTCTTTCCTGTGAGGGTGGCAAAGCCCTGGAAGAGGCTGCCCAGAGAGGTGGTGGAGTCTCTGTCTCTGGATATGAGACTCCTTCAAAACCCTCCTAGACACGTTCCTTTGCAACCTGCTCTGGGTGGACCTGCTTTAGCAGGGAGTTGGACTAGATGATCTCCAGACGCCCCTTCCAACCCCTTCCATTCTGTGATTCTGTGATTCTATGACAAGCAGTATCAGCTTACACATGGCTTGTAGCTCAGCATGTATAAAAAAACCAGCCAGCAGCCACAGCCAAAGCACAGGTTGGAAAAGACAGTTTGTTCCTTAGTTCTAAGCTGTGATTTAGATGATGGGAGTCCAAGAGACAGCAATCAGCTCCCTTGTCCACATGACCGAGGGCTGCCTGCCCATCGTAAGTACAGGGCTGCTCTCACCATTCATTCCCTACAGCTGACGTGGCCACCACCACAGGCCCTGTTCTGGGCACGTGGCCGTCTCGGCTGAGCTGTGCCAAGAATTGCTTTCAATTGCAGCTGAAAAATGGTAATGTCCACAATTCACCCTTGGGCACTTAGAGAGCAGACAGGGGATTGAGGTTCACAGCTTTGTCAAGAAAACCTCCAGGGATGGTCTTGGTCTCATACTGAACCACCACTTTTTTTAGGATTTATTAAGCCTTTTCCGTGGTGGGAAAAGTTCAGTCAGAAAAGTACCGTTTGGTACTGCTTTTCAGGAAGAGCTGTGAAAATTGATTTTTTAGTTCAGCAGCCAAACTTAAAAAAAAAAGCAACTTTTGATCTGAACCAAATGTAGCTTGTTTTCTTTTCTTATTTTTGCTTAGACAGCTTCTGCACCCCCTGCTGTTAGGAATTCCAGCCAATTAAAAATAAAAATGTTTTATCTTTAGTGTTGGCAAAACAACCAAAAATCCAAACACTTCCTATTTTGTGACTTTATCCTCCATTAGCATTATTTGATAACCAGATCAAATGACACGGGGAACTCATTTTGACATTGCAAATAGTCTGGGGATGCTGATTCCAGCAAGTTTACTATTACCAAAAAAAAAAAAAAAAAAAAGAAAGAAGATATAACAACCCCCCAAATCACTTAACTTTTTTTAGAGTAGAATCTGTGGAATGTCTTTGCTGTGCAGTGGAGAAAAGAAAGAAGCTGCAAAGAAGTATCAGGGATGAGCCCATGCATCTATCCTGTGTGCCCTTATCAAAATACTGATTGTATGCACCAGATATGCATCCTTTTCCTTGACAAGAAAGCAAGTTTTGAAGACACAGAACAGATCGGAATCATCAGGGGAAAGTATATGTGTGATGGGAAGAGGAGGAGGGGCGAATAAACCAGCTTTATAAAGTTTTTCTCTGTCTCATCTCAGTAGCATTTTTAGGTCAGAATAAAAGTCAGAAGAAAATCTCACAGTTCTTTTAATAAAGTTTCCCCCAGCAACCAGCTTGTTTTTCAAGGAACTTGGCAAAGCAAAAACCAGTGATGGAAATTGGCTCCAGCAGTCTGACATCTCATGGTTCCTTTAGCTTGTTTGGAACGAAGGAATGGAAAAGGCACGGAAAGTCCTGCTTTCCCTCCCCAGTTCTTGGAAGTGGTTCCACTCTTCCAGCTGTAACAGCCAGTGTTTTCTGCCTTTCACTTAACAGAGAACGCTCTGACACGAGGCTCTTGTCAGTGATGTTTGGGGCACAGTTGACCAAGTGTCATTGAATCTCTGTGGGGCTGGACTGTGCACAATGCAGATCAGAAGCAAGGATGAGCTTCGATCCAGCACAATGACAGAATTGCTGAAGGTCTAATTCTGCTTTTGCCTTAAATTACCCTATTAAAATAACTTGAACTGATGAGCGTGTACTACCACCAATATTTTTGTAAGCACTACAGACTTTCTCAGTTATAAGATATTGATAGTCCTATGCAGATTTCTTATAAAGAAAAATCACCTGGCCCTTTCTTTATGTAAAGAAAAAACTCAAGTCTTCTCAATTGATTGTTTTTCTGTGAAAAAAAAAAAGAGCATTTCCATTATATGACAAATTTTTAGATGCCCTTCAAGAAAAATACACAACTTTTTATCCTTTTCCTCAATATTGCCTGCGATGAAAATTTTTATTTTGGAAAGCTGGAACAGTAAACCTGGCAAATCCATGCACTGGATTCTTCAGAATCTTTTCTCTTTGAGAAAGAGCAGCTTTCCAGAATATGGAAATTACTCTGTTGATTAACATCCTTTATTTCAAAATATCTTTTTATTGCTAAGTCACCACATAACTCATTAATTACCCTGTTATCATGAAAAATAAAGGAAATTATTTCTGCTAATCAAGCTCTTTCCTTATGCCCTAAAAACAGCTGTCATAACCAAGCAACACACAAATCACAGGTGAACAAGCAGAATTCAGGAATAAAGGCTTATTCATCATTTTCCAGAAGAGGTTTCTATTATTTTTTAAAGTTCCTTAGAAACGAAGTGAGCGGCTGGACTATGGAAAGTTATAAATATCTTCTAGGAAAAACTGCTTATTCAAACAAATAGCTAATATTCTTCAGAATAAACAGCTGAATTGTTTTATTGATTGTGCATTTATTAGGAGAATGACATGGGAAACATTCATTGCCAAACCCAGAAACCTTCTGTAGTGTACAGCATGGAAAACTCACTGTCCTGCAAACATGGTGATCTGTAACACAGAAATTAGAGAATGAGTCTGTAACTCAGCTATACACAGACCTAAAGACAAACTACTTAAATCACTTTACTGCTCCTTCATTTCCCTATGTATGACCAAGAATAATTGCTTTTCCTTTTAAGAGGATTACCATCTGTAGGCATTACTACTAGTAATCATTAAAAAAAGCCACAAATGGTTTCCAACAACATTGCCACTCTCGTTTTTCAAATGAAGGAACACAGGGAAACTGCTTTTACAAGAGGTTTTTAAAGAAGCTTCAAAAATGGAAGGATTGAGAACAGATATGTAAATGAAAACACATGACAGAAGAGAGAGATCTGATGCCATTTTTGTTGTGCACTTGATTCCTGGGCTTCGCTGCCTTTCCAGGGGTCTGAACTTTGACACGTAGCTTTCTAGGAACACTCTAATATGTCTTTTTATTATGACTCCTCTGCCTGCTTGCAAAATATGGGTATTTTTAATTTTTCAGCTCTATATCCAAATAAAAAATATTAAAAGAAATTCCTCCTGGAGAGGCCAAAAATAAATTTTGTTTTGGTATAATTGATATAATTCTTCACTTTCATTCTGTTTTAAAACTGCCAAAACACAAGTTTTAAAAAGTTGCTTTTGAATATTTTTGAAAGACATTTATAGAAATCATATAGATTTTTCCTAACATTTTTCCACTTGAAAGGGCTTCTTTGATGAATTAGTATTTGGATAAATAAATAAATCTTTTTCCTTCCCCTGATCTTCACCTGGTAATAAATTATCTAATTGGAGTAAGGACAGGTTATGCTTGCATGGGTTGCAGCTCTGCTCTCTAAACATTTAGACCATGGATCTTCCTGCAGTCTTTAATGCAGTTAAACGTAGCTGCAGGCATGGCTTTGATGTACCCATCAGGAGGCAAATACAGGCCCTTTGGCTCCTCAAAGCATGAGAACAGTTTCCTCTCAAAGTGTCCTCCTGGACTACTTCTTCTAGAAAGAGGGGGGAAGCGGGGAACAGAAAAAATTGTTTAACTATTTCACTTCTAATGAAAAACAACGTGATTTGACTTATGATTGACTGTTCAGACAAGTTCCTGTTTCCCAAACCCATTCACAGCAGATTAACCACTGGCCTTGGTCCACATGGGGTCCTATAAAGTCAGTGTCAGGCTCCCTGTTGACTGCAGTGGGTTTTCTTATATATCCCTGTAAGAAGCTGATTTGTTAGAGTCTTTGAAGGATGCTATTGGCAAGGCAAAATATGAATGTCACCACAAGAACAACCTCCCTCATTTCTAAAATGAGAGACTGATAATACATGCTTCAAAAGATGACTGCTGGTAAGATATCTAAGAATGGGCATGAAGTCAGGGAAGATTTTGTTTTCATTCCTTTTATTTATTCTTAAGGGGACAGAAAGAAATCCTGCAGCCTTTGAAAAGATTAGGGGATGGTGATGGATCAAGATTGAGGTAATACTTCCTGCATCTGAAAAACAATATCTGAACAGTTCTCTGGAGGATGTACTGGAAGTTCTCAAAATTAAGCACTTTTTTAAAGAATGGTCTTAAAAGTTTATCTTCATCTTTCTTTCTTCTCCTAATCTACTGTCTACTTTTCACACTTCTACTGAATCCTGAGGGCTTACCATACATATTCAGCTCACGGGAAATCTCATTGCCTTTCAATGATAGGCATCCCATCCCATCGCTGTGCCAGCAACACAAGTTACTTCTATAAGATTCTGTAGAGTGTGTCATTTCCTACTGCTGGATGTACATGAATCGTTCAAAGAGGAGAATAGAGCAGTTCCTCCTGCAGCCCATTTATTTATGGAAGCCAAAGTTCTGTATACCAGCAACACAGCATATTATGTGCATGGGAAAAGTCTTGGCAGAAGCGAAGAATTACAAAAAGCATCCAAACCGGGGAAGTTTCTGTTCAGCACTTTGAAATGTGAACTCTCAGTCATCTATTCAATTTGTTCCAAGACTGAAACGCTTTCAAATGAAAAAAAAAAAACAAACTGTAAATGGAGTTCCAATCACCATAAGTGGCAGCAGAGAATCGTTAGGAATGACAAGTGGAGTATTTTTATAGTATATTTAGAGAATTCTTGAACATGCACAATACTTTTCAGCCTTCTTCATCCCCCATGCAACTGCCAAGTCTTGCTGATGAGATTGCACGCTTTGCTATGCCTTTCCTAGTGCAGTGCTTTGAATGAAAAGGAAACAGCTTGAAGCTTCTTCTACTCTAAATGTTGCCTGGGTCTTGAATGGAGCAGCAGCAGAGCTGTGTCTACCGGCCAGTGACCAAACACTAAAAATCCACTTAGCTGGATACTGGAGTTACCTGCTCAGTAAATGGGCCACGTGTCAGTACTATATTACCGCAATTAGATTATAGGGGGGTTCTTTGGGATTTTCAGGGAGTATCTAACCAAAGAGGCAGCAGTGAGTGAGCTCCAGTGAGCCCTGGAGCTGTGGGCTGAACTGCAACACGGTGCGACAGACCCAACAAACTGCATGTTAAGGTAACACGCTATGACCTGATGAAACACAAGGAAACTGGGAAAGTTGCGGTGAAATGCACACCAGCCCCAAAAGCAGACTGTAGGACTGACACTTGGAAAGGTGTACACAGTACAGCATTGTAGTTTACCATCGTAAATCCATGTAAAATGTCCCTGCCCGTGGCAGGGGGGTTGGAACTCGATGATCTTTAAGGTCCCTTCCAGCTCTAACCATTCTACGATTCTATGATTCTATGAGTGAGCTACACTGATTATCAAAAAGAAAAAAAAAAAAAAGAGAAAGAAAAAAGAAAAAAGGGAGCATCTTTTAGCATAACATCTCTCATAATTTGCTGATCTGTGTAACATTCTGTAGATGGCAGTGTGGGTAAACCGTCTCTGAATTCATAATATTGCAGTGCCTGGCTTCTTTGCCTACATAAGGCAGCAATAGCTAAGCCAGCACAGGAAGACATCGTCAGTGCAAAAACACAGGGCATTTTTGGAAACGGGAATCAACTGAACATTCATACGGTGAAGAGCTCCTGGGACATATCTGCTTTCTAGTCTGCAGCTAGGTTAGATCCCAGTTCTCACTTCTCCTTTTATGTATTATGACAAACCTCGTTTTGAGTCATCTGGGACACACCTAATATTAATACTTGTACTTAACGTAGTGGCTCACAGAACTGCACAATGCATGTTAGGAATAACTGTCGAATGGCTGGAATTTTCAGCCCCGGTTTGTGGCTGGAGATGAGGTCCCCTCTTAGTGGCTCATCTGGGATTTCCAGACACATACATGGGATTTAATGGCCGTACGGCTGGCATGACAGCCTAGCCCGGCCAGTTTCAGGAGAAAAAAAAACAACACCATTTTTTGTCAGATTTCTCTTCAGAACTGTTCCTAGATCCTGAAGTGATGCCCCACACCACTTCCATTGCTGTGCTGGGATTAAAACTGTCATGACAAAATGAAAAAGCCTGATGCATACTCTCTTTCCAACAGGAGTCTGAAGTGAATGTTTTAAAGCGTTTTTTGTAATGTACCTACATGTCTTAGTAAACCTACGAGTTTTGAAATGTTTAGAGCCATTTGAACCTATAACCAAAATACGTATTTGAGACAGAGAACAAAGGCTCTTTCTTAATTTCTTTGCTCTGCTGATCTATCAATGAGAACAGTGGTTCTGCTCCACCAAGCCAGCATTGATGGAACTCAAACAGTGCAAAACATCCACTTTTGCAATATAAACACAGGCAATCAAAGCCTTTTAACAGAGAACCCACTCATAACATGGGGAATGTGTGCCTGAAATGAATTGATCTATAATATTTAGTGACAAAGATTGATTTCTACCCCGGGGCAGGAGACAATTCACCAGTCTTTGTATCACCTTATGTAGCATCTCCATCCTATTCATGTCAAATTGTCAGGCAGAATAAAAATGAGAACTTCTGGTGCTTGAAAGATAGAAATACTTTTCATTGTCAGCATGGAGTTTTCTTTTCTTTACAAATTCAAAATATTAAAATGGGCAAGTTCATATATTTAAAATAAAGAGGTGAGCTGAGGATTTTGAGCTTTAGCAAGTGGAATAGCTACTAGTATTGGCACATCCTACCTATGAAAGTAGGATGCAAAGTAGTTTTGCTGTTCAGCACCCAGCTGTCCAGAGGTAAGCTGTGTGATGGTAGGAATCCCTAACGCTGGGAGAAGGTTCAGGTAAAACGTTATGCTTGTGAGGCCTCTGTTCACTTAAAAAGTAACCATAAATTAGAAATACAATCAATTCTGCAGGACTGTGCTCAGGACTTAACTCAGAAGGAAAACATTGCAGACATTTCAGTAAACTATTTTTGTCATTCCTTCTGACAGCCAAGATCTGTATCTCCGTGGTTAGTGGAGCATTTGTGTTTGTTCAGCTTTAACTGACACCCTGCTCACTGCCCCCAGAGCTGGCTCCTGGAAAGTAGTTTTGGTTGGTTTTGTGGTTTTTTTTTTTTTTCAAAAATTAAACCAGGTGTTTCTTCTATATTCAGATAAGTTTTTTAATCCTGGTGTCTTTCATTTTCTAATAGCCATCTGCTCACATTACTTCTTGATGAAGTTGCTGGATCAATCATAAATATGACAAATATTTTTTTTTTAAAAAGACCCAAAGTATAATAATATATTTGTATATTGCCAGCGGAATAAGATTTGCATAGACCTCCTCTTAATTTCCTGTGCAGAAAGGAATTGAAGTGACACCTGCTAAGGCTCTCTGCCAGAGCTAATCAATACTGAATATACAAATTTAAAATAGAAGCAGACCCTAAAATTTTCAGGTAACCTGTGACTGTGCAAGGCAAACAGAAGACTTAACTCCCTATTTTAAAGCTGAAAGTTAGTGTCTGACTATTCTGATTTTTAAGGACTGTGGATCATGTCCCATGAGTGCTCCAGATTCCCACTTTTGTGTTTTCACATAAAATGAATGTTATGTTTTAGTGAGATAAACAGTAATTTCAGAAAGTAATATTATGAGTTTTTTGCCAAGAGAAACAAGAGAATTTATTTGAGCAAAACTTACCACTTTCCAGTGGCATTCCTTTTATATTCAAACATTTGTGCCAACTGCCTTGAAGTTTTTATTGAATTTGAGAAGGACAGGAGTGGGGATATAGTCTTACTGTCTTTTATTAGGTCTACCTGTATTTCATGGTGGTTTTTAGCAAAGTTACTGAAAGATCAGTTGTAATTTAAATAATTATGCACACACAGAGTGCACACATTTTAAAAACAGACCCTTTTTCTTCACAGTGAAGATTTTATTGCCTTTTGAAACATGGCAATGATAGGATATATAAAACTAAACATGCAGTTGCAAATATTTCTGACTGAAGTTTATTTCTACTTATTTACACTACCAGTTTTGCATTAGCTTAGGTGCCTTTTCTTATTTAGGTTTGAAGAGAGCAGTGTTTTTTTGCTTAGTTGTGGTTTTTTTCTCATATGATTGAAAGTGTCTGGTAAATTACATATTAAATTTTTATGACCGCAGTAAAAGATTTGAGTCCTACTTATATTTCTTCTGATTGACTTACAGCAATAATAGAGCAGAGGTACATCATTATATCAGTTAGTCATCTGCACACTCTGTCTTTGTAAATTTTTCATTAATACATGAATACTGTCCCCAGATAGGTTGAAAACTGTTCTAAACTGACTTCTGTTAACAGATATTTCCCCTGCTTTCTTTTATACTCTGTACATAGTCTTTTCCTATTGACAAAGACATTATGATTGATTTTGATAAACCATTAAATAAAGAACTTTCACAGAGGGTAACCTTGTGATAAAATCAATAGATTTACTCAGCAGGACTTCAGATTTTTAACCAGGAAGCAGGTTCTCTATAAACTTGCAAACAAGTGAAAAATCGGTCCATCAGTCTTGTATACAAACTGGGAATTCATTCTGAAATATAATCACTTGTCTTGTAGAGTCTTGTATTGTTTTGGAAGAAGTAAATCTCGGAATCCACCTAAGTACTACTAATGACCAGAAAAGTCAAGGCTTAGGACCAGCCTGACCTGACTTTCACACATCAAAGAGGCAAGAGATGACTAATGTTCAAACACTCCAGCAAACGACTGGATGACTTGTTCTCCTGTGGTAAAGCTAGGATAAACTCCACAATACATTTCACATGGGAAAAAAATGTCTCTCTTCTGAGATGATGTCAGCTAAGACGCACTGAACAATTTAATTTCTCACCCACAACAAGCTTAATTTGGTAAGTGTTATAAAAGACATATATTCCACACAGGCATTTCTTCTGGTTCAATCTTCTATTTCCTTTTAGTCCGGAATGGTAACAAGCTATTTACATCAACTAGGAGAAATATGCTTACTATCCATATACAGTATACCTATTTCCTATGCAGGGCTGGCCTTTCCCGAGTTAGTCTTACTTGCCATTTATATCATGTTCTGGTTTTGTTTCACAAATAGCATCTTCCATCAAACTGACAAGCCCTTTTCTTTAACTTGATTCCATAAAAAATACCCCCCCTCTGAAATCTGTTTTCATTAGCAAAGACATGGGTGAGGCAGAAAGGGCTTCCATGTGGGCAGAAGACACTTTCATTTTCTGTAGCTATTGTTGAATGTTTTTATTTGTGTTTTTACATCACTTCAGCATAATGCATCTTATTATGACTGACAGGTCTGTAATAGGATTTTTTGCTATTGTCATCAGGTTTCAGAAAAAACGAGACAAGTTTTACCACTTTTGACCTGTAAGCATTTGTCAACATTGGGTTTATAAATTATTGTATATTTTTCAGCTACCAGTTTGTTGCCATACATAACCAACAACCTTGTAACTGATCCATGCTGGATTGTTCACTTTTCTGAAATTATTTTTTTCTGTTTAGATTTTTTGTGAAATTTCTGCTCATCTGGCTTGACACAATTTCCACTTACACAAGGACAAAACCAGTCTTTGTTGGACCAAAATGATGATTAATAATCTTGGGTTTTGAAAATGAAAAAGATTCAGATGTTTGTCTAAGCTTTTCTTGTTCGAATTTTCTATCAAAAGCTCCCAGAAAAATATATTCTTTGCTAGTATGTTCTGCAAACCAGAAGGTTTTGGTTTTGATTATAAAAAGTGCTTTGGAAATTTGGGTTGGTTTGGACTATAATTAATCTGAATATTACAATAATATTACTGTTCACTCTGTTAAAAAAAGTTGATGGATTTGGACCAGTTTCCAAGGAAAAGGCATTTGTATCAGTAGAAAATTCTGAATAACATATGGTTTATGTACCTTAGTGATTTCAGCAGGTTAGCTAGGGACTGAAAGACCAAATCAGAGAAGAAATTACTTTCACCAATGGAGGCATTCTCTTCCAAGCAGGTTGAAGCTACGATGGGAGAGAAGGGGAAATTCACAGAGCCGCCATTTATGATTAAACATTTGTATTGTTAAACAGACTACTTTGATTACATATCTATCATTTTTTGTAACGCTCCCTGAAGCTAAATGGAATCTTAAAATCCAGTTTAAAATCCCAAGAGTTATGACTAGAGTATCTGGGTGCTTGATGATTGTCCCACACGGCTACAAAACCAAACTCAGATGAGAAAAGCCCAGTTCCATATCTCCATCGTGTGCTCTGTCTGCCAGGTTGTATCTCAATCAATGTTGCCCTTTGCTTTAAACAGTGTAATTAGAAGTTAATTACCTGACAAACAGTAAGTGATATAGAATAGTAATACATCAAATGGGAAAGCACAATATCCAATTATTAAGAAGCTGTTAACCCCATTAGATTAGGTAAAAAAAAAAAAAACAAACCACAACAAAACACCCAAATCAGAAAAAGAAGCAAAAAACCACACACAGAGGTTAATTTCAGACACTATCAAAATATTACTTTTTGCAGACTGGAGAGAAAAAAACTAGTTGACATACATTGCACTGAAGGATGCCTTCATAAATGCACAAGCAGCAGTCTGTATTACCATACAGAACATTTCAGAAGAGTAGATGTGAAATCAGCTGGGAAAGAGCTGAGTACACAATGTTATTTCCAAAAAGATGAAAATATCAGAATTCTTGCATTTTTGTCAAAAGTGGCAGAGCGAGGTGGGGAGGGAAGAACAATTTGTTTTCTTTTAAATAACTACTAGAAACACAAAAGCAGAGAGCAGGCACACTTCATACTACCTTATTTAGTTTCTTCCACCAGAAGATGGACAGCCAACAGTAGCTAGTTAGCAGTTGCACTAATGAAGTAGTTAGTTGTTCACCAATACCTGAAAATACCTGCCTGAGCCATGTGGTACCACTCACAAATTTGTGTGATGCTTAACTACAGCAATGTCCATAACGTGAGTTGTAAATATATATGAGCACGATGCTATTGTAGATACTTCATAGAGTTATATCCTTCTGGCTCCAAGAAACTGATTTCTTCTGCAGACAGAGCTGTTGGAATCGTTGCTGGTGGAGGTTGTATTGACAAGCCTACCCTGAAGGCTGGCCCTGCCTATCACAAAAACAAAGTGAAGAGAAACTGCTGGCCATGTGTTCATATTCAGTGATCCCATGTGGAAAAAAAAACCTAGGAAAAATCTACCCTTGATATGTGATTTACATGAAAAAAAGAGAAAGCCTAGATTCCGAACACTGTCAGAGCTTTAAAAACAGTTTTTATAACTTGATTCTTCCTCTCTTTACACTCAAACAATGTTGATCCCACAGTCTTTCCAAAAAGGTTCATCTAATAGGAAAATGCTGAAATATCTCTGTTGCCTGTTCTTTATAGTTTCTTCCTTAACTTGACAATTCCGTGGTGCCTGTCACTGTATTGGAGTTTCTATAATGTTTGGTAGAGCTGAGTGTTAACACTTTGAGGAAACCACATGGCATTAGAACGTATATTTCTACTCAAAGCAATTACATATTCTGCAAAACAGAATAAATGATGTAAACTTTTTGCTCTGGAGTAAAGCCATTCTGACAGGTCATGCTGTATTTTGAAATCACTTATTTCAAATAATCTGATATTGTATTATGTCATATGATGATGCGAAGGGCTTAAAATAATTTGGCCAGGAGGAACGGATTCTTTTTTTTTTTAATGGAAAAATTTGAAATGTACAGATTTATCTCTCAGACATGATGAAGTATGACTCTGGAACTTCATCCCCTCACAATTTTTATCCCATGAGTGTTGGATCCAAGGTATGTTATTTTATCACGTGTGGTTCCTTCTGACTGGTTAATTTTTAAAAGCTCAGAACTATACATTTTTCTTTTGCTGATATACATTTTTCTTTTGCTGATATACAAAACTTAATTCCCTGGAAGAAATCATTGTTCACTGTCCTGGTTTGGGGTGGAGCAGAGCCAACTCTCTGCTCAGAGACAGAGGCTCTTGCTTACACTCATTGCCATGGCAACCAGGGTCCACTGACTCAGTTGTTTACTCCATGGAGGGGTTGCACCTGTGGGAAGGAGAGGACAGGTGACCTGTTTGACCAATAGGGTGTTCCCTCCCATCGGCCATGCTCAGTATAGAAGCTGAGGGATCAAAGGAGTCACGTTGGCTTTTTCAATGGCTCTCCTTCTTTGATGACTGATGCCCAAGGAAGACCTGGTCAATTTGTCGACCTTCGATCTCCATTTGTGAGTTCTAGAATCCAGTTCCCATTATGACTGAGTCCAGTCTGGAGCTTTCCTGGTGCATGCCACTGACATCTTTCTGGGAACTTGGTATGGTGTTGTATATATTTGTATATACTGTATTTATTTCATTATTTCCTTTTTTAATTTTATTGTTAATATTTCATTAAAGTAGTTTAGTTTTTCCTAAACTCATAGATCTTTCTCTTTTCTTCCTTTTCTTGGAGTGAGAGGTGGGGGAGAACATCTTTCATCTTGTCATTGGCCAACCTGACCTAAACCATGACATTCCCTTAGTTGCCTTGTATGCATACACATATGTAAGTTTTTGCTTTTTTGCCTTATAGAAGCAAAGAAAGTATGTTAGAGAAGACTGAATTCATCTCATAGGTGATAACTATTTGGCTTTGGTATTAATTCTGATTAGTAACACATGGAGTGAATTTGTATCAGATGGTAATTTTCTAACTACCCTGACAAAAAAGAAGAAATTGAGTGAACCAACTATTTCACTGCTTTCCCCGTGGTTTGCAACATTTGGTTCCCATTTACTAGGCTATCAAGCTCAATTAGGATCCTTCATAACAACCTGTCATTCAATCTCTTGAAACCCCCATATCTGTCAAAGCAGCCTCCTTGGTGTCTTTTCAGTCTTGTCCCTAAGATATGTGAGTGGGTTTCACAGCATTAGCGTTGATATTTACTGATGTTGATGTTTCTTCTTCATTATCCACAATAATACTTGTTAGCTTCTTTCTCCGGAAGTCCAGCTATGTTCTCTCCACTATTTGGGGCACATTGCCTCGGTTATCAGATTCAGCAGGAAAGGTGTGAGTAGAAACATTGTAGGAAAAAAATCAGTTTTCTTTATCTAGTATATAAATAACGCCTAAACCTGCCATTCTGATAGGAATCAGCCTAACTGCACTCAATTCACAAATAAATAAAATATCCTGAAATCAAGAGCAGTGTTGCACTTAAATTCAGAAGTGCATCTCTACAGCTAGACTCTGTACTAGACTACATGTCTTGTACATGTACATGCAGGTGGCCATGAAATGAGGAAGAGGAATCCAACGTAATGATGTGTGGAAAAAGACATATCCCAAAAATATAAGGTAGTTTGAGTAAGAGATTAACTGAGGAAATAGGATAACTTTTTTTTTAAAGTACAGTTAACTGATCCAATTTTTAACATTTTTAACATATACAGATTTGAAAGATAAAAGTGATAAGTGAAGAGTAATTGTGCAAGTACAGTATCAGCAATGCCAAAATAAGAATTTTACTTTAAAATACATTAATTGATGTAAAATACATTAGTTGATTAAAATACATTATTAACGTAAATCAACTGGAAAATACTAACCTACATGAAGTGAATGGAAGCATAAAGACAGTGTAAGACATATAAGATACTGATTAAATTGGTAAGATTACCTGGGGTTGTGTGAATAGAAAGACTATTAAGTCACAGAAATATCACTGAATATTTCTGGAATAATTAATTACTTCACAAATGTGTGAAATCTGTACTGGTGGACAAACTTGATGATGAGAAACTTGGGAAAATATGGAAAAAAGGAATGAAACCACTGTGACATAAGGAGGCATCAGTGGAAAACCCTATAGGTAAACCATAATGAAGCCTAATTGTTGGAGAAGAATGGGAAACTATGAAGCAGACAAATAATAAGAGTTGCAGTAAGTAAAAAAAAAAATAAATAAAAAAATCTCGGTTTAAGATTTTATTTCAGCACTTTAAAAGAGAATTAAGCAGAAACTTTTAGTTGAGTCAGAAAAACTGAAGACATACATGGAGATGCAACAACACTACAAGCAAATAAGTAGTTAGAAAATGAGGAGGTATTTTTCGAGAAAGATGGAGCATAAGGATGAGAAAAATTTAGTGACAAATGAATGAAGTTTGATTGATTTTTTTTTGGAAAGAACTGTAATAAAAAGGCACCATGTAGTCCTTTAGCAGCATGGATTGACAAAAACAAAGTCTGAGTCTAGCATGAAGCTTTGAGTGAAGCAACTGGAAATGTAAATGGAGATATATAAGCAAGACTGAGAAAAATACCTAATTGGAAGGCATGAGAAAATAGCAGAATTCACAATTAATAATTAAAGCATTTAGCAGGCTTTCATGCTCATCTTGGAATAAATTGACAAAAATGGTAGAATACTGTGGTGGGCTGACCCTGGCTGGATGCCAGGTGCCCACCAAAGCTGCTCTATCACCCCCCTCCTTGGCTGGACAGGGGAGAGAAAATATAGCAAAAAACTCAAGGGTCGAGATGAGGACAGGGAGAGATCACTCACCAATTACCATCACGGGCAAATCAGACTTAGCTTGGGAAATTAGTTTAATTTATTAGCAATCCAATCAGAGTAGGACAATGAGAAATAAAACTTAAGACACCTTCCCCCCATCCCTCCCTTCTTCCCAGGCTCAATTTCACTCCTGATTTTTCTCTGCCTCCTCCCTGGCAGCGGTACAGGGGGGACGGGGAATGGGGGCTGTGGTCAGTTCATCGCACGTTGTCTCTGCCAAACCTTCCTCCTCAGGGGGAGGACTCCTCATGCTCTTCCCCTTCTCCAGTGTGGAGCCCCTCCCACATAAGTCAGTTCTCCATGAAATTCTCCAATGAGAGCCCTTCCATGGGGTGCGGTCTTTCAGGAACAGACTGCTCCAGCATCGATCCTCCACAGGGTCACAAAGGAATCTGCCAGGAGCTTGCTCGAGCATGGGCTTCCCACAGGGTCAGAGCCTCTTTTGGGCATCCATCTGCTCAAATGCGGTGTCCTTCACGGGCTGCAGGGGGACATCTGCTCCACCTTTAACCTCCACTGGTCTCATATTGGTTGGAGAAAGAAGGAACCAAGAGTTACAGTCACAGTCCTTGGTCAGGATTGGAAGGAAGCAGAAAGCCAGAATTAGAAGCCAGACTACAGCCCTGCTAGCCAAGGAACCCATGTATATCAAGTCCAAGGAGCAAAGCAGGAACCAAAGGGGAAAGCCAATGGGTCAGAATGCTGAAAAACCCAAACATCCCAAGAGAATGGAAGAAATTGCACAATACTAATTATTTGTGTTATGCTAGGATGTTCCAATGGGAATACTGCACTGCATAAATCAAAAATTAATTCTAAGATATTTGCTTCTTCACTAAAGAACCTTTACAGGACTGAGGAAGACAAGAACTTTGCAAGATTACTCTTAGGTGAAGATGGCATTAAAGATTCTACCACTGATTTCTTCCTCCTCCTCCTCAGATCCTGGTTGAAGAGAAACAGTAAGAACATCATTTTAGATAACAATAATAGAAATAGTAACCTTTCTGGCACCATAAAAGAACTCTCAGAAAAAAAATTTCACCACAGGCTGTTGTAGACACGCTCCATTCAGACTGCCCAGGAGTCCTGTTCACCGGTATAGTCAACCACACCAACTACCTTCAATGAAGAACCTACTCTGCTCTAAGGAGGGCTCCCAGATTGTTTTCTCCCTGGCATCATCCCGAGACAGTGGAGGCTGTACAGCATGCAGCTGGAGTTTCCTTCAGGGAATTTGAAATCAGATGCCCCAGGACCAACCGGAGGACACTTTTGCAGATGTATCAGTGGGCTGATAATGTGACTTTGAGCATGTTCTGGGACAGCAATAATCAAAAAGACTGAGTTAGCGCCCAGTCTCCTCCATTTCTGATCAGCTCAGGCCCTCCTTACTGAAAGATCCAGTCCTTTCTGTGTTAGCTCATAGCTGCTCCACAATGAACTAAGCTACTTTTATTTTAACTCACTTCCTCAGATACCTCTAGCTTTCAGAAGAGATGTTTTTATTTTCCTTTATTTAGTTCCACTACCTTCCAGTCTTGCAGAATTTTAAAAGAGAGGAAAGAAGACAGGCAAGCTGGCCAGGACAACCTGGGGCGAGACTGATGGTTCTGCACTTTTTTGCTCATACCAGCTGCCTACCTATCATTGCCAAATAAATAAACACTAGAGAGGCATATATAACCAAAAGGTGGCTGATTATCACTTTGAGTTTAAGCTCCTTCTTTAGAAAGACAAATCCAATTCCACCTGGATGTGCTGACTGACATGAAGCTGTCTCCTGCATCATTTAGAAACTTAGTTATCTAGCCTTGGAAGTTCTTCCTTAAGGAAATGCAGAAAAGCAAAGCAGTTACACTGAAACCATCCAAGGCATCCTCTGATGACTGAAAGGCTTTAAATTACTTTCTCTTGTACAGTCTGAAGTCATCTCTTTTTTTCCTTCCTGTTCAGTGTTGCAGTTGTGACCAAATCGTACAGGTGTCTTACAACTTGTGACAAAACTGCATGTATTACTCAGACTTCATTAAGACCTACACAACTACATTTTTCTAATCTTCTGTCAATTCTGATTATTTTTCTTCATATGGCATAAAATCTCTCGTTCCTGGGGAATTCTGCCAAATCAGGAAGGTGAAAAACTATTTGGGATCATTTAATTACAGATTTGACCCTTCAGTAGGTTATTTCCTGTTATTCCTTAAGTAAAATGGATAAAACATGTTTATTTAGGCTTCTGTAAAAGTGATGTGAAGAGCTTGACAAGAAATCAAGATGAATTTGCAAGCTATTTCAATGTTCTTAAAACTCCCCAATACATCTGCTTAACTTTATTTTTAGGGTGATTCTCATCACATGTCCAAGGTAAGCATTCATAGTTTATTCTCAGTTTAAAATACCATTTCTAGTATGTGGAAGTCTCTATTTTTTTTATATTTAACCTGAGCCATCTTGAAGTTAATTTTTTGGAACTTGCCTGAATTCTCTTACAGTTGTCAATGTTTTACATTTCTAAGAATCCCAAAGGTCTGCAGAGTCCAAAAGAGTTCCCACCCACAAATAAACAGTTAAATGTTCTGTTCAGATGTGACAATTTTGTTCTGGATTTGCACATTAGTAAGAGTTAGGAATAAATGAATAAAATTCCGCAAAAACTCTATGTGAGAAGGTGTTCTATAAAAATGTAGGATTATATATATGAATACATATCTGTTTTCTTCAGTGGCTGGTGAAAAATATGATCATAAAGCGTTAACATTCATCTAAGCTGCAGATAAACAATAAAGCATCCTAATTCTGCACACAAATATGGGAAGGCAGTACTCCATGGGAGAGACCTAAAAAATTTTCTTAGCATTGAGCTATTTAATTTATATAGAAATTATTCACACTTTAATAAGATGGTAATTATTTTCATGCAGTAGCTAGGTTGCTACATAACAATTACTTCATACAAACAATCTTTCTTGCAAAAAGATACATCATTATTCTGCCAGCTCCTCTGTAGAACAAGATTAATAATTGTTTTTTATCTATACACAGAAAAACGAAAAATAATGATTTTATGTTTTGATATTTACTTTGAAAATCTCTATGAAATTGCTATGTCATTGCAAAGATTACAGGATATTTTTACTCTGCAATGGAATCTGAAATCTGCTTTACCCAAGGACCACTCACTGTTTCTTTTTAATCCAGCACAGGAAGAATCAAAGCATCACAAAGAATTTTTTGGGGTTTTTTTTGGGGGTGGTTTGTTTGTTTGTTTGTTTGTTTTTTAGAAAAGCATTTGACTCACATTCTTGATGCAATCTTGATGCACTTTTAACTTGTTTTATGCTGCAATTGTGTCAGCACTTTCATCATAACAAATGCTTACCAGTATATTGGAGACAGCTCTCCAAGTTTTAGGATGCCAGCTGCAGTGTGTGTGGTTCCAACGGGGAACCAGGTCCCTACATTTCCCTGATCCAGGTGCAGGCAACAATAAACTGGTGGAGCGGGTGACCACCAGAGAGAGGGAAATCAGGGGCTTGTCTCGGTGTCTGTGCTGGAACTCTGCTGTGAAATTCTTCCGGGACACCTAACAGAAAGGGTCCGTTTTGACAGTTCCCAGGGGCTGTGCATGCACAGACCTCGGACAGAATGGTAAGCTGCAAGAAGGGAACTTGACTGACACCTCACTTGGGAGAGCTAACGTGTGACACTTGTGCTAAGATAGCTGCTGGCTATGATAGCAAGCCCTGAGAACTCCGGGATGTCATTTACAGGGCTGTCGTTACTAGAATAATTGTAATTACTGGCACACACAACAAAGCTTTCAGAAAAGAAGCACAAAAATCTAAGTGCTTTGCTGAAGGCAAATCTACTGAAAGATGGTGGCAGGTCTTGGGCAGCTGTGGAGAAACTTGCTACAGATGAATATGGCTACAATGCCTTTATCTGGTCGGGGAGGGGTTGGTTGTGTTGGGTTTTTTTAAAAACAATGCTTTTTATTTACATAAATTCTGCATTACCAGGTGAAAGAGCAGTTAACAAAAGGGGAAGATGTACTACCGCGTTTTTACCTTCTCTGTTTTACAGACAGGGACCCTGCAGCACAAGGGATTAAAAGTAAAATTCTCAAAGACACCTGACAGGAATGCCTACAGCATGAGCTGTATCAACCAGAGACTTTGTTCTGGTGCCAAATAAGCTGGCTTGGGAACTCTTAACTAGTATCATAGGGCTCAAAACCACCCTCCTAGGAGTCCGTGCTAATCAACTAGGAGCTATACTGCTTCAAGGATGCAGGGCAGTTACTCTGCATGATCCCCTGTTGTGCCTTGTTTCGTGTCGCCTGTCCCACGGATGGTTCAGGTGACCCCCGGTACTGCGTTGTGGCATGCAGACATATTTTCAAATACATCTTTTGAGGCTGAGTTTGTCAACAACAGAAGAAAATGTCAGGAACCTCTGTGCAAGAGGAAGCGAGGCTTTCAGTTCTCTAGGAAAATATGTGACTGCTGCTTTTTGCACCATCCCTTTAAAAGTCATTTGAAATGCACTGAATTTTAGGCCTAATTCCTTAAGGAACTTCAGATTACATAACACTTATCAAACACCGTTACCCAGATGAGAAAAGAAACCACAATATTATTCCCCCACAAATTGGAATGGAAAATGGAAAAACCTCTTTAATATTCAGAAATAATGATAGTTAGCTCTTCTCTGATCAACCCCTTACCTGCAAACCTTTATACTTATGTACAGCTCCCTCAGTATACACTCACAGAGTCAGACACGTGATAAAGTAGCATTAGAAAAACATCAGTCCTAAGCGTGTGATTACAATGTGCACATTCTCTCTGTGATGCATCTTATCAGAGGTTTTACTGTATTGCACCTGGCTCTGCCTATGTACATCTAGATGTACATACATTTGCAGCAATACTATTTTCCTTAGGGCTTCCAAATGCCTAAAAAAAAAAAAAAAAGATGTTTGACAAGTCATGTGTGCAAAAAAGAAAAGGAGGGAGCATATGTTCTCTTGTAAATAATTAATGGGGTTTTTTTTTTTTTCCTTCTGTTCTTCAGCTAATTTGGAGTTGTGTGGAGAATTCCCCCTCCCATTTAAAATGTACAAATGCCTCAAAAATCGTCTCAGATGTTACAGTATCTGGAATCATGCCAAAGGATCACAAACTAAAGTTCATCAGGTTGTTGATTCAATAATCTTGGGATATAGCTGATAGGAAATAAAGGATTACATATAATAGTCTTTTGGCATCTTGACTTGCTCAGGGACAGCAGCTAAAGGGCTGAGATGTTAAATTCCACAGTGCACAGAGCCTGTGATGTGGTGGGTAAAGCTGGAAACAGCTAATTACTGCAGGAGAGCGTATTGAGAGCTCACAGTCACTGATTTTTTTCATGGCAAGAGCTCAAGGGATCCTCCACGTTGCTTCTTGCACTTGCTGCTCAGCACAGAAATCCATCAGTCCCCATCAAGCACTAAAAGGAAAAAAGGTGCTAGGCCACTATCTGGAGTTTGTTTTGAACACTGCATACTTGATAACTTTGACTACTGAAATGGTGCCACTTCCTAAAGACTTAATTTTGCCTAGAAATCTATTTTAACCTGTTCATGTTGTGGAATAGTAGATCTACAGGGGGAAAATTGCTGACTTGACTTCGTTTTTAAAATGTGGAATACTTCATGTGGTGCACTGGGCTTTTAATACCTTAGAGGCACAACTCAAAACCCAAAGGTTTTAAACATATCCAAGAATTTTTTGGGTTTAGGACTGCTAACGTGGACCGAGCTTATCTTAAATATTCCCCCAACAAATAAGTTAACACAGGATTATAAAAGTTGTAGTAGCACAAAAGCATTATTACCCAGTAGCAGTTAGCTTGTCTTGTAGTTACTAACTAATTAATTTTTGGCTAGTAATACTGAAAATTTCTGTTCAGAGTAGAAAACTGCAGGTACATTATAATATGGCACTCCCAAGGCATTTAACAGCTTATTTAAATGTACATATCATTTAGGAGTTTAGAAGGAGCAAGTGATAAATATTCTCATTTTATCTCCCGCCTCAAATTGCACCAGGGGAGGTTTAGGATGGATATTAGGAAAAATGTCTTCACTCAAAGGGTTATCAAGCATTGGAATGGGCTGGCCAGGGAAGTGGTGGAATCACCATCCCTGGAGGTATTTAAAAGACCTGTAGACATGGTACTTAAGGGCATGGTTTAGTGGTGGTCTTGGCAGTGCTGGGTTTATGGTGGGACTCAATGGTCTTAAAGGTCTTTTCCAACCTAAATGTTTCTATGATTCTATGATTTGCTGGATAATAATTTCATTTTTTTTTAAATGAAAACCATAAGAGCAATGCAAATTTAAGAATAAAAAAAGTGAAGCTTTGGAATCAGAAGAGAAATCCATCGTACAGAGCAGTGAAAGAAATGAAAGAGCATTGTGTATTTTAATTGGGAAGAACAGGAGCAAAGCTGGCTGCTGCTGCCAATAGTAAACAAACTCATAGAGTCCCCAAAGCTTAAAAGGGCATGTAAGGAAAAGCCTTCTGACCCCAGAAAAGAAAATTTCAGGCTATGCAATTGAATTCAGAAATTAATGAGAAAGCAAATAAGTTTTCAGGAGTTCAGCAGAGCTCCAATAAGAGGAAATGCTTAATTGAACAGAGGTTGCCTCTGCATCCTCAGCTCCTAAATGGCTGCTGTGTTCAGCTTCCTGGGAGTTCACGGTGTGTGTGCTGGCCCCAGGGTCCGTCAGGGCCCTGCAAAGTGAGAAGCAGAGCTGCACTTGGCATCGTGAAAAGACAGGTCTTCAACAGAGGGGAGGAAAACAGTGAGAGATGTAAACCCCAAAGTATAAATATTAATAGCACAGCAGCGGCTCTGAGTTTTTCCGCACACCCTGCAAGAATTTCACTACCAAGCTCTTGGATCTGAAGTGTAGCTGCTGACCAAGTCTTCATGAGGCAGGAGCTGGAAAAATTTTGCATCCACTGGGAAAACAAGCAAGAACCTTCCTGCTTGAATAGCATGGTCAGCATGGCATGAGTGCCACCATGGTGCTGTCGTTTCATGACAGCAGAAACAACACAAGAAATGTAGGTCATTATGAGTCACAATGGTAAGTCTCCCTCCAAAACACATAATCTAGCCCTGCATAATCTGTATACTTTGGTTTTCCTTATTTGGTTAAGGAGGAAAATAACATTTATTTGCATAATACAAAGGGCCCCTGAAACTACAGGGTAAAGTTGAGGTACTTCATTTCAACATGTTTTGCCTTTTGAAGTAGTGTCCACAGGGAGACTTTTCCAACTAATTAATCTTCCACTTCCTGAACTCTGGGGAAAATGTGACTGCCTTGTCTCAATTACCTCTGCTTCAGCCCTCAGAGCCACATCATGGTAGTTATGACTGCTCCTCATTACCTCATGAGAAATGGTTCCATGTCCCTACGGGGCTCTGGATGATGGTGATAAAAGCCATGTTAGAACCGGCAGCCATACACGGAGATGCCTAACGTAGCTGTCCCTGCTCCAACAACAGGGAGAGTGAAAAGGCAATAAGCTAGCAACTAACAAAGAGTTTTCCCTCTCTGATGTTCAGCAGCTTTAGGGCGCATTAATTGTTTTATTTAGATTTCCCCAGATGCTGGCTTACCATTCCAATTAACCTGCCTCGACTTTTAATGATAGTGTCATATGACAGAATGTAAAACCTAGTTATGGAGTTTTCAGCTTGCTCAAAACCTGGGGGGTGAGCATAAAAAGACAAGCTTTTTTGTTCCTCAATGGCTCCATTTCTCTCCCTAGCAAGATGATTTAAATTACAGCCCATTATACTGTTCCTGGAGTACCAATGAGAAAGGCTTGCTGAAGCCATCCACCAGCTGGTGGCACTCGGAGTCATTCCTCTCTCAAATGTTAGAATCTACACTGTTCTTCTCTGGCTCCTCTTGGACTGAATTTCATTGATTTTTTTTCAGTTCCTGGCTCTAATCTTCGTATTTTAACGATATGCCAAAAATTTCCCAGCAGGATACAGAACTGTGCCTCCTTACGGAGCTTTCAATAAACTTTAGATCTGTAAAGAAACTCCCGGATAAGCATAGAAAAAGTAGACAGTAAGGGTAAGATTTAGGCTCTCTACAAGATAAATACACAATAAAGCTGTTTATATCTGATATCCACTAAGCATCTTATCAACTCGATTAGTAGATGGCTTATATCCTTGCTAATCTTTTACTTTGAAATGACAGGATTTATCAAAGCTAAATATTTAAAAAAAATAATCTGTCTTTTTCTCTCCTTGACATTTCTGGTCAAGGACTTCTCTTGTAGATAGATGCTCTGGCGTGCCAGACCTGTTCACTTATGCTCTGTGGAAGGGGGAAGAACAAATAAGGCAGTTGCTTGTACTTGTTATTGTAACATTAAATTTTACTGTGCTTATTAGGATTATTTCAAGATGCCAGTATCCTGGATCAGGGTCTGTGCAACAGGGAGGTCACAATCTGTTATATTGGCAGCTGTGCTCAGATCCTCTTTAGTGAGAACATGGAAAAGAACAGAGTTTCTTCAAGGTATGTCTAAATCCTATTAGCATGGTCAGTTGGCCACACTGATGTTAAATCAGTGATTAAGCCTGACAAAACTGTGGCGGTAACTGTTTTGTCAAGGCAGTGCTTTTAATGGAAGAAAGATACCCTATGCACGGCCTGAATTTTTTTAAAGTGGAGTGGCATCTCTTAAGAACAACCTGACATAAGACAAGAAAATCCAAAAAGACTCTGCTACACTTTTGGTTGGCCTCTTGTAAAGCCAGTAGAAGTGGTTGCTTGCCCACGTAAGTCTCTCACTGATGAAAACAAAATATAGGTTACAATGGAAAGAAATCTTTAAGTGCCTAGAATAGCTGCCCATGTTGTCACCTTAACCCATTCAGAGGAGCTAACTTTGCATATAGGGAGCTCAGAGAAGAACTTGCCAGCTATTTCACACCCAGCTGATGGCATACTCATTCCTACGACCATGGCAGCCCTCGGGCTCCTCTAACAGTTACACTCTCTGGCACAGAGCAGGGCTGGAATCAGAGCTGTGAAATGGCGCTAAAAGCACTTATTTGCACATGTCTTGACTTACTCCCAAATTCCGGCCAATTCTGCAGTGAAATGGCGTTGACTTCCAGTGTGAGAAAAGTTCTCCTGTGTTTTAAGTTCACTGAAGATGGCTGCAACTGAGAGGCATTTACAAAACTGATCTTCTATCAGTTTCTGAACCTTGCTGCCTTTAAACCATCCGCACTGGCAATCATTTTTTTTTTTTGTCATGTTTGCATAGATATGACAGAATTTTCAAAATCCATTTATACACCATTTGTCCTGCAATGTGGTCTTTACACCGTGTTTTGACTGACAGTTTAAAAAAGTACATGATTGTGGAACAAAAGAGAAGGAAAATCTTTTAATGAAATGAATGAATAACATGACCTAGTTTCTAAGTGTATAAAAATGGGGAGATTAACATCCTCCTACCTTCCTGATATGTTCTCAGCTTTATAAATCAAGCATGTGCTATGGAAACGTCAAATATTCTGTGGGATGCTGCAATCTAGATAAAGCCACCCTGCTAGTTACGTATACCTGCAGGCTAACTCGTACGCTTCTTTATCGGAAAGTTTCTGAGATTTCAGCATCTGAAGCTAAAATCTGCCCACGTATGACTTCTACAAAGCCAGTGGGCCCCTTCAGAAGTTAATGAACTATTCCTGAAGATTCTTTAGTAAATGCAACGCTTGATTACTTTAAAAAGTAGGTTTTTTGTTTTGTTTTGTTTTGTTTTTAACCTCTGGACATATTTGAGGTAAAAAAATCAGTAAAGACAATATACTTCAGTTTTCCCAGAAAGTATATCACCAAGGTCAATCCCTAGATAGGAGCAAGAAGAATATATCTATATTAACAGAAAAGATAAGCTCTGAGCCTCTTATTTGACAAAATTTTACACAGGAGAGTAGTGCCATTGAAAATACCTCTTCATCATGACCTTGAAGAGTCAACGTTTGTGTTATTCTGAGATGTTGACTGACTGTTCAGCTATGTACATCCAGAGGCTAATGCCCAGAAGTCATGGATGCATAAAAAATACCTATTTAAAGATAAAGCTCATTTTAGCTACTAAAAATCCAGAAAGACCAAATGCAATGATTAGTTTTTAAAACAATCCTTTTTATGGCTGGAGATCAACATAGTTGTAAGAGAAAGCAACTTGGGGAAAAAAGACTTACTCTGAGCTAATTACTGCTGTTATCATTAAATTTTCTGAGGAAATATTGACAGGTTTGAGTAGTCTTCACATAAATGTCAAATGAGGTCCTTTATTTACACATGCTTTTTCCTTGAAAAATTTCAGGGCTCACTTATAAGTCCTGACTTGTTACTGAAATATACTGACAGAATCTGTGTAGTCACTAGTTTCCTTTCCAGGTAATTGATTAAGTACATCAAGTCTCCCCAATTCCTCATAGACCAAAGGCCTTGGAGACTCCATTTAAGTATTGTGCATATTTTAGTTTCTTAATCTATTGACCAGCATAGCAGCATTAATTTGCCCCTGAGGTCTTCTATTGACTTGATTCACACCTGCCTTGTAACTCCTGAATAAAAGGGCCTTTTTTTTTATGCAGAGAAAGCGTCATCAATTCTCTAAAGAGCAGAGCTAAATTCTTCAGAGATCCACTTTTTTATTTTCTGTACCAGCACCTTCTTAGAGAACTATTTTTTAACTCTTCCAGGATTGATCTATAGTAATCTCCTTAGTACACCTTAATTCAGAGAACTTTCTGACTGCATCCAAAGAGCTAAATCAAAAGCAAAGGCTCGGCTGTGCCTTAGCATCATAAAAGTACAAACGAACCCCAAATCCTGCCTTTAGTCCTCAGCCTTTTCAGGCTGTTTTCCTTTCCCTCGCCCTTAAACCTTCCAGACCTTGCAGGAATCCTGCCAGAAGAGAAGGAGGAAAGCTTTGTTACCTCCCTCTTGGCCCAAAGAGTTTGATCATTTTTAAAGTATAAAAAATAAAAGCTCCCCAAATCTCCATGCTATTCCTGCTAGCAGCTCTCATGTTTCTTCCACCTAATGCTGTAGCGTTAGTTATCACTCTTTAGAGTGACTCCTCAAAGGGTGAGTCTAATGGTTTCGCTTTATAGCACCTTTTCAAAGACTAAAAGGGTAAGAGCATAGGCATTTTATGAAGACTTATTAGGCAAGCTGCAGCAGCTAACAGAAGCAGAACAATTAGCTGCATTCATCAAGATCACCTAAACAAGGAACAGCACGTCGGACACATTTGTATCCACATCAGAAGAGAATATAAATCTCAGTATGTAAGTTTAGAGAACTTGTTAGACTTTTGTTCTTTGACAGTGTCGTATTTTCCTGTCATTCTACACCGTGATGAGTTGCTGGCATGGAGTTATTTATTTCAGTTTTGGAATCTAGCCAATCAGGACCTGACAGAGCTGGGATCAGTTAAAAAAGTCGGTTATTCATTAATCTTGCAAGTTTCCAGATTTTCCTCCCTTTCTGAAACAGGAATAGAAAATCAGTATCAGCATTTCCAAGCTACAGCTCTCCCCGTAGCAATTAAAAACTTGATCACTTTTGCAGCATACCCAATTAAAGGTAGACTAATAAATGGAAATACACTTAACGGTCGTGGCAATTTTTTTAAGGCCACCTGCACTTATCGATGTGAGACACTGAGGGAAAGAAGTATTAGGCAATCTGTGTTGAAGTCCGTGTTCACCACAGACTGAGAAAATCACTTTGAACTTCAGTTGCCCTTCTGCAAAGCAAGGACACTGAAGGCTAGTGAGAAATGAGAAATCCCAGTGTTCTAGTTGCGGGCATGTCAGTAAGAAACTCCCATGGTCACCCAGAACAAGTTTTAGAATGATAGGCTTAAGTTATTTTTCCCAAATGCGTCAGATTCATCACAATTCTTTAATGTCCGGGAACAAATACTAAATTTATCTTTAAAGTAAACTTAACTATGAAGAGGTCATACTGACAGGCTAATAACACATCTACCTTGCCAACTCTGACTGACAGTTTCCATGAAAAGCCTATTAAACTCATGACACCTTCCATAACATTTGCCTCTCAAACAGCAATGTAGTAAGTATTAAAATTATGAAGATGAAACAGGCTATTCCAAAGTACTTCATCATCTTAGTAACCTCACTGGGAAACCATTTTAATAAGGAAGGTTATTTTTACACCGAGTAGCTGGAGAGCAGCACAAAAGAATTATTTTTAATAGTGTTTACTTTACAAGGTAGCAAGCTTATAGTAGGATGCTCAACTATCCCAGTGATTTTAGAATGATTTGTGCTAAAATATGTAAACATCTTAAAATTACATCCAGTGGCTTTTTTTTTTTAGGAATACTGAGTATCCAAAATTATCAATTCAGGTAGCAATTACTTGTCACTGTCTTGCACGGATCGCATAATAAACCAGTGTGTGAAATGAGAAAACAGTTCAAAGATCACTCATCTCGCCAGTCTAGTGATACTCCATATAACAGAGCAAACAGTGGATGCTACGCAAGTAAAGGAAGGGCACAAATATCTTCCTTATCAAAAGGGAGAAATAGCTGCACAAGAAATATAAATCTGAAATAAACAAAGCACCATGGAGACATTAATGTGTGCCAATTACTTTAATTAGTAGGTGGCTATCTGCTGTTCTAACAGAATAGAATGAACCTGCATGACTCCCTTGGCAACTGCAGAGCAGAATAACTTTCTTATTAAGAAGGATATAAAGTTTGGCACAAAGAAGGCAAAGACAAAAGGCACAAGAAATGCACCCTCAACAAAATGTTCAAGTAAACTACAAGGTGGACACTGTCCAAATATTATAACTTGAGAATACAGACACTTTCCCTGCATTAACAGCTCCAGAAGAATCAAAGCTGGGAAGTGCTTGCTAATGTTGCAGCAGGCGACACCCCTTTCATGAAATATTTTTAAGATGGCTTTTAATTTTTTTTAAACAGCAAAGAACTCTCTCAAAAGAAAAAGTGTTTTACTTGCAAAGGACTTCGGGTAATTGTACTGGGGATGTGATTTAATACTGTAAGAATTCGCTGTGTATTATCTTTATTCTCAGTATCTTTCCTTACGATTTTGTCATACTGGAAAGATCATACTGCTTGGGAAAGTACAGCTGGATGTGTGTCCTAAACAGCTCCGGTTCCAGAAGGCGGGCAGTAGCCACAGCTCACTGACTCCATTTTGGTATGGAGTTTGCCTGCCAACGTAAGGCACGCCAGCTTTCAGACTTGGGCCTCACCTTTTCTGCTTCCAGCATCACATCATGAGAAGTGCTTCCTCGCTTGCTTTTTGAACTTCACGCTGTAAAAGTAGATGCGTTACTTACACATTCTTTTTTTAGATTTTGTTCTTCTCAGTCTTGGAGTCAAGAAGTCCAGTGCTTCAATTTGCATTTCTGTAGGGAATGTCAATATTTTTTTCTCTTTTTTCTTATTTGGGTGGCTTTTAACCTGTAAGCATTTATTACAATATGAATTACTTCTTATGTTATCCACAGTGGATTCTGTTTGTGCTTGAAGTAAAACAATGAAATTAAGGCTGTTATCTCCCTACAGTGAGTAGTCCAGACATTCAGCATTCAAAGAGATGGCTACAGACAGCTTTTTGATGTAGGTTCTTGAACTTCATCCAGGAACTAGAAAGGTGAGAGATGAGCAGAGAGGTTGAGGGGAGTAGTCTGTGGGGTCACTGGGGAAGCTCTTTATTGAGCTACATGATTTACTTATAGTACACATAGGTATCCCTGTCAGTGGGATCAGAGAACTCCGAGGCAGCACCTGGGAAGACTCTGTCAGGAAAAACTAAAAAAACCAGACCAAAACAAAAACCAACCAACCAACCAAAAAAAACCCTAAGAAAAACATTGCCTTTCAGGTCGATTCATGCAATTTTCCAAATCTTAAGCAAGACTGAAACACTGAGTAGATCTAATGGAACTGAAAACAAACAGGGGCTAGTGCATTTTTAGAACAAAGGAGAAGTTCCTACCTAGTTCCAGAGGAAATAAAAGAAGGTAATGATGCCTTAGTGGCAAAAGGCCCCCAAAAGTGTTATCACAGCAGGGATGGTGAAGGAGGGGAATCAATTGACTTAATCTGACTTTAATTAATTCTATAATGAGCATATCATTTCACCCTCCTGTAGTACAGAACATATTAATTATCAGTACAAGAACAAAACCAATAAAATTGAAGCAAAAATTAGAACTGAAATTTCCTTTCCTTCATGTGCTAAATGGAGAAGGAAAAATAAGGCAGTAGCTCACAGCTTTCTAGCTGATGCCTGATTACAAAGGAACCATACAAAAATCCTGACATAATTAGCTAAGCATACAGCACATTAATTTTTCTAATTTAAACCTTTTCAAGTTGCTTTGGAGGTTTTTTTTGGATACGGATTTAACTGTCTCAAAAAATCGCACAATCCAGCCCTTGATGAAAATGTCACTCTTGCTTCAAGGCAAGCAAAGGAATGAGATGCAAAGGGCTTGTATACATACAGAGAAACTGAAGAGGAGATATTACAGGATGAAAATATTTTACAAGTGTTTATTATTTTGCTATCATTTAAAAGGCCAGAGAATAGATTTGGCTAATTGAATATTCTCACAAGTCTTCAGGATCCAGAGGAAAGAGCCTTGAAGCATCTTGTTGAATTTCTTAAGCCCAGATTGTTAACAAGGATCAAAAATAGGCAGTTTTCCCAGACAACTGGTGTGACCAGTTACATCATTCTCTTCTATGAAGGTAACATCTGTCCAGTTGTCATAGTATACTTCCTCTTTCACCCACCTGTTGGCTATGGTCAACAACATGCTTTTTTGCTCCGCTTTTTCCCCTTTAGATATAAACAACTATGCCTGACTTCTGGACAATGTAGTAAATGTGCATTCCATTGGAACGTTTCACTGATTCTGCTGTGCAGCTCAAGGAATAATTTCCCATAGATGGTATTTCCCATATAAATGCATTGTATTAATGCTTAACTAATAAATGTCACCTGAAATATCACCAAGGAAGCAGAAAACTTCTCTTGCACAAAGTCATCTGTCAGCCGGCGCAATATTGTGACAAAGCTCTGGTCACCTCTGTAGCTACTCAAATCTCTGCGATAACAATGAGAACAGAAATGAACTTTCCCAAACCAGTTTACCCGTGGCAATGCTAACACCTGCCACATCATTACGATTTCTTCCCCAGCATAATTCCCCTCCTTCACAACTACCTGCAAGTCAAGAGACTCTCTCCTAATTTTCAGTAAAAGCGGTATAGGCAGCAGCACACTCCAGTTCAGCAAAAAAAAGAAGCAGAATACACACACACTTACCAATTTGTCCCATCTTTGGGTAGTGGATGACTGAAAAGACTTTTCACACATCCCCGTTAATCTCATATGTGTGACCATGCAATCTACATGAAGATAAAAAAGCTGTTTATGCTAGCAATAGTGCTGACAAATATTAAAAAACACTGAAATAAGCTAAATCAAAAGTTATATAAACAATCTTCACAGGATTTTATTTCCTGAAAGTGACAAATCTCTTTGGAACTTTCACTTTGCCATTATGGAAAGGAGGGGAATACCCCTTTCCTCACAGTTACGCTGCTTTGCTTTTGACCTAAGGAAATTATGTTGTCAAGAATTACAGATAACTTGACAGCACTTTGCCTCTTCTCTATCTGCAGAGCGGAAAAGGGAGAGGAATAGAAAGTGTGCGTGAAAACAGAAGAAGCAGAACTAGCCAGCAAAACTGAAATCAGGAGGTAAGACACATAGATTAATGTACCTACAAGACCCTTTTGATAGCGTGCAAAGATTTGATTCTCTTTGCTGGGCAGTATAAGGGAGGAGGTGAGAGCTATGCTTGGGTTTTTTTGAACATTCACAGCACAATAACAGACGCTCCTGTCGCCTTGTATGGGATATATTGAATCCAAGTGACACAGCTGACAAAAAGAGTTATGTAGCTCCACGAGTTTGTGTACTTTATTGCTTACTTTAGCTCCTGGGAAAGAAACAAAAAAAAGGATCTCAATGGGCTGTAAATCTTCACTGACACTGCTCATGACATTGTCTCCTTGTATTATGGAAAGTGAAGGTGACATGCGGTACCTGCCTATCATGAGTATGGCCAGCATGAGATGTTTCTGATGCTCAGCTGTCTGACACCTCTCCTAGCAGACAGCCAGCATCCAAGCATGGACGGGAGAGAAGGAAATTGCCAGTACACCTTCTCAGAGACAATTTTTACTTCTCATTATCCACACGGATGTGGGAAGTCTAAGGGAAAGGTTGTAAATTCCTTGCAGATTCATACTTAAAACAAAGGGCTTGGGTGGAAAAAACATCAAAGTGTAAACCTCATTGTCCTTTTCTTTGATAAAGCAACCTGTAAAAATCCTTACAAACTAGCTGTATTCGATTTGCCTTGCAGTGGCAGACCCAACGGCTGCCAAGTCACAACACTGCCTCCTGCCAATTGCCATGCTGTCAGTGAGTATGTGGTGTCAGAAGGTGTCAGCTAGGCTGATTTATCCACCATCAGGAAGGCATCCAGCTGACAGTGTGGTGACTCTTGTGGCTAGACTGGGCAAGTGAGCAGGGACACAAAAACTGCTGGTTTTCAGCCTGCTGAGTCAGAGTTAACAGACTGCTTTTAGATGGTTTGGACTTTTTTTGCTTTCCTTTGGTGTTCCTGCAGCCTGATGCCATCATTCCCAGCTGACTGCAAAACTGATGCAGATCAAAAAAACCAACAAGAATTAAGTACAAAAAGCACATTTTACCACTGGTAAGGTTCTGACCGTTACCTGTCACTAACCAGTGTCTCTGATGCATGGCACAGAAGATAATTTTGCTTCTATATTCACATCTGACTGACCATCATAGTTTGGTTTGTGGTCTCAAGTGTCCTGGCTTATAGTGAGTTATTTTAGAATCATAGAATGGTTCAGGATGGAAGGGACCTTCAAGATCACCCAGTTCCAACCCCCCTGCCGTGGGCAGGGACACCTCCCACCAGACCAGGTTGCTCAAAGCCCCGTCCAGAATGACTTCAACTGTTTAACTGTGGTATTACCCAAGCTCCTTTTCACAGCCACCAAGATGCCAAGGTGGGCATCTTCCTGTCATCTTGTAGGTCTGGCGGGAATAAGACTTTATCTTCCTTGCTTAAGAAAAAGCCTCAAGACATGTCTTGCTTCTTATGATGCTGCCTTTTACTGCTAAAACCTAGAAAAGCAGGAAATTAAGAGGGCAAAAACTGTGGAGCCCTGTTGTGTCATGTTAGCAATTTTGTTTTTTCCGCTTTAGGGCTGTTTGACTACTGTGTTACTAATGCCATTAGCTCTGCTGCTGGAGCACGCCGTCACATGTGCCATAAAGTTTCCTTCACGTATGGCATTACAAGCATGATAATTTGACACCCGCTCAGTTTAAAGCATATTTACAAGAGATTATACAAGACAGGAGAGTTTATCCATCTTTCTTTCAGAGATGAGATGCGCTAGGCAAAGCCAAGAATAAACGTACCCCATGCACGGGGAAAGGCTGTCACTTGTTTCAACGAGTCAACACAGAGTTGTTTCCTGACAGCACTGTCTGCTTAAGCAGTGTGAGGCGGCTGGAAACAAACCAGCTAATCACTATCTGTGTGCAGTGCAGAGCTCTCATCTAGAAGATACAGCATCAAAGTAAAAGCAGCTTTGTATTTCTACTTATCATAGGAGACTGCCATAACAGCAAGACTTCCTAGCTTTGTTTAGTACTGGTCAAAGCAATTTGTAAAGCCATTCCCATTGTTCCTCTTGCTACAGTGTTGAAACCAAGGCACAGAAAGGTCATCTTTAGTAAGATTATTGCTACAAAAAAGAATAGATTATCTCCTTAGACCCAGTGAACTACCATAGCCATTCAGCGTTACTTTTCCAGTACTCACTGTACGTTGGTTGACAAACCTCAGGCTTCAGAGTTCGAAGAATATCAGAATACAAGCATCAGGACAGTTATCTAAAACATGCACAAACCTTGTGGTTTTAAGAAAAATTGTGTTACTCCCTGAGAATAACAGACCTCCTTCTGCAATGCCCGGTACTTATACCTTCTAGCTACAAGTCTATTCTGTTTCTGAATGCTACCAGAAAAGAACATTGAGAGTACATTCATTGTCTTTTTTTTTTTTTTTTTTTGTACGATTCACAGAATCACAGAATCACAGAATCTTAGTGGTTGGAAGGGACCTTTGAGATCATCAAGTCCAACCACATTAAAAAAAAACAAAACAAAACAAAACACACAAACAAACAAAAAAACACAACACAAAACCAAACAAACAACAACACCCCCCCCCAAAAAAAAAAAAAAAAAAAAAAAAAAAAGAGCAGCATCCACCAACTAAACCCCACACCCACAACCTCACACACAACACCCCACCACAAACCAACAATCCCGGGCACTAGAGCATGCCCTGAAGAGCCACGTCTACACGTTTCTTAAATACCTCCAGGGATGGTGACTCCACCACCTCCCTGGGCAGGCTGTTCCAGTGCTTGACCACTCTCTCAGTAAAGTAATTCTTCCTAATATCTAATCTAAACCTCCCTTGCCGCAGCTTCATACCATTTCCTCTGGTCCTGTCGTTATTCCCTTGGGAGAAGAGGCCAACCCCCGCCTCTCTACAGTTTCCTTTCAGGTAGTTGTAGAGGGCAATGAGGTCTCCCCTCAGCCTCCTCTTCTCCAAACTAAACATGCCCAGTTCCCTCAGCCTCTCCTCATATGACTTGTTCTCCAGACCCCTCACCAGCTTGGTGGCTCTCCTCTGGACACGCTCCAGCACTTCAATGTCTTTCCTGTAGTGAGGGGCCCAAAACTGAACACAGTACTCGAGGTGAGGCCTCACCAGTGCCGAGTACAGAGGCACGATGACTTCCCTGCTCCTGCTGGCCACGCTATTCCTGATACAGGCCAAGATGCCGTTGGCCTTCTTGGCTGCCTGGGCACACTGCTGGCTCATGTTAAGCCGGCTGTCCACTAACACTCCCAGGTCCTTTTCTGCCGGGCAGCTTTCCAGCCACTCTTCCCCAAGCCTGTAGCGTTGCTTGGGGTTGTTGTGGCCGAAATGCAGAACCCGGCACTTGGCCTTATTAAACCTCATCCCATTGGCCTTGGCCCATTGATCCAACCTGTCCAGGTCCCTCTGTAGAGCCTGCCGACCCTCAAGCAGATCAACACTCCCACCTAGCTTGGTGTCATCCGCAAACTTACTGAGGGTGCACTCAATCCCCTTATCTAGATCATCAATGAAGATATTGAACAAGACTGGCCCCAAAACTGAGCCCTGAGGGACACCACTGATGACCGGCCGCCAACCAGATTTTGCTCCATTAATCACAACTCGCTGAGCACGGCCATCCAGCCAGTTTTTTATCCAGCGGAGGGTACACTTGTCTATGCCATGATTCTCCAGTTTCTCCAGGAGAATGCCGTGAGGGACGGTGTCGAAGGCCTTACCAAAGTCCAGGTAGACTGTGTCAAAATAACCAGATGAAACAGATGTTAAAAAGAAACAAGCTGCAAAGCAATGTAATTGTTCGTGTCATGCTTAGATAGCTCCTATTAATGAAGTGTACAACCACCTCAGAGATGTTAATGAACTTTGTAATTTCATTACAAGATAAAGAAATATTAGCATCCCTATTTTACAGATATGATTCCACACCAGGAAGATTAGATACCTGCAAATGTTTATCCCGGACATTTGAGGTAGACCAGGTAATGTCTCACCTAAAGACCCTGAGATTTGCTTAGAAAGGAGTTTTAGAAATACAAAGCAGGGGTCACAAAACAGGTTTCCACAGCACACAAACCTCCCACAACTGCCATCCACATTGTATTCTTTGGATGTGCCCTCTTGTTTCCACTCCTCCCGGCTTTCTAAGTACATTCCCGTAGAAAACAATGGCCTCAACATATTTCTTTCTTGCACTAAAGTGGAAAAGTAGATCCTGAATGAAGCTAGCAATAGCATTCTGTACATATGGAAGGCTGGAGAGCTCGGATTTTGAAGATGGAAGGAAGATGCAACAATGAAGCCAAGGAAATGAGAGTGCTCACAGTGCAAACTACAAACACAGGACAAATTAAAAAAAAAAAAAAAAAAAGAGAGAGGTAAAATAGGGTAAAAATGCAATATATATGTAATTTTCTTAATCTGATTTGTTTGTCTCAGTGACTAACAATACCTGCCTGCCAACAATGATTAGTGGGTGTTTGTCAGTCCAGCTAAACTTGTGTTTTACCACTTTTTGTTTCCATGTTTTATATAAAAAAAAATTTAAATGATAATAAGGCTAAGGTGGGCAGCGCACAATATTCGTCTGCTCCCTTCATACGAGGTCAATTGAGTTCTCCTCAAGACACAGTCAAATACACCACATCATTCTACCTCTCCCAACAGCCTGGAGGTCATTTGGAGCTCCAATGGTGTACAATGGACTCCAAATGGAGTCATTTTCAGGAAAATCCTTACTATGGAGTACGCAGAGCTAAGTATGCTTTATGCTTGATCTGAGATTTGGGATATTACAGAATGTATTCCAGGCATGCTTTCAACAGACTCACCCAGGCTCTGCTTTGTACAGTTACTGCATGTATATTTTATGTATATATAGATATATAGTGGTGAATAATTCAAAGAGCAGGGTACACTTACTACAAGGGAGACGTGATGTGCTCATTTGATCTGTTTTGGTAAAATTATTTTCCATCACAAAATTTTCAGCAAAGATGTTCATTTTAAATATTTAATACTATGCAAAGACATCAGCATGTATTTTCCTTTGAAAAATACTTAATTATACCAGTTTAAAATGGTGACACTAAAGGAAAATTGTTTGAATTAGGTTTAACATGCACCAGGAAGTTTTTTGAAAAAGTTAACCCATTTTTCAGCATCCTGTATACACTGTATACTCTATGCACATTTAAGTGTGAGCCTGGCTATAACACCTGGTCAATAAAAAGAACATTATGAAGGTCTATTTCCCCATTGATTCTGTGTACTCTTTGGCTGAATTTAGAAATCAGAAGATGTGCACAGACATGCACACATACACAGCTCTGTAACTAACTGTGCTGCAGATTCTGTATAATCACTCTCTTCTATCATCCTCTTCTATCGTCCCTTCCCCCTTCAGCAAAGTAACAGCAAAATGAAACTCTACTTTGCTCATAACTCACGAAACAGGAGGTGAAACAGCTGAGCCTCTAACCTGGTATTAAGATTCAGTGTCTCTGATATCAATATGTGATACATTAACCATGGCCTCTATTCAGTAATCTGATGGTACTTTTAAGGGCAGCTAAAAACAGAGGACTTGTAAGATGAGTGTGCAGATATGAATTCTTTCTGGTTGTCTTTTCAGTTGGCTAATGTGAGCCAGCTCTGGCCCAGAAGCCATATACAGCCATATTATCAGAACACCGTGGCCAGAACAGGCATTTCTTCTGCTGTATTCTAGCAGGGTACTTAGAGATTGTAAATACGATATATTTGCTCAGACACTGTGCTATGTATGACTACTGGTTGGGAGTTAGGTTACACTTATCCACTTTCACTTCTGAGCAGAACAAACTAACGCAAGTGTATTTATTGATGTAAATCTGCACGTAGTTTCACAGGGCCAAAACTTAAAGTTTTCCACAAATAAGAAATTCCTATGTTTGGGGAGGTTGCTTGATATATAGGTTAGAAGTCTCTATTACTGCTAGTCAAACCTCATTAAACCACAATAGGTAATTCTTCATCTACTTTGGTGTACAAAGTGTTTGTATACAGCTTACCTTTTAAGCAGTCCATTTTTTTTAAGCCTCTTTATATCTTTCTTCCTCGATCTCATGCTACCATTCCACATTTTCTATACAACACTGACAGAGGAGACCACAGATTAAAAGTATTTCCATGTATTTCCATTAATGCAGTTGACATGAGGTTTGTTTCTGAATCTTCCTGTTCAGAAGATATAATTGTACTCAGACAACCTCAGAACCATGGGCAAAAACAGCTCAATAACTTCCATTATTACATTCCACTTCAATAAGCTCCTGTCATTAATTAGCAAAACAAAAATTATCACTACTGTGTTGTACACTAATAAACACTAAGGTGAAATTCCCTTCTTCATGCTGCTGTTTCTTATAGTACTAGACATTTTCATTTCATTTCTCTCTCCAAGCATGTATAATTGAGCCACTTCTGATGGGAGAGGCTGGAAATCATACAGCAAAGAGCAGAATTTTCCACAGGTAGAGAAAGACCAACTAGGTCAGAAGCAGTTGGAGAGGATCCCACTAGCTCTTGGCCAAAAAGAAAACAAAAAGGTAAGAAAAAAGGTTCAAACCTCAGACCCTAGTTTTCCTACCATAATCTGCCTGAGCTGTCTCTTGCTTCAGTCTTCCATCATCATTCTGGTAGGCTGAGGACCTTAAATGTCTTCTTATCTCTACATTTAACATTAGAGGAAAATCAAGTGCACGAGCAAAAAATGACTGCACAAAATTAGTTAACCTCTCTCCTTTGATTGCTCTGCGTGTCTTAAGACATTTGTGGACCACGAAGTCGTCTATTGTTAAAACTACCTGCGTAAATGAATATTATGGCAGAAAGCTACTCCTTGTATCTTCTGTTGCCTGTGACTGTATGATACATTGCTTAAGGTTGCTAGTGCTGCTGTGTAATAACAGAAAGACTCTTCTAGAACGATCACATAGGATATAGTCAGCTACTGTCTCAGTAAACCTGTGGGAGAACATATATCCATTATTTATGCCTCATAAAGCTGGGCAGATTATTTTTTGGAGAAATGTGGTTAATTATGTTCGGTAAATCCTGGTCTTGAGGTTAGTCCTTTCTCTGTTTCACAATTTCCCAACAGTCTGCATCTCCGTATCACAAGTGACTTTAACAGCTGGAAAACTGGTCAAAGATCTACGCTCCCTTTCCAGAGCATTAATGAGGCCTCTGTCCTGGCCTTGCATAATGTTGCTGGAAATATAATTGTGTATGTAGTACTTTCAAGAGCCTCAAATTGTGCAGAGAGAGTGAGCTGGAATAGCAAATATAGCGGGAGTGAAATATGCTACATCAGACCCTCACAGTGTGGAAGGGTCAATTTTTCATGTTCCCTTTTTCATTTATGCAGGTGAAGCGAATGCTACCCTGTCGGAGCTGTGTAGTTAAATAAGTTACGTTCAGTAAAAATTTTAAAAGTACCAGGTGGAGAAGGACCAGAAGGTACCAGTCACTCAACAGTGTCGCAGAATGAGGACATAGCTTGTACTAAACTGCCCCTCTAGCAGTTTTATTCCTGAGGTGACTCAAGCAACTCCACAGGAAATGAGAGGATGGAAGCTTTTTCTCTAATATGCTTGGTTTTGGCAGGCGAAAGGCTGCCACTTTAAAATTCAAGAAAAATGTAGTGGGCTTTTCTTTTATTATTTTAACAGAATGTTACCAGAAAATAAAGCAGCCAAGCCCGAAAGAAGATTTTGATGCCCAGTGAAAGAAACAGCTGAGGGAGAGCACTGGGCATCAGACAACCATTCTGTAACTGAGGCTTCCACCTCTGTAAGAGAAAAATTGGGCATTGGACATGAACTGACAAACAGAGGTAAGGAGTCTCAGATGAATTTTTTCCCAGGCTCCATCACCCAATTTACACGTGTGTGCACAAGAGAAAAACTCTTAAGAGGCCAAAAAGGAAGCAGGAACAATTCATTTTTAAAGACCTATTTGCCATTGGCAACAAAAAAAGCAACAAGTACAGGTATCTTGGCCATGGGAGAACTCATAGCTACAGTACATTTCTGTCCAGTGAGAGGTAACAAAGAAGGATAATTAAACCTCAGAGGCATTTTTTTGTCTTGTACGATTTTTCTCTGAGTAGAAAACAAGCTTTGAGGCTGCCCCAAGACACTCTCAGGTTTGCTATAGCCACAAATGCAAAGACAACAAATGAAGACACTGCATTGATCTGCTCCTCTGTTTTATGAGAGAAGGCACCTTAATATTCGCTGGGGACAAAGCACTGACAAAAAAGAAAAGAAAAGGCTACCATTTCTAAACTTAATGGAATAAGAGAGAATATTTTCAGGAAATGCAGGGTTTTATTTCAAATCATCAGCAGAAGCAGCCTGTCTTGCCTGTGAATATGTGTATTTGCCTGAATAACAGCTGCTTGCTGGCTTTCATGTGGGGAAAAATTCCTAGGGGTGTTCAGAGACATTGATGGAAAAGAGCTAAACCACAAGCCAAGTAGGTTCTGTGTAAATTATTTTTTAAATGCTGTAAATGCCTGGTTCTGAAATCAGCAGCAATAAACAGAAGTATTTGCTTTTATAGCATTAATTTCCATGCATTTGGGACGATCGCCACACCTCACAGTCTAAAATGCCTTCTGAGGAGCTAAGGCAAAGCAGCTTTCACAATGTTTAAGTCTCACATCGTAAAGCCTTTGTTGTTACACAGACTTCTTTCTATATCCAGGAATTGTATAAACAGTTCAGGAGGCACATACACTTCTTTTCCAGAGGGCAGCAACTGTTAAACTGCACATAACCTCACCGTGTTTCACCTTGGCAGCTGGGACCTTCAACTGATAGACACCATTGGCCCTGTTTAGGCCAACGCAGTGTTGTAGAGCTGTGGCCTTTGGGGACTGGGACTTACTCCAAGTACTCCAAGTGCCTTTCCATCTGCTGAGTTTCTGTGGGTGCTTCATGGCAAGGGCAGTCTGGGATCATGCCTCAGCCACTTCCCAAATTTTTGTTAGCAGGGGACCAAGAAACACGTCGCTTACTCTCCTCTTTCATCGTGCCCTGGTGTCTATGAAAGGAATTCCCGGGCCAGAGGCTGCACAGACAAGCAGGAAACAGGTGTCACAGACTGGAAAGCCCTGCACAGGATGTCCTTGCACACAAGGTAATTGCAGCCCTTAGTAATTTTAACATGCCTTGAATCGGGTCCTTTCTTTGAGAACACCTTTGGACATGAACCTTGTGCTTCTTCCAGGTGTTTGAACATTTCTGAAAATGCTGATAAATAACATTGGTCTTGAAGTCAAGAAAAATGACAGGTTTTAGAAGGTCTCTCTGTTTGCAGTACAAAAATGGATTTTATACAAAGTATTTTTGGTTTTCAAAGATGTCAAGCAGACCAAAAGCTGCCTTCGGTAAGAGTCGCATGGATTCAGAATTTCAGGAAAGCAGTCTTTATATTATTTGAATGATAAGTCCTGAATTTTGAGGTGCTCTTCATGGATATCTTCAGGGGTTTAGTACAATTATCCACAGCTAGAAGAGAATCTGTGGGACAGGATTCTCTATTTGCAATTCTCTTGTAACCTTTAAGCTGTCTTTTTTGGTTTTGTTACAGCCAAATGAATATAGTAATTATTTAATGTTACTTCTGTTTCTGTTGCATTTTTTTGTTTATTGGTATTTATCTATCTATCTTTATTTATTTATTTTATCCAGGAAACAGTTTACCAACTTTTGGAAGTACAGAGGCAGCCTGGGGGTTCTTTCAGCTGTGCACAGCTCCAACGTCAAAAGGAAATTATCATGGAATAAAGCTGCCAGGAGGCAAATAGTGTTTACAGACCCTCTGGTCCTATAGTGCTGTAATGGCAAGAAATGTCACCGTGGCATATTGTGCTGAATAATAAACGTTCTTACCTACCCACTTTAAAAGTGCAAGGAGCTGAGGCTGCTGGTTATCATTAGAAAGGGAGAAGATATTTTGCCCTTTCTTCTTGGAAATGCATTGAAAACCTTCCTGTTAATTATATCTGTGGTGGAGCAAAGATTGGAAAGTTCTGAGAGTATCTAAGTTATGCACATGATATATAGTTTTCCTATTTTAATTAAATAAGTTCTAAATATAACCCACTTTAATTCCAGAAACTAATTGAAAATGTAATTAGTTAACATAGCTGGGTGACATCATTAACTAATTTGTTCATGTAAAAATGCAAAAAGCCCTATAGGAAACTCGGTGTGTTTACTGGGATCCTTCTCTAATGTTAGTGAGGAGCACTACAATGGTGTTCTGCGTGCAGGTAAGTATACTCACCGCAAAAGTTTTTGGCATTTTCAGGATGGTATTGCCTATATAAAAAGTTACAACAATATAAGGTAGGGGGTAATAGAGCCATCGGGTCACCTCGATAAAACTCTTGCTTCTTCTAGTATGCCTTTTTTTTCCAGTTTATCGTGCGGTACTTTGGCAGCACCTTAAGCTGAACTAAACTAAAGAGGATAAAACAAGCTAAGAATGACTTACTGATATGACAGAGGAGTCACGATTATGAGCACGTACAATATGAAATTACACCAAAGTTAAAACTGATACCATCACACCAGTCACCACATCATGCATGTGAGACCTATAGCCGTAACCAAAGTCCTGTGCTATGGTCTCGTAAATCCTTCATGATTTTGCTAGTTCCTGCTTTTCTTCATTGGTCTGGACTGTGACTGCACGTCATTCCCTTACCTCTGTTTCTGTCCCAAGGTATTATCTACCTGACACTCCTGCTCTTGCACTGCTTCTCTCCCTGCCCAGAAAACAGCTGGTGCATTTGAAGAGGGTAATGGGTTGATGAAGGACCTCATCTGGAGGATAGAGAAGGAGGTACTCCAAAGATGCCTTGCACTGGGGTTGGATGGAGATCCCCACATGCAGTTGAGTCCAGTGGACAAAAACCAGTCAAGGCATTGTTTAATTAATTAATGTTAGTCTGCGATTACGCCAGTTTAACATCTCATAAATACAACCCCTGGCTTCAGTTGCTGCCAGTATCCATTTTTTTTCTCATTTTTTTTTTCTCATTTGCCTTTTTACATTTGTCCAAACACAGCACCATAGAGCAAGAACTCCTTATTAACATTACTCGTACAAATTCATTTTTTGACCAGCATCATGTGAAAGCAACAGAACACAGACAAGTGGGAATTCAATAGGGTGTATATATACACCCACTCACGTGTAAAACAAAGATATGTTCATTGCTCTCTGTAATTTGTTGGCTTTTTCTGCTCAGAGATTCTACAAGCATTTGTACAAGCAGTACTCCCACAGTCAATGCAGTCTTCTGCCTCTCTACATTGTCATATACACAACTTGGAAATTAACATTACTTCAGCTTAATTACACAAATGTATGTGGAAGCGAGCTCAAGAGGAGAAGGCAGATGAATAAATGAATCCATTTGAAAATATGAATGAAAATTTGTGGGAAATTTATATGCATTATTGGCTCAGCTCTCTTCAGCACAGAAGTCATTCTTGAATACTTCTAATCACTGTTTTGTGAAGATAATTAATTTTTTTTGCTAAAATAATACCCTGCTTGATATTGTGTCCTGTTTTACACTTTTGCATTTATTTAGGTAATAAACACGAGGCAAACTGGAGAGAATTCTAAGAACAACTGTGATTTGGGGGAGACTTTTCTGAACAAACTTTTTACAAGAACAGGGCCAAATTCTGAGCCCTGGTGCTGCTTGATGTTAGGCATCCTGGTTAAACAGAGAGAACGTTATCTGAAATGGTCAGCTGAAAGTACCTCTAAATGAAGTGGCTTGAAGCTCTTTAGCTTGGTATTATGCTGAATGTCTTCCTGGATGTTTTGGGGTGCTGGGAATGACATATCAAAATCATCTGAGAGAAGGGAATATAACTTCAACGTATTCCCCCCCCCCCAAAAAAAAAAAAAAAAATTACAATTCATGGGATGAGCTAAGAGAACTTTGGGGTTATTATTTGGAAAATCATCATAACTGTGTGAGGAAGTATAAAGAGGAGTCTCCCAGTGGAAGGATGGATGATTCATCATTTTGGTGATGAAAATAGATGAAATAAACTTTACATGAAAAGCAGCACATTAGAATTCTCTTAAAGGGATGGGGAATAGAATAAAGCTAATAAATAGAATAAATTCTATTTAGAAAAAATTCTAAATAAATTGAAATAAAAATAGAGAAAACTAAGAGCCTTGCACAGACAAAAAACAACCAAGAAACAAGTATTTTTAAGGGAAAACATCATTGCATAGAGAGTTATGCTGTTTGGAAACAAATGTAGAGTATTTGATTCCTGAATATACATGAACAGATGATCTCAAGAGGTCCCATCCAACCTAAACAAGTCTGTGACTCTGTGACTTTAATCCTTCTCTGTGGACATGCATTTCGCTTTGGAGATTCAGTAGGATGCACCACTGTATCTGGAGAATGTTATATTATGATCATATAAGTCACATGGAGAATTAAACACTGACACATATCTCTATCTATCTGCTCGTGCGTGAAAGAAGACTATAAATAGCCACCAATGAATTACAATGGAAACTTAGGTGAATCTTAAGCAATACTTAAATTTATTAGAGAAGTTAAAGTCACAGTAACTCATTTTATTTTCCCTCATTTCTAGGGATAAAAATACGGATGAAGCATGGGAAGGTGTCAATTTAGGGTTATTGCCCATCTTTGTATGTACTCAAACTATGATTTGGCATCACATTTGAGATGGAATTTGTGGAAGCCCTGAGCGCACCAACAGGGTTTAATTTCCCTGACCAGCCTGTACCCACCTTCTTCTTCAGTCTTCCTCTTCAACTTCTTCCCCCTCCCATCATAGTCATAGAATCACAGAATGGTTTGGGTTGAAGAGACCTTAAAGATCATCAAGTTCCAACCCCCTGCCCTGGGCAGGGACACCTCCCACCAGACCAGGTTGCTCAAAGCCCCGTCCAACCTGACCTTGAACACCTCCAGGGTTGGGGCATCCACACCTTCTTTGGGCAACCTGTTCCAGTGTCTCACCACCCTCACAGCAAAGAATTTCTTTCTAATATCTAATCTAAATCTCCCCTCTTTCAGTTTAAAACCATTACCCGTCATCCTGTGGCTCCCCTCCCTGATCAAGAGTCCCTCCCCAACTCTCCTGGAGCCCCTTTAGGGACTGGAAGGGGCTCTAAGGTCTCCCCGGAGCCTTCTCTTCTCCATGCTGAACCCCCCCAATTCTCTCAGCCTGTCCTTGTAGCAGAGGTGCTGATGAGCCCTCTGATCAGCCACCCACAGGACCCGTTCCAACAGGTCCATGTCCTTCCACAGTCCTTGAGGTCTGCCCAGCCACAGTGCACCTTGAACCAGGCTCCTGGGAAAACAGCTCAGCTGTAAGAAACAACTGAGAGAAGCCCCACCTTGAGCCCCCACTCTACACCCTTTGGCTCCAGGGCAGCACCTGAGCTCATGCCCTGGTCCCTGGTCCTTATCTGAGCTACACTGTAGGTAGACCATGACCAGCCATATGACCTTGCCAGTCCTGGCCTTGCTTGGTTGACCTGATGCCCTGGCTTGACTCTGGACCCCCATGGGATGATGCCCTTGTCAGAGAGGTCCCTGTGCTGCCTTGCTCTCAGTTCACCTTCCCCGGTGGGGCAGTGCCCTTGCTGCTCCCTTGGTAGTTTTGTGTTGAGTGCAGGAAAGGCAAAAGAAACCTAAGATCTAGGCACATGTCCGTTTAAAGGGGACTTTTCCATAACAGTTAAGTTTCTTTACAATCAATGTTGTCCAAAACCAGGTGCCTCAATCCCAAAATTTTTGGCCAACAGTTTCAAATGAAGGGAGATTACTTTCTCCATTCCTGTTCTAGACTATAACCTGTATTCTTACCAGCTAAAAAGATGGTGCTTTATGTTTTCACAAGTTCTATTCAGGGGCTAAAATGACTTGTTCGTGGAAACTAAATACAGAACTTTAATGTGCATAGAAACACAAAGGAATCATATAAATGGAATGGGTGTCATCATCACAGCCATTAACAAACTACCTAGAAGGTTCACAGATTCATCCACTTTTTCAGGAAACCTGAAGTCGTTCCTACTTAATTTGATTGACTATTTTAATTATGTATTACTCTGAGGGGTTTTATCGGTTTTGATGTATTTTAACTGCATGTTTGGGAGGTAATTAGAAGGTTTTGTTGAACAGCACCATAAAAATTAAATGCATTCTTATTAAACTGTTACCTCTAGTGCTGTCTCCTGAAAGCTTGATGGGATATTTTCATGAGTCTCCTTGCAGGTTTCCAATTGACAATGAAACATGGTGCTGTTTCCCCAGTTAAAAGATCTGTGCAAACTTCCACAGTTTGGCAGTAGATATTATTGCAGTTATCACATTCATCTGAATAGATCACCAGCATTAGAAAATAACAATACTTCGTTGACTCATAACTTTTGTGCCACATATTAAGAATAGCACTCTGGGTGTTTCTCACTAATCGCTTCTCGAGTGTAATTATCATACGGGTTTTTTTACTGTAAAATAAGTCACAAACAGGGTATAAGCATACTGTAGGCAGAATCAGGAACTGAGTTCAATGATCATCATCCCTATATAGTTTTAAAGCGTTAAGGAAAAAAAAAAAAGCCACCTTTATGGGCACATGATTTTTGCTGACACTTCTCTAAGTAAAATTTTAATGTATGAAACACATGTTTTCAAGTATTTCAGAATTTAGAAATACTTCCCAAGTATGAGGAACTCCTAATTTTATCTTCTGAGATACAGAAGGGGCGCTTTGCTTAAGAACAGTAAATAATTTTTCCTTTGAGATAGACTATCTTCCAGGAACAAAATCGCCATGTAATTTCTCTGTTGGTGTTTCTTCCTGCCATCCTGTCAGCAAGGCAAAGTTTGCTTTCTCCCAAGGAAACAGGTGTGAGATGGATCCACCACACATCTTCCAGCTCCTTACAGGTAGATTCTGTCAATATACATACAAGTCTTTTGCCTCTCCATGTTCTCTCTTTCCACAGCTACTTGTGTTTGCTGCCTTTGAAGCCTTTGGTCTGTCCTCTATGGTTTTTTTATTTTTTTTTTTATTTACATCAGTTCTTCCTGACCTGATGACCACAAGAGCTAAGCAAAATGCAGAATATTTGCTGGTCCATTTTGTTTCAAATCAGCATATGAAACGAAAGTTCTTCTGTAATGACTTGCCTGCATAGCGTTCTATTGCAGACAATATAGCACTACTACAGTTTCTTGGCAACTGTGGGCTAAGTAAACGGTATTCCTATGCTACTCATAAGTTATACACTTGCTAAAAAGCAAAGTATATGTTGTCTTTTTAATTACCCACAATTAAGATAGCAAATGCGAATGCGCAGACTTTTTTTTGATACTAGGAAAAGACAAATTAAGAAAATGCTATATGAAATTGTCTGTTCTGTTTATGGATAGAGTTTTAATCAGATTGGTTCCATAAAGAAAGTACATCCTTATATGCCTATATATCTGTTTTCCTACAGTCACCTGCTGAGGAAGAGTCAGATTTGTCTTCTGAAGGTCTCTTGGAGCAAAAGTAGAAGGCATTTGGACCTGATGTGCCTCCTACATGGTATGCAATACACCATGTGGATAAATAAATACCAAACAGGATGTAACCCATTTGACTAATAAAAACAAAACCAGCTAATGGCAAGGGAAATAGACGTACTGAAAATGAAGTTCATCCGGGTTTTCTGGGTGTAACACTAACTAGATAACAAGGTCCCTCGAGCCTGGTAAATCACAGCGTAGCCTGGAACAGTTATTGCTGGCCACAGGGTAACTGTATAAGGATGTAAATTGTAATGTTTTCAGAGCTAATAATCCCTCCTAATCTGTTGTCCTCTCCCCTCTGCTGTGTGTAAAGATCCTGTTACTATGTCTTTTCTGCAAGAGTGAGTCTCTAGATATTAGCATATGAAAACGCACTCTGATTGATTCTACCTGTTGCAAGGAAATGAAATTTCTTTATTAAGGAAATTTATGGATATGCCCAAATTTAGCTTTTTCGCTGCACATCTGACATGGAGGTGGTCACCCTCATCCTCTGCTTCCTTCCTTTTCTTCAACACAAGATGGATGGAAATGCTGTAGAAAAGGATGTGATAATCCCTCAGATGAAAGGAAAAAGATTCCAGGGAACCACTGAAAAATGACATTTGTACCTACAAAGACTCACTCTGTTACTTGTTCCTTGCAATAGTGCTAGAAGTCATTCAATGAGATTTAGTTTTTATAGTGAGAAACCTTGCCATGCAGCAAATCATCAGTTATGTTCCCTAGAATATACGGGTATTTGCATACCTTTTATAGAATCTGTATGGCCTTTGAATCCTCTGTATATTTTCCTTTGAACCTTTCTGATACACCGTAAGCAGCGGGAGCACGGTGGCCTCACGCCTGTATAAAACCCTGGAAAAGAGCACCACTTCCTATCAGATGCTATTTCAAATGTCCTGTGTGGGACTCCATCATTCAGAAGTGCTTCTTAGCGTTTTTATGCTCTAAAGAACATTAGGGAAAGCTACTTACGTTTACAACATGAAGCTTTTTAGATTACTGTTGTTATTATTGTCTGCAGTCTCTAGCTGCAGCCAAAGAACGGCATAAAATGTGTGCCTCATGCCATTTAGACTTGTTGAGCCCCTGTAGTCTTTTAAAAAAACATTCACCCATCAAGGGTGGGAAGCAATGAGAAGCAAAGACTGGGAAGACAGATCTTTGAAAAATTACTGGGGTGGAAGGGTAGAGTTGTGCAACTGGTCTCTGTGGAATAAAAGCATCCTGTCACATCTTATGTTCATACCTTATTTAACAATGTTATTTAATAATTTATTTTTTTTTTAAAAAAATCAATCTTTTGTCCAATTGGTAGAATCAGCCATATGATTTTCTGAATTTGGTACTGGTCTCAAAATTATTTTCAGATAAAGATGCTCTCTAAATTGGATCTTTAAGTGTCTTAATTCTTACCTCTTGGTATCACAAACACTATGTGAGATAGCTGTAAGCTTTACGAGTGTTGTAGTTAATTGTGCTGTATTTTGTGCTAAACCTTTTGATACATTGATCAGATCTCACTCTAATTTTATTGCCATCTTTTCCTGCTTTGATTGTAATTTCATTTTAGACGGACTTTTTGCTGCTTTTTTTTTAAATTTCCTGTGCATTCTGAAAGAGAGCTCTGCTCAAGCCCAGACCCAAACACTCAGAGCTTCAGGGAGGTTCAAATCCACAGCTAAACCCTGAGACTTATCTCTGTCTCTCCCCCCAACTACCTCCTTCCCTTCCTTCACCTGACACCACTGGGATCGTACTAAGTGTGGTATAAAAATGGTCTGGAGGCTAGAGGGCAGCACTGGCAAGGCCTTGGCCATCTTAAAGGGTAGCAGCACGCTATGAAACTCTCCTAAAATTGAAGGAGCGTTATATAGGGACAGATGGGTCCACAGAGACACTCTGCTCCAGGAGCAGAGACTTTCTTTGTGAAAATGACTCGAGATGGAGTATCCACACATGATTGAAATGGTCAGACATGTTCAGAAATCATGGGATAGGCTTAAAAGTTAGAACTAAAACTTTTTTTTGATGGCTTGTCTCTTGATTTCAAATGTTCAGAAGTCAACCATGCCATGCCATTCACCCATGCACTCAAACAATTCTTTAAAATCAAGAGCGTGAGTAAGCTTTTTTTGCCTTTAGCAAATACTTTTTTTTTTAAATTAAATTATCATATATTCAGTTGACTGAACTTTCCATTAATATCATAATAAACAACAACGATCATTAAAAAATGGCAGGAGTTGAGAGTACAGAAATTATTTTGGCCCAGAAGTCTCTGTTCTGATTCAGATTACAAAATTATGGAGTTGGGAGAGAAGTCCTTGAATTTAATTTATTTTTTCTTTTCTCTAGTGATAGAAGCTCACTGAAAAAAAAAAAAAAAAGTTCTTGTCACTGATAGTTTTCCAGATGGGAAATATAACAGTTCATACTTACTTTTCAATTCATAGTACAAAGGAATGGTGCCTAATGCTGATGTGCAGTAAATTACATGCTCAAAAATATTTCTCCCTTCATCTGCATCTTTTTCAACATTAACAGTAATAGTGTAGTAGTATTTGACTACTACTCTTATTTTTGGTTGGTTTTTTTTTTTGTTTTGCTAACCAGAAGGCTTTCTATACTATGGTTAGAGAACTGATGCAGAATGCACATATCTAGATTCAAGTCCGTTCTGCACCTGACCCACAGTGGCCTTAGAACATTTTTGTACCGACTGTAAAGGAAGAGGAGCCTTGGCTTCTTCCTCCATATGCCAAGGTCTTAACTTGTAGCTGACATACGTATCAACCTCTTTTTGACAATATAAAACTAAGACTTTGGTTCTGAATAGATATGTTAGCATAATCCTGCTTTTTGCAAACATTCTCAAAAGTTTTCTTTTCAGTTCTTCTGTGGAACAAAGAAAATCAAAATTGAAGACATTGTCACAAAATGGAATTGTCAGCTTTGGTAAGCAGATGCACATTTCCTCTCCTTGTGCCCTTCGTTAGTAGTTCTTTGTAGGAGGAGATAATGAGGCCCTATTCATATGGCACTTTGGAAAGTGTATAAATGTTATATTTTATGGGCATAAAAAGAGTTTCTGAGTCCAGTTCAAAATGAACATGCTATTGTAATGAAAAAAGACTTTGGTAGTGGGGACGTAATGACTGTAATTCTGGAACAAATTTATCATTACGAAAAAATGCACCCACTTTTCCCAATAATTCTCTTTCATTAAGGCAATCCTTGGCATAATGCAGTTTTACCTTGGCAAATCTACCTAGGTTTCCCACCTTCACAAATCTTGTTCCCCCAAGACAGCTCTGTAATGAGAGTGAAGTGTTTTTATTATTGCTTTTGTTAATCATGCTTCCTGCACCCTGCAAAGTGCTTCTTATTCTAAACTCTGCCATAATTATTGGGGAATTAATCAATACTTGTTACCAATCACCATCACAGCTGTTAATCACAGCTGTAATTACCGATTGATTAATTAGCACAGCCCTGTTCAAAAGTCAGGAGTCATTAAATTTCCAGTACACGTAACTTCAAATTCAGCCCAATATCCACAAAGATCTACAATTACACTTCAACCTACCGTTATTTATTACACATTGCTTTTTATTAATAACTTTTATTTATTATAGTATTTTCCAGTAACCTGAACTGGATTCCTAGTCTATATTTAGTTTCTTGTTGTATACCTACTCTAAATTAAATAATTCATTACAATTCCTAGTAATAAATGACGATAAGGTCAATGAAAACCCGAACTGTACACGTTTAGGGACCTTGCTTTGAATTATCCTTTCAGTGTGATAAATGCCTTAGCTAAAGAACAACATTTGGGTGTATTCCAGAGGCTGGTACACTGAAGTTATTTACTTTTTTCTGCTAGTGAATGCAATTTATATTAGCAAAACAGCATTTCATTCTATTAACTTAGGTACTGGCTTATTTTTGCTGGACAGTGCATACCATCTAACTGCTAATTCATTGACCTTTTTTCCCTATAGTTACGAAAAGAAGAATCTGAGTCCATGGCTTGATGTTCTAACAGAGGCAAAGGAGCTAAGTTACAAGGTAAACATATTTTCTTTGTGCTTTCTTCTTACTTATAAGATTTATAAAACCTCCTGGTAAAATCAGCAGTCTGCCTTCTGCTCTCACTATTCCATTAAACTCACTCGTATGAAAATTCAAAGGTCAATCATAAGGCCTTGTTCCACCTGCCTCCATTTTGACACACACGCCTACCATGCCTTACTTTTTTCCTTCTTTTAAGCTAATTTCGGGGGTGTCACATTGCCTTTCTTAAGAGGAGGGACATAACGGCGCAGCTCCTGTCTGACAAACCTTTCCTTATTCCATCTTTCTCCTGTGACCTGTGTAATAGCAGATGACTGTGGCACCTGGGTGAGCTCAGTCATCACAGGAAGCAAAGTTAAAACTTCAGCAATCCCTCCACCAGCCCCTCTCCGCCTGGATTTCCTTCATACACAGGGTTCACGTGGGACCCGTTGTGTCCATATATATCCATAAAGTCCCTCTATAAACTGGCATTTGGTTTTCATGGCACCACCTGAATTAGATTATATTTCTTCAGTCTCTCACTGACTCAGTGTTTGACTTTGAATAAGACCTTTAAGGTTTAATATTTGAAGCTCTTATGCAAGTGACTAGTCCTTTTACTCTGTGCAGCTACTCAGAAATGATTTGATGTCAGCAAAGCAAGAATCCTCTGCACTTGAGTGCCTCGGAATAAGTCATGAAAACTATTTAAAACCTGTAACAGGCTGCTGCAGCCCATGTGGAGCTTCTGAAATGGGATGGTCGGGAGGCCTCTGCCTTTGATTCCCTTACCTAAGAAACTTTGATCCCCTTCATTGCCAATTTCTAGTTGACATCTCCCCACGATGCCTCTTTGGCACAGAGGTTTTGTGTAATACCCTGCCAGGAGGTCACATCCTGCTGCCTTGTGCTGTTGGTGCTGCTAATGTAGGTGGTCCCCCCAAAACCTCCATACTGCAAACATGGCTCTTCCTGGAGCAGCATCCGTGAGGAATTGGGGTTGGGTTTGACACTTCAGAGACTAAAGAATGTCAGGGCCCTGGGCAAATCCCTCTTCTCCTCAAGGTTACGCTGTGAGTGCTTAGGGCCAACACAGAGTTTGGGCAGGGGGTAGTCTTAAAAGAAGGAGCTAGAAGATGCTTCAGCCAAGACTGACTCCCCTTCCCAAGGAGCTGCTTAAGCTGAGGCTCTCACTTTGTGGGGCTTCTGCTTGGCCTGTACCCCCAACTTGTGGTTCAGACTTGCCGGCCTTTTCACTGCAGACTGGCCAGCTGGTCAGGGCTCCAGCTGGCCCTGGCTACCATCAGCAGTTGCTCTGCCCTTGGAGGGAGCCCTGTGCCACCACACTGCCACTCTCTGTTCACCCCCTGCCTCCTCACAGGGATCCCTGCCCTTGCTGCTGCCCGACAGCCAAAGTGTCCTCATTTGCTTTTTGTCCTTGTTTTCAAACACACACTGTTCGTTGTTTGAGACAGTACAGACCCCCGGGGCCGTAAGAATACTAAACACGGTCTCACTGCTTCATTCATCTCATAACTTGAGTTTATCTGCGGATTTTGGAATGCAACTTGACTCGGCAGGATGTGCTCACCCCACTGCTTTTCTGCCAATGACATCTCTCTCTTCCGCAGGCAGCTATTCTTTCTCCTATTTCCTCTATCCATCCTCCTCTCTCCTTTATAATCACCAGCTTCCTTCCGCCGTCAGATGCAATCAATGATCTTTCACCTGATCGCCATCTCCTGATAATGTTTAAACGCGGGAAACTGATACACTACTGGTCATAATCATCTTGTTCTGAAAGAATTTGAATGTACCCTCCCCGGTTGCACATCTCATATTTTATTATCCCCAAGCAAAGCACAAGGATTTTTCCTATCAGTTCCTATGACTTTTCAGTGTCAGAAAAGGAATACTGGTGAAAACCAGTTCAATGTTTAAAATAGTGTGCAGTGCCACCAATCCTGCTCAGCGATCAAATGAAAATAATATTCTGAACATACATGTGTCTGCCTGCCCTGTTCACCCTGACAAATCAAAAAAGGCTCAGCTCATAGGTAAGTGCAAAATATTCTCATGGAATATATTGCTGTAACAAATTTTAAAATCTATTAAATAGAGCCAGAAAAAACATATTTAACTTTTTATTTCAGATGCCATATCTTTTCCATACGCTAAATACTATTTCATCATCTAATGAATACCCATGTGAAATAAATTTACTTTATATATATTAGCATTACTTAAGTATTTTAGCTAAAGCAAAATGCTTATATGTTTTAGGTTGATTTAAAGATATTTAATCATAGCTAGTCTTTGTCTTTATGTATACATCTGCTCATATAAAGATATAACTACTGAGACATTCCGCCACTATTTCAGAGCTAGGGATTTTTTGTTTTGTTTTGTTCCAGATATCCACACATTATCACACAGCAAGATTTTCCTCTTACCTTTCAACTGGATAAAGCACAGTAGTGAAAATAGAAAGTGTTGAAAATGTAATGGCTGGATCGCTTGGATTTCTTGATAGCGTTACACATTATATCCGTATCCAAAGCCAGTAGCCTTAGCACGGATAACGGTGTCTTAAAAGAGAACACCCAAGGAATTAGGGGGCTATTAGCCAGGTGCTGAAAGGCTCTCCCATACCTCTGCGAGTTCTGATGCTGGGCTATTTGTGCTCTTCTCACTGGATCTCTGTTGCTGCGGCTGATGACCATCCTAAGTGCCGTCATTACGGCTTGCAACTTGCTAAACCATGTAAATTTCAGTGCTCCTGGGAGAAGAATAGTAAAGGTTATGCATTGTTAAACACGTCGCTGATTCAACTCCCATTTCCCTCCGTACAGTTTTATAGTGGACGTCCATTCAGCCTCACAGAGACAGATAAAAGAGGGTGTTTTCAAGCAATATCCTTCTAAAGGATGAGGTGTCATGGTCTCCCCGCAAGTGACTCCTTCAATGGCAGAGCGGTTTGATTTGGAACAGTTATAAAACAGCTATTTCTGCCCCTAGAGCATAGCAGAGTTAATTACAGTAGTAAGCAGTTTGGAGCAACTAATTTATGTTGTGATGCATTAGTTGGCGTAAGAAAGAAGAGATTTGTCAAAATATACTAAGACAGCTCCCCAAACCCCTACTGTATTTTCTAATGCAAGAGTAAAAATCTTCTTGCTTTGTTATTACAGAGACAAAATATAATCAAGGCAAGGTGTGTCTTTCTTGATCTATACATACTTGTCCTAAGGCCGTATTTCAGTCCCAAAGAGGGTTAGCTGACAGGCCAAACAGGTTGTGCAGAGTCTTTCAGAAAAAGAAAAAAAAAAAAATTGTTAGCTTTCACAAGAACTGCAAGTTACAGATTGATGGCCTTTTGGCAAGGCTGGAGAAGACTTTCAAGGCTGTGTATTAAATGAAGCACTCTGTCTTTGACCTGCTGCTTACTTTATTTCTTGTCATCAGTAGGTAGAGATACTAGTGACCTAAGACAGCTTTTCATCCTTCTCAGGCTTGCAGCCCCTTTGAATTGTTAAATAAGAATGAAATGTTGTTGACAAGAACACACAATTCATGTGGGCATGCTTTGCAATGGATTATCATAGAATCATAGAATGGTTAGAGTTGGAAGGGACCTTAAAGACCATTGAGTTCCACCCCCCTGCCCTGGGCAGGGACACCTCCCACCAGACCAGGTTGCTCAAAGCCCCATCCAACCTGGCCTTGAACCCCTCCAGGGATGGGGCATCCACAGCTTCTCCGGGCAACCTGGGTCAGGGTCTCACCACCCTCACAGAACTTTTAATCCTGAAGGGCAGAGCAGAACAATAGATACTAGGTTCTAGCAAAATGTTCAGCAAGTAACATTGCCCAGCCCTGATTCCATTTCATGGTTCCCATGGTAGTGGCTACCTAGAAGTTGAGAAAATTAACCTGAGCTGTAATAAGACATCATGAGGCTGAATCTGTATTTGGTGTTTAATAGGACTTCATTTGTCTGGAAGTTTCCTCTTTGCACCTTCAACTAAGCTCCTGTTTGGTGTTACATTTCATCAAATTCTGTGCACATAACTGAAATATCTGAGCCTCTCTATTTAAAATGCTCAGTGTGACACTAAGTTGGAGTTTGGATGGATCATTATCTATTGTCTGTATCTTCATTTAGTACCCATCTGACAGATGAGGGAAGAAAAAGAGTATTCAGGACGGTGAAATGAACATTTGTTTCTATCAGGTCACACCCCTAAGACTAGAGAGATGAAAATGGGAGATAGGAAGAATGAGTCAGAAAAATGAGTCACTAATTTACTTTGTTACCATTTCAGTTCTGGTTTTGTCCTCTATATGCTAACTATCCCGCTCTCCTCTCTGTTTTGCCTCAAGCCCAGAAGCACTGTTCTGCTGGACCTCTCCTGCTCCTCACAGTACGATGCTGTGTGTGATACTGGTTCTGGGAAGCAGAGCGACACTTACTGTGCAGACAGCATCAAGAGATCCCAAGGCACCAGGCAATTTTTGCCAGTGAATAAAACATCATAAACTTCAGTTTATGAACCAAGCCTCTCTATCGGTCTTGGCTGATGTCTGCTTAGTGGAGTAAGAGTTATGGGAGGGAAAAACAACCTTTCTCATTTTCCTGCTTAATAGCTATTCTGTTTCAGAGCAGTGGAATACCAATAAAAAGCTAAGCTATTTCACCACTGTCATTTACCAGACTTTGGCACTTTATGCTCTGCTAATCTGTATGACTCAGTTTTGACAGAGTTTATCAGCCCTACTTTATAAACAAGATGGAAAATATCACATATTTAATACAAAAGAATAGAGGATCCAAATTCCAAATTCTTGACCACAGCTAGTGGAACAAAAATACCATAATTAACAGACAAAAATTAGCACACAGACTTTGTCTCCATTTGAGAAGACACAGTCTAAGCAATGTACGTCCATATTTAACATGGGTCTGAGCATCTTCCTTTCACATTGACTCCAAATAATTAATAGAATCTGTGAAAAAGTGGCAAAAGGTGACGTCTCTAGCAGCTGAGCTCTCAAAGTCACTGGCTAATTTGATAAATGTGGGCACTGGTGACTTCCTGAGACCCTCTTAATCCATTAGTTATTCTTATGAATATATAAAAATTAACATATTTTCAAATATTATATTTTTAGTATTGTCCATTACTACGAACAGGAGAATGTAAACAGAATGAGAAAGAAAGGTTTTAGAACTAAAGTTTCATACATTGATATCAGAGGAGTTTTCTCACGTCAGGTTTTTAAATCAGAGGGGCTGAGGAAGATTTGTATGCAAGAATCTGCAATCTTAGAACATGTGGTTTGGCTGCCCCTGAGGTGAGAAGAGGAGGTTTTTCTTGTATGTTGCAGTATCACAGAGTAAATGTAACAGTCCTAGAAAAGTAAAAGACATATAGTGGTTGGACTTGGAACAAATGCTGGAATACTTTCTTAATAAAATTAAGCCCTGACAACTGCTGCAACATCTGTACTGACAGAGCTCTGGGTCTGTGAGGATGTGCTTGGTATTCACACCACTTTAATTTATCTCACAGGAATAAAAATTGTACTGTTTGATTCCTGGAAGGTGACTTCCAGTAGAGCAGTGATTTTTAAAACCAGAATAATCAGACAAATGCCACCAGTATACGGTAAGCATAACTTCTTAGGCCCTGATTAAAGAAATAGACCATAAAACCCTCACGAGGATTAAATCATGACCAGGTAAGGAAACCAAGCCATAATTCTGTTATCATTTTCCCTTAGTAGGGTCTGCAAATAACTTCAGACCTCCTTAGGAACCTTCCCAACACAGACTCTCTAAGGCGTTGTGAGAGGGCTCAGTGAATGCACGTTTTCCCCATCTAATGGCAAAACCAAACTGTTTCCAAGCCACAGGTATGGAAAACTGAGCATTATGTGTGCCTTGGTATGCTGCCATAGAATCCTCCAGAAGGATTCCCTATCACATGGCTCTGTACAACTGCTTTCTGACAGAAGACACTTGGGCAGAGAGGACAGATATTCCATATGGGTTTTAACTTACAGAAAGCAAAAAAACCTTATGGTGCAATGTCTATAACCATCTTCCCAAGCTACCCCATGAGTCTGTGTAATTTTTGTGTACAAAAACTCCTTTTTCTCTTTCCTTCATGGCATGTGAAGGAACAAAGTTTGGAATTATTTCTACACGGTCCTATTATTTCCTTCTCAGCAGCTTCTGAGTTCTTCTCTGTGCACACGCTGTCGTGCCAAAGCATGGCCAATTACTGCTTTTGGGAGAGTGGACTTTTCCAACTTACTGAAAATGGAGTTTATTTCCATAAAAAATTGGCAAGTACAGCTGTCCTAAGGGAGATCCAGCTGGCACCTACAGGCTTGTAACAGCTATCAAAGCAGACTGTTGTGAATGTGTAACAGACATGGCATTATTAAATGAGACTGAAGAAGCCAATGACCTGTGTGCTTCTATGCATGACATAGCTGTCAAGACCTTACATTTCTTAGAAATGTTCCTAGATATTCCGTGAAACTCCCCGTGGAAGAACTAAGCAGAGTGTCTGCCACAGAGATTTGACTTGCTGCAATAAAAAGGGGGGCAAAGTAGAATTTGGGAAGTAAGTTTATTCCTAAAAAGTTTTCTTTTAAAATCCCAAAGCACTGGAAAGCTAGTTTCTGCATCAGATGCAAACTTATTAGTATCAAGTTAAATCTGAACTCTATCAAGCAATAACAAACTTCTGTGAGGACTCAATACCTCCCTGTGAAAATGAAGTGTTGGCAATATATCTCCCTATCAGTGCAGAAAATGTATCATCATTCCAATATTTATTTCCTGCCCTTACGCAGCTGTACTGTCACGAAGAAGATGACCTCACTATATTCATTTACACAGTTTTGATCCAGGTAACAAATTCCATTCCCTGTTGTCTTGGTTGCGCCTTCTTCAAGTGCTGGCCACTGGAACTGAGGAAGCCCGAGCAGGTGAATACGTTATACCTGATAAAATAAACTTGAGTAGGGTAAGACATTGGAGTCTCTCATACTTCACCATCTTCCTGCAGTATGGTTGACTTGCACAGTGGAGAAAAAACCTCTCTCACCTGTATTTTCCAGGATTAGCTGGTGTTACACAGTAATTTGTCACCTTTGTGGTTCACAGCCTCTCTTGTGACAAGTCCACAAAATTTCCTGGGTATTGCTGGGTAATGCTGTCTCTACAGGCCAGTACTGTACAGCTCCTAAAAGAACCTCCGCTGCTCACTTGAGCTGCATTTTGCTATTCTTTGGGTACTCCAGGGAAATGTATTAGGATGAGAGTCTGCTAATGTTCCAGCGAACCATGACACCTACGAGAAAGGAGCGACTTGATTTCAGCCTTGGAACTTGAAACGATCCTTTTCTCATGGAAGGTGAAAATAAAGAAAGTAATAGAATTTCTTGAAAAAGAGGCGGGGAGGGGGAAGACAGTGTATTAGAAGATTTTATCAGGACGTGGACACCAGAAAAGGAAAAAATGCCATGCTTAACCTTCTTCGAAGTTGAGGTATAAAAAGACTCATAAGAAACCTTCTTCCTCTGCATTCTGCCCAGTGAAGCGCTACAATCTGACCCACCAGAAAAGCCTTGCAGTTTGCTTATCATGGGAACATGTTTTCTGGAACTTTGCCGTTAAGTGCTTCCCAGGTCATTTTCTGACAAATTGCCATTCTGTACAAAGAAAACAGCAATCCCCGATAACAAGCAGCAAACAATTAATGTTTCCTTTGTTATTTAGTGTCACACCATTAATCACAATGAAAATTCCTTTGGCGTTGCTCATGTTCAGTAACTAATATTTACTCCTATGGGAGAAAGCCTGGTGACACTTACTATTAATAACACAATGTGGATTTTTTTAAGGTTCCTCCCCAAATAAGTCTAAGCAAGCCACCTAGAGTATATTCTATGTCTTCACGTAATTCTTTGCATCTGCACGCAGATTTACGTAGCAGTCAGATCCTCTGCTGCTTAAAGAAGATGAAGGAACATGGCTCTTTTTATATACAGAGCTCCCTACAGTTCCATATTAGTCAATGAAAAGTATATAACTGAATGATAAAGTAGCAGCAGTCGTTTGCTCAAGTAATTTATAAGTCATTCATTCATCTTTATGTACAGGGCTGTCAGGTTTTCCCCCCTCACATAGAAGGAAAGAAAAACCAAGACTTGGTGCTTGCTCTTCCAGAGAACTGTGCAAAGATTAACTAAAAAGAGATGGAAAATAACGATAGAAGGAAAAGGCTACACAAAACTGAGTTTTAATGCAGCTTTAAATATAGCTAGGTCCTAAAAAAGTATAAGATTAGAAAGAAATTTGCACTAAGGCCCTCAATATGTTGTTGTTTACTCTCCTACAATGTGAGTGTAAATGTATCTGAGAAATACTACTATTCTGGTCCGGTGGCATTATGCTCTCCCTTTGCGTTGATGTGACATAGCACAGAATTAGACAATATTGAATCCAGGTTATTAAAGACAACAGTCTAACAGATATGGTGAGTGGAAACATTATTATTTTTAAGAGAGAGAACCTTCTAGTGCCCAACACCCAGAAAACAGAATGAATCTGTATCAGGAAAGGCTCCTTGTTTCCCTGTAGTTTTCCAAAGGTAAATCAAACTCAAGCTGTAGCAGAAGAGCTTGTAAGAAAATTTATTTTTTTTTTATTAAAAAAAAGTCCAAAATTCAGGAAAGAACCCCTGACAATTAAGCACCACACCTCGAGTGTCCCTCTCCATAGGCAGGCCAGAGGAGCATGCAGGCTGCCACAGTTGGCAGAGAGCCCCCTGTAACGTTTTTCTTTTTTCTCTTTTTTGTGAGAGAGCTTCTGGTGCCATCTTGGTACTGATGGAATCATTGTCATAGTTCCATGTGTTCAATTTCTCCAATGATTCTTTTTCTTTGGACAAAAGACAAGATGGAAACAGTCTCTGAAGCATCTGGAGCATCACATCATCAATAAACCTCTCTCAATAACATGCCATAACTAATCTTTAGATTCACAACTCTTGAATTCTGAAAATCTGGATCTAGGTTTAAGTCCAGCTGGCTGCTCAGATCATCATCTTTTGAAAAAAAATAAAATGCCTGGAGACAGAAGCTTGGCTGTCAGAGCAGCTTGCTTTGTTATGTGTTTAGCAACACTGAAAAATTTGCAGTTTCACTCAACTTCTCAGTCCCAAACAGGCTCTCGGGGTACCCCCGGGGAAGCTCTTGAGTTTGTTAATATCGTAGCACTGACAAAGACAGATAAACCTCTTTCATTCATTTCTTTTTTTGGCAACTAACTTAGGTCTCCATCTTTCAGCCCTATGAATCATGCCTTCAAATATACTGGTGACTGGTTTTTTGTTTTTTTTTACAAATCACTGATTTCAAAGAATTTTATTTCTGAGAGTCAAACGAAACAGTGCAGAGGTTGTCACAAGCCCGCTATTTTCAGAAAATTGGCTAAAGATGCATGTTCTCTGTCCACTAGAAATCTGACACTGTTTGATGCCGCTGTTTAAATAACCTGACCTAAATAGAAGAGCGGAGCCAAAGAGTCAGCAAACCTAGAGTTGCATAAGGCTCAGTCGGGCAAATGCCTGGAGCATACCTTTTATTAAACAAGGAGAGGTAGAACCATTCTGCCACGTTCTGTCTGTTCAGACACTTGCTACAAGTGTTACAAGGCCCATCACAAATTACTATTTCCACCTTCATATCATCTCCTATTATCTCTGCTCAGTCACTGTGAGGCACCCTAATCTATTCCTCACCATACAGGCCATTTTATTCTAACTACTAAATAGCATTTCCCATTTGGATTCTGCTATCCAGCAATAGGCTCATTTGTTTGAAGAGAGTTTCTGCATACCTTTACTAAAAAAATGATGTTTTTGCCACCAGGGAATTTAAACACTTTCCAACCCTTGAAGATTAACCCATTGATTGTGTATGTTCATGTACTTATGTCTACATAGAATTGTTATTTAAGACAATGGCATAAGCAACAATCACCAAGTGTTGCAGAGAATATATGATTAGTTGTCATGATGATGACTTTAAGACTCTGTCTACTGCTGAATTACTAATAAAAATCCATTTACGAGCCCTAAGTTGCAAAGAACTTAGCTGCTGAAATCACGCAGTTATGTAGTCAGTGGGGCTGATCTAGAACTAACCTAGTTTTCCATCACAACGATGATTTCATGGAAAATGTAGGCCTCCACAAGATAACATTTCCAGCAAAATTTGCAAACTGATCACTTCTCTATCAGGAAAAGCAAACAATAATGGTTGTTTTGTGGTCATTCTACCTTCAGACTCTTTATTGACCTAAGTAGTCACAGCGCCTCCAGGGAATGTCTCTATTTCTGATCCTGCATCCGTACCGTACTGAAGGAAGTCTTCCAGTTAGAGTAACACAGCAACTCAGATACCTTGATGTTACGGGAAAAGGAGATATATCAACGATATCAATTCAAAATATGTACAAACCCTTTTGTTTCACAAGAAATTCTGGTATTTCAGTATTTCAGCTTGATTTTTGATGAAAACAAATGTGGAAATATCAGAATTTCCCATGCGAGAGAGAGATTATTTTTAATTACGTTTCTTAGCTGTCCTTAAAGACTTAAACATGAACTGAAGGGAATACTTGGAAACATGATTTAGGAATAAGTTCTGTGCTGGCCAGAAAATGAGTACCTACTTTGACACTAGGCATGCTGAATCTGTAACTCATAGGTCATATGAGTTATAAGAGGTTATAGGAGGTCAACTAGGTCTACTTACCTGGTCCTCCACCTGCTCTGGAATGCCGTTTTGCTTGAGATGGCCTTCTGGCAGCAGACTTTAGACTAGACAAATTATTCTGATGGTGACAGCATGCTCCAGGCTGCCTTTTCCATCACTCTGAGCTGTGTTGCTCATGAGCTACACGCTTACAAGTGCTCAGAGAAGTCTCTGGGAAGAAACGGTGGCCAAGAACACACCACTTGTCACTGCCAGAACCGTCAATTCATGAGCTGCTCCTTCTGCCTGTGCTCCAAACTGCCTGTGGGTCAGAGAACAGCTGGAAGTGCAAACCATCCCTGTTGGAGGAAGACAGCAGTCATCCTTTTTCCGTGGCAGTAATGTGGCTATTTGTGCTCCAGCCTTAGGTACAGGATGTTCTTAAGCCTAATATTTCGGTCAAACTGAGTCCTCAAGAGATTTAACTTGAAAAACTTACTGCACATATTGCAAGATAAGACTTGATGCAGCTAAAATGAGTAACAGAATGTGGGAAGGTTAAGGCTTTGTTAACGGAGCTATATAGTATTTTTCAGCAAATAAATCCATTTCCAGGTAACTGAAGCCTACAGGGAGGCTGTTTATGAGTTTCTAATTCCATCCATTTGTACAAGAAATTAAATGTCCAATCAAAACTACAAACACAGCGTTGGTAAAATGGGTGTGTCTTGTAGATGGCACCTTGCCGTCAGATACATACCTGAATTCAGGAGCGAAAAACCTTTTCAAGCATGAAGTCAACAGATGTTGTAGCAAAATGCCATCTAGTATCAGATGTCATTTGGAGCTGGGGACATGGGGACACTTCTCTCATATTCCAGCAGTGATTTTCCTGGCAAAAATCTTGAAAACAGGAAGTGATGAGATTACCTTTTCACTTTTTTTTGCATGCAGTTTTGCTTAGGTGTTATGAAAGGTACAGTAAATTCACTGCCAGAAGATAAATCATTAATTCCAAGCTTTATTTGGTCTTTGCAGACAGAATTTAAGCATGCATAACTGTTTAGTTTGAGAGATAGGTTTTTAATGACTGGTATGGGCCTTCAATCACATTGGCCATAAAGGATTCTCTAATAGTAACGGAGCAAACAGAAGCTGCTTCTTAGTTTTATGAATAAAATTTCTTTCAAGACTTTATTAGCAGATCACCTCCCCCAGGGTGCATCGCCTTTACTTTGATTTCTTTTTGATTAGCAGAGAGTGAAAGAATGGATACAGTCTCCCAAGAAGCAAGACTTTCTGAGCAAATGTTCTACTTGCGTAGGGAAGATGATTTGCAGAAAGCAACGATCCACCTAAAACTCCTCCAGTTTGAAATTACTCTTAAAATATTTATCACCGGAGAAAGTAAAGAATGCTTTGTTTTTACCTGTACTTCAATATTTCATTAGTTTTCCAGCTTTACATGGTTTTGTATTAATAATATCTCCCAGATACTCTACTTCCTCTAAATGGACTTGTCTTATTACATTTTGGGCCTTGTTTGTACAGCACAAGATGTCTGCACTTTCAGTTGTGTGATTAGAACCCAAAATCACAGTTTTTGTGGACAGAAAAAGAGATTATTATTTTCACCTTCTTGATTCTTGCTATACTTTAGCACGATACCAAAATAGGATCAAAATGTGTAAGTCGAAAAAAAGAGAAATGAAGAGAAACTCACCTGTTTCTTTGAATCCCTTATTAAAACCTGTGAATGTGAAGAAAAATGGCCTTCTGATCATCTGAGTGTTTCCTCATTGGTGTTAGCACTTTCCAACTCTACACTGATAATTATAGCTTTGCAAGATTTTTGAAGAACCTCATTAATGGCTTTTCAAGCACACCAGTGTGTGACTTTGCCTGCTGGAGAATGTGTTAAGAAAATTATCATTAGGAATAGCAGAAATACGGGGACTTCTGCAGTCAAAGATTTCAGCAGCGACCTTCATGTGTGGCGTAGATTTATCCCGCTCAGAGCATTATGAGTTCACACGGTGCTATGAAATAGCTGCAGGTATGGACAATTCCCTGTGCAGAAGTTTCCAGCATTTCCAAAGGTTTTGTTGAAATCTCCTGTGGTATATATTTCACGTTGTATACGTAATGTGATTACTATAAAGAGGTTTTCCCATCAGGTATTGTCTCTGACACTGAACAGTCCTGGGTGCTGCAGCAAAGGGAAAATAAATTATCGTGTATTAATTTGTGACCTAAATCACGAGATCTGGCAACTCATATTACTGTCATATCAATGCTGTTATCTCTCATAAAGTTGTCCAATTCTAGCAAAATCTCAGCTGCAGTAAATATTTATATTGAGTATACTTTGATTTCTCCACTGCCGTACATTCTGAAAGATCAAAGCACCTTCTTTTTTATTTTTTTTCCTTTTTCTTTTTTTTTTTTTTTTTTAAATCTGTCTGTGTTTATCAAAATAAGCTGGTGTAAGGCAGTCTGATGAGCCAGTTGATTTTAGAGGCTGTCCTGTGGTGCAGAATTTAATATTCAGTGTTGGTTTTGGTTTTTTGATTACAACAATGAAATCTCAAGGCCACAGACTGCAAAAGGAAAATTTCTTTTTGTAAGCCAGTTACAACCTGCTGCAGCAATATCTTTCTCTCCGTGCAAGTGCCCAGAGAAATATAAACACCTCAGCAGGGTGCTAACTTTGAAGCCTAACAAATAATTATCGAATTGTTCAATCGCAGCACTGTTACTTTACCTGCCAAAATCATCCTTGCTCACTCCATGTCCTGTTGGCTGCCTTTTATCTGATATTTGGCTTGGAAAGTGTCTTGGGCAAGGACTTTTACATGGCTGTCCTATATGCAGTAACTCCTAATCCTAGGAAATACTGCAGGAAAAATGTGAAAAAAACTTGTGAACACTGCGGTAATAAAGAGAAAGGGAGACAAGGGGTTAAGGGTAGTTTGGGTTTTTTCACTTAGTGAGGTATCTAGTCATCCACTCTCCCTCTGTAACCTAAAAGAGAGTAGTCCTTGCCTTACTACAGACTGCAGATGAAACCAAGATAATTAACACAGAGTGCAGCCTTTTATTAATAAGGCTGGAGGTAAACGAGATGAAGGGTACCCGAATGTAAGTTTCAAAGCTTCTGTTTGTAGGTTTGGTTTAAAAAGGATGACTGCATGAGGAACGTTAGTGTAGTCTGTCAGTGGTAGCTCATCGCGGTGCCTGAAGACTGAAGAGTTGAAATTGCTAAAGCTTGTGGGACCTTTTTTTTGTTTCTGTGTGTTACTCTGCTCAGTGGTGACGGGCAATTACCTCCATGTTAGAACTTGGAAAAATACAGACTAACAGTAAGAAGATGAGCTGCTTCTAAGAAGTAAGCAGAAGGATCTTATCTTCAACTAATGGAATAATCTAATCCTCGTAAATTCAGTGATAACAGAAAACATCAGACTAGTCTCATTTCTTTTTAAATTTTATAAACAGCTGTTATGAAATAACGAATTCTATAAGACCATTTGTTTATGTATTTCTGTAGCCTGCCTCCTCTCGTTTTCATTTAAGAAAATACAAACCTAGCACCTTACATATCTTCAAAATGAACTTCTAAGTCAGAATCAGATTGCTCTGTGCAGAAAAGCTACCAGCGATAGAGAAAAAAACCCATTAATTTATCCAGTATTTATGCAGCCGTATTTATAATTTCATGGTTTGCATTGTGCGTATGATACAATTCATCTCTTGTCCAGAATCACTGCGGTGAAAACCGCAACTCTCAATTTGTCATGGAAATTAATAAATTACTTAATTTAGAGCACTCGTATTTCATTCAGATAAGCACCCCGTACGTTAGATCACTTCCCATTGCCATTAGTCTGTATATATATATGTATATATACAACATCTGTTTCCTTCCCACCTTCCTGCCTTTCTTTCTTGCTCTCTCTGTGTCTCTCTTCCCTTCCCTTTTGTTATGGCAACAGGTAAGCAAAGTATTCATGGTCTACGAGAACAACCCAACGACACTTCAAAATACAAGAGCACTCCACATTTGTGGATCTTGTCTCACGGTTCTGTCTCCTGCTTTTACCGAAAGTTCTCACCTCAAACTGCTCAGGATAAAATCCAAATTCTGCTTCAGCCCTTCTGCTCAGGAAACGGACACATTGTTCACGTCAGGATAAAATTCTTATCAGATTTACTTCCTTGTGGAGGTAAGGACCAAAACTCCACGATTACTGGAGCAAATAACAGGAAATTGAGATTTCAGACTGCTTTCTCAGTCAAAAATGCTCAATTCAAATATTCATGAGTCTATGAGGCAGATAAATTGTTTTGCTATGTTATAAAATACGCCTCTGATCTTTTCTTTATGTACGCATGCAACAAACAGTGTCACTTTGTGACCTAGGCAAAATTATTCATTTCCACTTGAACCACCTGTTTCAAGTTATTTCTGAACATTGCATTTACCAAGTGAAATGCAACATTTTCTTTTTTACATTTTTTTAAAAGTAAGTGTTTTGAGAAGGATAACAGTCCTTGAAACTACGTTTGTAAGCCTCGGGAGGCATGAGTGCTGCTCACCTTTTTCCAACTGTTTGTTCTTTCTTTGCTGTTTCTTTCTGCAGTGTTTTGACTGGATCTTACCCGCCTTTGCTGAACCTCCATCCCTCTTGGGGCTCAAGCTGACATGAAATCCCAGTTCCAATGGTTTCAGGTAAGAGCATGAATCAGTGTCTGAAATTCTGCTGCTCAGCTCTGAGGAACCCAAGATGAATGCTGTGATTCATGCTACAGCACATGCCAAATAAAAATGAGGTGCCTGTCATGATGATGCATTAGCACCTTCTGACACTGGCTGCTCTGAAATAAAGCACGTCAGCGATGTCCCTGGCCAGTGTTCATAAGTACATGTGTTCTAATGAACTTTTCACTGTAGCAAATAGCGGCTATCTCCCCTTGTGGCTTTCAAAAAAAAAAAAAAAAATTTTAAAAATCCATTTTTCTTACAGGAAGATCATTTTGGGAAAAAAAAGAAAGTAGCTCCTTTTCTTCCTTCACATAACCAATACAGCAGAAGTTCACCCCTAAACTGAAGCACAATTTTATATATCTCCCATCAGGCTTCCCTTTCCCCTTTTTTTTGGAACAGCAAATTTAGTATTTTTTTTACATAATTCAGTCCCATGTTTTACCAGAATCATAGAATGGTTTGGGTTGGAAAGGACCTTAAAGATCACTGAGTTCCAACCCCCTGCCTCTCTTTCAGTTTAATACCATTACCTCTCGTCCTATGGCTCCCTGCCCCGATCAAGAGTCCCTTCCCATGTCTCCTCTAGCCCCTTTAGGGACTGGAAGGGGCTCTAAGGTCTCCCCAGAGCCTTCTCTTCTCCAGGCTGAACACTCCCAACTCTCTCAGTGTTTCTTCAATATGCTTCCTTTCATTTGTTAATAAAGGTCAAGGCCAATGTGGATCTGGATTGTATGCTAAATCCTCAGAAGGTAAGCCTGGCAACGCAGTGTGCCTGAGCCTGATCAATCTGACCTGTGCAACAGCATCTACTTATTCCCTTCATCCCTGAGAACTGATGCCCTCTGATGAACTCTGGTGCCCTAAAGGCAGTCATTTGAGTGTTGTCATTGTTTATTTTTATCATTTTTGTCAACGTGGCATCTCTTTTGTGCTCAACAAGCAAAAAATGTTCAGATGAGTTCCTCCCAAATTTTTTAGTTTCAAATTGAGTTTGGAAATATATATTTGTAAGTATTTTTCTCTGTATCTGTTCCTGCCCCACTTGGGTGCATTTGGATCATGCTTGAATTTTTCAGACTACAAGGATTACAAATTTTTAATATTTGTATACATCACTGAATTTTTTAGGGAAGCGCTAAACATAGCCCTTTGCAATGAACTAAAATTTCATATGGCAGAGCCAAAAGCATTTTAGAAGAGAACCCCTGATTAAGTCCTCATTTTAACATTACCCTTTGGTAAGACTGTCTGAATGGGCTGACAATAGCCACCTATGTCATGCAGCTGTTGTTTTCACCGGTGGAACAGATTCTTCTAGGGATGGATTAGAAATGGAAAGAGATTAATTTGTCCTAAGCAGACCTGTTCTGTTCTAGCGTGTTTTCAGCTCATAGAAGGACAGTTGTCTCTATCCACTTCATCTCCATCATGCTTCCCTTTTCATGCTTTTGGAATGGCAACTTTGTGTTTATGGATTTATAGCAGCCCAATAACTCAAGGAAGCAGAGTAACTTCCTTTTAGTGGAAAGAGAACTTCAGCAAAGTCTATTAATGGGCTTATCTGCACAGGCAATCTAGGAAATAAAGAGGATCTGAACCCCACCTGAATATCCCAAACCACCAACTGGACCACTATCAGACGCTTTCACAGTGCTCCTTCCATTTCAAAACAAGATCTTCTAAAAAGCTTATACTACTAGGTGGTATCAGGCTCTCAGACTCGTCATGGTTGGAAAGGACCTTTGAGATCACCAAGCCCAACCATACACACACAAAAAAACCCTACAATCTCGGCCACTAGAGCATGCCCTGAAGTGCCACGTCTACACGTTTCTTAAATACCTCCAGGGATGGTGACTCCACCACCTCCCTGGGCAGGCTGTTCCAGTGCCTGACCACTCTCTCAGTAAAGTAATTCTTCCTAATATCTAATCTAAACCTCCCCTGCCCCAACTTCAGACCATTTCCTCTGGTCCTGTCATTATTCCCTTGGGAGAAGAGGCCAACACCCACTTCCCTACACCCTCCTTTCAGGTAGTTGTAGAGGGCAATGAGGTCTCCCCTCAGCCTCCTCTTCTCCAAACTAAACATGCCCAGTTCCCTCAGCCTCTCCTCATAGGACTTGTTCTCCAGACCTCTCACCAGCTTGGTGGCTCTCCTCTGGACATGCTCCAGCACCTCAATGTCCTTTCTGCAGTGAGGGGCCCAGAACTGAACACAGCACTCGAGGTGAGGCCTCACCAGCACCCAGTACAGAGGCACCATCACTTCCCTACTCCTGCTGGCCACGCTGTTCCTGACACAGGCCAGGATGCCATTGGCCTTCTTGGCCATCTGGGCACACTGCTGGCTCATGTTCAGCTGGCTGTCCACCAACACCCCCAGGTCCTTTTCTGCTGGGCAGCTTTCCAGCCACTCTTCCCCGAGCCTGTGGTGTTGCCTGGGGTAGTTGTGACTGAAATGCAGGACCCAGCACTTGGCCTTATTAAACCTCATCCCATTGGCCTTGGCCCATTGATCCAACCTGTCCAGCTCCCTCTGTAGAGCCTTCCTACCCCCAGGCAGAGGGTATCAACACTGCCACCTAGTTTGGTGTCATCTGCAGACTTACTGAGGGTGCACTCAATCCCCTTATCCAGATCATCAATAAAGATATTAAACAAGACTTGGCCCAAAACTGAGCCCTGAGGGACACCACTGGTGACCGGCTGCCAACTGGATTTCACCCCATTAATCACAACTCTCTGGGCACGGCCATCCAGCCAGTTTCTTACCCAGTGAAGAGTACACTTGTCTATGCCATGATTCTCCAGCTTCTCCAGGAGAACACTGTGGGGGACGGTGTCAAAGGCCTTACCAAAGTCCAGGTAGACAACATCCACAGCCTTCCCCGCATCGAGAAGGCGGGTCACATGGTCATAGAAAGAGATCAAGTTGGTTAAGCAGGACCTCCCTTTCATAAACCCATGCTGGCTGGCCCTGATCCCTCGGCTGCCCTGCCCTTGCTGTGAGAGCTCACTCAAGATGATCCTCTCCATGATCTTTCCCTCTTGCTCTTCACAGAGGCAGTCTTAATACATGGAGCTGGCTGCTTCGGCAGCTCCCTGGATGGGGCTTTATCAGCATCTTCAGTTCCCTCATCCTCTATCTGTTCTATATGGGCACCTGGGAAGGCAGGGGAGGTCTGGAGGGGACTCTCCTGCTGCCCCAACCAGATACCGGCTTCCACTCCCCCCAATCCTCTCCTAGTTCCCCTCCTTCTGCCTGGGGACAAGAGAGCAGGGGATCCTCTGCACGCTCCTTCTTCCCTAAGGATGGCAGGTGTGGCTCCACCAATCCATTTCCTTTTCGCATTCCCACATGGACCTCGACCTTTCCGCTCCCTCCTTGAGCTCAGCCCCCAGGCTGAGCAGACCATTCACCTGCTCACAGCGCACACAGGAACTGTCTTTGCTGTCCTCCCGCAGGAGTGACAGACATTCCACGCAGCCCCTCACCCGGACGGCTGCACATCTCCACAGCAGGTCAGTTTGGGTCACTTTATTCCTTTTGGCTGTGGCTGCAGACCCAGTGGAGACAATCGGCCTTGGCCCATCGAGCCAGCCTGAGGCGATGCATAAAAACTGCATTTTACACGGTATTTGGTGTACAATTATAAGTGAACGGCATTCACCGATTAGCAAAGCAGACTCATATTAGGCACCATTCAGTTTGAATCCAGTAAGTTAGCTTTAGTTTACCTGTATCAACAGCACTCAGGTTTTGCTAATAAAGCCTACTTGTTTTCTCCCCATTCAAAATACATCTCAGAAGCTTCACCCTGGTTTTCTTTCTCTTTTTACAAAGCTCCTAGCAGTGAAGATATTTAGTGGAAACGGGCAGCTTGCTCTCAAGAGAGCTGGTCAGTCTTCGTCTATTGTACATTTCATTTATGTCCATTCTGGTATATTTTAAAGCTACAGACAGAAAAAAACAACCCAAGAATTTTGTTTTAAAGTGGAGTTCCAAGAAGAAATTATTGCGTATTATTTTACCTATAATCTTTCTAGTTGAGATTTTCCTCTTTTTTTTTTTTAAATGAGAGAAAATAAACAAAAGATATTGCAACATATTTCAAACTGCAAGCTTTTAAAAAGCATCATTATCTTTTTTTTTTTCCTCTCTAGTCACAGGACCAGAACAGCCCACAGGTGCTGTGCAGGGTATTTTGCAGCCTCATTTATTTAGAAATTAATCTCACCTGGCAAAGTAAAAACTATTTGCTATTCCCAGCAGTGATGACCCAAAAAGTCAGCATTAAGCAGTATTTGTTAGACATTTTATAATGTAATCAGGCCTCTTTATTGATGTTTGCTGCTGAGAAGGGCAGAAAGGTTCTCCCAGAGAAAGCAGTGGAAACTCAGTTTCAGCAAATCACTTAAGCAGGTGCTTATTTAAATATGTGTTTCAATTTAAGCAGGTGCTTATATTCCATCAGAGTCAACTGGTCTCAAAAATGTACCTCAGTGCTCTGCCAAAGGTGGGATAGCACACCGATTAAAGTCTAAATTTGGAAACACTTACACTTCTGGCATTTCTTTCAAAATCTTTGAGAATTTCAGAGCCCCTGTTTATACGTTAACGTATCGGCCATGAATGAGAACATTTTCTTCCTCCATGTGAAATCTCATTGGCTGATGAAGAAAATATAGTTTAATATTTAAAACAATAAATCACAGATTGATAGAATGGTTCGGGTTGGAAGGAACTTTAAAGATCATCCAGTTCCAACCCCCTGCCATGGGCAGGGACACCTCCCACCAGACCAGGTTGCTCAAAGCCCCATCCAGCCTGGCCTTGAACCCCTCCAGGGATGGGGCAGCCACAGCTTCTCTGGGCAACCTGGGCCAGTGTCTCACCACCCTCACAGCAAAGAATTTCTTCCCGAGATCTCATCTCACTCTCCCCTCCTTCAGCTTAAAAATGTTACCCCTCATCCTATGGCTCCCCTCCCTGATCAAGAGTCCCTACCCATCTCTTCTGGAGCCCCTTGAGGGACTGGAAGGAGCTCTAAGGTCTCCCCAGAGCCTTCTCTTCTCCAGGCTGAACACCCCCAACTCTCTCAGCCTGTTCTGACAGAAGAGGGGCTCCAGCCCTCTGAGCATCTTTGTGGTCTCCTCTGGCCCTGCTCCAACAGGTCCATGTCCTTCCTGTGCTGAGGACTCCAGAGCTGGACACAGTGCTCCAGGTGGGGTCTCCCCAGAGCGGAGCAGAGGGGCAGACTCCCCCCCCGGCCCTGCTGGCCACGCTGCTGGGGATGCAGCCCAGGATGGGGTTGGCTTTCTGGGCTGCCAGCGCACATTGCTGGCTCATGTTGAGCTTCTCATCCACCAACACCCCCAAGTCCTTCTCCTCAGGGCTGCTCTCAGTTCATTCTCTGCCCAACCTGTATTTGTGCTTGGGATTGCCCCAACCCAGGTGCAGGACCCTGCACTTGGCCTGGTTGAACTTCATGAGATTCACATGGGCCCACCTCTCCAGCCTGACAGATCCCTCTGGATAGCATCCCTTCCCTCCAGCGTGTCAACCACACCACACAGCTTGGTGTCATCAGCAGAATGAAGGAATAAAGTCTTATCTCTTCCATATTAAAAAATGCTAAGTGAAAATGAGCTTTCATTCCTCTAGCAAGGTGAAGAACCATGCTTATAATGAGGACCAGTTGTGCAGAAGTGTAACATTCCCACAGGCACTCGCACTCTTAACACTGAGTCACAGCCGAGCCTGAAAATAGATGCTCTCCCTTCCTGGGACCAGTAAAGGTCCCTCAACCTTTTCATAACAGCGTGTGTCTGAGTCAAAGCGCCCTGCCCAGATGTCGCTGTTAGTAATCATATTCGGCCTGACAAAATAGCCCTATTCTCGTTAGTCATTTCAATCTAGAAAATATAGCCTATTTATACATTTTCCTAAACTCTGTGCTGGCTCGGAGTTACCACGTTTCTATGGCAAATGACCTTCTGTTTACCAAATTCCCAGTTCTAAATGTCTCAGGTAATTTGATGGGAGTTATCCCTGAGTGGCAATGGTACAATTAATACTGGAAAAATTGTAACAAATATGTATAGTAAGCCATGCCTCTGCTACAAGGAGTTTTGTGTATTTACATGTGAGTAACTGGGTAAAGGAAAATGACATTTATGAAATAAGTGCAAAGATGGAAGATGGAAAAGAAAATACTGTTACAAAGTACAACATTTTGAACATTTTTTGTCAATAAATAAATATTTGGGTTTTGGAGACGTGGTTTGCACACTTGGTTTTACTCCTGACGTCCAAATGTTTTTTTTACTGTTTGAGTGACCTCCAGAAATTGATGTGGGCTTCTACATAAAGATTGGTGCAGGTTTTGGCTGGGATAAAGTTAATTTTCTTCAGTGTAGCTGGTACAGGCTATGTTTTGGATTCGTGCTGGAAACAGTGTTGATTATATATAATAGAGGGATGTTTCAGTTACTGCTGAGCAGCGCTTACACACAAAATCAAGGCTTTTTCTCCTTCCCACCCCACCCCACCCTGATTAGGCTGGGGGTGCTCGAGAGGTCGGGAGGGGACACAGCCGGGACAGATGACCCCAGTTGACCAAAGGGATATTCCGTGCCATATGACGTGGTGCTCAGCATATAAAGCTGGGGGAAGAAGGAAAGAGGGGGGACACACGTTCAGAGTTATGGTGTTTGTCTTCCCAAGACCCATTGCCCATGATGGAGTCTGGCTTTCCTGGAGATGCTGAACACCCGTCTGCCCATGGGGAGTAGTGGATGGATTCCTTGTTTTGCTTATCTGGCCTGCATGGCTTTTGCTCTACCTGTTAAACTGTCTATCTAAACCCACGAGTTTTCTCCCTTCTCCAATTCTCTCCCCCATCCCACTGCGAGGGGAGCGAGCCCGCGGCTGCGTGGGGCTTAGTTGCCAGCTGGGGTTACACCACAACAAGACTACCCAATCATCAGACATATAAGTGATAAAAAAGCCACAGTCCTTCTGTCTCCGACCTACTTCATCAAGGATTTACATATACCCCGAAAGATCAGATTTCTCATTTGTAGAGTATTGGGGGATTTTTGGAGATGAAAGGCACCGTTCAGATGTTAGCTGTTACCACTGCAGAAGGCAATCTTTACTATCACAGTACAGGTAAGTGCTATAATTAGTGCCAGATAACGTTGCTGCTGTTATTCATTTATATCACTGGCAGTTCTGAAATTACGTTGCGGGGAAAAGCAGAAATTATTTGAGAACTTATTCCTGATCCCTAATTAATTGAGTGTATAATCCCTTCGAGACATATACTCTTTTAACTGAAATATTGCAGTAGTTACTGCTAGCGTGAATGCCAGTATATTGTTCTTTATGTGGGGCATATCTTTCAAAGTGTCCCATCTTTTCAGTGGGACACTGAATATAACATTGTAGGATTTTATACTTCTACTTCCCTTTGAACATCCAGGTTCAAGCATCCCCAAACGTGTCTGTGATCTGCCGAGCAAGGTGTGTTCATTTATGTAGCAGTCATAATTGACGCAGCATAATTGAGAGGCGTGAAAATGTTAGCATTTCACAAACAGTTTACTTTTTCTTCTCTTTTTTTTGGAAACACTGATGTGTATGGCTTTTGTACTTGAATATGAAACTTGGCATTTTAGTACTTATTCATCTGCAAGCAATCTCAATGTACAGTATACGATTTATTTTAATACCAGAAATGCTGACCCCGCCCAGGGAAAATTTCACTTGCCCAGCACTAAAGAACTGAAAAAACTTCCATATGACACAGGCAACCAGTAGCAGAACGGCATCAAAGTCGGCACGACTGGCAACTTGTGGCTTTAACATGTTGGTAGAGAACATTCAACACATTTTTGCCTAACTGGTGATTTGTGGGAAGGGTGCCTAACTCAGCAACCAAATTATTTACTGTGAAAAAGGCTTTTACAGTTTACTATTTGTGATAACATGTAGTGATAAAATCTAGTGATCCTGTTGGGCCTGTCTCAGGGAAGTTAGGATGAGGTTCCAGTGGCTGATCTCTCTCTTGCACTCATTCCCTGATGCTCCTCAGCCTACTCACCGGCCACCAAGCGGAGGAGTCCCTCTGCCTGGGCGCACCTCCCGCAGGAGCGCTCCCCGCTGCCCTCCTGTGCCGGTGCAAGAGCAGGTCGCACCCTGGCATCCAGGGGACAGCCTGTTCCCACCGGAGCTCCGTCTGGGAAGCTGCATCAGTTGTGGTGGGTGCAGAGTGTTGAGAAGCCACGGCTTTGCCCCAGGTGGACACCATCACTCCATGGTCGAGCTGGCAGAGATTTCAGTGTCATTTCTGGAGGCTTTTCCATGGACACTGCCGTGTCACCTCCCAGTCGCTGCGCTCCTGTTCGCTCGTGCTCCCTAGGGCTGTTTAAATCCCCCACGGTTTCTCCCAGCAGTGCTCAGGCCCTCTCAGCCTCACCCATGAGAGTTACCAGCACCTGGTGGGGCTCCCAGCTCTTCCTTGGGTTTTCCAGGCTGCAGGAACCCCCATGTCCACCTCAATCTAATGCCTGGCAGAACTTACTGTTGCTGCTGCCACGTTCCTCACCAACGGAATCACAGAATCACGGAATTGTCAGAGTTGGAAGGGACCTCTAGAGATCATCTAGTCCAACTCCCCTGCTAAAGCAGGGTTGCCCAGAGCACATCACTCAGGACTGCATCCAGGCGGGGCTTGAAGATCTCCAGAGAAGGGGACTCCACAACCTCCCTGGGCAGCCTGTTCCAGGGCTCTGGCACCCTCACCGGAAAGAAATTTTTCCTTATATTTGAATGGAACTTCCCATGTTCCAGCTTGTGCCCGTTGCCCCTCGTCCTGTCACTGGGAACCACTGAAAAGAGTCCGGCTCCATCCTCCCTCAACCCACCCTTTAGGTACTTGTAAGCATTGATAAGGTCTCCCCTCAGCCTTCTCTTCTCCAGGCTAAAGAGCCCCAGCTCTCTCAGCCTTTCCTCATCAGGGAGATGCTCCAATCCCTTAATCATCTTTGTTGCCCTACGCTGGACTCTCTCCAGTAGTTCCCTGTCTCTCTTGAACTGGGGAGCCCAGAACTGGACGCAGTATTCCAGTTGTGGCCTCACCAGTGCAGAGTAGAGGGGGAGAATGACCTCCCTTGACCTACTGGCCACGCTCTTCCCTATGCAGCCCAGGATCCCATTGGCCCTCTTGGCAACCAGGACACATTGCTGGCTCATGGAAAGTTTGCTCTCCACCAGGACGCCCAGATCCTTCTCCTCAGAAGTGCTTTCCAGAAGATCCACCCCTAACCTATATTGGTGCCTGGGGTTCTTCCTCCCCAGGTGTAGGACCCTACACTTGCCCTTGTTGAACCTCATTAGGTTTTTCTCTGCCCAGCTCTCCAGCCTGTCCAGGTCACGCTGGATGGCGGCACAGCCCTCTGGAGTGTCGGCCAGCCCTCCCAGTTTGGTATCATCAGCGAACTTGCTGAGGACACACTCTGTCCCCTCGTCCAGGTCATTGATGAATATGTTGAACAGGACTGGGCCGAGTATTGACCCTGGGGGACACCACCGGTTTCAGGCCTCAAACTTGACCCTGCTCCATTAATTACAACCCTCTGAGTTCTGTCACACAGCCAGCTCTCGATCCACCTCACTGCCCCCTCATCTAGCCCACACTTCCTTAATTTTCTAATGAGTATGTTATGGGAGACAGTGTCAAAAGCCTTGCTGAACACAGCATTGGAATTCATAGCATTGGATTCATAGTGTTGGAAGGGATGTAGGTATATCCTTTCTCTTAAAAGAAACCAGAGAATACTTGTGAAGACATTGTTTATGTTTCCTGAGGGTTTCCATATTGACTTTTCCACCCAACCTGTGAATCAGTATTCTCCATAGCATGCATCGGCAGCACAGATCTAAGACAAAGGAAAATATTAGTTGAACCTTTCCTATGAAATATGTGACTATTCCCTCTTGACAAATCATTTAAACTGCTTTGATACTTGTCATACAATATTTTAAGACACCATCATTTATTTCATTTTAATGAAGACTGAAAAATACAAATGTATGAGTGGCTTGTTTTAGTGAAGTTTAAAAAAACTATACTTTATCATTAACATGTTTATCATATCAGATACTGATAGATGCTCTGTACTGATGGATATAAATATTGATATTATTTATAGAAGCTGGGGAAGTTGTGTAAATCCATCTTAATCTACTGAGTTGTTTTTACAACTTGAGGTATTGTTGCTTTCAAACTCTTTATTATTTTGACCGGTTTGATTTTTACTGTGCCAGAGGATATGACTTTCCTCTTTTCTAATGAGAGCTGTTTTCCCAGGTAAAGAAATCTATTGTCAAGGCCTTAGACCATATACCCATACAGAACACCCAACTCAACCGTCATTTTTAACACTTCTGTGACTGAAACAGAGACTTGCCCTTTGTCATTTAAAAGTGCTATAGAAATTTACCTCTAATTTTTAGACTTCTGTCATAGGTAAGAATCTGTGAACTTTTTGCTTGCTTGTTTTTGTGCTTCTACAAATCCCCTAGAACAATTTACTTAACTTATAACTCTCTGTTCAGGTTATGACACTACCCAAGAATCATATCCTTTTTTTCCAAATGATTTACTTCAGTGTGACTCTGATGGATACACAAATTGAAGGTATGAAGGTCTTATAGCACCATAGACTTGTAGATACATACCTGCCATCTTAGATGGTACATATGTATGTGCAGCCCAAATACATCAGAAATCTATCCATATTGCCTTGTAAAATAATTTTCGACAGCCTCTTCTATCACGCTCTACAGTTAAAGGTCTCTGCTTCTCAGGCTTTTCTCTCCAATTGAAGCCACATTTTTGGATGCCTTCCATATATACATATTTGTATTTATGTATGTCTCAGGAATTCCTACACTTCAGTTAATTATGCAGGGAAGATAGCAAAACTGTAGCACATGCATTTTCCCAGACTGATTTGAAATTAAATTTCTGTTCCTACTCCTAGTCTTTTCAGGTGCCTTAATATCCCTTGAGAGCGTTTGCAACTTCACAAAGTCATCACCAGCAGCAAATTTCATTAGTAACAACTTTACCCCTTTGGTTCAGATTATTAATGAGGACATTTAATAAGACCAGGCACAAGATACTGCACTACCTTATTATTAATAACATCAACATATTTATTTAACACTTGGAAACTACTCTGCTTTTTTATGACATACTATATCTTCTCTATTAGACTGCTGTTCTTCTGTTGTGCAGCAAGCAATCCAATTTGGTACTGCATATTTTGATTCGCGCTAACACTCCAACACACTAATCTTACTAATATCCCTTACATTTATTTATGTCATAAATCAATCTGCCCTGAATTCTTGTGTTCTTACTTTTCTGCAACATATATTCCTGTTGCATTGTTTCCATATTGTGAGTGGAGATTAATTTTGGGTTGACTCTACTGCTGGTTTGGAAAAGTTATATTTTTTGCAATGTGCTGTAAACATTTTCTTTCATGGCATATCCATCATGACAAATGTTAAAAACACTTTGCTATGAAGTGTATCTCAATTTTTTCAGCTACACTTTATTTCAATTTTATTGCATGTAGTCACACTCTGTAACACTGTACCACTTCAAAGTACCCAGTAAGTTCTGGAACAACCAGTCTAATATCCATATAGACAGCCAAAGATGCTCTTCTTTGCATTTAATATTGCACCTTCAGTTTATGACAGAGCTCTGTGCAATTATCAGAACAGTTGAATTTGCTTGATTTTCATCATTAGCATGGGAGTAAAGAAGCTCAAAGGTATTAGCTGATGTGCCAAGAATCCTGTGGTGAACAAGTAGTAAATCTGTTAAAATAATGCAGAAATCTTCCCAGATACGTGCTGTGTCTTCTGATCATGAAATCTCTTAGATTCTTAGTCTGTTACAATATTACTCCAGCTATTAATATTCATCCAACAAAACCTCTTGTCTGTATATGACACATTTAAGCATATTATACTAATATATTCTAGTTATTCATTATGATTGGATGTTTTTCATTTTACAAGTACTTCTTTTATGCAGTTAATTGACTCAGTTGCTCAGTAACAAGAAGTTCTTAGTATTTACCTACAGAGGTTATGATTTACCAGAAGGTATCGCAATAGTTAATGTGCTCTGTCAAGCCATGTGATTTGTACCGTAGTATTGATGTGAGCAAAAAGAAAGTAAGAAAAGCCGAAGGAATACATTTACTTTTGTCATTCTGCACAGCTGACTTCACCCACTGTTTGGAAGAAGTTTATTGTCTCTCTGTATTGATCATCCCGAGCACCATGTGTGTGGTAGTGCTTATGTGATGCAACAAAGGTCACGGGATTGCTTCTGCTCTTGAGATGCTGGGCTCATCAGCTCATCCAAAAAGGCTCAGAATCAGGTACAGCAGAGATGTTAAGGAGATGGATGTTGGACCTGTTGGAACAAGTCCAGAGGAGGCCACAAGGATTATCTGAGGGCTGGAGCTCCTCTCCTATGAAGACAGGCTGAGAGAGTGGGGGTTGTTCAGCCTGGAGAAGAGAAGGCTCTGGGGAGACCTTAGAGCCCCTTCCAGTCCCTCAAGGGGCTCCAGGAGAGATGGGGAGGGACTCTGGATCAGGGAGGGGAGCCATAGGACAAAGGAGAATGATTTTAAACTGAAAGAGGTGAAATTTAAGTTAAATCTCAGGAAGAAATTCTTTGCTGTGAGGGTGGTGAGAGCCTGGCCCAGGTTGCCCAGAGAAGCTGTGGCTGCCCCATCCCTGGAGGGGTTCAAGGCCAGGCTGGACGGGGCTTGGAGCGACCTGGTCTAGTGGGAGGTGTCCCTGCCCAGGGCAGGGGGGTTGGAACTCAATGATCTTCAAGGTTCCTTCCAACCGAAACCATTTTATGGTTCTATGATTCTATGAAAAGTTTCCAGAAGTGGCTAGCCAGCCATGACTATGAGCGTGCTGTACAATGACCTCTTCCCACTGCTCTACCAGGAGCTGTGCCTGTCACAGGGAGCTCTGCCAGCTCACCCAATGGGTGGCTCAGGATCAGTGTGTGTCTACTGTCAGGATCTGGTCTGCAATTCTCTGCTGTTTTAGGTATTGGCAACAGATTTCTGTTTTACTGGAACTGAAGAGTCCGATCAGGTATTCACTTGAAGGATGACATGCTGCCAGCTCTTTACTTGCAGAGTGATGAAACATTTGGAGCTGACTGCGAGGATATGTCACTCCTGTAAAGCTCTGGAGAGTTTAACTGTCACAGACTCCAAAAAGTGTATACCCCATGTAGGCTGCGAGACCACCTTGGCATGAGTTGCAGGAGAGGTTTATTTGTCTGTGCTAGAGAACGGAGCTAAATATTTTGTTGCAACTTTGTATGTGAAAAACTGAAAAGGCAACCAAATGGAAATGTGTTTAAGTAAGTAACACCATTAGACTCGTACCTACTACATCTGGCTCAAAATCTATCAGTTCCGATCTACAGTTCAAATTATAAGGCTTTATACTATTCTCAGTGTTAAATGTTTACGGAGTTCAGTATAAGTTTTACTGAGCAACTAGATGGCATTTTTCTTAATGAGTTTGAAATACCTGAAATATCTCTGCTTGTCAGAGATTTGAAAAATAATAGCCCTCTATAATAGTCTCTGAAAAAATCAATATCCTACACTGAAGAAAACTTAAGCTCACATGCAACAAAACCCACGTGGAAGTGTTATGCATAACACTGATTAATGATTTCCTTGCCTCATTATAGCATGATATTAATATATCATTAATAATAATAATAATATAGCATGATAATAATATATCCTTAATATATAATATATTATATATAGCATATATTAATATATATAGCATGATATAGCATAATATTAACGTTAAAAGTGATCAGTTTAACTTCCACATACTGAATATTCATTAAGTGGTTCTAATCCATGTGGAAAATATAGAAATCTGCATGGCAACTGAGTGATCCAACAGAAATTTCGTCTTCAAACATATAAAAATAGAATAGGTCATAAGAGTTGTATTATAGAATATAATTTGAATATAGAATATATAGAATAATATAGAATATATATTTTTTTCTGCACTTGCAGAAAAAAAGAGGCTTTAGATATTTCTAAGATTATACCTTGTAACAGGAGAGATTACTCCTCTGCAACCAATACCAAACTCAGTCAATTCCCCATCATTTCCCCATCACAAAAATAGAAGTTAATCAGTACCTTGTCTTCATAACCTTGACCTTTTGAGAATAAAAACAAGACACAACTTTCCAACACCAAAATCTGGCTGATTTCAAAACATCCTAAGCCTGTTCCTGAAGTAACTCAAAACAGAGAAAAAAGTCAAAAAATACGATGTAACACTTCAAAGGTTTGTTGAAAGGCAACCGTTCCTCCCTTTGCACGGGAACCACTAACACTGACAAAGTTTTAGTTCTTTTCAAGATCAAGGCTTTGCTTTCTCTGAGACTTTCAAATATTTTGTGAAGCTATTCCAGAGAGAAGTCCTCTCCTGGTTTCCTTTTCTAGGCTTGTTTTGTTGGTGTGATGTTGAGGTTCAGTTTCACGTCTGAGTGAGATCGGTGAACACCAGTCTTCCAAGAGGCCCTTTAGGAACATCCTGCAAACTGAGTGGCAGATGGGAAAACGGGTTTTGGCAGCACTGGCTTTCTAATTATTTGCAAGAAGAACCCAGCATCGTGCCTCTGCCCCAAACAGATGTACTTTAATTTACAATGGAAAAAATCCAATCAGATCTGACTTTTCCCTCTCTTCACTTAATCCTTCCTTATTCCTTATTTCCTTTGTATGTGATCATATTATTTATTTGGTTTAATATTTTAAACTAAATTTCTCTGTTGTTGTTTTTTGTTTTTTTTTTTCAAGGACTGACTGCCCAGTATTACCCTCTGATGGGATTACTTAGAAATAAACCACTGCCAAGAACTTTCCTTAAATCTGATGGGATTATTTAGGGAGCAAACTGTTGTCATGTTCCATCATCAAGATTCGGGATTCCAGGGGCAGGCCAAACTGTTCAAGCTGTAAAGGCACAAGTGTTCCAGGGAAGGCTCAAAATGAAGGAAACAAGCAAGAAACTGATGTTTCAGGTTAGTCAGAATGTAAAAGTATCTACTCTCTTGGCAGAAAACATCAAGCTTCCCAATTTCTCATTTCAGATGTAAATTAATGTACATATAAAAGGAATCAGAAGACTGAGGTCTATGGCAAACAGACATGCTGATGATTCTTCTCCTCAGTTCTAGCAACCACCAGGGCTCCATTATCTTAATTTGATTTCTTTTAGACATGCCATGCAGTTATGCTCACACTGTCACCACGCATCCAAGAACATTTTTTGCAAAAGAAAGGGGCTTCAGCATTTTCATACGTTAACCATGCATGTCACTATCCTCTTCAGAATGGGAGGTTGCTGAAATGTGTTTTATGGGCCCCCCAAGGCTACCAGCTAATGATATATACATTTGTGCTTTAGGAAAAGAACCGTGAGAGTTTCCTTTAGTTACTGCTGCGAAATATTGAGGTGTTATGTGTAAAGTTACAACCAGAACAACAGGCTAAGCACCAATTTTCTTAGTTTATTACATTGCACAAGTAGGATTTGTTCTGTAGACTCAATGTCTTTACCAGTTACTACATTCCACGTGGATTTGCAAAAGGCCAGATTCTAAGTGCACACCGCCTGGGTAAACAAGCCCAGCAGACTACTTGATGGAAATGCTCACATAAATCTCAAGTTAAAACTCATTTTCACTTAGAAAAAGTGGCAATTTACATCTCAACACAGTCTCAAGGAGCTTTATTAACTCACAAGGAGGCAGCTCACAACACATTCTCTTTGTCCTCACAAAATCTATTTTCTACTCGAAAAGTGGGCTCAAAGTGAAAAAAAGAGAAGTATCATGTCAGTTTTCTGCCTCTGCCCTACAAAAAGGTCTGCAGTTTAACTTTTAATTGGCTAGATGGCATTTCTATACATTTGCTATTGCCTTTTCTTTTTCAAAAAAACATGAAACTAGAGCACTTTTAAGACAGTAGAGAAAGCAAACAGAGGACCCCCATTATCCAGAATAAACTCTACTTTCCCAGTCCTTCCACAAAACAGATTTCTACTAAAATACCATATTTCATCAAACCAGTTTATCTACACCAGTTTTGGATTTAGGACAGAAACAATCTCAGTGTTTAAGATTTTAATCTATGTAGGGTTTGATTGGCTTCTGTTACTCCAATACCTGGGTATTTCAGAATTAAAGGTTCCCCCATTCTGACGTGAACATATTAAACAGAGCTATACAAGCACCGATTGGAAGATTGTAAGCATTTTACATATTAATTTTTTAATAAGCAGTTTATATTAACTGAACAAAAAGCATTTTTAGGGCTTATATCTTAAAATAAAAGTGAGATTTTTTTTGTATTTTAAACTAGAGATATTTTATTTAAACTTGTTACTAATTTTGGACAGCTTGATCCACTATTATTGTCCTACTTTACAAAATGGAAACTGGCTTGAAAGACAAAGCCAGGGTATAATTAAAATCTACAGCAGAGCTGAAATTTGGAGTCCTGAAATATGGACTGAAGCATAGGCTAAAAACAGACTTTAGTGTCCCAACAAATCTTGTGCCAAGTCAGAGCTCATGGGCTAATTCAACTCAGTACATACAATGAGAGAGCTGAATTCTCACCAACATTCCTAAACCCTTATCTGTTCTTCTCTACACTAGATAAATTGTTAACTGGAATGACCAAGAGGCAGATCTGTATTTTTTCCACAGAGGAATGTGTTTCCTAACAGGGAGCATCATAAGAACGGCAGGAAAACATGTTCTAAGTAACTGGAAGTCAAGACAATGCATATTCTGACATAAACAGAATTTTGCTAAATCTGAACCCATTAGGAAATTATTTTATCTGATATTAATTCCATTTCATAAAGCAATGGTTGATGTCAACAGCATTGCCTTTGTTGTTAAAACATAACTAAAAGTAATGTATTTGCCAAGCACATTCTGACAAGCCAGCACAAAAAACAATATTACTTATTGTACCATAACACCCTTCCAGCTATAAGAAATAAGGATTAATAATGCATTATAATTTTTTTTCAATCTCTTTGCTTGATGAACTTTCAAACAGTGTCAATTGGCTTTTCATCTTAAAGCTAGTTTAAGAAATAAACATCCCATGGCAATGATCTGCCTGCATGAGATAGTAATTTTTCTCTGTTTCCTGCTCCAAGTTGGTATTTTGCATTATTTGAAACTTCTCAAGACGAGCCAGTGGGAACAAGTCTGGGCTCATCTATCTGGTTCTGTAAATGTTTGGGATGCGTGATGACTGTTTACTTTCATAGAGAGTGGAACAAAGTTCAATATTAAGGAAAATAGACAGCATGGTAGTCGTGTTTTAGCTTTGGCTCTTTTATGGTCTAGACATAAAAATTTACAGAGCCTGAATCTAAGGCATCATGAATGACGGAATAATATTTTCCTGAGAGCTCTGTCCTGGTCTCAGCTGGGATAGAGTTAATTTTCTTACTAGCAGCTGGTATAGTGCTATGCTTTGGATGTAGGATGAGAATAATGTTGATAGCACACTAATATTTTAGTAACTGTTACGTGTGATGGAGCCCTGTTTTCCTGGAGGTGGCTGAACACCCGCCGGGCGACGGGAAATAGTGAATGAACTCCTTGTTTTGCTTTGCTCGTGTGCACGGCTTTTTCTTTACTTATTAAACTGTTTTTACCTCAACCCACAGGTTTTCTCACGTTTACTCTTCTGATTCTCTCTCCCATCCTAACGGGGGGCGGAGGGAGGGAGCCAGTGGCTGTGTGGTGCTTAGTTGCCAGCAGGGGTTAAACCACAAGCAGCTCCTACACGCAGCAGGCTGTCCCACTCTCACAGTGTTAAGCACTCATCTCTGGCAAGGAAAAGGTAAAAGTATGTTAGTGCATATCTGTTAAAATCTGTTATATCCATTTTATCTGAAAGAATAAAATGTACAGCTGACCATTCTTTTATGAGACACTGCTCCACCACTCAATCAGGTTATGACGTTACAGAATCACAGAATCGCCTAGGTTGGAGGGGACCTGTAAGTCCAACCTTAAAAAAAAACAAAAACAAAAACACAAACAAACAAACAAAACAAAAAATGTTAGATGCAGCGCAGACTGTACGTAAGGTGTTGTAACAGGTGAAAAGGGCATTTACAGAGGCACTGTCATCTCGTGAGTCTGACTCAGAGAAGCATCTTATATTGCTCTCCAAGGAAGCTAAAAGTCACCACCAGCATTACACAGGATCAGGTACAGCAATGCCCCCAGGAACACACAACACAATAAACGACAGCACCTGAGGTACATGAAATCCATATTTGACAAGCAGTAGGATTTACATAGCACGGTGAATCACACAGGCTTCCAACTAGCAATTACTGACTGTTACCTCTCTCCCTCTGTGCCAGGGATATCCATCACAAAGCCTGATAAGACAGCAGGAAGACTAAGGAAAATAGTGGTGCAGAATCCACAAATGATGCTACGGGCCACAGATAACTATACTCAAAAACTCAGAACTAAACCAAGTATTACCCACGCTACAGTAATTCTAATTCCGCGCAGCGGTAGCCACGCTTCACACTCAACGGGAGGACTCGCTGACCTCTAAAACGAACAGCATCTTTGTGTGTGCATGTGCTTAGACCTGCTCCAAGACCAATGTGGGGTGCTTCTCAAAAGTCACCAAGCCAAAGCGCAACTGAAACGGTCACACGGCAAGACATATACGTGTCGTATATATGAAATGCCACATGGGTGTTTCAAAACCGCAAGTCATCTGATACCTTAAGAAAATAAAAAAGGTAAACCAGGGTACTAGTCACAATCATTAATCATATCCACATCGCTGGAAAGGCATTTTCCGATTCAGCATAAGAACGCTGCTTTCTTGTAGGCAGTGGGTAAATGAACAAAGCCACAGTGCAACAAAAGATCCTAAATTAGGAGAGAACTAGCTCAAACAAGTTTTGAAGCTTCACCTGTAGCAAATATCAATTAAAATATCTGTCCTGACCCCATGTCCCCCTGACTGCCACACAGTCATATACACACTCTAACACATCTATGGCAGTACCAATGGATTCAGAAGGCCATTTTTAGGAGTAGAACACCCATGCAGCAGAGTATGGCACCTGCACTTGAGAGAAGTCTCAAAAAATTCTGAAGTTCACAGGTCGGGAAGAGACTAGGGGCAAAGAAATAATTGTATTGTTTGGAGCTTCCTCATTTGTGACTTGTGTTTCCATCACAGAATCACAGAATGATATGGGGTTGGAAGGGACCTCTGGAGGTCATCTAGTCCAACCCCCCTGCCAAAGCAGGTCCTCCTAGAGCAGGTCGCACAGGAACTTGTCCAGGAGGGTTTTGAACGTCTCCAGAGACGGAGACTCCACCACCTCTCTGGGCATCATTATCAACTAGAACATTGCTTTACTATAGTTGCACCTTTTTCATTAAACAGTTCCTTCATTAGGAGTGACCTAAGATAAATTAGACAGGTATAAGATGTAGGTTTCTGTAAGTATCAATGAACCTATCCTTCAGTGTGCAAGTCAGCTTAGATTCAGAATATCTTGACAGAGATAGGGCATGGATAGGTTCTGGAATGCTGTGAATGTCATAGAATTGTATTGTCCATAAGAGTAGAAAAGGCCACCAGGTACCTGTGCCGTGGCACAGAGATGTTGAAAGACACTGCATATGTCTAGGAAGGATGACAGAACAAAGGAAAGTCTGCCTTTTTTATTCTGACGAGAGATTAATGCCCTCCTGCCCTGTCATGGGAATGATGAACCCTGATAGAACAGATGGGGAGTTAGGATATTTTTTTTTTTTTTTCTAAATGGGTGTGCAGGAAAAAGGAAAAGTTACAAGGAATATGGGAAATTTCTTAACCCCACATAAAAATATCACATAAGAAGCCTTTCATGAGGGATGCTCACAAAAGCATGAAAATACTGTTTTTTCAGCAATGGTTTCCTAGCGATTTTAATGTCTCCGTTGGCTTCTTAATAGGCCATCCTAATTCTTAGATGGCAAAAACTATTGGGATGGAATCTTTCTTTCAACTCTCTTACATAATTAAGGTACCTACACACCTTACATATGTATCTAGTTGTTCACAGCCTGGGAAGAAAAATGCATAGTTTTCCTCTAGCCATTTTTCCATCTTTCATTACACTGTTCCTTTTTCATTTTATATCAGATATTCACCTGTGAATAAATGCTTTGGAATCTATTTCTTGATTCAAATCTCTGCTTTTTAATGTTTCTCTAGTTAGGAAGCGTTTGTGGCAAGGAAAGGAAAAGAGTGGCTGAGAATAACTTTAGATTAAATATCAGACAATGATATAAAAATATACTCAAGTTAAACGGGGGTAAATCTCTATGAAATCTAATAACTACTTTAGGGTTATTACCTGTTAGAAGCAGAAAGTATGTAAGGCAGTAAATGTGTATTTACAAGTGTCTATCATTCTGAAGACTTGGAAGAACACACTAGATATCTATCAAAACAAGTAAAAAGAAAAACAAAACTCTAAAGTCAGAGTTAAAGGAATACTATTTACGAAGCACAGGACCCAGAACCTCAGAAATAATGCAGCTAAGGTTTCCTATATAATCTTAAATTTGGTATTTGTAAATATATGCACCCAGGTATCAGGTTTAATTATCAAATCTCAAGCACTTTCATGGGAATTTGATCCACACCCTGAGCCGTCCTCAGTCATGAAGACCCATGGTGAGTTCTCCTTTCTATCTTTTTATCAGCATATGGAAGTGCTGTTTCTATTAGAAACTAGACAGTAATTTAAGGGCTGCTTGTAAATCCAAATCAATATCACTGCCATCTTTACAAAATCATCCCTGTGAACAAGTACTATGGAATCCATAATTTGTAGATCCTTTATATTCATGTTGGTGCAAAGTCTATCTCTTTAAAAAATTATAGGTATCACTATGCATAAGCATAAAATCACATATATGAAAGCTGTAGCTTATTCATTGACTTTTAAAAATAAGTTTTAAATATTAATATTTAAAATAGTAATATGGGTACCTCTGGCTTCAAGACTATTGACAAATCACCTTTATTTCACCTGGTACCTAGAAAATATAGGGGCTTTAGTGTGCAGATCCCTCAGTAGATGTCAAAAGGTAGTTACTGTTGAAGCAGACTGTCATACCTTGTGATTAGGCTAAAAAAAACCCCCAATTTACCTGAAGATCTTCCACCACCTGATATTAGCAGAACATACTACTGAGATATGTTTTGTTGTCCTGCTCAATCCCCATGAATATCATCATTCAGCATTTTCATGGTGCTATAACTTTGTAAATTTGCTTAGGGAAAGGATGAGTATTCTTGGCAAGCAATGATTGACCAGCATTTGCTGAAGCAATTCAGTTTTGTTCTGCAGAGTCATGCAAAGGTCGTTGGAGAATATTACTTATAGACAAATAGAAATAGAATAACTTCTTGAAAAAGGAATCCTTTATTATTTCCCAAAGTTTGTAAATGATACCTTATGATAGTGACATCCTTCTGGGTGCTCTGATGGAGTTTCCCTTCAGGCTGATGTAGCATGAGATTGCTTAATGAATGTAAAACTTTTCCTTTCTAGTTTAATGGTCACTGAGAAAGAGGATCACTCTATTTAACAGAATAACCTTCCCTGGATTTTTCTATTAGATATTGACTACTCTGCTCTTCAGAGTTTTCGACTTTGAATACAGTCAACTAGTCCCATGTAAAATGCTAAGCAGACTGTTTGAAGATCGATCGAAATCTTACACTTTAAAAAATAATCTCTTATAATGAAGCAGCCTGTGTAGTTTAAAATGCAAGAATTTCCAAATGTAGTTATCCTTCTTTTTGAGTAGGTAATAGAAACTCTATCATTATCTCTCTTGCTCTTTTCTTTGTCTCTGCTGAATTCTTACAGTAATATTCACTGACTCCTACAATGTTTATTTTTAGGTGTAATTAAAAACCCTGTCCAAAGTCAAAACAGATCTGTTGAGAGTTACACAATAGGATAGGACAGAAAGGCTGGAGGTGTACTATTCATAATTCTACAGTGCTTTAAAGCTTACCTAACTCAGCATGAATGCTTCAATAGGTGAAACCTTTCTTTTTTAGTTTCTTTCAATACATAATGTGATCAATATCATCACTGATTGCCTGCCCTGACATCTATTTCACTGGCATTTGCCTGTAGGGGTGGCAGCAGGGGAAAGGAGTTTTCCATTTACATTTTTCTTTGTAATAGGCATTAAGCTGACATTGTTTCTGCTTCCTGTTTGTTGGTGCTATATCACTGCAAATAAGAAATGTTAAACCCGCTCTCTTTTCTTAGAGGAACAAATTGCTAAGCGGTCAGAAGCCTTTTGTTATTTAGCTTTTCAAAGTACTCTGTAAATGCGTCAAACTTAAGAGGAGAAAATAATACAGACTTTTTGGCACTTCTTAGGCTGTAAAGACTGGCTATCAAAGCCAATGCACTACAATAATTCATTCTGGCGTGTGAGCACTGATGAATAGCAGTGCTAGGAGAGGATATAATTCATATCACAATATTAATAGCTAGTTGACATCATTCTACAGTTAGGTCTTCATTTGCGAAGGCCAAGATTTATCTCCAAAACCTGTCCCAAATTCTCCAGCCAGAACTGTTTGAACCCTGCCTCCATTTTCCCAGCACTATCTGCAGGACGCTGCAGTTGGTACCAAGTGGAGGAGTGCACAAAAAGTGGGAAAAGTCAGAGGCATCGCTTCTGCTAATGTCAGATAATAAAATTGCAAAGAAGAAAACAACCTTCACAGGTCCTCTAGTCCATTCACTGACAGAATAATCAACGTGCCTGTATCATTCTTCTTAAGTGCTTTTCTAACCTGTTCTTGATAGCATCTGATGAGGAAGACTCCGTGAACTCTCCAGGTCATTTATTGCAGCTATTGCTTTCCTCAGAGTTAAAAATTATCATCTACCTTGAAATACTTGCTACAGTTTAAGCTCATTACTTGCTGTGGAAAGCAGATTATTCTTCTCCTCTGTAGCAACGCCTGACAGTAATATCTTCATTCTTTCTCTTTTTTCTGGACTGTCTAAGGACTTGCACTTTACAGGAGATCTTATTTTCTAGATCTTTGATCATTTTTTTTGCTCTCTCCTTGACAGAGATACAGGTGTACCTGTCTATATTCATTAACTTTCTCTTTCTCACAGCCCCTAATTTATGCAAATTATTTGCACTGTACTCCTTTTCTTAACTTACCTGTAGTTCTTCCCTGGACTTGGTGTCACTTAGAAGTTCATTAAGCAACCCATGATAGCACCATTTCTGAAATAATTAAAGACTGACAAATCCAGGAAAGCCCTCCAAAGAATTTCACTCAACGTGTTCTTCTATTTTAAAAGTAAACACTGATAACTACTGTCTTTATATGGTGTATAGGAAATAAAAATACATTTCTTTCAGAGCAAGTCAACATTTAGAAGTTCTAATTAGACTACAAATACTACTAAGAGACAATTGTTCTGGAAAATGAAGACTAGGATATAAGAAAGGTTAACAAGATAGTAGAAAAAAAAAGTAGACTAACACAGAATGTACACAGGAAAATAGAATTGTGTGATAATAAACTTAGAAATTGTTCCTTAACAGTGTTTGACAAGTGCCATCCCCTTCCTTTAAATCTTTTCTAAAAAATCAACTTGAGCAAAACCCCTAACGTGCTACATCAATGTTATCTAATTACACCTAGATGATGAAGCTTTCAGATTCCATTTTGCTTTGATGCTAATTTTTGCTTGGCCCCCAGCAGGCATGGCACAGAGATAAATCATTATATGCAGAAAAAGTTCCTATCTTTCCTAAGAAATAATTTCTGATTTTAAATAATACTCTGCATCATTATGTTTTATAGACATATATGTGTGTGTGTATATATATATATATATATAAAAAATAACTCCTTAAAATAGCCATTTTTCTTTGCTGTCTATAAAACACCTGGCACTCCTCCGGTGCTATATACAGTGAGGAGGGAAGGAAGGTATTCCCAGAAGACAGAAGAAGTTCATGAAGAAATTTAGCACATTGCATTGCTAAATAATATTAATGATAGAAAAGAACACTTAGGTCTTTTATGTAAATTACTTCATTATTGATTTAACCCCAGTAGCTCCTAATATTAGAGTAGCATTTATTTTGTATAGGATTTTTTCACAAATGTTTTTACAGCTGTGAACCTCAAGCATCTTCAGCGAATGGAAAAGGCAAATACTGCAGACTATTTGAACAAAGGGATTATTTTTAACTACAGTGGTCTAAAATAATTTGTAGAATGCTTAGAATTAGCGTATGTTTGTATGTAAAATTTATCAAAATAAGACATGACCTGACTGTTACAGCACGAAGCAGAAACTAGATAGACATAATTATCTACTATAATTAGAGATGTCTTGGACCTTTCTTTGAGACAATGAAAGGAAAGTCACAAGATAGCATTCCCCCTTCAACTAAATGGAAGAGAAATTCCTGTCAATTTATTTCTCACCCATGCTCAACCAATTTGCAGATTGGAATCCCTAATTTTCTGAATATTTATATCCCATACATACAACTGCATTGAGAGCAGACTCTATAAGGGCTATGTATACATATTGGTTCATACAGGAAATTACTTCAGATGAGGTACTTAGATCTTTATCTGCTTCTGCACACATTTTGGAATTACTTTTAAAGTTATGAAATAGAAAACTTTACTTCTGTTTTGAGGTGGATGTTGGCACTGGAAAACAAAAGGTATCATCTTTCACCTCCCTGAGGGCACTGAGTAAACAGCTTTGCATGTCACAGCTTGGTTTATGAATATGAAAATCTTGAAATAGAAGGAGTCCTACTCACAGGAGCTGACAAAGAGCAACTTCGTGCACTGCAATTTCACGGTTGTTGCAACGCACAACTGCATGACTGGAGTATTTGGACAAAAGTTGCTCCAAATAGTGTAGAAAGAAATAAGATTTTGAGTCTGTTTCTATAAAATGATGAATGTTCACAACAAGTAATTAGTTTATTTCATCTACATCATCACTTTCTTAACTGTGAGATGTACAACACACTTTTTGTAGTTCTGCAAAGAATTCTATCCAATTGAGGTCTTTGGAAATTATCTTAGCAGATAAGAGGGTGATTTAAGCATATGCTTATGCAATTCCTGTGGTCTTAAGAGATTCCCTGGAATTAGGCTGGTTCCTCACTTGGATTGTTCTGTTTAAGACTCTAATTACCCATTAAGTAATGAAGGAGCATAAATCTTGAGAAGACTGGTATATTTAGATATTTATCTTCTTTTGAAATAGAAACAAGCTTCTGCCTGTATCTTAATGCAAACATACTCAAGAATATGAAAATCCAAATAGAAGGACTTTGCTTGAACACTGAGTAAAAGCTCAGTGTGACTGAAACAATCTCTAGATGAGAAGGGCAAGAAGCACATAGAAACAAAGAATATTTCTATCCAGGCTGAGCCATGTATATGATCTTGTAGAGAAGATAAAAAAAAACCCAACCAACTAACCAAAAAACCCAATAAAAATATTAAAACATAAAAAAAAAAAATCTCTGGGAGTGGATTTTGGGTCAAGATGCTGACTGACATTTTGGTCCTCTAAGCCAAGGGAACTACTCATGACTTTTTGATTCCTCTTCTGCTAAATAACACTTGAATCCAAGATACCCAGCTCTGAATTATTCTCTACAATGGAAAGATCAAGAACATCCCATGGTAACTATCTCAGTCTAAGATGAGTTAAAGACTAGTTCATAGCTGAAATTCACTGGACTTCCTTATAAACATCCATTAAAGAATGCGGAGTACTTCTGTCCTGCAAAATATAAGGAGAAGAAAGTTAAAGAGGAAAAACACATGGGCAAGGTTCACTGCTGGGGACTACAAAAATAGAAGAAACAAAACTGGAGGAAAGGCTCAATATTAGGAATACTTTGACAGTCAGAGAGCAGGCTATCTGCTGAGGTCAGACAAATATGTCAGCCTAAACTGACAGTAGAGACAAGGATGGCCAGAGCTTGGACCAAAGGATGAAGATGAGCTAATGCAGCTTAAGAAATCTTATCTGCCCAAGCTTGAGTCTTCTCAAATGCATGCCTTCTTGAATCTTCTTGAGTGTGTGTCTTCATTCACTCAAGGGAGCCACCAGTGACAGGGGCATTACTGGATATGGTTTAACACAGCTGTACAGCTCTCCTTTGATCTTAACGAATGGAAGGAAACTGCAAGTTATCGTATCTTTTCATATCAAAGGTAGCATATATAATCAAGGACTGTTTTTTCCGTAATCTACTTGATTACATTTCATTTCAGATATACACCTGTCCTGCCAAATTATCCCAGAAGCTGTTCAATTTACTTGCTACAATACATACGTCAAATACTGAATGCTCATGAGCAACAATTACAAATAAATTGCAGCTGGCAATTTTATTTTTTTTTGAGTAGCCCAATAGCTGCAATTAATTGGTGAATTGGTTTGAAAAGACAAAGGTTTATATTTGAAAGATGAGCTTGTTATTTTACTTTATTCTGCTGAAAAAACAGGTATTTAACATTACATAAAGACAAAGTCAGCCAAGTCCTATCTGCCCGACCACACTGGTTCTATAGGCAGCACAATATGAAATGAGTTGATGGGTTGCAGTGTCCTTTGGCAGCAATGGGGGCATACAAGCCCCATCCCTTTGTTGCCGTCTCTGTGAAATAGCCTTTCAGGGTGTTTCCATCAGAGAGACAGTGAAATGTAAACCACAGTCCAGGAATTGATAGGAAAAACCTACAAACCACATTCTCAGTGCTCACAAGTGTTGTGATGCTGATAGCTGTTTTCCCTTCTATTCCTCTCCAACACAAACAAACTGGTATGTCACAGATGCTTGAAATTAGATGAAGGGATTTCCAAATAAAGAAGAGGAAAACCAAAATAAGACACATAATAATAATAACAACAACAACAACAATAATAATAATAGCAATACAAATTATTGCAATAATAATAGTTGTATAAGTTAACAGCTGAACTCCCAAGTGACAGAAGAAATTGTTACCCAAAATCTCATTATAGAATTATACCAAATCTCAGCAGTTCCTACATGATATCGCTGTTGTATCACTAATGTCTATGGCATATGTGAAGTAATGCCACTGATGTTGTTTTTCTACTTCGCTTTGTTCTGTCAGAAACACTGTAAGAATGAAAATTTTCAATGACAATATTTGTGAAAAGCAGAGGTTTCTATAGAGGTATTAAAATATACACATAAAGAAACAACTAACAAAATGCTAATAGGAACAGATTCACTGAAGCAGGACACGTGTGTAACCTATTGAAAATAAATCACACAATGTCGTAAAAATATATTCGAAATGGAATATAAAACATTGGAGTAGATATTTTATAGAATCTTACTCTTACAATGGAACTTGGAGAATGTAAAGTACTGATTCGTGTACTGCCTTCTTTCATGGTACTAAAGCATCTCAGCATTTCTGCTAAAATGACATACTGCGAGTAGTATAACATTTTTGCTTACATTCTCATTAGGCTTCCGAGTTAACATCTCAATTATACAACAGCAGCCATTCACAAGGTCACAAAGACCTTCAGCTATTTGCACAAGCTCAGGATGGGGATGAAATTAAATAAATTTTTGCAATGGTAAGTCTTTGGTTTTTAGATTCCCATGTAGCTAGCAAAGTGACTAGTTTTAAAATAAGTGACCAAACTTATTCTGATCAAACTTGTAACATCATTGTACTTGTTCCTTTTACTCTGGAAAAGTGCAGTGCTTTGATTTTTCAAGCCATAGTACCTTTAGGAAGGAAATTGTAACAAAGCAGAACATTTAACTAGATCATTTTGTGTCAGATATTTCCACATCCTGAATATTCATGTGGTTCTGGTATCTTATCTTAAAAATGTTATTGTAAAACCAAAGTAGATAGGGAGGAGAATAACAAGAATAACTCGGGTAAGAAAGGGCTACCATACAAAGAATGACTGAATAAAACCTTTCCATTTGGAAAAGAGACAGCTGGGATGGGCTATGTCCTAGATGTCTAGAAATCATAAAAGGAAAGCAGAAAAAGAAGGCAGCTGCACAGGGAACAGTAGTCCTGACAAGAAAGAAAAGTACTGTCTTGTGTGGTACATATTAATCTTTGGAACTCATCGCCCTAGGTTCCTAGGCTTACAGAAACATATGTGAGCTAAAAAGGAGATTAGAGAAATTTACTGAGTATAGCTCCCTCAGTAGCTCTTAAACATTGTAGTCCAGGTTCAACTTCTAAAAAAGTCCCATAACAGTTCCGCAACAATTAACCCCTTGGAAGCTGTCCGGATGTATAAGGGAAATGATCTCTCCATGTGGTTTCTAATCAGGATGGCATTTCTTTGATTCTATGGCACGTGAAGTGAAAGGATTGCCCATTTCATCATGTAAAGCTGGTGGCTTCCCAGTTTTCATATTTACTCTACAGACTACTTTGAAATTTAGCATCTTCATCATCTCTTCATGATTTTCAAGCAGTAAGTTCATATAGGTTTTTTTTCTAACAGTCATATAATGAGAACATTAATCACTTCAGCTATATTTCAGTCTATAGTTTTGCTGAGTATTTCTTAGCTGAAAATAAAATAAAATCTATAAATAAATCTCTAATTTTTAACCAGTGTAAATATTATTTAAAATATGCTTCAGATACAGAAGAAAATAGGTCAGATTAAATACAGGGTGTAGAAAGGCTTTCTCAATTAGTTATTCTTCTGACCAGAAGGGCATTTAAAAATGCCCATTTACAATATATCTGCATTGAAAATTAACCAAGCATCATCATCTTGAAAAGTTAGTGTCCATAGTGTCTTTCTTTACCACATTCTTTTTGATGTGACACTTAAGCTAGGATGGTATGGTACAGGGTTTCTGGCTTCACCATAATAAAATCCTTAATGAATTCAGAGGGTATCTCAGTTGGTTTAATTGTCATTTCAGTGCCTTTTTTTTTTTTTGGTCGTACTTGCATCTTCTGTAACTTATTTTTCCCAAATGTACCCATATTCTTGCAGTCACATTGCAATACTTCCACTTGTATTGTGCAGAAGCAGAAATGTTCCATGTCAGCTTGTTAACAGCCTTCATATCTGGAGGCTATTGTCATAGACATGTTCCTGAAATACTCGTGAATTTGTTGCTTAGCTAAGGATAGAAAAATAACTGGTATGTTTTCCTTTCCTTCAAAGAGAACTGACTTAATTAGCCAAGTGAACAGCAGCGGGGTTGAAGCCAAAGCATGATTTAAATGTCCTGAATCCATCCTTTCCTCATTTCGTGTTAAGACTGTAAAACATACAGAGCTCCCCAGGGCAAGAGCCATGTCTCTGTTTATTCTGTAAACTGCTTAGTAGAGGAAGAACTTAAAAATAAATAATTCCAAGCTACAATTCTTCTCAAGCATTTCCTTCTTTGTGTTTATACTGACATTTTAAGACTACTTAATTCTATCGCTCCTGGAGATTTTCAGTAATTCACACGGCAAAGAAACAGATGCACACAAATGCAGTGAGAGGCTGGGACAGAAGAGGCACTTGAACCCATGCAGAAAAAAACTCCCTGGAATTTTCAGAAGCCTGACTATTCCCTGTATGGTTAGACAGCCATACAACATTAATGCAGAAAGAGCTTTAGGCACAAAGCAGCTGAAAACACATGCTTAGGATGGCAAAAAACAAGACTGCAAAATCGGTTCCCGGTCCTGGGGGATGCTGACAGGGAGCACAGCTGTGCGGCGGGAGCCTGCCGTAGGCAGTTGTGACTGAAAGCCACGCTCAGTCTGTCCTGGGGAAGGTCTGCAAAACTCCGTCTGAGTCCTTACAGCAGCAAAATCTACTTGTGCATGTACTGCTGGGATGTGTTGTCCTCAGTTTAACACGGGACATTTATATTATAGACCTGAATACTCACAGTTGCCTTCGACAGCAATTTTACATAAACCTGTGGGACTCATATAATGTGGAACAGGGCGAATTCCTTAAGAATCCTGTGTCTTCTGGAACTGGAATGATTCATCTCCTAACTCTGATGTAACCTTCTTTAAGAACCGTGGTTGACTTTTTCTGTATCAATTTTATTCACACAAACTGTTATTTCAGCCCATCCACCAACAAAAGGTCACTCAACAGTCTTGAGAAAACCTTTTGATGTGTAACTTCATAGAATCATAGAATGGTTTGGGTTGGAAGAGACCTTAAAGATCATCGAGTTCTGACCCTGTGCCATGGGCAGGGACACCTCCCACCAGACCAGGTTGCTCAAAGCCCCGTCCAGCCTGGCCTTGAACCCCTCCAGGGATGGGGCAGCCACAGCTTCTCTGGGCAACCCGGGCCAGGGTCTCACCACCCTCACGGCAAAGAATTTCTGCCTGAGATCTCACCTAAATTTCCCCTCTTTCAGTTTAACACTGTTCCCCCTCGTCCTATGGCTCCCACCCCCACCAAGAGTCCCTCTCCATCTCTCCTGGAGCCCCTTTAGGGACTGGAAAGGGCTCTAAGGTCTCCCCGGAGCCTTCTCTTCTCCAGGCTGAACAACCTCAACTCTTTCAGCCTGTCTTGATAGGAGAGGGGCTCCAGCCCGCGGATCATCAACCTGCGTCTCCATACGGACAACTAACTTGTACAGTGCAATATTACAAAGACAAAAAGAATTGAACAAACATCCAAAACTTTTTGGTGCTTATCTTGCATGAATCACTCAATTTTTCTTACAATTACAGTGGTAATTTCTGTACCACTGAATTCCAATTGCTTTTGTTACTTTGAGCTGCACTGGGATGTCTACAGATACAGATGATAAAGCATCACATGGGGAATGATAGGTCATGGAGATACTACAGCTGTAGGCTTTGGAGACGGTAACTACCTGATTCAGTTCTTATAGGAGGGAACAGAACTTTTTTCTTTTATGGTGACTACAAGTGGGAAACAGGTATCATGAAGCTATCGTAGCCTCATCATAGCTACTACTCCCCATCCTTCAGTCAGAGAAAAACAGCTGGAAAGCACCAACGTGTTAACAGAGACCCTGGTGACTTGCAAACCCTTAGCACAAATCACCCTTTAAAAAAAATGATAGTAAATTTTAGACAATATACAACAGGGAGGAACGAGGGAAACTGCCTCAAGTGGCTGTGCCAGCTGACCCCTGTTCTCCAAGCAGCACATGCGAAGCAGAAACCGCTCCTGTTTCTCTATAGGTAGGATATACAATGTCTTACATTTCCTAACTGACCACACAGTTCTCAGGGTTTCGGTGAATTCTTTGGCATAAAAGCCTATTTTAAACAGGGAAAGACCATTTAAAGCGAAGCAGAAGAATCTTTTACTGATCATTTGCAAAACACGGTGACAGTTTGGGAACTCCAGCAGAGGAAGAAGCTTTTTGTGTTCACGGGTCTGTCTTTCTGAGCTTTTTATCTGCTTTCAAAGGTATCAAGACTCACATTACAGGAACTTGTAAGATTATTTAAAAATAACTGTCAAATGTGTGAGTTCTTTCTATATTTGGTTACAAGGCTCGAGGGTAAGTTTTACAAGTTTCATAGACTTGCCCTGTACTGTCAGCACCGCTTGTAGCTACTGTTTCAGAGCGGTACAAGCATGGTATGGAAACTGATGCATCCGCTTCCTTAAACCTTGTGGTGGCACGCAGTGATTGTATCATTCAGGCAGAAGAAATGAAGAACCCGGTAGCATTTGATTATTTCTTTTTATCATTTTGAAACAAATAGAAGGAAAAAAGAGATCCGAAAGGTTCAATTATACACTTAGTGGGAAAAAAAAACCCAAACCAACAACAACAAAAAACCCCAAACCACAAACCAAAACCCTAAGCAATAATATTAATTTGAAGGCCTGCTTTTATTCCTTATGTTGTTCACATCTGAAGTGGAAAGATCTTACATGTGTAGGATCTTTGCCTGTAGTAAATGATTTTTTCAATTTTTTACTTGAAATAGTTCTTACAAAAAGAATGCGGAGAGCAACAAAATTTGGGAGGTATTTTAAGGAAAAAGGTTGAAGTATATACATATACATAACAGTATATTCCACAGTCCCCAGGAAAGTAAGTCACGTTCTCTTTTAGTCCCTGTGCCACTGTGCTGCTTCTTTGTTCACATATGGGCATCTCCTGCTTCCTAGTTTCATAAATATCTTTAAAAGCAGAGAAGTACTTTTAACTTCAATTCAGTAAGAATTGAGGTATAAGACGTTTTTCAAGATTGTATTGGTTTATGTGACAAGGTTTTGGTAGTAGGGGTGTACGGGGGGGGCTGCAGGGGCTGCTTCTGTGTTGCCCCTGTGTGAGACAGACCCAATTCCTCCATTTATGGCCCCAAAGCTGAGCGATGCTGGCGGCACCTCTGTGATAGCAGATTTAAGAAAGGGTAGAAAAGGATGCACAGCAGGTGTGAGAGAAAGCAGTGAGAAAAATGGGAAAAAAATAGCCCTGTGGACACCAAGGTCAGTGAAGAAGGGGGACAAGGAGGTGCTCCAGGTGCCGAGGCAGAGATTCCCCTGCAGCCTGTGGGGAAGACCATGGTGACACAGGCTGTCCCCCTGCAGCCCATGGAGGATGGCACACTGCAGCCATCTCTGAATCTCCATTCACTCTCCTGAATGGAGCTGCAGCCTGTGGAATGCCCATGCTGGAGCAAGCTTCTGGCATGAACTGTGGCTCATGAAGAGAAGCCCACACAGGAGGAGATTTTCTGGCAGTAACTGTGGCCCATGGGGGATCCACATGGGAGCATTCCAGAATCATAGAATCACAGAATGATATGGAGTTGGAAGGGACCTCTGGAGATCATCCAGTCCAACCCCCTGCCAGAGCAGGTCCACCCAGAGCAGGTTGCACAGGAACGTGTCCAGGTGGGGTTTGAATGTCTCCAGAGATGGAGACTCCACCACCTCTCTGGGCAGCCTCTTCCAGGGCTCTGCCACCCTCACAGGAAAGAAGTTCCTCCTCATGTTTAGATGGAACTTCCTATGTTCCAGTTTGTGCCCGTTCCCTCTTGTCCTGTCACGGGGAACCACTGAAAAAAGACTGGCCCCATCCTCCTGACACCCACCCTTTCAGTATTTATAGGCAATTGATCAGATCCCCCCTCAGTCTTCTGATGAACTGTGCCCCATGGAAAGATCCATGCTGGAACAATTCTTGAAGAATGATCCACATTGGAGCAGTTCATGAAGGACTGTATTCTGTGGGAGGTACCCCAAGCTGGACCAGGGGAAGAGCTGGAATGAGAAGGAAGGAGAGGCAGAGACAAAGTGTTATGAACTGACTGCAGCTCCCATTCCCTGTCCCCCTGCGCCACTTGGGGCAGAAGGAATGAAGGAGTGAAGTCGAGCCTAGGAAGAAAGACAGGGGAATTGCTTTTACTTTTGTCTTTATTTCTCACTATCCTACTATATTTTTAAATGGCAGTAAATTTAATTAATTTTCCCCAAATGGTTTCTGGTTTGCCTGTGATGGCAGCTGGTAGTTGATTTCCCTGCATTTATCATGATCCATGGGCTTTTTCATCTTATTTTCTCCCCCTGTCCTGTTGAGGGGGGAGTGAGAGAGTGGCTTGGCGGGCGCCTGGCATCCAGCCAAGGTTAATCCACCAGAAAGACAGTAAATTTAACTTAGTTTTCCCAAATTAGAGTTTGGTGCTGTCAAAACTGGTCCTACTTCCTTTTTTATTTAGTCTAATTCATCCCTCATCTGCCCCCCATTTATAACCATTGCTTACATTCATTTAGTCTGAATAGGCTATGCCCAAATCACAGGCTTATTCCACCCATCCCATGCCTTTTCTGCGGTAGCCTCAGAGAAGACAGAGAATTACATTAAATTAAATTAAATTAAAGCAGCTCGTTACACAGACAGCCAAATAAATACTTGTCATTCCGATGGTGCAGAGCTAGCAACAGCCCTTGCGCTGCTGTTCCCTTTGACTCAATCCCCATTTTAGCCACGCTGCTCATGAAAAAGATCTAAAAAAATGTTGTCTAGACTCAGCCCATGAGAAAGATTTACCAGCACGCCCAGCGAGAGAATAGTTTCTGCTTAACAAGAGTCTTCTCCGTCAGTGACTTGTCATTCTCAGTTGGCTGGTGCAAAACAATCAAGGAAGGGATTACAAAATCTGTCTATTTAGGAAATCACCTTTACTTTTGAGCTCAGGAATGTTTGGAACATGGTAACATTAAAGATACCCCAAGACGAGCAGCAGCAATGATAAACTGCTGCAAACAGACCGACACAAGTGCTGACAAATCTCACATTCCTATCAGAAGGCTTGCAATAGCCTTCAAGAAAACCTCTGCAATAAAGTGATTGAATTATTACCCTAGCTTTCTTTTTAAGATCCAGAGTAATTATCTCGTTCAAAAAAGAAAGGCAAAAATGCTACTTTATTTTTCAAATTTAATATAATTTTAAATTGATATTGTAATTTTTGAATATTGTTATAGACAGTACTGGATATTGGGTGAAGAATTGGTGAAAAAATGAGCTATATGATTTGACAAGACACTGAAGGAAATCCAAAGCAGCATACAACTTGAAGGCCATTGTTTATAAGCAAAGAGTAGCTAGTAAGCTGGATGCAGTCAACGACACCTAGTCCAAATATTTTAAGGAAAAAACCCACAAAACAGTGGTATCTGTGAGTTTCTAACACAAGTGGAAAGCTGCTTTCCTGGCACATATTTAACTTGATAGGGTTTTTTCCCTCTTGTATTTCATACCCCATATGGTTACTGGCTAACCACCCAGTTTCTCGTTTCTTTATTTCTGTATTTTGTACAAAGTATCCTTAAAATCAGCCACTCCTGAATGAGCTCTCAGTTTTTTCCTCAATACAGTAATTGCCTTTGTCCAGCCTTCTTAATTTATGTTTCGATTGATCTCTTCTGAGTACTCGCAGTCCTTCTAGTCCCATGTATTTACCATTCCGGGCTTTGGCAGATAACTGTGACCGCAATCATGTTTATCATTACCGACTGCAAGAAAAAGTGATTGACCATCATGGAATCAAGCCAGTCAGGGGAAGGAGTCCCAAACTGGTAACTGGAACACAGCATGTAAGAAAGCTGATGAGCTCTCACATTGGTAGTACGCAACACTGAAAAATGTCTTTTCTACAGTTACACTTTTCACTGCTAGGAAGAAGGCTTAATATAAGTAGGGAGTGATGAAGATAGTTCATCACAGGAGGGCCCGATGCCCTCCTATCATTTGTGTAAGTAGGAGATACCTATCATTTCAGCTCTAACCCTAGCAACTTGAGAACTCAATGCCTTTATGTAAAACTGCTTTTAAAGTACAGCCTTACTAGTTCCATGTTTCTCCAAATTGTACAGTGCTTCTGTACAGATGGTGCAGAAGGTTCTCTTTATATTCCCACCACTTTTCTACAAAAAACACAATCAAAATACAATTTGAAGAAACTAGTTAATTCACAAAGCTATTTTTTTTTTTTGAAAGTAAAATAAATCCTTTAGAGATGGATCAGCAACAAGGATTTAGAAGTTAAATCTTGACTAATTATGGTAAGGAGAACAATTTAATGTTTCTTCTTAACATAAACATTACCAAGGTCCTCACTGAAGGGAAAATAGATAATTTTTTTTTGCAGCTGCCAATGCTATTCTGAAAACAGAAGTGTATGACACATTCTATAGCATATTTCAATTACTGCTAGTGCAGGATGTCCAGGTGAGCAGCAGTTCTGCAGAAAACAACGTAAGGATTATCCTGGCTCAGAAGTGGGATATTATATAGATTATATATATTTAATAATTATACTATATATATATTTAATAATTATACTAGGAAGCACACACAGAGTTATGATGTTGCATGTATGAAGTAATGATTTGAACCCTCTTTACCCTTGTAAAGCTGCTCTTTCCAAGAGTCCTGTCTAGTTTTGCACAACAGATTTTAAGAAGGAAGCAGACATGTGGAGAAAACAAAGGTCAGTGAAAATAAGCAGAGGTACTGTAGCTGAATTCTGTGATGAGAGAAATGGAATATGAGCCTATCCCAGATTGTAAGGAGACCATATATAAACTGACAGTAAAACAACAAGAGGGACTATGTCAATGCTAGGCGTTCCAATGGTAAAAATAGCGAGCACTCATTTAGTCTGCTTGGAGACCAGGAAAGATTTTAAAGAAAAAATCAAAGAATGTCTGTCAAGAGTGATATAGGTCCTGCCTTCTACCAGTGAGGAGAGACAATGACTTCAACGGTGCTTGCCACCTCTTTTCTATGATTTCTCTAATTTTCATAGAATGAGTTGTTAATCTATTAATGCATTCAGTTATCGACCTACTTACTACTCTGCTTTCCTCCATATTCTAAGGAATACATTATGTTTCTAGTCTGTTCCCAGTGCACGCTAGTACTTCTCTCAAACTCAGTCTTGAAGAACTGACCTGGTTCTACTTGAAGCTCTGCCTCTAACTGGTGAAATCAATAACTGATGTGTTAACAAGCCACTTTGAGATTTAGACTTCTTTAGTCTCTACTCCTCTGCACTAATGCTCCTTTTTTCATTCACACATCTTGACAATTCAGTGCCTAAACATGTTACCATTTCTTCAGCCAAAGTGACTTCGCATGCCAGACAAGTGTTGGTATGTTAATACTCTTCTTCTGACAGATGTTAAGCCACGCTCTGCTGAAACTTCCTAAACGATTTGGTGAAGCAACTGAAGTACAGTTGTGGACTTTGAAAAAAAAATATGTATTCAGCTTCTAAGAATGCCCAGGAGAGGATAAATTTATTGCCAATAGATTGACTGCAATTAAAATTCTTTGGTATATCTGTCTGTGCTTTTGACCAAATAGTTCAGGGTTTCAGGAGAATGTCAGTAGTACTAAAAAGGTTTGACCACCTCAACCCAGTCTGCATCCTCGGGCCATGGATCCTTTCAGTATTGGCATATGTCTACTAGTGTGAGATGCTAATGGCCTGTCAGCTATCACATTCATGAACAGAACTGCTGGGATAATGAGGAAAGAAATCCAAACCTGGACTTTCTATGAAGCTGGACAGTGTCTTAGTATTTCCGGAAGATTTTACATGTCAAGACGAGCAGACGGACTGACATGGGTGCAGTTCTCGTGGATATCTGCTATAGACCTCCTAATTGGGAAAAATGAACCAAGAAAAAGAGAACTGCCTTTTAAAAAGTTTTTCAGCTCAGTATTTGCCTGTGAGTCATCAAAATATTGACTGTTTCTCCTGGCAGCTCCTACTGGAAATGTGGTCAGTAGACCAGCTGGATCAAAAATTAAGTTTAGTTAATTCAATTTTTAAGTACTCACTATAGGTATACGAAGGGGAAATCATGCTTACCCAAAGTGATAGCCTTCTACAATTAGGTGACTAGGTTGGTGGATGAGGGGAGACTAGTGGATGTTGTTTATCTTGATAGATCTTTTGCACGTAAAGCACCAAATTTCAAGGAATTGTCTCTGTTCAATAAGCATCTTATTGTGCCTTAGCAGAAAATAAGGTTTCCTACTCGTGTATTGCTCTCTGCAAGCTCCGACCACGGCAGTATTTTTCAGGAAAAATGCTAAAAAAGTTAAGTTGAACTAATATGCTATCACTATTTGATATGAAGGTAGAACAGATCTTACAAAGATAGTATGGGAAAGGAGATTTTTGCTTTGGGTTTACTCCAGGCATGAGAGAGAAAAATACTGTGAGTAAAATAAAAATACTGATTCCCAAGCAGGTAAAACGTAATAAGTGAATGGGGGAAAGAAGTTTTCTGCATCAGATTGCTTTCTAAATACACAAAATCTCTTCAGTTTGATCAAGTCAATAATCTCTGTGTTGAAGTCATAGTTTTTCTAATTAATATCATCAATCCTTTGCTAGTGCCTAGAATGGTGTAAAATGTTAATGTTCCATAGACTGTTGGAGTATCCTGAATATGTCCATTGAACTCTTACTTTTAAAAAGAGATCTCCATTATATCTTCTCAAAACTTTAGTTGCAGAAAAAGCATAAATTACCTCTTCTGTGTTACACTCAATTGCTCTTTTGGATCTCAGCTGGAGCACTCAAGTTTTGTATCAGTCTAGATAGAAATCTAGAAAACCTGTGGCAAACATGCAAAGCAACAATTTTAGGTAGAGCAGAAGCTGTAGTTTCAATTTTCTTTATTTAAAAGATACTGATTTTATCATTACAAGATCACATGCATTAAAAAACCCTGATGATAAAAACTATTTTGTGAAACAAAAATAGTTTTAAAAAGCTAATTCATATTTCATTGTTTATATCATGCCAGGATGAGTAAAGCAGATGGTTCAGTGAGATGAAACTGGCTGAATACACTCGCTATACTCTGTTCCATTTTCGGACAAGTTTGTAGGACTACTGGAATTTGATTCAAAGTGAAGCAGGAAGTTTATACACATTAAAAACCTCCGTACTTTAAATTTATTCCTGGATCAATTACAATGGGAAACATTTCAATTTATAATGGATTTTGCGAGCAGTGGCCCACATCTTCATTTATTTTTTAATATTAGTCAGAATTTGGGTGGTTACATTTCTTGACAGAGTTCTTTTAAAGATTCATGTATTTTAGTGCACTGAGAATTCTGCAGCTAAATCAGTGTCCTGCCTTGAATACTCAAAAATTAGTAAATGGGTCATATACTACAAGAATGTATTGGTAATTTTTAGAGAGGAGCTGATACAGTAATGTCCTTCTAGGTAACATGACTCTGTCTCTGCTAATATATTCAAATCCATACAAGGAGCCAATGCCACTGCCGTCAGAGATCTTCTCAGAAGTTTCCATGAAACAAACTAGGTCCTTGAGCAGCCTCATAAAAACTGCTAGCAAAAGTGACATTCTTATGAATGTGCCCCACTACTACTTAGAGCAGATCCCTGGAGGCTGAAAGTTGACACAAGTGGTGATTCAGTTCAGATGAAGTCTTCAGTAATTCTGCCTGTTCTCTGCTGTTCAGCAAAGGAGTGCTTAGAGCTCAGAGTCTTTAAGGCCATCAGTTTGGCACCTTTAAGGCAGAAGTGAAAAGAGTCCTCCTATATATGTAAGAAGTCACAATTGTAATGTCCTGTAGGTACGGTAAGTGTTCTCGAGTACCCTTCAGAGTTTTAAAATCTTTATAAAATATATATAAAAATTTCGCTCGTGTTATTTCAAGTAAGGAGGAGATCAATATCACCTGACATGTACACAAAGATATTTGACAGCATCTCAGTGTCTTTGAGGTTTATAGGGTAGCCAAGAACATATACATACATGATCTTCTACCATCACCTGATGCATTTTGATATCCTCTTGCTGAAAGTGCCATCTCATTTAGAGTGTAATAGCTGTAGAATTATGCTTGGTCCCTAACTAGCAGAGACTTTGTTTCTTTGGTAAGAGCATTTGCACTAATAAAAAATGTTAGGCGTTACAGGCTGTGCTTTGAAGACAGATAATTATTTGATCTCATTTTCAGTGTTTTTTGCAAGAGTGATAAAAATTTAACAGGAGTGCCACATGATGTCATTGACTTGCCTTCCAAGAGGTAATGTCCATTATTTTTTTATTTTATTTCATTTACATGGACTCAGAATTATGGCTTCAGGAAGGTATTGTGTAGGCAAGTGTTAGGCTCATTTGCAGTGGATTCTCACGTGGTCTATTAGAACCCCCTGCCTGTAGACACATTGCAAAAGTCATCTTACCACATCTCAGCTGCAACCTGCAAACTTATCTATTATTTCTGGTTCTGAATTCCCTCCACAGTTTGACTACCGCTCTTTGGACTTAATTGTTATCGTACCGTGATATATCACAGCCATTTCTGAGTTGGCTGGTCATTCCCTCGACCAGTAGTGGTAACAGATAACAGGAGAGTGAAAGGATGGACCAAGGATAATTTTCAGTAAAAGAAAGGAAGCATTCACCCGTATTTCACTGACTAGTTGTGGAGGTGGTGGTTTTAAGGCCTTCAGGCTGGGCCTTAGAAAATATCATACCATAGAACTATCTATGACACAACGAGCAGAACTTATTTAAGCATCTCTATTGTCACACTAAAGTATAAAAGGAAGACTGTGTTTGCACGCACCTGAGGGAGTAAACTGGTAGGACTTAACATTTGTGGAGCAAAAAGGAAAGCCAACTCTTGTAAAGTAAAAGTAGAGTAGCATCGTTTGCTTCCAAGCAAATCTGTTGGAGGCATGAGCGAAGAAAGCTCTCATTTAGAGTGATATTCAGCCTGGAGAAGAGGAGGCTCCGGGGAGACCTTAGAGCCCTTTCCAGTCCCTAAAGGGGCTCCAGGAGAGATGGGGAGGGACTCTTGATCAGGGAGGGGAGCCATAGGACGAGGGGTAATGGTTTTAAACTGAAAGAGGGGAGATTTAGATGAGATATTAGGAAGAAATTCTTTCCTGTGAAGGTGGTGAGACCCTGGCCCAGGTTGCCCAGAGAAGCTGTGGCTGCTCCATCCCTAGGGGTGTTCAAGGCCAGGCTGGACGGGGCTTTGAGCAACGTGGTCTGGTGGGAGGTGTCCCTGCCCAGGGCAGGGGGGTTGGAACTGGATGGTCTTTAAGGTCCCTTGCTACCCGAACCATTCTGTGATTCTGTGATTCTATGATTCTATGTTTGTGTACTCTTCGTGTGAACACTAAATTAATGCTTATATGGTTGATGTGGTTCTGACTGGGATGGAAGCTTACAGGGAAATAAAGAATCCCTGACCTACCCAGCCACTCCTGATCAGTAAAGATCATGTGCCCTTTTCATTACTACATGTATTTTACTACATGTATATTTACTAATGTAGGGCTAGTAGGAAAAACAGGAGTAAAACCACAGTAAATTTTCTCTGCAGTTTGAATTTTACACAGTTTATCTCCTTGTCTGAAATTATGATGCGACATTGCTGTGCTATTTGAGCCACTAAATAGCAGTCATATGACATACTAGGAATGGCTAAATTTCCATGAGAACTAGTATCAGTTATTCACATCACGTGGTTTCCTAATACTATTTTCTGGAGTTTTGGCAGAGACTATATATACAAAGATTAGCAGCAGTCTAATCTAGTAACAATGTTAGAAGGTAAGTGTCATGACTGTTTACAAACAATTTCCTTCAAAACTTTTTTTACTCCTTGATTAACACTTATTCAGATAAACGCTGCAGCAATATTACTCATGTAAATTATTATAAAAGGTGTGTAGTATGTGTCCAGAATTGCAATTCAGGCTGTTGGATTTTGGATCATCAGTTTAAAAAGCTTCACAAAAAACAGTGGTGGTTTTTTTTTTTCATTCTAATGGCAGGTTAAAACAGATTGGAGTTATAATATCTCTAATTTATTTCCCCAACTGGAAATCTTAGTGTGTCTCATGATCTTAAAAAAAAATTAAAAACAAAACAAAAATGATTAAAACATCTCCCCAAAAAATAATGCACCTCTAATACTATCGCCAAGCATCTCTCTGCTCTGTAATTGCCCTCTGCCATTTTTGCAGTTGCTGCAGACCAAATTAAAAGACACTGGCCACAAAGGGCAAATCACAGGGAGACCTGGTGCCATTAGCAATCAGAGGTGATGATTAGTGAGAAGGGCAGAGGAGACATTAAACTGTGCTAAGTGATTAAGGAGAGACATACAGACGCTGAAATGTGGGTAGTGTGGGAAAGAAAGAAACAAGCAAAGCCCGAGTGATACTAAAAATACCTTCACTGTAGCATCTGTATGTGAAGACCACCTAGTGAGTAAAAATCTGGCAGGTAAGTAGTCAGTGCATTGGAATTCCTCTCATCGTTTCCAGTGCTTTCTTCTCCCATTCCCATTATTTTCCAAAATATGGAAATTTACCTGCTTTATTTACTTACTTCCTTTCTTTTGACTTGTGAACTGTTGGGAAGTGTGGGGTTGACAGATACAGTGACTGACGTCCGTATTAGTCTTTCCAATAGGCACAGCACGGGCAGTAACTGCAGAAAATTTCTCCTTGGTACTGCCTGCTGGTCTCTTCCACCTGTGCTGCAGACAAATCAAATTTCTTAAAAAGCAAGAAAGTTTCACTCCATTGCTCTAGTTAATCCCTTCCACATTAAGGAAGGCAGATTATTGGCTGTAAATATGGTAATAACTAGCATTTTCTGGATTCAGGTAGAATAAAACCCGTATATCAAGAGATATCAAGGTGATAGAGGCAGCCAATACAGAATGAGACTAAATGTATGCAGGCGCCTGTCATCCCTCTAAATTAAAAAGTGATCTCCAGCCTTGTTGTGAGTGTAGTGCAAAACCTGATGTGTGCCTTTGGAGCATGGCAAGACGTTCTATGATGAGCACAGTCCTTATTAATATCACTAGACTGTTCATCCTGTAATGTATTGGTGAATGTGAACTATATACAAATTAAGATCCTTCTGTATTATGATTATTTTTTAAAAAAAATCTTATAGAAGATGCCATATTAGTGGCTCTTACCTGGACACGTTAAAAGGCAGCGCAACAATAGCAGTTTACGTGATTATATCAAACTCTACCTGTCGTCTGTGATATACACAAACTATAATAGCATGAGCACTTCCAGAGAATCTCTTTGAGCTCTTCTGGGAAAAGAGTTGCTTCTCTAAAGCAGAATACCCAGATTTATAGCTTTTATCAATAAATAGTAGCACTGTGAAATCACTCACAGTATAAACATGGTGCTCATCTAAATTACAGATAGCTGGGAAAACTTTGTGAGTCACAAAATCAACACATTCACAACGTATAGAATAGATCTCTTCTTTCCACTTCCTTGGACCTTAAAGACTGTGAAATACACGAATTTTTGAGAAGATACCCATAGCTGATAGTTCTTAAGTCACGAAGATAAAAATCAAGAGATTAAATATACTGGAATATTTAGAGAAATATATTTTTCCATGGCTAAGCCATTAGAAGATACACAAACAAGAAAGGAATCCAGATTTATGGTACCTCAGGGATGAACTCTGTATTGGGAATTTCCTGGGAGAAACTGCCTCGTCCACCAGAAACTTGATTTCAAAAACTGGCCACGCTCTGTAGGTGGACAGAGATATTCTGTTCTGGCTTGTTTTATACATTATCTCCTTCGCTTCGCTTCATTTAGCTTCTCTTCTCCATTTGCTTTGCTTCTTTTCATTCCCCTAACAAAAAGTTATTTTCCTTCGACCTGATATTGAGCTCCCTCTCCCACACACCCCCCCAGCCTTTGCAATAAGCACTGCAGACACCCTGAAATACGTCCAAACAAAGCCTCCTCCCAAGTGACATAGAAAGCGCAAAACACCACCTGCCATTCTAGGTAAGCTTATTAGATGCAAGCAATATGCATAATTTAAAATCATTAGCATAAAATCAATAGCTCTAGGAAATAATTACAGTTTTCACCATGACCTTGTCCCTCAAGGTCCTTCATCCTCAAGGGTTATTTAACTAAGGCATAGGAAGGATAGTTTTGCTTAGTGATTTTGCATGAAATTTAACTGACATAGAGGTATTGAAAGACTCCCTCTCCCCCATTCCGAAAAGCCCTTTACTTCCTTAACGTTGATTTCAGCTAAAGGCCCTTAGAAATCTGGCAGTGTCACTGTGATTACAAATAGCTGCAACTTGTAGTAATTAATATTTAGAAAATCTTTCTAATTATGGAATCATGGAATGGTTTGGGTTGGAAGGGACCTTAAAGACCATCCAGTTCCAACCCCCTGCCCTGGGCAGGAACACCTCCCACCAGCCCAGGTTGCTCAAAGCCCCGTCCCACCTGGTCTAATTATAACAGTAGTGAAGTACTAGAATAAAAAGCTTACCAGAAGAATTAGAAAAGATGTGAAATTTCCTTTGCCGGCTACCTTTAAGAATAAATTTGACTGTTGTTAATATCCCACCTTGAGGTACTGCAGGTTTATCTGCTCTGCATTGTTCAAGATGGGTGAACTGAATGACATCCTGAAGTCTCTTCCAGACCTATCTCTGAAAAATTTCTCTTTAATAAATAAACAGCTTCCTGTAATCACCTAATCCAACTCTACTTTAGCTCTTTCACGGTGTCCATCCAAAATGTGTGAAAAACAAAAGCTGTTCTTTTTTGACTGCCAGATGTATAAACTTCCCTTGTGGTAGAAAATGCAGGCAATAAACCGACGCTGGCAATAAAACCTCTGAATTAAGATCTTAGCTGAGACTTGATGACCATTTATTTGAATTTGAAAATTCTCACTGACGTGGCTTTCTAAGGCCCTCTATTCAGAACAGATGGATTATAACTAAGGTTTAATACCTAAGTCTAAGATCTCAATGTCTATTTCTAGTCCCAAAACTAGGACAGAATCATTTTGTGTCCTTCAGAAAGTCACTTAAGCTTTCTCAGTTCCTCGGTTTCCCCAGAAAATATAATTGGCTGTTTCTACTGCACGGACATTTTAGAGCACACTGTTGACAAAGGGAACAGAACTTTTTCAGGAGTATCTGAACTCTCACAGAGGATTTGTTCTAAGCAGATTTCAGGGTAAGTTTGTGAATTTTAGACACTTGGAAAGTTTAAGGAACTCAAGAGCTTTCCCAAAGTATAGGTACTATGAGACGTCCCAAAGTATAGGTACTATGAGACGTCTAGAACTTTAGAAAAAAATTGCCAGGATTGAGACAAATCGCAAGAGGAAATGTTTGAATGTCATTGGGAATCCAAAATTATAGAAATGGAATGAAATTTTGAACAGGAAAACGTAGGCAACAGTATACTCAAAAGAAGGAATCTCTAAAGACCATGACTGTCCCTCTGCATCTGCAATTGTGAATCAGTCGAGGTGGGATGAAGCAGCCTGAGCTGGGAGAAGTTAAGGACATAATAACAATTCCATTAGTGTTACATCATGGCATTTTTACAGGAGCATCCTCTAGGAGCCACTGATGGATAAAACTGACCAAGACTTGCTCAAGGCAGTTGTCTTAGAAAGGAGAAGAACCCTTCAGTTTTGTTGTACAGAGGCTCGAATAAAATTTAAAAAAAAGGAAAAAAAGAGGGAAAAAAAATCACATAGATCAATTTTGTTTCTTATGGCTCTCCTGAGATGAAAGCCGTAGAGGCAGAGCACTGATGTGTTCCCCAGAGCATTAAGTTTGTGACTGCAGTAGTCAATGACTGCAGAAATGTATTTCAGAAAAAATTCTCATTGTCTTTTAAATGACCTTTGGGTCTTTCTACCAATGTGGTCCGATTCCATAAACTCTCAGAGGGAAGCGGTAAAAGCTGGAAAATATGAGGTTTAAATTAGGGCAACGTAACAAAAACGATGCAACTGTGTACCAGATTTCAATTTTCAGCAACTATGATGCCGTTGTTTTAGGGATCATCCAAAATTGTGCAGCGGGTTTTAAATTAAAACCTAGTCCTAAATGACAAATACAGTATAAGGCTGGCTACTAGCTCTTTTTATTTAATGCAGACTGTCACCAGCGAGGCTGATTTCCCTGCCTTGCTCCGTCTTTGCAATGAGGCTTAATAAATACTGACAACGATTACACAGAAATAAGATTTTAAACAGGCCCAATTCAATCCTCGGAATGAATAAGATGCTTAATAAATATGCTACAGCCATTAGAGAGAAGGCTGATTCTGAAATATGGCCTGTCTCAGGTGAACGCTGTGACACCCTGGATGCTTTCAGCGGTGTGAAATGAGAGACTCTTGTCTGAAACTCTCTCCCTTGCTTGAACCCGAATTGTAGCCTGTAAATTCTGGCTCATGAGAGCTGATCTGTCCTCTGCTGGGAGCTGCAGTCTCTTGATGCTCCCTGTGGATTCCTCCATTTCCAGGAAATTCACCATCAGCCAATTACCTTTCTAGGCACTTTTTACCATCAAAGACACAGATCTCATATGAGATCTAGGGAAATCTTCACGGGAAAGCAGGAAGGTACTTCAGCTTTCTTTACGGTGATTTTTTCACTACTTGGACGTTACACTTATTTTGTTACTAGTCTTTTAAATTGGATGTTTTGTCATGGTGGAGATACTTTTATAATAGTCATGAAAAGCTATTTCTGCCATTCACCAGAAGTGCTGTTTTCAGGAGTTTTTTGTATAGTTGCATAAATAAATAGGGTTGCACACCTTTTTCAAAAAATAGCTGCAGTTGTATGTGCCAATGAGATCACTGTGCATGTATAACAGAGTTATGTATATGATGGGCATTTCTCACAGACACTTCTATTGAATTCCTCGTATCTGTACTTTAGAGTATTTAAATTAGGTACAAAATTGTGCACTCGTTTTCTGAATTATCATATCTTTCTTATATTTAAAGTATTATCAGTAATATAGGAACAGGCTTTAATTGCTAATCCTTAAGTACATTTGACGGCTAGCAGGAAACCTACAAACTGAGGAAAGTGGGATATGCTGAAGCCAGAGGAACGGTTGGAGGCCAAGTTATCATTAACTGGTGCACATTATAATACAAATATTAAGTAATAAACCCCGCTGATCTTCAATTTACTGATAATTCAATCTGGCAGGAATTTCCTGGTGTGGCTGGCAAGGGGGCAGTGATTTATTTTATGGACAAAACCTGAACTCCTGATTTGGGGCTGTACTGAATTCAGGTTTTATATTATCAAAGAGAGGGAGCAGGGAGGAGTAAGAACTCACTTTTACAGTTAACTGAGACATGGCTGACATTGCTTAAAACCATGAATTATAGAAGTAATTAAAAAAAAACAGTGGGAGGCTTATTACTTGAATGCTCAAGCAACTCAAATAACAAAAATTGATAGCAAAGATAAAATAACAACTAAACAAAGAAACTGAAAGTAATGGGGAATGTCAGAAATAGAAGAAATTTTCCACAGGAAAGAGGCTGAAATCAAGAAATCCCCATTTAGGAAAGCAGAAAAGTAGGAAATGCTAGCACTAAATGTGAACAAATACCCACAAAACTTTCTGGTCCTATGTCTGCAAGTGTATAAATTGCTTTCCCTGTAATTTCAATGTTTGAGTGACTAATTTTGCTGAGCGTTTCTCAAACGAATTGGAATTCCTAGCAGGCAGACAAATTTCACTGCAGAAAAGAAGCAATTCCTTATGTAATGTACATCCAACGAGGAAAGAAAATCCAGTCAAAATTGTTCAGTGGAAATATTTACAAGGAGAAATGATCTGTTTGAAGGTAATGTTTAGAATAAGTTTAATGATCTTTTAATCTATATTTTCTGAAAACTATTTTAAATTTTTGAAGTAGAATTCTTAGAATACCTTTTGCTTGTAACAAATTATTTCTTATAACAGAATTTTGAAGTATAATGAATAAGAGAGAGAAGTTCTGATGTATGACCGCGTCTATTTTTCAGGGCCTAATCTTCATACTCTTGATTTCGTTAAAACCCTCTGTAACATCTGACTGCAGTGCTGTTTTTCCTTTCTTACACCAGCTAACTGGGAAGAAAGTAAAGCTCTGTATGGGACTGAAACTGTGTGTCAATGTACACAGGTTTCATAAGACTTAAGCAATATCCACAGAGATACATGTGTATGTGTGTGTGTGTGTGCATATATTTACCTATCCCACACAGTTTTGTGTTGCTTCTATATACATTTCATTGTTCCATTCTGTCCCTTTACTGCATAACCCAGAGCTAGGCATACACGTACACCTGAAGAGACCTTCTCGCTCTCTACAACTCCCTGAAAGGAGGGTGTAGCCAGGGGGGGTCGGTTTCTTCTCCCAAGGAACAGGCGATGGGACAAGAGGAAATGGCCTCAAGTTGCGCCAGGGGAGGTTCAGATTGGATATTAGGAAAAATGTTTACATGGAAAGGGTTATGAAGCCTTGGAATGGGCTTCCCAGGGAAGTGGTTGAGGCACCATCCCTGGAGGGATTTAGAAGATGGGTTGACATAGTGCTTGGTGACATGGGTTAGTGATGGTTTTTATCAGAGTGAGGTTGATGGTTGGACTAGATGATGGCTAGCAGGAAACCTACAAACTGAGGAAAGTGGGATATGCTGAAGCTGATGCTTTTTATCAGAGTTAGGTTGATGGTTGGACTAGATGATCTTAAAGGTCCCTTCCAACCTGGACAATTCTATGATTCTGTGATTCTATGAATTTTACCTGTGTTACTTGCCCAGATCCCTGGCCAGAACTGAATGAAGTGCCTCGGCATCTGTACTTTTCTATGGTGCCAGTCGATGCCTCACCAACGTGTATTTTGGAACAGTCCCTCCACACGGCCTCTCCTAATCGTCTAAAAGCCTAAATCCGAGCAGTCAAGGGGATTTGTGTAATATGTTAAACCTTTAATACATGCCAAATGCTGTGTCAGCACCAATTCCAGTTACTCAGTTTGGTACTATTAGATACACACGGTGAGACTTCATTCCCATCATGTTTATAGTTTCAGCATTGCCTTAAGGGGGTTATAAAAACTAGTCGTGCCTGCGTAATTCTTGTGGCATGGCTAGAAGAATAGCCCTGAACTCTGAGAATGATCTCTGGATGTAAAGCAATAATGGGCTATCATTCATTCTTTTCTTTTCTGGCTACATTAAATAGTACTTTGACATTTAGGCATAATTCAAAATATGCAGATGCTGAGTGAGAGAGAAAGAGGGAAGTTCACTCAGTGTGACTGCAAATTCAAAACCAAAGATAAGGATACAAAAATTCCCATCCTACACCCTGTTCCTCCCTGATTTGGAATTTGTTGAAATGGCCAGACCTCAAAAAACTGCATATCTTCTCTCAGAGATAGTAACCCCTGAGAGGTGGGCAGATAAATTCCTGAGCATGAAGGTGTCATGTATTTTTCATTGAGACAGAAAAGGAAGATTTAATGAGAGTTTAGGGTGACGTGGAAGCAGCAAGGTGGTATAAGACAGGATTTTATCCCGCTTTTTCAGTTTTACACTGTAGCTCTTCAATAGCTGCCTTTGACACAAGGTATTATTTAACATGAGTTAAAAAATGGTATCACTATTTATACTGTAACATAGGAACACCACCATTTAGTGGTGTTTAAACAATCCAGCTGACTGTTTAATTTTTTGTCATAAGAGATGGAGCAGAATGTTAACAAAACAGCAAAAGGAATGGTCTGGTAACTGGAGCAGACGTCTTCTGACTTTGAAGACATCTACCTCAGACTTTACCAAAGACTTTGTGGCTGTATCTAGCAGTGGTTGTATGTCATAGTTGGTACACTGTCCTAGCCAAATTACTCGTGAAGTCCCTTTGCACCCTTGTGCTCCTTCCAGTGGAAACCAGCAGCTCCCATGACTGCTGGCGGTCAGTAGGGTAAACACTTAACTGGACCAGGGACTCTTGAAACATTCCCAAATACGCTACTTTAGGTTTAGTTCAACCTTCCAACACCTCGTTTCCCTGTCCCCATTTCTCTATATCAAATGTAAGAGTAACAATTCTGTTCTCCTTTATGCTGGAGTGGTAAGGATACATTCATTGAGATTGATAAAATAACAAGCAGTGGGGTGTTCTTTACCCAAATCAGAATAAACGAGTAACGGTATATTAGGTAAGTATAGCCCAAAGACAGTCTCTAAGACAAGTCTCTTCTTGTATAATTAATATGGTCACCTGCTTTCTTAGCAATTACTTTTCTTTGGTTAGCTATGACTAACTTCTCCTTACTGTCCTGATTCAGGAAACACATAAGCACATCCTTATTTTAATTACATACTCAAACACATGCTTCACCCTGATTAAAGTTGTAAATCACTAGGTATTGTGTAAGTATGCATTTTGTCCATATAGTAAAGTTACGCACTAATACAAAAATCACTGGAACTAATTCCTGATTTCCCTTACTCAGAAGCCATAATCATAAAGAAGGTCCCCTCAAATTTTCCATGTCATATTGCACAAATTTAAAAATATATCTGTAATTACTTTTTTCCAAATAGAGAAAATCAGAAAGAGATGTCAAACATTTACTAGACTCTAATTAGAAGAAAACAAGTTGTTACTTTATATTTTTAAAAATATCCTGCCTAGCCTTTAGGGTTTTCTTTAATTTTCAGAGCACAGTGGCAGGAGAGGGAGGTCTCATGTTGTGTCAGGGCCCTGAGGCCATATTAGTGACTATTTTGCATTCTAACAAATCTGTGGCCACCTAGGATTTCACAGCTGTCTCTCTGCACTTCATGGTCACCTGGAACTTCATTAACAGGAACCCTTGTGGTCTAAAATCACAAATGCTTGTCACTGAATATGAAGAAACAATATTATTACTGTTACAGGTATAGAAGCAAAAAAGCAATGACAAATCTGAGTTCTGTGTGCATCTAATGATGGCTAGTGAGTACCTACACTGGCTAGATTCATTATTCAATGAAATAGGACTGTATATACTAAGGAAAATATTGGAACAGACAGAGTTTGAGATCTTAAGATGTCATTTAAGAGGAGGATTTGTCTTGCTTTTAGTAATCCTCAGGCCCACAAAAAGGATTTTAATGGATTTTACTACACACATTTACATCTTTCAGCCCAAATCTATACTGTTGCACAGTCAGGACGTGATTTAAATCCTCTGGCTGAGGAAATCAGCCATGGCAAAGAATCTTGATTTACCATTGTGTGGCTGGGCATGACACCCCCACAAAATGACTAGCGGTCAGAAAATTTCAAATTATCAAATACAAATCTGTTGAAAGTCAATTTTGGAATGCTTAGTCAGACCGGTGGTAAGCAGTTATTGATTTAAATTAAAGCAGAAAAGTTTACATGCAAATCAAAACTAAATTAGTTGGTTGTTCATAGATAACTTCTCTACTCATACAAGTGGTGATCAGAAAGTGACAAAGAAAAAAGAATGAGAAAAGACACAAGACACATTATACTTGCTTTCAAAGTAACAAACACCTTGGAAGAGATGAAAAGTCCTGCCTCTTTTTTAACATTTAACAATGGATCCTCTGTACAAAACCCAGAATCACTACAAGCTTTTCTCCCAAGTAGCTACTTATGAAGTGCCATGGTCTAAAAATGCCACCTCTGCAGGGTACAGAATTAGTTTATAAGCTATTTCCATCCCCAGTCTTTTGCCTGACTGTGCTAAAATGGGTAACAATCAGTTTTAGTTATCCTGGTGTGGTCTGAAAGTCAAACATTATTTCCTTAGAAACTGGTTTCAAAAACTATCAAGTCCTGTCCTGAAGCAACCATCTGGGGGCATCTTTCTGCTTCTTTCTGATCTGAGCTGATTTAAATTGATGATCAAGCTGAAGCCTGTTTCACAATCACTGCAGATAAAAAGGAACAGGATTAATTTTATTTTATTGATTTTTTTTTATTTCTGGATTATGTTGGATTTTCACACACGTGTGAGAAAATGTTGTATCTAATCACAGGTATGGCAGCACCCAGGTATACACCCACCCAACCTAAAATTTCCCGTGATTGCACAGAACAAGTTAAAGGAGAGTCTGTCTTTTCTATTTTCTTACTGCTTATATCACAAATTGATAATACATGTAAGGTTCCCTTCACCTACAGGAGATACTAAAAAACAGATAACCAGTTTTACCAAACATGAATATTAATGCACCACTTTGACACTGACCACACATGCTGTTGTGTTAATTACATCAATAAGCAGCACACCTCAGAGACAAGTGTTTTATACATGCTTTGATTTTCTGGGGTTTTTTTTCAGGATAAAAAGTTATCATCTGTCCTTTAGCCTGTATGCCGACACTCTAAGAATCAGCATTTTTTAAAAAAAGCCCATGAAAACATGGGTCCCAAGGTATGTCTGATTTCTTGCCAGAAAAAAACACCAAAAAGTGGAGAACCTGATGATACATGTAAAAACTCGAAGATTTCTCCATATTGTTACACCGTGGTTTGTACTTTGGCTTGTAGTATATTTTTTACAATGTATAGATTTGAAATTGTTCTATACTACATTTTTTAACACTCTTGTCATCATAGAGCATTAATTAGATCCTCCTTCTCATTTTTGTTACACTGAAAGGTATTAAATACAAATTCAGGTCCCACTGAGCTCTACTGGCTATAGATTTCAATTTAGCCAAATCTCACTGTCTATAAACGTATAAAATCACTGTGCCACAACACTAGATGATGGATGAAAGGGTTTTTTCAGACTAAAGTATTATCCAGGCAAGACAAATGGACGTATTTGCACTTATAGACTAGGAGATGCATGAAAGAATCATAATACAACATAATTACAGCTTTGTCCATAGTAGCTTTGCAAATGCATTTCCTTCCTGACTGTCACTGCCCTCTGTTATTGTGCACCCAAGGCAGCTGTGTACACGAATGCTAACTTACTGAATTTACCTTCAAAGCAAAAACTACCATTCGTACAACAAAGGATAGCAGTAGGAAAGGTCACAAAATTCATTTTCTCTAAAGACCTAAGTATGTATCCAAATATGAAAGACTACGGCATTTGATTTTCTCCTCGGGTATTTTTTTAGTTGTTTTTTTCTTGCTCCAAAAGGGCTAAATAATCACATCTCTAACCATTCATTCTGACAGGCCTTTAACAAATGCATACAGATGAGGGAACAAATGACAGAAAAGAGATTTAAGAGCACACTTTTTGAAGGAATACTATTTATTTCATAGTCTTTGAAGAGCACCTGACAGCAATCCGCAACGCATGGCACGCCTAACTAGCAGCAGTATAACAAGAACAAAGCGGTCCTGAAAATATGGCCGGAAAGGAACAACTGCAAAGTTATGAAGGTTGACCTTTAGCCAGTAGATTTAGTCCTGGTGGTAAAGAATAGTTAATTACAGATCTTTAGAAGGAACTGGGTAAAAATGGTTCATAACATTTCTTCACAGAAGTATGTAAATATAGTTGTAACTACAATAAGTGAAGAAACTTGAGAGCTTTGATTACCCAGAAAAGAAGCAACAACAACATAAAAAAGTCTCTTAAAATGCATTCCTTCATAAAGAGCAGATTGCATTTCCATGGGACTAAGATGCGTGGAACAGGAGATACTACAATACAGAAGCTGATTCTCAGTTCTTGCCCATGAATGGCAAAGTTCTAAATAGCTATATTTCTGAATAGCCTTATTTCATATCTGCTTCTCCTTATGTTAGGTTATAAATCAAATATGATACATGCAAGAATCTTTCACCTCCATTCCCCCAGGGTTCTAGCATTCTTCTTGTTCTACCAGAGAACGTCAGGGTTTTTTTTTAATCCAGATACACAACATTCCATGAGAGTCAGCCTACCGGACAGTAAGACCTTTAGGAACTTGTATAAGAATTTATTGCCACCATGCTGAAGATGCTGTGCGTTCCCTGAGAAACTAGAGACGGTAAAACTATTGAACTCCTTTTGCTTACAATACATAAGGTGGAAGAAGACAGGTTGGATTCAAAAGCCAGTCTTCCCCTTGTTACGTTGACCCTTCAGTCTGTAGTTTTTACCAGGTCCTGCAAATTGGTTCAGCTCCGCCTTGCTGTCAACAATCAGCTCCTTAAAGGAAGGCAGGGAGATTGAAGAAAGATGCTTAAAAAAAAAAAAAAATTAGGAACTGCTTATTCCTATAAGCAGCAAATCATCAGCTTCCAGTCTCTGTTTCCACACACACAGACACACCCTGCAGGCAGTGATTGTCGGCTGGTGATAGACTGTGATTTGGAAGCATATTGTTTGCCAACCTTTAAGTTTAAGTCCCTAATAACAACAGCTTTTAATTCCTGGCTTATTACAAGTGGCAGTGTGTTGTACCCGTCACTGGGTTTAGACCCCTTAGCACTGCTGCGAGATTTGCTGAGTGAGTTGGGGTTTTATTCTGCTTACTGGGTGTCTCTCAAGTCATCAGCCAGATACTTCCTGGCACCGTTCCCTCAGCAGGGCTAATGAATCATGACAGTTCATCTCAAATTGCCCGGCTCAAACATTTAAATGTCCACCACAATCTACCAATGAACCCATCTGACTGCCATTGGGGATCAGGGGGAGAAACTTATTAATACACACAAGATTTGGCAGCATGTCAGGCTTAATCTTATCACAGCAGCTGAGATAATACATTTGTGCTTTCCTCCTGTGGTGAGAGAAGAGCACCAGCACTGTAACGTCACCAGGGAGTGCAGTGGTGCCAGCCGGGTTTGACGCATCTCACCCTGTATTCATCCACTCCCTTACGTGGTATTTTGAAAGAGTACCCATTCCTTTCAGCAGAGAAGTTTTCAGGTTTGCAAGAAGTGAAATAAGCTTTTTTATAAGTATCTTTCAGAAGTATTTAGGAAACCTATAGCATTCTGATTAATAAACACAATACTCATCTGATTGCCTCTTCTATACTAGAACCATGATAGAACAACAGGAGCTAATAACAAGCCTTTAGCTCGATTTGCTAATGCAATTTTTTAATCAGAGAATCTAAGTATTACCAACATAAGGAAGCTGAAGGACAAAATGAAATGACCTAAAATGTGGCTCCAGGTGGCTACATTTTTTCCCCCAGTAGAAGTAATTTGGGATAAGGACCTTTTCATGCTGGAAGAGCATTTCTGTGTCTTTGGTGCTATCTATATACAGATATAAATTCTATACTATGAACTATTACTAATAATTGAAGACACATGCTTTATTTCCAATCCAAATGAAAAAATGGGTTTTCTCAGAAGAAACTACTGTGACCAAATGAAATTCACTTTTTTTTTTTTCTTATGGTAGGGGTAATACTCAGCAGAGAGAAACTTTTTGATAACAGAAATGTCTCTGGAGACACATAATGGGAAAGAAGGCATGTTACAGCTCATTTACTTATAGCAGTTATGTGTGAAACTGCAGATGAACTAAAATAGAATATAATTCTTTGAAAAAGGCAGCAGCAAAAGGATTTGGAAATCTATCCCAACAGAATTGCTCTTTGAGTTAATATTTTATGGCTCAATATTAAAATAATTATCCACATTATTGATCCTGCCTATGTGGTATGGGCATCCAAACAGCACCAAGTAATGCTCTTAGTCTTCTCCAGAAGACGAAAACTTGGAGTGGACTTCTTTCATGTGTTATTCACACAATCAGCTTGCAATTCATTTTCCCTTATGTCAGCAATAGCACAAAAGCTGGAAAAACAGTGTCAAAATGAGAAAACGACCGTGTAAGATTCGCTTGCCATTACCAGCCCCTTCCTTCAGTCGTTCCTTCAACAAACTGTCACAAGTTTTATATTCTGAGCCAGAAGAGAAAGCACCTTAGCGTGCAGTGACAGTGTGCTTTAGAAGTAAAACCCTGCCTTAACCCAGTTTACCTTGTATTGGTTCACTTTGCAGAGAAATTCTGATACATGTTAAATAGATTCCTTTGGGAGGGAGCTAAACCAAAATGTCTGGACTGAGTATGCACCAAACATTCTCCAGCCCTTTCCAGGGACAGCAGGGCCACAACCAAAGACTGGTCCATATGCGTGGTGAGGGTGCCTGATCCAGCAGAAAAGAATAGATCCAGCCCCAGGTAAGATTTCTAAACTGCCCATAATGTTGGTGCAGGGGCCTCAACACCTTCCATTTTCTCTAGTGATTTACTGCTACTGCACCAAATTACTAGCTAGTACAGATCTCCTCACTGAGAGTTACTTATTTGTAACCCATAACTACGTATCGCCAACAGCTGCTTTCATCTCAGAATATGTCAGAAAACACTCATTTTCATCCACAGTTCCAGCTGCTTCTAAGGAGGGTTATCTTTCTCCCACGGAAGACGGGTAGCTCTATTAGGAAGGCAAAGGTGGCAGTAATGAAAGAATTCCCAGCCTAGACTTGTATTTGGACTTGTATTTGCAACCACTTGAAATCTTATTTCAAAACATGGGAAACTTCACTGCCTTACTGAGTTTTAGAGTTCATTTATATCCTTTTCCTTTACTTTTTTCCTCTCATTTCTCTTAGTTATCCCCAGATTGCATTATTTTCTCAAATGGCAGGACCCTCCTGCTTGTTTCTTCTTGGTGGGTAAAGCCCTCCTTTCCCCCCTTACCCGCAGTGTGATGCTACAGGGCTCTCTCTATAGCTGAGTCAAGGTATTAACTGAAATATTTACACATTGCCTTGAAGCATCAATGATCTAACAATTTTTGTCTCTAACCTAGTCCAAGAGACAGTACGTTCCTGAATGGGCATTGACATTATTCGGCTTCTTTTCTTGTAAGAGAATCGTTCTGATTTCACATCGCATCAACACTGAAAGTCATCGCAAGTGGACATGCCCTGTAGGTGATACTTGCTAGGTACTGGAGACCAGTTCTTGGGAGGTGAGTGATTTTTAGTTCTAGAGAAACTAGTTTAGGTCATTTTAGTTCTGATGAAAAGTGCTGGATCTGCATTCCTGTGTAATTAGCTATTTCTTCATCTGCTAAATTTACAGCACAATAATAAAATGATCCCAGCCCACTATTCCAGCGGGCTCACTTACAGTAGTGACACCCTAAAGTTAGCAAGCACAGCTTTAAATCCTTTTAAAGCCAAAAGAATTAGTATTTTAACAAAGAATTGGTGTACTTTCATCAATTTGACCCCTAACCGACGCCAACTAAGTAGTTACGCATTTTTTAAGGAAGACAGATTTTGTTCTCAATCACTATTGAGAACAATGGAAGGGAATGTATGAAAAGTAATTAGTAGCTAAGTTTCTAGGAAAGTAGCAGTCAGGTAGAGAAGACTTGCCTCGGCACAATCAAAACATGGAGAAACAATGTAATAGAGCTTATTGTGTGAGACTAAACTAAATTAAAACCTATGGGAAGAAAGATGAAAGTACATGTAACTCCGCGTATAAAGGACAAAGACGTCAGGAGATGCAAAGCTGGGATTCTCCTCAACAGATTAACTGACAAAAGATCAAAATCTACATACATCAACACTCATGCAGAAAACTGACCAATTCAGCTACAAGATGGGCAAAACACACCAGGTTTAGTGTATTAGCTATTAATGAATAAAGTAGCTCACAAGGAGGAAATTCTGAATTAGGTAAGTATTCCACCCAAACCAAGCATATATATCATATACATATATGTGTGTACACATCTCTATACGTATATGTCCCTCCCAATGTGAGTAATTATTTGTCTTTCAGAATAGGATCCCATGGATTATTTGCTTCTTGCTATTATAAATAAATCTGCGTATTTTCAGCTCTGGATTTTAGGTAGGGTATTGCTTCAAAACCCTTCACATAGGGCTTACCTCAAATTATGCCCACATCTTATCAAAAACTCAATCACTTCCACAGCTCCTTTAAAAATTCAGCAGTCTACTTCATGTAAAACAGTTAGATTGCCTTTTCTACTAAAAACTATAAAGTTATGAGCCTCAACTACTTATAGGTTCATTCATGCAGAGCAAACAGAGACGTGATTTCCAGACATGTGAGTGATAAAAGGTTCCTTCAAAATATAAAACAACCAAAGGCCTTCTGTGGTCTCAGCCTGTTCTGTGTCAAGTTATAAGGAGAACAAGCTCATGCTGGTATTCACTTAATTGTAGTACTTCTATACCCCACTCATACCGGCCGTTTACCATTCTGACAAGACACTCTTACCTCCCCACTGGAGAAGAACTCTATTTCATATCTCAACTATGAAAACTCAGAAACATTTAATTCAATTCTCCACTGAAGCCAGTATCAGAGAAAAGTCTGAATAATGTATGTGCCTCGAATCCACAGCCCCATTGCTCCTCCAGGCCTGTCTCTACCTCACTCTTGTTTTCCTGTAGCATTTTGAATCAGAGACCTTCATACAGTGCAAACTATTTGAGAATTTAAACAAAGTCCTCGAGCTTAATTAGCCTTCTCCTGAGGTGATAAATGCCATTTTCGATGTTGCAAAGGAGGTTTATGACCGTACTAATAACTGACATTTAACTATACACTTCATGAGTTGCTGTGGTAAACATAATTTCCCTGATTTCACTAATATAACCAAGTGTTAACTCTCATTACAGACCTCGCAGGGAAGGTTAGGAGAGGAATAGCAGCTTTGCTGCATTCGCATACCCAAGACACACAGCTAACGACTGTGAGTATTAACGCTTGTTACAGCTTCTTCAAGACTCTACACAGGGAAAATCCTTGACTGATAGAACACCTAAGAGATTCTTAACACTGCTACTCTGCTCGGCATGGAAATCTATCATGAGAAAGCAATTTTAAAAGTAGGGGGCAGATGAATAATTCAGTAAAAAGATGTCAGTAACTGAACAGACAGTGGAAGAACTACTGTTTTTTGGTTATTAACATTAGAGAGGAATGAACAGAGGTCACATAAGCCTCACACAAAATAATAAACACTTTTTGTTAAATTAAAATGGTGAGTCCTTTTGTCATAGCATGAGAATACAAGGGCAATACATTTTATAATGGCAAAATAAAAATCTTTTTTGTATGACAGTTATCCTGGGGAGATTTGGGCTATGAAGATTGTTGACAAAGGTTAACAGGCCTAAACATATGTATAAATCAGATTTACACAGCAATTGTTAAATAGAGGATTATGTTAGGATAATGTCACTTTATATCGGTAAAGGAAACTACCCAGACTAAGTTAAGTGCATGTGTCTGCAGATCTACATACATATGTATGGTGGGATGAGGGAAGGGGAAGAGAATGGAATTAATGGAATACTCACCATGATTTTGACCACTGTGTTCTGTTCCTTTATCTCATTTTTCAAATATTCTGCAATATGAAATCGGGGAGTTGTTTTGTTTAGGCATTATAACTCTTTGGAATGCAGAATACATTTTCTTAATGTAAAATTTCACAACAGGATTCTCCTATAGAAGAAATAGGATAGAAACATTTCCAATGGTTCTCCCTTGTGGCTTTACATCTGATTCTGCCTCCTCTGACCTCTTCGAGATAGTTTCTATTCCATCTTTGGGAATGTATCTATCTAATACTTAGGGGTAAGATGGGTCTGCAGAAAGAGGATGTATTACTAATTCTAGGAGAAGTGAAAAACATTCTGGTGATATTACCACTGCCAAAATCCTTTAACAAATGTGTTATTTTTACTTTTCCAAGGCAAATTTAATGAGCATCAAGTATTCATAGAGGATAGATAGTATTTAAAAGACATCTTTAAATGATTAAAAATGTGCAACTCTCTGACAGTGATTACTACATTAAGGCCTACAATACATTTTCATTATGCACAAACTGTCTCCAAGGTGAGATCAAGAAAAGAGAAATTTCAGAACTCTGCTATTTGTAAGGAAGTTCACATCCAAGCCTCTATCTTCAGGATGAAAAATCGGTGTTCGGGTCAGCAGTAGGTAAGATGATAGATAAAATCAATAAACTGGTAAGGTAAAGGAAGTAAAGGTCCACTCAGCCCACCATTTACCCCAGCCTATGTTCCATTTGGATAGCCTTGATTTTAGCCTCTTCCTCTGTAATTAAACAGCAGGTATTCTCATTCTCAGTCGTGACCCTATTAGAATCATAGAATGGTTTTAGTTGGAAGAGACCTTTAAGATCAAGTCCAACTGTTTACCCAGCACTGCCAAGCCCACCACAAAACCATGTCCCATGTCCCCTAAGTGCCCATCTTTTAAATACCTCCAGGGATGGTGATTCCACCACTCCCCTGGGCAGCCTGTTCCAATGCTTGATAACCCTTTTGTTGAAGAAATTTTTCCTAATATCTGTCCTAAACCTCCCCTGGCACAACTTGAGGCCGTTTCCTCTTGTTCTCTTGCCTGTTCCTTGGGAGAAGAGGGACCCCCTCTCGCTGCATCCTCCTTTCAAGGAGTTGTAGAAGACATATTCCAACAGGCCAAATACCATTTGAACACAAGACCACAGGTAATGGTACAGGAGGTCTAATACAGATTGTGTATTTATATAATGTTTTAAGATGATGTTAAGATAATACAACTCTTTTTAAGGTATCTTTGCAAAAAAACCGTATTAGTAGAAAAATATTTTAGAAATCACGCCCTCAAAAAGCACAATAATTATCCGTTTCTTATTTGTTCTCATGTTTCTGTCAACCTGGTGCTTTGAATAGCTCTGGAATGCTCTTGTGTATGCTAGGAAAGAACTGCCATGTTTTCAAGTACACGAAGTGCTTAAAGACACAGCTACGAAAATCAGAAATCTAGGGGATCTAAGCTGCAGTACAGAGAAATACAAGCATGCTTCTTTATGGGATAAAACTCTCAATAATAGACACTAACTACTGAAGGATGCCGTTGTAAATGACTAAATACTGCGAATTAGTAAGAATCATTAATAAATGCAATGAAAGCTAATACTTCAAAAAATTGCTTTTTCATTTCATTTGAAAATTGGAGTTAGTCTCAATTTATATTTCTTCCTGTGTTACCAGATTTAATGCTATTTTAATAAAAAAAAAAAAAAAAGGAAGTAAAAAGAAATTCCAATTGGGGTAAAATAATCTCTACTAAAGTTATGGCTGAGAAATAAGAAGAAAATTAGATTATTAAAATAATAGATTAGCAAAACCAAACCAGGTTTATAAAATGCCAGCTTCCCAAATACCTGATAAATGCCTTCTCTTTATTGAAGCTAAAGTTTCTAATAAGCTTTCTACAAAGTTCACAGGGGTTTTTTCCTGTTTCTTTCTTATAAATCTAAAATAGAGGAAGCACTGAGTTTCATAACAGCTAATCCTGACTTTGTCTTTCTTAGCTAGTTCTCATTCAAATTATTATAGCTCCTCATCTATCATGTCTGTGTTCCTAAAGTAAGCATAGAAATTGTTGACATTTTTAAACAATTAATTTTAAATCGAGAAGAGAATATCAGGTCTACACAACTCATTTTATCTGCTTCACTTAAGAGAGAAGTTCTGAATTAATTCTGACTAGGAGATTTAGTTGACTGTTTTGTTAATTTTTGGAGCACAGGAAAGAGATAATCTGGGTGTCTTAGAGGTGTTTACTTTCATTGCTCAGTAAGCCAGAATTCATAAAGCAATGAGGAAGAAGGGACATTCTCCAAAATGTCATGCCAAAGAGTTGATTTTGCTGTTACTGGAGATGCTGAGAAAACTACTCCTGACAGGACTGAGCCACAGAAGAGCATTTACGCAGCCCTTTTGTTTTGATCTGTTTTTATCTCCAGCTGTCAGGGACACAGAAGGGGACAACACACACACCAGTGCTAGAGTCCTTGCCCAAGAACTTTTCGTCTTTCTTCTAACATTGTGGGAGAGAACAGTAAGAGTCCTGAAAGCACCTTGATACGCATTTGAGAGTGTGAGAGTGGAAAGAGAACAGGTGGGAAAAACCCTCCAGAGTTATCTCTAAGCGTACATCCCATTGACAAGTTTTATTTGGCCAAAAATGGGCAAGTCATTTTACAACACTTCTCTTTTCACCTGCTTCTAGTAACTTATCTGATGTGATACAGAGACTGCAATTAAGTTTGGAAAAGCAACAGTGGTTTTTTCCTCCCCCGGGGAACCAAAGTGTGAGAGGGGAGAAGGAAAGGTGAAGCAGCAAAAAGAAAGAGAAAAGCTGATGGTTTCATGAGACCAGAATAAGGAGCTTCCTGTTTGGGCACACTGTACTTTAGTAGTAGATGCTCTATGAGACTACAAAGACTGTAGAACCACATTGAAAACCAACCAACCAAACAAACAAACTAAAAATAATGGAATTATTTTTTTAGTTTCTGTACTTGCCCATGGTTCTTATTCCGTATTTCCAATCTCTTCCTAACAGGGTAAATATTTCATGAACTAAACGTTAAGGAAAGTAATAATCATGGAGAGATTTACCTTAATATCAGGAATCTTAACTATAGAATACCAAATGTTACAATTTCACTAGACTCTGCAATATCCTGCATTTATATAGCCACTTGGACATGCAGAAATGAGACGGATGGTATTTTCAATCTCTGCATATGAAGGAGTTATTCCTTTTTACTAAGGAGATCACCCAGCTCACTTGCATTCCAGACCACAGGAAAAGCTTGGCAAGAGAAGCACAGACCTATGGTTGCCACGTCAAGTCAAACATCATCAAGGAGTCTGCTACCACAAGGACTTCAATCAGAACAATCAATCAGACGTAGAGTCATACATGACTAAAATACAAGTTTCCAGTCCCCAGATAAGGTCTTTCCTTCATGTACATGTATTTCCCTGCTATAATTCTTAATTCAGATGTAAACATTCAGCATCAGCTTCCTACCAAGCACAAGCTGCTAAGTGATGAAGCTTAGTGGAAAGGTTGAGTAAATGCTGCGATATTCAGGCTTCTCCTGCCATGCACGAGGAAGTTTCTGATTTTAGAGCTCAGCTATTACCAGCTTTAACAACTACATGTTTATTTTGGGATGCCCTGGGCAAATTATAGTATGTATTGACTTTCTTAGCACATATTGTGTGCTGAGGCTGTTGTGAGACTTTATTTGGCCTCACAAAGACAATAAAATGGCAATTTTTGTGTTTTTCTTTATTATGCATTAAGTGTCTTTGAGCCAATGGTTACTTGTAAAACTGCCAGGGGGTTGATAAATGCCCACAACAGTCTACCCAGAATAGTATAGTGTTGTATAATGAGAGATTTCTAATGCAAAGAGAGGAAAAATGCAAGGGGAAATGCATTCCTAGATCGGGAAACTATTGAATTTTATAGCCAAAGACAGAATACATACAGTCAGGGAAGAAGAAATGTTGAATTTCTCTATCATCACCCTTCCACAAATAGCAGCTAATAAAAAACTACACTGATCAGTCTGGTCCATGCAGTGGGACAGAAACCTCTTCATGCCTGGGGTGATCCTCAAAAGTACTGTCCCCATAGTGCCAGGAGCAGGATTATTGTTCTGCCATTAACCTCCTACAGAGGTAGGTGAAGAACTGCCAGGTATGGAGAATATTTTCTCATCACCAGGCATTAAGTCAGCATTCTGTAGAATGTGTGAATTAGACCGAGAACCCCAGTTTGCCTGAACAGGCATTCAAAGCCTGAGTTATGCAGCTCCATTATCATAGGGCTATCTTCCTCCTATGTTGTTTTGCAGTATATATATGATAGAATTCTAGCAGAATAAATCCATCCTGGAGACTCTCCAGGGACAGAAAATCTCCTGGGAAAATAAGATACGGAAGGACTGGCTGTTCATACTGTCCAGTCCATGCGGGTACTGGAGCCAGCTGGCACAGACAAGAAAATGGAATGAGCCTGCCAAAAAACCCGATTCTTCTGCAGCTGAGATGTTAAAATGCACCCTTTGTGGGGAGGCACGGAGTAAGTGGAAGCTTGTGCTTTGCCCCGCTTACCAAGCCGGACTAATCAAGCTGAACGTGTCACTTCATACTTTCACGGATACTCTCCCTCTTGCCCAAACCATGAGCCAGTTCTAGCCACACATAAAAGTTAAAAAGTAATACTTGCCTCTATCAGTGTGCTCACTTTTATGGAGATTATCTGTGGCAGAGGTGCTACTTTAGCTTGGGTGTTTTTGAAGAATGTATTTGATTACCCTTGAGATACGGCATTTTCCATTTCAAAAGAACCCAGATTCCGCTGCAGCAATCTGATCTATAAATTGTGCTATTTAGCTCAAACACTGGAAATTGGGCAAATTTGTTACTGCTACACAGTGCCCAAGTGCAGGTGAAAAAGGAGGCTTTTGTTAATTTATTAGTGTTACAAGTGCTTTTGACCCATCTCACTCTCATTCATTGACCTCACCTCGTAAATGATCGCAGAGACAAATGTTACCTAAAATGACTGCGTAACTTGTGAGTGCAATGGAGACATGGAACCGATTTCCCTAACTCTTCTTGATATACCCAAGGGTTTAATCAAATTGCTTGAACAGCTCGCTCAGGCATAATGTGAAGGCCAGTGGTGATACTCTACACCTGCAGATCTAGTCTGCGAACCTCTGCTCATCTGCTTTGTGTTTCTCCTCATACGGGCATTACTGGCAAGCTGCTAACGCCAGGATCATCTGTGATGACACCAAAGGATGTGTGTGCCTCTGACACAGCCATTATAGAGTGTTATGATATAGTATGGATCCCAGAAGATCTCAACACCTTCAGCAGCACGGTTCAGAGTGAAAACATTAATGTTTATCATCAGCCTACTAGTGTCGAACTCTGCCTCCAGCTACGCGAGTCTCAGGGCAGTGCAGTAGCATTGACATCAGGCAATTTTGTGAAGCCTTTGTGTGTGTCCTCAAGCAATGCAGCATATAAAGAAACAAATAAATAAGATCTTCTCAAAGAAAATCTTCTTTTAAAGAAACTTTCTAAAAATAAGAGATGTACGCTAGGTTTTAGTTCACACACCAACTAGTCCTGGGTTGCAGGACTAGCTTCTTTACTCCTTTTGAATGTCTTAGCTCTTCAGCTCTTGTTGCTTTCATCGATTAACTTGCATTGACGTTGCAGAAACTCTGAAAAATTATGTTCTTTACACAGACAACTTACAACTTAAATATGATACCAGGTATCATTACAAAATTGTCATCACCCACTGAGTGGAAGCCCAAGGAGTAAGGAGACCCTTTACTTTTGTGTATCTATTTCTCCCCCTTGACTCTCCTACTGTCAGTAAACTAAGATGCAGCGACAGAGAGAAATACTTAACTTCAGAGATGTAACAAAATAATTTGGCAGGAGTCCTAACCTAGCTGCTAAATGTCCTTCTCTGCTCTTCATGAACTACCTCTCATTTAGAACAGATAGCTGTGACACGTCCTTGCCTTTGGATTTGGCAATGGGAGGAAAGCTAAGAGCTCACCGCTGTCAGAGGCAAAAAAGCTCTTCTTCTGAAGAGCAGATGTAGTCCCCAAAATATGTAGTTACCTGCCGGAGGAGAAACATTCAAATATTCGACAGGAATTAGTGTACTGTTTAAATAACTGGAATGGTTTGATCCCTTTGCTGCAGGAAAGCCATCTTGTCCTTACTTGCATCTGCAGCGCGGGTATGCAGACAATGAGAAAAGCAAATTGTCATGGATATTAATACAATCCCTTTACCATGATTTCTAGTTGCATATCAAATATCTGATAGAAACACATCTGCAAATGCTCTGCTGTTCCCACTTTGCTCATCTCTCGAGACAGACAGCTACTTATCCGAGAAAACTTTCCGAGAGATTTGGTGGCTGCTGAGATAGAGGATCATACCGCTGTATTAATCCTGATGTGAATTTCAGCTTGATATTTCACTGGAAAATATAAAAAAACCTCTGCCTTTGGCTCCATTATTAATGTCATTGTTTTTCACAGGTCACGCTGTTGATCTTGAGTAAGGCATACGCTCTGTGCTTATGTCTGAGACATGTAATGAGCTGACTCACATTCTGTGAGGGGCAAGGACACAGGGATATTTAGTTGACAAACGCTCTGTTTGATGCTTTGGGTTCTTAACTCCAGTGCTTTGTCTCTAATCCACTTTTGAATCCTGGCTGCTGGGGAAAAATGCTGCTATTTGTGTACTAGGAAGGTCAGACAAATGGATTAGTGTGAGAAAAAATATCAGTAATCTGTTGATTTTTCCATTTTCCAATTTATCATGTAACAGGGGAAATATTACAACTAATCTTTTAACAGGACCTAAAATGCAGGTAGCTGAGATTAAACACTTATTCAGAGGAGCTATCGCATACTTTTTCTCTTCTCCCTCCCACCCCCACCCCCGAAGTGTTTAATGCTTACATTTTGTGCAACTTTGCATTCGGTGGATCGAGTCCTGCATATTTGAACAAGCACATTAGTTAAGAAATCTTTACAGCCAAATTCCTGGCTGACAATTTTCCCACTCTCTCCATTTTAAAGCACTTTGGCGCTGCAGTTCTTCTGACTGCTTCTGTGTGCTGGCAATTACCCTGATTAAAAACGCATTTGAGAGCTTCTTAGGTGACAGCTTAAAGCTTTAGTGCTCCCTGTGATTTGCAAGAAGGAACGCACACTGTTCTCAAAACACATGAGCAGGTATTTAAAATGTGGCCAGTCCAAGTATCAAAACATAAGAATGCAAAAGAAGGAACTTGAGCTCATGAGAAAAAGACAATGTTTAATGTCAGTAAAGAAAATTCACTGTTGTCACGTTCACAGTAGCAAAATTATGAGTAGAAACAAAAAAAAACTGGATAGACACAGACCCTGAATTTCCTGTATTCTTTTTATCCCTGACACCTCAATGATGTTAAAACACAGAATGTCAAGAAAAATCAGATTATATTTATCTTGTTCAGATTCTGGAGGAATTCAGGAGCCACTTCTGTACATTAGAATAGACCAAAGGTTTGCTATAATTTTATGGCAGATTAGAATCATAGAATGGTTAGAGTTGGAAGGGACCTTAAAGATCATTGAGTTCCAACCCCCTGCCATGGGCAGGGACACCTCCCACTAGAGCAGGTTTACAGCCATCTAGAGGCTGTCTGGAAGGTGGAACTTCAATAGAGCACATATTATGAGAATATCCCCTCCCATCTCTGTCATTCCTTAGCTCAGACTCAGTTGTGCCTCTCACTGTGCCCCACTCGGGGGTGCTTGAATTCTCCTGCAGTGAGGAAATCCCCAACAGCCTCATTTGCCCCTTCAGTTCCTGGTGGCTTAAAGGCAGCATATGCTGCTAACCATGAAAGGAAGCTATCTTTCATTGCTTTACCGCTGAGAATATGCTGAGGTTACCTATTTATGCTGGGTGCTGAAATCAAGCTGGGAAACTTGAAAGGAAGCGTGACAACAAAGTAGTTTAGCTGAAGCAGGATGAAGTGCATCTTGGGAGACAGTTTTTTTTCTGATGTGTCTCCACCAGTTGAATCACTCCTTTTGTGTGTTTTTTCAAACGGATTATAATGTCTAGAGAACAGTCTTACACTAATTAGGGAATAAACTGCCAAATAAAAAGAGATGTTAAATTAAAGGAAGCAAAAAAAACCAATTGCAAAGTTATACAAATATAACGGAGTACTGGAAAGCTAAGAAAGATGACCCCCCCCCCATTCCTCTCAGATTTTCTTCCTTACCTTTCTTTCATGTCTTTGTTTTTCCAGAACAAGAGATTGAAATAAACCAGAATATCTATCCAACTGGAGTACACTGGTCACCTTTGAGAAGACTCTTTTGCATTAGGTAGCCAACCCAAATTTGCAGATGGTAGAGATCGATCAATAAGATACAAATAAATAATGTTTCTTCAGCTAAACTGGCAAAGATTCTTATTTTCCTGTAATCCTTCTTATCTCTGTCTCATTCAGAGAAAGCAGAACAAACAGCATCTTTAAATTTCTCTTTTTTTGTCCACAGAGACTTAATATTCACTGTTAGTTTTGTTCCACTGTTTCCTTGTCACTATTTTCCTTCTTTGATTTGCTTGCCATGATAAACTCTTTTCTGACATGAAATTAAGGGCTTCATTAACTGCAAAAACAAAGCAATCCTAAATATTGGATGCACTTTTTTTTTTTAAATCAGAACTGGCCAGAACTCTTCCTATTATTCCTCAAACTCTACCTAAAATAATTTTTAAAAGCTGTTAACTTTGTCTACTTTCATTATGCACAATTATGTCAAAATATGAGTTTGAGCAGCATTTGTAACCAAAGCAAAGATTTCAAGTACTCCGTTCATATATTAATTCCCGGATTTACAGACACTCCGATCACTTTTCACACCACACCTCCAATCTGCTGAGATTCTTGCCTAGTCTTGAATACCTATTACGGGGTTAGCTTCTTTATTGCTCACATCTACAACAATTCATAGGTGTGCGATCAGCAGACTCAGAACGGAACACTGGCAATAGTGGATTATGGACAGCGGTTGGCATAAAAGCCAAAAGAAGTCCTTTTTGAAAGGATGCTCCTGTCCTTCCTGGCTAGCCTGAGTTAAATTTTATTAACTAACATGTTTATTTAAGTCCAGTTTCAACTTGGAGTTTGCAGGTAGGCAACGTATTTGTGACAGGCATTTCCTGACACAATCTCTCTTTTAGTCATGAAGGGGACTGCCGTGGGCTCTTGGAGGTGAACTATGTCAATTCATTCTCTTTACATTCCAACGGGAAAAATAAACAAACAGGTAGCCTTCTACAGAAGGGCAAGGGGAGGGAGGAGAAGGGAATGGCAATTCTCCAAACCAGTGACGAATAACACACGTCAGAAGCATTTTGGAAGACTGATGTCTGTTCTAAATAATATTCTAAAAGGGAGTATGTCAGAAAGCTGCACTTCAGGAAACAAAACTATCCTCTTGCTATGTAGATAAGGAACATGTAACCTTTAATATGTTTATATAACATAAATTAGTCCTCAGCAATATAAACTTCTGCCACTTGTACTGCCTGCAGTCCTCTAAAAATTAATTACTTGCTATGACTAGCTATTCAAATTTTAAGTATTGAATGCTTATTAGACATACAATAAATGTGTAAGCACAGAGTTCTGTCGTATCCAACTACACTGATCCATACAAAGGGCATGTCCATGGGGTTCCATCAGAAAATTACTTGTGTGTAAAAATCAGGTGTACCTTACTAAATGTTGTCTAAATGCTGTGCAGCAAATAGGAGAGAGAATTTTCCCTGCCAGCTCCACTGTGGTCATCTCCAAAATGATATTTAGCATATAATACCCACAGAAGCTCGCATTCAACAGGAATGAAAAAGGAACTATGGAAAGTTCAAGTCAGGTTTGGACAAATCTTATTTCTGACCTTGAAAAAAGTTTTGGCATGGGAAACTGGAGAAGGAAATTTCATTCTTAGCTGCTGGTAAGAGAAATGGGGTATTCTATTTTTCATTTAGGATGCAGTTACATGCAAATAAATCTAATTGCAGAGGCAATCTCTAGGTTTTTCCATATTTACTGTTTCTCAGATTCAAATACACAGACAAACAGGCAAAGTTGCTAAACAGTTTCCAGAAGAATCACAAGCACAAATGAAGACAGGAAACACAGGGTAAAAGAATGAAAGGGATAATTCAGACGGATGCACAACCAACCACATGACCTTACAGAGTTTAGGTCACCTCTTCAAGGTGACCTTAGGTCACCTCCTCGACTAAGCCACATAGTACACTTTCTGTCTTTATCCACTAGACTTTGTGCCTCTAAAAACCCTAAATATAAATGCCAGCATTAGCCATACTGCTAAAGAGCAGCTCTGAGAAAAAAGACCTGGGAGTCCTGGTGGACAACAGGATGACCATGAGTCAGCAATGTGCCCACGTGGCCAAGAAGGCCAATGGCATCCTGGGGTGCATCAGGAAGAGTGTGACCAGCAGGTTGAGGGAGGTCATCCTCCCCCTCTGCTCTGCCCTGGTGAGGCCCCATCTGGAGCACCGTGTCCAGTTCTGGGCTCCCCAGTTCAAGAAGGACAGGGAACTGCTGGAGAGGGTACAGCAGAGGGCTAACAAAGATGATGAGGGGCCTGGAGCATCTCTCTTATGAAGAAAGGCTGAGGGACTTGGGTCTGTTTAGTCTGGAGAAGAGAAGACTGAGGGGGGGATCTGATCAATGCCTATAAATACTTAAAGGGTGGGTGTCAGGAGGATGGGGCCAGTCTTTTTTCAGTGGTGCCCAGGGACAGGACAAGAGGAAACGGGCAGAAACTTGAACATAGGAAGTTCCATCTAAACATGAGGAGGAACTTCTTTCCTGTGAGGGTGGCAGAGCCCTGGAACAGGCTGCCCAGAGAGGTGGTGGAGTCTCCTTCTCTGGAGACATTCAAAACCCGCCTGACGTGTTCCTGTGCAACCTGCTCTGGATGACCCTGCTGTGGCAGGGGGTTGGACTAGATGATCTCCAGAGGTCTCTTCCAACCCTGTATCATTCTGTGATTCTGTAAAGGACAGGTAGGTTTGAAAAAGCATTATACCCTGAGATGTTTTCCCTCTGAGCAGTCGTTGGGAGTTATGGGGTGAGGCTCGGCCAAGGGGCACTGGGTTGGGATTAGGACAAGGGCTGGGAGGAAGACAAAGGCTGGTGCTGCAGTGGCAGCAGGGTGGCGAGGAGGCTTCCAAGGGAAAGTGTATGCTGAAAATGAAATGGTAGATGAGAATTTTTTCCTCTGGGCCATGGGATTGTTGCCATCCTGATAATTACCATAAAACCAGTGCCTGGCTTTGACTGAGTCTATCTCAAGGATCCACAACCATGGAAAAAGGCCTCAGGGGACAATGTGTTGGCGGCCTATGAATTCCCATTGAAGTCGATTTACAACCCGACTATAAGGGTAGCTCTATACTTCCTCTCTCTCCCAACCCTAAATGTAGATATAACATTTCGCTGAATGAAATCAAGGCCCCCCGTAGCCATGGCCCAGAGGAAGAGGTTCTCCAGGGATTATTCATTTGGGAGCCTGTTTCTCTTGTCAGCCCCTTACGTTTAGCCAAAGGGTCCCAAAAACCTTTAGTCAGAACCAATTTTTATTCTCCAGTGTCACTCAAATTTATTCCAGCTATCCTGACACTTTTGGAGTCCATAGGAAACCTACACTCTGAAGATGGCATTTGAAATGCCGTTTAATCTTATTTTTCTCAACTAAATATAAACCAGAAGTCTCAGAACATGTAAGATCCTCAGAGAATTTATTCTGATAAAAAAAAAAAAAACCCTGACAGAAGCATCTCTGCACATATGCAATTCTATGATTCTATCTCTAAAATGAATTCCCAAATGCAATTTTATCCGCCTTACAACCCTCACCCTCCTTAACTCTCATGTTGTTTAGTATAATTACATAGTTTCCTTGAGGGGCACTGGAAAAATAGCACAATCAAGAAGTTTCCTTCCCTCGTACCTCCTCTCCTCAGGCAAAAGGGCCCGTTATCTTCCTGATCAGAACGTGGGTATTATTTGTGGCATACGATGCCTCCTGTCAGTAGGTGACAAGAGGTACAAGATCAAATTAATGGCAGGATTTGAGGTACACAGGCACACACTCGTGTACAACCAGGCAATAAAAACTGAAGTGGAAGACAGTATAAAGCTTTGGTCAAGTGTAAAGTCTGCAGTCACTGTCAGATGCAGGGCTACAGCTATTTATGCTGAAAGTAAGTTTTAGCCCGGTTACATGCACTCAACATTCCCTACAGACCACAGCCACTTTTACAAACAGTTTAGCACAGATCCCATAGCAGATGAATTTTCATTCCTTTAATCTCTTTATCCATAATATCTATCTGATATTTAGTCTTCATACCTAAACCAACAGTAATTGTTTGTGGTAGCATGAGAAATTTTTGCCCCATCGATTTCCCATAGCACTGAAATTTCATATTATCTTGAGGTGAAGAAGCTAATAGGATAATAATAATCAGAAAAATAATGGAGGAATTACGCACCCAGTTGCACATAAGAGGCTGAAATTTTATCTTTGAGTTCCTATGCTATTATAAACTTTGAGAGCAAAACAAAAATGGTTGCTAACATCAAAGACAAAATATAATTGACAAAATCAACATCCTTAAACATGTTAGTGTATGAAATACTTAGGAACAAAACAATCTATTGTTTACTAACACCAGGTGAATCTCCTAATGCCCTGCAGGGTATTTTTCTTCCAGTGTTGCTATCCTACCCTCCTAGAGACAATTGCGCGTGGGTGGGTGGGAGAGGGGAGGAGTGTGTCTTAATATTTCACAGACAAGAATATCCTCAATCAGACCATTTATTTGTCATGGCTACCCCCTGCCTTTGACAGTGTGTAAAATGAAAGCCAAAAGCTTCCATATTCATAATATATCTATTAAAAATTGAGTGCTTCTTTGGGACATAATTCCAGTTTTATATTTAAGGTTTAAAGCATGAGCGTGGCAGTGTAAAAGCAATCTAGTTGCTGGTTATAAAGAAAGTGCCCTTGCTATCATGTTAACTCACAGTCAAGCTCGCACAGAAGTCTGTATTATCCAGTTATTTTTGCTGCAAATATTAGCTTGAAAACTGGTTTAAACTTAAGAGAGCCTGGACATACGTAAAGAACTGTCAAAATCCAAACCTGTGGAACCTACTAGGCAAACTCTAGCCGGCAGCCTCCACCTTGACTGGTAGAATGGTGGCCAGATGGTGCGGTTCCCATAGTGAGGGCAACATTGTGCAGAGCTGAAAGTTCTGACATGAAAGTTCTCCAACAGATGGGTCAACGTGGATGGTCACAAGGACCAGTCAGATAGTGAATACACCTGAACTCATCTGTTCAAAAGTGCAAAACAGAAAAAGAGTTGCATTATACTGTAAGTGTGCCTGGTTTGGAGCTGGATTTATGAACTTAAGGTCAAAGTAACATTAATCAGACAACGTGCATAGGGCCATAATTTCTACTGGCTGTTTAAAAATGAGTTTCAGTATTTCTTCATTACATTACTAACTACCGTAGGGACTTGTGTCTACACTTTTCTTGATTGGTCATTGAAGTTAATTTAAATAATTCTGAATGTGAATTAATCTAAATATAGGGAGACCTCATAGCAACCTTCCAATATCTGAGGGACCCTACAGGAGAGCCAGAGAGGGACTCTTTGTCAGGAAATGTAGTGACAGGACAAGGGGTAATGGTTTTAAATTGGAAGAGGGGAGATTTAGATTAGATATTAGGAGGAAATTCTTTACTGTGAGGGTGGTGAGGCACTGGAACAGGTTGCCCAGGGAAGTTGTGGATGCCCCAGCCCTGGAAGTGTTTAAGGCCAGGCTGGATGGGGCTTTGAGCAACCCGCTCTAGTGGAGGTGTCCCTGCCCAGGGCAGGTGGTTGGAACTTGATGATCTTTAAGGTCCCTTCCAATTCTAACCATTCTGTGATTCTATGATTCTATGACCGAAACACAGCTTCATAAATATGGGGAAGTACTGGGACAAATCATCTAATTATGTGTCCTGTCCTCCAAGATGGCCAACAAAGACGCTTAGGGAGAAGTGTAAGAACAGGACAATGAGAGTTTTACTTCTTATATTATGCACACAGTATTGAAGAAGTAGTTAAAACGTTTTGTTCTCCTTTTCTAGCAATTTCTAACATTTGGTTGCTTTTTACAATTGCTAAATACTAAACTGATGCTTTTTATGGAGCTGTGAGTCATAACCCTGTGATCTCATTGCTGAGGGGTAATGGTCAGCTCTGTACCCACCATTTTTCATATGAAGATAAGCCTTCTTTTTGTTTGATGTTATTTGATATCTATCTATACTAAGCTTCATTTTTCATTTTATTACCCACTGAGATTCATAAAGTCCTTGCCACTTCAATCCATGCACTGAAATAATAAATCCTTTGCAGTTTTCCCTTGTGCAAATCCAGACTGTTTTTTTGAGAGTTAAATTAAACCACTATCTATGCTATTTTGTTCCAGTGGAAAGCATTTGTAGCTGAATTCTGCTTTCTGATTCTATGCTCATGTGATTCTGTCATGCTTTCTGTAATTATTATTTACTGCCACTCTGTCAGGAAAAAAAAAAGTATTGAACACTGATGAATTTGTGAACTTTGTTGGTTGATTATGCTTTACTACAAACAATAACTTCCAAAGTAAAAGAACTGTGTGTGATTATCCTGAAATTATCTACCATAGAAAGCAGAGACAAAAAGTGGCCTTAGGAACCCTTTATATGTGTTTTGTTCTTAGGCATCCTGGGGTATACACTGTAAAAGGGAAATAGATGAGAAATAGTACTGAAATGGACACAATTGACATTGGCGACGTGCACACTAATGGCTCTGAGAGCGGAGAGCAGGGCAGGCTACTTAATCCTCGGTGTCAGAAAGCAATTAAATCTGCTAATTACCAAATTACGTGTGCAAATGCAAAAGCAGTAATGATCAACCATTTTGCAAAGAAATTTTTCCCTCTCTTCCTCTCCAACTGTTCCTGGGTATTCCCAAAAGATAACATTTTCACACAGGAGCAACTTCAGCTAACTACATGTCACACAAATGACAATGAGAGCCTTTACTTTCCGCTTGGAGACGGCAGATTCAGTGATCCCCAAGTGCCAGGCTGCAAGACTGCACACTGTATTTAACACAGTCGTAGCCACTATGGTAAGGAAATTCAGATCAGTTAATTTATCATAGGAACTACCACCAGGGAATGGGGAGGTAGAGCAAATTCTAGATGCTTGCTTTTCAAAGGTGCAGAGGGAAAAAAAACCCTAACTATTAAAATAAACTAGTAAAATCTTGGGATATTACAAGATCACAGGACCCTACAGTGGTAGACTAACCATTTGTGGTTTTCCACCTTTCCAGCTTCAAACCACTGTGGTTTTCAGATGGGTTTTGCCAGAAAGTTTTTGCCATATTCTATACAAAAAGAACTAAGGAAGAACAAAAGTACTCCTTGGGAGTCTTTTCTGACATATTTCCCTGAGCTCTAAGAACCCAAAGGCTGCTGAATCAAGCACATGAAGAGGTTATTGTAAAAGTCCAGATGCCCTTGAAGTTGAAGTCTATATATTTTGGGATTAAAATGAAGTAAAATCATATTTCCTAATTTTCACCAAATTTCTCTGGGGTTTTTTTTTTTTTTGGCAACAAGAAGCAGTAATAAGTTTTTCAAGAATTAAGGGTCCAACCAGTTTAAATAATCTCTCAAGTTAAGAGTGCAAAACTACTCTGGTTTGACCACCGCATTTAAATTAGTCTCCTGAATTCCTTGTGTCTGGTATTTCAGCAAGTGTTGATAGTTCAGGAACTACTGAGCTTTCTGAGTCATGGTATGCAGGTGAGTGAAATTTTGCCATATGAAGCACAATTTTAAAAGAAATCCTTTCTATCTCTACTGAGAAATATCCTGTCTGTTTTAGCACCTTTTTGTTTGTTTGTTTTGTTTCAAGATTTTTGGAACAATGTTTTTCAACATTCTCTGCAGTTTTACTGGATGTAGAAAAAGACTGCAGTGAAGTATCATTTTTTATGACACTTAAGATTCTGTCCCTCACTGGGGTCCAACCCAGTTGGAACCCAGCACACATCTGTTCTCTGCAGCGTGTTACAGAATCATAGAATGGTTTGGGTTGGAAGGGACCTTAAAGATCATCCAGTTCCAACTCCCTGCCCTGGGCAGGGACACCTCCCAACAGACCAGGTTGCTCAAAGCCCCATCCAACCTGGCCTTGAACCCCTCCAGGGATGGGGCAGCCACAGCTTCTCTGGGCAACCTATTCCCTGCTGGTGCAGTTGGAAACACAGAGTAAGTTCAAGGGAACATGTTATGCTATCTCTGATATTTCAAAGATACATAGAACTGTATTACACTTATGTGTCATTAATCCTTTGAGGCAAGACAGTAAAATCTAGAATATCTTTTATAGGAATTTGTGCTTCCTTTTCTTCCACCTGTTCCCTTTTCCTTCTTCAGGCTTTTTTCAAAGTTTGTGGAAGGGAGAAGCAAAGAGTACGTTGACTGTAAAATGGACCTTCAAAGGTTTTAAAGAGTCGTAGGTGCTTGTGGTCATGAAGATTGCATGAAAAAATAGGACTTCGTGACATTTTTTCTTGATTTTTAATACAAGTGCTTGATTGCTTTTCCAAAAATATGGCTACAATCATCACTGCTAGGAGCACATCTATATGCAATGCATCATGCCTGTGACGCCAACAAAATGCAATATGTGGTAGAGCCATATGAAAAAAGTAGTTGTGTTTCATTTTTACCTTGCATGCAGTTCTCTGCTAACTGTAAGTTTCTACAGGACTTACTCTTCTAACATCCAAGTCTTGGGAAGCTTGTAACTTGTCAGTGGCACAACAAAGTATCTTCCTCTTCTTCATGTGCATGATGGAGCTTCCTGCAATAGTAACAGACAGGAAGACCCAAGATTCATTAATATTATCTGTATTTAAAAATTATGTAGCTTTATTGACTATTTAATAATCTTGGTAGTGTTAGGGAAATAATTTTTTTTTTTTTGCCATCCCAAATAGTGGTACCTTATTACACCATAAAGCAATACTTTAAAGAAGGCTAGGAAAATCTGGAAGGCAACATTAATATTAAAAATAATTGATGAAAACCACTTTTTATTTTAGCCTTTTAAATTTAACATGCTTTGAGGATTTAATGGCTTTGCTTAAATAGACAAGTTTACGATGGGAGATACACAATTTGCAAGTGGGCCATCACAGCAATGATCCCTGTAGAATATTTAATCACTCTTAACATCATCTCTGTTCATATATGAGCAATCTTTATTTTTAAGTTCTGTTAAGACTGTCTAGGCACATGCAGGTAATTTTGGAATTGCCTTACTTGATCACTTATTTTTCTAAAGTTTTACAATAAAAAGTAAATTTTGAACTTCTTGACTTCTTCAAATTCTTACTTGCTAAATAACTGTTTTTACTAATTCATATGGACTACTGTTGTAGCAAGATAATATTCAGTGACAGGCTTTAATGAATGGTCCCTAAATAAGAAACAACTAATACCATACCTGGAATAAATAACAGGTGGATTGTCATCACTAACAACTCAAGAGTTCATCTGTGGCTTCACCATTTTTTGTGTAATAAAGTTAAGATTTTTGCATCTTTCATAAATTCATCCACTTACATGTCACAGTGATTCCTTTTCTGCCCTTGTTGAACCATTTCCTGAATTTTCACTCTCTTTTCTCCATTTCTCAAATTGTAATTTAAAATGTCTCTAGGTTTCACAGAAGACAGGAGAATTAGCTAGTATTTGAACAGCACCTGGATACAAAGTTCTCGGACACAATGTCTGGCTATCTTGTTTCTGCATGGAAACACAGAGCTACATTGACGCGGTTCGCTGTAGAATTTTTAAGAATCTGAAATACAAGGAGCAAAAGTACTTTAAAAAAACCAACAACCCATCCCTCTAGTTTCTGAGACTCTAATGTGGCTTATGATGTTCCTGCAAAAACCGTGAGCATGATCAGTGGATTGAAAACTTCTAAAATTGGCTGGGAATATTATATAAGCCCATTCCCAGTTTAATGGAAAATGAAACCATGATTGTCCAGAGATTGTCCAGACTGAATTCAATGAAGGTCTTTCACAGTAAGAGAGGGCACCCTCAGCAACAGACTGCATTGCTCAAAAAGAGAGAAAGAAAATGGATTGTCATTCTCTGAATGCTTAGATGATAAAGAAATTCAGTATATTTGTAATTAGTAATTAGTTCCTATTACCCAATAAAACTCCATAGAATTGTTTGTTGCTACACAGTGGGGTGCCATAACAATGTAGATTGTCTGTCAGCATCCCATGTGTTTTTCCTCTCAATGTGAAATAATATGGCACAGCATTTGCCTTGTTTTATCTGGGCTATCCTGCAGTTGCCTTCTGATCCTCATTTTATTGGCTATGCAGAGAAGATGCCATTTAAAACTTTAATTGTCAGAGAGGGCTGTGAAATATTCCCTGAGATTTACTGCTTTCCCTTTGTGATGTACCTTCACAGCAAAGTGACCCTGGTGGCTAGGAAGCATATTGTATAAATGGCAATTTAATGAGGGCTTGGAGACTACGAGGTCTCCAAAGAACACTTCATTTTGAAATTTTCTTGTTATGAAGTATTTTATGAAAAAGTCCTGCCAGGAATTCCAATGAAGATAACCTGGATCTTTAGCCAGAGACACTGGCAAAAAATGGAACTACATTTTTACATAATACTTTAAACACCGGTAAACCTCAGATCCATGAATTCCAATCTTGCAGTTTAACTGAACTGATGAAATGAGGCACTGAAAGGAAAAAAGATCTCTATTTGTAAGATGTAAACAGGCCTGTATATTTTTCAAGTTGCTGGCAAGACACTTAATCATACTATTCATGATTCACAGTAAGAATAATAGTTCGGAGCATAGCAAGTATGTTGATAGCTTTTCTGTTTTGAAGAATACTTGCCTAATGCATAATAGATGCATTACATACTTTAATACATAGATTTTTAAAATTCAAATTCTGGTGATAATCTACTGCAGTCTCTGCAAGACAGAGTTAAATTACCTCATTCATTTTATGGCTTGTTAACTTTGGAACATAAAGATGACCATTTATATGTCAATATTAAGTATTTCACTACTGATGGGTTTTAGGAAGAACTTGCTTTAGTATGCTTGGGCCCAACCTCGTATTGATTCCACAGCTCACTGAGGTGTTAAACTCCTGTGCTCCTTTTAAAGCAAGCCCTGCTGTGGGTTAACCCCAGGAGGCAGCTGAGTACCACATAGCCATTTACCACAGTAGGACAGGGATGAGAACTGGAAGGGGGATGTAAAAGGGAGAAAACTCGTGGGTTGAGACAAGGACAGTTTAAAGGGTAAAGCAAAAGCAGCCCGAGTAAGCAAAGCAAAATAAGGGATTCATTCACTGCTTACCATCCACAGGCAGATGTTTAGTCATTTCCAAGAAAGCAAGGCTTCATCAACGTGTTAACAGTTACTTGGGAAGACAAATGCCATAACTCTGAATAGAATCATAGAATCATAGAATGGTTCAGGTTGGAAGGGACCTTAAAGATCATCGAGTTCCAACTCCCCTGCCATGGGCAGGGGTATTGATTGTCCCTTCCTTCCTCCTTTCCCCCAGTTTTTACTGCTGAGCACGACATTAAATGTTATGGAATGTCCCTGGGGTCAGTTGGAGTCTTGGTCCCCTCCCAACCTCTCAAGAACCCCCAGCCCATCGCTGGTGGGGCGGTGTGAGAGGCAGAAAACGTCTTGATGCTGTGCAAGCCCTGCTTAGCAAGAGCTAAAACGTCAGTGTGTTATCAATGCTCTTTTCATCACAAATCCAAACATAGCACTCTACAAGCTACTGTGAAGAAAATTAACTCCACCCCAGCCCAAATCAGTACAGGTCCACATTCTATCAAGGTGTTAAACTTCTGTACTCCTTTTAACACATCTTGGTTCCTCTTCCTTTCTATCTGACCATTCTGGAGATGCTTTTTTGTGTTATCAAGAGAAATAGCATCAACATTAACAATAAAAAATGGACAATTTAGAAAATTGGATAAATCAGAAAAAAAAAAAGGGTAAGTAAGATAAATAAAATGGATATAAGGATAGATAAACAAAAACTTTACTGCTAACATAACACTCCAATAGTTTCGGGGCAAGAACATATGCCAAACAAAGATATTTTTTTAACCCAAGCAAGCTTTTATAAACTAAACCAACTGTATTTACCAGTATAGAATCAATAAACTTTTGAAACGGAGATGGGGAGGGCTGTATGATGCTTTGCTAATTAAGAGAATGATGTTATGCTAAGTCAATATACAGGCAGACATAGCCTGAATATGGTAAAGCTTGTAATAGCATTGTCATTCATACCACATGATCATTCATGTCACAGAAACGGCTCTAAAAACTCTGTGAGAGACTGAAATGCAGAACATAAGTTGTAAGGTTAAATGACAATGTTATATCCGAAATGGAATATAACGTGAATGAAAACAAGGTACCTGTTACAAACAGGCTTTTGGCCTTTGACACTGTTAGTGACCATGACCTGAGAGGTGTCCCTCTCAGCTGCTGACAAATCCTTGGGGTAACTCAGGCCACAGCCCTTTCACTTTGTTCTTGAGATGGTGATGATCGAGGATTCAAGCAAGCATTACCGGAGGCGAGAACCTAATTGGGCCCAGAAGATGGGAATTCTGCCAGCAGAATGAAAGCGTGCAATGTCAAAAAACACAAAAATAGCTGTTATCCCTGTCTCTGTAAGACACCGAACAAGAAACACTCACAGGTAAGACCAATGAGTGCCTAGAACCTTCTATCTAAAAATGAAATCCTTTGCAGGAGTGGATGTATAAGATTTAAACTGGCAGATCCAATAACACAACAATCATCATTTCCTAAGGGCAGCTACCAGTGAAGTAAATAAATGAGTTTTCAAAATGTCATTGCACGGAGTGACAAAAAAGACTTCGTTCCCCCCTACCCTCTCTTGTAATGTCAGAATCAACATGCACAAGCACCAGGAAAAAAGCCCAGCTGGTCTTACACATTCCTTAGTAAAGCAGCAATTATACACCCCCTCCCAAGGAACCTTCTCATGTGCTTTCCTTCTTCCACCCTTGTAGTTCCCTCTTCTGGCATCTCTGTGATTTCACGGAGTGGCACAAAAATCTTTCTTTCCCCAGAAAACCTAGGAAGATGCCACTCAGGGTGGCTCTTCCCAGCAGCCTGTAGATTGCCCAGGCATGTCTGGGGGGGACTCACCTGCCCACAGTGGCACTCCATCAGAGAGAGAGGGCCAGGAGTCTGTGCCCCAAGTGGAGACATGGGGCAGACAGGAGACATCTATACCCATCCACTAAGCTGTGCTGAGGATCCAGGTGGAAATCTCCAGACAGGCTGAGAGAGTTGGGGGTGTTCAGCGTGGAGAAGAGAAGGCTCCGGGGCGACCTTAGAGCCCCTTCCAGTACCTAAAGTGGCTCCAGGAAAGCTTGGGAGGCACTCTTTATCAGGGAGTGGAGCCATAGGGGACAATGGTTTTAAACTGAAAGAGGGGAGATTTAGATTAGATCTCAGGAAGAAATTCTTTGCTGTGAGGGTGGTGAGACCCTGGCCCAGGTTGCCCAGAGAAGCTGTGGCTGCCCCATCCCTGGAGGGGTTCAAGGCCAGGTTGGACGGGGCTTGGAGCAACCTGGTCTGGTGGGAGGTGTCCCTGCCCAGGGCAGGGGGATGGAACTGGATGATCTTTAAGGTCCCTTCCAACCCAAACCATTCTATGATTCTATGAAAAAAGCTAGGAGTCTTGTCCAACCCCACTGCTCCACAGCAGCATTTCCTCAGTAAGTCAGGAGCTCCTGCCTGGAACAGAAGAGCAGCCGACAGCCTCACAAGGTAGCTAGGAACAGCCCCAGACTGACCACTCCACAGACTGCTCATATGTGGCAGCTGTGTGGCACTCAAGGGGCAGGAACCAGTACCCACTGCCCCTCACAAGCCCACCTTCCTTCTCCATCCCTCTCTTGCCACATTCTACCCCTGGTATGGGGCTGACTCCCAAGGGATTTGCACAGCCAGTATTGGGGGCAACACACCTCAGCAGTTGTTGGAAGCTCCCTGGTGAGGCTCCTCCATGCTGCCCAGAGGCTATGGCCACCCAGGAACTGCTCAGGGCAGACAAGGAACTACTGGGGAGAGTCCAGTGGAGGCTACAAAGATGATGAGGGGACTGGAGCATATCTCTGATTAGGAAAGGCTGAGAGACCTGGGGCTGTTCAGCCTGGAGAAGAGAAGACTGAGAGGGGACTTCATCAATGCTTATAAATATCTACAGGGTGGGTGGCAGGAAATTCCATCTGAACATGTCAAAAAACTTCTTTCCTGTGAAGGTGGCAGAGCCCTGGAAGAGGCTGCCCAGAAAGGTGGTGGAGTCTCCTTCTCTGGAGACATTCAAACCCCACCTGGACATGTTCCTGTGCAACCTGCTCTGGGTGGACCTGCTCTGGCAGGGGTTGGACTGGATGATCTCCAGAGGTCCCTTCCAACCCCATATCATTCTGTGATTCTGTGATTCTTCATCGTTTGATTTTATTACAGTCAAAACAACAGGTACCCATGAAAAATAGCTGGGTCTCTTTTGAAATTATAGTCTGTTAAAGAATATCTAAAGCCATAAATCTATCTGTCAAGTTTAATACAATAGCACATGATTATTACTTTAGCTAATACATTTCCGGTTTCCATAGCCAGTTAATACAGATATTCCCACTGCCAAGACTACCATGTTTTACATAGTCAATGTTGCTTTATTCACCTGCAAGGGGAGAAGAGGAAGAAAGAACAAAAAGTGTAGAACAGAGTTCAAATTTTTTAACATAGCCCTTTTCTGGAAAAGTATTAATTTACAAGTTCTATACATTTGGGATATTTTTTTTTCCTCTGGATTCTGCCATAATTTTCAAAATTGCATCTACCCATCTTTTTTTGCAGTAATATATGGCCGAGGAAGTAGAACCAGTTGCCTGTTCTATGACAGCTCTGATCCAAACTTTTATCCAAATTATAAGGCTATTTTTTGATGGAGTCCTGAGCTTTACTGCCCCAAACTGAATCATCCTTCCAAAAGCTATGAGTCTTTTATGACATCCATCGTGGTGAATTTCAAAGTAAGAGCTAAAATTAGGTAAACCACACTATTAGTATCCTGGACTATGATCTTTCTTGAAATGAATGAGGTTTTTGTCATACCTGAAAAACATAACTGAAAATCGAGCCCATTCTTATGTTTTGGGTTGAAAAGTTAATAATACTGAAGAACTAGATTTTATTTTCAAGAATTTTAAAGGATCGTTTCACCATTAGCTATACAAAGCAGGCTATGATTTAAGATTAGATTTCTGGCCCCTCTTGATCTATTTTTGAGCTTAAAATTGTTCTTTCATCTATAACAGACATAATATAACCTATTGATTGAGATGTAATACTGTGGCAAGGCCTTTGAAACACGAGAACATCAGCAGATGAGAATAACTCATGTAACATATTGTGCTTTAGGATGGGTAGTCTGCGCACTTCGAAACAAAGGCCTTACTAAAAGTCTTTATTGTTAAGAAAGTTTCTTAGTATAGAGCTTTTGAATTATATAGATAGTACATTTTATGGCTTGTTTTGTTAAGATACTTTGTAAGTAAGTTCTGCTTTAGAAATTAAAATAGTCATGCTTTCTGCTGCTTGCACGTAAAGACTTTTTATCATCCATGCAGTGCATTTTAGAGAGCGCAGGCTGCATAGATTTTGTGACAGGGATGATATTCAGCCCACTAAGAAGCTTTTAATGGAATCACAGAATCATGGAATTTGTCAGAGTTGGAAAGGACCTCTAGAGATCATCTAGTCCAACTCCCCTGCTAAAGCAGGGTTGCCCAGAGCACATCACTCAGGACTGCATCCAGGCGGGGCTTGAAGATCTCCAGAGAAGGGGACTCCACAACCTCCCTGGGCAGCCTGTTCCAGGGCTCTGGCACCCTCACCGGAAAGAAGTTCTTCCTCATATTTGAATGGAACTTCCCGTGTTCCAGCTTGTGCCTGTTGCCCCTCGTCCTCTCACTGGGAACCACTGAAAAGAGTCCGGCTCCATCCTCCTTCAACCCACCCTTTAGGTACTTATAAGCATTGATAAGGTCTCCCCTCAGCCTTCTCTTCTCCAGACTAAAGAGCCCCAGCTCTCCCAGCCTTTCCTCATAAGGGAGATGCTCCAATCCCTCAATCATCTTTAAGGAGTTTATTTAAAACTAGAAGAAATAAATTTTTGGGACTAAAAAGATGCTTTGCCACTTGATTTGGTTCCCTGTTTCAATCTGTCCTCTAACCTTGGAGTGTCTTAAGCTCTCTCCGTGCCTGTCAAATGCTGTAGGATATCACATGGAAGAGCCAAAACAACTGTTACTGTAGCTCCTCTTGAGTTCCTTCTGGAAGTGGATCCTTCTATGTGTGCACATTGTAATGGTTCACTGCCGTCAGGGCTTTAGATATCAATTTGTCTGTGAAATTTCTTGTGATTTAGAAATTAGCATATGAATTTCTGTTCTGCTTTGAAAACTGTGTCTGGGTAGAAATTTATGGGAAACATGCATATGTGTAAGTATGAAGACATACATGGATACATTCTGGCAAATTAATTCACTGGGACTTTAATGACATTTAGTTCACTCTTAGTTTCTTCCTACCTCTCTGGAAAAGGAATTAAAACATATGGTTATACAGTCTCAGTTGTGTAAGAAGATTGAACTTCTATTTCCTTTTTATTAATTTATAAGAGCTTCTAGTATGCCCAGTACTACTTACAAAAATATAAAGAAAACCCTTCTAAAATTCTCATGATCTGGAAACACTTGATGGAGGTAACCCACAGAAGAGGAAAAGAAAGGGAACAAAGCTGGAATAGTTTTATTTCATTTCACGTGTAAAGAATTGGATGGGAAAGCGAGTTAACTAATACAGATAAAGAGCCATGTAGCTGACAGAGGAACTGAAACCATTCTCCAGTTTGATTCAGATACGATCCAAGGAGAATAGTTCTTACAGTTTTCAGAGTGCACTTGGGTCACACCAACCCCATGCAGTGCTCCAAGCCTGGGGCAGAGTGGCTGGAGCTGCCCGGCAGAAAAGGACCTGGGGGTGTTAGTCGACTGTGGTTTGAATATGAGCCAGCAGTGTGCCCAGGTGGCCAAGAAGGCCAACAGCATCCTGGCCTGTGTCAGGAACAGCGTGGTGAGTAGGACTCAGGAGGTGATCGTCCCCTTCTACTGGGCAATGGTGAGGCCCCACCTCGAGGGCTGTGTCCAGTTTTGGGCCCCTTTCCACAAAAGAGACATTGAGGCACTGGAGCAGGTCCAGAGAAGGGCAACAAAGCTGGTGAGGGGTCTGGAGAGTAAGTCTTATGAGGAAGGACTGAGGGAGCTGGGGGTGTTCAGCCTGGAGAAAAGGAGGTTGAGGGGAGACCTTCTCGCTCTCTACAACTCCCTGAAAGGAGGGTGTAGAGAAGCAGGGATTGGTGTCTTCTCCCAAAGAACAGGTGATAGGACAAGAGGAAATGGCCTCAAGTTGTGCCAGGGGAGGTTCAGGTTGGATATTAGGAAAAATTTTTTCACTGAAAGGGTTATGAAGCCTTGGAATGGGCTGCCCAGGGAAGTGGTTGAGTCACCATCCCTGGAGGTATTTAAAAGACGGGTTGACATGGTGCTTGGTGACATGGTTTAGTGATGGTTTTTATCAGAGTTAGGTTGATGGTTGGAGTAGATGATCTTAAAGGTCCCTTCCAACCTAGAGAAGTCTATTATTCTATGATTCTATGTAAAAGATGAGGGAAAGACAAGGGAAACACCTAGGAATGCTGTAGATGGCATTACACGGAAGAAACGTCACTGAAGAAAAAACATTAAACCATGTTTTGGTTTCCGTTCTAATCACAGAATCACAGAATATTTTTGGTTGGAAGGGACCTTTGAGATCATTGAGTCCAACCAACAAAAAAAAAACAAAAAACAAAACCACCACCACCAACAACAACAAAAAAACCCCACAAAAATCCCAGAACACCAAACACCAAAACCAAACCACAAACAAACACCCACAACCACACACCACCCCACCCACAAACAGACACAAACCAACAATCTCGGGCACTAGAGCATGCCCTGAAGTGCCATGTCTACACATTTCTTAAATACCAATACGTTGTAATGAGGTACAACGATGCGAGAAGACTTAATCAGAACAGAATGCATAATATAGGAAGGGACACTGAATCTTGATATTGCTGATATGTAGAGTCCATGGAGCTGTTGGCTCAGAAAAAGAATAGTACTGCACATCATAGAAGGAAAACCAGTGAAGAGGGGTTTTGAACTGTGTACTTTTGCTGTACTTTTAGCACAGTAAGGCCTATAAAGCTTTCATCAAAAAATACATCTGTGGTTCTCATTGCTTAAGTACAGATACAAATAAAATACTTTAAAATGTTTCCTAAGTACACCCCCACAGTATTTTCCTTCTATATTGTAAGTTTCTTAAAATGTCTCTGATTTTAAAAGTTGTTTTGCTATCCGACACAAATTTTTACTACAGTTTTTCAATGCATTTAGCTAAACTTCATTTTAAAGATGAAAATGTACTTTAGAATAAGCAAATCATTCCAACACGAGCATTTTTGGTGACATTTGTTCCCAAAAGTCTTACTCTATTGCCACTCAGCATGAAACATGTATCGATTCTGGCCTCAAGAACGGCATTCCATTTTTCCCCCATTTTAACAGATGATAAATCAAAGGTGACACAGCAAAAATGAACGAGAAGTGGGACTCTAGGGAGAGGGGTAAGGTAGCCCCTTCCAGGTAGCTGGAAAAAAGAGCTTCCAACCAACTAAATCTTAGACTTTAGAAAATTATTCAGCATTGAGAAGAAGTTTACAAGATTGGCATTTTCCAGTTGTCATATCTTCTTAAGAAGATTTTATGATAAGTGTGAGTGTTCCTTTCTATGATTTACTTATTTCTGTTTGATAGTCTTCCCATTGGCTCTTTGAACAGCTTGTTTTCCGCATCTACAGCTTTTTATCATAGCGCTGTAATAAAGATGTGGAAATGACTTCTTAACTTACTCTTTTTCCTCTGCCTCCTGCTGGACTTCCAAGGAGTTGTCCATCAGAGGACTGTCCCAAGTTGCCTTTTTTATCCCTGGGCAAAGAAAAGAAGGGGTAAATAAGCGGCCGCAATGCTTAGCTTATTTTGAAGAATAAAAGCAATGATTTATTTACTTCAGAAACACTTATATTTGCTCTGAGAATTAAAAGAAATAAAAGGCAAGCAGCAAATTTGCTTGTACTAGTTAATCAGATAATCACGAGCTGCATAGCACAATGGCTTAGAACAGACCAGAAAAGGTAGTGAGAAAGTGAGAAAATATATTTGAAAATTATTAAATACAATTTATCTTCATCTGCCACCCATGGCATGTATTTTCTTGGCCAGTAATTCATATATTTCAAGTCATTACTAGGTTGAGCAGTTGACTGAAGGGTCTGTGCTGGGAGGCTGCCCCTGCTGTTTTAATCAATATAACATATGAAAACAAGCAAGACACCCAGCACATCCTCAAACAGTTGATGCACTGTTTACCTTAGGTCCTGATACGAAAATAAAATAAAGCCAATCAGAGTCTGTGAACTGCTGCGGCTTTACAACAGGGCAATGTAAGAAATTCTGTATTGCCTCCTGGCTGCTGAGCTCCAAGGGCATGGTAAGTTTGAAAAGAGGCATTCCCTTTGCCGCTGAAACGATTCTGTGATAGTCGACTGGGAAAAGAGACTGCATGCTCACAGGGGGAGATGGCTTCTTAAGGAGAAGGCATTGCCTGTACCAAGCAGGTGGAATCTAATACTTGTGCCTTTTTTGTCCTTTACCTTTTGCCTTCTTTCTTACTCGAATTTTGAAAGGGGCTCAATTGCCACTCTAACCAACTGCTTCCTCAAGAACTTCTTCAGTTTTCCTTTCTCAGATACGTCCTCTTCTCCAGGTTATCTCTGCTGTGTCACAAATCTCCCTGTAATATCTACCTCCAAAACCAACCATCCGTTTTCCTCCAAACTTTCATCTTCTGTTCTCATTGATTAATGTCTTTTCACCAGCATCCCCATAGTTCAGTGTCACAATTAACCACGTCTTTGAGTGTCTTCTTCCTTTCTGAAGGTTCCATGCATAAGTTTCAGGTCTTTAGCTTTCTATGGAAGAAACTCTCACTTAACTTTCTTTAGATAGGGTTGTCAATAGCAGACCCCAGAAGACTTGAGTTCATTTCAACTTGTGCAAAGGGCTAATGTGTTCTTTTCAAGGTAATGAAAAAACTACTTCATAGCTCAGCAAGTTTCATAAAGTGAAGTGGTGCTTATCGAGAATGAAGGTGTTTCAGTGAAAAGTCGCCATCTCTGTGGCTTAATCCTTCTACACAGGGACCTTGCAAAAGCTAAAATACTTCAGGCTTTCCCCGAGGACCTGTATTTTTTGGGCATAATCCTTGGCCTATCAGTTTTCAAATGTCTTCCAAGTCAAGGATGTTATTTTAAGTCAAGTCATTCATTAATGAACTTCAGTGATTGTAAGTCAGCCTGTGTACTTTCCTCCAAGTGTCCCGGAATAAGTAAAATTTCAAAGTACTTCTTATCTATATTTTTTTACTTCTGAATATTAACTTAATTATTTCCCACTCTCTTCAGTTTTTCCAGGAAGCAGTGCTTATCTTACCAAAATCACAATTCTAGTAAGTCCAAAACCAAGTTATATAATTTAGAATATTAATACAGTAATCTTTGAGTTTCCTGTAGCTGCTTTTATATATAGTTCCTGAGTTGCATTCAACTGAAATTGTTTGTTCCACAGAATCCCTCCTGGCAAGGTTTCTTCTTTGCATTTATTCTCCTAAATCTTTGGCTTTCAATGCAGTAATTTCTTTCTACTTCTTACCAGTGTCTTTCTAGGACTGTGTTTCCTCTGACATAGTTCCCAAAATATTTTTTTAATCACCTATATAGTTTAAGAGTTTGTGGTCTGCCTTTCCTTTTTGCCTTCTCTCTCATAATTCCCAAGACAAATTTCCTACTTTTTTTCCCATTAACTTTTATCTCCAGGGGACTACATAGACCTCATGACACCCTTGGTTAAATTTTCAAATTTACCACTCTTTTATTCTATCTGTGCTTAATCCTGCATATCCACTTAACTAATTAACCCTCATGGGCTTTCTGCCATTATCATTTATTAAATTATTGCGTAATGGGATACTTTTTTTTTTTTACCTACATATTTTAACAAGGCCTGGTGGAAGTCCATAATACAAAGAGACTAAATATCTTTGTTAAATGTTGTTTTCAGTGATCTGTTTTGTGATTGGTAGGGATTAGTAGAAAAAGTTTAAATGAATTTTAAGATTGAGGAGCTTCTTGTCTGTGAAAAGCAGGAGAGCTTCTTCCTGCTCTGATCTTGACAGTGATTAGAAAGAAACCACATTAAACATTCATTCTTTCAGGTTCCTAGATTATTAAGGGATTGGAAATCTTTCAAATAAATTTAACCGTCAAAGCACCGAGTACTTAATGTAAAATAAGCGACTGTCTTTGCATGTTGCTACCATCATTGTCTACAGGCAAGAAAAGAAGCATTCAGGATTTGGCAAAGTTTTATTTTTCTTAAATATTTTTTTCTTGTCAAAGATCTATATACTCCTGCTTTTGGACAGAGTATTTTATATTATACCTTAATAATAAACACTGGTAGACAAAACATTGCCCTTGAACTCAAGAGAGGGGGCTTCTCTTCCTGGCTCTGCCACTTGATGTTACTGCCAAGGCAGGGAATTCATTTCAAAAATCTGTGCCTCAGTTTCCTCAAGAGAATAATAGTGCTGTTCTTTCAGAAAATAGTTAGAGTTCTACTGATTAAGAGTACTTGGTGTTATTTGTGATTTATTTTAAAAGAATATATTAGATATTACTTACATCATACAAGATAAAACTTTACTCATGACTAGGAAGCAGCTGCTAATTAAGTGAAGGATGATAACTGCGTAGCAGCACATAGTAACTCCATGAATGCTTTGAACTGGGAAGTGAGAAATTAAAAACTGCAGAGGGAACTCAGGGAGATGAAATATAATTACTGGTTTGCAGTTTAACTTTTCAATTATGGTAAACAAAGCAAAACCAACTTCCTAATCTATGAGAAGATTTTGACTTGGGAACAGGGGAACAACGCTCGCAGCTGCAGTTGGGCTGTACTAGTATCAGTAGTTCTATTCAAACAGTGGAGAGATATTTTTTTTTAACTACAAACTATATAGAGTTTACCAATAATAACAGAACGTTGCTCTGCAGTGGATGGGCCAGGCTTCCTGAGGATCCTCTTGACACCTTTATACTGTTACTTCCTAGAGCTGGTATGAACCCATGCATGTTGCGAGAAGGCTCATATCCAATTGTAAGCTCCAAGAGCTGACTTCCCTGCCATGGGAGAAATTATTTCAGCTTTTCTGTAGTGCTTTTTTGTGTGGAATAATAGAAGGAATTAATACAGAATTAATAACTTTTTTAACTCCTGAAGCATATAACTTAGCTAGGGGATCAGTAGCTGACTCTTTTAGTACTCCTGCCCATCTGGAATTTCCAGACACATCCTTTCTTTCTGCTTTGACTTTTTGTGAAAGGAAGAAGAGAACATTCATCATTTCTCTGAGGTGTCCCCACACCAGGCAGTTAAGCCAAAGCAGAGCTTTGACTGAATTACCTGTCTTTCAGAAATCAAAGCACAGATCGGCTGTTCACACAGAACCAACAGTCAGCACATTGTGATCTGGGGTGTTGGTCTTATTATGCAAATAGTACACATTGCGTCCACCTATCTGTCTGCTCCAAAATTTTAGGACAGAAACACAGAGCCCTAATCTTCTAAACCGTGGCAAGGTCTTAAAAATACTCTCAATAAGGGGATTCTCTTTCTGTTGCCTATAGAAGGAGATTAATTGGCCTTACTAGGTAAATCAGATTGTGTCCCCCTGAATCTTAAATTTATGAGACCTTTTTTCTTTTTTCTTCAACTGCTATGTAATTATAAAATAAATATTTTTTTATATCAATAATTGCAGATAATTCATGTAACAGGGAGGTTAATTACAGAAGTGAGTTGTTCATCATTATCCCGTGAGTTTCATACTCAGTACATGGCAGTGTCGTTATTCCCAGCTAACATGTTTTGCTACTTGTACTGACAAGACATAAGGTTAATTGCCTGGTTTACCATTTTAACATCACTGTAATTGCAAAGTAATTACACAGTGTTCAGTAGACTAACAATAAATTTTACTGGTAACCAAAATAAAAGTTTAGGGTCATGGAAGTCTCATAAAATTGGCTGCCCTAAAGAAATAAAACTACAATCTTAGAATAGCGATTTAGGAATTGAGATGGAGTATTTTTTCAAATCCAGCCCACTCACTTACTTTTGCTTAAAGGCCCAAATCCTGTTATACATATATCCTTCTCAAGTCATATTTAAAGTTCTTTTTCAAGATAGGGTTGGCCTTTTTTGGGGGCTATCTGTTGGAAAGTAACGTGGAAACCGTACTGCCCAGTCTCTTTCTAATAGCTATTGCCTGGGGAGCCCTGTTCACTTCAAACCAAAAGAGACCGGTGCACCCACTGGAATACAGATAGCACAACTTGTTCCTTGACAGAAGTAAAGCAAAGCTGACCTAGAAATGTTCCTGACTTAGGGACAGTATCCAGCTCTTCTTACGTAAAGGAAGGCAGATGTACTATAAAGAACTTTCCTTAAGGAAGAGGAACTAGGCATAAAAGGAGTGGAAGATAAGGGGGACATTAGCATCCCTCACAAAACTATCATCCCATATCAGCTGTTAATTTCCTTTTTAAAATTAAAACAAATAGCATTTTGGTGAAGAGAGATCGACAGCCTCCCCACCCTCATATTATGCCATTGATCTGAAGCTTCTCAGGTGAATTCCTAGTACTGCAGAATTATTGACCCTTGTATTTATTTGTTCTCTGTGTGTTTGTGCATATTTGGCAGCTGCTAAATGGGTTTGGCACTTTTACGCACAAGCACCAGAGGAAAGTTGAACTCTTGGTTATTTGGCATAATGACAATTAAAAGAGTGTTGCTTTTGTGAAGGAAACAGATAGTTTGATTTAAAGACCATTAAAGCTCTGAACGAGCTGGTGCCCATCCTCCTCTATATTCATTATTTAGATAGGAAGTTGCCTTATTGTCTTTATTATTATTGTCTATATTATTGTCTTTATTATTGTCTTTAGCAGAATAAGGAAAAGGAGAAAAGAAACCACCTGGCAGCAGAAAGGAAGTGTTTCGGAAGAGCTCGAGGAAGTAGTAGAGGAATCTGGACAGTAGAATCACTACTGATTATAGAAACAAATGGTGTCAATTAAAGTGGCAGGTCAACCTTCATTAATTCCAATGCACTATCAATATGCTAACTACCAAATACTTTATCCTGAGGAATGACCCTGATGGATCATAAAGCCTTTGTCTTCCTGGCATTATGTTTCTGTACAAAGCCCTCCAGCTAAAGACAGGCATGTTCTCACAGATGGATAAGGCACACATTAACAGAGACAAATTTCAACCATTACTGAGTGAGTCTTCTTTCCAAAGCTGGTTGCAACTGTGTGCTGTGTTTTTTTACTATACTTTACACATTTTGTAGCTCTTTTTTGGAAAGGCACTCTTTCAGAAGAATCAAGAAGAGTTTCAATAGTTCATTCACACAGAGAGAACAGATTGATTCATTTTATCTAATTCTGAAGCTACCCAAACATGGAGGATGAGGTAGTTTGATTTCAATTTGTAGAGTTTGTGTTCCACTGAGCAGAATTAGGTGATGGGATGGGAAATGAACACAAAGGAGAAAATGAAGAGGTAAACCCCAAGCATCTAAAGAAATAAAAGGTGGGAAATTAATTTGAAGTAGGAGATAATGCAGAAAAGAAATCTAAATAATAAATAGAGTGGATGGTATGCAGGAGCCAGTCTATACTTTTAGGTGTAATACAACAGTATCAAAGTCAGGACAAAACTGCTTATGTAACTTTAATATATAGTCAACCCACTCAAGCTCTACCTTCTCTGTAGGGATTAAATATGTCCTAATATCCCTTTCACCAGAAGAATGCAGCGACAGAAGGAGCCTCTGACACTGAATTGTTTTAGAAAACTGAATATGCTCACTTGCAGTGACCTGGGCTGCTACCCAGTCTTCTTTGCTTCCTACAAAATCCTGCAGACGTGTATAAAATACTCTGGGTCAACTTCTCATCCCACTTCCAGTGACTGTTGCAAGATCAGGTAGGCATCTGCCATAAATGTAATGAGTCCCTTGGCAGAGGGACATTTTTTTCATGGTTTGAAGCCACAATAACCAAAATAATCTGAGAAGGCAGCAGAGTAACCTGACATTTTAACATTTGGCTTCTATAGGGACCAGAATCAATTCAGGCATGAAAATAGGTGCCACAGTACTGTTTCCTTCACCACTTTCCTTTTTGGCATTATAGCTCGCTGCAAAATTTCTGACCAACTATTAATGAGGAGCGTGATTCAGCAGAAGTAACATTTTAAACTCATGACAAGACATCCGAGAGCAGATTTCAGAATGAGGAGCCAAACTGCAGGATCAGGTAGATAAAAAACCCCCAAACTTGTGAATAAACAGTAAAGGGACAATAACAATGTAAAAAGGGATCACATCTCAAATGAGAATAACACAAGGTTGTGATGATAGCACTAGGGAGCCCCACAGATTAGACCCTCATCCTTCCACTCTGTCCCATAGCTACAAGTACACTGAAGAAACAGCTAAGAAGAAGGAAAATTGGTCAAGAATTGCATAAAGGAGGCACGGAGTTTGAGAGACAGAACAAAGCCATTGAGATCTGACCAAAGAGAATGAACTAAAGCCTTATAAAAGGGTAAAGCAGATCAGTAGCAGTAACCCTTGCAGATGACTTTTTGAAAATGAAGAGTAGAGAATGTGACAACAACCCAGTTGGTAAAGGGAGAAGGAATATGGATTCTTAGAATGAATTATTTTCTGTGCTTGCCACTACTTCAGTTGCACAGCTCCAAATATTATAGAATCTGATGCTAAAATCCAGTTTCTACATGTAGAAGTCATGTCAAAATAGACCCCCTCCAGTTTGACAGGCACTTTTCCCCCTCTCCAGTCTTACCTTGTTCTGCCATTTCTTTTCTGCAAATCATCTGTGAAAAAAAGAAATAAAAATCTGGTTTTTGCAATTTGTATTTTACTTATATCAGTGGTACTTACCATGATGTTTTTGGGGTATATTTTAAAGAAATTATAATGCTTCACTAAGTAAACATATATATAAATGTGGCACGTATACTTTAAACCAGTGTCTCAAGCACTATTTTCATTTTAGAAATTAAAAAGATGAAATAGTAACCACTGTAGTTCTATTATTGTGATGAATGAATACAGTGGGGCTGAATCTTCATTTTGGAGCCATCTTTAACACTCCTGTGGGGACAGACAGAACAAGATTTTCAGCTCCTTTGTCTTTCCACAATCCTACAATTAGTTTTTCTTTTCCTGATATAATTTAGTATACAATGAGATCACGGTATGGCTTCAGTACAGCTGGTTGCAGTTTTGACTCAGATGCTATATATTTTTCTTTTGCTAGAAACAGAAGTTACTGATCTAGAGCTTCTTACACAATTTCTAGTGGGACAGAAAGAAGGCCAGCCCTGTTAAACAACAGCTTTGTTCTTCAGGCGTTCAGTCACAACAGTGAGACCTGTTAAAGTCCCAGTTTGAAAATCCTGGACTCTTCTCCGCTCCCATGCGTATGACTCAGAGCAGTGAGTCAATTTCTTGCCCCAGTAAGTGCTAAATTATTTAGCACCACTGAAACAGCCCCAACAGGAGAGCCTGAGAAAAAGAAAGTGTTTGTCTCCTTAAACCAAAAGGCCTGAGTTGGACGTGCAGCACTTGGGTTTCAAGGTCGTGCTTTGAATTCCTTAAACAGCATTCCTGTAGTACTGCAGCCACTGGGCTGTCAGTAGGTTAGTCTTTCTGTGTTTTCCCACTTTCTTTTGTATACATCCGAGCTTGGGTTTGTGCGTTAGAATTAAAGAGATCTCAAATTTCCAAGATTTTTGCAGGAAACATAATTCTCCTGCTCTGGCCAGCCCTGTCTTCCAGATTGGTATGGCTAAGAGAGACCATTACATTCTCAAGATTGATAGAATAACAACAGAAGGGAGAAACATAAAGCCAGCACAGGCTGTATGAGGATAAGGCTTTAGGGAGCCTGTTGGGAACTCGCAGTGGGAATAAATTCTGGTACAAAGTACACCTTTATCAACCCTCTGTAAATCTGTGCTTCCCAAAATGCGACTAACTTGTCAGCTGAAGTGACTGAATATGTCCTGATCACAGACATCTTTAAAGAAACCAACCAGCCATCAGACTGGGATGCCCAAAGATGTCTACTAGCAGACAGGGGGACGGAGCTATCATCCAGTAAGAGACTGAAGCAGCTGGTGCCAGATGCTTCAGCTCTGGTGCCAGCTAATGCAGCTAAGTTTATTTTGGTGGCTTCCACCTGCATATCTATGTGTAAAATACTGTGATCTCATTTGCCACTGAGGTGATATCAGTGGGCCAAGGATCTTTCCAAGATCTTCCCTGATATGTTATGTGTCAATGGCAAATGAGAGGTATTCTAAAAAAAGCAGGATAAATAAGTGAGTAGTACTGACTTTTGTCCTGTAACATCCTCTAAAACTTTCCCTCGGGCCTCTTTCTCAGCTTGTAGCTCAGCAGTGTGAATACAAAGAAACTCCAGTTATCAATGTCTATAATCAAAATGCTGTATAGACATTGACATAGATTTTGTCGGAAGCTCAGAATTGTTCCAGAGACCCTATTTGAGCAGATGGATAGCATGGATAAATCAAAGGTAAAGGTAAACTAGGCATATTTCTTTGTTTTCATAGCATGTTAACACACCGTCATTAAGTACAACCAACAGGAAGTTCTGTGAAGGTTCATGGGATACCTTAGGGTATGGGATTCATAGCTTCCTTGAACCAATTGACTACCCACACTAGTGAGTGTCAAATATGCTGCGTGCCCCAGTGTATCTTTTTATCACTGAGAAGGCTAGTTCTGCAGGCACACCTTGCCCTCAGAGATGAATGCTTTTGTTTAAAGCACTTGGTGGGCATATGACTTATGTGTCTTCTTTTGCTGGTTGTTATCTAAGAAGGACAATTTCATGACCTGTATTCTGCCCAGACAACAATCTCTGCCCAGACAACAATTTCACACTGGACATACTTAGTCCCCCTTGGAAGTAACAACTTTGCTTATTATTGTCCAAACTGACTTTGAACTGAGATCTAGATCTGGCCCTGTAATCCTATTAGCATTTCTCTAAGCCAGTCATCTCACGTCGCTGCATAAAGATGGACACGTATGTCCGCTCCAAGCCGTCTCCAGTGAATACCTTCCTATTACTTCCAATGATACCATTTGCCTCTATGGACCACAGAAAATGAGCCACCACTAAAAGCCGATTTTAAAAAAAGCCACATTCCCTCAATTCAAAACCTTAAAGGCTTTCAACAGCAGGGCTGTAGTTTCCCTAAAATCCTAATTATAGTGAATTAAATGACTAAAATGCTACTAATTACTTTTTAATTTCAAGAGAGATGTTTACAAAGCACAGTATAATGAGTAATACAGTACTTCAAATGATTACTAATGTTGCCATTTTGTCTGACTTAATCTCAATTAGTATAAATCACAATGTCATCATTGCTAATTGCCATTCCTTTTGAGCAAAATGCTAATTTCTCTTTACAATCATACAATTGCTGTTTGTTTTTCCCTTAAATTATTCCATTTAAGAGGCCCTGATAAAAGGAGCGTTCAGAATATTTTATTTTCTAGAGCTCAAGAAGGGGAAGTTATGGACTGAGGCTTTTTGGGATTTATTTTTCAGTAGTTTTGTCTTTTAAGTTCATTTTTTCTTATAATAAAAAAAAGCTTTAATCTCTTGAATCATCAAGCAAGACTGTATTTTCAAGAGATTTTGCTTGGTTCGCTGTCAGAAATCGTCTTCATTATCCACATCTGAAAGGAAGCTTTGGATTTTTTTCATGAAGAAAAAGAATGTGGTACACTTAACTGCAGCTGTGCTCTTACAAGATCCTCACTGTACCTGTGGAAAGTTAAATATCAGCAGAAAAAGTGAAAATTATTTGTCCAAGGTCAAAGAATGTAAAAAGGGAGTGCTAGAGCTGAAATCAAGCATAGAGCTCCTTATCCTACCTGTGCTCTAAGTAGTAGTCGGTGCTCCTGCCCTCTAAAAGGCTCCCAGAAGAGGATGTCAAATGCTTGTGTCCTTTGAGCAGGGTATGCATTACAATGCCAAGGTATGTATTTCTGTTCTGGTGTGATCTAAATGAATAGGGACAGGACACAGAACTCTGATACTTCTGTCTTCACGGTTGTTCGTCAGGATCAAGTCCCACCCTTGAGCCATCAGAAATGATTAAAGCTCCGTTTGTGTGTTGTGACTCTCATTTAAGGCATTGGTCTCCCTCTCCAAAACCCTTGGTGGGATCAGACTCAGTCATGTTGTGGCACTTCCTCCTCTTTCTCTCTCGGTATCATTATGGGAATATTTTAATCAGCAAGGCCTATTAAACTGAATGGAGCTGGAAAGAGGCACAGAGAGTACCAGAGTATGCTATTGTCTACTGTAAGACATCTTCATGCTTTTAAAGCAAAATTAATACTCCAAGAGCTAGCCCACTTTGCTACACTTAGTACAGGAATAAGTATGAAAGACAATGAGAAAAATCCATCCCTCTGTTCTGAGAGATGACAGAGCAGAATAGATCTAATAAGCCAGTACTGACACCTTTCAGCCCTCTTTCATTGAGAGATCTATGAAAGAAGGAGTCCTCCTGCCCTTTCACTCCTGGTATACACCCGAGCAGTCCTCTGAAAAGCTGGATATTGTACAGAGGCCCAGTATTTCTCCTTCATTACATCCTTTCCCTTTCCCTCACCCAGCCATAGCATTTCTGCTGCTTGGAATGGATGCTTTAGTGGTCGTAATTTTTAAGGCACAGTACAGGTCACAACTCCTGTAACTCTGTCTTCCAGGAATGAGAAAACGATTAATTTCTTATTTACTTCATACTTATGTTTCAGGTAGAAAAAGTATCAGGGAAAATGCAAGTAGTATATTTTCCCAACAGGAACCAAGTTACGTTCCGTTAATTCAGTAGTGGCATTTGAAGTATCACCTCAAATGGTTTGCTTCTCGACTTTCCTTGCATAGGTATTGCTAATGCTGTTGCAAGAATTTTACTAGTTCAAAGCCCTGTCTTGAGAGGAATGACAGTTTTAAGAGGTAGATTGTTCTTATGGGCATCTTTAAGCATTCATTTCCCAGTCAGCCTAAAGAGGAAACTTAAGGGGACGAAAAGAACTTCAGTTATCTCTCTGTTTACTAACTGCTGAATAAAGTCCTAAATCACCAATGTTGGTAGGATTTCCAAAGCAAGTGATGAGGCACCAATATAGGTTAGGGATGGATCTTCTGGAAAACACTTCTGAGGAGAAGGATCTGGAGGTCCTGGTGGATAGTAAACTATCCATGAGCCAGCAATGTGCCCTTGTTGCCAAGAGGGCCAATGGGATCCTGGGCTGCATAGGGAAGAGTGTGGCCAGTAGGTCGAGGGAGGTCATTCTCCCCCTCTACTCTGCACTGGTGAGGCCACAACTGGAATACTGCATCCAGTTCTGGGCTCTCCAGTTCAAGAGAGACAGGGAACTACTGGAGAGAGTCCAACGTAGGGCAGCTAAGATGACCGAGGGATTGGAGCATCTCCCTTATGAAGAAAGGCTGAGAGAGCTGGGGCTCTTTAGCCTGGAGAAGAGAAGGCTGAAGGGAGACCTTATTAATGCTTATAAGTACCTAAAGGGTGGGTTGAAGGAGGATGGAGCCAGACTCTTTTCAGTGGTTGCCAGCGATAGGACGAGGGGCAACGGGCACAAGCTGGAACATGGGAAGTTCCATTCAAATATGAGGAGAAATTTCTTTCCGGTGAGGGTGCCAGAGCCCTGGAACAGGCTACCCAGGGAGGTCGTGGAGTCCCCTTCTCTGGACATCTTCAAGACCTGCCTGGATGCAGTTCTGAGTAATGTGCTCTGGGCAACCCTGCTTTAGCAGGGGAGTTGGACTAGATGATCTCTAGAGGTCCCTTCCAACTCTGACAATTCCGTGATTCCGTGAATTTGAATCTGGTTTCCAGAGAAGAGTGTGTTTGTTTGCCTTATCATTCCAGATACGGCTTAGCAGGATTCCCACTTTGTGAAAAAGATATTGAGAGTCAGACCCCAGTATGATCCTCAGGTGTGAGGAGAAAACACAACCCTGGCTTGAGTCAAGAATAAGTACTCCTGCACCTGTGAAAATCATATTGGGCAAAATTTAAGAAGGTAGTCCCCAGTGTTTTAAGTTGCTGCTTCAGAGAAATTCCAGTCTCAGATACACAGTTTACGCATTTCCTGCATATTCCCAACAACACGCACTGCTCAGTATTCTCAGAGGTACAGTGTCAGCAGTTTTTTGGATCTGTGTGAGTTCATACTGAAACACCATGAAGTTAATCAGAGTTTTGCCACTCTTCAGTTTGAGCAGGCTGGGACCCGACGGGAGTTGTAGTTGATCTACCTGGCAACATTCTGTGCGTTAAGCGACCTTTTTTTCCTCATGTAGAACTTTCTTTGTAAACTTTGTGAGTCACTGTGAAAGTAGAAAGCTTTATTCTTTTCCCAGCCCTCATTATAATGCAGTCAAATCGCCCTTCAAGATTTTTTTTTTTGATGCTGGTGGCTGAACTTTACCTTTCATAGTGGTATAGGCAATACCAAGGGGCCTATGCCACAGTTGATGTAAAGAATGGGATTTAAAAAAATTGCTGTGTCTAATCATTTTGCATTTTCCAAGCTTGCACAATAAATAGACTAATCAATCTTCTAAGAAAACATGCCCTGGAAAGGAGAATCGCATTACAGATTAAATAACACAGGTTTTATTAGCCCTGTATTCTAGTTACTTATCACCTCTCTGTAGCAAATACCTGAAGGACACAAGCACAGCAAGAGAGGTGATTAGTCACCCTCTTGAGATTCTTTGCCTAAGATGTTGTTAGATTATTTTTTTTCTCATGTATTTTCCCAGTTTTGGGGGGTAAGTAAGTACACATCAAGGGATGAGAGGGAGAACTGCATATTATTTTTGCTTTATTTTTCAAAAATGCTTCCCTCTCCTTCTGTTTTATTTTAAACTTAAATCAAGTCGGTAAACATGGTGCGTTCGTATGACAGGCAATAATGCCTGGTTGGGTAATTGCTAGCAAAATAGTCTTTTTTGTCTCTCTATTTTCTCATTGTATCTGTCATTGGAAAACCTAAGTGTCACGCAAAATTCAAACGTGATGTTTTATTTTTACTTTCATTTAAATAAAGAACTGGAATTGTTGGATTGCTGTGTGGCAAATATCATAGGCTCTTTGGTCCCTGCAGTTAAAAAAAACCCAACCTGTTATATTTGTATAAAGCTAAACTTTTTACATTGACATACTTTGTGGCACTAAGTCATTTAACTAAGTCACTAGATTTTCATACAAAAGGAGATATGACAATACTGAATCTCAGATGAAAAATGTAGAACTTGAATGGTTTCCAAGACAATGGTATTCAGCACAGGGGTTCTGTTGCTGTTGAATACTAAAATAGAAAAGTCATTTGTGAAGGTCAGCCCAGGACTAAGATCGTTATTCTTCTCAACTGTGAGTTTGTCTTGAATCTGGGTGTAGTGTTCACGTTGAGCTCCAGCATAAGTCTGTGAGACTTTGCTTTTTACAAATGCCTGGAGACTGTGGAAGAATTAACGGCTTTACAAGGTACTGAAACGTCTCTTCGGAAAGCAGAGAAGGAGCAAGTAACCACTGACTATCTGCAAAAGGAACCCGTTTTTCTGGAACAAACAGGGGAAACCTTTGTGAAACCAAATGCACTATGAATTAACCAAATGCAATTATCCCCCAAATATTTAATTAGAATGCTTTTCTATCTATGCAGGAACAGAAAGCAAATCCATCTGAGTTAGGAGGCACACAGAGTCTTTAGAATGGAGTATTACATTCTATGAAGAGCACTCCCCCCTCAGTGATCATGAAGAACCCAATACTATATCTGTGAGAATTTCAGTGTAGACAGCATCTTCGCTAACAAAGGCGGCAAATCTGCCAGATATAGTCATTACATGGTTGTCTGTGACAACAAAGATTAGATGTGATGAGCAAAGAAATCTGCCTTTTTCTTAGAATCATAGAATAGTCTAGGATGGAAGGGACCTTTAAGATCATCTAGTCCAACCATCAACCTAACTCTGATTAAAAAAAACCAAAAGAAAACCATACACACCGCCCCCGCCATTACTAAACTATGTCTCTAAGCACTATGTCAACCCGTCTTCTGAAAACCTCCAGGGATGGTGCCTCAACCACTTCCCTGGGCAGCCCATTCCAAGGCTTCATAACCCTTTCTGTGAAAAAATTTTTCCTAATATCCAACCTGAACCTCCCCTGGCACAACTTGAGGCCATTTCCTCTTGTCCCATCGCCTGTTCCTTGGGAGAAGACACCAATCCCCACTTCTCTACACCCTCCTTTCAGGGAGTTGTAGAGAGCAAGAAGGTCTCCCCTCAGCCTCCTTTTCTCCAGGCTAAACAATCCCAGCTCCCTCAGTCCTTCCTCATAAGACTTACTCTCCAGACCCCTCACCAGCTTCGTTGCTCCTCTCTGGACCCGCTCCAGCACCTCAGTGTCTTTTTTGTGGTAAAACTGGACACAGCACTCGAGGTGGGGCCTCACCATTGCCCAGTACAGGGGGACGATCACCTCCCAAGTCCTACTCACCACGCTGTTCCTGACACAGGCCAGGATGCTGTTGGCCTCCTTGGCCACCTGGGCACACTGCTGGTTCATGTTCAAACCACAGTCAACCAACACCCCCAGGTCCTTTTCTGCCAGGCAGCTCCAGCCACTCTGCCTCAAGCCTGTAGCGCTGCATGGGGTTGGTGTGACCCAAGGGCAGGACCCAGCACTTTGCCTTGTTGAACCTCATCCCATTGGTCTCAGCCCATCCATCCAGCCTGTCCGGGTCTCTCTGCAAAGCTTTTCTAGCCTCAAGCAGGTTGACAGTCCCACCTAACTTGGTGTCATCTGCAAACTTACTGAGGGTGCACTTGATCCCCCTGTCCAGATCATTGATGAAGATGTTCCATGACCTTTCCAGGCACCGAGGTCAGACTGACAGGCCTGTAGTTTCCTGGATCATCCTTCTGACTCTTCTTGTGGATGGGTGTCACATTTGCTAGACGCCAGTCAGCTGGGACCTCCCCTGTTTTCCAGGACCATTAGCGCTCCGGAGCCTCGTTTAAATCTGCTGCCAGGGGCACTGGCTCCGGCCAGGCTGCCTCAGCAGCCGCCCATCAGCTACCAGCTCCCGGCACAGACCAGCCGCTCTGCCCGGCTTCAAAAAGTCCTCAAAAACAGCTCCTTGCTGATCCTTTTTGCCGCGATTCCTTCCCCCAGTGCAGAGTTACCTGCTCTGGAGGCTGGTCTCCTCAGCAAATTCCAGTAGGGCCTTTTACAGCAGGGCCAGTTGGTTCCCAGCCTGCAGAGATGCAAGGGGTCAGCCTGAATACATAATTTTGCACTGTTCCTTGGTGAACTTCAAGAGATTTCTATTGGCAAAATCCGCACATTTTACCAGGAACTATGGATTGATTCTCTGCTTGTTATGTCAGCTACTTCCCCTACCAGCTGGTAGTTCATTATTACTGGCATTCCTCGGGGGTCTGTACTGGAGCTGAGAGTATTTATCATCTTTTTTACTCATCTTGATGATGAGATGGATGTACCTTCAGCAAGTCCATGAATCGTGGACAGCTGTTGATACACTGGAGTGTACGGCTGCTATTCAGAGACCTCAACAGACTGGAGATGTAGGCTGACAGGAGCCACGTAAAGTTCAAAAAAGGCAAATGCAGAGTCCTGTACCTCAGATGGAATAACCCCAAGCGACAAAACAGGCTACATGCTGAGTTGCTAGAAACCAGCTGTGCAGAAATGGGCAGGGAGGTCCTCATGAAGAACAAGTTGGACGTGAGTTAGACAAAGAAGGCCAGTCACATACCAGCAGTGTTTGCAAGACTGTAGTTTGCAGGAAGTGATTACTCCCTTCTATTCACCACATGTGGGACCACACTTGCAGTACTGTGTCCAGTTTTCCTCTACATTTAGTGGATGCTGTGTGCACGGAGATTTTACACATCACATGAGACTAACTGTTCCAGCCTGTCAAAGCAATTGGAGAATTAACAAGGCAGAACACCCAAATGAGCCCACTGAACACATTTACACCCACTTTAACCCTGACTCTCTTTCTGGTGCTGATTTCCCAAAACAGCAGAAAGGTCCCTCCAGACAGAGCCAAGGGCTTGGTTTTGACATTGAATAACATGTTGTCAAGATGAATCTATTACTGTTACTGGAAACTGCTCCTCAGTCAATATTAGGAGACACCAGTGTCATATCTCATCAGTTAGTATATTTTCAGGCGGAGAGGGAGACTCAGATGTTACATTTCAAATCTTTATTTTAGTTCTGTCCCTCAGCTGGTGCCAGTGATGACTTCTAAAAGGGCGCAAGTGTTTTGCATTCTGTTTTCTAGCCTAGATAATAGTTGAGCCTTGAAGAATATTTTGCTATCTGTTCTGACAAAACAAGGCAGATGACCATATAATTCCTGTCTCTTGTGGGGTCCATTAAGTGGGTAAACACAAAGACAGTATCATTATTTCAATTACCAGAACTGGAAATTTATCCATAGGAAACAGGAAAAATGATCACTGGCACTCTTTAACACCAAAACTCTCTTACTCTAGTGCTTCAGCCTTTCCTATTGCAGCTTTGACTTTTATTCCAAATGCAAATTGTAGTTGTATTTTAAGACTGCTGGTTGCGTTAGAAGGAGTGTCACAATCACAAACATTACTTACTTACAGAGAGACTCTAATTATTTCACGGTTCTTGTTGGCTTTTTTGCTTGTTTGTTTCTTTGTTTTCTTGCTGTGGTAAAGGGATGGTACAAATGAAATGAAATCTTATGCAGGTGCAACTGAATGGATAACAAAGAGTCTTGATTTGCTGCTTCACTTTCCCAGTCACAGTGGCTAAGCTTGACAGATTATGAAAGATCTAAGTGCTTTAATAAACTCTTGAAATATATAATTTCTTGTACCTTATCAGGTGATTGAACTATCAAGTCTTATCTTTCTATCACTGCCAATCTATCTTATGTTCTAATGCAAGGTCATTTAGCTTCACCTGACTAACCACTCTTTACCTCTTTACCTGTAGATATACTGCGATGCATAAGATTTTATCACCCTGTTTAGGTGCTCTGGTTATAAATGCCAGAATTATTAATGTCCATAAAATCAGTGAGTTCCCTTTAAAATATAACCACAGTAGAAGATTTAAAGAATTGCTGTGTTGGATTTGAAGCGTGGTTCTCTTACTCAGGTCTCTTATCCCCAGTACCTATCATCTTTAGATGTTTCCAACACTGTTGCCATAAATTATGTAAGTCCAAATAGCTGTACGCTGCCGGCTCATATTCAGCCTTCTGTCCATCAACATCCCCAATCACCCTTAAAAGCATTAAGTTTTTCTTCCAAAAATGTTTTTTAGTGACATAATTAGGTGGACTGTAGATGTTCTGAGCAGTGGTAAGACTGAGTGCCACTTTTCCGTATAGTATTGATACTTCTAAAGGTCTGTGCGGTGATTAGATGAAAAAAAAAAATCTTTGTTATCTAAAAGTAACTACTGTAGCGTATGAGATATACCTTGTCCAGAACAGGTGGTTAGCAAGGTATTTCTCAAACAGTGTGCTAGAGCTTTATGGCTGTCACTAAAATGTCAGCCATTGATCCAGGGGTAATATTATCTGAGATTCAATTACAGTGGATCAATGCTGGCTTTTTAACAATAACCTTTGTAACATGCTGGGCAGCGCTGGAAATATATCTTACTCCACGTACCTGGTACTAATTGACAGCAGTGGTACTGTTAACGTATACAAATGGAAGAAGAACAACCATTAAAGAATCAACTTCCAGAAGTTTAAGAAACTTTGAGCACTAAACTCTGTGCCAAAGGAATAAATGAAAAAAGCTACAGTAAGTAGTTTGAGAAATTCTCAAACATTTGCCCAAATATTTTCCTTTCCATACATATGTTAACCCACCCACAGAAAGATCCTGATTTCTAAACGGAAAAACACTCTTTGATTTCAGAGAGTCCTTGATGTTACACTGAAATTTGTTTTTCTAGCAGTTTCCTCAGAAGAAGTATGATTTCTGCAAGTAACACAATTCACTATTTTCAGGCCTTTATTTGCAAGTTTATTTCTTTCTTTATCTGACTGGAAAATGAATCACAGCACTAAGACTTATGTTCAGTTTCTGTTGCTGGGTTTATGACTGATGACAGATAAATTATTTTTTTTCTGTCAAAGAGGAATACTAATAGTTTTTTTTTACCCAGTCTATTATTTTAACCTGTGGTTTTGGGCACAGACTGTATGTTACCAATGGCCAGTTCTGGGAACAAGGTCTTTATTTCAACCCCCAGGCATTTAAGTAGCATTGTGATACAGAAAAAGAAATTAAAAATTCTCCCAGTTTTAGAGGGAACTTCACACAGGTTTAAAACAGTAACACCAGAGCAGATTGGTTTTTCCTGATTTGTGTTTTTTCACAAAGCCTTTATGGGTATATTAATTTTGTTATTTATTTTTATATGGGAAAATTTCCTGCAGTACATAAATATGCTGGGAAAATGTACTGTTCTTTCCTATTCTCATGTCCAGTTGCACTTATCCTTGGATAGCTAAGGAAGATAGGAAATAGGAAAATTAGAAGAAAGAGAAGTATTTGTCATGAGAACCTCCCATACATTTTGGATTATCTAATTGTGGAATTAAAAGGTGGGCGTGTTAAAATGTCTTATTTTATATACATATATAAATATATATATATGCGCCATACTACCCTGTCTAAGGCAAGGTTGTAATTTTTCAGTACTCAGAGCCTTCCTCCCCATTAATTATTACTCTTTGTGATTAATACTGACATACCATAGTTACAGAAATAGTAACGCAACTCCACAGTCCCTTTTTGCAATAAGCTTTAGATCCCACAGAGGAAGATGATTAAAAGTTTTCCAAACATTTTCAAATCAGGGATCTCTCTTTCTATCACCTCCTATGGCTGTTAAAACAAAAACCACCAAAAGTATGCTGTTCTATTTGTCTTAAATCATTAAAAAAAAAAATTAAAAATAGCAGTTCAATACCTCTCTCAAACTGTACATCTCTCAAGCATCCCTGCAATACCCGAGATCATAGAACTGCAGAACCACAGAATGATATAGGGTTGGAAAGGACCTCCGGAGATCATCCAGTCCAACCCCCTGCCAGAGCAGGTCCACCCAGAGCAGGTCCCACAGGAACGTGTCCAGGCAGGGTTTGAATGTCTCCAGAGAAGGAGACTCCACCACCTCTCTGGGCAGCCTGTTCCAGGGCTCTGCCACCCTCACAGGAAAGAAGTTCCTCCTCATGTTTAGATGGAACTTCCTATGTTCAAGTTTCTGCCCGTTTCCTCTTGTCCTGTCCCTGGGCACCACTGAAAAAAGACTGGCCCCATCCTCCTGACACCCACCCTTTAAGTATTTATAGGTGTTGATCAGATCCCCCCTCAGCCTTCTCTTCTCCAGACTAAAAAGACCCAAGTCCCTCAGCCTTTCCTCAGCAGAGAGAGATGCTCCAGGCCCCTCATCATCTTTGTAGTCCTAACACATTAGATGTATAAAGACAGTCTAGAATGAGGACTAGGTTAATATTGATGGTGATAGGTAGGTATCACCAGGAACAAAGGCGATATGATTTATGGATAGTATGTCGGCCTTTGTGCACGTGCAGAAATGTCTCCACTTCTTTCTCACTGGTCTTTCTATCATTCGTCATCCGAATAAGATACTGTCCTCTGGCTCTAAATAAACCCACAAATCAGGATGCAGCGGTCAGTAAGTGTCTGTACTTACCCCCACACAGAGTTTAACGGAGCTGCAGGGTGAGGGCTCCTCACAGACCTTTGCTGCAGCCCCAGGCGCCATCTTTGTGCAGGCCCAGGGTAAGGCCCTGTATTTCCATAGAGCAGCTGCCTCAGTGTGTCGCTTGGAAATCATCCTGTCTGTCACTGAAACGGTGCAGTAAATAAGAAAGGTAAAAGTGAAAAATGCAGTGAGTACAGGGATTTTCAGGGAACGTGTTTCACACAAATTTAGTCATAGACGGAGGCAAACTAGGGTAAATTACCCTTAGTCATTCAAGTAGGCCTCCATTTCCAGCGAGGAGGTGTGAAAGGCTTTTGTTCTTACAATACGTCAGGGCAGTATCTAACCTTTCTGCTGGGTGTAGCCATCAATACAGCTTTAAAATTGTCTTACTTGCCAAAGGAGTATCCAAGGACTACCTGCAAATCAAGGTTAAACTAATATCTTCTCATTTCATCCAATTAAAGGGGAGTTTTCAAAGGCCTCCTTTGGAATCTGTTCTTCTCTGTGACCATAATCTGGATTCCAGGATGATTTAAAGATGCTTTCAGGTCCCCAGCAGCAGATGTCACAACGGAACAGCCATGGAAGCCTGGGCCCAACCCTTATCTACCACATCCCACATACCCTGAAGGTGGGAGGTTCGAACCTTTCCCTCTCCTCAGGCTTCAGGGAACTGTTACCTCTTCTTTCCTCACAGACACTCAGAGTATGCAGAAAGCAACTTTGGGTAGGAAAATACTGCAGAGCTAGTATTTTCTGAGCCCCCACCCCTGCCCAATGGAAGAAAGATATGCCTCTGAATCTAAGGGACTACATCCTCCAAGGACCTTGATCTTAAATCATGCAGAGTGCTCCTTGTCAAGAAGTTATGAATTAACCTATTCACTCCTTCAAGCACTCTAGTGAAGAGGAAACCCTTAATCTGGCGAGAAATCAGCATGTGCTGTATGGCACTGAAGGAGGTCTGGCGATTGCAAGATAACTGATAACAGTGATGTGCTTGAGAATATAGTTTTGGTAGAAGTAAACACTAAATAACTGAAGTTAAAAAACTGAAGATAATTCTCTCACTAGATTTAGACAGCTGAAATTCCACAAATGGACTTTACTGGTGTGAAAAAGGTTGGAACTGGGCCCGGTATCTCTCCTCTCGTAAGTAAGCTCAACAGAAAAGTTAGGGATTTGACAATAAAGACCAGGATAATCGGCACTCACTTTCTAACATTAATCTGTCATTCAAATCTACCTATCTTCTCTTTTTTTACTGTACAAGTGAATGGGATGGTTATATCTCTAAATGTCTAGCCTGAGACATATGGCCTCAGCCAAGGTGACATTTAATTCAAGCATCATGCATCACTGACACTGCTCACAGAAGGCAGTGGTATGCCGTATATGAAAAAGAGGAGCAGAACAAGCCCTCCACTGATAGCTAATTCCCTGAACTGAGCTCGTCATTAAAAAAAAAAAAGAGAAGAGCTGTGCCCTGGAGATTCCTGTAACCTTTAGCAAACACACTAAAGGCAAGAAAATTACTTCAAAGTAGTCACACTTAAGGCTGTTGTTTGCTTTCAGATTCTGACTATCTGTAGGAACGTTAATCTAATTAACAGGTTGATTTCTCCCCTTGTCCCCTACTCTCCCTGCTCAGGAAATTGTTCATTAGGGACAAGAGTCATCCTACATTTGGGATACTTTCTGGGTAAAATTTGCACTTGTGCTACTGGTAGATTGGGTACTATCTTGTGCTTGAAGAAGCCAAACTTGAAATGGAAAAATCAAAGTTTGCTGCCAGAGAGCTCTTAGATGAACTTGATCAAATCATTAAGCTTTTTTTTTTTTTGTAGAAGACATCGAGACAGAGACATCTTCATTACTTGAAATTTGAGCTCTTCTTAGAAGCTATTGGTTTTAAAATTTCATACAGGGTTTGTACAGTGCTTGGACCAACCGGATCTCAGAGACAGCTGTGCTACAAATGTACATCGGGGTAGGTCTACTTAACTTTTTACTTGTAAGTCTATGGAGACTACTTCTTAGTCACAGAATCACAGAATCACAGAATCACCTAGGTTGGAAGGGACCTTTTAAGATCATCTAGTCCAACCAATGGGAAAAAAAAAAAAAAAAAACAAACAAAACCACACACACAAAAAACAAAAAACACACAACACCCACAAACAAACCACACACACCACCACACCACCCAACACTAATTCATATTCCCAAGCACCATGTCAATTCCTCTCTTGAATACCTCCAGGGATGGTGCCTCAACCACCTCCCTGGGCAGCCCATTCCAATGCCTGACAACCCTTTCAGTAAAGAAATATTTCCTAATATCTAACCTGAACTTCCCCTGGCGTAACTTGAGGCCATTGCCTCTTGTCCTATCATCTGTAACTTGGGAGAAGAGACCGACCCCCGCCTCTCTACAGCCTCCTTTCAGGTAGTTGTAGAGAGCGATAAGGTCTCCCCTCAGTCTCCTCTTCCCCAGACTGAACAACCCCAGCTCCCTCAGCCTCTCTTCGTAAGACTTGTGCTCCAGACCCCTGGCCTGTGGAATGTTTCTTTGCTTAATTGTCAATTAGGTGGAGCAATATCCCAGTCAAAAAATATTACCATAAAAGAAAGATGCTGTAAATGCTTAGCGGGAACTTCTCCATTAATTTTGTTGAAAAACTGTAGACTACAAGGAATTTTGAGAGGGAAAGAGACATATCCATCCACATCTCAGACTGATATGCACTGTTCCGGCGATATATTTAGAACAGATTTCTCTGGCATCTGAGTCACAACTTACTTTCCCTGTCATTTTCACAATGAAAGGAGAATGATGCCTTCTCCAGGAAGAGAGGAAAAAGGTGATGCCATTTGTAAAAGGCAGTGTAAAATCAACAGTAAGTACTCACCTTTGTGCTATGATTCAGCCTTCTTCCCAAATACGCTTTGTTACAAAATAAAGACATAAACAAAGCTGTATATATGTCTTAAATCAGAGCTTCTTTATCCAAAAATTATAGTAGAAACTTCCTCTGGCTATTGGTAGGATATATTGGGGATTTCCAAAAGCAGCTTAAAAAAAGAGAAATTGCATGCATATTTCATTTTATTCACAGCACTTAATCAGGAGCTTTATTAATTGAGGTACACGTTTTCTGCATTTCCCTTGGGAAGAAGGGTGTGTTTCCAGGGATACTGATGAGGGTCAGACTGCATCTTCACCAGATGTTCATAAATTACTCTCTCCTGCTTAGTTAAAACTGTGTGTTCTTTATTATACAAACACATGGAAAATTCAAACCTACTATGGCAAATGACAGGGGCCTATTTTTTTCCTTGGAATGAGGCAGGAGGAGATCTGAACCTCAGCCACTGCTCCTTACATCCTACCTGTAACTTGAGTGACGAGTTATTTCACTCAAAAAACCCAGCTTGCCAACCAAAATATACCAAGTGGGGTCAAGCAGAGAAAGAGAAGATACCAATGTGGGAGAAAAGCTTATCAGAAGTTATGTTTATAGCTGATTTTTTTTGGCCTTGTTTGCTTATTCTATAAAAGGTAGATATTAATATGTATTGACCTTATGGGATGCTGCAAACTTCTAAATTTGAGGAAGTTGTGAAGTACTTGATCTGATTACTAAGTAACACATTTTTATATTTAAATATGAATATCTAATTCCTTGTAGAATGTGCAAACAAATGTAGTTAGGTAATTCTCATCTACAAACTTTCTGTGTAGTTGCTAACAATTTATCTAGCAAAGTTTACTTGCTAATTAGCATCAAGGTATTTGTTTTTAAATTTCAAGAGGTGTTTCTGCTATTAAATGAGAAATTTTTAATGCCTGATTTAATGGAAATGAATGAGTCAGTCAGATACATCCAGGATAATAAGAGCACTGCAATTACAAAAGCTGTGCAGAAATGTGGAGTTTTTTAACTTAATCTGGACATTCCTTGCTCAGCACATATTTCCAATTACACTATATTGTTGTTGATACATGCCATGTGTTCAAGCTTTATTTCAGTTAATTCTTGCCAGTGAAACTTAGCAGTTAGCAGAATTGCCAATTTTGCTATTAAAAGAGCGGTATTTTTATCAATATTTTCTAAAAATTTTGATGGAAGTTTGATCTTACACCTGCAAGTATGGACTACTTGTTTAAGGTATCCACTTTTATGAGGGTTAAGGAGGGTCTGAAGCTGGAAGAAAGGAAGAAATGTGACCTTGTGATTATAAGGCTGAGATTTAGGGGATGGGATTTCACAGTGTTTATTGGGTATACAAAAAGAGTGAACATATTTGTAAAAATTTACCTGATTTTGTCCCACTAGATTTCATTGAAATATTGATGCATTTTTAATGTGAAAAAAAAAATCGGCCAATGGGATTGCACTAGTTGATTGTCACTGACTGTCAACCTCTGCGTGTAATTAGACATATAATATACTTAAACTCATCAAACTGGGAAGAAAGTGCTAAGAAAACTCTAATAGAATCAATGGCATTTTCCTCAAAAACATGCACTAGTCTTAGACACAATTCAGTCACTTGTAGTTGCATCTTCCAAATGAAGAAAACCACTGCTCATTTATATTATTCCCAGCTATGATTTGTTCTGTTTTTCAGTCAATAGACTTTGTTTAGTCTTAGAAAGTTTTAAGTAGACAATTCAGCCATTTGGGGCATTCCTTTGTTTTCATACAAGACACTACATCAGGCTTTGTTGGCAGAGGACAGGCTGCAAACACTTATTAGAATACAAGGCTAAAGAGTAGGATTTGATGACATCTTTGCAAAAAGAATAAAATGAAATCCTGATCCCCTAAAAACTGCAAAATGCAGGTAAACTTCTGTGAATATTTTCAGCTCAAATAAATGGGGAAAATATGTTAAAAATGCAGAAATGCTCATTAATTTTCAGGATTGCTGAAATGCTTTGGTGGGCATTTGGCAATAAAACTTTATAACAATTCTTTTGTACAATTTACAAACACGCAAGCTATTTTGTTTTGGATAAGGAAAATGTCACGAAAGTGACCCAAAGAGATTTTTTTTTTTCTGCTTTATTTTGTGGGTTTTTTTCCACCCCCAAATATTTCCATTCTCTACATCTTTCTTTGGATCCAACATGAAGTGAATGTTTTTCTGAGGTTTTCAATTTGTCTCTTGCCCCACATGCCATTATTGGCTGGCCACGGCAGTATTCTCCTCCTGTGTTTTGGAAGGGCCCTGTAAGAACACAGCCAAAGGTGATGCTCCAAGGACAAACACGGTACCATTTCACCCAGGGCTACTATTTAACAGAACTGAGACAAAACAAAACAAACAAAAAAATGACAGCAGTTGGATTTCAGTTTCAGCCACCCTTGGATTTTGTTCTCAAACTTTTCTACACAGTCATAAAACCCAGTCAGTGTTGCGCTGTGTTTTAGTATGGAAGAGACAACCAGTAAGCATTTCTGTGATGCAATCTGTGTAAATTCTTAATGTACGATAAAAAGTCCTACATACCCGAATGCGACATGATTGACAGAATGGCTCTTATCTCTTTTAAGAGTAAGAAACACACACTTAGTATTTTCCAAACTACTCTCTCTTTATTGGTGTTTCCTCTTGTATTTCTACCACAGTGGGACACGTTCGGATACCTCTGTATCCGCCATAGTCACAATTGTTACCCTGGCCTAAAAGTTAGGATGTTAGTTTTGCTGTTTTCAGCAGTTCTTGAAAGTTTCAAGTTCTCCTCATTTTAGAATGAATAAAAGTCTGGCTTATGACCACTAATTTCCACTAATAATTAGCCGTGTTAGTATAAATGTTATTTTGAAAAACAAACAAGTAGATAAAATATTACGTTTTAAACGGATAGACAATCCTTTATACGGAGAGTTGTTTTTGAGCCATTTCCTCTTATTTAAGGAAAGCTCATCTGAAACTATTTCCTCGTATGTATTCTGAAAGGGTTTTTTGCTAACTTTTCAGCTGCAAGCTACAATGGCCAAAACTAATCATCAGCTGAAAACTGCTGTAAACCAAAAAATAGTTTAGGCAATAAACCAAGAGGTTCTGGAGTTTTGGGGTGCTTTGGTTTGGTTTTTTAAAGTTGTTTTTTTTTGAATGAAAATCTGAGGCAGGCATCACTCAACAATACAACTTGCAATGTAAAAGTTTTACCAGCAAGTCTGTAACCAAGTAAAAGTTTAATGGTTACACTTGATACACTGCATTTTTGAGGGCAAAACATAAAAATGTTCTTTCAAAAACGTCAAAAGGCTGCAAGCAAGCCCTGAAGGCAGGTTTCCTTCATTGCATCCTTTTGTTATACTAGAACACTAATAACCAGTAATAAGTTTCCTGGAGAAGAATTCCCCCAGCATTTTAGGGGAATCAGGTGAAAACGGAAAGAAGCTAAATTTGTGTCTCACCTCTGAAACTCTTAAACTGCCTCCAGATTCAAGCAGGAAGTTCATGACTTGTTCTTAACCTCTTCTCAGGACCATGCCCGGATCTGAACTGCAACACCAATAGACACCAGGAGCTCCTGAGCCAGAACTTTTTATACCTTTACTAATCCTGAAAGAGAAGACAATGTATGTAATTAAGATGAAAAGTCAGGGAGAGGAAGAGAGAAAAAGAAGCACTTACAATCCCAATGCATAGCTTCTCAAGGATACATGCGGAGTGTTCCCTTCGTTTGAGGAAATCTACAGCTTTGGAATCTGAAATGTAAATTATTATAATACTAGCTCAGATTTTCACTTCTTGTTCCTCTCCACTCATGTTTGCAATGTCTTGGTTTTATTCTCTTGGATTAGAGTGCATTCTAATCACTATATCCTTTATGATGAGCTTTTCCTCTTTCAAAACTTCCTATACAACGAAGAGGATCAATATGAGGGAATGGGATTTAGATGCTCTAATATGCCATTTCTGTTCTTCTAATAGTAAAGTCCTAAGAGCCGAGGTAGAACTTCAGAAAAGAGAAGTCTTTGAGTGAACAGCTCTGCCTTTGAGTGAGTCTTTTGGTGTCTGTGAGCTGTTAGATGTTGTTCCAAGCCCCTTTCCCTGCAGGATACTAGGCTAAGAAGGATTACCAAAACCCCACTGGCTCAGCTTATGACACAGAATCCTCTGAACTCACTGGGGAAGTAGATGTGTCTGGGGTGCTTCAGGCCCAGTTTTTGTCTCTCTTGGTATTTTAGTTGGAAAAAATGCTTTCAGAGGTGAGCCGTGCAACAAAAGGGGCAGTGGAAATATGAACTGCTGCCAGAAGCGGATTTACCCAGCAGCCAAAAATTATAGTTAGGCTAATTTCACGATGAAATATAAACAGCACAGATTTCTCACACAGGAATCTCTATGCCACTGAGTCTTTTTCATAGTCAAGCAGCAGACTGACGGGCTCTTCTTTCCATAGCATTGGTCTGTGATTTGAACGAAACTTAAGGTTTTTTTTTCCCCATTTGTAAAACCAGAGATAATCATACTTATTAATCAAACAGGAGTCTATTGACCACTAACGTTTTCAAAGTGATATTTTTCAAAAGACGGGGAAAGTATCATTATTTTTAAAATTGCTGATTTCACATATGTTGATTTCTGCTTTAATGCAATTTGTGATAATTTCAGCTTCTGACTCTGTTCTTGCATAAAATGCTGGATCTGCAACAGAATTACAACTGTTTAAAAGAGATAGTCCACTCATTCTCTTAGCTTTTAGTGGGAAAATTACCCAAAAAAATGGTAATATGGAATGCTTTCTGATACAGTTTTTATAATTACTTACATCAGGCCAAAAATAGCCCCCCATTTGACATAAACAAGATCATCTGGAAGTTTCTAGCTGCCTTATGATTTGAATCACTCAGCACTCACATTGGGACTTCAAGGTACTAGAACATGTACAGACCAGTGACAAAAAAACCCTTGCTCTAGTATATTTGAGTACTAATTAGAAACAAATGAACTTTGGAAAAGGCACATCTCGTTCAGTGGGTGGAAGGTAGAAGCACAAATCATGTAATTTGTCCAGAAGTTTGGGATCAAGCCAGAGATTACACTTGCAAACCTGGATCGTAGTTCCATGAACACATCTGTTCTCACCTTTCACAGCACAACACCTGACCATCAGTTCTGTAAACCAGTGAATTCCAAAAGAGCAAAAAGATACCTGTGCAAGATACCTGACAGCTTTCTTGCCCTTTACTTTGTGTCTAGTCAGACATTTGAACCTAAAAATCATAGAATCATAGAACCATGGAATGGTTTGGGTTGGAAGGGACCTTAAAGATCATCCAGTTCCAACCCCCTGCCATGGGCAGGGACACCTCCCACTAGACCAGGTTGCCCAAAGCCCCATCCAGCCTGGCCTTGAACCCCTCCAGGGATGGGGCAGCCACAGCTTCTCTGGGAAACCTGTTCCAGGGTCTCACCACCCTCACAGCAAAGAATTTCCTCCTGAGATCTCATCTAAATCTCCCCTCTTCTAGTTTAAAACCCTTCCCCCTTGTCCCATGGCTCCATTCCCTGATCAAGAGTCCCTCCCCATCTCTCCTGGAGCCCCTTTAGGGACTGGAAGGGGCTCTAAGGTCTCCCTGGAGCCTTCTCTTCTCCAGGCTGAACAAAAAAAAAAAAACCAACGCACTACTGGTAATTGATCTGTGATGTGTGAGGCCATTGACTGACTTACTAAATGCTATTGACACAGCAGTTTGGTTTTTCCTGCCTGGAATACAGTCCCCGCCTCTTGCCCTTGCATGTGTGTAAAGGAATGTTATATGAAACGTAATTCAACAATCGTAGCTGACATTGAATAGCAGAACTGCAGTCTGTGTTCAGGCCATGAAGGCATGTTCCATTACGGCAGAAATTTTCCAGGGTTTCCCAGGACTGATTCCAGAGCACTGAGTGTTCTGTCTTATCTTAAGGTAAAGGTTCGTATCTCTGGTGTGGGTGAAAATGGCTGGTATTTTTCTACCATCCATCACACTTCTTTCATCTCTGCGTGTATGTATTTTTATTGTGAGAGAATCAAGCCACCTTTCTCTTCCAAGGGCCAATAATTGTCAAGAACTGGCAGACCTCAAAGGCATTAATCAAGGAAATGGCAACCTCATGGATTTAGCTATATAACTGATGTCTCTATCCTGGTTCTTTATTCCACATTCTTACACCTATAGAACCTGCCTTTGGCAGAAATGAGCGCTCGCTATCTGTGTTTTAACAGGCAGGGACCCAAACACAGTGACCTGTCTGGAATTCTGCAGTACGGTTTGTCCTGAAGAAAGGTATTTCACATCAACATCGTTTCTTTGTGCTCCGTTAAATTATACTGGAGAGGGGTAGGGTACAGTGTGTACCTCTGGAGAATTCAGTGGTGAGAAGAGGAGGTGGCAAAGTACCTGGGCGCTTCGCAAAGTGGCAAGGAACCCGTGAGGTATACAAAGTCTTTCATTACTTCTGTGTAGTCCCATGAGATACATGCCTACAAGAAAAAGGCCCGAGGCCCCGACCCAATGTCAGAATAAGGAGATTTTGGAAGTTATTATTTCATGCTTCACCAGAATAGCTGCGCTTAACTTTTTTGCCTGTCAATAGTTACTGCCATTTATCACCTAATAACAGCTAGTACCATTCAGTTTTCCTTTAGATTTGTTGGATCAAATGTTAAACAGAGACAGAAAGGTGGAATCTAAGCCTAGATCTCCAGACACACAATAGGAAGAGGCATTTTTTTTAGTGGAGACATCAACTGATTGCACTGTAAGACGAATGTACGGGTTTCTTTCCTGCCTGATAGTGATTTCAGGTTTCTTTCTTCTTCCTGCAGTAACTTTTGTCCAATCACTAGACCCTCTAGTATTTCTGTGATCAATTAATGGATATGAAGAGAGAAAAAGTTCAGGAATTCTGGGTTAGTTCTTGGCTACGTTTTCCTACAAACCTTGTGACTTTCATAAACATGCCACACAATCCCTGTGCCTCACAGGCATTCCTAATTCCCTTTAGCATCTCCAAACAAGATTTGATTGCTGAAGTTTTTTTCTGATCCTCCATGTATGACTGATTTTCATCCCAGTGTAGGGCTGTTGCTGACAAAACAATCTCCTCTGCTTTGTCCAATTTGGCTGTAAATGACTAAATCAATGTGACCTTCAGAAAAATCTCCTAGATGATTATTCTGTAGCCTTTATTGCCAATATGAAGCACTTCCCACTTATCAGAACTCTTCACAAAAATTGATTCCCTAATTGAACAAACGGCTATTTATTTCAGAGGTGGGGAAACTGAGATAGTTCCTTATACAACACAGAGAGTAACTTTTGGAATATTGCTCAGAAATTTAATATACTGTTACAGTCATGCTCAGGTCCTGCCAGAACATATACAGTGCAAAATCCCATTTTTCTCCTTGGTTGCTATGCCACTCTGCAACTTTATATCCATTTTATTATTATTAGCCTCTAACTCAGTTATGGCAGAACAGCTTTCCCAAGCTCTGATCTCTTGAAGACCTCAGGCCCAGCCTACAAACATACACATTTGTTTACTTTTTAATGAATAGGCCCGCTGCAGGTGTGGAGAATCAGGGCATGTTTAACATTACATTTCAAAGAACTTAGTGGGATAAAAATGGATTAATATCCTTAGTGCTCCTAGTTACTAAAAAATTCCAAGCTGCACTCCTCGGGACATAAGCCTATCTTTAGCTAGCCCTGGATTAGAGAATAACTTTGCACTAAGCATGTACTGCAGCATACAGTGCTTGAATAAGTATCCTTTGCCTTTCCCTGATGCATTTGTTACAGGTCACTGCTGAAAAGGAGGCAGAAAAACTGGAATTTGTCGTCTGAACCAGTATGGCAGCTTCTGTGCTGCTACTGACATCGGTGGCAAAGGATATTTTGGGTAGGTTTTACGTTTTGATTCTAAATGACCACTCTGGCCATGAGGAAAGGCAAAAGTAGTTTCAGAGAGAGCCTCTGTTATGCAGGACTTAGCTGGACAGGCTTTTTAGGGCAATGAGAAAAAAACACCATTTCCTAGTTTTCCTAAAGAGCTATAAAAGATATTTCATTTCAAATTCTGTTTTCTTCTTCCATTCTCTTTGGTGCCTCATTAAATATAACTTTTAAAGGCAGCTCAGTAGATCAGACATTAGAAGAGCCTTACTAATTTCATCCTTTTTATGAATACTTTTCATTTCTCTCTTCTTTTCCTTCGCAACACACTTGTCAAAAGCCATTTTAACTCCTACACATAGACACAACATTTTGGTCATTCTTTTTTCATATGCTTTTCCCTACAAGCAGTAACTGACTCCACAGTGTTCTCTTTTCCCCTCTTTTTTTCCCCTTTTCCAAATATTTCTAATCCTTCTGTTACCAAGCCACGTTGGTAGTTTTCACACTGGCATTTAGAGCTGAGCAAGTAATTTGCAGTGATTAATACACTCAAACAGAACTTTTTTTCCACTGGGGGATTATTGCAAGAAAATCTTGATCTGAATTGTATTAGGTAACTTGAACACTTTTGATCTCTTTTAAATTTTGCTAATCTCTGGTTGATCACAAATATTTATGCTGCCTGCTTTGTGACAGATTGAAAAAAAAAGTCATGTAGGACTGATTGCTTCATATGATTTTACGTGGCAAAACTCTGGAGGCCACAGGTGTGGAAAACACAGGCTAATAATTTGTAAAGCTCAACATATTCACAAGAATATTATTCTCTCAGTCGTTCTAATCTTTCCATGCTTTTGTTTGTTGGAACTTTAGCCTATGGTGGCTTTCAGCACAATACCTTCTTGTCATACCCTAAGTCTCTCTCCACAGCCATGCATTTGGATCCTTCTTCCAGTCATCCTTGTTCAGTCTGTTTCTGATTGATTTGGAGAGCAGTAACATTGCAAGAGCCCAGACAACATTTTCCACAGGCTACACTGAAGCAATTTCCAAATGGACAGTTCACAGTGAGCCATTGTATCTCCCCTGTTCTCAAGGAGTGAGGCCAGCGCACAAAGTCAAGAGAGAAATAACAGTGGTAGCAAAGTGCCACTGCACAATTATTGAGGTCTTGATTAACCCCAAAATATTTGGCTGCTCTCTTTTTGAATAAAGAATTTGGGTATTTTGTCATCTTTCCAAAATACTTAAAGCTCAAAGTTTTAGAAGTTTCAAGAACCTGAACTTTCTCCATATCTCACTAATGAAGTTTCTTCATTTACAGCACTTGCTACACTGAAAGGAATAAAGCATCTGGAAAGGCAGTAAGCGTGCAAAGAAACCACTGAGGTCTACATATAGACTTTCTTATAAAGGAAGAATTTTTGATCAGGGAAATGTAGTCTTCCCATCTGGGAAATGTAGTTGATCAGCATTGCTCAATGACTGTATGTATCACTGGGACTTGTGCTAGCATTCTGCCTGCAGCTTTCAAGACTTAATTCTACTTGAAAATCAGGTTTTCTAGTGCAGTCTGGTGACTAAATCTGGGGAAAGAAGATGAGCAGAGACAAAATGGAGAGGTGAGGAGTCTGTGTCCTAGTCCCTGTTCTGCTACAGAGCTGCTGTGTCACCTTGGACAAGACACTTAACGTCCACGCGTTATTGCTTCCATTGCTAAATTAGATCAGGCTGACCGGCCTCTGAGGGGGCTGTGATCTTCAATTTTTTAACATCTCGGTACAGAAGCACTCAAAACTGCAAAATAGAGGCTTTTGTTGTTGTAACTAAAAAACTGAGGCTTGAGTTTAGTAAAAATTAAAACTCAGCACTTTCTTCTTGTAGCCCTAGGGATGATGACGTAGATCCACCCGAGCAAGTGGAAGACTCTGAGGGATGGGAAGAGACTAACAAATCACAGGATAAACGAACGAATAGAAACAGCCGGCACAAGTTTTCCTAGCTCTCCTCACCTCTGCGACTTTGATTAATAGGGAGCAATGAAGTAAACAGTGCTGGAGGACAAACCGAGTAGCAAAGAATTGTAACTGACAATTTGCTGCTAAAATACATAGTCCCTTGTAAAACCTATTGATTAATGGAGTGTCTCTACTAGCATTAAAAAAACACACACACACCAGAGGGAAACAAATTCGAGTAAATACTCTCATTAGGAAACTCAGCATCGTGCAGCATTTAATCTGTCTGCTATTCAGTAACAGCAGCACGCGCAAGTAACTTCTCTCTTTTGTTATTACTCACGTGGAGCTATTAATCATCAGATGACAAATGAAAGACCAAAAGGAGAGGAGGAGGAGGGATGAGCCTGTTTCTCCCTTAGAGCAGCAGCTGAGGAGGGCAGTGAACCCAGGGAGGGGGGCAAAGCAGCAAGGGGTGGGCGCACTGAGGATGGACCAGGTACCCTCTTCTTCTGGCAACGATGAGGGTGCCATCAGCAGGACCCTGAAGTCACCTTCCCCTGCCAGCCCAAGTTTTTAGTACAACACTGCCATCTAACGCCTCCAGTTCCAGATCTGAAGAAGGCTGAGATATTACAAGATGGTCTGTCTTGTCAGATTGTCCCAGACTTGTGGCATCCCCACTACCCCAACGCTGCAGAAGTTAAATCCTAGACCCATCCTTCGACCTTCCAGCCCATATTATGATGACAGGCTAAAGGCTGTGTAACGAAAAATAACCCAACCAGGCTGGACATCGGCAGATAAGGCAATACGAAAGAGGAGTGACACTCTAAAGGTTCTGTTCTGTCTCAACCCTTCTGAGTTAACCTGCATTAACCTTTTGAAAACCACACTGAATGGGACATTTATTCAAAAGACGTACAAAGGAGGAACCTGAAAAGCTGACTTCAAGTGGTTACAGCACTAGAGAGATACTAAATAACCCAAAGGTCAAAGGAGGGAGAGGCTTTCTTGTACAAATTACTGTCTCATTAACAGAACATTAAATCACTCTAAAGCGATACTTTAGCTGAGTGTAAACACAGGCAAATGGTCTTCCCACTTCTAAAACACGCTGTTTGCAAAGTTGACCCACCGCTTGCTATTCAGCCTGGAATGCACATTTCTTAATTCATTATTGCACACCACTGTGTGCAACATGAATAGACAGATAAGCAGAGATATGTAGCAATAAATCTCAAGTGTTTAGGCCATCATTTTTGGATCTGCAAATGTCATCTTCCCCCCCAAAAGAACCTTTTGTTTCCTTGATTTTCATTCTGTTACAAGGGCCTGCCTTTCCCAAATTATATTGCGTGCCCATCATTTTTGTCTTTATTATTTAAAAAAAAAGGAGGAGGAGGGTAGAGGACAAAGAAAAGGAAAAACACCAAAGAAGAAATGAAAAGAATTGATGGAAACAGACATTTGGTAGTGACACTAAATAATTAAACCCAAAACTCGGAATACTTCAAAGAAATGTTTAAAGCAGCTGCAATCCCGATGACTGATAGACTTGTACCCTTGGTCAACAAAACTCAGTGTGAATTTCACCTTCTTCCAGCAAGGCCCAGGATACGACCAAAGTGAGTCTCTATGAGCTCCTTTATTACTAGCACAGTGAAGATTTATCTATTATTTATAAATATTTGTGATTGAAACTTCTGTATTCTGTTATATATGGGGGTTTACTTCATCAATGATACCATAACGTCAATGGAGAAGACTTTATTTGTAATAGTCTCTAGGGAATATTTCTTCCATAGAGTTGTCCGGTTGCTTTTTGACATTGCAAGCTTAGATGGGCCCAAATCATTGGATCATCTTTATTTGTAAATTGTCTTTAATTTGTAAAAATAGATGAGCGCCTGGCTGAAAAACCTGACCTCAGCTCTTTCATCTCTGAAAAAATGCAAATTCGGGTTGATTTTTATCGAATTGCTGCAAGAAAAAATACTCAGAAAATTGATATTCAAGTTTTCAGTAATAAACATCAATTTTTCGATTGTAAGTTAATATTTTTTACTCAAATTAGTTTCTATTCCAAAGGAGCTTTTTTTCCTAATGCTTTGAAAGCTCAAACCCAAATATATTTAAACATTTCAATTTTCCATGAAATTCAGGAAAATGCGCTTAACGTTTTGACCAGAGGTCTTATTCCTTAATTTTTAAAACTTTCAGAGAACAAAAAGGAATAATTTAGGTACAGAGATTCAGCTATTGGCAACACTTCATGTGTTTCTGTAGGAACATGGGAATCTAGTGAACTGCAGCTGCAACCTTGGCAAGCTCAGAAATTACCCAAAATCTGCATGCATCTTCGGGCAATGGCTTACCGTTAGGTGCAGTGAGCACAGAAATGAAGATGGATTCTCCTTCCCTTCAACACTGGGATGCTGGACGCTGTTGGTTTCCCAGAGAGGAAAAACTGAACTTTGCAGCCCAGGTGACAATAACATCCCTTGGCTCCAGGTGTCACCTGGACTCTAGGGAGGGTGTCAGAGGTTTATAACTTCACCAACATGCAAGAAGTTCTGCCAAACTCCGCAGCGGTGCCTCTACAAGGCTCTAGTCCTAGTTGGTACCACAAGCATGTCAGTCAGTCTGTAAACAAAATCCCACGAGAAAAAAAAACCCTAAAGTGGTTAGACATGAATCAATATGACTAACTCTATGACAGCTTCTGCCTCGTGAGAAAAAAATATCAGATGGGGCATATTCATAGCCTCTACTCCTAGTACCTCCACGGCAATTTTGGCAGCTGGTCATGTAGCATTCATTTCTTCCAAGCCAGCTTGATCTCACACTCTGGCAGTTTTGATCTGTAGCCTTCTAGATTAATACAGCACAAGCAGCTTCAATTATCACAGTTCACATCAAAAGATTTTAGAGGAAGGATAATTGACTCAAACTGTGCCACTGAGAGAGAGACACACACGCGGTGCCATCAGAGTGTGGTATTTGAAAGTCTCCCAGAAATCACAACAGATTACTAAAAACCACAACAAATTTACTTTTTTAAGATGTTCAGCCTGGTAACGTATGAATTTATGCTTCTTATTCTCCTTAGATATTCTAGATATCAGTCAATGGGAAAACTGCAGACTTTTTAATGTCAATTCAAACAGAAAGGAAAGGGTTTTGTAAAAATACATTTGGAACAAAGTTCTATTCCAGCAAAAATACATATTCTGTGAAATACGAAGCTCATTTTGCAAAGATAAGAACTTCAAGGTCCATCTGAAACAAGTAGTGAAAAAAGATCTGCACCCAGAGAATAACTATCTGCAGAGCAATATGTCTCCTTTAATTACACACTTTTAAAATTCTGCTTGAAATAACAACAATTCTGGAAATCTTAAAAATATTTCTCATTACCAAAATTTTTCAGTATGTAGAACAGCAAAACAACAAAACATTGTTCACTGATTTCTAGGATCAAATTGGGAGCTCTGGAACTCAGAAGATCCTTGTGTAAATGGGGGCAATAGAAATACGACTGGGCTACGTAACGTGTAGTAAATCCCGCCGATCTTAGAGAGTTAAACACATTTTGTGATGTGTTCGGTTTCTCTCATTGTTTAGCTCCACACAAATTCAGTGGAATGTGTGATATAATAAATGTGACAAGGGCCAAGGCAGCAGCATAGGTACACTGATAGATACAAACACTCGCAGCACTTACGCTGAGAAAAACACATCGGTATATCCAACAGTAGCCTGTCGGTCCCTTGAACCCCATCCGCAGAGATTCAGGCCAGTTCCAGTTTCTGCTGCTAAACTGTGGGTGTAGTTCAATCTGCAGAGTGTCTCTGAAGACTGACTACTGATTCAGTGGCCAAGAAGGCCAATGGCATCCTGGGGTGCATCGAGTTGTGTGGCCAGCAGGTGGAGGGAGGTCATCCTGCCCCTCTGCTCTGACCTAGTGAGGCCCCATCTGGAGCACTGGGTCCAGTTCTGGGCTCCCCAGTTCAAGAAGGACAGGGAACTGCTGGAGAGGGTACAGCAGAGGGCTACAAAGATGATGAGGGGCCTGGAGCATCTCTCTGATGAGGAAAGGTTGAGGGACTTCGGTCTGTTTAGTCTGGAGAAGAGAAGACTGAGGGGGGGATCTGATCAACACCTATAAATACTTAAAGGGTGGGTGTCAGGAGGATGGGGCCAGTCTTTTTTCAGTGGTGCCCAGGGACAGGACAAGAGGAAATGGGCACAAACTTGAACATAGGAAGTTCCATCTAAACATAAGGAGGAACTTCTTTTCTGTGAGGGTGGCAGAGCCCTGGAAGAGGCTGCCCGGAGAGGTGGTGGAGTCTCCTTCTCTGGAGACATTCAAACCCCACCTGGACATGTTCCTGTGCAACCTGCTCTGGGTGGACCTGCTCTGGCAGGGGGTTGGACTAGATGATCTCCAGAGGTCCCTTCCAACCCCATATCATTCTGTGATTCTGTGTGACCAGAACAGGAACTGTCATTTACAGGGTGGAAGTATCCATCAGGGCAGCTTTTTATGTCAAGCTGCCAAGTGTTATATTGCACACACGTAACTCATTAATTACTAGCCTTGAAGTAGATCCCTGAATGTGAAATCTCAAAGGTGAAAGAAAGGTGTTTATCTGGTCTTCTGCAAGAGTACTGACCTGCATGGAGAAAACTCCCTTTTTATCAGACAGGAACTCTCCCAATGGGATCTGCACCTTTCATATGGCCTGTTCTGTCTTAGCTGTTGCTGTTTTTCCTTTGCCTAATGAGCTTTTCCACTCTTGAAGGAAAAAAACCCAACAAGCTCTGATCCCCTTCACAATGCTGAAAGTTCAAATAGGAAGAGAAATAGAGTGGCCATTGCATGACAGTGCTGCAATATGTTACGATAGTACATGTACGTACATCCATGTAATTTATGGGGGTAATCTATATGTTCCCAACAAGGGTGACAAGGAATACAGAATGTTTGTACAGTGAAATTTTATGAGCTAAGACACTAATTTAGAAGATATTATTTTCTGCTGTGTCCATGGGAACTACATAATGATGGTATAATCAAGAGGCATTTTCAATGCAGTTTACAAAAAAATATCTCTAATATAAATTTTAAAGAGAAAGGGGCCTGCACTGTCTCCTGCCTTCGATGGAAATACTATAGAGAGAGGTCACCAGCAATGCAGCTAGTCTATTATATATATCTCAAAGGTGTACACAATAGCCTGGATTGCAGTCGGCTTTAGTTTACAGCAAAGGGGAATTAGAACTTCTTACTAAATATTCAGGGGCAAAATTAGGGCTAACTCAAGGAGCCCAGCACACCTGCTTCTACGACGTTCCAGTTCTCTGCACGTGTACACGTCCACCGCTGGCGCTACTGGCATACCATGGCAAAGCTTACACATTTTCAAGCACTCTGATAATCCAAGTTCTCGGTAGCATTCGATGTGCTGCTGTAACTGCTGGGCTGGGACAGAACGTAAAAAGCATGGCTATGAGTGCTTGCCCAGAAATGCCAATGTTTCTCCAGGGGGTCATAGCAGATCTGAACCATTAAATGTGCGCCTTCAGAAGCAGTAGGCTTAAAAAGAAGCATCAGACCTCCTCTGTCTACCTTATCAGTATGCAGCTGATGGTGGGGTTTTTTTGTCTCATTCTATTTCTGGCTCTCTGAGATATATGGCAAAAGGTCCGCAGCCATCAATACATTAGGTCATCTCCTGTCACTCGGCAGCAAGAGCCGTGTCAAACAGGAGAGGCCTTGAGAGTTCTCTTACTTCTGTGCTTTCCAGAATCTATCACTTGGTCACATTTCCTTTGTAACCTGAGTGTCAGATCTGTTTTTTAATGGAGAGTTATGTCTCTGCTCCTTTAACAAGACCCTAATCTCTGCAGTGTTTCTCACGCTCTCTTCAGCGTTCCTCTGCTGAGCATGGTTTGCGGCCGAACTTGGAATCATAGGGTCTAATTCAATTCTGCTGTGCAGTACAGCACCCGTTATTTCCTCAGGCTTCTCCTTTCTTCTCTGTTAAGCGGAGGTAATCTTAGATCATAAGGTATATGACATTTTCAGATTCAAACTTCTTATTGTTTTCCTTCTCAGAAAAGAATCCTTAGGCAGGAAGGCATCGGTAAGAGAACACCTCACGTGAGTGACTGACAAACCGTGTAAGAAAGCTGGGAATAAACTGAAATAGCCTTTCTTCTTCCACATCATCAAAACTCTGGCATCCTTTGTTTTGCTATTCCGTTTAGGAAAGTTTTTATCCTTGGAGAGAAGCCAGCTCACACTTCAGCTGATTGCAGGGAGCTGGATGGTTGCTGAGACGCAGGGCTGAAAGGGCAGCTTCTACTGAGAGGGATGAAATTGCTGTGCGGGCTTTAGGGTGGGAACTGCTTTATTAACCTGGGATTACCAGCCTAGCTTTCTGCCAGTTAAAGGCCACCGGTACCCAGGGAAAAGTCAGAAGGAGGACTGGAAGCTTAAGAGTTAAAAGAATTGCCCTTTCAGGATGCCTTTACTTTGTCCACCTTGCCCAGCTGTGATTCTGAGCTCTGAAGGATATGTCAGGCAAATAGTTGAGGGGTTTCCTTCTGTTCTAGCTGTGCTACATCGGAGCTTTTCTGCCTGTCACACATTTACCAAGAAATCCAATTCTTTTTCTTTAGCTCCTCTCAGTAATGGGGTTTGAGCTGGGGTATAGCCACGCTGCACCACCGTCTTAGATCTCTCCTCGGCGCGTGCTAGAACTATTAGTTTTCTTTTGGGCTAAATTGCCTCAGTCTAGCAACTAATTGCGCTGGGACCATTTATACATGTTGGTTTTATTATCTATGGTTACGTGGTTGGATCATTTTTCTGCACGCTGAAATGGAGCATAATTGGGCTATTTTTCATAACAAATGGAGTGTGCCTGTACAGGAGGAGGTTGGCCTACATCAGGTTTTGCCTCACTATTTTTAATAGCTCCAGCAGGGAAGGGGTTTCAGTTCTCTGTTGGGGTCTTTCCAGACTAATGTTTCTCTGTTTGTTTAATGTCGCAGAAGTTGGTCTCTGTCATACAGTTACGAGTGATAAAATGTACGTCCTGGTCACTTCTGCATTGCTTTTTTGGAAACAAACGAAGTCCAGAAAGAAGTATTAGTGCAAGTGTTTGTATTCTCTATACTAATGAGACACTAGTGGTCCGGACCAGTGAGTCGCTTGTGAGAATAGCTGAATTTATTTTTACACAAAATGGGAAGCTGATGCTTGGGAGGCATTCCAGCCTGGCAGTCCTTTACTGGCAGTCCTGCAATCTAAACTAACGCCTGATATAAAGTGGACTTTAAGGGAATTAATGCATCGTGGTCTATGAATAAATTCAGTACAGCAAGAGTACTGTTTTAGTACTGTCAATGAAACCGTTACCTGACCTGTGATGCCAGAGTTTTACCTTTGCTTATTACATGGGACAGGTCACTGGCGCGCTCCGGCAGAAAAGAAACATTTAGAACATTTCATGAAAATCAATCAGACTTTTCCCCTTTGAGCATCTGCTTTTGTTTGGGTCATGTTTTGCTGGTGGCTCTTGGAATCACGGCTGAGGAATAGCCGGACACACAGGGAGAACATCAGGCACTGTCTTTATCCCTTTACGCCTTTACTCTCAAATAAGCTACTGGGTAGAGACGAGAGACACAGCAGGGTAGTAGCAATCAAATCTGCTTTCCAGCATATTCCCGTGCTTGGCATTTGTGTCTGTGTCTGCGCGTCCACCTGTGTGTGTGCGTTACAGCGTATTTAGAATCTTCATACATTGGGATTACCCGGTAGGTTTTATCGTGGTCAGTTCTGCCTTTCATTCAGGTTGATTTCTTTAATTGTGGGGAGCATGAAGCACAAAGACAACTCCCACTTTTCTCTCTAACTCAGCAGTTCTGAAAGTCTGCTGCATAAAATGGGCTTCAAGCAAGCTTCAAGGGGGTCAAAACTGCAAAACCTTCGAGTGAAGTCATATTTCATCTGAGTGACTCTTTGGCATTAATTTCAGGTCACCATCTTCCTTTCCAAAGTATCCCTGTGTGTGTTGCTCACTGTGTAGTTTCTGTGGCCCACCTCCAAGAGTTGGGATTCCATAGAATGAATACCCTTCCACGGAACAACTAAACCTTGGTGTCAGTGCACTGTGGTAATTTGCACAACAGAACACTTTGCTGAAGACTGAGAAAGGAAAAGAACGTATTTCTTATTCCATTTATTTACTCGGATTTATACCAATGCTAGTTTTAAAACAAAGATCTAGATCTCAAAGCAGTGTTGTCGTCTATTAGAAATGTGTGCACTAACATGAATAAAACTCAGCGCACCTTCTTCCAAAAATGGTCTGAATGAAACCAAGGTCTAATCGCCCCCAGTCTTACCAGTTGGCACACATACAGACACTGGCTCGTATCACAATTGGTTTTGCTACTGTAATGTGCATAGACCCAATCCAAAATCAGGGCTTCACTCCATTTGTATAAGGCTCCCCCAGGGAAGAGACTATGCTATTGTGTAAATGCATTGTAACTAATGGAGCTCTGTTAGAATGTGAGAAGATACAGAGAAAAATACAGCTTTCGTACGAGAAAAAGACGAGATGAGAACATTCAGCTAGAGAAAGAGATGAGTGAAGGGGAAACAAGATGAAAGTCTATTAAATCACAAAAGTAAGGGAGAAGTTAAAAGATAAAAACTATCTATCTTTCATACAAAGAAAAAACTACAGGAGATCCGATGAAATTATCAGGCAGGAAGTTTAAAACAAATAAAAGGCAGTAGCGTTTCTAACAAGATGTACTAACATATACTGTGTTTTCTGTCTCAGAACATAGCGGAAGACAAAAGCAGGAATGTTTCCAGAAAGGGATCCCAGAACTGCGTTGAGGGTAAAAAAAATGGCCAAAAAACCCCCAAAACTGTCTGGATCCAGACTCTAGCACTCGGAGTCTTTGAGTGATTGACTTTCAGAAGCTGGGAGGATGCATCATGGAGAGCCCATCAGACCTGTTGTGTGTTGGAGTAGGCCAACAGGGATATCAACTCTCATAAACTCAGCCCGCAGCCCAGTTAGACCTTGCTGTGTTGGATTTATATTTGGAGAAGCATTTATTCCAAGGCAATCTTATTGGGGCAGAAGAGTATCAAGGTTCAGTCAACGAATGATAGACTTTCTCTAAGGAGTGTCTGTGTGTGTTCCCCTACCACCGGTTTTGTTGTGACCACTCTAAAAGTAAAAATAACAGTTGTAGATGGGTAAGTCATTGGCCTCAGTTGCACAGGCAAATGATAAGAAGGGAAATTGAGGCACAAGGAAGCAAAACGACTTCTCCAGCCTGTATGTCAGTGGCAGAACTAGACAAACAATTGGGTTTTTTTTCAGTTTCCTAGTCTGTTATCTCCCTTTACCGTCTCCATTTGCTGTATCCTACTGGCATCTAATGCACGGCAAAAAAGTTGGGTTGTAGTTTGTCCTGAAGATCGATGGATTGGTAGCTGCATAGTCGGAATGCCTCCCTGAGGACTCATTGATAGAAGATCCTTTAAAGCAAGGGTGCTTCAGCCTGTTTGCTGGTTGCAGCTCTGACACTATTGCAAAGTCCTGATGGACTTCAGATTTGAAGCCGCAGGAGTCTTTATAGGTCAAAACCAACCTTATCTGATTTATGCTTCATTTCCATGTACAATGTATTGCAGTAATCCAGTTCCCAGGTAACTCGGGCACAGATGGTAGCAGCAACGTCCTACCACCTGAAAGAAGTGGTTGCAGTCTACCAGCCGGGAGAAAACTGTGCAGTAATTTTGGCGTAAGAAGATCTAAGTGCAGCTAAGGGTTTTGCAGCCCTTCACCTTCAGTCCTACGTCAGATAAAGAAAATATTGTGCACAATGCTGATGAGCTGAGGGATTGCTGAAGTCAGAGAAATGGATAATTTACTTCCCTAACAATGCAATGAATGCACGACTGGGAAAGGCAGGTCAACAATTGCATATTTCAAGTGCTACTGAAACATCATTTTTGAAAGTTTTTTCTCCCTTACCTCAAACAATTAAAGTTGTTGTAACTAATTGCACCAAGAACAAATTTAAGAGATGTATAACTAATTAAGAGATGTAGCAGAGTTAGATTGCCTCTTTCCACTATGCTGTCTAATAAGTAGATTTCAGGAACACACATTAGTTAACATTAGAAAATCTTTCAAAAATTAATCTAGCCCCAAATTTGCTTGTTCCAGCTGATCTGGTTTAATAATACTTAAATATGCACAGCATGCTTCTATTTGCCTTACATTTTTTTTAGTGGAAACCATTCACAGAAAACACCTTAAAAAGCGGTTCTTTTACAAGAAAAACAACTTTGCATTCTTAAAGACGAGATCCGTTCTTACTTTACATCAATTTACACTTCACTGACTTGAGTGGTGCTCAATGGATTTAAATCCAGCTGGCGGCAGGTCACAAGTGGTGTGCCTCAGGGCTCAGTGTTAGGATCATTTCTGTTTAACGTCTTTATTGATGATCTTGACAAGGACATAGGGTGTATCATCAGCAAGTTCACAGATGACACCAAGTTAAGCAGGAGTGTTGATTCCCAGGAGGATAGGGAAGCTCTACAGAGAGACTTAGATAGATTGGATCATTGGGCCAACATCAATGGTATGAGTTTCAACAAGGGCAAGTGCCAGGTTCTGCACTTGGGCCGCAATAACCCCATGCATTGCTACAGGCTTGGGGAAGTGTGGCTGGAAAGCTGCCTGGAAGAAAGAGACCTGGGGGTTCTAATTGACAAACGGCTGAACATGAGCCGGCAGTGTGCCCAGGTGGCCAAGAAAGCCAACGGCATCCTGGCTTGTATTAGAAATAGCGTGACCAGCAGAAGTAGGGAGGTGATTGTGCCCCTGTACTCAGCACTGGTGAGGCCACACCTGGAGTATTGTGTCCAGTTTTGGGCACCTCAATACAAGAGAGATATCGAGGTGCTGGAGCAAGTGCAGAGGAGGGCAACGAAGCTGGTGAAGGGCCTGGGAAACAAATCATATGAAGAGCGGTTGAAGGAGCTGGGACTGTTTAGTATGAGGAAGAGGAGGCTGAGGGGAGACCTCATCACTCTCTACAACTACTTGAATGGACACTGTAGAGAGGTTGGTGCTGGTCTCTTCGCACAGGTAATTAATGACAGAACGAGAGGGAATGGCTTCAAGCTCCAACAGAGTAGGTTTAGACTGACATTAGGAAAGAATTTTTCACAGAAAGAGTGGTCGGGCATTGGAATAGGCTGCCCAGGGAGGTGGTTGAGTCACCATCCCTGAATGTGTTTAAGAGCCGTTTAGATGTGGTGTTACGGGATATGGTGTAGGGAAGAACTTTGTAGAGTAGGGTAGATGGTTGGACTAGATGATCCCAAGGGTCTCTTCCAACCTAGACGATTCTATGATTCTAGGACTTTAACGATGCTTCTACTTATTTTCACCAGTCTGAGGGAGCCCTCATCCAGGCCCTACATTTATTCATTTATATGAATGCATAGCTCAGTCTGAGGTAGCCTAACAGAATCTGGTGCGCCAACCAGCATGTATTTCTCACAGTTTCTTGCTCTTGCATTTTTATTACGAGCCCTGAAATTTTGGGTAGGTTTTTTGTTTCTTGAAATCCCAGTTTACAGGGTTATATTATTTTACAAGAAATTCAACTTTCAGTTCTCTTCTCAGCAAGTAAGCTTCAAGTTCTCATGGCTGCTAAGAGACATTTGGAAAGGTTAATCTGAAAGGATCAAACACTAGAAGGCAAATAATATAAAGATCCCAAGGGATATTAGTTTTAAAATCTCATGATTTTTATACCAGTTTTATGAGATTAAATTGCAGCAGGGGAGATTGAGGTTAAACATTAAGAAAACCTTCTGCTGTAAGGATAGTTAAGTAGTAGGACAGTTTGTCTGGAGAGCTTAAGGTTCTCCACCAGCAGAGGTTTTTAAGAGCAAACTGGACAGGTTTCTATCCAGGAATGTTTAAGGTCTCATTGATTCTGCCTTAAGAGGTGGAGTAATAACATAAGGTCACGTAGTGAGGTCATCCCTTGCCCCATTTTCAATCGTAATGATTTCTGTAGCCTGATTTACCATCTTGAACATGTTGGGTAACAATGATAAAAGCAAAATTGCTTCATCTAAACCACAGCAATCACTGCTGGTAATGAAACTTCTACCAATATAGCTTAGAAAAATCTATATAAAATTCAATGTTAGCAGAAAAAAAAAGGAATGGACCCATTTTAAAAAGTTGGGGGAGTTCCCCAAAGTCCTTTCCATAGGGTCTAATTGGTTCTCTACTCAGGATATATCTTTAAAGACTCTTAAGCTGTATCTTATCAGTCCCAAGAAATCCCGCACAGCCAGGTTGTTGTTTCATTTTTCTATTGTCTTCTGTTTCCTTATTTTATTCTTATCCTATTATGATTTTATTTCTAGCATGCTCATATTTTTTAAATTTTACTGTATCATGGTTTTACAAATTCTGTTGCACAGTGACCCAGCTGACATTTAAGGCGACAGCTTTCTTATATGAAAATAAGACAAGGTTACCTTGTTAGCAAGTGGAAAAATCAGGTCAATAAATATATTGGCAATGACTTTTGAGCTAATTTGCTGTGTGTGGACTCTCTTAGCTGTTAGCAAAGAATGAATGCAGTGCACAGCACGTATAATATGTGCTCTTGATATAAGAAAGACTCAGAAATAGCTAGAATTGTAAAAGAGAAGAGAAAAGTCTAGAGGAGTCGGGATATTGTTTCCTGCCCCTCAGCCTGAGATCAGAGCATGCGGCTGAAAGCCTTGGAATGCAGCAGGTACTCACTCCAGCAGACACCCCAGTGACTATTTATCTCTCACCTCTCTGATATGACATGCAGAAAAGCTACATGAGGAACATTTTGTTGCAGCTGATAAATCAAGAATTGATATGGAGGAAAATGTCAGAAGTGTGGTTCCTTACGTAACGCTGAATCTGTAACGTTCTGCACTCATTAAGGGCATTGAATGAAGCAAAGGTCCTATATAGAAAAAAAATATATATCAAAGCTTCTGCTATAACTCATACTTATAACACAAAGAAAAGTTGAATTAAAGCTTTCCCAAGTTAATCAGGTATTATTTAGCTTTGCCATGCTTCATGATAAAGCCTAAATACTATTACTCTGCAGGCTTTCTCAAGAAAAGAAAAATATGCACAAGTCTTAACATGCTCCTCCCAACATTGCCAATAGGATTTAATTATCAGTCTTCAAAACAGACCTTTGCCCTTGGAGCTTATTTATTACTTATTTAATCGGGAGGAGTCCTTTTGTTGTATTTTTATATTTATTGTTATTTCTTAATGGGCAGAAAGTTATTTACAGTCGGTCTGGCTTGCCTAAGGGAGCACAGTGAAACCATCTTATCTTTCTGCATCACAGAAGCTGATGGATTCCTAAGCTCAATGTTTTGTGCTCTGTAAGCAGAAAAAAAACATCTACCATGACCCAAGAAGTGGTTAGAAGAACTCCTAAAGATGGTCTTCTGAGGCCTGCTGCTGACCTCCAAGCACTGCCAGTCACTTCTGCTCTTTCTGTGCCTGCTAATACCCATCTGTGCCAAGCTAATACCAGCATATCCTACGAATTTCTAAGGCAGTGCTGTGCTGATGATGCTTTCAGTTGGGCATGAGTTTATGGTATAAACAAATCAACAAAAAAAGCAAGTCTTAAACTGAAAATGCAACGTGGTCTGTCTCAGCCTCAAATAATAGAATCATGGAATGGTTCGGGTTGGAAGGGACCTTCAAGATCATCCAGTTTCAACCCCTGCCCTGGGCAGGGACACCTCCCACCAGACCACGCTGCTCAAAGCCCCGTCCAGCCTGGCCTTGAACCCCTCCAGGGATGGGGCAGCCACAGCTTCTCTGGGCAACCTGGGCCAGGGTCTCACCACCCTCACAGCAAAGAATTTCTCCCCAATCTCTCATTTAATTCTCCCCTCTTTCAGTTTAAAATCATTACTTCTCATTGTATTAGAGAAATTGTGAATCTCAGCTTTTAAATAAAAGGGATGTTATAACCAACTTTTTGCACTCGTCCTATTCCTACCTTTAAAGTCCCAATCCAGGCACTGAGGAATCCAAAAGCATCTGTTTTATAATGTGGGCACGATCATACTATTAATTCAATTGCCGTTTGTCAGCTCCGGTCAAGAAGAGTGCTTCCTGGTACTCCATTCACTGAAGAGTGCAGTCAAGTACAGGCACTCCATTCACGAGTATTCATAAAATACGTTCTTTTTTTTTATTTTTAATATTTCTTGCATCCAAGCCAGCCTCCCCCAACCATCCCCGATCCACTGTGCACATGTATCCACATCCGTCCCTCCAGCCTCTGATATGGCAAAGAAACAAGCAGTAGGTATTCCTGCACCAGCTATAGTTCGGTGTTTGCTAATAATAAAAGAATCTGGCTACCTCAGGAACTCTTACACACTTTTTATCCCTAGAGGGTGAAAAAGTTAGTGAAAATCAATAGAACTACTTTTTCTTTTGCAATATCAAAGCTAATGCTGTTCACTGGAAAAGACTCAGCCTTTCAGAAATTTCTTTCTCAACATCTCCCCTCTGAAACTTCACACAGTCTTTGGAGAATTGTAAAAAGTCAGCCTAAATATAAATAAAGAAATATGTAACATTCTTAGGAAGGGTTATAAAAATGAATCAAAGCAATATGGCTCTTGTTCCTCCAGCAAATACACCAAAAATGCAGTAGACATTTCCTAGTAAAAATGTAATTTGTTGGATACACAAGAGAAGACAAAGAGCTAAAACCTGCTGCCAGTTAAGCCTCTCTAAACCCGAAGTAAACATTTTGTCATCCCAAGCCCTCTACCTCAGCTCCGTACTGTTACCTGCTGTAACTGAGACAAGATATTTGGCTCAAAAGATAGATTACACAGTTCCTGTGCCTCCCTCTGCTTTTGAATGAAAACGAAGCCCGTGGTTTACAGCTCTCCTTTTTCCCTATAATGTAAATTTCTAATGGTGCCATCGAAGTCCGTGGATTTACTCTGAACAAAGTAAAACCCATAAATTTCACTTCCTCATCTCCGAATGCATTTAACATAAGAATAAAGTCGAATCACTTTGCAGGGGGAGGACGGGAATCTATTTCGGAGCATTTTATTTAGTTTTAAGGTAAATAGAAGAATTAGTTCACTGTAAATAAATCTCTGTAACATTCTAATTGTTGATTAGCCTTAATGGGGGTGGATTAGGAACGTGGATAGACTAGAAGAGCCAAGAGTTGATGCAGACCTGAAATAAGGCATCAAGGCAAAAGCAGGGCTTAAGTAGAGACTAGAGCAAGAAAGTTGGTTCAGAAAAAAAAGCAAAAAACAGGAAGGAGCCTCAAGCAGGCATTTTGCTGCACCCAGAGCCAAAAGATAAGATGGGTCCATCTTCAAAAGGTCAAACAAGCCTCCTTCAGGACATCCCTCTGATGTAATGATATTGTGGGAACAACAACAGCTGTTACTCATAGACACTGCCCACCTTCTCCCAAGTCACAGGTGATGGGACAAGAGGAAATGGCCTCAAGTTGTGCCAGGGGAGGTTCACATTGGATATTAGGAACAATTTTTACACTGAAAGGGTTATGAAGCCTTGGAATGGGCTGCCCAGGGAAGTGGTTGAGGCACCATCCCTGGAGGTATTCAAAAGACGGGTTGACATAGTGCTTAGGGACATGGTTTGGTGATGGGTTTTATCAGAGTTGGGTCGATGGTTGAAATAGATGATCTTAAAGGTCCCTTCCAACCTGGCCAATTGTATGATTCTATGATTCTATAAAGCCACTGTGACCCTCATTTCTCACCTTGAGCGCTTGTGATGATGTCACTGGTCAACTCCTGGCAGAGAAGTATCCAACAGTGCTTTTCTTTTTAAGAAGTCTTAATGTCATACGCTGTTGGTGGCCTGACTCCAATCCAACTCTCTTCAAAAATAATGAATTGTCAACAATCTGTGTTTTATGTTGCTGTGCATGTGCAGGGTCAGGATGGAATGCAAGCTCAAGTCCTCTCCCTGTTTCAGTTCTAGAATTGTCTGAAGGTGATAGAATAGCATTAGCATCTTCTTTGTTGAAGTGATTAATTGATTAATAATGCTAGCCGAGTGCACATAGTGATTTGTTTGACAAGCCAATTAATCATCCAGGTATTATAGCACGGGATTAGGAGCACAGACCTCAGAGAAGGATCAAAGTTAGAAGTCAGGAAGGCATTTAGCAACCATACGAGAAGATGGAGACTCCAAGAGGTGAAAGGAAAAGAATATCATTAAACGTTCGAGCAATGTGAAATAGCTTCTAATGTTTTTCTTCTAAATTCTAATTTGAGAACTTCAAGGAACAGGAGAAACCAACAGAAGAAACTAACAGAATGCTTTGCTTGCGCAGACTCAAAAGCATTGAATAAAGATATAGAAAAGAAAACATGTTTCAATAACCAACCAAGGAGGAAAATTTGGGCCGTATGGCTGGTGCCAAACAACTATCTAAAATAGATACACCAGCCTGTGCTCTTACGCCATCAGTGAACATGTTCACATTATTTATCACTCCTTTAGGGAATTACTGAAGACTGTTATTTGGATTTGTTTTGGGCCATGAGCTGTTTGTTTGGAAAATAAAACATTTTTTATGGTATTGAGATTAAAAAGATTTAGGGACATTTTTATCTGGGAGAAAGCCAACATCTAAACACTCCCGGGAGGTCTTGGGGGAGAGGGAGAGCTGTTGGGCTAAGGGCTAAAAAACACCAAACAATCCCAAACTACAGAAAATTCGGGAAAAAGTATACGTTGGAGTTAATACAGAGAGCTGAGCAGACAAACCCTGATAATTTTGAGATCATCAATACCATCCTTAAAAGCAAGAAAAAGAAACAGAGGTGAGGAATTCATACTTAACTGGAAACTGCCACGTGAGAAGATGCCAGTTTGCACTGTGACATGCAAAACAACAGGTCGGGTTAAAAACCTTCAGGAAATAATTTAGGCTATTAGCACAGATTGGTTGGTCATTTCCCAAATCAAAGCTCCAGTGATACGTTAGGTGATACGTTACTTTGATCATGACACATTACTTGTCAGAGCAAACTAAAGAAAAGGGATCTTGAAGGTCATTGAGGGACTAAAAATCTAAAAAAAAACCCAATTCTTACTGGTACAGAAACTTTTTATGAATAATAAACGCTAAGAATATTGGCTTGGCGTGTTACAAATGCCAAAAAAAAAAAACCCAGCAGAAAAGCTATGCTGGTCGCACATGAAGAAATTGCCCCCTGAAGCAAAGTAGGCACAGATTTGTTTCTGTCAACTACAAAACTTGGTACTCATTCTAGATCATTTTTCATACTTCCCCAAGAGACTGCAACTAGATAATATTATATACAGGCATTTGTTCAAATCTGGGGGTTTTGCTAGACATTACGCAGCTGATATCGGGAGCCATTTAGAGGCATATATAGTTCAGGAAGTTTCCAGTGAACTTTTCACCAATGGACTGGCAGCAGTATAAATGGCATTAAAAAGACAGAAGTCAGATTCCTTTAGGTACCTACAGGACAGAACCAATGAAACCTGGCTTCTCATCCATAGAACAGGAAATTTGTAACCTTAGGAACCTCACTAAAGTCTCAGGATTATTTGGATGTAGACAACTCATGAGGGACAAGACAAAAAAATTCAGTATGAATTGAGTATGGAAGCCACTCACCAACAACAGATAGGCCAGATACAAAGACCTAGTTCGGCAAACCAGAGGCTACTGCAGGCTGGAGGGCAGAATTGCTGTATTTTTGCCTTGTTCTTGTGCACTCTTCTGGCTATTTCTTAGATTCATAGATTCATAGATTGGTCCAGGCCGGAAGGGACCTCCAAAGGTCATCTAGTCCAACCTCCCTGCAGTCAGCAGGGACACCCCCAACTAGACCAGGTTGCCCAGGGCCTCGTCGAGCTTCACCTTGAATATCTCAAGGGAAGGGGCCTCAACCACCTCCCTGGGCAACCTGTTCCAGTGTTCCACCACCCTCATGGTAAAGAATTTTTTCCTAATATCCAATCTAAATCTCCCCTTCTCCAACTTAAAACCATTGCCCCATTATTTACCGCTAGCTGCTTCCAGAGAAAGGACAGTGGCTCTAGAGTTCTTCACTATATATTCTTTATGGAATTTCCTGTTCAGTGGATGGCAAAGATAACATAAAGCAGCGGTGTTGGATGATGTTTCCCCGTTGCCTTTGGAGATTCTCTCTCTGGACAGACCCATAATGAAGAGGACAAAGAGACAGGTGATGCCGTCTCTGGAGGGGGGGAGGAAGTGGATACAAAATTGGCCGTTTTGCTGAGAATTCTTTAACGAGGCAAGAGCCACAAAAAGCAATGGCAGCCCAGGCTCAAAATATATTATGAAGAAAATATATATATATATATATGAAGAATTTGTTTTCCTGGTTCTTGAAACACCACCCCAAATATCTCAGAGGAGCTGCACAAATCTAAGCAGCGGCTGAAGGACAACTGGATGCCACTACCTAGTTTATTCTGTAGGTTTACACAAACTTTTGTCACATATATTTTTCCTATGGAGTTTTGACTGAGAAGGGAGAACGTGATTAGGCTGAACCACAGACGTGACATGGTGACAATTCACCTTAAAGGGAGACTTCACTAAGAGGCATACCCTCTTCAGCCCTTCCAGCCGCTGCGTCCCCAGCGTCTCCTGGGTGCCAGGAGGCTCAGGAGCAGGCTGGGACCTCCCTGGTCACAATCGCTGGTGGCTGTTGGTGTCCACGCTACACAAGGATCCACCCACAGAAGATGTGGGACAGGGGCAGGAGGACACCTATTTCTATAACTGTGACAGCTCTGAATGTTTCCTCGGGGTTTCTGAAACAAACCTCGGCTGGGGCTCCTGCTGTGATCAAACCTGTTTCCAGCAGACAGCAACTTAATGTAAAACTAGCAAGAATAAAGTGAGGATTTTGACAAGGCATCATCAGAAAGACTTTTCCAAACACACAGGGAGGCTGTTAGAGCTTTTTCAGTGTAATTCCTAATACGAGAGGAACTAAAGCTGAACCCTTGGTCATTCGTTTTAAATTTAAACCTTCCTGGGTCACTACGCTAAAACCACTCAAGGTAATTTTTAATGCCGATGTCAAGGGAGGAATCCATGCAATTTAGTTTGAACACTCAGGTGGTAAAATGAAGCCTCGGTTCCGAGAGGTGGGCAGCACTGCACTGTCCCCTGATGAACACCGCCGATGTCACGTTGTGGATGAGGCTGCGATAACGAGGCCATAGCAATGACTGGCCACCGGGTTTTCCTTTACAACAGGCGGAACATGCTATAAACGCTCACCCTATTTTCCACAGTAATTGGAGATGGATTTGTCATGTTGAAAACGTAAAGTGATGTTGTAAACATCATTTTAATAAACTAGTACACACTTCACAAGCTGCTTCAGGATGCCAGACTGAACTGACTTACAGCATATGGGGTACTTTGGAACATAAATCCAATTTTCTCATCACCCCTGTTTTTAATATTCGCTGTATTATTACAGGTCTATGAAGTTCAGCTAGAAGTAAGTGACCTAGATATTTCAGTGGATAGCGCTGCCGTAGTGGCGACAGGAAACACACCTATATTCAACTTTTGCCTCTGGGCATAAACTTCAGCTGTGTGAATTACCCTTTTTTCACAGAACAGATTTAATTTTTGCGCCGCAGCTCCCACCTGATGACAATATCAGTTTCAGGGGGGCTTGTCCTCTGCCTGATGCAGTGAAATCCTTCTTTTCCCACTGTCATCCTCGGGAGGCAGTGATAGAACAGCCACAGGCTTTCTCTTTTGCAGGGATTTGGGAAACAAGACGTAGTCTCTTTTTTTTTTTTTCACCCTTGGACTTGAAGGTAGAGCTTTTAGGGCTCTTTTCCTCTTGTTGACACTAGTGCTTCTCTCTGGGAGCAATCGCCAGCAAACCAGTATGTTATAGGGAAGGCACGGGTGCAATTTTCCTTGAGATCATGCACTTTTAGGAATGCTGAAGAAATTCTACAAATATATCAATATATTTAGTGCACCAACCGATCAAGAGTACGGTTGAAGATGAAAAATTTTTTCTCCCACATGATATGGAACAATTTCCAGGCGGAAATTGTCTTTTACTTAGCAGGAGTAGAGACAGAAAAAAAGGGGAAAAAAAAGAGAAGGAAAAAAAGGTATCAGTGATTCCGCTGATAGGACTGTTGACCCAAGTAAAATACTTCATGGTTATAGAGAAATCAAATGAAAATAATAGGCTCAGTAGCCTATTCTTCCAGAACATGATATTCTGTCTTCAGCTGAGACTAATGTTGAAAACAAACGGGAGATTCCCAATTACAAATTCAGTGAACCCAACTTGAGTATCAAAATGACACAGAAATAATGTTGTATTTGAGAGCCGCCGAAGTCTTACTCCTGTGCAATATTATGCGTAATGAACCATCTAAAAGCGAAGAAAGGATTAATGTTTTATAATAAAGTAATTGCAAAATGATATAAAATGAAAAAGACAATTATGGAAGTCATCAACAATTTAAATTCTGTTATAAGTAATTTTTTGTGTGAAGGTCGTTGCAGCTTCAAGGTACTGATTTTCTTTTTTGTCATCTTTGCCACCAGGAGAAGAAAAGTACGCAAAATGAGACCCAGCTTTTACTCAAAAATAGACCTGGGAACTTCCAAGAGCAAATCAATTCCCCAGAAACAGGATTTTTATGGAATTGTGAAGTACGACATTCATGTAATCTCATTCAAGCCAAACTACATTTTCATCTAAGTCAAATTCATTCATAGATTCATAGATTGGTCCAGGCCGGAAGGGACCTCCAAAGGTCATCTAGTCCAACCTCCCCGCAGTCAGCAGGGACACCCCCAACTAGACCAGGTTGCCCAGGGCCTCGTCGAGCTTCACCTTGAATATCTCAAGGGAAGGGGCCTCAACCACCTCCCTGGGCAACCTGTTCCAGTGCTCCACCACCCTCATGGTAAAGAATTTTTTCCTAATATCCAATCTAAATCTCCCCTTCTCCAACTTAAAACCATTGCCCCTCGTCCTGTCACTGCCGGCCTTTGTAAACAGACCCTCCCCAGCCTTCCTGTAGCCCCCCTCAGGTACTGGAAGGCCGCTATGAGGTCTCCCCGGAGCCTCCTTTTCTCCAATTCTTTGATTTGAGATTTGTTGTACGCGTCCCCAGTCAGTGAAGACACTGTTAAAATGGGTAGAAGATTCCATTGTGTGTTCTTCAAATGTCTGCTTACTCTAGAAAATGGCAAATACAATTTGGAATTTAGAAAATTACGGATGCATTGACCTATCTTTTTTTTTTTTTTTTAAATTCTTTTTAGTCTCTGCTTTTCGTAAGCAATAGGAGGTTCTGAATGTATGTAATGATGAATGAACGTAACGATGTATACACATCGTAATAAATAGGTATTTTGGAAACACTCAGCATTGTGATGGTGCAGATGAGGGCAGGTTTTCAGGCTCTGTGACCTGAGAACATACCATGTTCTCAGGGAAGGCCGAAAAAAGTCCACAAGGAGAAGCCTGTTAATTCAGATGTCCAAATGGGCCTGATCCCCACATTTTCCAATGGAGTTCACCAATATATTTATTATGCCCCAGGACCCAACCTGCTTTGTCTAAGAAACACGTGCACGCACATACACCAGGTGTGCCTCTTTCAGATTCAGCGTTAATTATTATTCGCCACTGAAATAATTGGTTCATTAAAAGCAATAACGTCCAAGGTGCGCAAGCATGAAATTATATGTATTTAGTGCAGAATTGACACCTGAACCAACTCAAGGTTTTACTAATACGCTTAAAGTATCTGTTGGGCACGGGTCATTACCTGGGAATTACAGATGGGGACTGAGGGATGCAGCCTGTTCTGACTCAGTTTGTTGAAGGAAAAAACACGACAGGACCGAACCTGAGGTAGGTGTGTGGAGAGCATAAACATTACCAACACGGAAATTTTTCATGCAGGATCCCCCTTAAATTTGGTATGGATTTCAACATTCTTTTTCTTTTTTTTTGAGGTCTTTACTGAAGCAGCTTTATATTAATTGACTCATTTCCTTCTCTCATTTGATACCAGTAGACCATTCCTCGCTATCAATACAGACTGGGGGATGAGGTATTAGAAAGCAGCCCTGAGGAAAGGGACTTGGGGGTGCTGATGGATGAGAAGCTGGACACGAGCAGGCAGTGTGCTCTCGCAGCCCAGAAGGCCAATCACATCCTGGGCTGCATCAAAAGAAGTGTTGCCAGCAGATCCAGAGAGGTGATTCTGCCACTTTACACTGGTGAGACCTCACCTGGAGTACTGTGTGCAGGTCTGGAGCCCTCAATATAAGAAGGACGTGGACCTGATAGAGAGGGTCCAGAGGAGGGCCACGAAAATGATCAGGGGGCTGGAGCACCTCTGCTACAAGGACAGGCTGAGGGAGCTGGGGTTGTTCAGCCTGGAGAAGAGGAGGCTCCGGGGAGACCTCATAGCAACCTTCCAGTACCTGAGGGGGGCCTACAGGAAGGCTGGGGAGAGTCTGTTTACAAAGGCCGGCAATGACAGAACAAGGGGTGATGGCTTTAAACTGGAAAAAAGCAGATATAGATTAGACATTAGGAAAAAGTTCTTTACCATGAGGGTGGTGGAACGCTGGAATAGGTTGCCAAGGGAGGTGGTTGAGGCCCCTTCCCTGGAGATATTCAAGGTGAGGCTCGACGAGGCCCTGGGCAACCTGGTCTAGTTGGGGGTGTCCCCACTGACTGCGGGGAGGTCGGACTAGATGACCTTTGAAGGTCCCTTCTGGCCCAGATGATTCTATGATTCTATGATTCATACATGAATCTGCCACTCATTTATACAGCAGGTTGGAAGACATCATTTCCATTTCATAGGAACTTCCAAAAGTTCTGGGTTTTTTTTCTAACTCAGTGTCAGGACTAAAAGCCAACATTTCAAACACATTTCTAGTAAAATTGAAATCATTCAACCATCTCACTTCATTACTTTGTTGAAACATTTTACAAGAAAATAAGTACAATATGTAATTTAACTTATGCATTATGTAATATTAGAAAATTAAGATAAATCTTCTAATGTAATTTGAAAGTCTAAAGGAATAATATCTAAACCATGACGTTAAAACTAAGCTCTGCACATTATTGACATAATTTTTTAAAACAATTTCAGTAGTGTAAAACTAGAATGAAATCTGAAGAAATGATCTTCTACTTTCTCATTCAAAAATATGACAAAATCTATTTGTTTCTAAAAACCTTTTTAATTTATTAAGATGACATTTTCAAAGACAATGAGCTTCATTTTTTTTAATCAGTTCTCATGTTATTTGCCTCAATTATACTCCTGACAAAGCAAGACCCTTCAAAATCTGGAAATGTTCCTCTACTGTTTAAGATGTTATTCTTCTTGGCCCATGACTGCAATGAGCCAAAGTGTAGATACACAAGACAAGGATGGGTGTAGTCCCAGTGCTACTTAATGAGCCTTTGGCCTCTACAACAGTGGATACCCCAGGGTTGGTTACATACTGTGCACGTATGTCATAGAATCATAGAATCATAGAATCGTCCAGGTTGGAAGAGACCCTTGGGATCATCGAGTCCAACCATCTACCCTACACTACAAAGTTCTCCCCTATATCATATCCCCCAACACCACATCTAAACGTCTCTTAAACACATCCAGAGATGGTGACTCAACCACCTCCCTGGGCAGCCTATTCCAATGCCTGACCACTCTTTCTGTGAAAAATTCTTTCCTAATGTTCAGTCTAAACCTACTCTGTTGGAGCTTGAAGACATTCCCTCTCGTTCTGTCATTAGTTACCTGTGAGAAGAGACCAGCACCAACCTCTCTACAGTGTCCATTCAAGTAGTTGTAGAGAGTGATGAGGTCTCCCCTCAGCCTCCTCTTCCTCATACTAAACAGTCCCAGCTCCCTCAATCGCTCTTCATAAGATTTATTCTCCAGGCCATTCACCAGCTTCGTTGCCCTCCTCTGCACTCGCTCCAGCACCTCGATATCTCTCTTGTATTGAGGTGCCCAAAACTGGACACAATACTCGAGGTGTGGCCTCACCAGTGCTGAGTACAGGGGGACAGCTCACAAGAACAGGATGTTCTTATATGAGGCTTCAAAAGTCAGGCAGAAGGTATCTGACACTAAGGGCTACCAAGATGATCAGAGGGCTGGAGCCCCTCTGCTGTGAGGACAGGCTGATACAGTTGGGGGGGGTTCGGCCTGGAGAAGAGAAGGCTCTAGGGAGAACTTAGAGCCCCTTCCAGTCCCTAAAGGGGCTCCAGGAGAGATGGGGAGGGACTCTTGATCAGGGAGGGGAGCCATAGGACGAGGGGTAACAGTTTTAAACTGAAGGAGGGGAGATTGAGATGAGATACCAGAAAGAAATTCTTTGCTGTGAGGGTGGTGAGACCCTGGCCCAGGTTGCCCAGAGAAGCTGTGGCTGCCCCATCCCTGGACGGGTTCAAGGCCAGGCTGGATGGGGCTTTGAGCAACCTGGTCTGGTGGGAGGTGTCCCTGCCCAGGGCAGGGGGTTGGAATTGGATGATCTTTAAGGTCCCTTCCAACCCGAACCAATCTATGATTCTATCTGTGATTCTATGATTCTATCTGTGATTCTATGATTCTAGTGTGCAATCTGGAGCCCTGGTTCAGCCTTCTCACCGTTCCCTGATGTCCCCGCAGCCATACATACACCTCTAGCCGAGCTCGTATACAAACAGTACAGGCAGATAGCAAACTAGAAGAAATTAATCATTTTTTGTCAACCCCAGAAAACCCATTTTTTTTTTCAACCCCAGTCCTGTCAGCAGAGACTGTAACTGAAGGGAAACAACAGTTCTACTGAATATTCAATTTATCCTGCAACACATCGGTAAAAATAACAGAGATCTTTTTCTGCTATAAATAATGCTCTTCCAGAATTTCCTAACTTCAGCAACGCTGTCAAAAATACGTAAGGCAAAATGCCCTGTAATACCAGTATTTCAGACATCACATTGACACCCTCCACAGCTTTTTCTTCAGGCTTCAATGGTGAGAGTGAAGATGGGTGAAGCGGCGTTAACCCACTGCCAGCTCCCATTCTGGATGTGCTTGGTCAGGGACAGCCTGGATCTCCCTCCCTCTGACCTGACATTGCCCAGTAGCCAGCCCTCGTCTCTGGCTGCTGGGAGTACTGGTGGGAATAAAATAATTCATACTTGATGTTGAAAAAAGTTTTTTTTTTGCAGCAACTTTTAACTAGCAACTAATCTCTGGAGCAAAAGGGCTTGTCTGGCAGACAGATTCCAAATAGTCACGTTAGAATGGGTGAGGAATAGGATTTTCATAGAATCATAGAATGGTTTGGGTTGGAAGGGACCTTAAAGATCATCCAATTCCAACCCCCTGCCCTGGGCAGGGACACCTCCCACCAGACCACGTTGCTCAAAGCCCCATCCAGCCTGGCCTTAAACACTTCCAGGGCTGGGGCAGCCACAGCTTCTCTGGGCAATCTGTTCCAGTGCTTCACCACCCTCACAGTAAAGAATTTCCTCCTAATATCTAATCTAAATCTCCCCTCTTCCAATTTAAAACCCTTACCCCTTGTCCTGTCACTACACTTCCTGACAAAGAGTCCCTCTCCGGCTCTCCTGTAGGCTCCCTTCAGATATTGGAAGGCTGCTATGAGGTCTCCCCGGAGCCTTCTCTTCTCCAGGCTGAACAACCCCAGCTCTCTCAGCCTGTCTTCATAGGAGAGAGATGCTCCATCCCTCTGATCATTTTTGTGGCCCTCCGCTGGACCCGTTCCAACAGGTCCATGTCCTTCCTGTGTTGAGCACTCCAAAGCTGGACACAGTATTCCGGGTGGGGTCTCACAAGCATGTTCATACCTTCCTCACGCCGCTGCCGAATGACAGCAATAGGATGGCCAAGGCGCAATGCCTTTGTGCAGCCACATTCCTGACGCTGCAGGGTATTGTAACACATCTCCCTGGCAACACAGGCTACTGAGAGCGCATCGGATTTGTCCTCCGCCCACTAAAATTGCTTACTATAAAATACTGAATTGAGTTCAAGGTCACGGCTTCCCTTAAAAGCATTCGATTGTCCAGGCCTGGCACATCTGAAGCTCGAGCAGGAATGACAGCTTGGACCTTGAACGCTTTTCAGTGATGGGAAAGTTCACATGTGCAGATGGAACTGCCTTAGAAATCAGCGTGATGCTGCTATTGAGCTCGCTCAGGAACAAACAGCCGTCACAAATCTCGCTGTTTCCATCCCAAACGCAAGGTTTAATTCTTTGATTTGTCTCCTCTAATGTATTTATCTTCTCTAACAAATATATTAAAGAAAAGTAATGCACCATTCAAAATAAGACGTTCCAGGCTTCCTTCTACTGAAGGAGGGCAAGGGGACAAGCTACATGTTGCAAATGGCAATTTATTGCCTAATGCTCCTTAATTTATTAGTGCAAGTGATATCGGAGGCCACCTCGAGGTCAGTTGATCCACATGAACTTCACCCCTCCCTCCCCCCGATTTCTCAGCCCCCTTGGGGGGACTCTTGGGTTAGACAGAAAGAGGGAGAAGGCTCAAGACAAAGGGCAAGTGTGAAAAAAATGCTTCTTTTAATCAGAAAGGTAGATTGTCAGCCCAGCCCAGCCCAGCCGCACACTCTCCAACTGCACACAGCTCGGTGCTTAAAAGCAACAGCTCTTCTGACAACACAAATCCCATTCAAGAATTTTAGTTATTTAAAAGGTGATGAGATTGTAGTAAATTATTCTAGTTTTATTACAATGGTTTTTCCATTGTAAGGGATCCTAAAAGGTTGCTACTGTTTCTCATACAGCACTTTTACTCCTAATAATCAATATCGATTTTACTACACCACATTATTGGTTAGATTTATTTTCTTGTTTTGTGTGGGATTTAGGTATTAATATAATTTAAAAGAAATTAGAAAGAGTGCTTTGCTTCAAAATTTCACATTAAAAATAATTAGGTTTTCATCTCATTTCCAGATAATATAGGAGCGTACACTGGAGTTTTCATATTTAATACATGTCTTCTGTTCTTCTCAGTTAAAGGGTTTAAATAAATAAGGGGATAACACGGTCTGTCTTTTGGCAACACACGGAAGAGCAGAGCTTCCCTTCTCCTCGGAGGGAATGTAGCCGAGGTGAGAATTAGGCCTCTCAGAAATGTGAGGAGATGCACAATTCATTTCCAGCGAGTTATCGAGTGTTAATCTAAACCAGTCACATAACGCAGGCAATAAAGCTGTGACCAAAACCATTTTATTTGCGAGTACCCTCATGCATTCCATCCCACGTAATTAAGAAGCTTGTTTTAATTGGTGGAGCCTAAATGTTTGTTAGCTCAGTTCTGTCCCAGAGCTCCCACTTACATTTATCTGCCCCAGACGGTTTCTACCACCGTCCGCACCAAAAAAAAAAGACCCAGCCCCACGGAGCAGAGTCTCCTCCAGCGTTCTTTGTAGGCTCTTCTGTTCTGTGCTCTGCAGGGATATATTTTACACATCAGAGACATGATGGCAAAGGAAGAGAAGCATTTTTCAAAAGGAAAGTCAGCCTTTTACTTTCCATGCATTCCAAGGCAAGTAATTTTTTTCTACAGAAGCAGATTTCTTTTTAAAACAAGAATTAAAGGAAGTTTAGTGCCCTGTCCTCTGCAACTAGCTGATCTGATCCATATTTACTGCAGAGACATCAGAAGCAATCGGACTGAAAGGAGCAGAGATTTATTCCTCCGCCTGGGACAAAGTGGTGTGTGCTTCAGTGTGACTTGTCTTTGGGTTGGTTTTTTTTAAAGCTATATACGAGCACGAAATGAACCTACTCCCATATTGCAAACGGGTATGTACGCCAGGCCAAAAGCCAGTCTTGCGATTCAACCCACGTCACACCTTTATTTTGTAAATTATCTGAAAAGCATCTCCAAAATAAACAAATTATCACGATGCCTGGTTTATACGATGCCTTCAGATGGATTTCCAAAGAACTTTCAAACCATACGTCCAGAAATTCCTTTAACAAGTATTAGAAAACAGCCATCTCAGGTGCGCTACATGGACAATATTAAATGGTATGAACAGTACTAGCCATCGGGTTAAGACAAGGAGTGCAAAATAATACCACCTGCTTTTACACCGCATAAAACAATGGGGTCTAGCGCTGAGGGGAGGCCCCTAAGGCACTCTTGCAGTCATAATAAATAGCAAAAATGTTATAACATCCTCTTACAGAATTATAAGAGTGAAAAAAATGTATGAGAATTTTCTCTTCATGAAATCATATGATAGATTTTAGAATTCCCTTTTTAATCACCTATCAGAGTACATAGTAAAGGTAGTACGTAATAGAAGCAGGCTGATGCTCTTGAAACACTCCTGACTATCAGCCAAAATGTTAATGCAGCACCAAAGTACTTGGAAACGGGATCTTCCAGGACATTTTCAATCTAAGCACTAACAGGCCAGATCCTTATTTGCGGAGAACTCAAGCACATATCGCACTTCTTCCTGGTTGTTTTGTGAAGGGAGAGCAGGACGTGTTATCACAAGGACTTCAGTAATTAAGGAGAAATGAAATCAGAATCCTTTCAGTCTGTTCATAGTCTGACTTTTGCAGGAACAGGAGGACCTCATCCAAGCTTTTTTCCATGTGGTATAAATATATCCACTTACTTCACTGGGGCTTAGATAATGTCTAAAGTAGATGGGAGTAGGTTGTACTTATCTCGAGTAGAATTTGCTTTATGACAGCAAATTACCTTCTCAGAATAGACTTCCAAACCACAAATGAACATCACATGCCAATTTGCCATGGATTTTTCACATAAATTCCCACATATTCTATGGGAAGGCAGGACAGAGGAAGTGTCAAAAGGGAATCATAACTCAACATACATTATACGCTTGGCAGCCAAGCTTTGCTCTGGGACCTTTGGGTGTTCTTTCCAGGGGAGACAATAGAATAGAGGCTACGCCTGCAGTTGTTTGTAGATGATTCTTAATACAAAAGGTCCCTGAACTGTCCGAATCGCCACTTTACCCTATTCTCACTAGAATTTATGGACCAAAATTTATTATCTTTCCCTTGTATGTCATTACAAAGTCAACAGAAGGTATGTAGAAAATTACCAAAGCAAAACTCCAGTACTTCAGCAAACAAGAGGACAGGATATTTATTTAGTTGATACAAAGCCAAACAGGCCAACTCACTGTTTACAACTATGGCTTAAAATAAGATATATTTTCAACTGGATGATTTAACTCTCTACAGCCCCGCTATTCCTCTCTGTAGGTTGTTTTTGGTATCTATTAATAATTTATTAATTGTAAAGGAATTATGCAAAAATGGGCATCTGATACAGAATTTGACCTCCTACTTAAAATACTGTTCTGTACAGTCCCTTTATAATTATCGGCCAAATAATTAAGTTCTTGCTATCAAGCTAATCTAGCTACCTAACTTCTAATATGACAGTGTCTCCATTTTCCACGGCTTGTGTGGGTCACCACATAACCCCGAGCATCATCAGTGCGTTCCTTTGAGTGATCAGATCATCCTTTGAAATTGTCAGTCTCATTGCAGCTAATGAAGACAGTCCAGCACCAAAAAAAAAAAAAAAACCCAACCAAAAGAGAAAATATCCACTGTAAAAACATCACTGAGCAATAGAAAGAAACCTTTATTCATCCCTCTGAGGAGAACTGTTCTCATCTACAGAGGACCCAGGACGTTCAGAAATAGCTCCAGTCTAGTAGGGCCTCAAATCCGTGATTTTTCTATCTTTCTTTTCTTGTACTTTGCTTTTTATTTGAATTGGTACTTTCTAAAATACTAGTCTGTCTCAGTTCAGGCTGTAGTAGTGGCAGAAGAAGAGGGGGATGTAATAACGGCAGTTGACTCTGAACACTAACAAAGTCCCAAGTGGGTCTGATGTTTTGCTCCAGCTGCTACAAGCTATAGTTCTACAAGTCAGGAAAGGAGCAGAACTCACATATGAGACCTCTCTCCTGTTCCAACGAGGGCAAGATTGTTTTTCTAGGGTTGTATGTCCTCTGTGTTTCTAAACATAGAATCCCTGAGCTTGGGCCCGGTACAGAAATTAGTCAAGGCAATTTTTTTTTTCTCCAAAGGCCACCATAGCACCCATTGTCACACAGGGATATTTGCTATACAGAAAATGAGCCCTTTTCTAAGGTGCTCCTATATGAAGGTAGAAACCTCAGTGTAGATACCATTTCAGGTCTAATAACTAATCGATCTAATTAGCTATTGCATCAGAACTTTTTTTTTTTTTTTTTTTTTCCTGCAGGGGGAAATTCTATTTCTAATTTAATCATGATTTCTGTTGCTACTTTTGCTATAACCACACATTCAACAAATCACTAACCCACATGAATTCCAGCTCCCACCTCTGTTCAAAAGCATTTGCCTTCTGGATATTCACGTTTTGTAGGTTTTGGTGAAACTCATGACGAATGGAAGGCAACAGCACAAGACCTGGGAGAAATATTTGGCCGATAATTTGCTTATAAATTCATAATGCTTTTGGGATGCATGAAAATTTTTGCCAGTGAAATACATTTTGTCTGAATGGTGAAGGGTATAAGATATAGCCTGACCCAACAAACAGCAGCTGAGTAAACTTGTCACATTTGTCTTGGACAATGTTTGTGATTCATCCTGCCTGTCTAGGAGCTAGGAAGACACCAAAATAAACAATTTATTTTCTTTCTATTTGGACAATGCAAATTTTTTTCCCCAGACGTGGTGAAAACTTCCCAAAGCTTTTGCAACCTGGAAAGTGTTTGACCCCGAAGAATGAACTGGAATGCATGGCTGCAAGCATCGCTCCTTCTTGCGTTTGTGTTGATACAGTGGTGGGGCTCTGTCTCCTACATGTCAAGATAAAACCCCGTTACTTCTTTACTCTCTCAAGATTTATAGAATCATAGCATGGTTCAGGTTGGAAGGGACCTTAAAGATCATTGAGTTCCAACCCCCTGCCCTGGGCAGGGACACCTCCCACCAGAACAGGTTGCTCAAAGCCCCATCCAGCCTGGACTTGAACCCCTCCAGGGATGGGGCAGCCACAGCTTCTCTGGGCAACCTGGGCCAGGGTCTCACCACCCTCACAGCAAAGAATTGCTTCCTGAGATCTCATCTCAATCTCCCCTCTTTCAGTTTAAAACTGTTACCCCTTGTCCTATGGCTCCCCTCCCTGATCAAGAGTCCCTCCCCATCTCTCCTGGAGCCCCTTTAGGGACTGGAAGGGGCTCTAAGGTCTCCCTAGAGCCTTCTCTTCTCCAGGTTGAACACCCCCAACTGTATCAGCCTGTCCTCACAGCAGAGGGGCTCCAGCCCTCCCAGCATCTTTGTAGCCTCCTCTGGCCCTGCTCCAACAGGTCCATGTCATTCTCATGTTGGTGGCCCCAGAGCTGCACACAGTGCTCCAGGTGGGGTCTCCCCAGAGCGGAGCAGAGGGGCAGAATCCCCCCCCTTATCCTGCTGCCCACGCTGCTGGGGATACAGCCCAGGATGCGGTTGGCTTTCTGGTCTGCCAGCGCACGTTGCCAGCTCATATTGAGCTTCTCATCCACCAACACCATTTACTTATGTTGTCCCAATTTTTAAGAAGGTTAAGAAGGAAGACCCTGGTAATTATAGGCCTATCAATCCCACTTCAGTGCACTTTTATTTTTTTTTAATCAGGCCTATGCTGTCTGTGGCCGGAGTGGTCACCACCTGACAGCTTTATAAATGAACACTGGTGAACAGGCTGGTGATCTGACCATGCCACAAATTTAGGGTGATGCATCTGTCACTCACTGGCTTCCTACATGTGGGTTACAGCTAAAACCCTGCGCCTAAATTGGGATTGGAAATGAAATGCTTTCTCACATTAGTTGCAATTCTCCTTCAGACTGACAGAGAGAAATATGAGGAAGTTTGGTCTTGATTTAACTGAATAAATCCAGGTTCACGGAAGGATGTTTTTTAACAGCCCTCAGTGTTTGTACAAAGAGAAGTGATTTTTTTTTCTCTGGTGGCAGATGAAACAGCTCCACGCAACAGTGGTCTGGTGCTGGTTTTGTTTTCCATTAAGGACATGACTGAGGAGCAAACAGTGCTCATCTCAGTAGAGGTGTACTGTACGTTGGAACAAAATAAACCCATCTGTCTACATTTTACAAATCATTTCCCCCATCTATTCCAAAATAATTTTATATGTCTATTGTCTAAATGTCCAAATTTTTATGAGACTCGTTATGGACAACCTGGCAAATTGAAGGTTGGATGAAAATCCACATGACAATAGTCAGGCAAAAAAATCAAAACACAAGGTTATTTTTTAATTTTTTTTTTACATAAGGGTTTTTACTAGCTTTGTTATTTACCGAGGAACAAACTACTGCCAGGTTACATTCCCAAATTATTTAATCCTCTGATAAAATTAATTTGGGGTGAAAATACTGTTCACAGGTTAGATCGACTCCGATGAAGTTGCTAGAGTGCCGTAGTATCTATATTTTCCATTAGAACTCATTTCTGCTGCCTGGGAAGCAGAAACAGGTGAGAAGACACAAATTACAGCACAGATTACAAACTGTTTCCAGTCCAGTCATGGAAGAATTTAATGAAGAACTTTCCTTGATGAACAGTCCAGCCCGGGTGAGTACTGCACAAGCACGGGGAAGGCATGCATTTAAAAATGGTGCAAGTTTGGCAGTTTTATAAAAATCTATCATTTCAGAACTGAGAAGTAGGCAAAATTCTTTTTTTTTAAGTCAGATTCCAAATAGTATAATGTGGGTAACTACAGGGACTGGTCTTACCATAAGATCACGGAAAGCTATAAAGCAAATACTGAAGGAAAAATAATTAAGACCATTAAATGAAAATGGAATAAAATGCACCACTGATTCACTAAAGCAAGCTCGTTTCAAACTATTTCCATAGTTCTTTTTGGTCAGACCTCTGATTTTGATCATTGCAATCCTGTAATAACCTTGCAAAATGTGCATTCACCACAGTTCACCCCAAAAAAGCCACACCAGACTTCACCAGTGTTACAAGGAAGAGACATTCATTTCCCATTCGTATTCATTTCCCATTCAGATAAATCTTCCCACCTCCTCTTACACTTCATATACTGTCATCGTGTTTCCCCCACGTGCTCTCTACTTAAATCTGGTTGTGCGGGATTTCATCAGGGTTTAAAACAGTGTTTTCCCTGGTAACATAGGTGGCAACAATTGGTAAATGTTGAATTATAAGGAGTTCTTGTCTAGCTTTTAGAATAATTAAAGAAAAGGCTGCGTATACAGTGAAGTGATGAATACAATATATGTTAAATAGATCATTTGAATAGTGGAGGCAATGCATTGCCCATCAAAAGAAAAAATGTTATAAATAAATGTGCAAACTTCTTAACCAAAATAGACTAAAACAGTGAGGAAAATGGAACAACTGACTGGGTAGTTTATGAGAACCTGCTCCCATGTTTATCTTTAGCCTAAAACAAAGACACTGTGGGGGCTATTTTCAAGTCGTATAGAAGCTCCTTCAAAGCCCATGGTGGCTGACAGCAAACCAAACCAGTTTAAACAAATCTTTTTGTATCAATAACTAATTACATCCTTGTTCTGCCTCAGTAACACAGATTGATAGTTCCATTATAGTGTTTAATTGGAATTGTTTTTAATTTATCCCTAAGAAATGGTCTAACTGGTGGAGGAGCAGATGTTTCAGGCCACGTGGTGAGGGGATGACTGTGCTGGTGCAAAATGGCCAACTGGGCTGTGAATCTCTTTGGAAGGGGAGGGGGGTGTCCGCAGCCTGCCTGGTTCCATCTGGGGCTTTAGCAATTTTGCAGATGTTACCTGCAAAATCTGTGGAGCGCAATCTCCTGCTAGGACAGACTCCACATGGCTCCCAGGCAGGAAAAAGCTCAAACAGCAGCGCTGATAGCACCTCTTTTCATCAAGATCATGGTTTGTGTCTCAATTATGGTCTTGTGCTGCTGACAAAAAGCAAATGGACTGACTGGAAGAGCCGATAACTATATTCGTTGTTATCATTCATTTGAGAGCTGGTAAACACAACAGATTGAGGACAGTGCAAGCAAACAGTACTCTGGGGAGACCTTAGAGCCCCTTCCAGTCCCTAAAGGGGTTCCAGGAGAGATGGGGAGGGACTCTTGATCAGGGAGGGGAGCCACAGGATGAGGGGTTGAAGGAGGGGAGACTGAGATGAGATCTCAGGAAGAAATTCTTTGCTGTGAGGGTGGTGACACCCCAGCCCAGGTTGCCCAGAGAAGCTGTGGCTGCCCCATCCCTGGAGGGGTTCAAGTCCAGGCTGGATGGGGCTTTGAGCAACCTGTTCTGGTGGGAGGTGTCCCTGCCCAGGGCAGGGGGTTGGAACTCAATGATCTTTAAGGTCCCTTCCAACCCAAACCATTCTATGATTCTATACTCTATTTAGGCCTCTCCTTAGGCAGTGTTGCTTTCTGTCCTAAGTATGGGACAGACTGAGAATAATACCTACTTTTTTTTTTTTTTTTAATATCATCCTCTACTAACATTGACTCATGAGATGTATTTGACAGAACTCATGCTTTGCAAGTATGATTTCAGAGAGATGAAGTGACATTTACTTTTGGAATAGCCTTTACACCAAAGCCCTAACCTTCTGAGCGTGGAGGCTGAATGCTGGATTGCTCAACACAGCTTTGAACCTGTCTCGAAATGGAACTAAACAGGAATGAGAGCTTTACATTTTTCAATTTCAAATCAGGAAGATCAAGAATTCCAAAGCAACATAAAAATCCTCCAAATTATATTCCCACAGAGGAAACAATGATGGGAGAGGTTTTATCACATAGGAAAAACAGTCATTTGGCACTGATAATTTCTATCTATTTTATAGTCGTTTTTATTAAAAGCCAAATGTAACTAGAAAAGTGTTAGTTGGTAATGGTAAGAGAAGCAGCATAAAATGAAATGTTCAACAGACAGGACAGTTCTGACTCAAATATCCCAGCAGTGAAAGCTCAGATTTATACTGTCACTGTCATCCCAGAAGATATCAATTGCTCACTGTAAAGTAAATGATGGATGTCGGGGTCTGACCGAACCACTGAGCAAACACTGCAGTGTGCGATGCAGCAGCTACTCAGCAGCGTCTGCCAAGCAACCGTTCCGAAAAGGGGAAAAAAAACCAGAATTCTGGATGCTGCAGAAACATTGGGAGAGTTTATGTCAACCACTGTAATTACTCCGGTGGCCGCAGAAAACGGCATCACGCTGTGAGCTCAGAGGCAGAAGTATGCCTCATTCAAAGAGATGCCATTAGATAGAATGGGTGTTTGGTCTAATATACGGTGTTTTTTTCCCTACACACCTCACACTGTCATTCCACCAAACCCCTGGCTGTTACATTCGCTGGTGGCCAAGTGGGAGACTAAACGTCCCTGAAATTTGTGCGTTACTGCCTAACACCTCACCGGCCAAAGAAGCTGTCCCACATGGTGTCACCGCCTCTCCCCCAAGACCCTCATCCTGACTGGGAAACATGTGCTCGATGCCAGGCTTTTGCCAAAAGGTGACCTCCTCTGCCAGGATCCTCCCCAAATCCTGAAAATTGTGTGAGGGGTTTTCCCTCCTTACAGATGGGTAAAGTGTCCCCGGACCACTCTGCAAACACTGTTGTAAGAGTCACAAACAACTCTTCATGAAATGAAAGGACTTATTAATGTCCCTCTAACCAGGAACTGTTTCATATATTAATAATATTTGCGGATTTAACTGAGGCATGACATGCAAGAGCAAGAAATGAAGCAGAAATCAAACATGTAGGCTGATACCCCTGGCACCTATCTTACAAAAATACTCAATGAAAGCTCAGCCTAATTAAAACCCAAATAATATCTGAAGTAGTACTTCAGTATTTTGTCCAATTATCTGCATGAGACAGAAAAGCATTGTAATTTCTTTTTCTCATTCTGTGTGTTCTAATGAAGGTGGACTTAAAATTGTCATTTTCAACTAGGAAATGCAAAGTTTACCCGTAAGGACAATTATTTTTTTAGACGTACTTTAATATATTTGGAATTACTGAAAGCAATTGTTATTTGACATCTATTAAGCCATCTCAGAGAGATTTCATAAGATAAAGTTTGCTGGAGAGGAAAGAACAATGGAGATCCTTGCCTTAATGCACATGAACCTTCCACCTCATTACCTGCAGGTGACTCCCACTTGGAGTATATAATGATGTGTTTCCTTCCTCACTAAAAAGTGATACACTTCAGTTTTTTAATATGTTTAACTCTTAAAAACACTTAACTCTGTTTAGCATGACCATAATACCACAATATTCTATTTTATATATATATAAAAATAATAATTCCATTAGCATGTGTAACTGTCTTTTAATAACTTCAGATTTACCGAAGCTGCCTATGGTACAAGAGCTGGAAATAGTAGAAATAATTGTTTTTTTCCAAGAAAGAAAGAAGACTAGATGAGTGGATGGTGGGCTACACAATAACCAAGGGCTCTATTGATGAACATAAAGAGCGCTGCTGGAATTTTACGCATTTTTTGCTAGCCGGTGTGAGCCAATTGTCCTGGAGAACCAGGGAAGGTGTGAGCATTGACCAATTTGATAGATTGGACAAGCCTAGGAAACCACATAGGATGGCAGCAACTCAGCCTGAAAAAGCTATTTCTTGACATCTTTCACTCAGAAAAATATACATCGTCTCAATAAGGTGCGGTACCAATATTGCCAAAAAGATTGATGCAAGTGCAGAGAAGCCTGTGTACTACCCATCCTAGTATTTACCCAGGAATCACGGAGTGCCTGAGTGGAAGGAACACATCTCTGGCTGGCGCTTTGATGAACAGAGAAAAGTGAAATTAAAACGCCGTTTTGCCACGCAAAGGATTGTCACAATTAACTAGCAAATCGTTTTACCGAAGTACCGCGCTCTCAGTTTTGATCTCGAACGCTCATACATTGGCTTAGCAACTGGAAACAGTCCTGACAGCTGATGATGTTCTTTGTCTAGATTATTTACATCAAATATCTAATGCTAGATGTAGCGTAACATGCATGGAAGTCGTTCCTGTCAAAGTTTGTATATCTCCAGTACAGGGAGTGTCCTGACTGCTTGCTTACAAGTTGGTCTCTTTTGTCTCTGAATCCTACCCTAAACCTCACATATCCTGGCCTTTTTCTGCATTTCAAACACTTATACCTCCACGTTACAAAAATAAGATGATAATGAATATCCCTGTCATTTGAACAGCCACTTAGAAAGCATCATGTAATTATTTCTAGATCATTAACGTAGTGACAAGCTTCTGTGGAGCTTGTGATCTTGTACAGCACTGAGACCTAATAAAGGCCTGCAGGGAACATGAAGCTTTTTGTAAAATATCCTTATTTGTAAAGTGTTTCGTTCTTACAGGTTTTGTTGGTTCTACAGACCCATGAAAGAGCAGGGGCTTAGAAAAACTCAAGTAAATATTCCAATGGTTTTCTTCCTTCCCTGCCTTCTCCCTCTGCTATGCCCTCACAACCCAACACAAAATAAATTGGCCCTTTTAGCATAAGCTTAAATTCGGGAGGAATGTTTTCATTTCAGTTGTGTTATAATTAATAAAATTGGCTTTGTTTTATTGTCCACCAGATAAGACATTCATTTTTCATTTCAGAGATGCCGAAATTAGATAATAAAACTTCAGGAAGGACTTGGGACTCACCTTCCTACATGATTTATGACATTTCTACCACAGCACAGCCCTTCCACGAGGGCCTGATTGACTCATATTTTCTTTAGACTCTGGATTAACAGCTCACCTGTGTTTTAGACAGGGCTAAGTATAAACAGTAATTATGCTCATTTAATTAATATAAGAGCAGGGGTAGAGACACCTCTTTTTATGGAACAGAAAGAGTCAGAATTTGCTGCTAGTCTTGTTATCTGCAGTAAAATATTTCCTTCTGGGGGGGTTTTAGTCACCTCTCAAATAGCTCCCAAACTACTCCCGGTAACTATTTTGCTGTGGCAATGAGCTGTATCTCTAATTCTTTCTCTGATCGTCAGACAACCCTTATTTTTCCCCCTCTCATATACCTTTGCAGGTAATAGGAGCAACACATTTCTCCTTATGGCTGTGCTAAGGAAGACTGTGAGGGTGCAATGAGGAAAATTGCCTGTTAAGCCGGTTTGCGCTTGGATGACTCTCCTATTCCAGCTGTCTGGCTTCAACAACAGCTTGAGATGTACAGAATATTGTTTGTGTGCATGTTTTGGGTGGGGGAGAAGTGTATATCTTAGCAGTAATTAGTTTCCCAGAAACAGCGCTTCCTGCTTCATCTGCAAAGTACCAGGCAGGTAGATTACGGTTTAGTGAATTACACCCAAGGGCTGTCTCTAACCTTCAAATGTGCTACCATATTATTTCATTTTCAGACAGTTTAATACAGTTCCTGATCGTTAATATGATTTTAATATCTGACAGTGCAAAAGGGTAATAATGTTGTGGGGCTAAGAAAGTAGAAAAGAATAAAATAGCTGTCACCATTGGTGATTCACTGCTGGCATGTCATCCCTAGAAAATATATTTTATTGCCCCCGTATGTCTGCACAGCTCACGGAAAGAATCAGTCATTCAGCTCTCAGACCTGTAAAAATTATTTTAATTCCACTTCTGTTTGTTCCAGCTCTTACCTCTTCCCCGAGCACTGTGCCAGATACCACCTGTGACCAGCAGGTCCCACTCAGCCTCACGTTTGCAGACATCTCCCACCAGCCAGGAGCTTTGTCAGGAGCAGCACTGACAATGCCGAAGGTGACCAGGGCTGAGGGACGGTGACTGACAACAAACGAACCCCACGCTTTGCTCAGGAGGTTCGAAAGCGTGACTCAAAACCATCTTGCTGGGGATATTTCTTGGTTGCTTCGTCATTCTTTTCCTTATTTGCCCCACGTTTCCTTTTTCATTTTAGATTTTTACTGAGATTTAGATACATACTTGCAGGTATTAAGTGGTCGCACGGGTTTCCAGAGATGGGACCTCTGCCTTCTGATCTCCCAAGTCCTGTCTGATTTACATATAGAAATTGGTGCAGGTGTCCTGTGGCTAGCACAGACCACCATAGAATCATAGAATGGTTCGGGTTGGAAGGGACCTTAAAGATCATCCAGTTCCAACCCCCTGCTCTGGGCAGGGACACCTCCCACTAGACCAGGTTGCTCAAAGCCCCATCCAGCCTGGCCTTGCACCCCTCCAGGGATGGGGCAGCCACAGCTTCTCTGGGCAACCTGGGCCAGGGTCTCACCACCTTCACAGCAAAGAACTTCTTCCTAATATCTCATCTAAATCTTCCCTCTTTCAATTTAAAACCATTAGCCCTCATCCTATGGCCCTCCTCCCTGATGAAGAGTCCTTCTCCATCTCTCCTGGAGTCCTTTTAGGGACTGGAAGGCGCTCCAAGGTCTAACACCATATAACCATCTGATGCTATAGGACCATGTCACTGTGACATTGCACCTTCACAAATAAAATTCAACTGATAGGCAGAACCGGTTGACCTACATGCAATGCCACATTAATGCAGCCAAAGTGCTCTCAGGACTGAAGAAAACATCTATATGGGACTGTATTATTCTCGATGTGCACTTTAATTTACTTACGAGTTCGCTTAGGAAACTCTGTCTCACACAATATGGGCTCAACAGCAGACTCGCAAGCTCTCTGTGGGAAAAATCTGTCTTCTTCCTTGTGTTGTAATTGCCAAAGAGCACAAGGCCTGGAAAAGACTCCACTGGGCAACCTCCCTCCACCACCAACACTGACCATTCCTTCCCATCATTTTCTGTCTTTGAAGCAGTTAATTAACTGTGTGATGACCTTTCCTTTAACCTATGGCTGGTTAATTTAAGAACACATGACAAAAAAACTTGTTCGATTACTTTTGAGAAACTCTCATAGCAGAAAAATCGGTGTACCAAATGATTCTTCCATGCCCACAGCCAATGACTCGTTCAGAGAATGCAAACTGCTCTGAAAGCTCTGGCTTTATTTGGTGTGTTTTTCGAAAAGTAATGTACTGTATTTAATTAGGGGCCAGTTATAAACTTAAAATAATTTCTATCAGTTTTCTTGCTAGAATCATACGGCTTACCCATCTCCCCTGAAAGCCTTTAAGTTCAGTGTAGCTAAGAAATCCATGATTTTAATTGCGGTAGGAAGGCCTTCTAAGAGGAGGATCTCCATGAATGTCTGCTGTGAGGCAGCAACTTGCAGCCTTGTCCAATACACAGCCCGATAAGCAGCAGCCTCTGACCCATTCTGCCCCCGTCTCACCTCTCACGGCGCTGGTCGATGTACAAAACCACTTTCCTCCAGACCCGGGTCCCGCAGGCAGCTCGCAGAGTTGGGCTGACAAACTCTGGCTCCCTCGATTGCCTCAGTCGTTTTGCCTCACGTTGCTTTCCTGTTTGGCGGTAACAAATTAGATAATCATTACAAGCAAGAGGATTATGAAGATAATTAACAAATGAGGCTGTTGAAGGATTTATTGCTCTGGCCTGATCCTTCACTAGTTTCCCTGAGAAAAAGCATCATCTAGCTCACATTTGCCAGTAATTAGCTTTGTCTTTATTGCATTGTAAATACTGCTTTAATTACTGCACTATTTAGCTCAGGAGATGAGATTCAATTGCAGTAACTTAAATGGGATTCTTGTGCTACCAATTTTTTTCTTCCCTTAACTCATTTTATTTTTAACTCCTTTTAAGATAAACACACAACACAGATTGGCAAACACATCTGGATGTGTTTTACGATTAAAACCTAAACGGGGCTTCTGTAAGGAGGGATGAACTCAGTTGTTAGATAAAAAAACACTCCTTCAGGGGGCTGCCATAACAGACCTGTGCTGGATACAGCCATTTTCTATTATTCCACCTGCATAAAGAGGCAAACACTCAGCCACAGACCACTAGCAGAGCATTTTCTTGGCTTACAGCAATTCCTACTGCTGTGTATGCTCTGTGCTACCCCCCGTGTCTCTATCCATCCAAACTCAATGACAAGATGTAATTTCAGTCTAGTAGGTGTCACCCACATGAAATTCAGATGAGCTTTTGCTGTGTTTCATCCATAGCCAAGGTTAAGCAAAGGAAGAGAAGTGCTGATGTCCCTCATTCCTAACTCAGCCTTTAGTTGATGCAGAATTCACGTGGGAACCCAACTCAGGGGAGCAATACAAAGTGTCGGGATACATGCTCTCCTGACACCGGGGAATATAAACTCCCCAACGGTTCTAACTCCCTGTATCGTACAGGATCTAGTGACAGACATGATCTGCCCTAATTCGTCTGCCCCTGCATCTGATTCAGCTTACCAAAAGCTGTCTACTCGACTCAAAGAGAATAGTTGTATGCCCACCATAAGAACTGTTAGGGGCTGAGCCTGTTTTGTTGGCAAATTAAATGCTGCTTCCTCCTGCCCCTCTATGCAAGGGATTAAAATAATTTTAAGAGTGCAAGGAAAAACGTCTACTTATCTGATGTTTAAAGAGAGATTGATAAAAACACTCCAGTTCCCTTTTCCTGGCTTTGTCAACTGATGGGAGCTATACAATTTTAGCTGGACTAGGAAACACTTTCTATTGGAGATATCTATTAGGTTCTGATTACCTTCAAGAAGAAATGTGTGGAACCTCATTACTTCAGTTGTTCAAAACTAGACTAGACAAAGCCCTGAATTTGCCATCAAGGAGGACACCAGTAGGAAAAGTCCTTCAGCCCCTGCTGGAGTTCGCATTGTAAAGTCATGTGGGGCCAGTTGTGTTTAGAGTTTATTGTGATGCAGAAGTATTAATCAGCAAATTTTCTTTAAAGCCTAGAAATGACAGTGATTTAGAAATGTGTGGAGAAGTAATTGTAATTGGATTGGAATTGTACCCAGCTTTTGCATGACACTGTTCGGTTGATGTGGGACGAGCAGTGGACACCGTCTACCTGGATTTCTCCAAGGCTTTTGACACGGTTCCCCACAGCCTCCTCCTAGAGAAAGTGATGTGTTATGGTCCAGACCAGTGGCCTGTGCGGTGGGTGGGGAACTGGGCAACAGGCTGCACCCAGAGGGTGGTGGTCAATGGCCCCTTTTCAAACGGGCAACCTGTCACAAGCGGGGTCCCCCAGGGATCGATATTGGGCCCAATGCTGTTTAGTATCTTCATTAGTGATCTGGCTGATGGCATCAAGGGTACCCTGATGGAGTTTTCTGATGACACCAAACTGCGTGGGGAAGCTTCAGAAGGGAGAGCCGCCCTGCAGGAAGACCTGGAGAGACTGGGAGAGTAGGCTAACAAGAACCCTGTGAAGTTCAACATGGACAAGTGTAAGGTCTTGCACCTGGGAAACATAGTCCAGGGGTGCAGCACAGGCTGGGATCTACCTGGCTGGTGAGCAGCTCCGTGGAAAGGGGCCTGGGGGCCCTGGTGGACAACAAGCTCAATAGGAGTGAAGAGTGTGCTGCTGCTGGGGCAACAGGATGCTGGGTTGCTTCGAAGGGCATCACCAGCAGAGAGAAAGGAGTCATTATCCCACTCTACTCAGCACTTGCCAGGCCACAGCTGGAATACGTGTTCAGTTTTGGGCCCCACTACACAAAAAAGCTGTGGACAGGCTGGAGAGGGTCCAGGGAAGGGACACCAAAGGACTGGGAAGCTGCCATGTGAGGAAAGATTGAAAGAACTGCGTTTGTTCAGCCTTGAGAAAAGAAGGCTTTGGGGAGACCTTATCACCATGTTCCAGTATTTAACGGGTGTTGACAAAGATGACAGAGACTCCCTTTTTACAAGGAGTCCCATGGAAAAGATGAGGGGTGATGGGTGCAAGTTAATCCTGGGGAGATTCCAACTGGACACAAGAGGAAAGTTTTTCACAATGAGAACAATCAGCTTTTGGAATAATCTCCCCAGGGAAGTGGTGGGTTCCCCAACAGTGGACACTTTTAAGATTCAGCTGAACAGGGAGCTGGGCCATCTTGTCTAGACCTTGCTTTGGCCAAGAAACGTTGGACCAGATGAACCTTGAGGTCCCTTCCAACCTGGTGTTCTATGATCTCTTAAAAGATCAAAGTTTACAAATTAAGTAGGATCAGCTAATAGGAAACTTGAAAACATTAAGGAGATTGAGACAGAATAATTTATAGTTGCTTTTTTGTATTATGTCAGCCCTGCCTGTGAAACTACACAGGCTATTTAATTCCTTTCCTTAAAAAGGAGAGAGAAGAATGTTACCAAACCATGCAAATTAATTTCCGATAACTATTTGCGTTCTGCCCACTGCTTTCTCCTGCTGATGATAGTATGCCTTCACTTCTAGTCCTAAACTGCTGCTACTTTTGTTCTTTACACAACAGCCTGAAACAATCACTCAAGTCAGTCCCAAGCCTATTTACAAAAAACATGTGTGAACGAGACCTGAAAAGTACTGTCTTCACTCTAACTGGCTCTGATGGCTCTTACAGGAAGGAGCACACGAAACACCATTCAAGGGTCCCCAAATTCCTCACTGTCGAGAAAGGATACCGCTGTATCCCCACATACCCCTCTACAAAACATCCACGGAGTTCTTTCCTTGGGTGTGGCCATCCTTCAGCTATGACAGAAGGGGCCCTCACTTGTAGCAAATCCATTTAATTATTTTGAGAACTTCAGATCAAAGCCACTATATAAAATCGTGGCCCTATCATGAAAGATAAATGAGCCTTCTCATAAAGCAGGCCTGCCAGATTGAATATATTTGACTGAATGCTTCATACAGGATACTGTGCCATAGTTTGGGTAGGGAACATCTATGATTTAATCCTCCCAAACTCCATTAGAGGCTTTGTGCCACATACTCTATATTACCCCCATGCCCCGACTCCTCTTCCATCAAATGGATTTACCGTCCCAGCAACAGAAGGCTGGAGGTGGATAAAAAATGTGCCTGCACAGCTAGGAGTGCTCTGATGCCATTGTAATGTGGGCATAAAATCAAGGAACATATGTAGAGGCAGCTGCTCGCAGTTGTGAAGGCATGTAAAAAATATGGGACTGTTGAAAAACTTTGATAGATTTTATAACTGGGGAACTATATATTTTTATCGTACACTATACGAACCCACAAAAAGTGATGCTTTCCTTTACTACATTTATTCATTGCTCGTTTAGAACGGAGTAATTCCATCATGCAACAAACTGGAAGGTTTATGCCTAGTCTCTTCACCAAGAGTTATAAGTTCATTGCACTAAATCTGATGGAGGAACCAGACGGTGACAAGGACTAGCAGCATTACAGAGAAGGCTGAAAGGAGCTCGCTCTTATGGTGAATCCCCAGCCGTATTTCAGTTCCATGCACATTGCTTCTTAAAGGAAGTAGGGGAAACTTTTTTTTTGGTGTCTGGAGTTGGGATCCTAGGGTGGATCGTTTAAGGGGAGGCTAGAAACCAAGTCTGAAGTTCTCCTATGAAACAGGGAGTTTCAGTGAGTACACATCCAGTCCTCCTGGATTATCTTCCCAATACCATCCTGATCTTTACCTTTGTTCATATGCTCAGCAGATCTTAAAATGAGTGTCCTCCTCATTTAGTAGGTGAGATTGCTGCCTTTGAATGGGAGTTAGGTTAGACAAAGTGACTGCTACAGCAGAGATGACAAGATACAGAATATTGCTGGATTTACCATACTTCGGACCTTTCCCTTTTAAAACAATCCAGGAGCTTTAACTGGACAAAAGTAGAGGCAACCAAAGCAGAAGGCTAACAAAGGAGAAATTACACACAAGGGTGAACAACTATATACAGAAACAGTGCAAAACTTTCTTGAAAAGGCAAGGATTACATATTTTTGAGTCAACCTTACGTTGTAATGCCACTGGCCCTAACCTGGAAATTTGACTATTAAGTTTAGCATGGGTAGCATAAAGCCCCCAGTGCATAACCTGCCGCTACAGACTAGGTATCAATTACCCTCGCCTCGTGTGAGGCCATGAGAAAGACACCCATTATTGGCCGTCTCTTGACATGTAAAATGAGTGAACAAAGTGAAATTGCTACCTTGTAGAGATACAGGAAGGATCGTCCAGCTAACATGATCAAAGAGCTTTTAAAGTGTACGCACTTTCATTACAAACTAATTGAGCCCTTCCAGAGAGAGGGAAAATAGGATGCAATTATTATTTCTATGTCTGTCACTCATGTTCTAATTTGTTAATTGACATAAAATACCAGATGGGGAAACCGAGCAGCCTGATGGGAAGAGTTAGCTTTGCAGTAGCCGTATGCAATACTCTGTCTGGTTTTAGTGACAAAGCAGATGAGGGCTCAGGCAGAGAAAGACGTGACAGTAGGAATCCTAGGAGTTTATGGAAGTGGGTCTCCGTCAGATTGTCACAATAGTAGCATCGTCACTAAAAATCACTGGCACAATTAGTATGGATCAACTTGACCCATAAGACCAATAGTTTGCAGAATCTGTCAAGGAACAGTTTCTTTGTATGCAAGTGGACAGGTGCAAATCTCTGCATTTGCCATGAAATTTAACCTATTGGAAAGTTTACATGTGTGTGCAAATACAGGTAACAGTCTTGAAAGGTCTAGTCACTTGAAAACAGTGACTAGAAGGAATAGTCACTAAGAGAAGTCATATCCACGGTGTGGGTAAACAATGACCAAGTAAATTTTCCCTACTAACACTGTTATCTTCTACCAGCTGTAACAATGAAAAATAGCATAAATAGATGGACACAAAATTTTACTTCCTGATTATTGATTTGGAATTCAGAGCAGATTAAGTCAAAAGGAAAGCAGAGACCATCTTAAAGTTTTCTGATGAACTATGCAAAGCGTTTAGACAGTCTCAATCTAATCTCCAGCCACTGTCATTGTTAGTTTCATAAGAAACAGGAAATGAATAAGCGATATATATCACTTCTAACAAAAACACACCAGGGAAAGTTAATTGTTAGTAATGTACAGCACAATTCTATGCCATATTCTCCTGTGGAAAATTAGAGGTCTTCAGTGACCGAGAATAGAATTCCAAGTGCTTTTATCAATGTTAAAAGTCCTTTGGCTTCTTTTTCAAAAAACTACTCTCTATGAGAGTACAGTAGAAATTATGTCAGATTTCTTTCTCGCCCTTCTTCCTTCAGATCCTATCATCCAGAACTAACCTGAAAGATTGACAGACATTTCTTATCAGTGTTATGTTTTACCTGGTTATTTGCCGTCTTTGAGACTAAATCAGAAAAAACCTGCGGCACATTTATCCACTGCTGCTGATATAATTCTGATGTTTCTAATCTTTCTCTCTTCCTCTTTCTTGATATCAAAATGCTACCGATTAATTTATGTCCAAAAAGCACCTTGAAGATGTAAAGCCCAATACAAGTGCTAAGTATTTGAAGCACAGCAGAGCCAGTCCAGTTAAGCATTCCACAGTGTATTGCAATCATGATGCTGAAATGAAGGTTGCAAGGGCCTTATGTCCATACGTTCCAAAGAGGTTAATGCCACGTTTCTGTCCTCCAGAATCCTCATAACCCAACACCTACTACTACTGGTGAAATCTCTACTTGTCTTCAAAGTCAGGAGGCTGTCGTCTGCCTCACCACATGGTCAGACTCTCAAATTTCCCATATTTCTAACTACTCAAAGGAAAAAACCCTGTTTTTTCATAAAATTGAGAATATGAATAACTTCTAATTTAAGGTCATCAAGACCTGGGACTTAAGAATTCATCAGTATCTTACCTCTCAGTGTCACTCATGCAGAGTGTGACTCTGCAACTGCCCTGGGCATGGCAAGGTGTCCCATCCCACTCTCAGAAAAAAAGGGGGGTGACTCCGATTTGTAAATTCCCAATGGCGTGGACCAAGGTGAGATAAATCTCAAGGGCCGTATACAAACATTAGTTCCCAAAATGATTAGTATAGGTCTTAACAAGTCCATGATAATTGGTCAGGTATATAACAAATTATGGCAAGCGGTGAGGCATGGATTGTATTACTGAGCATGTTACTTACACAACAACTTATGGCAAGAGGTACTGAAGGTCGTTACTTAACAACTCTTAAGAGAGAAGAGAAACTGAGGGATCAAGAAAGGAAAAGACAGAGAAAAAGACACAGATATAGAGGTCACCAGTCCTGGTTCCAGAGTCTTTTTCAGGGAATCTTCCCAGGCATAATCTTCTTTCTTGGAAAATCTTCCCAGGCACGATCTTCTTCTTTGTTTCCCCAAGGGGCACTTATTTTTGCCGTTTACGTTTGCTGAATTAGCACAGTCGACCCCCCTTGCCAAGGACAGCCTTGTCTCGGGTTTCTCCCTTCTCTGAGGTGATGTGTAGCATGATTTGGGTGGAGAGACGAATGCCATAGTCATATATGTTTAGCATGAGCTCCACAATCTTCGTTAGCATGGGGTGTGCACTTTCATATGCAGTTCACAGATAATGAAGCAAAGGTCACTTACTAGACACAATGGCCTTGAGAACAGAGAACTAGCAAACTCACCACACAAGTGGCACAACTATTTTGTCTCCGCGAGACAGTCCTTCCACTGCTTTTCTGGGACCTGTCAGTCTTATCAGTTCTTTGAACATCAGGCCTGCATTATTTAATTCCTTGCAAGTGTTTAAGGCATTCCGTTGAAGGCTTGGAGGGCCTTACACAATGGGATGAGACCTTGCTTCCTCTGGGCAGTCCCAACAAAGGCTGCAGAAGACAGAGCTGTGGCATGAGGCTGAGGGGCCCAGAAACAACAGGCACCTCCACTGCACAGCACAGAGAAGGACCAAAGGTCCAGGTCTGACCTGAAATGGAGCCCCTGGTCCTGTGGGCAGCAGGTGAGGGGGGTGGATGGAGGTCCCAGGTGAGGCTGCTCAGGGACGTTAAGAGCTGTGGGTGCCCTTGGGGACCTGAACACCAGTGCTGTCCTTGCCTCACCTTAGAACTTGGGGAAATCAGTGGTGCTTTCAAAAGTATCTGCTGACCCCGAGGAAACAAATGTAAGGATTGTGCAGTTTTGCATGAGTGCTCAAAGATCTGCATTATTCATCTGGCTCTCATCACTACACTGAGCTCCAGGGAAACTTTACAATACTGTCAAAATGTATTACTTGCTGTATCTGTATGTTTTATAGGTCAAACCATTGTCCCTGCTTTCCAGGTAGGACTCCAAGGCTCAGGCAGGCTGCTGGCATGTCTGCGTGGTGCAACGGAGTATGAAACACACCTCCTTGAGACAGCAATATCCACTGCTGCTGCAGAACCAGGAGCAGCACGGTTTCGACACAGCCTCTGAACAAATAAGCTGTAATGATGAAAGGCTGCACTTACAAGGTCTGGCACAGTGATGCTAAATACGGCCAGGATGCTTTCAGGCTCTACTGAGTCTCTGCTCCTTGCTAAAGCCATGCCACACGAAGGCATCAGCTTGGAATCTCCACACTGGACATCACGGGCATGCCCCGAGTGATTCACCCACAAGCGTGAAGGCATTTTATGGCAAAAAAAAGAAAACCTTTTTTTTTTTTGAGGTTTCTTCCTACAGCCCTGACTTCTATTTATAGGAGACCACCTCCTGAAGTCACTGGAAGACCATGGGAATCACAGACGCTTTAGAGGTGGACAAGAGATGAAGCATGTTTTCTGAACAAGTGTATAGATCCTCCTGTTTGGTTTGACACACAGAAACATCTCTTAACTCTCACTCGGATAAGAAAGGGGAAAAAAAAAAGAATCTATCATCTCCTTCACAGAGCTTACCAACAGCCTGTGCTGCAGTCTCAGCATTTTCTCTCAGTTTATTTTATTAACTGAAAGAAATGGTAAGAATAATCTGCATAGAGTGAAAAGCCTTTGAGCACATTCTCCTCTGTACAGCATGGCAGCTAAATTTCAGAGTTAACTCAATTCCAGCAGGCTCTGGTTCTGCTGTTTTGCAGACTTTTTCCTTCCGCTTCCCCTTGGCGACCCATTAGGACCTGGTGAGAAATCTTTCTACAAAATCTGTAAATTTGTAAAGTTGTAAAGGGGAGCTGGAGATGTGCAAGTTTTACTTGTGCTGGCTTTACAGTGGTGTGCTTGAGACCCACTGAATACACTCCTGTACTTAGCGTAAAGTACTTTGTACATGGCACCAAATCATCTTGGAAAGGAATAAAATGAGCTCATGATCTCATTTTTTTTCATGTTAATTTTCCAGACTGTAGGGCAGTGACATTGTGCAGCGTTCATAACATAACATTCCAGTAGAGTTGTTTTGTCCTGGAGGACGTAAACAAAGAAAGAGCCCCCGAGTAAGGTTTAGCCTTTAGTATGAGGACTCTCTTCTTCTTGGGTAAATCGCAAACCTAAGAACCCTGAGGCCGCGAGCACAAAACAGCAGCCTTCCGTTTCTAGAAGAATTTTTCATTAGCATCTTTTCCCAATATTTTAATCTACTACCAGACTTCAGACCAGTGTGAAGTGATGAATGGCTTTGTAATGAAACGCATGTCACCTGACTGTTTTTTGATTTGTATTGGAAGCCTGTCAGTGTTAACATAAAATGCCCAGCTCAATAAATTGCTATAAATCAGCATTAAATTTATGACAGTTAATGCATTTACACCAACAGGAACAAAATCAGTAGTTGCCCCCTATATTAGAAATAAAAAAGACTTGACTTTACTTTCCTTAGATTATTAGCAAATCAAATAATCGAATTCTGCTTATAATACACATTATCTATATAATATATATTTATGTGAAGTGGAAATCTGAGTTTTCACTTATCTTGCATGTTTTAGTGCCTGTATTGGCACTACACGAGGCGTAGAGGCGCTAACGGTCACTCGCCAGGAGACCAGCCTCAAGAGCAGGTAAATCTGCACTGGGGGAAGGAGTCATGACAAAAAAGGGTTGGCGAAGAGCTCTTTTTGAGGACTTTTGAGGCCGGGCAGGGCGGCTGGTCTGTGCTGGGAGCCGGTAGCTGGTGGGGGGCTGCTGAGGCGGCCTGGGCACAGCCAGCAACCCCAGCGGCAGATTTAAATGAGGCTCTGGACTGCAGCGACCTGACCCGGTCACTGTGCACCAAGCAAAGAAGGAGCAGGAGGGAATTACCTGGGATCACCACAAGGGATTCTGCACCGGAGAGGGCTGAAGGACTAACAACTCAGGCACAGAACAGCGATGGTATCCACACGGCAGACGGCCATGTGCTCTGCACACACCGCTTCCGAGGCAGCTTCCCAGCCAGAGCTCCTGCGGGAATATACTGCCACTCAGATGCAGGGCTGCAGGGTGTGCCCTGCTCTTGTGCCGGTGTCAGAGGGCATCGGGGGGCACACCTGTGGGAGATGGGCCCAGGTAGACGAGCTCCTCCAATTTAGTGATGGAGCTCAGGGAGGAGGTAAGCAAGTTGAGGACAATCAGAGAATGCAAGAGGGAGAAGGACTGCCAGAGTTGCACCCTGCCTCCCGTAACAGAAACTGAGCAGGCAGACGGAGCCCCTTCAGAGAACTCCCTGTCCTCTCTCTGCCAGGCTGAAGAAGGTAACTTAGAGGATGGGGGGGCTGTAGGAAAAAGTTCCCACCCGACGAAGCAGGCGTGTCTCCTAGTAACTCCCCCACCTCCCCAGGTACCTTTAAAAAATAAATATGAGGCTCTGCAGAGGGAACCCAATCATGATGGGAAGGGTAATTCACTGTCTACAGAGGTGCCGCCAGCGTTAAGTCATACTAAACTCAGCATTAAAGCATGCTCAGGTCAGAAAAAAAGATGGGCCGTTGTTATAGGTGACCCCATCCTGAAGGGAGCGGAAGGCCCGATATGCAGACCTGACCCACTTCTCAGAAGAGTCTGCTGCCTCCCTAGGGCCCGGGCGAAAGACATAAAAAGAAAACTTCCCTCCCTGGTAGGCCCCACAGATTATCACCCCTCACTCATTTGTCAGGCGGGCAGAGACGAGCTACTAACAAGAAACCCAAGGGCAATCAAAAGAGACTCCTGGGCCTTGGGACAAGCGGTCAAAGGGTCAAGAGCACAGGTAGCGTTTTCTTCTGTCATACCAGTCGCAGGGAAGCACGAGGAAAGTAACAGGGAGAGCCAGCAGACCAGTGCCTGGGGTCGGCGAGACGGCGGCAACACCGGCGACGAGAACTGAGGTGAGCGCGAGGCGAGGGCGGGATGGCGCCGCCCTGAGGGGTTTGCGAGCTCAAGGACACCCCCCACCCCCACTCACAGCCCCAGCCGGAACCAGGAAGTCCGCGGCAGCCAATCAGGCGCGGAGGGGGCGTGGCCAGGACCCGCGCGGGGATTTAAAGGCGGTCGGCGCAGACGCCGGGTCAGTTGGCGGGGCGGCGGCAGGAGCAGCAGGTCGGTACTCTGACTAGTGTGGCGTCTGACGGGTGAGTGCACGGGGGGGGCAGGCAGGGTCTGACTAGAGAGAAAACATCCAGGATGGTCTCCGTTCTGTCCGCAACTGCGCTCAAAGGGAATAAAGCGACCCAAACTGACCTGCTGTCGTGACATGCAGCCGTCCGGGTGAGGGGCTGCGTGGAATGTCTGTCACTCCTGCGGGAGGACAGCAAAGACAGTTCCTGTGTGCGCTGTGAGCAGGTGAATGGTCTGCTCAGCCTGGGGGCTGAGCTTAAGGAGGGAGCGGAAAGGTCGAGGTCCATGTGGGAATGTGAAAAGGAAATGGATTGGTGGAGCCACACCTGCCATCCTTAGGGAAGAAGGAGCGTGCAGAGGATCCCCTGCCCTCTTGTCCCCAGGCAGAAGGAGGGGAACTAGGAGAGGATTGGGGGGAGTGGAAGCAGGTACCTGGTTGGGGCAGCAGGAGAGTCCCCTCCAGACCTTCCCGCCTTTCCAGGTGCTCGTACAGAACAGATAGGGGCCTCTGGAGATAGAGGATGAGGGAACTGAAGATGCTGATAAAGTCCCATCCAGGGAGCTGCCGAAGCAGCCAGCTCCATGTATTAAGACTGCCTCTGTGAAGAGCAAGAGAAGGGCAGTAGTTACAATTGGTTCCCTTCTGAGGGGAACTGAGGGTCCCATGTGCAGGCCGGACCCTTCCCACAGGGAGGTCTGCTGCCTCCTTGAGGCCCGTGCTAGGGATAGAACCAGGAGGCTTCCTGGCCTGACACAGCCCTCAGACTATTACCCCCTTTTGATTTTGCAGGCAGATAATGATGAACCAGTGAGGAGAAGTCTCAGGGCGATGAAGAAAGATTTCAGGGCTTTGGGACAGCTAGTCAAGGGTTCAGGAGCACAAATCATGTTCTCCTCTGTCCCTCCAGTTTTGGGGACTGATGACTGGATAAACAAAAAGATCAGGCAGATCAATGCCTGGGTCCATAACTGGTGCTACCAGCAGGGCTTTGGGTTCACAGACCATGGTTTGATTTCCAGGACACCGGGTCTGCTTGAGTACGATGGGAAAATCCTACCCTGAAAGGGGAAAAGGGTACTAGGCCAAGAGTTCACAAAGCTCATGGACAGGGCTTTAAACTAGAAGTGAAGGGGGAAGGGGTAATGAGCCTGGGGGTAAAGGGCCAAGGATGGGGGTGAAATCGGGAGCCCAGCTCAAGTGCATCTACGCTAATGCACGTAGCATGGGCAACAAACAGGATGAGCTTGAAGCCATTGTGCAGCAGGACAGCTATGATGTAGTTACCATCACATGAATGTGGTGGGATGACAGTCACGACTGGAATGCTGTGATGAGTGGCTATAAGCTCTTCAGAAGGAACAGGCAAGGAAGGAGAGGCGGGGGTGTGGCTCTGTACATTTGGGAGTGTTTTGACTGTATAGAGCTAGATTCCAGTGACGATGAAGTTGAGTGTTTGTGGGTAAGGATGGAGGGGAAGGCTAACAAGGGGGATTTGGTGCTGGGAGTCTGCTATAGACCACCCAGCCAGGATAAGCAGGCAGATGAGGTATTCTATAAGAGGCTGGCTGAAGTCTCGCAATCACCAGCCCTTGTTCTGGTTGGGGACTTCAACCTACCGGATATCTGCTGGAAATATAACACTGCAGAGAGCAGGCAGGCTAGGAGGTTCCTTGAGTGTATGGAAGATAACCTCTTGACACAACCGGTAGGAGAGGCAACCAGGGGAGGTGCCTCGCTAGACCTACTTTTCACAAACAGAGAGGGACTAGTGGGAGATGCAGTGGTTGGAGGCCATCCAGGGCTCAGTGACCATGAAACGGTCAAATTTTCAATTATTAAAGAGATAAGGAAGGGGGTTAGCAAAACTTCCACCTTGGTCTTCCAGAGGGTGGACTTTAGCCTGTTCAGATCACTGGTTGGTAAAGTCCCTTGGGAGGCAGCCCTGAAGGACAAAGGAGTTCAGGAAGGCTGGGTGTTTTTCAAGGAGGAAGTCTTAAAAGCTCAGGCGCAGGCCGTCCCTGTGCACTGTAAAATGAGCTGTTGGGGAAAACGCCAGCCTGGCTGAACAAAGAGATAGGGTCACAGCTCAGGGAAAAAAGGAGAGTTTATGGCCTTTGGAAAAAGGAGCAGGCCACTCAGGAAGATTACAAAGGTGTAGTAAAGTTATGTAGGGAAAAGATTAGAAAGGCCAAAGCCCAGCTAGAACTTAACCTGGCCTTGGATGTTAAAAACAATAAAAAGAATTTCTATAAATAAATAGTAAATATATGGTAAATAGTAAAAAAATAGTAAACAGTAAATAAATAGTAAATAAATAAAGTAGCAAGGAGAGGACTTGGGAGAACCTCCATCCTCTATTGGATATGGGAGGTAACGTAGTGACAAAGGATGAGGAGAAGGCTGAGGTATTTAATGCCTTCTTTGCCTCAGTCTTTAGTAGAGTAGGGGGTTCCCTAAGTACCCAGACCCCTGAGCTAGCAGACAGGAGTGGGGAGCAGAATGAAGCCCCTGTAATCCAAAGGGAGGTGGTGAGGGACTTGCTCCAACACCTAGATACAAACAAGTCTATGGGACCAGATGGGATCCACCCAAGGGTACTGAGGGAGCTGGCAGAAGTGCTTGCAGAGCCACTTTCTATCCTTTACCAGCAGTCCTGGCAAACTGGGGTGGTCCCAGCTGACTGGCATCTAGCAAATATGATGCCTATCCACAAGAAGGGTCGGAAGGATGATCTGGGGAACTACAGGCCTGTCAGGCTGACCTTGGTGTCTGGGAAGGTCATGGAACAGATCATCCTGGGTGCCATTATACAGTGTGTGAAGGACACCCGGGTGATAAGGCCCAGCCAGCATGGGTTCATGACAGGCAGGTACTGCTTCACAAACCTGATCTCCTTCTATGACAAAGTGACCAGCTTAGTGGACAAGGGAAAGGCTGTGGATGTTGTTTACCTGGACTTTAGTAAGCCCTTTGATACAGTCTCCCACAGGATCCTCCTGGAGAAACTGGCTGCCCATGGCTTGGATGGGAGTACTCTCAGCTGGGTTAAAAACTGGCTGGAGAGCCGGGCCCAGAGAGTGGTGGTGAATGGAGTTAAATCCAGTTGGTGGCTGGTCATGAGTGGTCTCCCACAGGGCTCGGTATTGGGGCTGGTTCTCTTTAATATCTTCATCAATGATCTGGACAAGGGGATCCAGTGCACCCTCAGTAAGTTTGCAGATGACACCAAGTTAGGTGGGACTGTCGACCTGCTTGAGGCTAGAAAGGCTTTGCAGAGGGACCCAGACAGGCTGGATGGATGGGCTGAGACCAATGGGATGAGGTTCATCAAGGCCAAGCGCTGGGTCCTGCCCTTGGGTCACACCAACCCCATGCAGCGCTACAGGCTTGGGGCAGAGTGGCTGGAGCTGCCTGGCAGAAAAGGACCTGGGGGTGTTGGTTGACTGTGGTTTGAACATGAGCCAGCAGTGTGCCCAGGTGGCCAAGGAGGCCAACAGCATCCTGGCCTGTATCAGGAACAGCATGGTGAGTAGGACTTGGGAGGTGATCGTCCCCCTGTACTGGGCGCTGGTGAGGCCCCATCTTGAGTACTGTGTCCAATTTTGGGCCCCTTGCCACAAAAAAGGCATTGAGGTGCTGGAGCAGGTCCAGAGAAGGGCAATGGAGCTGGTGAGGGGTCTGGAGCACAAGTCTTGTGAGGAGAGGCTAAGGGAGCTGGGATTGTTTAGCCTGGAGAAAAGGTGGCTGAGAGGAGACCTTCTTGCTCTCTACAACTCCCTGAAAGGAGGGTGTAGAGAAGTGGGGCTTGGTGTCTTCTTCCAAGGAACAGGCGATGGGACAAGAGGAAATGGCCTCAAGTTGCGCCAGGGGAGGTTCAGGTTGGATATTAGGAACAATTTTTACATGGAAAGGGTTATGAAGCCTTGGAATGGGCTGCCCAGGGCAGTGGTTGAGGCACCATCTCTGGAGGTTTTCTAAAGATGGGTTGACATAGTGCTTGGAGACATAGTTTAGTGATGTGGGGTTGGGGTGTTTTTTTGTGTGGTTTTCTTTCGTTTCTTTTATCAGAGTTAGATTGATGGTTGGACTAGATGATCTTAAAGGTCCCTTCCAACCTAGATGATTCTATGATTGACTTTGAGGCACTAATAAAATGAAAGTACTAGAATGGCAAAAAGGTTCCCAAGCATTCATTGCTGAGATTTTGTTCTTGAACACACTACACAAATCTGAATTTGGAGCCAAAGTCCCTTGCAGGTTCCAGATGGTGTGACATTTAGCCTTGCTGTTTTCCCCAGCTGTGCTCACTGACACTGGAGGCATGGATCTAAAAACAACACTGTTTATTGTACAGTACAATAGAAAAAATAGAAATAAATGTAATTTAGTTTTACATGGCGTGGCAACTTTTAAACAGAATTTTACTTGGCTCATGGTCTGTTTTATTTTCTGTTTCATGCTTTTTCTGAAAAGTAGTCTGGGAGTGTTTTAAACTGCTGCAATACAAGATGTGTCACTTTTCATTCTGCTAAGGGCTTGCTTTTACCACAAGAATCCCTAGAGCTCATCTTCTGTGCTTTGTTTGAATGTAGTTTTATATGTCCTCGGAGCGAAATGCTGCAAATGGAAGGACAGAGTCGTGATTAACATGCTGCGCAGAGCGGTGTCTAAAATAGAACGTTAAGAGTTTTCAAATTTGACTCTGCAAGAGAATCCAGAATGTGCTGATTAGTGACTGCAGAGATATTTTAAGATGAGACAGGGTATGTTTTGGGGGTTGGTTTGTTTTTTAAGAAAGACAGAATTTCCTGGGTACTAAAAAGTAGTTACAGCAGCTTGCATAATACAAATTAACCTGATAGCATACATAATGGTACAAGCTGTTCATTATAGGATACAAGAGTCCTTTCTCTACCAATAGCTTTTCAAAACTAGCTCTTGTAGCTTAGCAAGTGTGGTGTTGTCCTTGTATCATCATGTCTCATCATCTTCTAAAAACAGGAGCAGGGTCAAAAATAAAAACGTGCTTTTTCCATGTAGCTAACCTTAGCGATTTATGTCTACAGCTGCTTGTATTCTGCATGCAATTCATGCAAGGCTGTCCCAGGTATAAAGAATGCCTGTTGCAAACTCCTGCTATTTCATGCAGCCAGTACATTGGCACCAAAAAGTAATACCTATATACACCTGTGCCTGGGACATGCCAGCATGGTGGAAAATTCTGACAGTACCAAAAATATACAGCAGTGGCAGGTAAAAGACCAATGAACTGGAATTTAAAGGTCTGCACTCCTTTTAAGCAGAGCACTGATGGGGAGGCAGAAGGAAAGAGGGAGCAGTGTTGGCCTCGGTTTTGCTCAGGAGAGTATTTCAGCAGAAAAGATGATGAGATTATGGCAGACTAGAATTAAACGCTTTCTATATTTCTGTTACTTGCAAATCACCAGCCATTAGACTTCAAATTCAGATTTTTCTATTTACTACGCGATTGCAAATTATCCAATTTATTTTAAACACACTTCTCTACAAGTCACAGAGGTATCTGATGTCAGGGCTTTTTTGGACACCTAGCTATATTAAGCAGCCATTTCATTAACTGATTATTAACTGATTCCAAGGAGTTAGCACTCCTAAAAGATGTACCTCAAGGAGATAACTCGTCATCACACTGAGTGGCCATGTACTCTGTTGTTCTATGCATTGTCTTATAGTGATGACTTCTCCACTGACTTTAGCAAGAGCCTAGGATGGCTGTTTTATATTAGATACTGAAATGTAGAAATTTTGCATTTGGCTTTGTTAAATTGCATTCTCTTATTTCAAACCATTCCCGAAGTATGTCAGGAAAGTTCTGAATCCCCATCCTGTCATTGTCATGCAGTATTATCATAGAATTGTAGAATGGTTAGAGTTGGAAGGGACCTTAAAGATCGAGTTCCAACCCCCTGCCCTGGGCAGGGACACCTCCCACCAGACCAGGTTGCTCAAAGCCCCATCCAGCCTGGCCTTGAACCCCTCCAGGGATGGGGCAGCCACAGCTTCTCTGGGCAAACTGGGCCAGTGCTTCACCACCCTCACAGCAAAGAATTTCTTCCTAATATCTAATCTAAATCTCCCCTCTTCCAATTTAAAACCATTACCCCTTCTCCTGTCACTACATTTCCTGACAAAGAGTCCACCTCCAGCTTGCCTGTAGGCTCCCTTCAGATATTGGAAGGCTGTATGAGGTCTCCCCAGAGCCTTCTCTTCTCCAGGCTGAACAACCCCAGCTCTGTCATGTACAAATTTAAATAAAGATTTTCTCCAGTCAGTCATTCAGGTGTAACATACGGGACAAGACAGACTACATTCATGTGCTACTTCCTGCCATTTTGACAGAAAACGTTAACAATGACTGTGGGGGCCCCGAGGGCACTAACAGGCCTGGCAGCCTTGCCTGGGGCCTGCCCACACTCCCTCCTGCCCTCGGGCCCAGGGGCTCTATCTAAGCTCAGCCTGAGGCTTTTAGGCCTTGTCTGAGCTATGGTAGAGGGTTGTTGGCCTATAGCTAAGGTTTATGTGTGTGTGTATATGCATATATATATTCTCTACTGTGAGGGTGGTGAGGCACTGAAACAGGTTGCCCAGAGAAGCTGTGGCTGCCCCATCCCTGGAGGGGTTCAAGGCCAGGCTGGACGGGGCTTTGAGCAACCTGGTCTGTTGGGAGGTGTCCCTGCCCAGGGCAGGGGTGTGGAACTGGATGATCTTTAAGGTCCCTTCCAAACTGAACCATTCTATGATTCCATAGCTGTGCCTGGCAAAGCATCCTGCTGTTCCTGACATGTGGCCTGACTTTTTGGCCCTGCATCGTGATGACCGGGCTGCATCTGGTCCTGGTCACCCTCATGACACCCGACCTGTGGGCTGACTCCCTGGCTTTTCCTTGGACCTTTCTCCCCGCTGTGGATGTTCCTGCTGATCTGGGCTCTTGGTTGAATGTCCTTGGCACTGCCCTGATTGGCTGCCATGGGGCTGGCTCCTGGCTGGGGAGGCCTCTGCCCGGCTGGCTGTGGTACCATGCTTGACTCCCTTTCCCTCAGGGAGCAGCTGGTTCTAGCGATGTCCCTCTATCTATATTTTTCTAATCAGGCATGCACTCATACAACAGTTCATTATGAAACATGTTTTTGTAGACTATCTAGGACCCATATAGGATGGTCAGAGCTGTCACTGATGACTCACGGAAACAAACCTTACAACTCGCAGAGAGTTATAAAGCAGGTATGTTTATTGCGGTGCCGGGTGCAAGGGGGATTGCTCCTCCAAACTTGCACACCGGTTTGTAAAACAAGCGTCTATTTATGATGAAAAGCATACATATTCATTAAGGTGGGCTGGGTTATTATAATTGAGTCTAAGAAAAGGTGTTACTATTCTAATTATTTCTAAGAACTCATTATCATAAGTCTCCTCCCCTTGCCGCGTGCGCACTGTCACCTGGTGGTCGTGGGCCGGGGTCTTCTGGAGGAAGGCTCGCAGTCTTCTTCACCGTGTACCTTCACCTTTGTCCTGGAATGCTGGGTTGGCTGGACCCCAAACCGCAAAACTGGTCCCGACGAGATGGACACTTTACCCAGACAGTTGGGTCCCTCCTTAGCATGCAGGCTGTTCCCGCTATCTTATACACAAGGCCATTTCTTTATCTTGGAATGCTGGGCTCCGAGCTCTGTTCTTTGCCAGGCTGTACTAAATCCACACTAACAACCTTTAACCATTCATTCTCTGAATCACTGAAGTCCACCTGTGTAAATTCAGGTACTTTTCTCTTACCATTAAAGCCTATTATCTTGTTAGAGAATGTGCATAAGTAGATGTGACTTAATGTATTCACGACATGCTTACAAGCTGTCATTCATCTTCTGACTAAAATTCCAATGTTTGTAAATACTTTTTTTATTATTATTCATTCAAGTACTTTAGGTGCTTGAGAGTAAGCTGCTGGCTGTATCCCAAGGCTGTCATTTTTCTTGCTTGAAGATGTGTCCTTTCTAGGCTTCTGATGCTTTATCTGTCTTGCTTGAGTTATCAAAGACAATAGTTAAACATTTGAGGTTGTTTCAGCCCACTCCAAGTTATTTACTGTAAAATTCAACAGGATGAGCAACTTAAACTTCTGAAGAGAAAATAGAATTTTGTTTGGTATTTTTCTATTGCCTTTATATTACCTTTCATTAGTTTTCACTCTGAGGTGGTGCAGACCCACACTGGCTTTCTCACAGTTTGATCTTTTATTTTGTTTTCCACCCTTCCCTTGTGGCTGGGAAATGTTATCACTTTAGCTTTTTTACTCAGGCTTATTCTCACCTTCACATATCCCTTTCTTTACTGACAAACAGTGATTAGAACAGTTTAAGAACTTGTTGAATCACTTGCATGGGAGAAAGCTGGACAAAGCAATAAGAATGTCCCTGTGCATGCCCCATCCCTGGAAGTGTTCAAGGCCAGGCTGGATGGGGCTTTGAGCAACCTGCTCTAGTGGAGGTGTCCCTGCCCAGGGCAGGGGGCTTGGAACTTGATGATCTTTAAGGTCCCTTCCAACTCTAACCGTTCTATGATTCGAACTGAGGTGTTTGGAATAGCCCTGGGGAGAAGTCTGCCGTTAACTTGGGGTAAATAGCCTACCTCTGATCTGCCATTTTTCTTTCCCAATATATGTCTGTGTATTTGAAATTCCTTGCTATCACGTAGTCTTGTGCTAGAGATGACCTGTTGGGTATTTGCAGAAGGCCTCATCTATAACAATATCTTGGTTTATTGATCTATAGGATCACAGTGTGGCAAGGCCCTTTTGTTTTCATCTCCTACAGACATTTATCATGTCTCAAGTGAGTACCCTTGACGTACAAGGCAAAATTCCTTCCTTTTCTATATCCACCCCTTACTAATCAGTCATTATTTTTGCATTAATCTTGCAGTTTGCCAATTATTCTGTCAAATATCTTCTTTCTAAAGGAAGTGGCAGCATTGATCATATCTTAAGAATACAAGCCCTTCTTCGTCCCACATATCTTTTGGAGACATCTTTGACTGAGTCATAATTTCTCCTGCTGTTTTATGATCTGTTATCAGCAACTGCACCTTCTTTCTCAGTCTCCCTCAAACACAGATTTTCAGTTTCTGCCAAGGTCATTTATGGTCATCTATCACAAACCTCTTCTGATTTTATTTTAGAGTCCTTTTTAGTTGATCAACAATTCTTTTTTTAAAATCCAGATGTCAGTATGGATTTTTAAAATTTTTCTCTATATGTAATGGAAATTAGATTTAAAACATGCCTATGGGGAAGGTTTCTACTTAACACCATCTACATCCTTAGAAACAAGGAATGATTTACTCCAGGTTTCACTGGGATCTGACTTTACTCTTGGTGATGGCCTATTGGCATATTTTGTTTGTAAATTGTAATGGTGGTTCTTTGTGAATAAGTGTTGAAAGAAAAATATCTGATTTGCATCCCCAGACTGAAATGCATAAAATACTACATTGAAATCAATCTGCTACCTTCGTAATCATGCTCATAAACAGGAGATCAAATAGGGAAGGGAAAGGTGGTGGCGGCGCTGACAATGTAGCCGAGATCTCTTGAAACATAACCTCTTTCGAAACCCAGGTCTTCTCTTACTGAAAAGATGTAAGGCAAAGTGATTCTTTTCCATCAAATAGCACTATGTTTTCTCAAAATATGTACACAAGTATATGCACTGTATGGAAAGAGTTTGGCCCCTTTCTGTTTTAAACTCAGTTAGCTTTCCTTTATCTGAATGCATAGTCCTTTAATTCTCCAAGGGTTGCTGCTTAATAGGTCTTTACTGTACTTTTGAAGAGTAGGATAATGGTATCCCAAAAGCCTTATGTAAGGAAATTGGGAAGAAGACCTCATATTAGATAAAACCATTGAGACAATTATTCACATTCATCAAAATCGCCATGAACTCCACTGAGGTATGCAACAGATAAAATTTCTATTCATGGTGGTGAAAGATGTATAAGCCTTGCTAAATGTAAAACTTCACTCCAGTTCTTCTGTTTTTTACTTTTAAAAAGTAGACTGCTCCTATCTGATGTATTTTTCCTGTATGATGAAAACAAGCTATTTTTTTTTTCTTCCCTCCAATCATGTTCCTCCCCAAGGATTTAGGTTTGGGGTTGTTCTTTCTCTGTAAGAATGGAACAATGACTGTAAACATAATTCACTCTAGAGATTCTTCAGCCATTGAAGGAAAAAACTTGCAAATTGTCAAAGGTAGAAATGAAACGGATTTATTTGCATTGTCAAAGAGCCTGATATAGATGGAAGGGAACAGTAGTATCATATGCAGATCTACTTTATGGTATTAAGTAGGTTCTTTAACTTCCTGGTATAAGTTCCTAATAAGTAAGAATCCATTTCCTAACAGTGCGTCCTGGTTTGAGGTAAAACAGAACCCGTTTTCTTTTCGGTAATTTTACTTTCCAGTTAGGCCTCCTCAAGCTCTCTGCAATTAATGGCATGTTCTTCAGACAGAGTCTGCTATCAAAGTGATAAGCCCAATGTCCATAGTGAATACCAAGGGATGGTGTGCAGAGAGGCTCCTGCTTATACTTCCTGCTATAACAGCCAAGGTCAGCTCACTTTGTTGTGTGCCAAGTTGGAGGGTTGGAAGTGGAGAAGCGTAGAGGGGTGGCAACTGTGGGGAGGAGTGGACAGGAGAAGTGACCCAAAACTTAGAAACAGTCGAGCAGGAAACATAGCAGGATTTTGCCCACATACATTGTTTGAAGGAGATTCTGAAAGAGCAACCAATATAAAAGAATATAGACTTCTCCCAATTGTTTGAGAATGTCAAGGTGCTTTATAACCCATGCAGTAACAAGGTACCATAAAATGAAGATCACAGACTCACATAATGATATGGGGTTGGAAGGGACCTCTGGAGATCATCTGGTCCAACCCCCTGCCAAAGCAGGTCCGCCCAGAGCAGGTTGTGCAGGAATGTGTCCAGGCATGGTTTCAATGTCTCCAGAGAAGGAGACTCCACCATGTCCCTGTGCAGCCTGTTCCAGGCCTCTGCCACCCTCGCAGGAAAGAAGTTCCTCCTCATTTTTAGATGGAGCTTCTTATGTCCAAGTTTGTGCCCGTTCCTTCTTGTCCTGTCCCTGGGCACCACTGAAAAAAGACTGACCCCGTCCTCCTGACACCCACCCTTTAAGTATTTATAGGTGTTGATCAGATCCCCCTCCTCAGTCTTCTTTTCTCCAGACTGAACAGACCCAAGTCCCTCAGCCTTTCCTCATCAGAGAGATGTTCTAGTCCCCTCATCATCTTTGTAGCCCTCTGCTGTACCCTCTCCAGCAGTTCCCTGTCCTTCTTGAACTGGGGAGCCCAGACCTGGACATGGTGCTCCAGATGGGGCCTCACCAGAGCAGAGGGGGAGGATGACCTCCTTCAACCTGCTGGTCACACTCTTCTTGATGCACCCCAGGATGCCACTGGCCTTCTTGGTCTCAAAGGCACATTGCTGGCTCATGGTCATCCTGTTGTCCACCAGGACCACCAGGTCTTTTTCCACAGAGCTGCTCTCCAGCAGGTTAGCCCCCAGCCTGTACTGGAATTTAAGATGTAGGCTTCATCTTTGAAGGAATGGATTAATATTAGCTGTCAAATGGAATGCATTGGGTAGTCTTACTGTAGTTCAAAGCATGAGTCTAGTGGGACTGCCTTTTTGAGAGAACTTAGTAGACTTCACCCTGTACCTGCATTTCTTCCTGTTTCTTTTCTGTGAAGTAAAATACAGAACATGTCTATTTATAAAACAGGTTTGCCATTTCTATAGGTCCTTGATAACAGAGGAAAAGATATACCTTTGGGCCTCTAAACTCATTAAATTCCTGACCCACTTGTCATTAATACCATTGTCTAAAAGTTGCAGATGATAGCAAAAGTTGGTGGAGTTAAGTATCCAAAAGCAGTAGAACTGTAGTGAGGGAGAGAGGGAAAAGAGTTTTCATTGTGACATTTTCTTCATTTTAATAAAACCAAAAAAAGAGATACCAATTTTACTGATTTACTCAGCAAAATCAACGCTTGGAGGACAAATGAAAGTAGTATCAATGCTTCAAACAGGTTTTGCGAGAAACTGATTTAGATTTATAAAGAGTATCAGTAACTTGCTGGAGATAAGGAAAGAAAGTTAATTTAGTTATTAGAGCCTCTAGTCGGTGGCCACGTGAGAGACTGTATTCTGTCTTGCTTTGCTTTGATAGTATATGATTTTGAAAGCAGTGCTGACTGCATTTACTGGAGTATCCTTCTCTACCGTCTCTTGCTAAAGGGTCTTCCGACCATTTCCTTGCATTTCCCCAGGCAGCACCAAGAGCATAATCTGATGCCACATCATTTTTCCAGTCACGTGTGGAAAAATTAATTCACCATAATGTGGCATTTATCCACTGGACAAAGCTGCTTAATGCAGGGTAGATCATTCGCTTCTGTTAATTCATGGCTGGGAATTTCACACTTGTAGTTTTTAATCTTAAATAGATATCGGATCAAAACTCTGCCGCTCCTTCCTCCTCAGGGGGAGGACTCCTCATGCTCTTCCTCTGCTCCAGCATGGGGTCTCTCCCACAGGAGACAGTCCTTCATGAACTTCTCCAACATGAGTCCTTCCCATGGGCTGCAGTTCTTCATTAACTGCTCCAATGTGGGTCCCTTCCATAGGGTGCAGTCCTTCAGGAACAGACTGCTCCAGCGTGGGTCCTTCATGGGGTCACAGGTCCTGCTGGGAGCCTGCTCCAGTGTAGGCTTCCCATGGGGTCACAGCTTCCTTTGGGCATCCACCTGCTCTAGTGTGGGGTCCTCCATGGTCTGCAGGTGGACATCTGGTCCACCTTTAACCTCCATGGGCAGCAGATGGACAACCTGCCTCACCATGGGCTGCAGGGGAATCTTGCTCTGGTGCCTGGAGCTCTTCCTCTGACACCTTGGTGTCTGCAGAGTTGTTGCTCTCACATATTCTCAATCATCACTCTCCGGCTGCAGTTTCCACAGGGTTTCCCCCCTTCTTAAATATATTATCGCAGGGGTGCTAGCACTGTCATTGATGGGCTTGGCCTTGGCCAGTGGCAGGTCCATCTGGGAGCCATCTGGCATTGGCTCTATCAGACACAGGGGAAGCTTCTACCAGCTTCTCACAGAAACCACCCCTGTAGCCCCCCTCGCTACTGAAACCTTGCCACACAAACCCAACACAGACTTTACAGGAGCATGGATCTTAATGAGTATACCATCTGATATACGGAAGAAATGCAGCCCAGTGACAATCCAGTAAGGCGACATCAGGGTTAGCTTTGCAAATGTGTAGTTATTGCTCAGTTACGGATTGTGGAGGGTGAAGGTGAATCAGAAAACCAATTTAGTGAATGCATGAGTAGCACATTAAGGGTAGTAAAACTATAGGAACTTACATAAAAGGTTGAGACCTAATAATGAAGAAAAAAAGCAAAAAGTGGACACTACAGAAAAAGTCATTACTTCACCTTCCTGCTTCTGTGTCATGGGAGATTTATTTATTCCTCCTCTCTACCATCACTGCAGGTTTCCTCCTTTTTTTTTTTTTTTTTTTTTCCTTCACGTGGTCCTTTCAGTTTAAGTCTGTGGACCGTGTTTCAGGTGAACATTTATTGCTGGAAGTGAGCAAATTACGGCAGCTGCTCTGACAGTCTTTCAGCTCATGTCTGTCATCTCAATTTACAGTGAGGATATAGTGCAAGAATTAGGTTTGGAATGGAATAAAAAGTGATTATATTTTCTCTGAAGGAAATGTACCCGCAGCTTCTCTAACAGCTAGGTGCTTGGCGCTGATAAAAGCCTTTGGAAGTAATTACACATAGGACACAGTCCACAGCATTTTACTTTCCTATGCTATAAATAAGCCGGGATCAATTGTAAGTCATAATAAAAAAGGCAGCATGTATTAATTTTACATCATATAATATATTTCAGGAGATGTGCAAGCTGATAGCAAACTCGTTGGTCTGCGGGGGGGAAAAGCCTCTCGCAACAGTGACTCATGAGTCGCACAATATCCTAGGACGTGGTATTCTCTGTGCATATGTCCAAGGTGCTTCCCTCACAGCTTCTCTCTCCACAGAAACTGCTGGGTTTAATTGCGCATCTTTGGAAAGAAATCTTGACCTTCATTTCCAGCAGCCTCATGAACTAATCCTCCTTCTTACTCGGTAGCCTGTTGAATCTCAGTAACAAGCCCCAACTGCTAGATAACTGATTCAGACCACAAATACCCAAGCAGCCGATGCAGAAAAACAAGGCTCTTCATTCTTGCCTTTTACAGATGAGGAGGCAGAGGCCCAGATAAATTAAATACCAGCAGACCTCATCAGCAAGTAATTCAAAAGGCCAAATGAATATTCCAAGCCTAAGTTAAGGAAGACTGAAATGGGATTTTGTTTTAAACTAGCTATGTCTTTTGTGGAAGAGGACTGCTTCAGCATGTGAAATGCAGTGAAGATCATGCAGATTTCCCGGCTTCCTTAATGTATGCATGCCCGCATACGTACATACAGGGACGCACGCAACACCCCTTATTTATACGATGACCTCCAACTTGAATCACGGTCTATATTTAAAGCAGCGTTAAACAGTTATCCTGAGGTTATCAAGCCACTCCAATAAGATTAATAACTAAAATGTTAGGGGTGGGTGCGAGAATTCCAATTCATTTAATATTGAAGTTCATTCAGGGTCATTTGAAAAAAATCCCCCTGGGAAGCAGAAACAGAAACTGCCAGTAGTCTCTACCTAGGGAAACTCAGGGCTATGCTTCATTAAGATAGGATGGCAATGTAAGGAAGAGGAAGGGTTTGTAAAGGATAAGGAGCCCAAGGTCCAAATCAGAAAAGAGGATTTATCTACAATGTCTTTGTATTTACACACACTTTTCAATGATCTCGTGGCTGAGAAATGCACACCCTTGTCCCTGGATTCAGATTTAACTGCCTTCAGCTGAGTGTTGACTCCTTCGCCCCCAGCCCTGGCTTAACTGCTGCAGATCCCTCCCTGAACACGGGTTTGAAATCACAGACCTTCTTGAAATCACAAAACCAAAGTTCACGAGGGCCACTTACTCAGTTCTCGAAACAGGACATGAAAACTTCCTCGCTGGTTTCACCGGATGCATGACGTTCTCCCCCTACCTCCCTAAATCTCTGCCCTGCCAGATTCTCTCATAAGCAAGTAACCTCCCCAGACACAGCAAAATAGGTTTTCAGTGACGGGATTCCCCTCCACGTGAACAGAACAGAACAGGTGTCGTTTCAGTCATTTATTGGGTTTACCTAAATCCTGTCAACACACAGTTCATGTATATTCTAGGTTTCTTTAGGAGAAATGCAGCCCTCCGCAGAAGGCCAGAAGGTGGTCTGGGAATGTCAGGCACATGTCGGCTTCATGCCCCCCTGCAAACACGAGGTTGAATTTCACCTTCCTGTCCAAAGCTGCCATGTTTTTGTACGCTCTTACTGTTACCTCCCACGCCGCTGACAGGTAAAATTACTCCTTTTACATAGTGTAGAAAGTTGCTTAGTATGTTTAGCTTTTTCTGGCTTGAAGGCGTTTTGTCTAAATAAGATGGTCACCATCTTCCCTGCTCAGATTTCAAGGTTTCGTAGCTTTTTGTGGCTATTTCAGAGACTTGGGCTAAGTTTGAGGGGGTTCATACTTCTACCACCTAGCTCACCAGAAATAAGAGCATAAGGAATCATTGCTGCTGCAGTTTTTGAATTGGCAGATTCTCAGACAATACTCTGTTGTTTCATTGTTCCGATGATATCATTAATTTCAACGCAGATATGCTGGCATGAAACTGGATTAATACATTGGTGAATCGGGTGTAGAAACTGTAGGTCCCTTAGCTGTAGGGAAAAGTAATTAAACTTATTAGGAGTTATGGCTTCTAAATAGAGATACATAGCGTTTTCAATAAGAATGGATTGCAGTGATTCAGTAGCAAGGCTTTCTACTACGCTCAACTATTGCTTTGGCTATATTGATTATTTTGCAATTTACAAGTTTCCATTTCTCTTAATATTTCCTTATGTTTCCTAATTCATTAGAAAACTTATCTGCGGTATTGTTAATATTGAAGTTGTATCAATGCAGGGAGTCCCAGCTACCTACAGAGAGTCCTCAAATCAGCTTCTTGCAAGTATATCTTCATTCCATATTTACCCATTTATCAGAGTTTTAAAAATATAAACAAAATACTAATAACAGCTTTTGCACCAAATGTGCTTATTCAAAGAAAGGGCAGTACCCACTTCCATATATTAGAGAATTTGTACGTGCGAGAGTACTTTGATTCAGGGGAGCATTTAAGCACGTGATTGGCTTTTAACTTCTGGGATCTAAACAGAAGTTAAGCATGTGCTTATTTTCCTCTCCCGAGTGGAGAAGCGGGGCCTCAGCAAGAAGCCAACGGCAACAAGATTCAGTGGCCTTTGATGAAAATGAAAAGCAGCGCTTTTTTTGTGCCCAGCAGCTCTTACCCTCTTCTCCCCGATAAACTGAGGAAGTCTTTTGGTTTCTTAAAAAGAAAAAAAATACCCACAACACCAAAACCAAAGAAGACTTAATTATAGTTCACTGAATAAGCATCTCCCCAAGTAGCGAGTCATACGGTGAAGGGTAGCGCAGTCTCGGAAGACGGGGGCAATTGAGCCTGGGCAGAGCTGAAAGAAGAAAAAATGCGATGGAGTTTCTTTTGCTACTCAGAAGGAAACTTGGCCTTCGCTGTCTCGTGTCAGTTGTTAGATTGTCACTGGGTGGCACTCACTTGCAAATTCATTGACTTGTACAAATAAATGAACAGTAACAATTAATTACACACTCCATGAGTACAGCTCGGTGGGAAGGCAGAAGCTGTGCAGGCTTGCACAGCTCCCCCCCGGCACTGTCCCTGCTGTGTGATCAGGATCCATATTAACATGCCAGGCAAGCTTTGGTGATTCCTGCAAGCTATTTTTTCTTACTCTTTTTGATCGTGAACACAGAGCCTGGCTGAGTTCAGTGGAGCCATCCAGCAGCCTGAATGCATGTCGCCTTTGGGGAAAAAAGTTACTAGTGCCACTATATATATGCTCCATAGGAAATTCCTGCATTTTATATTTTCTGTATAAATTGTTTCTTGTCTTCATCAGTGGACGTGATGGCAGCTACAGTGTACGGCAAGCGCTATTCTGATCTCTGAAGTGTAGCTCTCAGCTGATAGAGAAAGAAAGGAATTGAAATTTCTGTGAAAGAAATTGAAAAGGTTAGGTCAGGCATTTAGACAAGAAATTTCAAAGCGGTTGACATACCTCGTGAACCCTCAGACAGTGTCTTGCTTTCTGTCTAGGTAATTTTTGAAGGGAGACTAGACCTGTGACCTGTACGGTCAAAACAAAGGGCTTGGAGATGTCATGAAATATATAGGTGACTGGGTGGGAGTTTCTGTAAGATGCTGCGGATTCACAGGAAGAGTTTGAGAGCTGAGAATTAGGCATGTCGTATGTAGCTCTTTGGGAAAAGGCCTGAGGGAGCTCTCCTGCTCTCTCTGCTGCTGCTGGCACCACAGGCAGCTGGAAAGGAGCGTCATAAAAAGCAGGTATGAAGGTTTTAAGGAGAGGCCAGACTCAACAAAAGCAGGGTGCAGGATAATTTTATACATCAAAAAGGCTGGCCTTTTTGATATATAGAAGAGCAGAAGCTATAGTTTAGGGAGAAGCTGGATGGGGTCAGAGGCTTATGAAGACAATAGGAGTAGTGGGTGCCACCACTTGACGACTTCTTGCCCTTACCATTAGGCACTTGCATTTGTATCCAGCCACATGAGTGAGTTCCTGGATGAGCCCTCTTTACAGTTGCAAGGTGAACCTGCTTTTCAGTCCAGTTGAAGCAGTGATAAATATTCTGATGGTCTTCCCAGTATTCCAAGCTGAACACTCAGAATCATGAGCTGCAATTCATCCCTTAATTCTAATTATATTCCTCACCTAAATTAGGAAACTTATAGTATAGCATTCTTTCAAGTGCTATGCTTCACTATTTAAGTTCAGTGGAGGGGAAGATTACTGTGGCATACCTTCTTATTTGTTGGGTATGGTATTTATCTTTTACCTGAGCCTGTCAAAAGTAGCATGAAAAAATAAAGTGCAGTAACTGGCTGAAGTCACTCCCTTCTGAATGGTGGTATTTTCCCATCTGATGAATGGTTTTGTTTGTATTCAGCTCATTCTTTGTTATCTCTGGTATCTTTTACCTGCAGTGTTTGTTGTGCTTAAGGCACAAGCGGAATGTTCATGAAAACATTCAGCTATAACTCTATTCAGTCACTAGAGATGTTTTTCCTTCCCATTACCTACCACAGCGCTGACATTTTATTGCTTGCTGAGATAGGAGACAACAAGGGGGAAAATTGAGTCATTTTATTCCCATATCTAAAAATAAAACCCCCAGGAATGCTTTGCAAAAGAACAAGTAATTGCTGCAGAATTCACACGCTCTGTTGTTCACTGAAGGGAGAATATTCTGGAGATGAAATATTTGGAACTGAGTAACTGTGAGTAATGTCACAGGTCTGTTGAAATGCTAAGACTTACCTAAGTCCTTTCTTTCAATGGATGTCTTTGTCTGATGCCAGTTAGATAGGTATATAAACGTATTGTGACATTTCAAGTGCTTTTATCACTGTAGTTGTAGAAAGCTTCATATTTATTAAAAAGTCTGGCTTTCCAGCAACCTGAAAGGCAGGCAAGTGCCTCCCATTACAAATAGGGATGAAGGAGTGGTAGATTAAACAACTTGGTCAAGGTTACTCAGCAAAACAGATGAACCCACGTTTCTTGATCACTCAAAGAACAAAAATAATCTTTTCTTCATAAAACAAGACAAATTTATGAACTTGGCCAAGCCCAAAGCTGTAAGTGTGCAATGCAAAGATCGTTGCATTCTGAAACGCACAGACTTCTAGTGCGCTTCCAGGCAGCCTTACCATGCTTTGAAAAAAAAGCTGTAAAGGCACATGTTCTGCAGCCACCAGTTGCCATGGTGAGTAAGGAAAAAAGGTTGTCTCACTGCTTCTAAAAATATGTTTGCAAAGGGAAGGGAGAAATCTGGAAAAGTAGAAGAGCAAAGACAGAGAAAAGGGCTGTTAACTATTATTGGTGTAAACCTTAGGGCCTCCTCAGAAATCTCAAGCTATTAGAAGTTAAGTTCCTCTTCTATATTCAATCTCTAATGGGAATACAGCATCCGAAACCCACTTTTGTTTTTCAGTTTTAGTCAGATTTATTCAGACCCTGTCAATAAATTGGGAGGAGTCTTGGAGCGTCTCTGAAGTCCGGGAGCTGTTAGCAGCCCAGTTAACGGCTCTGTGTAAATGGGAGGTTGCTGGATTAGAGGTGGATTAGAGCTGCACAAGCAAAACCCGTTTGAAATGCACGAGTTTGTTAACCTTACAAAACCCGGGGTTTTGCTGCACAGTCTTGAGCACCATCTACCGGACCTTTATTTTCTGACTCGTTATTGCCTATATGCCAACAGAGGACAGTATCAGGGCTATTTCTGTGTCAGACTTTGCCCTGCATCAGGGTGTCCCTTAAATTAGGCAGGTGAACAAGTAAGTGCTGAAGAACTCCTTTTGCTGCTCTGGCAAGATGGAAGCAATATCGTCTCTCTTGAGTCCCTGAGCTGAAACGAAGGTAGGGTGGTGGAATCCAGGATCTGTCCCACCATGTAGTAATGAGCTCTTCATGGGCTTTTAATTCTCAACAACTTCTTGTCTGTTCTCTTCAATGCATGTAAAATATCAGGCAGGACAGAGAAAACTGTGTTCTCTGTCTTCACAGAGTTTCTGTCAAGGCAAAAAAGCTGTTGCAGGATAAAATTTTTTTGCAAGTTTGTAAACTCACATGGATTGGGATTCAGGTTTTGACTGTGGTTTGGTTCTGCTGGATTTCTGGTTGGGATTTTTGGCTTTGTTTTCTCCCCAAGGTAGTTTATGGACATAAAATAATTTGCTCACCTACCTGGTATTATTTTTTTAATAATATTGAAATATTTTTTTTAATAATATTGAAAATATGATCCTCAGTTTCTAGGAAACAATGACAAATTTTCAGTAGACACAGAGAAATCCTGAGTCTGCAGTTTGATTATGCATCCAGCCATGTGCTAATACATAAATGGATTTTTACTTAGCATTCTCTTACAAGCTCAGTAAAAATCTTCCCTATACAAAATTGAATTCTGTTCTGGAAAAAACAGGTATCAGTGCAGACATCCAATCTAAGACCTTGTTTAACCTCACAAGTTAACTTATAAGTAAGTGACAAGACAATATCCTGGGTGCCGCCTTCCAAAAAGTTTAATCCTCAGTCAGAATATTCAGATCTGCAGAAAGATCATTTCTTCTCCCTCCATTTCAAGGGATAGTTCCATCAAATGGAAAGAAGTGGCATCAAATGGAAAGTAGTTGAGAGCAACCCTGAGGAGAAGGACTTGGAGATGTTGGAGGATGAGAAGCTCAACATGAGCCAGCAACGTGTGCTGGCAGCCCAGAAAGCCAACCCCATCCAGGGCTGCATCCCCAGCAGCATGGCCAGCAGGGCGAGGGGGGGGATTCTGCCCCTCTGCTCTGCTCTGGGGAGACCCCACCTGGAGCACTGTGTCCAGCTCTGGAGTCCTCAGCACAGGAAGGACATGGACCTGTTAGAACAGGTCCAGAGGAGGCCATGAAGAAGATCAGAGGGCTGGAGCCCCTCTGCTGTGAGGACAGGCTGAGAGAGTTAGGGGTGTTCAGCCTGGGGAAAAGAAGGCTCTGAGGAGACCTTAGAGCCCCTTCCAGTCCCTAAAGGGGCTCCAGGAGAGATGGGGAGGGACTCTTGATCAGGGAGGGGAGCCATAGGATGAGGACTAATGGTTGTAAGCTGAAAGAGGGAAGATTCAGAACAGATTTCGGGAAGAAATTTTTCACTATGAGGGTGGTGAGGTACTGGCCCAGGTTGCCCAGAGAAGCTGTGGCTGCCCCATCCCTGGAGGGGTTCAAGGCCGGGTTGGATGGGGCTTTGAGCAACCTGGCCTAGTGGGAGGTGTCCCTGCCCAGGGCAGGGGGTTGGAACTGGATGATCTTTAAGGTGCCTTCCAACTCGAACCATTCTATCATTCTAAGTGCAGACAGGATTCCGTTCTTCAGGAAGGACTTAAGAAATGGAGCATTGAGCTCCTCTATCAGTGTACTGGTTGCATTAGCTCTTCAGTCCACTCAGGTGCTCTTCAAAGGGGGCTTTCTGGTGACAGTGGGAAGTGACTGGTGTAGGAGATTGGTAATAGATCTGGCCTAAATGAATACAGCTCCTTTGTCCCAGGAATCGCCATCATTATTCATGTGCTTTTCAATTCCTGGCCCTGGATCACCATGAGATTTTCTCCTGTATTTAAAGCATCTGTTTGTTTCTCCACCCCACTGCCCAAAAGGAGAAGCTTGACACCTGGAAAAGGAATTGATGGAAGCCAGTCTACCTAGAGAAAGGGCAACAGGAGTTCTTTATTTACTACATTTGAATTAACTTCTTATAGGTGGCTGCTTCTGCATGTAAATTGCACACGGGAGCAGTATGCAGTGACACACCAAGATCTATACAGTTCCAGGCTGCTCTCTCCATTCACTTGTTGCTTTAGAGCAGGCATAAGAGGAGTTATTATCTTGCCAAATGGGAGGTACAGACTGCAATTTAGCAGGGATAACCAAAAATAAAGCTTCAAGCAGAAATAAGGAGATTTCTGTCTTTCCATTAATCCCTAATCATTTTGCCACTTATCGGTTATTTAACCAATGAATTTATGTTCCAGGTTTGAGCAGCTGCAGGGAGCAAGGGCTGGGAAGGCGAGTGTTTGAAAGTGGCATCTGTCTGTTAGCGGTAATTAAGCCGAAATATGCAAAGTTTCAGAGTTTTAACTGCTCCCGTTAAGCTGTTGATGAGCAGTAAAATCTCTGATTAAATTTTAAGCAGAGGGAAATGGGCCAGCGTCCTGATATGGGAAGGCTGATGGAGTGGAGCAGAGGCAATTACGTGTGCTGCATGCCTGGGCTAGCGGTGGGGACAACATGTCCAGCCACTGACCATCTGGGCCAGCATCAGCCCACCACTGCCTCCCTGTGGAGGTGGGTCCTGGGCTCCATTCTGTGCTGACTGCCGGCCCCCTAAATATCAGCAATTTACAGTATGGTGAAGACATATGGGGTGGAATTGGATGGCTTTTGCACAGCCCTATTTTTCCAATATACATACAATACACAACCAGAAAGGTCTTCTTTTTTTTTTTTTTTTCTTTTTTCTTTCTTGCTGTCTCAAAGCATGTGGGTTCCTTGAGCAAATCACAATGTGCTAAATGGACTTTATCTCAGAATGGTAACTGTGAAGGTTAATTAATGTTTTTATAGCCCTCTGAAAGCTCCAAAACACTGTGTAAAGGCACTTGTTATCCCAGTAAATATCAGTATTAATTATCATTATCTAACTGAGCCTTCCTCCTCCACTGCAACTGTCTGTCTCACATCCTTTTTTCCCCTCTCCATTTGGCAGGCCACCTCCTGGAATGAACCAGAGGCATCATTCCCTAACGTGGGAAGTGTCGCGGAGCTCGATGAGTAATGAATGAGGCCGTTACAACTTTACAGTAGAGGAAACAGGTTAATCCTCTGTCAGATCAGCGCACACAGTGTCCTCCTTCCTTGTTCCCGTTACTCCAGGGGTGTCGGCACTTTGTCATCCTCAGCCTTTCAGGTAACCACTGATGCATGTTTAGGACAGAGCCGGGTACGACACGGCACACAAGCCTCCAGATCCCGTTGAGGGAAACAAAGCTGACGGCAGTGACTAATGCTCTCAGCTAACTTTCTTTGAAACAATCCTTTAGGAAAAAAAAAAAGCAGCCAAAACAAACAACAGTAAAAAAAAATCCCAACTGTTTCAAGTTCTGAAGGATTCATTTAATTAAGTATAAAGCCTTCAAACATCCAAAACCCATTGCTTTTTGAGACTGATGCACATTTGTACAATATTTCATCCTGTGGATTCCCAGAGCTCATTACAGGGTCTTGATACGAAGAGTAGCCACCTCAAAGGTGAAAAATGACAGCTTTTTATTACAGCAGAGAGTACGTGCCCACACCTAGTGGAGGGCAGGAAACAGAGTATTTTGTTGAACAGACACCTCAAGGGGGAGTTTTTTTTGAAGAGAGCATTTGTAGAGGACATCAGAGCGTTATCAGATCTGTGTTTCTTAACAGAGGAGCCATAACTGATTAAGACCTTGCATTCCTTCTTCCAGAAAGCTTACATTATGGACTTTCAGACACTCTACATACCAGATGAAAAAAGGAAAACCAAATTTTAATGCTGCCTTTGTAGCCCTCACTTCCATTGAGGGTAGAGGAAAACTGGAGAGCTGTGCTTTGAGAAGGAGACAAGAATTGGCCTATTTAGGAGGTGAGTTTCCTCGCAGAAATCTCAGCAACCAGGATGGGTTTGGATCATGTGCTACAGACTTGGTGACCAGCTGGAATAATTTCTAGATGGCCATTTTTAACAGGAGCTGGAGTCCAGGCAAGTGCAGGCTGTGCTTAATTCCTTGCATTATTTCAAGTGGATGGATGGAATGGTGTTTTCTTGACTCCAGGGAGTTACGGGGTAAGGCTATGAGCCTTATAGAAGCTTTCTAGTTCTATACCTGTGCACCAGGTGCATCAAAAAGACAATATTCCTTCCTGTGTGGGTGAGGAGCAGTGGGGAGAAGATACCATATAGTCTTTACATACAGACTGCTAAAAAGCAGGAACCCTACTAGGAGGAAGCAGAAACAGGTCAGTGCGAAGCTCCCTTCACTGAAACTTAATGACTGCTAAAGGAACAGAAAGCTTCTTTAGCAGACATATGTTGTTGCTATATCCATTCTTCTGGAATTTCTGTGGCTACCAAATCATGCAGGTTGTGCAGACAGGATTTCACATGCTTAGCACACAGTGGGTGGTTGTTATAACAAACATTAGCAGTGTTTGTGGACAGCAGAGAAGCATCCAGACTTTGGGTTTGTTCTTCTAAACAGCTTTTATCTGGATGTTAATTAAAGACTCAGTAGCATTCATTATCTTAATCATATGAAGGTAGGCTTAGCTAACTCTGTCACAGGTTTAGCAGCAGCTTAGTGTTTTGGTGGGCCAGCAAGATGTCATCTGAGAGGAGTTCCTGGATGTTCTCTCTCTGTTTGTTAGGTGGACTATGTAGTAACAGTAGCCTGAAGAGCACAGGATTTGTAGATTGATCCCAGATTCCGATGGTCCAGTCCTATAAGACCAGAGATACTCCCCATTCCTGGGCAGTGAATCACATAGCACCCAAAGAGGTCAATTGGCGAGATCAATTATATCATTTATGAATGTTTCTCTTCTGGCTTACGTTGGATTTGGAAGATGATTTCTGCCCTCTTGCTCAACTACATTTGGGCTTGAGAACTCACCAGCTTTGAAAAGGGTAAACCCAAACAGTGGTAAAAGCTCTTTTTGCTGCTCTCCTTGTAGTTTGTCCTCACTTCTGTCTCCTTTTTGGGCTGGAGCATCCTTTGAAGCCTCGTTGCATGTTAGCATCTTGGTCAGCTTCACAAACATCATGACAACAAACCAAATGATCTGACACTGATCTTGGCCACAAGTTAGTGCAAAAACCACACAACTGTATGTTTGTAGCTATAAGTTAGAACAAACTGGTTTCTGTAGAATATGGAAATCCCCATCCCTGGAAGTGTTGGCTCTGGAGGTGTTCAGGGCCAGGTTGGATGGGGCTTTGAGCAGCCTGGTCTGGTGGGAGGTGTCCCTGCCCAGGGCAGGGGGTTGGAACCTGATGATCTTTAAGGTCCCTTCTAACCCGAACCATTCTGTGATTCTATAAGAGAATTAAAATGTACCCAGAGTCCTGGAAAATGTGGAGTGGGATTCCTAACCAGATTCCTATCAGAATTTATTCCAAAGGATTTTATAGAAATACTTTATTTCTCTCACAGAGGAAAATAGTGTTTTATAACTTCCGGTTCAGTTGGCTCTGTCTTCAAATAGTGATTAAAATGAATTCTTGTGAGCTGGAAGTGAAATGCACTGTTCAGGCACAGACTCAGGTAAATCCTCTGACATCCCCTGCAGGATGCTGCTGAAGAGCTTCTTTTCTAAATAAGAGAAAATGAAACGGGTTGATCTTCTACGGGACTAGCGCTGTCTGGAGAATTCTGCTTTCTTGGCTGCCAAGTGTATTCAGGGACTGAAGACTGACAAAACTGGGACACTGTCTGAGGAAGAATGTTGTTTATTTTGAAAGTGGCTCGTTTGCTTTTTGTGTTATAAAGTGTACTTTCCTAGTTGATCACAAATGTGCAGCGTGGGGCTGCAGGGCAGCAGGAGGAAAACACCACCCTGTTAGTTCTGTTAGACCAGACCTCAGGTGCTTAGGAAGGGAGAAGGTCAAGCAGAGGAAGAAGAGGTCTCCCCAGCTTTGGGATTTCCTCTTTGGCTCTCCAAGGCAAATACCTTTTAGTCCAACAGAACCTAAATGTGCTGCGCAGTACAGTATCATGACTGTCTCATCCGTTTTCTAGTCCTTGTATTTACCATGAATCTTCAGAAGTAGAGGTTTGGTGAATAAGAAGGATTGCTATCTGCTCAGATACCTTGCATTTTGGCCATTGAGTTGGTCTGTTGAGCAAGCTATCACCATCTGAATTTCTGAGCCTTTGGTTTTGTGTGCTTAAAAGCTGTCCAAAAGATTCTGGAGCTCTGAAGCTCTTGGAAACAGGAGATTTAGGAGAATACAAAAAAAAAAAAAAAGAATAATGCATCTGGAACTATTCTGTGTGTTGTCACAAAGAAAAAATAAAATAAAAGCAAACCAGCAGGCTAAAAGGATGCAATCTGCTTTTTTTAAAAATGAAATATCTTTAAGAAAAGACCCAGCCAAACAGTGGAAAGAAAGACAAATTTGAAACACTCATTCTGACACATACGTTCTGCTCCAGGATGCTCTCCTGATCTCTTTTGGCCACCTTTTAACCTACTTGTTCTCTGGATCAGAATTCACTTTATTTTATGGAGCCAAATCTTGAAATTGAGGCTGAAATATAAAGGATTTAATTGTAAAGATGGAACAATGCAAGTCCTCATCATCAGCTACTACTGTAAATAATCAATACAAAGGAAAATAACAAAGTAAAGAAAATATGAAAATGGTTTAAGCTACTTTTTGTAAATAAATAAGTGTCTGCCCCAGGCATCATTGTTTAAAGGTCTGATGAATCTTTGAGTTCTAGCCCCACATCTGACACTTATTTGATAGGTTGCCTTGGAGAAGTCATGTCCACACATTATGTTTCATCCCCTTAATCTGTAAAATCAGTATGAAAATATTTACTCCCTAGGCTGTTGTGGAAATTAATTAACATTTCCATAGTTCTTTAAAGATGTAAAGTGCCAAGTAGTATTATGGTTATGCTGCCTCAGTCTATGATTTTGTCAGATGTCACAAATAACATGGGTCAGTAGCTGGATGCAGACTTCCAGTGAAATTTAAGGGGTTTGCATGATGTAGTTCTGCAGTATTAAATAATAATAATTTTCACGCCAAGTTAATAATAAAAAAGTCTTCAGCATTTGATATGAGGCATTATGCTGCCAGGTATGTCATTTTTCAGTTTGAAAGTAAAATCAAGAAAAAACCCTCATATTCTGTGGTTGTTAAATACTAATGGAACTTCTCCCATAGACGTACAGATGCTATTAAAATTGTTTTACATAAGTTTCATGATGGGTTGCTGCATTTGGTTTCCGTTAATCCCCGCTTTTCATGGCAGAAGGCATTCTTCACTGGTTTTGCCATTACTCTTCTGTTTGCCGCTTGACAGCTTCAGCGTTCTTCCTCAGAAGCGGCTGCAATTTGGCGAAAAGTGATGTCATTTTCCTCTCCCTGCTTCTCTCTCTCCCTGCTTTCTCAAATGGCTTCAATGCCCTTCGTGATGAAAGGCGCTGTAGCAGCGTAAGCCATTACAATAAATTACTCAGAGGCGTGTAGATGAGGTGAGGTTTGAACCTGCTGGTTCTCTTTCCTCTCACGCGTTCCATAACATATGCACTAAGGACCGTTATCCTGCAAAATGGAACGGACTTGCTGAAAATGGCCTTAATTGAAAGTGATCCAGTAAAAACATAATTTAGTGAGATAATGGCTGCACTCATTCTTATTCTTGCAAATAGAGGAAGTTTTAAATTGCTGTCTGCTGAGTTAGTTGAAGCTGATGAACTACCCAGGGAAATACTTTATTGATGTAGTTGCAGCTTCTGAGCGTCTACCCGTTCTCCTGAGCTGCGAGGATAATTTGCAGGTAACACGTTTGTAGCCTCTTCCTCTCATCCAGAAGTCGTGTGTATAGAGTTTATTTTTCATGTCCAGGTGATTGTGGCTTCAGTTCCCTGTGCCAGGTGTCCCTGCTTGCGTGCATGGGTTGGAGTTCAAGCCTTCAGGCTGGAGTTCCAGCTTTGCCTCATCTCCAGCCTGCCAACCCGTCTGACTTCCTCCAGCCGGGAGGAGGAGGAGGCATGGAAGCCCTAGGGAATCTGGATTTGGGGCACAGTTTGCGTTACTACGCCAGTGCAGCTACGCTATGAGAGGTTCACACACCTTTCCAGCTGCAGAGCTGAGATCTGGTTACCAAGAAACACGGTGTTGTTAAACCTAGATCCGTAGTTTGCTTTGATTTATCAATTAGCTAGATTTGCGTGCCATCACTCCCTCTAGATAAGACAAAAGCTCACTAAAAGTTCATTCTCTCCCATCAATATGCCTGTCACTTTTTATAAGGTAGTAAGTAGTCAAATTAAATTAAGGGAAATCAAGGATGGTTCAAAGGATAATTTCCATCAGCAATGGTTTTGAGCTGCAGAATACTTTCCTTACAAAGACCAGACACCCAAAAAGATAGATTATTTAAAATTCACAATTGAACATAATACTGCTGAGTATGCAATAGAAAATTATCCTAGAGTACCAAGGGAATTAATTAGATACAGCCCCCGTCCTGATATGACAATGTTTTGAACTCTGCATGTGCTTTGCTCAGATGTTACTGGGTACAGGTTACCAGACATCACAGAATAAAATCTGTCTTTGTCTATAAAAAAGAGACCTCAGCCAAGACCAAAACCAGGCCTGAAATTCTGTAGAGATCTACAGCTCCTGAGTCTCCCTCACATCTTTTGTTTTCAATTCCAGTGCATAATCTCTGTTTTTTAGCTAAATCCAGATGCTTTTAACACAAAGCAGGTGTGTCAGCATTGCTATGATCCGGCCCTTAGTCCCAGCTCTGTGTTCCCGTCTCCAGATAAGCACTGAAGTTCTGAAGAGAAAGATCTGGGGGTCCTGGTAGACAGCAAAATGACAATGAGCAAGCAGTGTGCTCTTGTGGCCAGGAAGGCCAACGGAATCCTGGGCTGCATAGGGAAGAGTGTGGCTAGTAGGTCGAGGGAAGTCATTCTCCACCTCTACTCTGCACTGGTGAGGCCACAACTGGAATACTGCATCCAGTTCTGGGCTCCCCAATTCAAGAGGGATAGGAAACTACTGGAAAGAGTCCAGCGAAGGGCAACGAGGATGATTGAAGGATTGGAGCATCTCCCTTATGAAGAAAGGCTGAGAGAGCTGGGACTCTTTAGCCTGGAGAAGAGAAGGCTGAGGGGAGACCTTATGAATGCTTATAACTATCTAAAGGGTGGGTTGAAGGAGGATGGAGCCAGACTCTTCTCAGTGGTTGCCAGTGAGAGGACAAGGGGCAACGGGCACAAGTTGGAACGTAAGAGGTTCCACTCAAATATGAGGAAAAACTTCTTCACAGTGAGGGTGCCAGAGGCCTGGAACAGGCTGCCCAGGGAGGTTGTGGAGTCCCGTTCTTTGGAGATTTTCAAGACCCGCCTGGATGCAGTCCTGACTAACATGCTCTAACATGCTCTGGGCAATCCTGTTTCGGCAGGGGAGTTGGACTAGATGATCTTTATGGTCCCTTCCAACTCTAAAAATTCAGTGAAATTCAGTGAAATATATGCATAGTCTTCAGATAAATTAGTAATGCATAGTCTTCATATAAATTAGTATGTCTGACACTTCATCAGAAAGATGCTTTACAAATCGCCCTGTATGCTTAATAGCAGTTGCTGTTTTAATCAGAAATCTAAATTTACCCTGGTTTCTTACATGACATTAGGATAGCTTTTACACCAGAGATTGTATTTGCCTGTGACATTTTATATGAGAGCCGTGGTGGTTTGTGCAAAACCAGCTCAAAGTGATAAAGCCTCCATATAAATCAGTGTCTCTTAATTTTACTATCTCATCTAAATGGTGGTCTTGCATACCACTTAGGGAAAAGCATCCTAATCAGTGTATTTTATCCATTTTTTTCTCTTAGGAATTAATAGAACTGTGTTGATTCTAATGCTCAAATGTAAGATATCCATGCTTTCTAATCCCCTGGAAATACATCATAGACTCACCCCAGGTCTAAGCACATCTCTCCCAGTGGTTATCGTCGTGTTGCCTCATATTACCAAGTCTAAATCATATTTGTAAAGCATTCTTCCACAATTTATTTATTTACACTACGGGTATCATCATAAGTAACTGCAACTCTGTTGATGGAGACATTATAATCTGTTCGCTTCATTTTCTTGCTTTCTTAGTAATACATAGACGACAGCATTTCCTATTCGTTTCCAGATTTATATCACAGAACAGGGGAGAGGATGAAGTTATAGTGTGACTGAATTGGTTCCTCATTGTCGTGGTCAAGATGGTCTTGACTGTAGTCTGATAAAGCCAAAGCGTTGGGAATTTGGGATCTTTGTGCCACAGTGCTGGTGGGAGTCAGCTCTAAACAGCACACAACTGAACTTGGCTTTTGGGGAGTGCAATTTGGAGTAGCCCTAGGGGTGTTCTAAACCAGCTCAGGCAAGCTGGTGGCCTGCAGGCCAAATCTCACCTCCAGTGTACTCCATCCAGCCTTCCTGTGGATGGGAACTGCTGGAGAGGGTACAGCAGAGGACTACGAAGATGATAAGAGAACTAGAACATCTCTCTGATGAGGAAAGGCTGAGGGACTTGGATCTTTTTAGTCTGGAGAAAAGAAGACTGAGGGGGATCTGATCAACGCTTATAAATACTTAAAGGGTGGGTGTCAGGAGGATGGGGCCAGTCTTTTTTCAGTGGTGCCCAGGGACAGGACAAGAGGAAATGGGCACAAACTTGTACATAAGAAGCTCCATCTAAACATGAGGAGGAACTTCTTTCCTGTGAGGGTGGCAGAGCCCTGGAAGAGGCTGCCCAGAGAGGTGGTGGAGTCTCCATTTCTGGAGACATTCAAGCCGTGTTCCTGTGCAACCTGCTCTGGGTGGACCTGCTTTGGCAGGGGGGTTGGACTGGATGATCTCCAGAGGTCCCTTCCAACCCCATATCATTCTGTGATTCTGCCTTTTCCTCAGAGGAGGAAGGGAAGAGCCATGTGTCTAACATGAATGTTTCCTCCCGTGGTAACTACCATTTCTATATCACTCTGAATTGAGAGACAGCTTCCAGTGTCAAGGTCCAGCCCCTGGGGCTGCCAGGCTTGGCCTACCTTGTCAGTAGGTGATATTTCAGAGCTCAGCAGTAGTCCAGGATCAGAAGAACACAAAGGCCGCATTTCTCTCCTTTCCCTGCCCGGCTGCAGCTGAGGAAATAGGCCCAGACTTTAGCACTGGCACACAATTTCACAGCCCAATTGCATGATGACTCAAGGGAATAGGACTAGTGAGTGTGATGTTTGCTATTTGGCATATCTGTCGAAGTCCTGTAGATATTTCTTGGCATTTGTCCAGTTGCCTCCTTAATGTCTTATGACATGTGTTCCCGAAGAGGCTGGATTTTATGTTTACGTCTCTCTGGCCAGAAAATGAACACCAAAGCAGATATTCTAAACCTCAGTTTATTAAGCAGCGCAAGCCAAGTACTTCAGAAATAATTTCATTTCCATGCCTTATTTTCTCTACAGTTTTTCTTTTATGACAAACAGTGCTTGCTTTAAGCAGGTGCAGAACTGCCATGAGACCAAGAGGGTTGCGGTCCCTCGTTAACACACCCAGTGCATTAGACACTTTAGCTACATCTATGGTAATAAATGTAATGTGTGCAGGAACGTTCCGAGATGCCGACGCCAGCTGGCAAAGAACGTCCCATGCCTATGTGGGTTTATTCTGTGAGCTTCCGAAACAGGATGCTGCATGCAAACGGCTTATTGGGAATAAGCAAAGCCCAGGAATAATTTGGGAGAGTGCTGCTCAGCGTGGGCCAAACGCCAGGTGCCGTTCTAGCAGTTGAGTTGGGGTGCCCTTGGAATTTACCGAGTGTGTTGGGATTTATTAGCAGAGACAAAGTTTTCCGGGAAGAGCTTGCAACATCTCACAGCTTGTCATCTTCATCATCCCAACGCTAGAGCTGCCTCCAGCTCTACCAGTAAAAGCTGATCTCAATCAAAGGCTGGTGCCGTGGCCGTGCAAATACACAGACCCACGCTGCATAAAGCAGTGTGCATTTCTGTATTATCTCCCTTCTTCAGGAACAATATCCATGTAGAAACGGGAAGTCCCTGTTTGTGGTTTGTCCTACATGACATGACGGGTGAGTGTTCTTAATGCGTGAGTGACAGCATTATCAGCTTCGGTTTGCCTTGACGTGCTCATAGTCACAGCCCTCTTCCATAAGAAAAACTTACGTTAAGCAAATATAGCTTGGTCATAAGAGCCAGCCTGGTTTGTGTGTTTTGAACATACAAGTATGTCTTGCAAACAGAAAAAGTAGTTTCTTGGATGCAAATAAATGGACTCAATTCCCTTGAAGGGGCTTTTCAGACTTCATTTTAAGTGAGCTCTGAGCATAAAGAGTCCCTTTGAATGAATAGCTAGAGTCAGAAAATCAAAAATGAGGTATTATGGCTTCATTAATGGGATGGTTTTGATTGCCTGTGCCGAGGGTATTTTCTGAACAAGTGGACGAGTTATAGGCCCACGTGTCAAGCAGACCTACCTGCTTTCTATTCTGATTCCATCAGCACAGTTACAGTTTAAGAGGCCATTGTATAAAGCAAGGGAATTAACGGGGTTGCAGGATTAGATATTAGGAAGAAATTCTTTGCTGTGAGGGTGGTGAGAACCTGGCCCAGGTCGCCCAGAGAAGCTGTGGCTGCCCCATCCCTGGAGGGGTTCAAGGCCAGGTTGGACGGGGCTTTGAGCAACCTGGTCTGGTGGGAGGTGTCCCTGCCCAGGGCAGGGGGTTGGAACTGGATGATCTTTAAAGTCCCTTCCAACCCAAACCGTTCCATGATTCTATGATGTATGATGAGTGCTGAGGCCAGCTTTACTGTTTGCACAGGGGAACCCAAACGCCTGTGCTGTGCTTCCCCCTTGCTGTGCTGAAGGTGACTAGATGGAGCTACTGAGACTCATTCTCAGCATCTCAATGTATTCCTCTTCTGTTGCATACTTCCTCCTGTGGTTGCCAGTGTGTTGCCCTCCTAGTATGAAGGGAGTAAAAAGAAAAATTATTAACAGTGATGCTTTCCCAGAATGTTTAATTAATAACTGTGTTTGTGTAAAAGAAAGCACTGTGACAAAAAATACGGCAGAGACACTGTAGCTTTATATAGCATGTCACTTTGGGGGTAGTTTGGGCTGCGTTTCAGATCTGTGCCCTGGGTCCTGAAACAGTTAAGTGCCTAAAAAGATGCAAGTTGGTTTCAGGTTCTTCAGAATGAATTCAGTCTGCAGTGATTATTAAGTACGCTTGCCAAAAACCTTGCTTTGCCCTCCAAACTCCTGCATCCCATTATACCTGCAGTCTGTAACCACTCTTTCTAAAGCTGGGAAGGTGGGAATTGCCCCTGACAAATGGTGACAGATGGTCCCCATGAGGCCATCAAGAACTCTGACTGGTATCTGTCTTTCACAGCACTGAGAGGTAAAAATTGTTCACAGCTCCTGAATCCTGTCTCAGCTCTCCTGGACAAAAGGAGCTGCAGGATGAAGTATGCTTTTTTGGGGTTTATGTATTGTTCCAATTTACAAGAAAAGCCCTTTTTCACTGCTCAGGCAATTTCCACAATAACTGAAAATGACGCTGTATCAAGATAGATCTGTCAAGCGGAAAAAATGCAGTGTAATAATAGAGCGTGAGCACTGCATTTAATTACATAGACACATCATAATCTGAAGCAAAAATCAAAGCTGAAGAAGAAATCAAAGCTGCTCAGTGAAGAAGTCTAACTGCTTTGCTTACTAGAGATTGAATAATGTCCATAAGATGTTAAATAGGATCCTGGTGGCTTTTCTGAAATAGACAACTGTCCACAGAGAGCAGAATTATAACTACCAGGCTCATTGTACATCAAAATTTAGTGACAATTTGGGGGCAATGACTTTTATTGAAGGCAGTGATGGGGACCTGTGGTGAAGTGGTGATGACTCGGGGTTTTTTCAAATCCTGCCTGCTATCAATTTGGGGTATAAACAATCGCCTTTTCTTTTGGTTAGTAGGAAAAATATTTCCAGTCAGTAAGTAGGTGGAGTTTTCGGAGGATGGATGATAAAGCACATACAGAGCAGAAAGCTTTCAAGAAAATGGGAAGTTACTATCCAAGGAAGAGGTAGAGAATGAGAAGAAACTATTTTTAATACACATGAAACCAAAAGGCTTTTATATGCCTGAGTTATTGAAATCTGGCTGGATGTGATTACAGCGAGCTGTTGTTTCATGAGTGATTTTTAATCCTGTTGGCAGAGTCAGACAGGGTGTAAATTTGCCAGTCCATTTGTATGCAGATCACCCTCCTGCCTTGGTATTGATTTGAAAGATGCAGGATGAATGTTCCCCGCTTTATAAGGAAAGCATCTGAAAAGGAAAAAAAGCTGCTCCGAGTCCCAAGAGCTTTTGTTCAACTCTGCTGGATGGGAGTATCAGCATCTAGAGGAGACACTGGATGACATTCCAGGAACTGGAAGAAACCGTATCCAGGGTGCTTCACCTTAAAAGTAGAGGTGCAGACATTTGGTACGGTATGATGGTTATGGATTTACAGACTAAGGGCACTGGACTAACCCCTTTGTTTTTCATCTTTGAGGGCATTGGTTTGGCCCACAGTGCCTGTCACAGCATAATGACCCAAATGAATCATCTTTCCGAGGTCCCTTTTAGCCACTTCATCCAGCATCTCCTCTTTTAAAAACCTCAGCATAATCTCAGGCAAATGTAGCCTCTCAACGACCAAGAGCGAAACGACAGAGGCAGAGTTTGCTGGCAAAACCAAAATGCACTGGCTGATCTCATGGACACAACAATTCCAGAGCAGTTGAACTGGGTAGTTCAGGGCAGGAATTCAGCTCATGGGAGAAGTGTCAGGGAGATGGTGACTCTCGCAATGGCTTCCCTCAACCAGATTTTAATAACCCTTTACTTCTGTAAAGAGTGTAATTGTCACAAGTGGTCTGTAAAGCACAGAAACTGAAGAAGAACTGTAGCTCTAGTCACTTTACCATGCTTAAACTGTAATTCTGGTCACTTTAACATGCTCACATCCAGGTCCTGCAGATTTACTCCCCTTTTCCAAGGCTGCAGAGTGTGCACGGCAGCAGGACCTTGCACCGCTGCAAGAGCTCCAGTCTCCCCAGTGCTCCCCCACCAGAGCAAATGGAGCTGTACAGGTGTGAACAACTCAGCATCTGAACTACATTTCTGCATAACCAATTTCCAAACATATATCACTAAATTCAGAATATTTTCATCCCTAGTCCCAACTGAGACAGGTTAATCCTACCTGCAAGTTTAATAAAATGATTAAAAATATAGAAACTGGGGATTTTGCCGTCTGTGTAACCAGGCCAAAGGCACAGTGAACATCAAAATAACACAAAGGACTGAAGTAAAATAATAGAAACGGCCAGGATACATTTTATGCATGAGATGCCAAACAACACTCTAGTGGAGAGGCAAAGATTAAGAGAAAGTTCTCACGCAATGAGCTGTGCAAAGGAGGCCAATCCACTGCTTCTAGTTAATTTTTATCACAGCTCCACCAAAAGAAATTAACCTAGTGAAAATTCAGATGGCGCTTTCAAAAGAGGTAATAAGAAATTGGTTTTTAACCCAAAACACAAGGTGAAATCACAGGCACTGGATATTATACCCGTGGTGCAGTATTCAAAAAGAATCAGATATTCAGGCAAACAATAAAGTCATCACCTCTTACACTAGATTAGTTATTATGAGGAATACTGATGCTTTCACAACTGAAGATTACTGCAGATCCAGTAAATTTAAGCTGCTGAGCTGAGAGCAGAATGCAAGGATGGTAGTCCATACCCTCTCTGCTATTTTGGTGCAGAAAGACAGCTACCAATAAACAACTGCTTGAACTGAGAAAGGAAATTAAGATAATGTGTGAGCACTTTCTTTAACACTCCTCTTCCTGAATCGTTTTATCCCTTGAGTTAATCTTTCATGCCAAAGTAAACTCTGATAAAGCCTGCGTGTCCACCAGTGTGTCCGGTCAAACATTTTTAAGGATATATATTGTACAGACTTGCTAAAGTCAATCAAGGAGAGTTCTTTCCCCCCACTTTGGATTTGAGATTAGAGAGTGAAAGTGGACAATTATCTGTGCTGCTGATGGACAGGATGATTATTTTTCCTCCTGAAAACAGAAACACATCCTTTATCACACCACAGCCCAGTCTGGATGGCTACTGGTCTTTTGGAAAGCGCAGGGTCCTCAGGCTGTCCGTGCACAATCCGGGGGCAAGACTGGAAGTATTAATGAGCTCTTCTACTTCGCCAGAAGATACAGTGTTCAAGCAGGTGGATAATTGCTCTTTCTGAATATGGTACTAACACAAACCCCAGGCTGTTCTCGGGTGGCAGGAGGAAGGAGTTCCGGTTAGACATTTATCAGGAAGGACAGGACAGTTGGTAGATCCTCAGCAATCCACCAGATGCACCTCAGTATGGCAAGAATAATCTGCTGCTCTTTCCGGCACAATGAATTTTGGGTAGTTATTTTTTTAAGCTTATGGTTCAACCGGTATGAGACCATTAGTTGTGCCTATCCTCAGAAAACTGTGCTCTTAAATGAGCCTGTTGGCTCCACAATAATCTCTGGAAGGCCAAACACCCTCCATATATAATTTTCAAGATATTCAATGGCAATACAAATTCTTTGCAAGAAGCTGTGCCTGGCTCTAGAGATTTGTCTCAGTCACTGAAGCTGATGCATTGATCTTCTATCCGATGCACAATGTAAAATGAAACAATAATGCCATTTTAATGGTTTTTGAACCATTTAAAAAAAGTGGTGGGTGTTTCTCCGCTCTCTCTCTTGCAACAATTTACAAAAGCTTTCTGTGGTTACGGGGCCCGTGAATGTTTTGGCTCTAAACTGTTCCTTCTCAGCTGCAAATCTGCTTGGAATTTTTAATAAACACTGAGGTAGGATCTTTAGGGATATCGATAGTACCTCTAGAAATTATCCTTGACTTTCCACGTGCTCCCCTCAGAGATACATTGTTTGACATGGACACAGGCTTCCATAATTCAATATGACACACCGAATCAATCCATGCAGCCCTCACAGTCACATTAGCACTCTAATTCTCAGCAGTGCTAACAAGTCACCTTTAGGGATGCAAATTAATTAAAGTCTTTTAAACTTTTCCCCCACACTATTTCCACAGGTAAAATTTGCACATTCCTTTCAATAGATGTTATCCTTCAGATGACCAAAACCATGGGTGGCAGTCGGTCTCATTCTCTGTACAAATTGTATTAAGCCTAGTACAAAAGCTCAGGTTTGATACAGACACTGGCAGAAAAGGGTTTGGATTGTAACAGCAGTGAAAGCAAGAGAGAGAAAAATAATAAAGGAGGAAGAAAAATTTCTGTAAGCAAGACCTTTTGAAGTTTATTTTCAGACAATACATAAACATTCATAGACTCAGAGAATCATGGAATGGTTTAGTTTGGAAGGGACCTTAAAGATCATCGAGTTCCAACTCTCTTGCCCTGGCAAGGGACACTTCCCACCAGACCAGGTAATTACTAAAGAGGAGACAGAAAAATGTAGAATCTTGCTTAGTAGAATAATATGCTATGACTATATACTGTATATGGTTGAGTCAAATCCTAGTATTCTTACCCATGGTAAATACCATTTCTTTCACAAGTTTTTCTTGGAAATCATGGTGGCCAATCCTGGCCCTTAATTGTGTCTCTGTGCTGCGAGTGCATTAGAGGGAAAGAACATACAGTCTTGTTTTTCTATGGTTCTGTGCTCCCTTTCCCACGAAAGGTTGGATGAGATGGTCTGTCCCATCCTGGGCCGTTCTGTGGTTCTATGGTTCTGTTGCTTTTCCCTTCATTATATTTTGCTACAGAAAAAGTAGTTCTTGCGCACAAGGTACAAAACCATTACGCTTCAAAACAGTTTCTTTGAACGCATTAGAGAGATTATCATGAGTCTGCTGGGGATGGGAGAGAAGCAGGCAGTTTCTCATATTCTGGGAGGGTCAGGGGCTTTCATTCGTCCATGCCCATCTCTCTCCCCAACCTGCACCTCTCAGGAGTGAGCACTATTGTTTAAACACTGTTTTACATTCCCAGCATAGTTCTTCTGCCATGAGGCAGCCGGTGGTAAGTAAATGCACATTTAAATAAATGCTTTTAAACACACACAGAAGACCACTTGGGAGGGCTATAAATCTTTCTCCCAAGCATTGTAAATTCCCATCTATGTCAATATTTCGAATGAAGAAAACGGGAAGAATCTGACACATACTTGAACTACTACAGGCTTACTCTGTTCTCACAAATCAGCCCTGATCTTAGCCTGGGATTGTTCTGTGCCTCCTCAAGCAGCTATTTTCCAGGTAGGTTACATTAAAATCATTAAGCTAGCAGCAGATATGTAAGTCAAAACCTTGCCTTCATTCCTACTAGATGAAGAAATGGATTGTGACTTTTTTGGAAGGATAGAATGAGCATGGATGATGGGGGAATATGGACTTTACCTGTCACAAGTAGGGTTCATAGCTCGTGGGTTAGGCTTCACTGCCTTCTAGAAGACTATGGGTTGAGCAGTCTCATGGGATTTGCATAAGGGTTGGCTTAATATCCCGAGAGCCTGAAGTTGTTTGTGTGTTCATGGGCAATTATTTCTTTATATGCAGATTTGCCATGGTTCTATCACTGAAACACTTACCTGCCATCAAGTTTGAAGTCCTTTACTCTTCTACTGAGACTGCCAACAAGGCAGATGCATTCAGTGGTTTTGTAATGTTGATATTCACTGAGACCAGTTCATCAGAACAATCTTGTAGCCAGCATAGGTCACCAAGCCACAGAAATCTGTGCAGTTTCACCAAAGATCTTCTATTAATGAGTAGGTTTTTGCACCTCTCTTTGCACTTTAAATTTTCCCCTATGTAAAATAAGGAGGGTTTTCATTTTTTTCGGTTCTGAGCTCATTAACACTGGGAAAATGTTAATTTATTACTATGTCTCTTTCCCTTTCACCTTTACTAACTCATATCTCAAACCTCAGGAAAATAAGTCACAAAAATAAAGTATTAAACAAGGACATAGAGGAAAACATCCTAATGGACCACTTGCAAGAAACATTTGGTGAAAGCCATCTTATTGTGGTGATTGTCCTGTATTGATTTTCAGTGAAATAGGAGGAAAAGGAGTCAGGTGAGTGTATGAAAATAAAGGACATCCTGACCTAATGGAATTACTTGCCCAGTTCCATTTTTCAGGGTTTTTTGTTGTCTGTGCAACTGTTTGTAAGAACTTCATATGTAGTCCATCATTTATCCCAATAATTTTGTTCTGCTATGCATCTTTTCCTCCTTCTCACTCGCCAACACTCATCTTCTTTCCAAACACAAGCAAATGAAACATTGAGACATAACAACAAATTGAGCTTAATCATTTTAGCTGTGTCCTGTAAAACGCGATCCAGCAAAATTAAGTCAATCATTTTCAGGTAGAATATTATACCTCCGTGGAGTGATGCATCAGCAAAATCTCGGTCAATCAGCCTTGAAAACAGTTACCAAAGCAAAAGCTATTTTAGTTGCAAAAAGAGGGAGCAATTATTAATTTTATCTGTCCCTAATTTGTTTTAATGACTGCATCAGAGCCACATTAAAAGCTCGGGCTATCACATAACCAGACAATGCAGATAGAAGTTTGTGATAAATGTCATATGGGTAATTAAGTTTATGCATGAATAATTTGTTATGTCATCTGGGGGGAATGTGGCATTTTTTGGATGACATGTGGAATTAAGTCCTGGACGTCTCAGTTCTATTCACGAATAGTTAGATGTGGTCTTTAGGCAAGCTTCTGACAGTTCCTTCCCTCGTGGTTTCCTAAGCCTTTCTGGCAATTTCAGCTGGGTGCAGGTTTGTTCTGCAGATTCCAGCTGTCACCTTCCATGACACTGTGGTGCTAAAAACAGAGCAGAAGGTCCTTCTGCAGACAAGTGGGTGGGTTTTTTTGTGGGTATTTTATGTATCGCTTCGTTTTGATCTCATATGTTCCAGCTTTAACTCTTCTGGCCAGAGGAGAATATCTTCTCCTGTCCGCTTTCCCAAGCGAGATCAGATAGCAAATTTGTAGAGTGTTTAAGTCTTATCTTTGTAAATGAAATGTAAATGTAAACGATGTGTTTGTCTGAGGTTGAATTACTCTCAGGCTAGTTTTGTCTTAACGACTGGTGATATTCTTTGTTTTACTTAATGAGCTATACTGGAGAGTTTCATTCCCTGTGACCAAAGACAGCTGAGTCATGTCCTCGCTCTACGTGCGTGTTCAGCAAACAGACAGATAGATATACAGTAGCCGTTTGTGATTCCACAGCCTGTGTCACGGTGTTAAAATTCCTATTTAACTGAAAGAAAATGGGTATCGACCCGTATTAGCTTGATTGCATGTCAGGTTCTGCACTCAGTTTGAATTATTAGGAAATAGCCAAGCAAAATTGATTGTATTTTAAAGGTCCTGTGGAAAGTTTTAGAGCTGCGCATTAGGAAATGGTGTTAAGCAAATGAGAACTAATTGTTTGCAGCACCTCTTCAAAGTGCATTAATTTTCTCTGAATGGGAACAATAAACAAAAGTTTCAAAGTGCTGTGTAGGATTCACAGCAAGACACAATACAGTATTTCCAGCACCCGGGGATTCATCTTTGCTACACTGCAGGTCTCAAGACCAGAGGTACTGGTAGTCCTGTTATCACAAAGCCAGTCACGAGCCAGACATGAGCCCACCCACCAACTTTGGGTTCCGATACTGAAGAAGTTGCAGTGAGAGGTCAATGTGGTAGCCTGCTGGTGTGAATTACAGAAGAGCAAAACCCCTCTGCCCCGCTCTGGCGCTGAGCCCTGGGTTTCCCAGCAGAGCTGGGCAAATGCCGAGCCTTGCCACGGCTGCAGGTGCTGGAAGACCTGAAGGCTGCCAGGCACCACCATCATGCTGGGAGCACGTTCCAGGCTGGTGCCAGTGCATTGGCCTAGTGCTGGTGGTCCCTCAGTGAAGAAAAAGAACCCCCACCAGGCAGAGTAACATGGCAGCACCAGCAATGGGCATTTTTCATTTACCTGAGCCTGAAATGGGTGGTTGAGGAGATCCCTGTCTACGTTTTCCAGAGGCAGTCCTGTAATTCCATCAACTCTGTCCAGTTACAGTCACCAGCTTCTGACGTGGGGCTTGTGCACAAGTTGGCCTTTGATTAGGGAAATGCTGACCTTGGGTTTATCATAGAATCATAGAATATGTTGGGTTGGAAGGGACCTTTAAAGGTCATCTAGTCCAGCCCCCCCTGCAGTAAGCAGGGACATCTTTAGTTAGATCAGATTACTCAGACCCTCATGAAGCCTGACCTTGAATGTCTCCAGGGATGGGGCCTATGGGCAACATGTTCCAGTGTCTCACCACCCTCACTGTAAAGAACTTCTTCCTAATGTCTAATCTAAACCTACCTTGCTCTAGTTTAACACCATGGCCCCTCATCCTGTCGCTCCACTCCCTGATCCAGAGTCCCTCCCCATCTCTCCCGGAGCCCCTTTAGGGACTTGAAGGGGCTCTAAGGTCTCCCCAGAGCCTTCTCTTCTCCAGGTTGAACACCCCAACTCTCTCAGCCTGTCCTCACAGCAGAGGGGCTCCAGCCCTCGGAACATCTTCGTGGCCTCCTCTGGATCCGTTTCACTGCTAACATCAGCGTTAACACTCATGTTCATATAAAGACTTGGCATAATTTCTAACAATCATATGTCCCAGAAACAAAATTTCTCAAAATGCTGTTACCAGGTTAGGCAAGGGGTATTTTTGGCATTATGGAAGTTCACTTCCAGAACTGCTGCTTTTTGGAGGGAATGTGAGCTTTCTACACGTGCAGCTCTGCACGGAAAGGGGTATGAAGAAAATCTGTGCGAGAGAGCTGCCGACAACCTACCGGTGTGAGCTAAAATATTTTCTGGAGCTGCTCCGTGTATAGAAGAGATTTTGTGCTTTGCAGCGCCTCCGCGAGAATACCACAGATTAGTTTGTGTTCATAGCGGAGGTGAAGATTACGTTCATTTTAGCAGGATCGTTAGCAGAACTTCGAAATTCCTAAGATGTTAAGGTAAAGGGAAGGAAAGCTACAGAACAGTCATCCAAAATAGGCGTGTATCCCCAGCCTTGTCATGGTTAATCTTTGACTCTACCAATGGCTTTTCATCCCGCCTTTCCACGAGGTTGGAGTTTCCTTCTTGTCCCACACAGGAATCTTCATGGAGCCCTGTGCTGCTGAAAGTATTTCTAAATGATCTAATAAAGAAGGTAAATAGCAAGGAGATAAAGTCTGCGGATAATACAAAATTATTCAAGAGGAGACCAAACGATGAAGTTTTGTAAAAGGGTCTTGTGGTACTAAGCAACTGGGTTATAAAACAGCAAATTGAATTAATTGTAAAAAAATGCAAAATAGTGCATAAGGAGAAACCAATGCGCAACGACCATCTCTAAATTATAATTTTTCTTAACACTTAAGAAAGAAGCGCTGGAGGTTTTGTGGATAAACCTCTGAAAATACCAGCTTCATGCCCAGCAACAGTTTAAAATAGTGTCATGAAACACAATTAAATATAAAAAAATGCATAGAATGTTATGACTTATGTCTTAAGAAAGCGTAGAGAGAAGCAATGCATACTGTTACATGAGCGTGTAAATCCATTTACACCCACACCCTGAGCGCACTTTTGCTCACCGTATCTTGAATAGGCTGTGGCACAGCTAGAACAGCGCAGAGAAGAGGAAGGATGCCTGGAGTTATTGAAAGGCTGGCGTACTTCTAATTACAGAACCCCTCAGCTTGGAGAAGAGGTGACACAGAAATGGCAAGATACAGAAGCGGAAATACTGTTCTGTACTGGCCGTACCCTTATATTTGTTCTTCAGCTCAGCTTCCACTGTTGGCCATTTCCAGCGGCAGTGTAGTGAGCTTAGTGAGCCTGGGAGGCTTTTGTCCTGTTAACTTCTTGTGGTCTTTTATTATTTTACCCTTCTCCCTGTCTCAAGGCTAATTAAAATTGGCTATAACAACTTAAAGCTCCTGGCAAACTGAGGCAGATTCTTGAGTATTCAAAGGCATCCAAATTCTGGATATTTCCACAAATGCCATCATATTCTCCTCTCCCATGTGCAACAAGGAGAAGTGACTCCTTCTTGGTTTTCATTCTAGTGTCTACATTGCTATTCGTGCCAAGAGACAAAACCATGCCTGGTCAGCAAAACTGTCCCTCAAACTACAGCCATATGTCATTCACCAAAAGCTTGAGGAATATCTTATATTCTTTCGGAAGTATATATCAGAAGAATGCAAATTTCTTACCACTGTTTCCTTGCGTTTGCCAGGAGGCAGCATGTCAAATAAATAATTTAGACCGGCTGAGGCACCGCAGGAAAACAAAGCCATCAGTCATCTCAGCTACATTATTGATCACCAATAGCAAGATACTTGCTAAGACAAATGGTTCTGTTATTATACTACTGAATTTTAGTCTACCCTGACTAAATAAATTGTATTGAACTGTTTGTTGTTTTAAGATGTCCAAACATTTCTGGAATTATTTTTACCGTTCGTTCTTTCCAGCCACCTATAGAATCTCTCTATATATGTGTTCTTTGTTTGCCTACAGTCTTTCTCTAAGTACAGATATGTACTTAATTAACTTAAAAAGTTGGGTAAGGAATTTCATGTCTTAGTATGTACTATCTGTATCCAGAAGATCTTCTTCTTAGTTTGGATGCAGAGGAAAATGTGAACAAGGTGTTTATACAAGTGAAGCATTCCATCAGCTCTCAATAAAAATGTTTTTCTGCTCTCTTATAGTAAAGGAGCTTGTCAGGTCCTTGTATCTGGTGTTATGATATTATTATTCTCACTTTAGATATGGCTTTTCCTCCATTATCAACATGTAGTTATTATAACAGCATTGCCCAGAGGTTCTTAGCAGACCTGTTGCATAGAAGTACTTCAGTGTCTCAGAAATATCCTCCTTCCTCTCGCGTTCCGTGTGGTATCTGATAACTCAGAACTTGGCAGACCCATGCAGGCTGCTGTCTGCTCCTCTCCCAGCTGCCTGGGCCATACTGCGGGGGAAGACACATCTCTACAGTGAATCTAGCTAAAGATACAGGGAGGAACACTTGATCCCGAGCCCCTGAAGCGTCAAATGCTGGTTGCAAGATGCCGTGCTGTCACAGCAATCAAGAGACAAATTTTCAGCACCTTGTGGATGCGTGGGAGAAAAATTTGCAGCCAAAGCATGGGCTGAGAATGGCTCTCGCAAATCCCAAAGTCCTGAGCTTCCCACATGGTTTTTTTCCAAGGCTTTTATAAACTGTGGGACTGATCTTCACCAGAATTTTTTATTTCATGTTAAGTCTTGCCAGTTAACTTGGAGTAACTGAGTATTTTAAAGGATTAATTTAGGCATTCTCCAGACATTTCATCAAAACTAAAGGCATATATGGGCTAATTTTAAATTATGGGCAGTAAGTTTCAAATATCACATTCCTAGGAGGAAAGTCATCTAAGAATGGAAGTGAATTACAGGTGACATAAGAAAATATACTGGGTGGAAGGAAGAACAACAAAAACATTTCTACAATGACAGTTTGCAACACGTGAAGGTCGTTGAGGAGATGCTGATTCTGTAGCCAAAAGCATCATCTGTGACTTGCTGACAATTTACTGCACAGAAAACTGAAACCCAGACTTCCCTCACTGGTAGAAATACATGCCAGAGTCTTTGGAGATTTACAGAAGTACAGAGAGACAGTGAAGGCAAACAAATAAACCCCCCGGTATTATTTGGGGTGTTGAGAGCTGCAGTCACCTCAGGGACACACTGCTGTGCACCTCACTGGTGGGGAAGTGTAGTCACAAATAGTACAGGTGCTAAAAGAATCCACAGTGTGATCAAACGAGATGGCCACCTTGGATGGCGATATATAAATGGCAAAACTAGAAGCACTGGGTGCAAAATCCCTGGCAGTGAAAAGCTGAAGTGGAACAGAGTCAGTAAAAACTGAGAAGACCGAGCCCCAGCACATAGCACAAACACAATTAAGGATCTTACAACCATCTGACACCATCATGCTTGCTGTTTTGGGGGACACCCCCTAGGCATTTCTGAGCCTAATTATGTATTTGCACGTAATTGTATAAATTTAGAAGGTTTAACTATATGCCTGGTGTTCCATGTCGAGCTTATACTCGCTGTTTTGGTAAGCTTGGCTGAAGAAGGAAGACGTAGAGGTCTGAAGGCTTCTTGCAGGAGCCAGTGGCCGTATCATTTAAGAGCTCACCTTAGCGATGCTAATCAGTCACAATTTGGACTCTTGATAAAGCAGCTGACTGTTCAAAACTCCGATGTCCAGGAAGGGAAGGCGATGTTAGGATCTTTTTTTTCATTAAATCCCTTATGCGGCAAAACTTAGACACATGCTGGTCTGAATTGGTAGAAAATATAGTGAACTAGATATGAGGGGGGAAGGGGAACTAACTGGGTCTGTCAGGATTAAACCCAAGGGAAGCACGCCAAGGCTTGAAGGATGCTGGGTTAGTGAGGACTCTCGCTCTGTCATTTCATTTGAGAAAAGGGATAGACATTTAGAAATTTCTGATTACGAACAATGGGAAAACCCTATCCCGAAAGGGGAAAAGGGTACTAGGCCAGGAGTTCACAAAGCTCATGGACAGGGCTTTAAACTAGAGGTGGAGGGGGAAGGGGATAAAACCAGGCCCACTGGTAATGAGCCTGGGGGTAAAGGGCCAAGGATGGGGGTGAAATCGGGAGCCCAGCTCAAGTGCATCTACGCTAATGCACGTAGCATGGGCAACAAACAGGATGAGCTGGAAGCCATTGTGCAGCAGGACAGCTATGATGTAGTCACCGTCACGGAAACATGATGGGATGACGGTCATGACTGGAATGCTGCGATGAGTGGCTATAAGCTCTTCAGAAGGAACAGGCAAGGAAGGAGAGGCGGGGGTGTGGCTCTGTACATTTGGGAGTGTTTTGACTGTATAGAGCTAGATTCCAGTGACGATGAAGTTGAGTGTTTGTGGGTAAGGATGGAGGGGAAGGCTAACAAGGGGGATTTGGTGCTGGGAGTCTGCTATAGACCACCCAGCCAGGATGAGCAGGCAGATGAGGTGTTCTGTAAGCGGCTGGCTGAAGTCTCGCAATCGCCAGCCCTTGTTCTGGTTGAGGACTTCAACCTACCGGATATCTGCTGGAAATATAACACAGCAGAGAGCAGGCAGGCTAGGAGGTTCCTTGAGTATATGGAAGATAACTTCCTGACACAACCGGTAGGAGAGGCAACCAGGGGAGGTGCCTCGCTAGACCTACTTTTCACAAACAAAGAAGGACTAGTGGGAGATGTGGAGGTCGGAGGCCGTCTTGGTCTTAGCGATCATGAAATGGTCAAGTTTTCAATTCTTAGTGAGGTAAGGAAGGGGGTTAGCAAAACATCCACCTTGGACTTCCAGAGGGTGGACTTTAGCCTGTTCAGAACCCTGGTTGGGACGTCCCTTGGGAGATAATCCTGCGGGGCAAAGGGGTCCAGGAAGGCTGGACGCTCTTCAAGAAGGAAATCCTAAAGGCCCAGGAGCAGGCTGTTCCCATGAGGTGCAAAATTAAAGGGAGGGGAAAATGGCCGGCCTGGTTGAACAAAGAGCTTTTGATGGGACATAGGGAAAAAAGGAAGGTTTACCACCTTTGGAAGAAGGGACAAGCAACTCAGGAAGAGTACAGAGATCTTGTTAGGTTATACAGAGAAAAATTTAGGAAGGCAAAAGCCCAGCTGGAACTCAACCTGGCCTTTAATATAAGGGACAACAAAAAAAGTTTTTATAAATACATCAACAAAAAGAGAGTCAGGGAGAATCTCCATCCCTTACTGGATGCGGGGGGAAACCTTGCGACCAAGGATGAGGAGAAGGCTGAGATACTTAATGCCTTCTTTGCCTCTATCTTCAATAGTCAGACCAGCTACCCCCAGGGTGTACAGCCTCCTGGGCTGGAAGATAAGGATGGAGAGCAGAACAACCGCCCCGTAATCCAGGAGAAAGTAGTTAATGATTTGCTTATGAACCTGGACACGCATAAGTCCATGGGGCCAGATGGGATTCACCCAAGGGTACTCAGAGAGCTGGCGGGAGAGCTCACCAAGCCTCTCTCCATCATCTATCAACAATCCTGGTCAACAGGAGAGGTACCAGATGACTGGAGGGTGGCCAATGTAACACCCATCTACAAGAAGGGCCGGAAGGATGATCCGGGAAACTATAGGCCTGTCAGTCTGACCTCGGTACCAGGAAAGATCGTGGAGAGGATCATCTTGAGTGAGCTCTCATGGCAAGGGCAGGGCAGCCAAGGGATCAGGGCCAGCCAGCATGGCTTTATGAAAGGGAGGTCCTGCTTAACCAACTTGATCTCTTTCTATGACCATGTGACCCGCCTTCTCGATGTGGGGAAGGCTGTGGACATTGTCTACCTGGACTTTGGTAAGGCCTTTGACACCGTCCCCCACAGCGTTCTCCTGGAGAAGCTGGAGAATCATGGCATAGACAAGTGTACTCTTCACTGGGTAAGAAACTGGCTGGATGGCCGTGCCCAGAGAGTTGTAATTAATGGGGTGAAATCTTGTTAGTGGCTGGTCACCAGTGGTGTCCCTCAGGGCTCAGTTTTGGGCCCAGTCTTGTTTAATATCTTTATTGATGATCTGGATGAGGGGATTGAGTGCACCCTCAGTAAGTTTGCAGATGACACCAAACTAGGTGGGAGTGTTGATCTGCTGGAGGGTCGGCAGGCTCTACAGAGGGACCTGGACAGGTTGGATCAATGGGCCAAGGCCAATGGGATGAGGTTTAATAATGCCAAGTGCCGGGTCCTGCATTTCGGTCACAACAACCCCAGGCAACGCTACAGGCTTGGGGAAGAGTGGCTGGAAAGCTGCCCAGCAGAAAAGGACCTGGGGGTGTTGGTGGACAGCCAGCTGAACATGAGCCAGCAGTGTGCCCAGGTGGCCAAGAAGGCCAACGGCATCCTGGCCTGTATCAGGAACAGCGTGGCCAGCAGGAGTGGGGAGTGATGGTGCCTCTGTACTGGGCACTGGTGAGGCCTCACCTCGAGTGCTGTGTTCAGTTCTGGGCCCCTCACTACAGGAAGGACATTGAGCTGCTGGAGCGTGTCCAGAGGAGAGCCACCAAGCTGGTGAGGGGTCTAGAGAACAAGTCATATGAGGAGAGGCTGAGGGAACTGGGCATGTTTAGTTTGGAGAAGAGGAGGCTGAGGGGAGACCTCATTGCCCTCTACAATTACCTGAAAGGAGGGTGTAGAGAGGTGGGTGTTGGCCTCTTCTCCCAAGGGAATAATGACAGGACCAGAGGAAATGGTCTGAAGTTGGGGCAGGGGAGGTTTAGATTAGATATTAGGAAGAATTACTTTACTGAGAGAGTGGTCAGGCACTGGAACAGCCTGCCCAGGGAGGTGGTGGAGTCGCCATCTGTCCTGGGTCTGGCAGGGATAGGGTTAATTCTCCCCAGGACCTAGCAGGGACACAGGTATTCCATCCCATGTGAGCCATGCCCAGGGGGTAACAGGAGCTAGCCGGGGAAGGGGAGGGGCAGGAAGTCATCCCCCAGGGGAGCGGAGCGGTCGGGGGGGGGCGTCCCGGGTGCGATCGGCAAGCGGTGGTATCGTACTCGTGGCTGTGTATTCCTCTGTCGGTGTTATTATTGTTGTTGTTTCTTGTTCTCCTTACTGTTCTGTTAAATTGCCTTTGTCTCAACCCACGAGTTTTTGCCTTTTTCTTCCGATTCTCCCCTCCCGGCCGCGCTGGGGGGGAGGGCCCCATCTGAGCGAGCGGCTGCCACGTGGTCCTTTGTTGCCGTCTGAGGCTAAACCACGACAGTCCTTTTTGGCGCCCAACGTGGGGCCACTCGGAGGGTTGAGATAAAAACAGATCTGACCAGAGTGTGCTAAAAGGAATTTGTTATCGGTATTTATTGTATTATTTACTGGGGACAATGTTGCTTCGTTTGTTTTCATGGCTGTGTTATGTAAACTCTTACATGCTCTATGTACTCCCCGTGATGATGTTTATCACTTCTGGGAGAGGGATCAGGATTATAATTTTGCTGTCCTGTGCGATATCAACTTATGATATGATAGCATCACTGTTCAGATGGTTATGTTGGGTTGTTTATTTGGCACTGCTTTCCTGCCCATATCTCGGGGAATTTATTAATAAACACACTGAGTCTATAGGGGAAGCAGGGGGGGATGCTTTTCCCAGCTCTTTCACCTCCCTTTTCTCTTTCGTGCTGGATATGCCAGTTTTTGAGAATTTTGAATACTCTTGGGACACGCAGACCAGCTTGGTCCTATTGCTCGGTCTCCTAAATGTTTTTCAGTTTTTGTTTAGGGTTAAGCAACTATTTAAGACTACCACCCCGAGATCTGCCCCAAGGCTGGAGAGTCATGGATGGCATGGCATGTGGGAGAACATGGGCAGGTATCTAGAGAGTTTTTCACCTCCAATGGTCTGGGATTTCACCACCGAACAACTACAGAACCCCGATAAAGTGATAGAATATTTGAAAGGAAAATGCTGTGGCTATTCCAGAGAGGCACGACTCACTGCATTGTGCTGGGCCCTGGCCAGTATCTACCAAGCATTGCTCAATGGTGCGCAGCATCCTCAGGAGGAAGAGATGGAAACCAGGCTGACAGGCAGTGTGGCTGCTCCGGCCCCTGCAGCAGGCGCGGTGGCTGCTCCAGCCCCTGCGGCAGGCACAGTGGCTGCTCCGGCCCCTGCGGCAGGCGCGGTGGCTGCTCCGGCCCCTGCGGCAGGCGCGGTGGCTGCTCCCGCCCAAGTGGCAGGCGCGGTGGCTGCTCCGGCCCCAGTGGCAGGCGCGGTGTCTGCTCCGGCCCCAGTGGCAGGCGCGGTGGCTGCTCCGGCCCCAGTGGCAGGCGCGGTGGTTGCTCCGGCCCCTGTGGCAGGCACGGTGGCTGCTCCGGCCCCTGCGGCGGGCACGGTGGCTGCTCTGGCCCCAGTGGCAGGCACTGCAACTGAACCAGAAAACCAACCTGTGCCCATATCAGTTGCCCCTATCCAGAAGAAGAAATACACCAAGAAATCAGTTCGCTCAGCGAAGGATGACGATGATCCAGGGTTGTCACGAGAACAAGAGGAAGAGGCAGAACCAGAGATAATCACTCGATCCCTGTCCCTGAGTGAGCTGCGGGACATGCGAAAAGATTTCAGCCGACTTCCAGGTGAGCACATTGTCACCTGGCTGCTCCGGTGCTGGGACAACGGAGCTGGTAGCTTGGAATTGGAGAGTAGGGAAGCCAGGCAGCTGGGATCTCTGTCTAGAGAGGGGGGCATTGACAAGGCAATTGGGAAAAGGACACAAGCTCTCAGCCTCTGGAGGCGACTCCTGTCAGGCGTGAGGGAAAGGTATCCCTTCAGTGAAGATGTTGTATGTCATCCGAGCAAGTGGACCACCATGGAAAGAGGTATTCAGTACCTGAGAGAATTAGCCGTGCGGGAGATGATTTATTATGACCTGGACAATGCCCAGTTTCCCACAGATCCTGATGAGATCCAATGCACAAGGTCCATGTGGCGGAAGTTTGTACGGAGCGCACCATCATCATATGCCAACTCATTAGCAGTGATGGAATGGAAAGGCGAAGAGGGACCAACAGTGGATGAGGTGGCTGCCCGACTTCGGCAATATGAAGAAAATCTGTCTTCTCCCCTCGTCTCAGCTGTGGAGAAACTGTCCCGGAAGGTCCAGCAACTTGAAGAGAATATGTCCTCCCCGCCTGTACGAGCCAGTATCTCAGCTGTTAGGAACAGACGTTTTTCCACTCAAGATAGAGAATACAGGGAGTACACCCCACGAAGCACCCTGTGGTTCTGCTTGCGTGACCACGGAGAGGACATGAGGAAGTGGGATGGACAACCTACTTCAATCCTACGGGCACGGGTACAGGAATTGCAAGGAAGAACGACCACAAAAGCAGATCTCCCCAGGAAAAGTGCTGCCCCGGTTTCCAATGTGCAGTTCCCCAGACAGAATAGAAGGCCTGAGCCTACTTCTGATCCCCTTGAAGGAACCTCCAGAGCATTTCTGCACGAGGTGAGTGACGGATACTATGACCAGTATTAGGGGGGCCCTGCCTCCAGCCAGGTGGGGGAAAGGGACAACCGAGTTTATTGGACAGTGTGGATTCGATGGCCTGGCACGTCAGAGCCACAGGAGTATAGAGCTTTAGTAGACACAGGTGCACAGTGTACCCTAATACCATCAAGCTATAGAGGGACAGAACCCATTTGTATTTCTGGAGTGACAGGGGGATCCCAAGAATTGACTGTACTGGAGGCTGAAGTGAGCCTAACAGGGAATGAGTGGCAAAAGCATCCCATTGTGACTGGTCCAGATGCTCCATGCATCCTTGGTATAGATTATCTCAGGAGAGGGTATTTTAAGGACCCAAAAGGGTACCGGTGGGCTTTTGGCATAGCTGCCTTGGAGGCGGAAGAAGTTAAACAGTTGTCTACCTTGCCTGGTCTCTCAGAGGACCCTTCTGTTGTGGGGTTGTTGAGGGTCGAAGAACAACAGGTGCCAATTGCTACCACAACAGTTCATCGGCGGCAGTATCGAACTAACCGAGATTCTCTGATCCCCATCCACAAGCTGATTCGTCAACTAGAGATTCAAGGAGTGATCAGCAAGACTCGCTCGCCCTTTAACAGTCCCATATGGCCAGTGCAGAAATCTAATGGAGAGTGGAGGCTAACTGTGGACTATCGTGGCCTTAATGAAGTTACTCCACCGCTGAGTGCTGCCGTGCCGGACATGTTAGAACTCCAATACGAACTGGAGTCCAAGGCGGCCAAATGGTATGCTACAATTGATATCGCTAATGCATTTTTCTCAATCCCTCTGGCAGCAGAGTGCAGATCACAGTTCGCTTTCACTTGGAGAGGTGTCCAGTACACCTGGAACCGACTGCCCCAGGGGTGGAAACATAGCCCCACCATTTGCCATGGACTGATCCAGACTGCACTGGAACAGGGTGAAGCTCCAGAACATCTGCAGTACATTGACGACATCATTGTATGGGGCAACACAGCAGAAGAAGTTTTTGAGAAGGGGAATAAAATAATTCAAATCCTTCTGAAAGCCGGTTTTGCCATAAGACGAAGTAAGGTCAAGGGACCTGCACAGGAGATCCAGTTTTTAGGAGTAAAATGGCAAGATGGACGCCGTCAGATCCCAATGGATGTGATCAACAAAATCGCAGCTATGTCTCCACCAACTAGTAAAAAGGAAGCACAAGCTTTCCTGGGCATTGTGGGTTTTTGGAGGATGCATATCCCAGATTACAGTCTGATTGTGAGCCCTCTGTATCAAGTAACCCGGAAGAAGAACGATTTTAAATGGGGTCCTGAGCAGCGACAAGCTTTTGAACAAATTAAACAGGAAATAGTCCATGCAGTAGCTCTGGGGCCAGTCCGGGCAGGACAAGATGTTAAAAACGTGCTCTACACCGCAGCTGGGGAGAACGGCCCTACTTGGAGCCTCTGGCAGAAAGCACCAGGGGAGACACGCGGTCGACCCCTAGGGTTTTGGAGTCGGGCATACAGAGGATCTGAAGCCCGCTATACTCCAACAGAAAAGGAGATACTGGCAGCATACGAAGGGGTTCGAGCTGCTTCAGAAGTGGTTGGTACGGAAGCACAGCTCCTCTTGGCACCTCGGCTGCCGGTGCTGGGTTGGATGTTCAAAGAAAGGGTCCCTGCTACACATCATGCAACGGATGCTACATGGAGTAAGTGGATTGCATTGATCACGCAGCGAACTCGAATGGGAAACCCCAGTCGCCCAGGAATTCTAGAAGTGATTATGGACTGGCCAGAAGGCAAGGATTTTGGAATGTCACCGGAGGAGGAGGTGATGCGTGCAGAAGAGGCTCCACCGTATAATGAACTACCAGAAAATGAGAAGAGATATGCCCTGTTCACTGATGGGTCCTGCCGGATTGTGGGAAAGCATAGAAAGTGGAAGGCTGCCGTGTGGAGTCCTACAAGACGAGTTGCAGAAGCCACTGAAGGGCAAGGTGAATCAAGCCAGTTTGCAGAGGTGAAAGCAATTCAGCTGGCTCTGGACATTGCTGAGCGGGAAAAATGGCCATTACTTTATCTCTACACCGATTCATGGATGGTGGCAAATGCCTTGTGGGGGTGGTTACGGCAGTGGAAGCAGAGCAATTGGCAGCGCAGAGGCAAACCCATCTGGGCTGCTGAATTGTGGCAGGATATTGCTGCTCGGGTAGAGAATCTGGTTGTGAAAGTACGTCATGTAGATGCCCATGTACCCAAGAGCCGGGCCACTGAGGAACATCAGAACAACCAGCAAGTGGATCAGGCTGCTAAGATTGAAGTGGCCGAGGTGGATCTGGACTGGCAACATAAGGGTGAATTATTCATAGCTCGATGGGCCCATGACTCCTCAGGCCATCAAGGAAGAGACGCTACATATAGATGGGCTCGTGACCGAGGGGTGGATTTGACCATGGACACTATTGCACAGGTCATCCACGAATGTGAGACATGTGCTGCAATCAAGCAAGCCAAGCGATTAAAGCCTCTTTGGTATGGAGGACGATGGCTGAAATACAAATATGGGGAGGCCTGGCAGATCGATTATATTACACTCCCACAAACCCGTCAAGGCAAGCGCCATGTGCTCACAATGGTGGAAGCAACCACTGGATGGTTGGAAACATATCCTGTGCCCCATGCCACCGCCCGGAACACCATCCTGGGCCTTGAAAAACAAGTCCTGTGGCGACATGGCACCCCAGAGAGAATTGAGTCGGACAACGGGACTCATTTCCGAAACAGCCTCATTGACACCTGGGCCAAAGAGCATGGTATTGAATGGGTCTATCACATCCCTTATCATGCACCAGCCTCTGGGAAGATAGAACGGTACAATGGACTGTTAAAAACTGCACTGAGAGCAATGGGTGGTGGAACTTTAAAAAATTGGGATACACACTTAGCAAAGGCTACCTGGCTAGTTAACACCAGGGGGTCTACCAACCGAGCTGGCCCTGCCCAATCAAAACCTCCACGTACTGTGGAGGGAGATAAAGTCCCCGTAGTGCACATGAAGAATATGTTAGGGAAGACAGTCTGGGTTAGTCCTGCCTCAGGCAAAGGCAAACCTGTCCGTGGGATTGCCTTTGCTCAAGGACCCGGGTGCACTTGGTGGGTGATGCGGAAGGATGGGGAAGTTCGATGTGTACCACACGGGGACCTGATTTTGGGCGAGAATAGCCAGTGAATGAAACTGTATGATGTTAATTGCTAAATAACCCTGCCACTGTACATCTCATTTCTGTAACTGCTATTGGTTGTACTATAATAAGAATCACCCAAACTAATGACAAATGGACTCTGATGAAAAACCAAGTAAAGTGCAGCAGCGAAGGGACCAGAACTGACCTCAGCAGCTGGCGTCCAGCAACTTCACTGAAATCGACATCTTCAACCCATGGACCATGGACATGAGCCGCACCGGATACATCAGCCACAAGCCCCAAGAATACAGCATGTGACAGTCCAGCTCCACACACGCTATCTTGCATGCCCTGAGGGACTGTTCCAACAGATGGAGCTCGAAGTCATGGACTATATGAACTCAACGGACATTTTAGAGTGATGGCGCACAGACTAAGGACATTACGCCTGTATGGAGATATACATATGTATATATATATATATATATGTATGTCAGGGGAAACTGATAGTATTTAATTGGAAACTGTAAGATCTGGGCATGGCATGAAATGGTATGGAATAAGGGGTGGATGATGTCCTGGGTCTGGCAGGGATAGGGTTAATTCTCCCCAGGACCTAGCAGGGACACAGGTATTCCATCCCATGTGAGCCATGCCCAGGGGGTAACAGGAGCTGGCCGGGGAAGGGGAGGGGCAGGAAGTCATCCCCCAGGGGAGCGGAGCGGTCGGGGGGGGCGTCCCGGGTGCGATCGGCAAGCGGTGGTATCGTACTCGTGGCTGTGTATTCCTCTGTCGGTGTTATTATTGTTGTTGTTTCTTGTTCTCCTTACTGTTCTGTTAAATTGCCTTTGTCTCAACCCACGAGTTTTTGCCTTTTTCTTCCGATTCTCCCCTCCCGGCCGCGCTGGGGGGGAGGGCCCCATCTGAGCGAGCGGCTGCCACGTGGTCCTTTGTTGCCGTCTGAGGCTAAACCACGACACCATCCCTGGAGGTATTTAAGAAACGTGTAGATGTGGCACTTCAGGGCATGCTCTAGTGCCCGAGATTGTTGGGTTGTGTGTGTTTGTGGGTGGGGTTGTGGGTGTTTGTTTTGGTTTGGTTTTGGTGTTTGGTGTTCTGGGATTTTTGGGTTTTTTTTGTTTGTTTGTTTGGGGTTTGGTTTTTTGTTTGTTTGTTTTTAGGTTTTTTTTGTTGGTTGGACTCGATGATCTCCAAGGTCCCATCCAACCAAAATATTCTGTGATTCTGTGTGATTCTGTGAAAATGACATAATCAAGAGGGGTTTTGCCCTCTCAATTGATTATACAAATATCAGCCTGGATTGTTACTACTGAGAGTCACGTAGCTGTCAATTGTGGTGCCTCTGTGGAGCTAGAGATGTAAAAACAGCTGAAAACATACATGTTCGAAACTCGGGAGATGAGTCTCTGAAACTAGAAATACAAAGCCAATAGTAATACAAAGCACATTTTAGACCTTGAAACACTTCAGAAAGGTGGTGAATGCTACTGTGATGTTAAAAACTGGTTTCTGTAAATTTCAGCAGTATTTTGAGTTTTCTTAGGCCTCTGAATTCTCTTTTACGTATCAAAATGAAGGAGTACAGCGATAGCTGTTATCTGATTTTAATTTGTTCAAACTGGATTATACACTGGTATCCTGTAGGTGACCCACCTTGAGCAGTTCCTTCTTCTTTCTCCTCATTAGAAAACCCTTTGCAAAGCAGTGAGATTGCTACAGACCAAAGAAAACCCTTACCTGAAAATCTCTCCAGGTTTCTTTTCAAGAGCTAACATTTCTCCATCTAAAACATCCTCAGTGGCCTTTCAGTGCTCTTGAATTCAATGACTAAATTCCCATTGATTTCAGTGAACCTAGTGCTGCTAATTGATATTACTGAAAGATGAGTCCTGTATCTAGAACGTTGGTTCTTTTTTCTGCTATTATTGCTTGTTAACATTCACTTTCAAATAATTTAAAGGAAAAAAAATCCCTTTTAATGAAACTGAAAATAAACACAGAACTAAAAAAAGCAATGATAAGATTTCTGATTAAAGGGCTATGCTCAAATGTGACTAACGTAAGGAGTTACCAGGAATCTCATACTCCTATAAGGGTTTACTATCATTCTTGTTACTATCCCCATCATAGCAATGACACTAAAATAGACTGGGGAGCTGACTGGCATCCATCAGGCAGCTCTTCGAACAGAGCTTGGACTTTCTGATTTGCGTATTGTAGGTATTTGCTATCCTGGGCAAAAACCAGGCTGGGTTGTTACCTCTGGACCTAACCAAGCTAATGTATCATTAACCTTGTCTAGAGCTTTCTGTTCTTTGTCTTGGCCAAGCCCTTGCACTCATCCACCCTTCTCTTCAAGATTTGGCAAAACATAGTTGTCTTATTTTCTTCTCTGTTTCTTCGTCTCCGAACATCACTACACTTCCAAGACAAGAATTCAGAGAGTCAAATTATCTGGACAGTTTCAAGCAACTATTTTGACCCACCTTGATGAAGAAGGTGAAAAAAGGTGAATAGGTAGATACTATGATCAATAACTACCTCAGACAAAGAGGTAACAAACTGTGTTACCGGTTCTAGTAAGAGCTCAAATGACTAGATGTGTAAATGCAAGCTGCAGATCCAGAGATTCCCCCCTCTACTTCTTCAAAGAAGAATATGCTTTCGTCTTAGCCCAAAAAATGATGCAGTCGGCCCTCCTTTTGGAACAGATGAGTTTTGCATGCCATACAGCCTTATGAATTCTCAGGCTAATGCCCAATCTGCAAAGGATGGAAGAAGATATTATATGGAAGGTATATTGAAGATATTCTAGTGGCTGAATTTCGCAACTGGAGGGGGTTTCTGGGAACCCGCTGCCAAATCACCCGCTCAAGTGATGCTGCCCACCGGCCAGCTTCCACCTTCTTCCAGAAGCAGGTAAGCTACTTGAGTGCTACATGGAAACAGGTTTTGAATTGCTTCGAGAACTTTTGGGATACAGAAAGGTGACCAAGATTTGAAATTGTGTTAGTACGGGTTACCTAATTTACAGATGGTAGGCAATGCATAAATCTAATCTAAACATCGATTCAGGAAAGTGACCTATGCTGTCCTCTGATAGATAAACCTCCAGGGATGAAGGGACGCTCTTTTCAAATTGTATTAGCATAAATAGATATACTACTTTATGTTTCCCAGCACCCCGGAGCAGAGCTGTGTTCTGCTCCCAACATTGCTCTCCTAAGGATGTGAAAATTACCAGAAGGAGTGGTTATGCCTGCAGAAATCAACAATAATAATGCCCATAGAGTCGCATTCATCCCCATTTCCTTATTTATATTTGCTAGCACCTTTCGAAAAACTGATGGACAAATTGCTTAGCAATCACTGTCCCTGCTTGGTGTGTCTTGATGGAGGCTGACAGCTGAAGTGATTTAGCTTTTGTTATGGCATGAAGACATTCCCTTTTCCCCTTTTCCTTCCAGGGGATACTAGACCTTGTCATAAACTATTACAAACTCCAGTTAAAAAACAAACAAAAAATATCACTCCCCCTCTCCCTTCTCCTTTGGCACAAACACAGACCAATATTTACAGGTCATGCACATCTTGGAGGGCATTTCTTCTGGGTCTTCCAAGCTCATACAGACAATAATTAAGCTCTTGGATGTAAATCTAGCACCCAGGAAAAGAAAGCATGGTATTGTCAGGTGGGATCTTTTTCAGAGAAGACCAAACGTGCCTGGTTTTGCTGTGGCTGTGCTGCCTTCTGCCTGTTTATGCCCAGTAAAGCAGGCAAGATAGATTGGCCATGGGTAATTTTTTATTATTATTATTTGTTTATTACTTTGTGGTTGGACTCGATGATCTCAAAGGTCCCTTCCAACCATGAAGATTCTGTGATTTTGTGATTCAGGAAACTTGTGTGTCTCCAGACAAGTCAGACTGAGGGCTTCTTCCCTTGTCTGAATCCCTCTGTTTCATCTGCACCTTTTCTACTTTTTGAGTCAGCCACCAATCAACGCTCCCACCTACTTTTAACTTTTGGTTTTGGAATTGGATTTCCCCCTGTATAAAAAGGGAGACCAGATATTTTCTAAGGATGGGAAATGGTAAACGGTTCTCCGGTTGTTTAGTCCATTACCATCCCTACACAGTGCTACTGCAATTCATAAAATACTTCCTGTGGGAAAATTTGGGTTGGCATCTTACCCTGCAGTTCAGGGAACTGTAGGCTCCTGTGCTGAAGGGGCTTCAGGAACCCATGGACCAAGTGTTGCTACAGCTACTGTGGGATGTCTAAGAACTAGATACATCCTATTTGTTTTTAACCGTACCTCCTCAAATCCTCTGTCCAACACACTTGTTTATCCAGCTTGTTTGATATATTTTGTAAGTTCCTTATGTCTTTTTTACTACATGAAGGCAATTACCGCACTGGATTCCCGATCTGTACAATATCTAGGGTGTTTTTTACATACTATTATTAACACTATTTTAATGCAATCAATAGAGAATAGTATTCTTAACATGTATCGTCTCCTCTTGGTCTTATTAAATGATATGAAGATTCCAGCTTCAAATTACAGTTTTATCTTGTGAAGGGAAAGGAGTTATAATAATACAAGAAAAGAAAGCTAACTCCTGAATTAATTTTAAAAAAACTGCAGTAAAACCTCGGTGTTCAAAAGGAAAAGTTGGTCTGTATATATGCACTATGACTGAGATCACAGGTTACCTGAGCCATACCTGTACAGTACTCTGATAAGGTTGCAGAAATTGCCGCATGTAGCCTCAGAAAGACAATTAAGCGTTATTTGGAACGGGCTTAAGCAGTTGTGATGCTACATTAGTAATTGCGTATGTTCTGATCGTGGAGCAGGTAGAGGCAAGGTTGAGTTCAGTTTTATGTCACGCTTAGTCTGGTGTTGAGATGTGACACCCCATCGCGAAGCAGCCTTTGCTACAGGTGTGCAATAGAACATTAACTGTCTTTAATGACCCACATCTAATAATCTTGTGTGTCTACTTGCCAACTTCAGTGAGAAAAAATAATAAATCTGCATAGGAATGATCTAATGTTCTCATCTCTCCTTGCAATCTTGTGATCATTGTAGGAACGGACTAACACCTTACCTTTTAACCCTTGTTAGAGTCTTTGACGTGAACATTTTTATTACAGAATTTTAGTGATAGGGTAGGTACTTTCTGACTTCCCGGAGCACAGCCACTATTCTTTGACAAATCTACTGACAGTCAAAACCTAGCCTTTTATATATGCACCTGTTTTCATGACAAATGATATAATAAGAGTACACAGAAGCATCCAATTAATATATACCAATAACAGTAGTGCTCAGAACTCTTCTTTCTACCCGGTAAAGGATGGCCATGGAAAAAAAGTGGTACATGACTGGCCTTTTTCTCTCCTCTATATTGTCTCTGTTTGTAAGAACCAAATAAAAAGTAACTCACTGTGTACAATGTGCCAACAGTTTTGAAGATTTTTTCCAAATCTTTGTATTCCTCAGTAATGTCCCTGAAAGGGCTATTCCTGTGGACAACAGCATAGACTGTTTTCCGGTGTGTCTGATGTATACTTGACCAACGTGAAGCCCACATTTGGCAAAATTGCCAGTTGGGAGATTTAGATACAGCTACGTTGGGAAATAGTATGTTACAATTGGAGTGGATATATAAAGAGTTGGTGCTAAAGACCTGGAATCCATGCTCTTCACTTCTTGGTGGCGCCATTTCAGGCTAGCTTTATCTTGTCCTGTCCTGGTAGCGTGAATGCCCTTCAGCAGCTGGAGCACAGTAGGTACTCTTCTAGAGCCCGTTGTCCGGTTTACCGCAGTCTGAAAGGAAACCATTTAACGAGCTCCAAGAGACGATGCCTCCTGAGTGTCCCCATTTAGTGCATTTTTGTCTATAACTTGGAAGTTTGCATTGTCTCTCAAGACAACGAAGTGAAGGTCTGGCTTCGCCATGGTAAACGACGGAGCACTTGCCACAGAGGGATTGAACAACCTCGGATTTTCCCCTGTAGCCCAGAATGGCATGGTCCTGTGTCACCTGTAACTTAAAATTCAGGTGCGAAACTGCTTTGCTGGCACACTAGTTAATGTCGAAGTGATACCCCGTGGTGTTCTCGTAGTTCAACACTTCCAAATATTTTCAAGCTATCATTTTGTAGTTGTCTTCAGTGATGGACACTTTGGGAAATACGATTGAGGTAACAGGAACATTTCTGTATCGCCTTCCCTTTGGACTGTCATTTCCATTTCTCCTCTCTGATTCCTTGAGGTGATTCTTGCTCAAGAACTTTTCCAAACTGTATCATCTATGCTTATTTTTGAGAGCATACACCTACGCTTTGTGCTTGTTTTACTTTGACCCACACACAAAAATTAGATCACAAATGATCCCTGGCATTCTAAACGAATTACTTATTGATCTATGAGTTGTTGTGTGTGATTTCAGCCAATCTAACAAGCTTCAGAATAAAAAGAAAAATAATAAATTAGTGTCAGTGGTGTATAAATTCAGAAAGATGAGTTAAAGGGATTGTATTGATAATGGCTAAACCAGGAATTTAATTTTTTGAAAGTCTAAGATACCACCACAAGTTAATGATGAAGGATGAAATTACGTTATTAAAGGAAGAGAGAAAAGATGCAAAATGGTTAAGATTGCTCTCTTTTGAGTAGGGAGACAATTCCATGGAAAACCATGATGCTGAATAATTTACTAGCAGTAAAATTGTCAGAATGTTCTGGATTTCAGTTGCAGAGCGTCAGCTTTAACCCTTCTGGGGCTGTGCAGGGGATCAGAAATATTGGCTTTTTGGGTTCTGTCTCCCTTGCTTGTCATCGCAGCTTTACATCCTGCATCTTATTGGTTCCTTAGTGACCTCAGCTACATCTGTGTGTTAAAACTCACCCAAATTCTGATTTCATTTTTACTGTCTCTGTGCCGTTCTAACTTTAGTCCAATTCCTGAGTTTAGAAAGCAACACAGGGGTAAGCTGGGTATTTTCAGACTTACTTTTTTAGGCAGAAAATCTGAGTCCAAAATAAAGTCGTTTACTCATGGTTGTGGCAAGCCAGCCTTGGAGCTGGATGATCAGCTCCACCTAGAAACAGACCAAGTGGGTGAGCGAGCGAGAAATGGGCTTTATGGGGCAGATCCTCAGCTGCAATCAATGCAGTTGTGACAGTTCATATCTACTGAATATGTGTGAACTTCTGCTTCTGCCACTAAACATTAACTTGTAAATAATGAACACTCCCACGACACTAAGTTAAGTTTTAATAGGAGTTTTAATGAAAACAGCTGCCCGGGGTATAAGTATTTGATTCGGCTGAAGAACATAAATAAGTGCTATACATACAAATAAACAATGAGAGTGATAGTAGGTCTGTCTGCACGCTCCCCAGTGGGAGAAACATTGTGACTGAAAAACAGAGAGAAGAGACAAAAGCAAGTACTCTTGCAAAGATATTTGCATATTGTTATTAAACAGCCAACCTTTACATAATGAAGGGCATATTTACAGTGCGGCTCAAATTGACTGCTCTCAGGCTGTTTTATGATATTAAAATATTTATAAATAGGCTTTAATTCAGCTTCACCTCTGTCAGGAAACTCAATGGAAATCCTAATTGCCATTTCTCTGGGCAGATGAAGGGCAATCATACGTATGTATTGACATTCAACTAACACCGTTCCCTAAAAAGGTTCGATTGTTCAGCATGACTGCCACATCATTAAATAAGGGCAAAGGCTGGTTTTATAAATAGTGCTGGCTGTATTCAGAGTGTTACAGGACACACCTGGGTTGCTCTCTCTAGGTAAAGGAAATTGCTGGTACCCTCTCTAGCACTGCCAGGCTTGAGATCAAACGGAACGCTAGTAATTAATTTTTAGGCCTGTCATCCAAGGTATCTTTCACAAGCCTTAGCTTCAGCAAATATAAATGTGTTCATAATTTAAACACATTATTCCCTGATGCTATTGATTAAGATGCGTTTTTGAAACACGGTTCAGGCTCGGGTCTTTCTCTTTAACTCACTGAAGCATTCTCCGCGCTTACCGTAGAAAATGAATAATCAGAGCTTGAGACTGATGGGCAACGGGACATTCTGACACCTTTAATTTTCTTGTGTGCCCAACCTTCTGTCTCTGCTGGGTATGTTTGATTTTGCCACGTTTGCTGTCAAAGAACCTTTCGATGTTTGCTACTGGGCCTGCATTTTATGGGAAGAGAAAGAGGAAAAGGCACAGTGGAGAATTATTATTTGGGATCCCCACAGCCAGCGAAACAAAAAGAAATGCTGCTGTTCCTTGTGTTCCTACAAAAGGTGCATCGCCTTAGGCAAGTGAACTCTCTCAGGACTCCCCCAAAATTCACCTGCTAAGCTTTTTACAAAACAAACACAATATAAGCTGTTACTAGTTCCTGAGGTGATCGTACAACAGTCTTTTCTTTGTTTTATTGTGCTCTTGAAGCAGACTGATAGACTTCGAAGAGACTGAAACTACAGGATTCTGATCATTATTTAAATCAGTGAGTAGAAAATTTGCTTTAAACTTTTTAAAATTCTCTTATTATTGGTGCATTCCAGCTGATTTTCTAAAGGAAGGACATTTCTTGTATATGACGTTTGTTTTCACTGACTCAGGAGGACACGCTAAATGTACAGACATTGATGTAAATCATTTAGAAAGCTTAATCTATAGCCATACAATTCCTTAACTATCACGTCTTTAATTGGTTAGAAAATGATTGATTCTACATTTTTATTTATTACATAATTATTATCTTACAATTTATACCAAGCTGGATTTGAAAGGAAATTGAAATGCCATCGAAATCATGTTTTTATTTTCCATTTTGTTCTAAATCTAAGCAAAGCTGCTCTAGGCCTGACTTCGTGCAAGTCTTTCCAAACCACCAAGAAAGGTGTCTTTGTAGAGGAAGAAAACAGCACCCATTATTAATGAATTGAAGAGATTCAATTCTTCATTATCTTTCTAAAACTATTTGGTCTTCTCCTTTTTATACCCAGACTCTATTCACGGGCTGGAAGGGGAAACATAATTTTTCCCTTTTAATCAAGTCTTTTCCATATTTCTTCTCTTACATGGAATCAGTAATTCAAATAAACTTTTTTAATAATGACTTCCTGGTACTACAGGAAGAGACTACAGCTTTACTGAGCAAGGAAGAGACTACAGGAAGAGACTACAGTCTTTACTGAGTAAGGAAGCCAATAAAGTGGATTTTTGGAATTTGAAAATTGGTAAATATGCATTAACACTATGATAGCAGACATACTACATTTTGAGTAAGTATTTAATATGTATGCTTTTAGTACGGCAATAAATTAAGTCTTTATATAAGTTTTCATAACTTCATGGAATCATAGAATGGTTTGGGTTGGAAGGGACCTTAAAGATCATCCAGTTCCAACCCTCTGCCCTGGGCAGGGACACCTCCCACCAGACCAGGTTGCTCAAAGCCCCATCCAGCCTGGCCTTGAACCCCTCCAGGGATGGGGCAGCCACAGCTTCTCTGGGCAACCTGGGCCAGGGTCTCACCACCCTCACAGCAAAGAATTTCTTCCTGAGATCTCATCTAAATCTCCCCTCTTTCAGTTTAAAACCGTTAGTCCTTGTCCTATGGCTCCCCTCCCTGATCAAGAGTCCTTCCCCCATGATTAAATAACAATTATTGTGATATATTTTTTAAATCTGAAAGTTTTTTAATAATTCCCTTTTATTCAGTCTGTCTTGAAGTGCTACTTTTTTTGGAAGGAGGCAATAAAATCCTCAGACCTCTGGGAATAATTCATCCAAAGAATGACACGGTTTTGATGTCAGAGAGCCGTTTATCACGTCTAATAGAGAAAAAAAAAATCTCCTTCTACTTTCCTTGTAAAGACAATGTAAACACAGGAGAGCAAATGTTTCTTCTTTCATGTTTCTTCCATTCTCGCATGTCGTGATTTAGTGACACACGAGATGGAGGTAAGGTACAAGGGATTTGGAATCTGGCCTGGCTGTGAAGATATGACAGCAAAAATATTCTGCCTCCTGATGCGACCCAATTTGTTCTGACCTCCTTGGCAAGGAGCAGATTTGGTACCCCACAATCTCACTCCGAGCGTCACCTTCCAACCGTACCCACCCGTGAGTTTACACCCGCTTCAGTCTTGAAATACGGTGCCGTGAGAAGAATTTACAGAATTTGACAGGGCTTGTGAGAAGAATTTACAGAATTTGACAGGGCGCCACAAGCCTTCTCTGCCTCTTTGTAAATTTGCAGTTCAGAGGAAGGGAGCTCTTGCCGCTGTTACCAAGCTGTAAAAGTCTTGCTTTGAATGACAAAGCCCGTGAGGAATGTGGAAATATTCGGCAAGCTCTTGCACTGGTGAAAAGAGCTGGGGGTCTCAGAGCTGGGAGGGTGGCCCGTGACCCCCACAGCATCTGAGGGCACTTCTGAGAAGCACCTGAAAATTCAAAGGATGTCCCGGTTTGAAGTAAAACCAAACCAATTTTCTGTTCTATAACTCTACATCCTAGCTAGGCCTCCTCTAACTCTCTGAAACTAACGGCATATTGTGGAGAAAACCGCTCATTCTTGGAATGATAGGACCAATGTTTGTGCTCCATGCCAAGGGATGGTTTGCAGGGAGGCCCTTGCTTATACTTATTGTTATAACAACCAAGGTCAGCCAATTTCATTATTTGCCCCCTTAGAGGGTCGGAAACGGAAAAAACGTAGAGGGGTCACATCGGTGGGGAGGAGTGGACAGGAGAGGTGACCCAAACCTGACCAACTGGGGTATTCCATCCCATCTGCCCCACACTCAGTATAAAAGCTGAGGGATCAAAGGGTCAGCCCCCTTCCTGCGATGGCCGACGTCCAGAGGGGACTCTGTTCATCTGCCTTTGATCCCGATCCGTGCGTTCCTGGCTCCAGAGCTGGAATCCAGTTGCCATCTGTCGCTGAGTCCAGTCTGGGACTTCCCCAGTGCCTGCCGGTGACGTGACTGTCATCCTGGGAGCTGATACGGTTTTGTATATATTGTATCTATTTCATTATTTTCTTCTTGATTTTTATTTTAATATTAATTCTTCATTAAAGTAGTTTAGTTCATTCTAAACTTCTGAATTTCCTTATCTCTTTCTCTCGTCTCCCTCTCTTTTGGGGCGGGGAGAGGGGAGAGGAACGGCCATCTGTCGGTCTGGTTTCAGTAAATTCAGCCGAAACCATGACAGAGGATTAGAGATTCTTTGGAGTCTGGGTTAAAACACCTCTCTTTTTGCTAAACCTTTTTTTTTTTTTGTCTTTTCAAGAGTTTTGCCTTTCAAAGGCATAAGGAAGAAGAATATTAAAATTTGCTAAGCAAGAAATTCTTTTAACATCTTCAGAGGGGGGAGTTATTTACTGATCCAAACTACTTTGAAGTCTGAAAAGACAAACTTGAAATCTTGGTGAAGTTGCTCATGCCTGCAGTAATTGGGTGTTTCTTCTTGACTGCAACCCAGAGTTACGGAACTACCTTGAAAACAAGCGGTATAGGAGAGGAAGTGAGCAGACATATTTCATGATATAAAGGTCAGATTTGTGCCAAGGACAGGACAAGGCTGAGGCAGAACCTTTGATTTTCACAGAATCACAGAATGATATGGGGTTGGAAGGGACCTCTGGAGATCATCTAGTCCAACCCCCCTGCCAAAGCAGGTCCTCCCAGAGCAGGCTGCACAGGAACGTGTCCAGGTGGGTTTTGAATGTCTCCAGAGAAGGAGACTCCACCACCTCTCTGGGCAGCCTGTTCCGGGGCTCTGCCACCCTCACAGGAAAGAATTTTGACGGGATAGGGGAGCGTTGGCGTAATAGTGCAGCAGTAGTGAAAAAATCTCAGTGGCAGCAGTCTGTGGCACAGGGAAGGAGAAACTGGGGAATCCAGCAAAACAGGGAAAGTGTTTGTCTAAACAGAGCAGAACCACAATACAAAACTCATGTAATCACGCTTTAGAGTTATTTCCCAACAAGTGCTTCTATGTCAGCCCATAGCTGAAGGGAACAGAAGGTAACTTTGCTTGGTACACACCAAACTGAGTAATTATGAAAATCCGCGGGTTTTTTTTTTTTTCTGATTCAGTCTGAGATGCGAGACACGCTATTTATTTAAGTACAGATGGGTCACAGAAAGGGGCAAGAGCACTGTACTTGGCTGCTGCACTGGATTCTCCTGATTAACTCGCAGCTTATAAAGCACTTTGAGACGTCACTCAGTTGAAAAATGTTTTAGAAAGAAAAGGGTGTAAAATATGTAAGACTTCAGTCTGTTTGTCCCAGATTTTCAGTAATTAAAATTGGCAAGCGTATTTACTATTTAAGCATTGATAGAACTGCTCCAGCATATAATTAAAAAGAAAGGAGAAGCAACTTTGCCTGACAAATGCCTTAATAAGTCATGATTTCATTCCACACTGCGTCTGCTCTGTAATGCCTATCGTTACAAGGTAAGTAACTAATTGGTATCTGTGCAGAGATGTCTCTATTGGCACATTAGGCATGTAGAAGAAAATATCTTATTTGCAAACAACGATAAAAATACCAATGGAAAGGCTTGTTTTTAACACCGTACTGAATACAGCCTGAACAAATGAAGAGTCTTGATGTGATTTAATGTAATGCCAACAGTGAACACAACTGTAAATTATTTTTGCAACCTGCTCTCAGAGTCCCAAATTGCCTTTTTACTGTCTGCATTCCTAATGATGGTTGATACTTCCCGGGGAAAAGAAAATACTGATCTCTTTTATCTTGATTTAGTTACTGGGCTGGGTTCTTTTATATATTCAAGAGCAAGAAGAACAAAAAACAATATTCTGCTTTTGCAATGTAATAATGTAAATACATTCTAAGAAAAGTAGAAATCACTGATCATGAGTAGAAAGCTTTTATAGTGGTAATTTAACCTGGCTGTTATTTACACTATAAAACTGTCCCTGTGTCTGAAGCTGTGTTTACTAGGAAGATCAGACGAGTTTTCTTGCCATTTTAGCTGGCTTTAAGGGAAGCATACTGACAAAGTCACAAACTATGCTGTGCACAGAACAGAAATGGTAAAGTTTTTAGAATACTTCTGAATCCGTAATGTTTAGGGTATTTCTTTCCATTTCTAAACTTGGGAGTTTGAGGAAATAAATGGTGTCATTCAAATGGAGACTAGAGCAGCCGTAGTCTGTCTGTTGATTTGCTGACCCAAAAATTTGTCTGTTTACATACTGATCAGCTCCACAATATGCTGTGCTGCTTGCAGATGTATATCACAGAGTCCTAAATGTCTGGGGTGGGAGAAATGTGATGAACACCTAAATTTTGTACATCATAATATATAGGTTCTTAGAATTTGCACCAGAATTTAACAGTAACAACTGTGAGACTTATGCATTAAGAACTTTTTTTTTTTTTTTAACTAATCCCAACTACTCAAAGGCATATTTTCAGCTGGTTAAGTGACTTTTTGTGACGGAAGGTGCCTCTGACTGCAGACAAAAGCACTTCTATGAAGTGCCTGCAAGGAAGCATTCTGCAGACAAACCCCCGTTGAATATATTGGTTTGCCCACATAACACAACACAAAGCTGAGTTAAGGTACAAGCTCTGAAGTACTATTAGCATATCAGCACAGTACTACACTGGACCTAATTAGCCTTTCTTACAGATCTGCATCCTTACTCCTTCTTGGAGGCAAGTCCTAAATATACGGCATTGTGTAACTTAATCTGCATATAGCTTTGTAAGCCTGACTCTGAGATTTGCTTCGAGTGAGTTCTTGCTGGCAAGGGCTGACTTCTGGGCATGGAAAATCAATAGGACCCAATGCCAAACGATGCTTCTGTGTCATGAATCAGTAATAACTCAGACGTGACTATTCATATTAGGAATTCACTTCCAGGGTTTACGTAGCAGAAGCCTCTCGGGTCAGCCCTGCAGCTGACCTGAACCTTCAGGTAAACCAGAACCAGTTATGGGTTACCCTTGGGCTGTGCAATGCTGGGACGCAAGAGCTGCTGTACCACAGAATCACAGAATGATATGGGGTTGGAAGGGACCTCTGGAGATCATCTAGTCCAACCCCCTGCCAAAGCAGGTCCACCCAGAGCAGGTTGCACAGGATTGTGTCCGGGCAGGGTTTGAATGTCTCCAGAGACAGAGACTCCACCACCTCCCTGGGCAGCCTCTTCCAGGGCTCTGCCACCCTCACAGGAAAGTTCCTCCTCATGTTTAGATGGAACTTCCTGTGTTCATGTTTGTGTCTGTTACCCCTTGTCCTGTCCCTGGGCACCACGAAAAAAGACTGGCCCCATCCTCCTGACACCCACCCTTTAAGTATTTATAGGTGTTGATCAGATCCCCCCTCAGTCTTCTCTTCTCCAGACTGAACAAACCCAAGTCCCTCAGCCTTTCCTCATCAGAGAGATGTTCTAGTCCCCTCATCATCTTCATAGCCCTTTGCTGTACATTCTCCAGCAGTTCCCTGTCCTTCTTGAACTGGGGAGTTCAGAAATGGACACAGTAAATGTGTCCAGCATATTTGGGAAATTACCAAATAGCTATCATCTTCAGAGGACTTCTGTGAGGATCGAGAGAGGAGCCGTGTCAGTGATCCCAAGCAAAATCTTCCTTGCCTTGGAGTTGGAGCCCTTACTTATAGATCTTTCAGATTCTATCAGGCCTTTTCTTCTTCTCTGCTAAAACAAGATCGTTCCCGTTCATATATTTTCTAGTGTCTACTCCTAAAATTTCTTAAGTAATGGGGTTTTTGACCAGAAAGAAACTTCTCCTTCAACAGATATAGTTACACAATGTGCTGTTGCCCTCTTACATCTTATTGTTATTCTGCCAATGTTCAGTATGTCTGCTTAGGGGTTGTCACTCTCCTTTGTCATTTCAAAGGTATTTTACCATTCACTGATGCCCTTGGCAATAAAATTCCTCCCCTCAGAAGCTGTGAGTGCACCAGCAGTTTAGTATAAAGGAATGCAAGTATAGTATATATTACATAACTCCTGAAAATGACGTTTAAAAAAACCCCATCAAGTTTGCAAAGTCTAACAGTCCAAAGTTAGAAAATGCCAGAATTGAGGTTTCCAGTGCAATCTTTATTTAGATCCCCTCTGCATATGCCTTTATGATAGTCTTTAATTACAAGATCAAATGTTTCCCACAGGTCCCCTGCCTCATTTAGTGCACTGATTGCATAGTACTTACTAAATGGTAGCTATTCAATAGTGCTTTTCATCTTCACCATTTATTGCACAGTCTCACATGGTTTATTTGCTAAATGCCATCCAATACCTTCACTGAATATAGAATTAAAGGCCAGTCTACTGCATTGATAATGCTGTGTCTTAGTCCTTAGCGAATGCATTAATATTTATACCAGCTCTGTGAAGTATTACTGCTCCATTTTACACCTGGGAAGCCAAGGCACAGGTGTGCTATTCTGAATTAGCCTTGGGTGCTCAACCTGAGAAACAAAGCAATATTCCAGAGTATTTAGTGTGTGATACCAATTTATCTGCCACCGACACCTGCTATATTTGCTAGTAATCTGCACTTCAGCAAATCAGTTACCGAGTATTAAATTCGGTACCCTCAAAATGAGGAAGCATCTGGAAGAGAGAGTAACTGACTTTAAGGAATAAAGGGTCCAGCCCACCTGTTAATAATCAAGTCTCCTTCCCTGTTGGAGGTAATGATCACAATCAAACGTCAGACAGTCCGTGTGGACAAATGGTGCCAAGAGCAGGGAAAGGAGGTTTTGCCGGAGGGAGAAAGGGAAGGAAAAGTAGGTAGAAACTCCATACTAAGGTCTTCAAGCCTATAGTGGGACAAAAGGGAGTGTTATAATAGGGATTCAATTTAGGATGAAGAATCAGTAACTTTGTAAAAGCACATAAAATTATTTTTGTGTAGTGTGCATACAATGAGAAAAATCAGGATGTTTTTCTTCTAAGAGATGAGAATTTTATATCAGCAAGACCATGAAACTGCAGACATATGTGTATGAGGAACTATTGATTTTCTTCTAAAGTAGTTTGGCAAAATAAGATACTAGTAGTTTCAGAGAGGGAGGAGAAGAAGAGGTGCTAAAAAGCTGAGACCTCAGAAAAAATATCAGAGCGGTAATTGTGATAGAGAATTGAAGATTATTTTTTAACCATCATTGAAATGTGTAATTGAAGAGAGGGAATAAAATGTCCTTGTTTTACGTACAGTCACAGTTTAAGGCTGAAGCTTGTCTGGGTTCCTGTTGAGTGGAAAAGGGGAAATGTAACCCTCATTTTTAAAAATGGAAAAAGGGAAGATCCTGGGAACTACAGGCCAGCCAGTCTCACCTCTGTGCCTGGAAAGATCGTGAGCAGATTCTCCAACAGTATTGGTGGGTAAGGGAAGAGCAACTGACATCTTCCACCCGGACTCGTGCAAAGCATTTGACACTGTCCCACACGACATCCTGGTCTCTAAATTGGAGAGACATGGATTTGACAGATGGACCACTCAGTGGATCAGGAACTGGCTGGATAGGCATGCTCAAAGATTTGCAATCAACGGCTTGATGTCCAAGTGGAAGCCAGGGATGAGTGGTGTTCCTCAGGGGTCTGTGCTGGGACCGCAGCTGTTTAACATCTTTGTTGGCAACATGGACAGTGGGAGTGCACCCTCAGCAAGTTTGCCGACGACACCAAGCTGTGTGGTGCAGTCAACACGCTGGAGGGAAGGGATGCCATCCAGAGTGACCTGGACAGGCTTGAGACGTGAGCCCATGTGAACCTCATGAAGTTCAACCAGGCCAAGTGCAAGGTCCTGCACCTGGGTCGCGGCAACCCCAGGCACAAATACAAGTTGGGCAGAGAATGCCTGGAGAGCAGCCCTGAGGAGAAGGACTTGGGGATGTTGGTGGATGAGAAGCTCAACATGAGCCGGCAATGTGCTCTGGAAGCCCAAAAAGCCCATCCTGGGCTGCATCCCCAGCAGCATGGCCAGCAGGGCGAGGGAGGGGATTCTGCCTCTCTGCTCCGCTCTGGGGAGACTCCCTACCTGGAGTCCTGTGTCCTCAGCACAAGAGGAACATGGACCTGTTGAAGCGAGTCCAGAAGAGGGCCACAAAGATGATCAGAGGGCTGGACCCCCTCTCCTATGAGGACAGGCTGAGAGAGTTGGGGGGGTTCAGCCTGGAGAAGAGAAGGCTCCGGGGAGACCTTAGAGCCCCTTCCAGTCCCTAAAGGGGCTATAGGAGAGATGGGGAGGGACTCTTGATCAGGGAGGGGAGCCATAGGACGAGGGGTAATGGTTTTAAACTGAAAGAGGGAAGATTTAGATGAGATCTCGGGAAGAACTTCTTTGCTGTGAGGGTGGTGAGACCCTGGCCCAGGTTGCCCAGAGAAGCTGTGGCTGCCCCATCCCTGGAGGGGTTCAAGGCCAGGCTGGACAGGGCTTTGAGCAACCTGGTCTGTTGGGAGGTGTCCCTGCCCAGGGCAGGGGGTTGGATCTTTAAGATATAGAGTCTTCCAACTCTAACCATCCTGTGAATCTATGAATGCATTCCTGACTAGTCTGGCTATCTACATGTCTTTCCTTTTGGGACCTGAAATGTGCAGTGAATGGTGTGACCTCAGGAGGCTATTTATAATTATTGGCTAATCTTAATAGCAAGTTCAAAGCATAACAGGAGATTCAGCACCACAAAGGGTCTATTTATTCATCTTTCTTGTGATGTATCATCCAATGTTTAGTGATTATAAAACGAAATCTTGCTTCCTGGTAATCTCTGTTTCTCTCTGTCTGTGTTCTTGATACCACTCTAAAGTTCTGGTGCTCAATTTTTCATTCGCGGAGCCTCCCTTTCTTTGGCTACATGCCAGATTGTAGGTCTCAGTGAGATCAAAGTAAAACTTCAAAGCAGCCAACACCTGTATTGGTGAGACTATACGATATTTTTCACTATCTAGCCTGTTCGCCACAGATTCTAACTGGATCCAAATCTAACTGGATTTATAATTCTCTGTGATCATCTAGAAAAATTAGTGTGATAGCACTCAAAATGTGACAATACACCACTATGGGCATCGTGTATCCTTTTCATTCACAGATATGTTATACTTGAGTTATTGGTCTCAAAAGCCAGAGACAAAATTAACAGCGCTGCTTTTGTATATGGGATGCTGTGAAACACGAGGACCAGCAAATTTTAACTCCCTGCTTGCTAACTGTTCAATTTAACACTGAGTCCATCGCCCCTGGAGGAAATGTTCCCTTAACTACACTGTATGTGTTTCTGCCGAAATGCTGGTGACAGCTCCAGAGAGCATCACTGGACTTGCTGTGGGCTCAGCTCCTGAAGTAGGGTGCCGAACTGAATGTCATCTGCTTGTGCCCTAGTGTAGGAATTGCAGCTTTCAATATTCTTGGACAACGTTTAGCTGCTTTGCCAAAGTTTGGGTGAGCTATGAACCGTGGTGGTCACTGTCAAAGGGACCAGCAGGAGGTAGATAGATGTTAACTGAAAGGTGTAACTGCGTTATAGATACGAATCTTTAAGCTCTATAATTCTCCCATAGCAGAGACCACAAAAGCTTAGTGTAGAAGTGAAGCTTCTCTTCTTGTTCCAATTTAAGCAAATGTTGCCACTTTTCAGGGACAGCAAAAAGGCAGCATTTTCTAGGTTTTAAAGATACAAGACTTAGTTTTACTTTATTTCTGAAAGACTTAGTTTTACTTTATTTCTGAGAAAGTTCCCATTTTTGCATTGCTGATATACTTCTAAATTGCTTCCACATGCTCACCAAGTTTCCTAAATCTGCTGCTTCTTTTAGGCTATCACAGAGTGTATCTACTTTTGGCTGGTTTTAGTCTCGGTGACTGCACTGGTAAAAACTGGACTTGCTAAACCTGGAGTAAAAAAGATCAGATACCAATAAAAGGAAACGCAAAGGGCAAGATGAAATGAAGTACACCCAAAGTGCCATCTGGTAGTTACAGTATGCACTTGATGCGCAGGCTTCTGCACTGTTTTAGCAGGTCTTTTATTGCCTAGTCACTTCTGAATAAATGACAAAAGCTATGTCTTGAGTTTACATGAATAAAATGGTAGTATTCGCTATAAGTGTTCACTCATGCCTAATGATTTGGCATTCGTTAGATTTCCAAACTGAGTGTTTTCATAGACAGACTTTCAAAAAACCTTTATTTTGCAGGAGAGAATACCAAATACTTTCTAAAAATCAAGCCCTGTGAAAGAATATCAGATGCACCCCAAAGCTTGAAACAGTGCTGGTACCTGCCTATTTTGCAAATGCGGGACAAAGTACATATCTTTCTATGCAGCATAAAGCAATTAATGTTTGTTAAATGCTCAGAGAGCGTATTTTCCTGTTCTCTTACCTACAACGCTGATTTGTTCCCAAGACTGAATGAAGTACACCGTTGTACTTGGGTGTACATGAAGTGCACTCCCAAGGCACAGGTACATCATTTCAGCAGAATCCCATTATCTTTCAAAAAATGGAATGAGATTGAATTATGCAGTCAGATCCCAGGGTCATTGGTAGCTTTCCTCTTCGAAATGCTTTCTCTTATTCAAAGTCTTGTCTTTTCATGATTAAATAATACATTCATTTGTAGCCATAGGATGCCTGTCTCCAGCGACACTGCAGAACGGATAGACTTTCACCAGCTAGCAAACCTAAATACATCTGTGCCAAGGGAAAAAATACTGCACACTTGAGCTATGACAGACAGAACAAATGCTCCCTAATTTTCTGTTGGAGGATTTGCAGTTTTCCACTTGAGTTGATGATGCTGAAATGAGGATTTACACTTTTTGAATATGACATAATTTATGAGGAAGACTTGCAGTAAATAATTCAGCTGGAGTAGGTTTAAAATTAGCCCAAGCTCAAAAGGTTTAAAAAGTAACTTCTGTCTTTCTGGGAATTAATTAAGCTGTGTGGGCT